>NC_058524.1:364317822-365667322 GCF_904849725.1 Hordeum vulgare subsp. vulgare | reverse complement strand
TTAGCTCCAACAAGAGGAGAAGAGGTGAAGAAATAGGCAAAATGAAAAGAACGAAGAAGAAGAAGAAGAAGAAGAAGAGAAGAAGGAGAAGGAGGAGGAGGAGGAGGAGGAAAAGGCCAAGGACCTTCTAGTCCTTCTCCTCCTCCTCCTTCTCCTCCTTCTCCTCCTTCTTCTTGATTTCTTCTTCTTCTCCTCCTCCTCCTCTTTCTTCTCCTCTTTCATATTATCCTTGCTTTAATTAACCCAACAATAACATAATTAGCCCATTTAGCTCCAAAATACAATAATAAGCTCAAAATGGCATAAGAACTTTAGTTAGCTCCTGAATATTATATACTTAGCTTGTTTTCCTCTAAAATGGGATAATTAGCCCATTTAGCTCCAAAAATACATAATTAGGTAATTTAGCTCCAACAAGAGGAGAAGAGTAGAAGAAATAGGCAAAATGAAAAGAAAGAAGAAGAAGAAGAAGAGAAGAAGGAGAAGGAGGAGAAGGAGGAGGAGGAGGAGGAGAAGGACAAGGACCTTCTAGTCCTTCTCCTCCTCCTCTTTCTCCTCCTGCTCCTCCTTCTTCTTGATATCTTCTTCTTCTCCTCCTCCTCCTCTTTCTTCTCCTCTTGCATATTATCCTTGCTTTAATTAACCCAACAATGACATAATTAGCCCATTTAGCTCCAATATACCATAATAAGCTCAAAATGGCATAAGAACCTTGGTTAGCTCATGAATATTATATACTTAGCTTGTTTTCCTCTAAAATGGGATAATTAGCCCATTTAGCTCCAAAAAGACATAATTAGGTAATTTAGCTCCAACAAGAGGAGAAGAGGAGAAGAAATAGGCAAAATAAAAAGAAAGAAAGAAGAAGAAGAAGAAGAAGAAGAAGAAGAGAAGAAGGAGAAGGAGGAGGAGGAGGAGGAGGAGAAGGAGAAGGCCAAGGACCTTCTAGTCCTTCTCCTCCTCCTCCTTCTCCTCCTTCTTCTTGATTTCTTCTTCTTCTCCTCTACCTCCTCTTTCTTCTCCTCTTTCATATTATCCTTGCTTTAATTAACCCAACAATGACATAATTAGCCCATTTAGCTCCAAAATACCATAATAAGCTCAAAATGGCATAAGAACATTGGTTAGCTCATGAATATTATATACTTAGCTTGTTTTCCTCTAAAATGGGATAATTAGCCCATTTAGCTCCAAAAAGACATAATTAGGTAATTTAGCTCCAACAAGAGGAGAAGAGGAGAAGAAATAGGCAAAATGAAAAGAAACAAGAAGAAGAAGAAGAAGAGAAGAGAAGAAGGAGGAGGAGGAGGAGGAGAAGGCCAAGGACCTTCTAGTCCTTCTCCTCCTCCCCCTTCTCCTCCTTCTTGATTTCTTCATCTTCTCCTCCTCCTCCTCTTTCTTCTCCTCTTTCCTATTATCCTTGCTTTAATTAACCCAACAATGACATGATTAGCCCATTTAGCTCCAAAATACCACAATAAGTTCAAAATGGCATAAGAACCTTGGTTAGCTCATGAATATTATATACTTAGCTTGTATTCCACTAAAATGGGATAATTGGCCCATTTAGTTCCAAAAAGACATAATTAGGTAATTTAGCTCCAACAAGAGGAGAAGAGGAGAATAAATAGGCAAAATGAAAAGAAAGAAGAAGAAGAAGAAGAGAAGAAGGAGAAGGAGGAGGAGGAGGAGGAGGAGGAGGAAGAGGAGAAGGCCAAGGACCTTCTAGTCCTTCTCCTCCTCCTCCTTCTCCTCCTTCTCCTCCTTCTTCTTGATTTCTTCTTCTTCTCCTCCTCCTCCGCTTTCTTCTCCTCTTTCATATTATACTTGCTTTAATTAACCCAACAATGACATAATTAGCCCATTTAGCTCCAAAATACCATAATAAGCTCAAAATGGCATAAGAACCTTGGTTATCTCATGAATATTATATACTTAGCTTGTTTTCCTCTAAAACGGGATAATTAGCCCATTTAGCTCCAAAAAGACATAATTTGGTAATTTAGCTCCAACAAGAGGAGAAGAGGAGATGAAATAGGCAAAATGAAAAGAAAGAAGAAGAAGAAAAAGAAGAAGAAGAGAAGGAGGAGAAGGAGGAGGAGGAGAAGGAGAAGGCCAAGGACCTTCTAGTCCTTCTCCTCCTCCTCCTTATCCTCCTTCTCATCCTTCTTCTCTATTTCTTCTTCTTCTCCTCCTCCTCCTCTTTCTTCTCCTCTTTCATATTATCCTTGCTTTAATTTCCCCAACAATGACATAATTAGCCCATTTAGCTCCAAAATACCATAATAAGCTCAAAATGGCATAAGAACCTTGGTTAGCTCATGAATATTATATACTTAGCTTGTTTTCCTCTAAAATGGGATAATTAGCCCATTTAGCTCCATAAAGACATAATTAGGTAATTTAGCTCCAACAAGAGGAGAAGAGGAGAAGAAATATGTAAAATGAAAGGAAAGAAGAATAAGAAGAAGAAGAAGAAGAAGAGAAGAAGGAGAAGGAGGAGGAGGAGGAGGAGGAAAAGGCCAAGGACCTTCTAGTCCTTCTCCTGCTCCTCCTTCTCCTCCTTCTCCTCCTTCTTCTTGATTTCTTCTTCTTCTCCTCCTCCTCCTCTTTCTTCTCCTCTTTCATATTATCCTTGCTTTAATTAACCCAACAATGACATAATTAGCCCATTTAGCTCCAAAATACCATAAGAAGCTCAAAATGGCATAAGAACTTTAGTTAGCTCATGAATATTATATACTTAGCTTGTTTTCCTCTAAAATGGGATAATTAGCCCATTTAGCTCCAAAAAGACATAATTAGGTAATTTAGCTCCAACAAGAGGAGAAGAGTCGAAGAAATAGGCAAAATGAAAAGAAAGAAGAAGAAGAAGAAGAGAAGAAGGAGAAGGAGGAGAAGGAGGAGAAGGAGGAGGAGGAGGAGGAGAAGGCCAAGGACCTGCTAGTCCTTCTCCTCCTCCTCTTTCTCCTCCTGCTCCTCCTTCTTCTTGATATCTTCTTCTTCTCCCCCTCCTCCTCTTTCTTCTCCTCTTGCATATTATCCTTGCTTTAATTAACCCAACGATGACATAATTAGCCCATTTAGCTCCAATATACCATAATAAGCTCAAAATGGCATAAGAACCTTGGTTAGCTCATGAATATTATATACTTAGCTTGTTTTCCTCTAAAATGGGATAATTAGCCCATTTAGCTGCAAAAAGACATAATTAGGTAATTTAGCTCCAACAAGAGGAGAAGAGGTGAAGAAATAGGCAAAATGAAAAGAACGAAGAAGAAGAAGAAGAAGAAGAAGAAGAAGAAGAGAAGAAGGAGAAGGAGGAGGAGGAGGAGGAGGAGGAAAAGGCGAAGGACCTTCTAGTCCTTCTCCTCCTCCTCCTTCTCCTCCTTCTCCTCCTTCTTCTTGATTTCTTCTTCTTCTCCTCCTCCTCCTCTTTCTTCTCCTCTTTCATATTATCCTTGCTTTAATTAACCCAACAATGACATAATTAGCCCATTTAGCTCCAAAATACAATAATAAGCTCAAAATGGCATAAGAACTTTAGTTAGCTCCTGAATATTATATACTTAGCTTGTTTTCCTCTAAAATGGGATATTTAGCCCATTTAGCTCCAAAAATACATAATTAGGTAATTTAGCTCCAACAAGAGGAGAAGAGTAGAAGAAATAGGCAAAATGAAAAGAAAGAAGAAGAAGAAGAAGAGAAGAAGGAGAAGGAGGAGAAGGAGGAGGAGGAGGAGGAGAAGGCCAAGGACCTTCTAGTCCTTCTCCTCCTCCTCTTTCTCCTCCTGCTCCTCCTTCTTCTTGATATCTTCTTCTTCTCCTCCTCCTCCTCTTTCTTCTCCTCTTGCATATTATCCTTGCTTTAATTAACCCAACAATGACATAATTAGCCCATTTAGCTCCAATATACCATAATAAGCTCAAAATGGCATAAGAACCTTGGTTAGCTCATGAATATTATATACTTAGCTTGTTTTCCTCTAAAATGGGATAATTAGCCCATTTAGCTCCAAAAAGACATAATTAGGTAATTTAGCTCCAACAAGAGGAGAAGAGGAGAAGAAATAGGCAAAATAAAAAGAAAGAAAGAAGAAGAAGAAGAAGAAGAAGAAGAAGAGAAGAAGGAGAAGGAGGAGGAGGAGGAGGAGGAGAAGGAGAAGGCCAAGGACCTTCTAGTCCTTCTCCTCCTCCTCCTTCTCCTCCTTCTTCTTGATTTCTTCTTCTTCTCCTCTACCTCCTCTTTCTTCTCCTCTTTCATATTATCCTTGCTTTAATTAACCCAACAATGACATAATTAGCCCATTTAGCTCCAAAATACCATAATAAGCTCAAAATGGCATAAGAACATTGGTTAGCTCATGAATATTATATACTTAGCTTGTTTTCCTCTAAAATGGGATAATTAGCCCATTTAGCTCCAAAAAGACATAATTAGGTAATTTAGCTCCAACAAGAGGAGAAGAGGAGAAGAAATAGGCAAAATGAAAAGAAACAAGAAGAAGAAGAAGAAGAGAAGAAGGAGAAGGAGGAGGAGGAGGAGGAGGAGAAGGCCAAGGCCTTCTAGTCCTTCTCGTCCTCCTCCTTCTCCTCCTTCTTGATTTCTTCTTCTTCTCCTCATCCTCCTCCTCTTTCTTCTCCTCTTTCATATTATCATTGCTTTAATTAACCCAACAATGACATAATTAGCCCATTTAGCTCCAAAATACCATAATAACCTCAAAACGACATAAGAACCTTGGTTAGCTCATGCATATTATATAATTAGCTTGTTTTCCTCTAAAATGGGATAATTATACCATTTAGCTCCAAAAAGACATAATTGGGTAATTTAGCTCCAACAAGAGGAGAAGAGGAGAAGAAATAGGAAAAATGAAAAGAAAGAAGAAGAAGAAGAAGAAGAAGAAGAAGAGAAGAAGGAGAAGGAGGAGGAGAAGGCCTAGGACCTTCTAGTCCTTCTCCTCCTCCTCCTTCTCCTCCTTCTCCTCCTTATTCTTGATTTCTTCTTCTTCTCCTCCTCTTTCTTCTCGTCTTTCATATTATCCTTACTTTAATTAACCCAACAATGACATAATTAGCCCATTTAGCTCTAAAATACCATAATAATCTCAAAATGGCATAAGAACCTTGGTTAGCTCATGAATATTATATACTTAGCTTGTTTTCCTCTAAAATGGGATAATTAGCCCATTTAGCTCCAAAAAGACATAATTAGGTAATTTAGCTCCAACAAGAGGAGAAGAGGTGAAGAAATAGGCAAAATGAAAAGAAAGAAGAAGAAGAAGAAGAAGAAGAAGAAGAAGATAAGAAGGAGAAGGACGAGGAGGAGGAGGAGGAGGAGGAGGAGAAGGCCAAGGACGTTCTAGTACTTCTCCTCCTCCTCCTTCTCCTCCTTCTCCTCCTTCTTACAAATTTCTTCTTCTTCTCCTCCTCCTCCTCTTTCTTCTCCTCTTTCATATTATCCTTGCTTTAATTAACCCAACAATGACATAATTAGCCCATTTAGCTCCAAAATACCATAATAAGCTCAAAATGGCATAAGAACCTTGGTTAGCTCATGAATATTGTATACTTAGCTTGTTTTCTTCTAAAATGGGATAATTAGCCCATTTAGCTCCAAAAAGACATAATTAGGTAATTTAGCTCCAACAAGAGGAGAAGAGGAGAAGAAATAGGCAAAATGAAAAGAAAGAAGAAGAAGAAGAAGAGAAGAAGGAGAAGGAGCAGAAGGAGGAGGAGGAGGAGGAAGAGGAGAAGGCCAAGGACCTTCTAGTCCTTCTCCTCCTCCTCCTTCTCCTCCTTCTCCTCCTTCTTCTTGATTTCTTCTTCTTCTCCTCCTCCTCCGCTTTCTTCTCCTCTTTCATATTATCCTTACTTTAATTAACCCAACAATGAAATAATTAGCCCATTTAGCTCCAAAATACCATAATAATCTCAAAATGTCATAAGAACCTTGGTTAGCTCATGAATATTATATACTGAGCTTGTTTTCCTCTAAAATGGGATAATTAGCCCATTTAGCTCCAAAAAGACATAATTATGTAATTTAGCTCCAACAAGAGGAGAAGAGGTGAAGAAATAGGCAAAATGAAAAGAAAGAAGAAGAAGAAGAAGAAGAAGAAGAAGAAGATAAGAAGGAGAAGGAGGAGGAGGAGGAGGAGAAGGCCAAGGACGTTCTAGTCCTTCTCCTCCTCCTCCTTCTCCTCCTTCTCCTACTTGTTCTTGATTTCTTCTTCTTCTCCTCCTCCTCCTCTTTCTTCTCCTCTTTCATATTATCCTTGCTTTAATTAACCCAACAATGACATAATTAGCCCATTTAGCCCCAAAATACCATAATAAGTTCAAAATGGCATAAGAACCTTGGTTAGCTCATGAATATTATATACTTAGCTTGTTTTCCTCTAAAATGGGATAATTAGCCCATTTAGCTCCAAAAATACATAATTAGGTAATTTAGCTCCAACAAGAGGAGAACAGGAGAAGAAATAGGCAAAATGAAAAGAAAGAAGAAGAAGAAGAAGAGAAGAAGGAGAAGGAGGAGGAGGAGAAGGCCAAGGACCTTCTAGTCCTTCTCCTCCTCCTCCTTCTCCTCCTTCTTGATTTCTTCTTCTTCTCCTCCTCCTCCTCTTTCTTCTCCTCTTTCCTATTATCCTTGCTTTAATTAACCTATAAATGACATAATTAGCCCATTTAGCTCCAAAATACCACAATAAGTTCAAAATGGCATAAGAACCTTGGTTAGCTCATGAATATTATATACTTAGCTTGTCTTCCACTAAAATGGGATAATTGGCCCATTTAGCTACAAAAAGACATAATTAGGTAATTAACTCCAACAAGAGGAGAAGAGGAGAAGAAATAGGCAAAATGAAAGAAAGAAGAAGAAGAAGAAGAGAAGAAGGAGAAGGAGGAGAAGGAGGAGGAGGAGGAGGAGAAGGCCAAGGACCTTCTAGTCCTTCTCCTCCTCCTCCTTCTCCTCATTCTCCTCCTTCTTCTTGATTTCTTCTTCTTGTCCTCCTCCTCCTCCTCTTTCTTCTCCTCTTTCATATTATCCTTTCTTTAATTAACCCAAGAATGACATAATTAGCCCATTTAGCTCCAAAATACCATAATAAGCTCAAAACGGCATAAGAACCTTGGTTAGCTCATGAATATTATATAATTAGCTTGTTTTCCTCTAAAATGGGATAATTATACCATTTAGCTCCAAAAAGACATAATTGGGTAATTTGGCTCCAACAAGAGGAGAAGAGGAGAAGAAATAGGCTAAATGAAAAGAAAGAAGAAGAAGAAGAAGAAGAAGAAGAGAAGAAGGAGAAGGAGGAGGAGGAGAAGGCCAAGGACCTTCTAGTCCTTCTACTCCTCCTCCTTCTCCTCCTTCTCCTCCTTCTTCTTGATTTCTTCTTCTTCTCCTCCTCTTTCTTCTCCTCTTTCATATTATCCTTACTTTAATTAACCCAACAATGACGTAATTAGCCAATTTAGCTCCAAAATACCATAATAATCTCAAAATGGCATAAGAACCTTGGTTAGCTCATGAATATTATATACTTAGCTTGTTTTCCTCTAAAATGGGATAATTAGCCCATTTAGCTCCAAAAAGACATAATTAGGTAATTTAGCTCCAACAAGAGGAGAAGAGGTGAAGAAATAGGCAAAATGAAAAGAAAGAAGAAGAACAAGAAGATAAGAAGGAGAAGGAGGAGGAGGAGGAGGAGAAGGCCAAGGACGTTCTAGTCCTTCTCCTCGTTCTCCTTCTCCTCCTTTTTCTCGATTTCTTCTTCTTCTTCTCCTCCTCCTCTTTCTTCTCCTCTTTCATATTATCCTTGCTTTAATTAACCCAACAATGACATAATTAGCCCATTTAGCTCCAACATACCATAATAAGCTCAAAATGGCAAAAGAACCTTGGTTAGCTCATGAATATTATATACTTAGCTTGTTTTCCTGTAAAATGGGATCATTAGCCCATTTAGCTCCAAGAAGACATAATTAGGTAATTTAGCTCCAACAAGAGGAGAAGAGGAGAAGAAATAGGAAAAATGAAAAGAAAGAAGAAGAAGAAGAAGAGAAGAAGGAGAAGGAGGAGAAGGAGGAGGAAGAGGAGGAGGAAGAGGAGAAGGCCAAGGACCTTCTAGTCCTTCTCCTGCTCCTCCTTCTCCTCCTTCTCCTCCTTCTTCTTGATTTCTTCTTCTTCTCCTCCTCCTCCTCTTTCTTCTCCTCTTTCATATTATCCTTGCTTTAATTAACCCAACAATGACATAATTAGCCCATTTAGCTCCAATATACCATAATAAGCTCAAAATGGCACAAGAACCTTGGTTAGCTGATGAATATTATATACTTAGCCTGTTTTCCTCTAACATGGGATAATTAGCCCATTTAGCTCCAAAAAGACATAATTAGGTAATTTAGCTCCAACAAGAGGAGAAGAGGATAATAAATAGATAAAATTAAAAGATAGAAGAAGAACAAGAACAAGAACAAGAAGAAGAGAAGAAGGAGAAGGAGGAGCAGGAGGAGGAGGAGAAGGAGAAGGCCAAGGACCTTCTAGTCCTTCTCCTCCTCCTCATTCTCCTCCTTCTCCTCCTTCTTCTTGATTTCTTATTCTTCTCCTCCTCCTCCTCTTTCTTCTCCTCTTTCATATTATCCTTGCTTTAATTTCCCCAACAATGACATAATTAGGCCATTTAGCTCCAAAATACCATAATAAGCTCAAAATGGCATAAGAACCTTGGTTAGCTCATGAATATTATATACTTAGCTTGTTTTCCTGTAAAATGGGATCATTAGCCCATTTAGCTCCAAGAAGACATAATTAGGTAATTTAGCTCCAACAAGAGGAGAAGAGGAGAAGAAATAGGCAAAATGAAAAGAAAGAAGAAGAAGAAGAAGAGAAGAAGGAGAAGGAGGAGAAGGAGGAGGAAGAGGAGGAGGAAGAGGAGAAGGCCAAGGACCTTCTAGTCCTTCTCCTGCTCCTCCTTCTCCTCCTTCTCCTCCTTCTTCTTGATTTCTTCTTCTTCTCCTCCTCCTCCTCTTTCTTCTCCTCTTTCATATTATCCTTGCTTTAATTAACCCAACAATGACATAATTAGCCCATTTAGCTCCAATATACCATAATAAGCTCAAAATGGCACAAGAACCTTGGTTAGCTGATGAATATTATATACTTAGCCTGTTTTCCTCTAACATGGGATAATTAGCCCATTTAGCTCCAAAAAGACATAATTAGGTAATTTAGCTCCAACAAGAGGAGAAGAGGATAATAAATAGATAAAATTAAAAGATAGAAGAAGAACAAGAACAAGAACAAGAAGAAGAGAAGAAGGAGAAGGAGGAGCAGGAGGAGGAGGAGAAGGAGAAGGCCAAGGACCTTCTAGTCCTTCTCCTCCTCCTCATTCTCCTCCTTCTCCTCCTTCTTCTTGATTTCTTATTCTTCTCCTCCTCCTCCTCTTTCTTCTCCTCTTTCATATTATCCTTGCTTTAATTTCCCCAACAATGACATAATTAGGCCATTTAGCTCCAAAATACCATAATAAGCTCAAAATGGCATAAGAACCTTGGTTAGCTCATGAATATTATATACTTAGCTTGTTTTCCTCTAAAATGGGATAATTAACCCATTTAGCTCCAAAAAGACATAATTAGGTAATTTAGCTCCAACAAGAGGAGAAGAGGAGAAGAAATAGGCAAAATGAAAAGAAAGAAGAAGAAGAAGAAGAAGAGAAGAAGGAGAAGGAGGAGGAGGAGGAGGAGAAGGCCAAGGACCTTCTAGTCCTTCTCCTCCTCCTCCTTCTCCTCATTCTCCTCCTTCTTCTTGATTTCTTCTTCTTCTCCTCCTCCTCCTCCTCTTTCTTCTCCTCTTTCATATTATCCTTTCTTTAATTAACCCAAGAATGACATAATTAGCCCATTTAGCTCCAAAATACCATAATAAGCTCAAAACGGCATAAGAACCTTGGTTAGCTCATGAATATTATATAATTAGCTTGTTTTCCTCTAAAATGGGATAATTATACCATTTAGCTCCAAAAAGACATAATTGGGTAATTTGGCTCCAACAAGAGGAGAAGAGGAGAAGAAATAGGCAAAATGAAAAGAAAGAAGAAGAAGAAGAAGAAGAAGAAGAAGAAGAGAAGAAGGAGAAGGAGGAGGAGGAGAAGGCCAAGGACCTTCTAGTCCTTCTACTCCTCCTCCTTCTCCTCCTTCTCCTCCTTCTTCTTGATTTCTTCTTCTTCTCCTCCTCTTTCTTCTCCTCTTTCATATTATCCTTACTTTAATTAACCCAACAATGACGTAATTAGCCCATTTAGCTCCAAAATACCATAATAATCTCAAAATGGCATAAGAACCTTGGTTAGCTCATGAATATTATATACTTAGCTTGTTTTCCTCTAAAATGGGATAATTAGCCCATTTAGCTCCAAAAAGACATAATTAGGTAATTTAGCTCCAACAAGAGGAGAAGAGGTGAAGAAATAGGCAAAATGAAAAGAAAGAAGAAGAAGAAGAAGATAAGAAGGAGAAGGAGGAGGAGGAGGAGGAGAAGGCCAAGGACGTTCTAGTCCTTCTCCTCCTTCTCCTTCTCCTCCTTCTCCTCCTTTTTCTCGATTTCTTCTTCTTCTTGTCCTCCTCCTCTTTCTCCTCCTCTTTCATATTATCCTTGCTTTAATTAACCCAACAATGACATAATTAGCCCATTTAGCTCCAAAATACCATAATAAGCTCAAAATGGCAAAAGAACCTTGGTTAGCTCATGAATATTATATACTTAGCTTGTTTTCCTGTAAAATGGGATCATTAGCCCATTTAGCTCGAAAAAGACATAATTAGGTAATTTAGCTCCAACAAGAGGAGAAGAGGAGAAGAAATAGGCAAAATGAAAGGAAAGAAGAAGAAGAAGAAGAGAAGAAGGAGAAGGAGGAGAAGGAGGAGGAAGAGGAGGAGGAAGAGGAGAAGGCCAAGGACCTTCTAGTCCTTCTCCTGCTCCTCCTTCTCCTCCTTCTCCTCCTTCTTCTTGATTTCTTCTTCTTCTCCTCCTCCTCCTCTTTCTTCTCCTCTTTCATATTATCCTTGCTTTAATTAACCCAACAATGACATAATTAGCCCATTTAGCTCCAATATACCATAATAAGCTCAAAATGGCATAAGAACCTTGGTTAGCTGATGAATATTATATACTTAGCCTGTTTTCCTCTAACATGGGATAATTAGCCCATTTAGCTCCAAAAAGACATAATTAGGTAATTTAGCTCCAACAAGAGGAGAAGAGGATAAGAAATAGATAAAATTAAAAGATAGAAGAAGAACAAGAACAAGAACAAGAAGAAGAGAAGAAGGAGAAGGAGGAGCAGGAGGAGGAGGAGAAGGAGAAGGCCAAGGACCTTCTAGTCCTTCTCCTCCTCCTCCTTCTCCTCCTTCTCCTCCTTCTTCTTGATTTCTTATTCTTCTCCTCCTCCTCCTATTTCTTCTCCTCTTTCATATTATCCTTGCTTTAATTTCCCCAACAATGACATAATTAGGCCATTTAGCTCCAAAATACCATAATAAGCTCAAAATGGCATAAGAACCTTGGTTAGCTCATGAATATTATATACTTAGCTTGTTTTCCTCTAAAATGGGATAATTAACCCATTTAGCTCCAAAAAGACATAATTAGGTAATTTAGCTCCAACAAGAGGAGAAGAGGAGAAGAAATAGGCAAAATGAAAAGAAAGAAGAAGAAGAAGAAGAAGAGAAGAAGGAGAAGGAGGAGGAGGAGGAGGAGAAGGCCAAGGACCTTCTAGTCCTTCTCCTCCTCCTCCTCCTCCTCCTTCTCCTCCTTCTTCTTGATTTCTTCTTCTTCTCCTCCTCATCCTCCTCTTTCTTCTCCCCTTTCATATTATCCTTGCTTTAATTAACCCATTTAACTCCAAAGTGCCATAATAAGCTAAAAATGGCATAAGAACCTTGGTTAGATCATGAATATTATATTCTTATCTGGTTTTCCGCTAAAAATGACATAATTAGCTGAAAAACATCATATTTTGTTCTTCTTTTGACTTTCTTATTCACATTTTTGCAGATTGGATATACTATATGCATGGAAGCTGACATTCATGGAGTTGAACAATGTCGATGGATGAACTTTATATGTATATCATCTAGTTTTCCTTTGAGTTGATGAACAATGTCGAACTATATGTATATGTATATATGGATAAACAGTGCAGTACTTTGTATGTTGGTTCTTTCGATATATGGGGATGTACATTGATTTATATGTATATCATATATGTGTGGTGAATTATATATATGTGTTGGCAAGTATATGTGTGGTGAACTATATATCATATATGTGTGGTGAATTATATAAATGTGATGTCAAATATATATATATATATATATATATATATATATATATGTGTGTGTGTGTGTGTGTGTGTTGTGAAATAATATAAAACAAAAAAACAGGTATTATATGGGCTCCTTGCCGTCTGCCAGCTGATGGCAAAAACCTGTGCCATCAGCTGGCAGATGGCAAAGGTGCCACATGGCACCCAACTGTGCATCCTGGGGGTGTCTATATAGGCTCTTTGTCGTCTGCCTCCAGGGTGGGCAGACGACAAAGAAGAGGGCACAGAGGAGGGGGGGAGGAGGAGGCAGACGACAAAGAGTGGAGGGGGGGGGGAGACGCAGACGACAAAGAGTGGAGGGGGGAGGGGAGGAGGAGGCAGACGACAAAGATGGAGGGGGAGGCAGACGGCAAAGAGTGGAGGGGGGGAGGAGGAGGAGGCAGACGACAAAGATAAAGGGGTAGGCAGACGACAAAGATAAAGGGAGAGGCAGACGGCAAAGCCTCCGTTAACCCCTAATGGAGGCAACGCCTGTCGGCTGCCGTCTCGAGCACTTTGCCGACTTCTCCTAAGGAAATATGATGACAAAGAGCTTTGCCGTCCGCTTTGGGGGGCAGACGGCAAAGAAGGTCCTCCCTGCTCAGGTGTGAGGTGCTAGAACGACGGGGGAGGCCTATTTATAGGATGGCGACAGGGCACCGAGCGGGGAGCGCCGGTGGTTTTTGCCACAACTGTAGGAGAGGGAGAGAGGGCTCGGGGCCGAAACCATGGTTTGCGGACATGGTTTAGGACTTCCACAGATGCAACGGGTGGAGTGGAGGCAGTCGTGTAGGCGTGCTGCCGGGCCCCGCCCTCCTGACCGAATCGGGCGCGTGCGGGCAGGCATTGCCTGAGTCAGTGGAGAGGGGGAGAAGGGGCCCTGAGGCTGCCCTGACTCGGGTCTTTTGGGGGGGCAAGGAGAGACATCGTGGGGAGGTGTGAACCGGCTGTGACTGGCTTCCCTAGCCTCGGGTGTGCTGTGTAGCGCTTCCAGAGCGCAGCTTTGGCATGCCACGGCTTGCTGGCGCGCTCTAGCGTGCTTTGGCCTTGTATGGTGTGTGTGTGGGGTTCATTAGATTCTCTTTGGTTGCTAGGAACTGAGAGAACCACTGTTTTTCAAAGGCAGGTGCTTAAAGAGGTTCTACCAGCATTGAACCAGGAGCTAAACTGGGTTTTTTGGCTTACATACTTAGAACAAAGGAGGGGCCACTCGTCTACAGTTGAGGAGTGGTGCTGGCAGTCTGTGCTAGGAGTTTGGAGTGAAGGGTCGCGGTGTAGAGAGTGCTAGATGATGTTTGACCAATCTGGATGAAGGAGTTTGATCTAGGTTTGGGGCATCTAACCTTCACCAATGATGTTGAAAGTTAACATGATTGTGTTTTAGCTAAAATTAGGACGCTCTACCAAATTTGAGCTCCATTGGACTAGTTTGGCAATGTAAACTTGAAAACACCCCCAAATGGACAGTTCTGCCTTATTAAAAGTAAATGTTACCAAATTTATTCCCACAAATCCAATTCTTGGCAGGATCTCCTAATTTGGGGTATTGAGCACTCCTGCAAAGTTTTAGGCCATTTGGACAAACTTTGTTATGTAGAGTTGCTTCAATTTCAATGTGGACAGGAAGGGTTTTAGGATTATTTGGTCAGCCAAATCACCTTGGAATTAGGTGAAACTTGGCATGACCACAACTATCGCTTGGGAACATGCTAGAATGTTCTCGGAATTTATTGAGAATATTTCCTTTGGAAAGATTTCAAAATGTCAAAACAGACAAAATGGGTTTTCAAAGGTTGGCTCAAATATTTTAAACAATAATAGGGGTTGAAAATCTTATTTATGTTAAATATGTGTCCTCTGAGTATCTCCCTTGAAATATGTGTTCTCAGATATTTCTAAGGTAGAAAAATAATTTTCGACTCAAAAATATCATTTTTGGCCTCAGAAAAAGGACATGCAAATAAAATAGAAAAATATTTTATAAAATAATCATTGTATGATTTTGGAGAGTTATAATAGTGCTAGAATCAGAATACAATCTTTGGGTGAAGGCACTCCCTTGAAATGAGGGACTTGTAGTGCAAACCCCCAAAGCAAGGTTTTGAATTAACAAAAATGAGAAAAAGGATTTTTATAGAAATATTATGTTATAAAAAGTGTTTTTAGATCCACACACTCAAGCATACATACAATCAATGAAAATCATCGCACTCATAGCATTTGCTTAAAAAGTTTTAATTAAGTCCAAATTTGAAAAGACTATAGTTGAGGCAAAGTGAAAACAAGGTGTGACATAGATATTGATTTTTGTAATAGGGACAATAGAAAACATCAAGGTCGCGAATAACAAAAGTGAGCACAAATGGTATTGCAATGCTTGAGAATGAGGCCTAGGGTCCGTTCTTTCGCTAGTACAATCTCTCAGCAATGTTAATATAATTGGATCACATAACAACCCCTCAGCGTGTAATACAAAATCACTCCAAAGTTCCTATCTAGCACATAACATAACAAGAAATTGTTTGTAGGGTATTGATACGTCCCAAACGTATCTATTATTTTTGTTTGTTCCATGTTCTTTTGGGTGACATTGTTATATGTTTTGCTACACTTTTATATCTTTTTACACATATTTGGACTAACATACTAACTCAGTGCACCCAGTGCCAGCTTCTATCTGTTGATGTCTTTTTTGCACAGACTTTTACCCCAATTTATAGAGCCCAAAAATCCCGAGAAAAATATATAAAAATCAGCGTGAAGAAAGCTTCGCGAAGCATCAAGATGGGCCAGAGAGAGCCAGGGCCTGCCCAGGCGGCCACCTGGCGCGGCCCCCTCCTAGCCATGCCACCAGGTCGCCTGGGTGGGGCCCACATCCTCTGTTGCCCTCCTTCGGCCTATATTTACCTCTCCGACCGAAAACACTATCATAATATCCAGAATCGAGAATTTGTCCACCGTTCCGCCGACGCAGCGCTTCCGAGATCGGGAGCATCAAAAGACCTCTTTCCGGCACCCTGACGTATGGAGGATTGACCTCTGGGAGCTTCTCCACCACCATGGACGCTTCCCAGACGTGCAGTGAGTAGTCCTCCTTGGACCATGATCCCATGACCAGTAGATATGTGATGTATCTCTCCATTCTTGTCCTTCAATGCTTAGCCCTTGTGAGCTTCCCTACATGATCAAGGCATCTATGTAATTTACCTGTTGTTGCTATGTTGGGTTTGCTAGGATCCGATGGATTATGAGATTATGTTCAGATTGTGATGATTTATATATTTAGTTCTCCTTTTATATTATGTTCTTCAGTAATTCATGCATGTTCTCTGTTGCCTTTTATTGCTTTGGCCGAGTAATAGATTGTAACTCCAAGAGTGAGCGTTATGCATGACTGTGGGTTCATGCCCCCTGATGTCTAGCTTGAGTGACAGGAACATAAGACTAGGGGATGTGCTATTGCCACTAGGGAGAAAAGAATGGTGCTTGTAACCACGGTTGCAAGGATTGTTTACCTTACGCAAAGTTGTTAATGCAGTTGTCTGTTGCTTTGAGTTTACACTTTGGGTGAGTCTCACAACTTAATACCAGCAAGATGTTCTGGATAGATATGTGGATGATTAGAGAGTAGATGTTGATGGATAAATGGTCAACTTGTCTTGGCATACTGGCATTACTTTTGAGCCTCTAGCCTTCTAGTAGCATGATTAGCATTGTGGTTTGTTTATAATTCTGTCAATTGCCGAGCTGTAATTTGTTTACCCAACATAGTTGTTTATCGTCTTTTGGTGAGAGACATCACTAGTGAACATGAAGGGACTCTGGTTCATATTACCACCATTCTTTACACCTCCATCATTTACTGTTTTTATTTACTTTTCCATTGCAATCACTATCACTGTTCCCGCTTGTTTTTTGATCCTTTGCAAACTACAAGGCCGGAGAGATTGACAACCTCTCTAAACTCGTTGGGAGCAAAGTTACTTGTTTTGTGTGCAGGTCCACGTCTTCTGTTAGCGCCAGAGCAGTGGACACCTACTTGTTGATTCTCGGAGTCCTCCTGGTTCGATAAACCTTACAGTCCCCGTGTAAGGAAAATCTGCTGCTGACTACATCTCCACCTTCCACTTGGGGTAACCAACGAGGGGCGAGAAGTATATCCATAACTCGTCATCAAGCAAATTTCTAGGGCCGTTGCCGGGGACTCCAATCTTCAAGATAGGGGAGTTGCACACTATCTTTTACCTTTGCTTTTTAGTCTTGTTAGTTTGCTTTCTAGTTTTTGTTTTAGAGTCTTATACCAAAAACTACAAAAAAGGAGTAGTTACTTTGCTTTGTTTAGTCAGTATGTCTAAGTCCTTTGCCTTTGGTCTTGCACTCGAAGGAGAGATTCTCTACTTCAAGCAAAAGGGTGGAGAAATTTTGAAAGATGCTTGGATAGAATTAATGATTCTCAAAATAGAGCCACCAAGGAGCAATCCACCACTATTTTGCTTAGAAATTTTATGTTGGTATTACTTCCTGGAATAGGTTTGTTCTATACACAACACTAGGTGTGAGTTTCTTGGAAGCTCCCTTTTGGGAGGCTCTTAATGTTATGGAAAATCTTGTCGGAATCCAACCTATTGTCGACATAAAGGATGATATCACTTTAGCTCACATTATGAGTAAACTTGAGAACATAGAGCTAGAGATGCCAATCATGGATAAAATAAATGAAGTAGATCGTAGAATTCAAGGGAACTTAAATAGACTTGATAGCTCCATGCACAAAATTTACAAAACTTTGGAGACCCTTATATCCCATGATGTGTATCCTTCTAGGATTGATAAGATCGAGGATATTATTGAAACTTTAGGAAGTATTGTATCCTCCATCAAGACTAAAAAGGTAGAAACCCCCGCAAGGAAGGGACCTATGTTCGTTCACGTACCCAAGGTTCCTCAACGCAAAACAAGTATACCTATTGCTAAGGGTGTTCAAACTGTGAAGAACTTGGAAGACATACCTCTCTTAAATATAATTAGAAATGAAATTCCCATTGATCTTACTACCTTTGCTTTTGTTCCTATAAGTGTTGCCACTAGGCCTCTCTTTTAGAGTCCTCTTAAGATTAGTTGTACTATTGAAAAGCTTTTTGTCGATCTTTGTGATGGTTCAAACGATACAACTTGATCTTTTTGCATCATGCCTAGCTCAAAGGCATAAAAGAAACACTTGTTGGGAGGCAATCCAATTTGTTTTTTACTTTCGGTTTTAGTGGTCTTGATGCTTGTTACTACTGTAGCAACATCATTGTATCTTTATTTTCAACCTTTGTGCCAAGTTTTAGCCTCGGATTGCAAGAAAGTTCAAAAGTTGTGACATGCTGTCCAGAAATAGATTTTGTCTTCTTGACGGAAAATTCGCAAAAATCACCAGTTGATCTTTTTGATCTGATTCTGACGTGTGTTCTGAGTTTTTTTATTTGAGTTGCAGAAGTGCCCCGAAAAAATTATTTACTACCTGCTGGTCTGTTTTCCCAAATTGCGCCCTATTTTGTGTTTTCATTGTTTTGCAAATCTTAAGGTTGCTTTTTCTTTGAAAAAAATGTTTGTAAATCTTGAGAAACTGTAGGTCTGCATGCAAATCTTTATTTCTAGTGGAAAAAATATATTTTATTATGGTCATTAACCACTCTAATCAGCTTATGATGAGTTCCGTATGAAGAGAGTTTTCAAGTATGCGATGGAAGATGATGAAAGAAGATCCAAGAGTGTCAAGTGCTCAAGCTTGGGGATGCCCCCATGCACCCGCAAGAAATATTGAAGGAGACTCAAGCGTCTAAACTTGGCTTCTCCATCAACAATCATCAGTTCTTCCTTTTTCATGCTATATTTTCATCACTTCATATGTTAGGTGCTATGCTTGGAGCGTCCCGCTCTTTACTTTTAGTTTGTTTTAGTTTTTCTTGTTGTTCATAACAAGTTGGATCCTAGACTTCTTTGTTTGGGAGAGAAACACGCTCCACTCCACCCTAGAACACAACATAGGTTTTCATGCTTATATTTTTGTGTGTTCTTTGTCTTTTCATAGCTGCTGCCATGCTTAGCTCTTAGTTTTCATGCTTTATCTTTTTAATAGATTTTATTTAGGTTGCTTTTGGAACTCTCTTGAGTTATCATGCTTTTCTTGTTTAGAGAGTTTGCTTGTTGCACTGAATTGTGTGTCTTGCATGAGTTGGTAATTGAGGTTGCTATTTAAGTATAGTAGTAACTTGCAATAGTTTTGAGGTATTCATTTGAGTAACATCTGGACTATTGGTGTCAAGAGCTTGGGCCTATTAGTGATAGGTGTCGTATTTTGGGAAATCCATGTGTATTTTCAAAAACTGAAAAAATAGTTGAGAACTCTAGCTACTAGATGGATCGCTAACCTCTGGAGGGGTTTGAATATATAGATTACCCTTATGTTATCATGGATCGAGTATGAGCAAGGATAACCAACCCCCCAAACACTCATCCTCGGGGTAATTGTCTCTTTGTGAATCTCCTGACTAGATAGGGAGTTACCGATAATAAGTGCATGAGTTCTTCAGACTAATGCGAGTATTCGATTGTTGGCACTTTCACCAATCCATATTTTGCTAGCCTCTTCTATACCGTGCATTGCCCTTTATCATCTTGAGAGTTTGTGCAAACTTCGCCGGTGCATCCAAACCCTTGGCATGATACGCTCTATCATCATAAGCCTCATTATATCCTTCCTCATATCTACCTATTAAGGCATTTCCATAGCCTTTCCGAGATACATTGTCATACATGCTTTTGCTTGATCGAGGAGCCGCATGCTAGTTGGACCTTGCCCTTATTACTCCTACATGATGTGCTAGTTTCATTGCATATCCCGCTACACTGGCAGATGCATACATTTGCATACATCATGATAGTTTTCATTTGTCTTTATGTTGAGTACTTCTTATAAAGTGTGAAGGTCTTCATTTTATTCTTGTAAAACATAGAGTGTTGCCCTTAAGTGAGAAAAAGATCCCAAAGAGGACAAATTAAAAGATCCTAAAAGAGGACACATGAAAAGATCCCAAAGAGGACAAATGAGAGATAAATAGAAAGAGCCAAAGAGGCCACACAAAAAAAAAGAAAAAAAGAAAAAAAGGAGAAGGGGCAACACTACTATTCCTTTTGAAAGATCCACACTCGTACTCCATTGTTATATTTGTACTCCATATAGATTATCGTTCATGCATAACTATGTGGGGACTCTTACACTATAGAACTTGGCTTGTATATTCCAATGATGAGCTTCCTCAAATGAGCTCTAGGTCTTCATGAGCAAGCAAGTTGGATGCACCCCACTAGTTCCATTGGAGAGCTTACCTTAGCTCATATGTGCATCTGTTGCATGGCAATCCCTACTCCTCACATCATATCTATTATTTGGCTTTCTCTCGCCTATGGTTGTCCTCATTGATGTGAGCCTTTCACACCCTTTTTGTCTTGCTTCCCCATCATTATTCTCTTTGCCATCCTAGGTGCCAACATATCTTGCTTGCGCTCATCCTTTGCATGAGTGCTCAAAGTCGAAATGGAGAGGATCATTTTGACTTGTTCCTGACTAGTGGTCTGGGGATGAGTCAAAATGAGATTCCAAAGGAGAACAAGTGTGAAATTTTAGTAGATTCCATTCTCAATTATAATATTTTTATGCTCTAAACCCATCTCACACTTCTTGCACGCAAACACCATTTGGAGACATTCGAGTCACGGACAGCGAGAGCTCTTGCACCTTTATGTTCTTACTTTGCTAATTTCAATAATAAATTTAGACTCTTGCTTGTTAATGTCTTGACTTGAATTGCATATCTTACTTGCTTTACTTTGAAGGTCGTATATGTGTGTTAGCTAGTTTCTGTTTGCTGATGTCTTTTTTGCAGGGACTTTTACCCCAATTTACAAAGCCGCAAAAATCCCGAGAAAAAAATATAAAAATCAGCGGGAGAGAAGCTTCACGAAGCATCGAGATGGGCCACAATGGAGCGAGGGCCTGCCCATGCGGCCACCTGGCGCGGCCCCCCTCCTGGCCGTGCCACCAGGTCGCCTGGGTGGGGCCCACCTCCTCTGGTGCCCTCCTTCGGCCTATATTTACCTCTTAGACCAAAAACCTTATCATAATATCCAGAATCGCGAATTTCTCCACCATTCCGCAGCCGCTGCGGTTCCGAGATTGGGAGCATCAGAAGACCTCTTCCCAGCACCCTGCCGGAGGGAGGATTGACCTCCAGGAGCTTCTCCACCACCATGGACGATTGCCGGACGTACCATGAGTAGTCCTCCTTGGACCATGAGTCCATGACCATTAGCTATGTGATGTCTTCTCTCCATTCTTGTGCTTCAATGGTTAACCCTTGTGAGGTAACCTACATGATCAAGGCATCTAGTTAATTTACCTAATGTTGTTATAATGCGTTTGCTGGGATCCGATGGATTATGAGATTATGTTCAGATTGTGATGAGTTATATAGTTGCTTCTGCTTTTATATTATATTCTTGAGTAATTCATGCATGTTCTCCGTTTCCTTTGATTGCTTTGGACGATAGTAGATTGTAACTCCAAGAGGGAGCGTTATGCATGATTGTGGGTTCATGCCCCCTCATGTCTAGCTTGAGTGACAGAAACATGAAAATAGGGGATGTGATGTTGGCACTAGGGAGAAAACAACGGTGCTTGTAACTACGGTTGCAAGGAATGTTTACCTTACACAAAGTTCGTTAATGCAGTTGTCTGTTGCTTTGAGTTTACACTTTGGGTGGAGGTCGCAACTTAATACCAGCGAGATGTTCTGGATAGATATGTCAAGGTGGATGATTACAGAGTAGATGCTGATGGGTAAACGGTATACTTGTCTTGGCATACTGGCCATTACATTTCAGCCTCTAACTTTCTAGTAGCATGATTAGTATTGTGGTGCGTTTATAATTCTATCAATTGCCTAGCTGTAATTTGTTTACCTAACATAGTTGTTTATCGTCTTTTGGGATAGAGACATTACTAGCGAACATCACGGGACTCTGGTCCATATTACCACCATTGTTTACACCTCCACCATTTACTATTTTTAGTTACTTTTCCGTTGCAATCACTATAACTATTCCTGCTTGTCTTTTGATCCTTTGCAAACTACAAGGCCGGAGAGGTTGACAACCTCTGTGAACTCATTGGGAGCAAAGTTACTTGTTGTGTGTGCAGGTCCACGTCTTCTGCTAGCGCCAGAGCAGCGGACACCTACTTGTTGATCTTTGGAGTCCTCCTGGTTCGATAAACCTTACAATCCCCGTGTAAGGGAAATCTACTGCTGACTACATTTCCACCTTCCACTTGGGGTAACCAACGAGGGGCGAGTAGTATATCCATCAACTCGTCATCAAGCAAATTTCTAGCGCCGTTGTTGGGGACTCCAATCTTCAAGATAGGGGAGTTGCACACTATCTTTTACCTTTTCTTTTTAGTCTTGTTAGTTTGCTTTCTAGCTTTTGTATCTAGGTTTTTTCCGGGGGTTTCCAAATTTATAGGATTTTTGGGCATTGGAATCACGCCAAGATGGGCCCCAAGGTGCCCACTAGCTACCAGGACATGCCAGGTGGGCATGATACGTCTCCAACGTATCTATAATTTTTTATGGTTCCATGCTATTATCTTGTCAACTTTGGATGTTTTATATGCATGAATATGCTATTTTATATCTTTTTGGGACTAACCTATTAACCCAGTGCCAAGTGCCAGTTTCTGTTTTTTCCGTGTTTTGGCCCATTTTCAGACGAAGTCCAAATGGAATACAACTTTACGATGATTTTTCTTGGACCAAAAGAGACCCCCGAAGCTTTGGAAGAAGGCCAGATGGGCCACGAGGGAGTCACATGCCCTCACACCGCCACCCCCCCCCCCCCCCCCGTGGTGGCGAGTAGGCTTGTGACCTCCCCGTAGGCACAACTGACGCAATTCCACCGCCATAAATTCTTATAAATTCAGAAAGAAACCTAGATCGGGAGTTCCGCTGCTGCAAGCCTCTGTAGCCACCAAAAACCAATCTGGAGCCCGTTCTGGCACCCTGCCGGAGGGGGAATCCATCTCTGGTGGCCATCTTCATCATGCCGGCGATCTCCATGACGAGGAGGGAGTAGTTCTCCCTCGGGGCTGAGGGTATGTACCAGCAGCTATGTGTTTGATCTCTCTCTCGCGTGTTCTTGAGATGTCTTGATCTCGCTGTACCATGGGCTTTGCTACTATAGTTGGATCTTATGATGTTCTTCCCCCTCTCTTTCTTGTAATGAATTGAGTTTCCCCTTCGGAGTTATCTTATCGGATTGAGTCTTTGAGAACACTTGATGTATGTCTTGCACGTGTCTATCTGGTGTGATCAACTTGCTGGTTTGTGACACTTGGAACCTATGCATATGGGTTGGCACATGTTGGATTCATGTGAGTACTTGATGTATGTTTTGGTGATCAACTTGCGGGTTCATGACATTTGGAACCTATGCACAGGGGTTGGCACACGTTTTGACTCTCTGGTAGAAACTTTGGGGCACTCTTTGAAGTTCTATGTGTTGGTTGAATAGATGATTCTAAGATTGTGTGATGCATATCGTATAATCAAACCCGCGGATTCTTGAGGTGACAATGGAGTATCTAGGTGACATTAGGTTCTTGGTTGATATGTATCTTAAGGTGTTATTCTAGTACGAACTCTTGAATAGATCGATCAGAAAGAATAAGTTTGTGGTGGTTTCGTACCCGACAATAATCTATTCGTTTGTGCTCCGCTATTAGTGACTTTGGAGTGACTCTTTCTTGCATGTTGAGGGCAAGTTATATGATCCAATTATGTTACCATTGTTGAGAGAACTTCACTAGTGAAAGTATGAACCCTAGGCCTTGTTTCCATGCATTGCAATACCGTTCGTGCTCACTTTTACCATTTGTTACCTTGTTGTTTTTGTAATTTCAGATTACAAAAACCTATATCTACCATCCATATTGCACTTGTATCACCATCTCTTCGCCGAACTAGTGCACCTATACAACTTACCATTGTATTAGGTGTGTTGGGGACACAAGAGACTCTTTGTTATTTGGTTGCAGGGTTGCTTGAGAGAGACCATCTTCATCCTACGCCTCCCGCGGATTGATAAACCTTAGGTCACCCACTTGAGGGAAATTGCTATTGTCCTACAAACCTCTGCACTTGGAGGCCCAACAACGTCTACAAGGAGAAGGTTGCGTAGTAGACATCAAACTCTTTTCTGGCGCCGTTGCCGGGGAGGTTAGGTAAGCGGCACTCACCTCCCGTCAACAAAGCTCTTTTCTGGCGCCGTTGCCGGGGAGGTTAGCGCTTGAAGGTATATATTTAGATCTTGCAATCGAATCTTTTTGTTTCATGTTCTTTCACTAGAAAACTACAAAAAAATGAAATTGAGGATGCCTCATATGCTCCACCTTTTCAATGTCTTTCGTGACCATGATGGGAAGGAAAATTGTGCTCAAGTGCTGAAAGAAGAATTACATAGAATGCTTGGCATAGAATATGTGAACAATGATCATGATTACAATATTGTTAGCATGAATTCTATGAATACCCATGATGCTAATGATATGCAAAGCCACAAGCTTGGGGATGCTATATTTGATGAAGATGATCTTTTTAGTTCTTCCGTTTTGAATGATCAAAATCATTTTGATGAAAGCATGCCCCCTATCTATGATGATTATTGTGAGGATACTTATGCTTTGAAGAATAGGGATGATAAAACTTGTCATACTTTCGAAAAACCCTTTGCTAAACCTTGCCTTTTCATTGTGGACACAATTTGTAGTGCTCAAGTCTTTTACGATACTCCCACTACTATTCTTGAGAATAGATTTCCTTGTGTGGAGAGTAGTAAAATTCCTATGCTTGTAGATCATGAAAAGAAAGCCTTAGGTGCTGGTTATATTGTTTAATTCATTCATGATGCTAATGAAAATTAGTATGAGAGAGGATCATATGCTTCTACTTATTGCAATAGTATCAAGCTTCCTCTCCATATGTTGAAATTTTTGAAGCTATGCTTGTTTTTCCTTCCTATGCTAGTTGATTCTTGCTCCAATAGATTGTTTGATCACAAAATCCCTATGCATAGGAAGTGGTTTAGACTTAAATGTGGTAGCCATTTGCTCCATGATGCTCTCGTTGTGTTTCAATCCTTACCTTTTATGTGAGCATCATTGAAATCGATGCCTAGCTAAGGGCATTAAACGATAGCGCTTGTTGGGAGGCAACCCAATGAATAAATTTTTCTTTGCTTTTTGCTTCCTGTTTTGTTTTCTCCACACCATCATAATTCTGTTATGATTGTGTCTTTTGTGTTTCTTTTTGTGTTTGTGCCAAGCAAAACCATTATGATTAGTCTTGGTGATGATTGTTCGATCATGCTGGAAAAAGACAAAAACTTTCGGCTCACAAAAAGAATTGTCATTTTTGTTCTGTAAGAGCTTTTGTGTTGATTCTTTTTCCTGCTGATTTCTATGAAATTTATTCAGAATGTCGTAATTTCTCAGATTTTTTGAAGTACCAGAAGTATACGGACTTGTCTGCTGTTAACAGATTCTGTTTTTTGTTGAGTTGGTTGCTTATTTTGATGAAACTATGGATATTATCGGAGGGTATTAGCTACGGAAGATTGAAAATACAGTAACCCAACATCGGCATAAGTAGAATTTAAGTTTGCTACAGTACCTAAGAAAGTGGTGGTTTGCTTTCTCATATTAATATTATCACGAGTTTCTGTTTAAGTTTCGTGTTGTGAAGTTTTCAAGTTTTGGGTGAAGTTCTTATGGACAAAGAGATAAAGAGTGGCAAGATCTCAAGCTTGGGGATGCCCAAGGAACCCCAAGATATTCAAGGATGCTGTAAAAGCCTAAGCTTGGGGATGCCCCGGGAAGGCATCCCCTCTCTCGTCTTCAATCCATCGGTAACGTTACTTGGGGCTATATTTTTATTCACCACATGTTATGTTTTTTGCTTGGAGCGTCTTGTATCATAGGAGTCTTTTATTTTTGTTGTGTCACAATCATCCTTGCTGCACACCTAGAGATAGAGACATGCACTCACCGTGATTTTGTCGATCTTCACATATATCCTTTGGTAGACAATTCAGCTCACATGTGCTTCACTTATATCTTTTGAGCTAGATACTTTTGCTCTGTGTGCTTCACTTATATCTTTTAGAGCACATCGGTCCGTGGCTTGGTAGTTGATCTATGCTTTGAAAGTAGTCTCAAAAGGGGTAGTTATCCAAAGTGATACGAAAACTTCCACCTTCATGTGCATTGAATAGTTAGAGAAGTTTGATTGATCTCAGTTAGTTTTGAGTTGTGGTTTTGGTAATATTGATGTCATGCTAGTAAGGTGTTGTGAATCTAGAAATAGTTGTGTTGAAGTTAGTGATTCCCGTAGCATGCACGTATGGTGAACCACTATGTGATGAAATTTGAGCATGATTAGTATATTGATTGTCATCCTTTGCGTGGCGGTCGGGATCGCGCGATGGTTTATACCTACCAACCTTTCCCCTAGGAGTATGCGTTGAATGCTTTGTTTCTATTACTAATAAAACTTTTGCAACAAGTATATGAGTTCTTCATGACTAATGTTGAGTCCATGGTTTAGATGCACTTTTACCTTCCACCATCACTATCTTCTTAGTGTCGTGCAACTTTCGTCGGTGCACAAAACCCACCATTAGCCTCCCTCAAAACAGCCACCATACCTACCTATTATGGCTTTTTCAAAGTCATTCCGAGATATATTGCCATGCAACTACCACCATGACATGTGCCACCACGTCTATTTTGCCTTTGCACGATCGTAAGATAGCTAGCATGATGTTTCCATTGATGTCTATGCCATGCTAGATCATTGTCACGGTACACTACCGAAGGCATTCCATATAGAGTCATCATTGCTCTAAGTTTTGAGTTGAAAGTGTGATGATCATCATTAATGGAGCATTGTCCCATGTGAGGTAATAAAAGAGGCCAAAGATGCCCAACAAAAAAAAGAGGCCAAAGAGCCAATAAAAAAAAGGCGAGAAAAAGAGAGAAGGGACAATGCTACCACCTTTCCACACTTGTGCATATTAAGCACCATGATCTTCATGATTGAGAGTCTCTCGTTTTTTCACCACCATATATCTAGTGGGAAATTTTCATTATATAACTTGGCTTGTATATTACAATGATAGGCTTCCTCAAAATTTCCTTAGGTCTTCGTGAGAAAGCAAGTTGGATGCACACCCACTAGTTTTGTTTAAGAGCTTTCACATACTCCTAGCTCTAGTGCATCATTTGGATGGCAATCCCTACTCATTCACGTTGATATCTATTGATGAGCATCTCCATAGCTCATTGATATGCCTAGTCAATGTGACCATCTTCTCCTTGTTTGCCTTGCAACCTCCACCACACTCCACACCACTTATAGTGCTAAAACCATGGCTCACGGTCATGTATTGCGTGAGAGTTGAAAAGGTTTGAGAAAGTAAAGGTGTGAAACAATTACTTGGCCAATACCGGGCTTGTGCATGATTTAAATTCATTGTGCAATGATGATAGAGCATAGCCAAACTATATGCTTTTGTAGGGATAACTTTCTTTTGGCCTTATTATTTTGAAAGTTCATGAGTACCTTGCTAGTTTGCTTGAATTATTATTGTTTCCACGTCAATAGACAACTATTATTTTGAATCTAACGGATCCGAAAATTCATGTCACGTGAGAGAAGTTACAAAGGACAACAATGCTAGGTAGCATGCAACATCAAAAATTCATTCTTTATCACTTCCCTACTCGAGGACGAGCAGGAGTTAAGCTTGGGGATGCTTGATACGTCTCCAACGTATCTATAATTTTTTATGGTTCCATGCTATTATCTTGTCAACTTTGGATGTTTTATATGCATGAATATGCTAGTTTATATCTTTTGGGGACTAACCTATTAACTCAGTGCCAAGTGCCAGTTTCTATTTTTCCGTGTTTTTGGCCCATTTTCAGACGGAGTCCAACTGGAATGAAACTTTACGATGATTTTTTTGGACCAAAAGAGACCCCCGAAGCTTTGGAAGAAGGCCGGATGGGCCATGAGGGAGTCACACGCCCTCACGCTGCCACCACCCCCCCGGTGGTGGCGAGCAGGCTTCTGACCTCCTCGTAGGCCCAACAGACGCAATTCCACCGCCATAAATTCCTATAAATTCCGAAACCCCCAGAAAGAAACTTGGATCGGGCGTTCCGCTGCCGCAAGCCTCTGTAGCCACCAAAAACCAATCTGGAGCCTGTTCTGGCACCCTGCCGGAGGGGGAATCCATCTCCGGTGGCCATCTTCATCATCCCGGTGATATGAATGACGAGGAGGGAGTAGTTCTACCTCGGGGCTGAGGGTATGTACTAGTAGCTATGTGTTTGATCTCTCTCTCTCGTGTTCTTGACATGTCTTGATCTCGATGTGCCATGGGCTTTGCTACTATAGTTGGATCTTATGATGTTCTTCCCCCTCTCCTTCTTGTAATGAATTGAGTTTCCCCTTTGGTGTTATCTTACCGGATTGAGTTTTTGAGAACACTTGATGTATGTCTTGCACGTGTCTATTTGATGTGATCAACTTGCGGGTTTGTGACATTTGGAACCTATGCATATGGGTTGGCACACGTTGGATTCATGTGAGTACTTTGTGTATGTTTTGGTGATCAACTTGCGGATTCGTGACATTGGGAACCTATGCACAGGGGTTGGCACACGTTTTGACTCTCTGGTAGAAACTTCGGGGCACTCTTTGAAGTTCTATGTGTTGGTTGAATAGATGATTCTGAGATTGTGTGATGCATATCGTATAATCATACTCCGCGGATACTTGAGGTGACAATGGACTATCTAGGTGACATTAGGGTCTTTGTTGATATGTATCTTAAGGTGTTATTCTAGTACGTAGTCTTGAATAGATCGATCAGAAACAATAACTTTGTGGTGGTTTCGTACCCGACAATAATCTCTTCGTTTGTTCTCCGCTATTAGTGACTTTGGAGTGACTCTTTGTTGCATGTTGAGGGCTAGTTATATGATCCAATTATGTTATCATTGTTGAGAGAACTTCACTAGTGAAAGTATGAAACCTAGGCCTTGTTTCCCCGCATTGCAATACCGTTCTTGCTCACTTTTACCATTTGTTACCGTGCTGTTTTTGTAATTTCAGACTACAAAAACCTATATCTACCATCCATATTGCACTTGTATCACTATCTCTTCGCCGAACTAGTGCACCTATACAACTTACCATTGTATTAGGTGTGTTGGGGACACAAGAGACTCTTTGTTATTTGGTTGCAGGGTTGCTTGAGAGAGACCATCTTCATCCTAAGCCTCCTGCGGATTGATAAACCTTAGGTCACCCACCTGAGGAAAAATTTCTACTGTCCTACAAACCTCTGCACTTGGAGGCAACGTCTACAAGGAGAAGGTTGCGTGGTAGACATCAGGCACGCTCGCGTTGTTTCCTAGTCAGAAGCATGGGCCACCTCTGGTTGGATTCCTTGGTTCTATGGATGTCTTCTGGGCATAAAAAATCTCCAAAACGTTTTCCGCGAAATATCTTCCTTCGCTTCCTTGGTCCTATGGATGTCTTCATAACATTGGGCCTCCGTTTGGTATTGATTTTCCATGAAATAAAAAACAAGCAAAAGATAGCAACTGGCTCTACACAATATGTCAATAGGTTAGTCCCAAAAAATTATGTAAAGTTGCTATAAAATGATTGAAAAACATCAAAGAACGACAATATAACAACATGAAACAATAAAAAATAAGAGATACGTTGGAGATGTATCACACTCCTCCTCCTCCTCCAGTGCCGAGTGGGCACGGAGCTCCTCCTCCTTGTGCTTTGCCTACATGAGGTGCTCGACCTCCTTGCACTCCACCGCCAGGTGGCACTGCCTCCAATGTTTGATATATGTGGCCTCCTTCGCCGACTTGTCCCTGATCCACACGAGGGGACTCACTCGTGCACGCAGCAGTCCCACACATATGTCTACTCTGTCGACATGGGCGGTAGTAGTGGTAGGAATAGCTCAGCCTTCGGCGCGGGGAGCCTCGACACCAAGGGGGTGACGAGATAGTCACTTGCAGGAGATAGGGTGAGGGCCTCCGCTAGCCTTGCCTGCTAGCCCGCCTCCTCCGCTTCTCCCTTGCGTCACTCCTCTTCGATGGTGGTTTCCATGTCAGCTTCTAGAGCATCCTGGTATGCCTCCTCCCCCTCCTCCTACATCTTCGGCTTGACGACAAGGTGTAAGGAAGGGTTCGTGTGGTGCTCCTGGATGCTGGGGTAGTATTGCTCCTCATTCTTAAGGGAAGACCACCTCTCCTAGTTGGGATTGTCCAGAGCGTACGCCTTCATCTGACCTTGCTCTGGCGTAAGGAGGTCCTGTCGCTGTGGACCCAGATGTGAGTCATGCGGCAACTTGACATTCGGGTATGACAGGTGCTACCGGTACACCCTGTGCCAGTGCACCTGGTGCACCAGAATGTGCAGGCGCTGCAACACCAGGGGGCAGGCTCCGGTGGCGGCAGAGGAGGAAGCGTGCGCTAGAATGATCCGCCAGGGTGAACTTCCCCTTTCCCTTGACAGAGCCACTGATGAAACCGATGGTAGGGTTTTGTGCTCGCGGGTGAGGGCACATGCGTGGTGAGGATGGGGATGAGATGTGGACGGGCACTGGAAGTGAATGAAGGACCCTCGTAGCTTCCAGTTGTTGACGCATGGGTCTGTGCTATATATCTGCATTGAATACAATCGCGTCTCGTAGTTGCCTGCCAGACTAGTGGGGCCGCGGAAAACACTGAAGGGGCGCGGTGCATGGCATGGTTGACAAAATAAAGATCATGATCATGCCTATGTGGGAAATTAATATTGGTGATTGCTTGCAAGTGGTGGGGATTCTACCAAATAGGCTTCAACAACCTCTAGCCTACCCTAATAAAATTCCACACAAAAAATCCACTAATGATCATTACACTACATGTTAGGTGCATCACATAATATGGTTCCCACATCAAAAAATTAGTATCCTTCAAGTTGAGCATGCCCTGCATTTACATCCTAGATTTGAGCTTCGTGTAGTGGTACAACATGTTGTTAAACAAGAGTAGAAATGTTTCACATGTTTTTTGTTAAAAATCTACAGTGTAAGCATGCCATGCTTTTTCTGGCCATGATCGTTTAGTGTGCAAATATAGGGTCCATGCCCAACATGGGGTCATTTGGACAAACTATTGGATGGTTAACCCTAAAGCCTAGCTCATTTCCCTTGAAAACCATCCAACCTTGTTCGTGGTAGCTAAATTATGTGATGGGAATTTCATGGTTTATTATTTTTCCTAGCAACTTACTAACATAAAATGATGGTGCGCATGTTTCGTATTTTTTTAATATTTTTCAGTTTAGTTGTGCTCAACCCTAAATCTCAAAACCCCTAAACCCCTCTCAAAAACCAGCACTATGATGGCTATTGGATCTCTGTTCAGGAACGCGTTAAATCAGGTGCTGGGTCTGCCGACCCACGAGATTAGCCCTGATTGGCTGGATGCGGGGCAGGATGTTCCATGGCTACGGACATGATGGCCCACCTGGCAGCGTGGGAGAAGTGACACGTAACAACGTCCATGGACACGTGCTTGATGCATTCAATCAGGCTAGGATGCTCGTCGTACTGATAGGCCATGATACAAGACCAATGACTCACTATGACACACATGTGCACAGCCAACCAATGCAGCTACATCGTATCAAGGCAATTACTGCACCTTTGGGACAAAGCTATGTCACACTAGGGTAATTAGTGCACCCTTGTGTCGATGTTGTAAAGAATGGGTCCCTTAGTACCCAGACTTGTGCATAGACGATAGTGGCCTCTTCTCGGCAAGCCTTGCCGGGAGATGATGTGCCCAACACAACGCCACACATCAAGGCCAAGCCACCGGCAAGCCACCTTGCCGGTGAAGAAGACCCGGAAATGGCCGTGCCCGACAACGACTCCACTACCTCTTCGCCGGTCCACCTCACAGGATGATTGTCAACATCAACAAGGTATCAAGAAAGCATGTAGTTAGATAAACCTTGTCAGGGGCATGTGACAGCTCACGGGATTTACAATAGCTTTAATGACACTCATCCCATAGTGTGGCAGAAGGATAAAAGGAAGCTAGGCGAACAACATAGAAGGAGAGGCAATCCTTGGTAGGAAACCTTTCCAACATGACACCTCATGGAGCATTCAATGCACATGTCCTAATCCATCAGGCTTAGGTTTTTTCCAGTGTAGCTCTTGTCACTCATTTTGGTAGCTATAGGATCTACTATTTACCACATGTAATGACCATTTTAACTAGTATAATAGCCCCTCAATCTACAAAAGGAGGTCCATGGCTACCTTTAAAAAGGTCGACACTTTGTGCATTTGCACGCGTAGTTGCACGCCTCGAGCACTCTTGTCGTGCTCTTACACACATGACATGGGGTTTTACGTTCCCGAGCAGCGTGAACCTGTCTAAACCCTATGCATGCATGAATTGGTGATCCTCTTGATGCCCGTAAGTCCCCATAGTTGAACCGCAAAGGGGCCTTGCAGGTCCCATAGATTGTCGTATCCCAAGTACTTGTGTGCTCTAGGTACGGGGCTTGCGTGCTTGAATCTTCACCAATTTGTACATGTATTCACCAACATCTTCATCAACTCCCGTGGCTCCCAATAAGTCCAAGGGTCCCCCGACAGCTGTTTCGTCCCCATCCAAGCTAACCTCGCATGCAGCTACAGGTGACGCCAATGGAGGCAGCCACTACGCTCTCCGCACAAGTGAGCGCATCCACAACACCGTGTGGAGCTCCATAAGCCGCAGACCGGACCTTGTTGTCGCAACAATGAGAGTGCCAGCGGAGACCGGGGATAATGTTGCAGCAGCAGCGACTACAGCAGCAACAATGATGACGTCGGGACCTCCGTCGCGCACCTCTCAAGATAACCATGACCAGCACCCATGGGACGTCCACCATGGGAAGCGCATGGACAAGACCCCAACGCGCCGCTCTCAGGACGTGTAGGGCCAAGCTCATGATTGACCTCCTGGTGAGGACGTGCAGTGTGCAACAAGATGGGAGAGCGCTCTTCCAGACACGATCAGGAGTAAGAGCGCCGCCTATGCGACACACTGATCCATGCCCAAGACCATGGAGGAAGCCCTGGTGCAGGCCTAGGTATTGTAGAACTTTCTGCCTGTGCTGGAGAATGTGAAGGACTCGAGGACGACCATATAAAGCCTACTAATCTTCATGAACCGCGACAAGCCGGAGTGTGCAGGTCCTTGATGAGCGCACCATGAGGCTCCAACAGGGCCCATTACTGGATGCGATGCCGCAGAGCACCCACGATGCAGTCATTACCGCAGCAACAACAACCATCCCACCGGACTGACATGCATGACGAAGTGTCTCATGCATCAACGGACCCACATCAAAAGCAAGATCAACGCGGGGTCATGAAGGACAAGGTAAACGAGGATCCCTACACCACCATCAAGAGGCGGCGAGAGGCACATCGCCAATTGAACGGCCGCGCAAACCCAGCCATTGAGGAGCCTGTGCTTGGGATACCCAGGAGCCTACCTTATGAGATAGGTTGTTCGTCTTTCACCCACGAGCTGCGAAAAGTTCGTTGGCCCTCTAGTCGTGCCTTGAAGCCTGAGCTGTCGGATAAGTTGGAAGGCAAGATTCAACCTTATGAGTCCCTCGACATATAAACGATATCAGTAGAAGCTGCTGGGGGACATGATGAGAAAGTGTTCACATACTACTTTCCATTGGCGCTCAAACCCAATGTGAGGAGTTGGATGATGAACTTCCGAAAGGGTCCATTTCTTCTTGGGTGGATCTTTGCAACCACTTCGTTGGCGCGTACCATGGGAGTCACAAACTCCGAGGGCAACCCAGTGATCATGATGTGCTTCCCTAGAGAGACGGCGAATCTCTAAGCAAGTACATCGAGAGATTCGGCCATGTACAACACGACATACCTGACATCCATGTTGTCACGGTGATTGACGCATTCCATACAAATGTGTGCAACCGGCGAATGCGCGAGGAGATGATCAACAATAATGTGCGGGATGTCGCTTAGCTCTATACTCTTGCTGACAAATGTGCACACGTTGAAGAATGAAGATGGCTCCCTGGAGAGGATGCTGGTGCATAAATCAATTTTGAAAACGACGAAGATGCGTCCGCCTTAAAGAAAAAGGGCCAAAAGCGCAATCAAAATCAAAAGGGCAAGGCACTCATGGCCATGGAAGGGTTCAACAACTCCAGCACCATCAAAAAGGCTAAGTCCGAAGGATCTGGCAAGGAGGATGTCATGTGCTTTGGAGGCGACAAGGCCGCGGCAGGACAAAAGCCCCGCAGGCCATACTGCAAGATCCACCTCACCAAGGGCCACGACATCACCGAATGCAACCAACTAGATGAGCTTGCTGAGAAGCAAAAGCAAGAGTACGAAAGACGCGACAAGGAGAAAGGCCAAGATGGTGCTGGTGGTTCCGGCAACAAAAACCATAGTGGTCGCGAAGGTCACTACGGCAAGGCCAAGCAACAAAAGGATAAGCCCTCTAGAGGCCGAGATAAGAAGTCTGATGACGAGGATGATGATGATGATGGAGATGAAGAGGGTTTTGATGGCCAAGAATTCCAGAAGGCGATAGATGCTATGTGCATCAACGGAGGCGCATCTTTGCACTCCTCTCGCCAGCAGCTCAAGGAGTAGGTCCATGAGGTCAACGCTGCAGAACTAGCAGCGGGGCAGGGAAACTCCTTAATTGGTCCAACACTCCCATTGTCTTTGACATCGAGGATCACCCTGATCGCATCACTCATGTAGGTTGTGTGCCGTTGTTGGTGTCACCAACAATCCTCAACCTCAATGTCATGAAGATGTTGGTCCACTATGGGACAAGCTTGAATTTTTATCCCGCCCGACGTGATCAAGCAACTGCAGATCCCAGACACAGACCTCAAGCCAACATGGTCCTTCCACGGGGTTAACCCAAGAAGATCTCAGCCAAAGGGAAAATTACTCTGTCGGTGATGGTCAGTAGCGAGGTCAACTTGAGAACAAAGAAGGTTGTCTTCGAAATTAGGAAGATGTCACGGCTGTATGATGCGATCTTGGGCCAACTGGTATTGGTAAAGTTCATGGCTCTGTCTCATCAAGCCTACAAAACACTAAAGATGCACAGACCAATGAGTGTCATCACCGTCCACTCCGTCAACAAGAACACAACCCTCTCTGTCGACAATCTCTATCGGGAGGCAGTGGCGGCATCTACCAACAATGCACCTTCTCCTGCAGGCAAAGCTCCTAGGGTAAGGGAAAGAAGAAGAGTCCCAGCAAACCTGGTAAGGATTCTGGGAAGCACGCCGCATAGCACAACACGCCCTTCAATGGCTAACCAGAGAACTCTTCTACCAAGAGCAAGAAAAAAAAGGTGGCCATCCCGAAGACGAAGCAAGTGGCTTAACAGGAGGACGACAAGGGTGGCACTTTCAACAAAAGTGACACCCTCGACAACAAAGAGGAAAGTGCGCTCATCTCCTTCTTGCGAGCGAATGTCGATGTGTTTGCATGGAAACCATGTGACATCCCTGGCGTTCTAAGGGACGTGAGTGAGCACCACCTTGTCGTTTGTCCCCATGCATGTACCATCAAGAAGAAGGTCCAAAAACGAGCCCTCGGGCGGTAGGAGTTCATTGCCAAAGAAATCAAGAAGCTGGAGGTAGGAGGTCTGATTGGAGGTGTGCTCTACCCCATGTGGCTAGCCAACACACTGGTGGTGCAGAAAGCAAGTGGGAAATGGAAACTTTGCATCGACTTCACTAATCAACAAGGCTTGTCCAAAAGACCCTTTCCCCCTACCGTGCATTGATCAAATAGTGGATTCAACTGTTGGTTGCGACCTGTTGCCATTCCTTGATGCCTATGCTGGATACCACCAGATATTCATGGACAAGGAAGACAAAGAGAAAATGGCATTAATTAACCCGTGTGACACATACTTCTTCAAGCGTACGCCATTCTGGTTAAAGAGTGTTGGTTCAACATTAGCAAGGGTCGTACAAATTGGTTTAGGCCCGTAGTTACCAAGAAATGTGGAGGCATATATGGATGACATAGTAGTCAAAACCAAGGACTAGGGCATGTTAATTCAAGACACAGAAGAAACCTTTGCAAACTTGTGCATGGTCAACCTTTAGCTCAACCTGAGAAGTATGTGTTCGGAGTCTCATCCGGCAAGCTCCTCAGTTTCTTTGTATAACAGCGCGAGATAGAAGCCAACCCCGCCAGGATTGAGGCAATCAAGTAGTTGGAGGTGCCAAAGTGCGTCAAAGACGTACGCCCCTTGGTGGGCTACATCACCGCCCTTAGCAGGTTCATTTCCAAGTCTGCAGAGCATACCCTGCAGTTTTGTAAAATCCAAAAAAGGTAGGTCCAATGAAATAGACTTCATAAGAGGAGGCGAAGTACAAGATTTGAAGAAATAAATAAGCTCAGTATTTGGACCAATGAAATAGACTAGTCACGCCTAAACCACAAGAGTCATTGCTGATGTATTTGGTGGCAATGAACCAAGTGGTTAGTGCTGCACCGGTTGCGGAGAGAGAAGCTCAGGAAGAGGAGGTGGCAACCCCCAAGCCGGCAACCAACAACCAAGATCCAAGTTCGGCAAGCCAAAAGATTGTGCAAAATAAGAAGATGGTGCAGACCAGTCTACTTTGTCAACTCTCTTGTAGGGAGCTAGGTAGAGGTACTCTGGGGTGCAAAAACGGATTTTCGGCTTTCTCATGGCTTCTCGGAAGCTGCGCCATTACTTCCAAGAACATCATATCACTATCGTCACTCGCTTTTCGCTGCAACTCATCTTGAAGAATTTGAAAGCAACAAGTAGCATTTTCGAGTGGGCGTTGGAGATGGCTAGCTTTGACCTAATGTTAGAGAGTACGACAACTATATACAATAGGGCCATGGTGGAGTTCATTATAGAATGGACACCAATGCAAGACAGTCCTCCGCGAAAAGTTAGCACTAAAGGAATGGACAATGTAGTTTGACGGGGCCTTCTCGCTGCAGGGAGCCGATGCTCGTGTGCTACTTGTCGCACCCACCAGAGAGCACCTCAAGTAAGTCATCTAGATGCACTTTCCCAGGGAGGTGTCGATGAACAACACAGCAGAATATGAGGGACTCCTTGCCAGTCTTCGGATAGGAGTCGATCTTGGCATCGGGAAGTTGATAGTCCGAGGGGACTCAGACATGGTTGTGCGTCAAGTAAGCAAAGATTAGAAGAGCCCTATGATGGAAGCCTATGTCGATTAAGTGAGGAAGTTGGAAGAGCATTGACGGTCTACACATAGAACACAATACACGTGGAGAGAACAACATTGCCAATGACCTGTCAAAGCAAACTGCTCAATAGTTGCATGCGGAACTAGGTACTTTCGTCCTTCAAATGACTTAGCCATGTGTGTCGCCATCATATCGGCAAGCCAAGAAGAGAAAGTTCAGTTTTGGCGACTATCTCCTGACATAGCTACCAGTCGCTGCGAAGAAGACTGCCAACAACGATAAACGCTCGCGGAGAGCAGCAAGCCCCGGTAGGCCATGTGGTCCTTGTCGTCGAAGCTAGTGCTCCCGCAGCAAAAGAGATGATGTGGTTCCTTGTCGTCGAGCCACAAGCTCCAGCATGGGCACATCATATTGTCCAATACATCCAAATAGGAGATCTCCTCGAGGAATAAGAGCAAGCTGAAAGAGTAGCCCGACAATCAAGCATGTACGAGTTTTTGGGCGACACTCTATGCAAAAGTGCATCTTGCGGGAAGATGGATGTAAGTTGTTGGCGGAAATAGATGAAGTGGATATCAAATGGGATCTCATGCGCTTGACGGTAAGGCGCTCCGTCAAGGATTTTACTCGTTGATAGCCCTTCAAGATGCTTTGGTAGTGATAACTACATGTGAAGGATGCCAATTCCACGCCAAGAAGATACATCATCTAGCACAAGCCCTCCAAACTATACCACTCTCCTAGACATTTGTGGTATGGGAGCTCGACATCCTTAGCACTTTCCCCCGTGCTACTGAGGGCTTTGAATTCTTGCTTGTAGCAATAGACAAGTTGACAAAGTGGACCTAAGTGAAGCCGGTGATGAAGGTACCGGCGCATGCGGCACACAAATTTGCTAGAGGGATAGTTTGCCATTTTGGAGTACCGAACACGATCATCAGCTAAACGACACATAATTTAACAACAACAACTTCACAGTACTATAAAAACATTGGCACCAAGGTCTTCTTTGCCTCTGTTGCCCACCCTAGGAGCAACGGAAGTAGAGAGGGCAAGCACTAAAGTGTTGCGGGGCCTCAATACATGGACTTTCGACAAGCTGCACAACCACGAAAAGCGCTGGATTTATGAGTTATCGGTGGTTCTTTGGTCGACCAGAACGATGCCAAATCGAGCTACCAGTGAGACACCCTTATCCCTAGTCTATGGTGTAGAAGCGGTACACCCCATATAACTCACATACGGGTTACGACGAGTGCATGCCTTTGAGGAGGACCAACAAGACGAACAATGGCAAGATGATGCCACGCACCTCAAGGAAGATCGTCTTCAGGATGCTCTGCGTGTCGCTCGGTATCAGCAAGCCTTGTGCCGGTATCATAGCCGCAGTGTGCACGCTAGAAGCATTCACAAAGGTGACCATGTCCTTCCTTGGATCCAGTCCACGAAGGGATCAAACAAGTTGATGCCGCGGTGGGAGGGCCCTTACCGGGTGGTGGAAGTCATTAGGCCCGGTGCAGTCCGCCTGGAATATTGAGCATCTTCACAAGTTCTACCCGTGACGAGCGATTGTCGAGCCACCCGAAAACCTCTTTTGTACAAGTCAGTCCAACAAGGCTTGTAATTCTTTGTAGAAAGCTAGGTGAAGACCCTCTACATATTCAATAAAGCTAAGTGTTCTACAACTTGTTGTCAAAGTACATATTTATTTTTTGTATCCTGCATGAAATGTTGTGATTACTTTTAACTTGCATATGGTAACTATTGAACCGCCAAGGTTCCTAGCCTCCTCTATTTCATCTCCTTTCTTTTTATCAAAAGGAAGAATGGGCCCTCGCATGCAAGTCTTTCTAGGGGTGACGGTATGGACACCTACAAATATGTTAAAGGATGACCACCTCACGGCAAGGAATACAACAAAGTGAAAGCTAAGTCACAAAAAGTTTTAAGAATTTCTTTGTTGTAAGCTATTTCTCCTTGAACGATTCCATTTGTTTAATGAAACCTGCATGCAAAGGACCCATTCCAAATTTGTCTCTGCTCTTTGTTGTTTGGAGTCCGCTCAACAACCCAAGTAGCCGCGGGAAGGACGACAAGGTGACCTGGCCAGTAGCAGCATCTTCGGCAAGCTTCTAAGGACCCATTCCGAAAGCACTCGCGACAAGGATACCCGCGTCGGCATGCATTTGCATTAAGCGTAGGGATCGAAATTATACAAGTGTGGTGTTGTGCATAAGGGGAAATCATCCATTCATTTCAGCAAACATAACATGAAGTGGATATTTAGCAGATAGAGCCCAATCCTTCTTCTTTGCGCCTTCATAGGGTTGCATTGGGTACAATCTAAACAGAAAAGGAGATCTTCTACTACGATGTGGCGACTAATCCAGAAACAATATCTTGCATCATGGAGCACCACGTCTAGACTAGTCAAGCCGAGGCGCGACCCTTCTTCAAAATCTGGCTACATTGTCTTCGCACCTACTCGGAGTTCTCACCCTCGAGCTTGACATTAGGGGAGCTATCGCCCTCATCGGTCTTGCTGGAGGAGTCAAAGTCGCTCAAGCTCATGCTTTCCACACAACAATCTAGCCGGCTCTCGAAGGTCCAAAAGAACTTTATGGACAGCTTGGCAGCTCCATCGAACTTGAACTAAAAGAGATTCCCCGGTCCTGGGCGCGGGGAGTGGGAAAACGACTTCCAGCCCTGCGTAAGGAACATGACGCTTCCGAGGGAAAGAACAACTACCATCGAGGCATGTTCGTTGCAGTAGTCGTCCGTCCGAAGCCATTGGCCTAAGGGTGTGCTGCCTCCCATGACCCTCCAAAGGGGTCAGAATTCCGCAACCAACTGTGAGGACGATGGTGCAGCACCACGATGAACTCGTGCGCCACCTCTGATGCAGGGGTCTCCATCCGGGTCTATGGGAAGAGCATGTTGTCGTGGCCGCCTCAACTAGGGGTGCTTGTCCTCCCACGGCCCATAGCCGCGCTCCTACCGCGAGAGCCAAAGTGAGACCCCGCACCCGTAAGCATGATGCACGTCTGGGGGGAGGCCCTAGAGGATACCGTGCATGCTCGGTCTAGACCATGACCCCTTCCCCTCGCCATTGCAATCGTGGCCTCTGGAAGGAAAGAAAGAAGTTGAATTAGAAGGGCGATGGTGGCTCGCAGTTTGGTAGAAGAAGAGGTAAATGAGAAACACTCCTCGTAACCTCCTTTTTATAGGGAGGGAATGGGGGATTGGCTCTTTACTATTCCAAGAAGTGAATGTCCATTGTCAAGCCCATGACCCTAGCGACCGCCCTCTCCGCCAATGCCATGCCTTGCATGCAGCATACATCATAAAGGTAATAGTGATGGACGGAATGGAAAGCAGTGGTAGTTAAACTGAGGTGAGGAGCTCCCGTTCGAATCCCCAACCTTATTTTTATTTTACAAGGGCAGAATGCGCACAGGCTGCCTCTCCTCGCCCGACATGCCCGCGCTTCCCCACACGCACTCCGTGATGCTTGCGATCTGCATTGGGTTTTCTGTGAACAGGAACATGTGATGTAGCACAATATAGGTAAATATTTACCTCAATAGATAACCAAGGTTTATGAAACCAATAGGAGTAAAAACCAACCCCATCTTCAATGACTGCACACAAAAGAAACAAATACCTGCACCCAACGCGGGCAAGAGGATTGTCAATTCCCTTGTCTCATTATTGGCAACAAGTAAAGTGTGTAGATAGAACTTGCAAAGTGAAAAGTAAATAAAAAGTAAATAAAGGCGGCAAGGAATTGTAACATTCGTGAACTTATAAGTGAATAGACCAGAGGGCCGTAATTTTCCCTAATGGCATCGCTCACATAGTAGGCATACGTATAAACAAATTACTGTTGGGCAATTGATAGAAAAGTGCGCAGCCATGTGATATTCATGACAATGATCATATGTATATAGGCATCACGTCCATAAGAAAATAGGCTGAGTCCTACCTTCACCTACTACTATTACTCCACTTCAAACAGAGTAATGGTTGGAGAATGATGAAAAGATGTAGACAAAGAGAACTCAATCAATAAGAATTAAACCGTCGTTTAATCCTTAGTGGCAATAATATGAAGACGTATCTTGTCCCCTTATGTTAGCGGGATATAGAAATCCATCAGATTAAACACACTACAACGCACCCCTCTAACTGAAGAAATATCAATCTAGTTGGCCAAACTATTTCAATAGATTGGAGAGATTTACAAAGCTATTATAATCATGCAAATAAGAGTCATACTTAGAATTTAGAGAAGACTCAAATATTTATCATGAATAATCTGAACATAAACCCACAATTCATCGGATCCCAACAAATGCACCATACAATAGGATTACATTAGATACATCAAAGCGAAGATGCGATGATCATTGTATTGAAGATCAAGAGAGAGAGAGAGAGAGATAGCAATCTAGGTGCTAGATACGGACCCATAGGTCCGTGGTAAACTACTCACACATCACCATGAGAGGTCCTCTATGATTGACCCCCCTCTTGCAGTGCACCACAAAAGGGCTCCAGTTGGCCTCATGGCAGAACAAAGACTTGCGGCGGTGGAAAAAGTGTTTCGGGTGGCTCCTTATAGTATCTGGGGTAATTGAGAATTTATAGGATGAAGAGGTATGCTAGGAGACGTAGAGGGGGGCCAACACACAACAGGGTGCAGCCACCCCTTGGTGCGCCCTGATGTGTGCTGCCTCCGTCGTGCAATGTGTGGTTTCCTTCCGATGCTTCCAGGTCTTCTGTTGGTCAAAAAAAATCATGAAAACATTTTGGGCCAATTGGAATTTTTTGGCACTATTAACTTGAAAGGCCAAAAAATGCAGAAAACAACAATACCACTGGGCACTCGGTCGATACGTTAGTGCTAAAAAATAACAACACTTGGTATGTAAACACCCAAAAAGCATCCTAGAATGATAATATTATAGCATGGAACAATAAAAATTGTAGATACGTTAGAGATGTATCAGCATGCCAAGCTTCATTCCTGCTCGTCCTTGAGTAGGTAAATGATAAAAAATATATTTTGACGTGACATGCTACCCAACATGTAATCTACTGTAGGTTTTATCATTTAGAAATGCTGAATCAATAAACATTAACGTAGGAAATCTAATGTAATCTACTGTAGGTTTTATCATTAACATAAGAAACATAATCATCAAGTTTTGAAATATGCGATCCTTAAAGATTGTTCACCCCCTATTCATTTTATCATATAAGTATAGCATGTCTCCGTCCTCATCACATAAATACAAATGTTAAAGCACCACAATGTCAAGTTAGACAATTGGATAATACACTTTAACATGCTTTAGATTTTTATTACTTACTCAATATATGAGCATGAACCATGTATATAGCACAAGGGTGGAATAGAATATGGTGGTAGGTTTTAAAGGAGTGAAAGTGGAGAAGAAAGTCTCGCATCAACTAGGCGTATCAACAATCTATGGAGATGCCCATCAACAGATATCAATGCGAGGTTAGGGGATACCTTGCAACGGATGCATCCCAGCGAGAAGTGTATCAAATATCAAGTGATGCTAAGTGGTTGTGCATCCAACTTGCTTTCTCATGAAGACTATCGGTGTCAAAATCGGTTGATCTTGAGTAGGGGGTCCGAACTATGGATCTTGGATCGAAGGGTAACAAGGGACGAATGAGACAATATTTTACCCAGGTTCGGGCCCACTTGATGGAGGTAAGACCTAATGTCCTGCTCTTGTTGTTATTAATGAAGCAGTACGGAGTACAATGTTGGTCTACCTTGAGATCGACCATTGTGGTCTAAACCCTAATCGTAATGAGCTTAATGTGTCCAACCAACTATGCCACCTGGTTTATATAGATACCAGGGGATCTAGGGTTACCCAAAGTCAGTTACAATAAGGAAGGAATATGTCAATTACTACGTCGCATTGGCTAGTACGCCAAGTCTTCGGAAGAGTCCATCTAGATTCCAATACCTCCAATGACGATCAAACATGCCCAGGAGTCCGACCCATGAGAACAGAGTGGCGGTCGAGGATCCCTTAGTCCTGGACTACCTCACTAGCCCCCGGACTGGCCTCCAATTCCTAAATCTTCAACCCTTGGTTGCTTCATAGAGCCTTCAGCTTGCAAGGTGAGTTCTTCTCTTCCTTTAGGTGATGATAGTTCGGCTGCCAATGACCTTCCTTCCTTCAAAAACATAGATCCCTCTCTCTCTCTCACTTTATATATATATATATATATATATAATATAATATATATCTATAATATATATCTATAATATATAGATAATATATACATAAAACATAAACAAAATTTAATTTCCAGGTTGAGCGTTCGTCCATGAATAGTGTCTTTTCCTCCTCTATGGTCGTGGCTGGTCAAGCCATGTAACCTTTTATGAAAGAGCAGTTTGAGTCCGTTTTTACTAACACGTTCCATTATGGAGACCATGTGCCTCTTTTCTAAGGATATGGTTAACGATTTGGGTTATCTCACGCACCCATAATCCATTGATTCTATGAGAAAACGACAGAGTTCACGGCACATTGGTGGGGCTCTTGCTATTTTAACGAGCCATAAAAGGTAAAACTGCCAATAAAGACCCCCTCAGGCACCTCAGGTCTTCCAATGCCATCACCCGGCGATCTAAAATTCACTCCTGGATGCTCTAGAGCATGACGCCTAACTGTCTGGAGGACGCACAGTCCTCAAAGGTAACAAGCGTCGGTTCCATACGGGAATAATCTCTTTAGTGATGCTTACTCACTTAGGGGGTTTTGGGTTTTGGTTTGGGTGTTTGGGGTTTTTCCTCACTGATAATTTTCTCTCAAAGACTTCGAGGAATGAGTTGCTCTCAAATGAGCAGCCAACTAACTAGTGGTTATGGGGCAGCTATTTATAGCCGGGGAGTAATCCCAACACGAATTGACATAAATGCCCCAATGATATGAACGTTATGTGGATAAGGTTAGGGACTACAGGGACGTGATGCAGCAACGGTCGGAACATTTAGATTCTGAAATTCCTCATGTCACTCATTGTCCTCACAGGTAGGTGATTGGCACTAGGGAAAACCTAACTCCCAAGTTAGAGAAAATTCCGCAGAGACCAGAAGGTCTTCGTGTGTGTCACTAAACAATTTGACTAGACTGTTTAGTATTTCAAAAGGCTTCACTCGAAGGGTTTGTATGTGTAGGCTATGAGATGAGCATCACTTGGAAACTTTTCTTTAGTTTTACCTCGACCCCCTTTAACAGTACGGTGGTCCTATGCTGTAGTATACAGAAAATTAAACTACAAAAATGAAGTCTTAATGCTTCAAAGTCCTCACATCAATTTGTTCACCGTCACACCAGTTTCATCCCTTCCAAAGTCTTTGAGGAAATACCAAAGTCTTCAGCCTAAGACATACATTTTAAGCGGCAGATGTTCTTTGAATAAGTCAAACTCATCAGCGGCCTATAAAGCTTGTGTACACTCACAAACACATTAGTCTCTTAACCTATAAGTCTTTAATACACCAAAATCACTAAGGGGAACTAGATGCACTTGAAATCTCCCCCTTTTTGGAAATTTATGACAAATAGGTCATCTTTTCAATGGGAATAATAATATGAAGTGTAAGTACAGAGTTTGAGAAATTTGAAATCAAGATATAGAGAAACTTCCCCTCAAGATATGCATATTTGAGGAATTTCCTTTGGACTCCAAATGCACATTGAGGCTCTATTACATGGAGATCTCCCCCTATATCCTGTAATCCATGCAAGCATTTGACATATATTATGAGGAAATTGAATGTGTCAGATTTCGGACTCCGCAAAACCCTAAGGATTCAAACACAGGGGCGTGTGCGGCGATCTCTCCCAGCTCGACCTTACCTAGCCCATTCCTTGATGGAAACGGTGAAGGACTCACTCAATGGTTAGGGGAACACAGAACACAACAGTTTACCTAGGTTCGGGCCGCTGCGAAGCGTAAAACCCTACTCCTGCTTTTGGTGGATTGCCTCTCGTGGAGGTGGTAGAAGAACTAGTACACTGCTCTCGAGCCTCCGGAGGCCAAGTGGCTAAGTATCTGGCCGTACAGTTCGAATGAACTCTCTTTGGTCTGAATCTGGTCTGAATGAAGCTCCTCCTCTCTCTATTTATAGCGGAGGACCGGGTCCTCTTCCCTCATAGATTCGGCGGGATCGGATACCACAACGACCAGTTTCGGTGGGGGGCAAGGGAACATGCTTCCCCCGTCAGAAGTGGTCTTCGCCTATAAAGTAGGTGCCATCGTTGCAGAGGTGGGCGCAGGGGTGACGATCGTCCTGCCGGCGGACGGTCGTGGTCTTGTTGCACCGGAAGGGAAACCTTTAGAAGATGCCTTCGGAGCCCTCGTACGCTCCCACCTCCGTTGCACTAAAGGGGTGACTGTCTCGTCCTACCACCTTCTGATCACCTGTCCTTTCCTAGCGTCACCCTTGACTCCTGAGGCCCGGCCTTGCCTCAAAATATCCGCCGCTCCGGAGGGGTCCTGAGGAGGCCCCCTACGGGTGTGGATGTCGCTCTTCGTCGTGAGTTTTTGCCCCTCGCGAGGGCCTTGTCCCAGTGTGGATTTTTTCTAGTCGTCCCTATGCTGATGAAGTGGGTCCGCCCTAGGCCGCAGGCAAGCAGGTCTGGGTACCCCTATTCTCAGAACACCGATAGTAGCCCGTGGGCCCAAGGCGTGCCTGGGTTGGCTTCTCGGTGAAGCCTTGAAGGTGGCCCGAAGCATCGCGGGCCCCATTTGCTTGCGGGTCAAGCGACCCACGTGTCCCGTAGTTGCGTGGCGACGCTCTCACTCCTCGAGGCGCCTGGGTGGAGCAAGGATACGAAAGCGCCATCCCCAAGAGTCGCGCAGGCCATCATGTCGCTCATTGAATGACATGGGTGTGGCCTGACCACACCCACGGACCTCGCGGATGTGAATGATCGATCGATTGCTGAGGCGACGTGTGCGGCATCGCTTCTGTCGGCCCACATCGCGGCCCTCGTGGGGCGTGCGACGCCCACGGTCCCGCGACAGTTGGTGGCTAGGGCTCGCCAATAAATTCTCCCAGCCCCTTGCGGGGGGGGCAACCTCGAGCTCCTTCTCTCCTTCATCCATCTGCCACGACGAAATTTCTTCCCTTCCTTCGCTCTTCGTCTTCATGGCGTCCCCCAAAGATGGCTCTAGAGGGAAAGCGTGCGGCGCCACCTCCGCCATCGCCCGCCCCCGGAGGCAGTAGCGGAGGGCCTTCAGGGCCTATGCGTGTCCGCCACCACGTGGTAATGGTTGACGAGTAAGCCCCTTGCCGCGTCTCCTTTGCTTGTTGCTCCATCTATTTTCCTTAGGTTGATCTTCTTTCTTCTTCAGCGTGCCCTCCTCCAAGAAGAAAAAGCTCGGCGAGCTCCAAGAGGAGGTGGAGGGGCTTCGGGCCCAGCTTGAGAGCGCCCAAGCCGCCCTCCGTGCCACCCGCCAAGGCGAGGAGGAGGCAAAGGAGGAGCTAGCATCGCTGCGGCAGCAGGTCCGGGAGGCAACAGACGTCATGCAAACCGCTCAGGAAGAGACGTTGTACGCCCGGCTGATAGCATCCCAACGCGCCCTGCAATTCGCGGACATCGCCGACCGGGTGACCGCCATGACGCGCCGGTTTGCGGGGAAGGCCCCGGCGCTGCCCAATGTGAGCAGCGACGGGGGCTACCTCGTCTTCTTCCAGGAGATCGTGGAGGTGCTGGAGGCTGGCGTCCACCGCGTGGAGGAGGACAATGCGTCCGGCGCGCGCGAGTTTCTAGGCCTTTCCCTGACGCTCATCTTCTCCAACTTGCGCAGCCTTTCTCCGTAGCTCTACCTCGGGCACGTCGACAAACCGACGCCCGTTGAGTCTCGCCGTCTTCTCCGGGACGTCCAGGTGCCCGCCTCAAGCGAGGACGGTGGTCCCCACGCTGGGCCAGCCGGCGCCATGGGTGACGTCAGCAGCCCGTCCCCTTAGTACCCCAATCTCCTGTTTGCCTGCTCGTGTAATGGTGAATCAAGAACTCTGCGCTACCGGGCATTAAGGTTTTGTGGTTATTACCTTTGTTGTTCTCCTTTTTCCTTTTTGCTCGTGAGTTTATGACTTGCATGTTGGTGGTTGTTTCGGCCGGCCTGCAAAGCTTAGGGCCCGTTGCTGTGCCTGCTGTGGCTCGTGGCGCCGGGGGAAGCACGACCTTGTCAAGGTCTTGCCCGCCCGAGGCACCTCTCTTGTTGCCGCATGCTTGGGCGTTGGACTCACTCCTTGCTGTCATCGAATCCTTAGGCCATGCATCCTTCGTTAGTGCGCATGTTTTAATTCACTGTTAGTTTGTCGTAAAGCGAGAGGGTCCAGGCCAGGGCCTTTGAGGCACTTAGCTTGTGGATTTGTGTCGGTCCCTCGCGTAGGTCCTCCTGTGCAGTTCCTGTTTCGTAAGTAGGACGAGGTGAAGACCCTTTCGGTACTCTATGTCCGCAGGTCCCGACCCAAACGGTCAGTAAGGCTCCTGCGGCACACATCTCAGGGGGGCCCTTTGACAGTCAAGCCGCTCTGCATCGTCAAGCCCCGGTCCCAACGGACGGTAAGGCTCCTGAGGCGCACCCAGGGAGCCCCTTTCTGTCTACCCGAGCGATTCCGCACCTCGTTCCTTTGGTCATCGCCCCAGGGGGCCCTGAGGCCTCCCGAGACTCTTTGTGTTGGTATCAAGTTTTGGTCCGGACCCCCGAGCGAGGGTTTACCACTGAAAAACGTTGCCCCTCGCATTCATGCTCCTTGACTACTTGGGGTGGCGCGGAGCGGTTGTCTCCAGACACATCCTCCGGACAGGATGTTTGAAAGCCAATGAAAGAAGAAACGCCAGAGAAGGTTTCCCCATTTTTATTTTTCAAACGTCGGGCACTAAGCCTGGAAAAAACCAACTTAGGAAATCAGCCAGTTAAACTCAGCAGAAGATAGTGTCACTCTTCTGGGATTGGGGGTACCCATACCTGCCTGCCTATTGCCTAGGGTGGGCCCGCCTTACCGGAGCAAACCAACGGGCCCGACACCGTTCAAGGAAATGCCCTCATAAGGGGCCAAGCCTCACGAGGAGGAGGAGCGTCAAGACTCACAGGGGGGCCTCCTCAGGACCCTTCCGGAGCGGCGGATATTCCGATGGAAGGCCAGGCCTCACGAGTCAAGGGTGACGCCAGGAAAGGACATGTGAGCAACATATGGCAGGACGGGACAGTTTCCCCTTTGGTGCAAAGGAGGTGGGAGCGTACATGTTTTCCGAACGCATCTTACAAAGGTTTCCCTTCTGGTGCAACAAAGCCGCAACCTCCCACCAGTAGGGAAAACGTCATCCACGGGCACGTCTCTGCTGCGCGGACAATTACTTTGCAGGTGAAGACCACCTTTGGGCAGGGGATCATGTTCCCTTGTTCCCCATCAAAATTGTCCGCTGTGGGATCCCTTCCCGACGAAACTATGAGGGAAGAGGACCCGGCCTCCGCTATAAATAGAGATGGTAGGATACTTGAGAGCGGGAGTTCATTCGAACGGCAAAACAGTACACCGAGTCGCTCGGCCTCCGGAGGCCCAAGAAAACTGTACTAATCCATCCACCACCTCCATGAGAGGGAATCCACCAAAAGTAGGAGTAGGGTTTTACGCTTTGCAGCGTCCCAAACCAGGGTAAACTGTTGTGTTTTGCGATCCCCTCTCCATCGAGTGATTCCTTCATCGTTTCCATCGAATAGTGGGTTTTGCGAGGCGAAGCAGGGAGAGACCTTCGTATACGCCCGAGTGTTCGAATCGTTAGAGTTTTGCGGAGCACGAAATCCGACAGATAGTTCGAATCCAAGAAAAAGCAAGCAAGTGCCGCGTTCGGCATTTAAAGCTGGCATAGTCATTGGACGAATATATGGGTTTCCTTGCCAGCTACAAGCATGGTCATTGGCAGGCCATGCTAATTGCCTTCGTCTTTGTACCCAACGTGGAGCATAGGTCTTCAACTAGGCGTGGGGTGGACCCCTTCCGCGTCCTTGGGGGGGGGCTGGGCGTATACAGCCTCAGCTCGTTATTACGTGAGAGTGTCACGGTGGTGGGGTATATGGGAGGTCGCGAGTGTCCCTACCCCCAAGGCATTGGGGCCTGAGCTACTGAAGTCATTGGTGGACTGTGTTGTATCCAGCGCAGAGCATAGGTCTTCCACTAGGCGTGGGGTGGACCCCTTCCACGTCATCGGGGGAACTTGGGCGTATACATCCTTGGCTCATTTACGTGAGAGTGTCACGGGATAACGTAGGCTCCAGAAGGATTGAAGGACGATGCAGAGGTGCGCCGGGTTAATGGAGGTCTTGTGTGCTCCTTCCCGGGAGGCCAATTGAGGGCTTTTTATGACTCTACGTTGACAGTTCCCACTCCCGCACATTTCCCGACCGTCGTTGTGTGGGACCGAGTGAACGGATGTAGCTACTGGGTCGGGCCCTCACGCCCCTGACACCGACCGGATCACCAAGGATGCTGTCAAGGGTGGTAGGTGGCCTTACGACCGGTAAGTCTCCTAAGGCACGATGCTGAGGGGCCCCCTTTTAACGTTCGAGCGGCTCTACGTTGCTAGGATCCAGTCCTGCACATTTCCCGACCGCCGTTACTTGTGACCGAGTGAACGGATGTATCCATGGGGTCAGGCCCTGCCTCCCCCGACAAAGGTTGGATCAAGGAAGCTGTTAGGGGCGGCAGGTGCCCTTGCGACCGGTAAGGCCCCTGAAGCGCCATGCTCAGGAGCCCCCTTTTTGACGTACATTTCCCGACCCGGTCCCGGTCCCGGTCGCGCACATTTCCCGACCGCCGCTGCTTGCGATCGAATGAACGATCTCAGCTACGCGGTCAGTCCATGCCACCCTTGATAACGACCGGATCACTGAGGACGATATCAAGGGCGGCAGGTGGCCTTGTGAATGGTAAGACCCCTGCAGCGCCATGCTCTGGGGACCTCTTGGACGCTCAAGAGACTCTGATTTTATCCTGTCAATAGTGGTCCTGAGGGTCCATGGGGCTCCCCACTTCCCGCGTTGGGGTGATGCATAGCTCCCAGTGCCCCCGAGCGTGGAAGGTGGATCGCCGAAAGTTGCAAGCAAGGCAGCCTGTCACGTCGCCAACTGGATGCAATGGAAACTGTAAAAGATACGACTTGCAGAAGTATGCCCCGAGCATTCGAAGTCCCTGTGGTCAACATGCACTTCTTAAGGTAGTAAATCCAAAAAATTACATCGAATAGCCCCCTTGCGCTTGAGGAGCACCTCGTGAGGCCTGGCCCCCAACGCACACGCCTGCTTCGTGGTCCTCGCGGGTGATCCGTGCCGCTTGCGTCTCGTCGCGGCATTCAACTCATCCTCCTGAGGCCCGTGGGTTTGGCCTTACATAGTCCTTCCGCGGGGAGGGCGGCTGGTGGCGTGACCCACGGCTTGGACCCGGCTCAAGGAGGATCCCCCAAACGCTCCTCACTCCTTAGGAGGATAGGCGCCCCAGGGGGGACGCGTGAAGCACTTCCTTGTCAGGACGGTCAGGTAGTGTCGCATACTCTGGCACATATGGCTCCATGTAGACGCTTGCCTGTCACCCACGGTCGGTCATCAGTGCGACGGTGGCGGTACCCCTTGGTGGAGGAGGGGGGTCTCCCCGGCCGTATTGCTCAAAATTCTTCCTGCGAAAGACCTCGGAGCGAAGTTGCTTGTTCCTGCTGCCGCCGTCGGCTGGTCCCGGTGCCGCCCGGTGCTGAATCCCGCCCTGATATCGTGTCGTGTCTCCGCTGTCACAGTTCATCCGCGCCTTCGCCTCGGCCCTTTGTTGGGTGCACAGGAGGGAGCGCTCCTGTCTAGCCGCCCCGGGCTGTCGAGGGCCGACTTGGTCTCGGTGATGCGTGCCAGCGTCCTGCCGTTCTCCTCGCGTCCCTGGTGGTTGTGAGTGTGGCGCGCTTTAGGGCCGGTCGCTGGGGTCTTGAGAAGGTGGAGGGCAGCGCGAAGCACGTGTCTCTTGGCCACGCGCAGAGCGGGCAGGGCCCCGAAGCTTGCAGGCTTGGGGACCGGCACGCGGTGCGAGCCCCCGGAGCCCGATGCCTGTGGTCTTGAGGATGCACCGGGTTGGATGGTTTGCTGGGCGATGGCGATCAGCTCCAAGATGTGGTCCGCCCAGGCGTCGTTCGCTAGCGGAGCATCTCTCTTGCCGTTCGCAACGTGTCGTGTGCGCCGAGGTCTCCCAAGTTGATGCGGCGCTCTACGGGTGGCATGGGTGGCCGCCACGGCGGAGACGATGTTGACGACCTGGTACGAGCTGCCTGGCCCCGCGAAGCCGGCATGCGAGCTTCCAGCCTCTGTGACGTGCCGGTTGGAGACCAGTTTGACAAGGCTCGGAGAAGCTGGTTGGTCGCCGACCATCGGTGCAGCGGCCTGGGAAGGAGGAAGCTAGGAAAGGACCTGCACACACCCCCTACCTGGAGCGCCAAATGTCGGATTTCGGGCCCCGCAAAACACAGGGGCGTGTGCGGTGATCTCTCCAAGCTCGACCTTACCTATCCCTCTACTCAATGGAAACAGCGAAGGACTCACTCGATGGTGAGGGGAACACAGAACACAATAGTTTACCCAGGTTCGGGCCGCTACGAAGCATAAAACCCTACTCCTGCTTTTGGTGGATTGCCTCTCGTAGAGGTGGTGGAAGAACTAGTACAGTGCTCCCGAGCCTTCGAAGGCCAAGTGGCTAAGAGTCTTGCCGTACGGTTGGAATGAACTCTCTTTGGTTTGAATCTCGTACGAATGAACTTCCTCTTCTCAAATATCCTACTCTCTCTATTTATAGCGGAGTCTCGGGTCCTCTTCCCTCATAGCTTCGGCGGAAGGGATCCCACAACGTCTAGTTTCGGTGGGGGCCAGGGAACATGCTTCCCCTATCAAAAGTGGTCTTTGCGTGCAAAGTAGCTGCCAACAACGCAGAGGTGGGCGCAGGGTGACGCTCGTCGTGCCGGCGGGCTGTCGTGGTCTTGTTGCACCGGAAGGGAAACCTTTAGAAGATACCTTTGGATCTCTCATACACTCCCACCTCCTTTGCACTAAAGGGGTGACTGTCTCGTCCTTCCACCTTGTGCTCGCTTGTCCTTTCCTGGCATCACCCTTGACTCCTAAGGCCCGGCCTTGCCTCGAAATATACGCCGCTCCAGAGGGGTCCTGAGGAGGCCCCCTGCGGGTCTTGATGTCGTTCTTCCTCGCAAGGCTTGGCCCCTCGCATGGGCCTTTCCCCAGGAGGTGTTCTTCTAGTCGTCCCTATGCTGATTAAGTGGGCCCGCCCTAGGCAGCAGGCAGGCAGGTTTGTGTACCCCCGTTCCCAGAACACCGACAGTATGCTTGATGGAAAGGGAAGTCTGTCGAATTTCACCATGTGTGCATTAATTAACGTGAGGAATAAGAATGCGAGGAAAAACTGTTCAAAAGTGTTAGACCACCACCGGACATAAGTTTACAACCCATAGAACTAAACACTTCAGAAGAATAAGAGTTGTAATCTCATACGTCTCCAACTATCTATAATTTTTGATGATTCCATGCTATTATCTTGTCAACTTTGGATGTTTTTATGCATGAATATGCTATTTTATATATTTTTTGGGACTAACCTATTAACTCAGTGCCAAGTGCCAGTTTCTGTTTTTTCCGTGTTTTTGACCTTTTTCAGAGGAGAATATTAAACGGGGTCCAAACGGAATAAAACCTAGGGAATTATTTTTCCATAACATAAGATACATACGGAACTTGAGAACCAAGGCAAAGGATCTCCAAGGAGGTCACAAGCCCCCTAGGCCCCGCCTAGGGGGGGCAGGCCTACTTCTTCCGCCTATAAATTCTCCAAAAAACTAAAACCACGAGAGATAGAGCCACAAAAATACTTTTCCGCCGCCGCAAGCTTTTGTCTCTGCGAGATCCCATCTGGGGCACGTTCTGGTGCCCTGACGGAGGGGGATTCAGACACGGAGGGCTTCTTTATCAACACCATTGCCTCGCCGATGATGCGTGAGTAGTTCACCATAGACCTTCGGTTCCATAGCTAGTAGCTAGATGGCTTCTTCTCTCTCTTGGATCTTCAATACAAAGTTCTCCATGATCTTCAAGGAGATCTATCCGATGTAACTTTCTTTTGCGGTGTGTTTGTCGAGATCCGATGAATTGTGGATTTATGATGAGATTATGTATGAATATTATTTGAGTCTCCTCTGATCTCTTATATGCATGATTTCTATCCTTGTAATTCTCTTCGAGTTGTGTGTTTCGTTTGGCCAACTTGATCTATAATTCTTGCAATGGGAGAAGTGCTTGGTTTTGGGTTCATACCGTGCGGTGTCCTCATCTAGTGATAGAAGGGGTAGCAAGGCACGCATCATGTTGTTGCCATCAAGAGTAAAAAATATGGGGTTTATATCTATTGCATGAATTTATCCCTCTACATCATGTCATCTTGCTTAAGGCGTTACTCCGTTTGTTATGAACTTAATACACTAGATGCATGCCCTTGGTTCTCAAACTGAGGGAAATACTTACCGCTACTGTGCTGCATCACCCTTTCCTCTTCAAGGGAAAAATCAAAGCAAGCTCAAGAGGTAGCAAGAAGAATTTCCGGCGCCATTGCCGGGGAGTATCAAGTCAAGAATAGTCTCCCTTCAACATGCCAATTTCTGGCGTCGTTGTCGGACTATTCTAAGTGAAGCATATCCAAGTAACTATCGCAAACTCGTCTCTTGCATTTACTTTTTTTGCCCTTTGCCTCTCGTTTTCCTCTCCCCCACTTCTGAAAAACAATAATTACAAAAATATTTGCTTTTTTCGTTCGCCCTTTTCTTTCGCTTGCTTTCTGTTTGCTTGTGTGCTTGTCTGCTTGCTGAAGTCACCATGACTGAAAAGACCAAATTGTGTGACTTCTCGAATACTAATAATAATGATTTTATTAGTACTCCAATTGCTGCCTCCACTAGTGCGGAATCATATGAAATCAATGCTGCTTTGCTGAATCTTGTTATGAAAGAGCAATTTCACGGCCTTCCTAGTGAAGATGTCACATACCATCTTAATACCTTCATTGAGTTATGCGATATGCAAAAGAAGAAAGATGTGGATAATGATGTGATTAAATTGAAGCTATTTCTGTTCTCATTACGGGATCGAGCAAAAACTTGGTTTTCATCTTTACCCAAAAATAATATTGATTCTTGGAACAAGTGTAAATATGCTTATATATCCAAGTGTTTTCCACCGACTAAGATTATCTCTCTCCGTAATGATATCATGAATTTTAAGCAACTAGATCATGAACTTGTTGCACAATCTTGGGAGAGAATGAAATTGATGATTAGAAATTGTCCCGCTCATGGCTTGAGTCTTTGGATGATTATACAAATCTTCTATGCTGGTTTGAATTTTTCTTCTAGAAATATCTTGCATTCCGCCTCCGGTGGAAGTTTCATGGAAATCACAGTAGAAGAAGACACAAAACTCCTAGATAATATCATGACAAACTATTCTCAATGGCACACTGAAAGGTCACCTACTAGTAAAAAAGTGCATGCTATAGAAGAAATTAACTCTTTAAGTGCTAAGTTGGATGAGTTAATGAAATTTTTTGCTATTAAAGGTGCTCCTCTAGATCCAAATGATATGCCTTTGTCTTCCTTGATTGAGAATAGAAATGAGAGCTTGGATGTTAATTTTGTTGGTAGGAATAATTTGGGCAACAACAATGCTTATAGAGTTAACTTTATTCCTAGGCCTTTTCCTAGTAATCCCTCTAATAACATTGGCAATTCCTACAACAATACTCATGGAAATTACAATAGATTACCCTCTGATCTTGAGAGTAATATTAAAGAGTTTATCAACTCGCAAAAGATTTTCAATGCGTCCATAGAAGAAAAACTGCTCAAAATTGTTGACTTGGCTAGGACCGTTGATAGAATGTGTCTTGATCTTGATGCTTTGAAATTGACATGTGCTCCTCCCAAGATTAATATGGATGAAAAACTTGAAAGCTATGTGTGTTTCCATGAATGATAGTAAAGAAAGAATAGCCCAAATTCGTGCTAGACATGAATGGCTTAAAAAGGCGTGTTCTCGTGATGAGAATCATGAAGATCTTAAAGTGCTTGGTGTGACTCCCGTTGAATCCTTGTTTTCTAATGTCAAACCTAATGATGATGGGGCTGGATATGAATCCACTTTGGTTGAGAAACTCCCCAATGATTCGTAGTCTATTTGTCTTGATGCTAAAAGTACTGAAAGTGGAGTAGAGGATATTAAAACTTTGAGTAGTAATGAAATTACTCTTTGATTGAATGTATTTCCTTGATGGAATCCATGCTAAACTCTCCACACCCTTATAGCGAAAATAAGGCCTTTACCGATCATACCGTTGATGCTATGATGAAATCTCTTGAAGAGAACCTTGAGTTGGAGATATCTATTCCTAGAAAACTTCATGATGAGTGGGAACCTACTATCAAAATCAAGATTAAAAACTATGAATGCAATGCTTTGTGTGATTTGGGTGCTAGTGTTTCCGCTATTCCAGTCTTTATGTGATGTTCTAGGTTTCAATGAGATTGATGAGTGCTCTCTTAATTTGCATCTTGCGGATTCTACTGTTAAGAAACCTATGGGAAGGATCAATGATGTTCTTATTATTGCAAATAGGAACTATGTACTTGTAGATTTCATTGTTCTTGATATTGATTGCAATCCGACATGTCCCATCATTCTTGGTATACCTTTCCTTGGGACTATTACTGATGTCATCGATATGACGGAAGGGAATATTAGATTTCAATTTCCATTAAAGAAGGGCATGGAACACTTTCCTAGAAAGAAAATAAGATTGCCTTATGAATCCATGATGAGGGCTACTTATGGTTTGAGCACCAAATATGACGATACTTGATTCTATCGCCTTTTGCCTAGCTAAGGGCGTTAAACAATAGCGCTTGTTAGGAGGCAACCCAATGAATTTATCTTTGCTTTTTGCTTTCTGTTTTGTTGTGTCCACACCATCATAATTCTGCTTCTATTGTGTTTTTTCGAAGTAAAACATTTATGATTAGTTTTGGTGATGGTTGTTTGATCATGCTGAAAAGAGATAAACTTTGTGCTCACAAAATTATTTTAATTTCTTATCGGGAAAGAGATTTTGAGTTGATTCTTTGTTCTGCTGGTTGATATGCCAATTGTCCTAATTTTCATAATGTTTCAGAATTTATGGGATACCAGAAGTATACAAATTGCTACATACTGGTCTGTTTTTGATAGATTCTGTTTTTGTTGTGTTGATTGCTTATTTTGGTGAAACTATGGATAGTATCGGGTGGTACTAGCCATGGAAAAGTGAGAATACAGTAATCTAACATTAATATAAATAGAAATCAAGTTTACTATAGTACCTAAAGAGTTGGTAGTTATTTTCTTATGCTAATGATATCACGAGTTTCTGTTTAAGTTTAGTGTTGTGAAGTTTTCAAGTTTTGGGTGATGTTCTCATGGAAAATGGGATAAAGAGTGGAAATAGCTCAAGCTTGGGGATGCCCAAGGCATCCCAAGCCAAATTCAAGGACACCAAAAAGCCTAAGCTTGGGGATGCCCCGGGAAGGCATCCCCTCTTTCGTCTTCAATCCATCGGTAACGTTACTTGGAGCTATACTTTTATTCACCACATGATATGTGTTTTGCTTGAATTTGCTAGAATAGTCATTGAGCTTCACTTATCTCTTTTGAGTTAGGCAATTTAGCTTGCATGTGCTTCACTTATATCTTTTGAGCTAGATAACTTTGCTCTAGTGCTTCACTTAAATCTTTTTAGAGCACGACGGGGTCATATTTTGTAGAAATAAAGACTCTCGATCTTCACTTATATCTTTTTGAGAGTGCTCTCTCTCAGTAACTTGGTAATTGGTGTGTGCTATGAAAGTAGTCCTAAAGATGATACGCATCCAAAGAGGATATAATATAAACTTCCATATTCAAGTGCACTGATTAGTAAGATAAGTTTGATTCCTAACAATTAAGTTTTGAGACATGGATTTGGTGATATTAGAGTTATGTTAGTAGGGTGTTGTAAATCTAGAAATACGTGTGTTGAAGTTAGTGATTCCCATAGCATGCACGTATGGTGAACCGCTATATTAGGAAGTCGGGGCATAATTGATTTATTGATTGTCATCCTTTGTCTGGCGTTCGGGATTGCGCGATGGTTAACACCTACCAACCCTTCCCCTAGGAGTATGCGTTTAGCACTTTGTTTCGATTACTAATAAAACTTTCGCAATAAGTATATGAGTTCTTCATGACTAATGTGAGTCCATGGTATAGATGCACTTTCACCTTCCACCATTGCTAGCCTCTCTAGTACCGCGCAACTTTTGCCGGTGCACAAACCCACCATATACCTTCCTCAAATAGCCACCATACCTACCTATTATGGCATTTTCATAGCCATTCTGAGATATATTGCCATGCAACTCTCACAGTTCCGTCTCATTACTTTACCCTCACTTTCATATTGCCTTTGCATGATCGTAAGATAGCTAGCGAGAAGTTTCAACGTCATACGCTAAGCTAGATCGTTTCACAACCCGGTACATTGTCGGAGGCATTTCCTATAGAGTCATCATTGTTCTAAGTATTGAGTTGTGAGTAAATAAAAGTGTGATGATCATCATTATTAGAGCATTGTCCCATGTGAGGAAATAAAAAAACAGGACAAAGATGCCCACCAATATATATATATATATATATATATATATATATATATATATATATATATATATATATATACATATATATATATGAAAAGAGGCCAAAGAGCCAGAACAAATAAAAGAGAGAAAAAGAGAGAAGGGACAATGCTACAATCTTTTTCACAGTTCTGCTTAAAAATAGCACCATGTTCTTCATGATAGAGATTCTCTTGGTTTGACACTTCCATATACTAGTGGGAATTTTCATTATATAACTTAGCTTGTATATTCCAATGATAGGCTTCCTGAAAATTGCCCTAGGTCTTCGTGAGCAAGCAAGTTGGGTGCACACCCACTAGTTCTCCTTTTGAGCTTTCACACACTTATAGCTCTCGTGCATCAATTGCATGGTAATCCCTACTCATTCACATTGATATCTATTGATGGACATCTCCATAGCCCATTAATATGCCAAGTCAATGTGACCATCTCCTCCTTTTTGCCTCACAACCTCCATCACACTCTATTCCGCATATAGTGTTATATCCATGGCTCACACTCATGTATTGCGTGAGAGTTGAAAACGTTTGAGAAAGTAAGAGTGCGAAAACAATTACTTGGTCAATACCGGGGTTGTGCATGATTTAAATTCGTTGTGTGGGGATGATGGAGCATAGCCAGACTATATGATTTTGTAGGGATAACTTTCTTTGGCCTTATTATTTCAAAAGATCATGATCACTTTGCTAGTTTGCTTGAAGTATTATTGTTTTCACGTCAATAGTAAACTATTGTTTTGAATCTTATGGATCTAAAAATTCATGCCACAAGAAATAAGTTACAACGGACAAATATGTTAGGTAGCATTCCACATCAAAAATTCAGTCTTTATCACTTCCCTACTCGAGGACGAGCAGGAGTTAACCTTGGGGATGCTTGATACGTCTCGAACGTATCTATAATTTTGTATGGTTCCATGCTATTATCTTGTCAACTTTGGATGCTTTTTATGCATGAATATGCTATTTTATATGTTTTTGGGACTAACTATTAACTCAGTGCCAAGTGTCGGTTTCTATTTTTTCCGTGTTTTTGACCTTTTTCACAAGAGAATATTAAACAGAGTCCAAATGGAATAAAATCGGCGGAATGATTTTTTCCATAATAGAAGATACACAATGAACTTGAGAACCAAGGCAAAGGACCTCGGAGGAGGTCACAAGCCCCAAGGCCCGGCCTAAGGGGGCCGGGCCTAGCAAGCTTGTGGGCTCCCCATGGCTCCTCTGCCCTAGTTCTTCCGCCTATAAATTCTCCAACAAACTAAAACCACCAGAGAGAGCCACGAAAATACTTTTCCGCCGCCGCAAGCTTCTGTCTCCGCAAGATTCCACCTGGGGCATGTTCTGGTGCCCTGCCGGAGGGGGGATTCGGACACGGAGGGCTTCTTCATCAACACCATTGCCTATCCGATGATGCATGATTAGTTCACCACACACCTTCGGGTCCGTACCTATTAGCTAGATGGCTTCTTCTCTCTCTTGGATCTTCAATACAAAGTTCTCCATGATCTTCATGGAGATCTATCCGATGTAACTTTCTTTTGCTATTGTTTGTCGAGATCCGATGAATTTTGGATTTATGATCAGATTATCTACGAATATTATTTGAGTCTCCTATGATCTCTTATATGCATGATTTCGTATCCTTGTAATTCTCTTCAAGTTGTGGGTTTCGTTTGGCCAACTTGATCTTTAATTCTTGCAATGGGAGAAGTGCTCGGTTTTGGGTTCATACCGTGCAGTGTCCTCACCGAGTGACAGAAGGGGTAGTGAGGCACGCATCGTGTTGTTTCCATCAAGGGTAAAAAGATGGGGTTTATATCTATTGCATGAATTTATCCCTCTGCATCATGTCATCTTGCTTAAGGCGTTACTCCGTTTGTTATGAACTTAATACACTAGATGCATGCTGGATAGCGGTCGATGTGTGGAGTAATAGTAGTAGATGCAGAAAGTATCGGTCTACTTGTGTCGTACGTGATGCCTATATGTATGATCATTGCCTTAGATATCATCATGACTTTGCGGGATTCTATCAATTGCTCGACAGTAATTCGTTCACCCACCGTAATACTTGCTATCATGAGAGAAGCCTCTAGTGAACACTATGGCCCCCGGGTCTACTTCACATCATATTTTCAGCTCTACACTTTTACTTTGTTGCACTTTCCACCTTCAGATCTCACCTTACAAATAACCGTGAAGGGATTAATAACCCCTTTATAGCGTTGGGTGCAAGTTTGTTTGTTTTTGCGCAGGTACATTGGTGACTTGTCTTGATAGTCCTACTGGATTGATACCTTGGTTCTCAAACTGAGGGAAATACTTACTGCTACTGTGCTGCATAACCCTTTCCTCTTCAAGGGAAAAACCAACGCAAGCTCAAGAGGTAGCATAATCTAAAAGAAATATAGTTCAAAAGCCCATAAAGTAGACATGCTTGAATACTAACTCAGATTTGTCCCCCTTTGTCATTAAGTGATGAAAAGGGACGAAACTGAGAATTAACGCCCTTGAAGAATATAAAACTGTTGGTGGAGGAGGAGCACCAGTGTTGTTGGGGTCGTTTATGAGAACTGTTTCGTCAAGATCTTCAGCTTCATCAGTTGTGCGAGTTGAAGAATATGAACTGGCCACCAAGTGAGGAACGAGAATTTTCTTGAACTTATTCTTGGGCGGCCAGGACCAATCAAAGTCTTGTTGGAACTTCATTTCAATCAGCTCCTCAGAAGTCTTGAGGTGAGACAGAATGGCCCACGTGCGGTCGAAGATATCATGCAGATAATAGTGATGTTTCTTCACAACATTCTGAGTTGCATTTAGATCATGCATAATGGCACCAAACTGATGCTTTACCCACTTGTGGGTGCGATCAACCTTTGGATGAAGACTAAACAAGAGCTCACGGTCAGTCATCACACGCGGTACAGAGTCATGAGGGGCTTTACCTCTTGAAGCTGAGTCTTGAGAAGTAGTGTCATCATTTGTGGAATCAGAAGCAACTTTACGAGATTGGCAACCATGGTGCCGAGATCCTTCATCAATCACGAATTTTCCATTGATTTCAATCAGCTTGTAGGATTTCTTGACGACTTCAAGTGGAGGAAAGTAGCTGAGGTGATTCTGAAAATCAGCCTTGTAAGGAATTGATGATGTGGCCCTGATGAATTTCATAATCCATGGCGCATAAGGCTTCAAATCAAAAGGTGACAGAGCATTGTTAGCCAAAGTTCTCATGAAGAAATTTTGAAGATTTATTGGAATCCCATGGATGATATTGCATAGAAAATTCTTCATGATTCCCACAACATCTTCGTCTTCCGAGTTATGGCACATGATGGGACTAAGGGTTTTGGTAAAAATGCGGTAAACTATCGTGGGCAAATAGAACAATTTCTTGACGAGGAATGTGGTTCTTGGCAACATTCTAGGAGCCAAAGGTTTCATCAACACTTGCATCATGGGATTGGGCAGTTCAGTTTCTTCATAGATGCATCTGGCTCCTTCTGAGGGAATTGGAACTGGGACTGCATGAAGTTCCTTGGCAGGAGCTTTGTAATGAGTGTTTTCAGTCATCTAGTCTAGAACCCAAGTGTTGGCATCTGATACTTTAACAGAGATGTGCAAGGTAGCATAGAATTGAAGGATGATCTCCTCATTCCAGTCATAGTTTTTCATGCAGAATGGCAGTAGTCCAGCATAAAAAAACACGAAGGACTACAGCAAAGCAAGGAATGTTCTCCATATCTGCATGAGGAATTTCCCGATGCTGAAAAACCATGTTCTTGTTGAAGAGTACGTCACCATAGTAATTCAGTTGATTGGTGGTCCAGAATGTGTGGCGCCTTATTCTTAGAGATTCAAGTGGATTTTTCAAATAATCTCGCCTTGTCAAACTTTGGCCTTCTTGTTCCACTTTAAGGCTGAAGAGTTATGGATTGAAGATTTGGCTTGAAGTGCCCCACAAGTCTTCGAAGTTCTTGAATCTAAGGAATAACAACCACGACTGATGCTGACTAAGGATGATCGACACGAGGTCCAGAGGTAGTGTCTTCACTCTGAGGAACATTTTCTTCAGCCATACTTGTCTGAGTGTGAGGAATATGCTGCGCAGATTCATCAATTTCTGGTGCAGCAGTGACCCGAGTTGATGTTTGATTGTTAGTGTCTTCAACTGGTACAGCTGATTCAGTATCCGGGATGGACGTCATCTTAGTGTTCTTGTCTTTAGACCATGTATGAATTTCTTCAGTGGTTGCAGGGGACTGAGGAACTTGAGGAAGTGGAGTTGTCAATGGTGAGTTGGGATGAGCATATTCCCAGTACTCGCCATTGATCACTGGTGTTGTGCTGCCAATGTCCACTTCTTCATCTTTTTCTTCATCTACCACATTTGATGTATTCGGCACCAAATGGCACCAGCACGTAAGAGGGTGCCGTGTTGATAGGAGTGGCATCAATTGGTGTTGTTGAGGGACTCGTCAAAGTCCTCAAGCGTTTTGCTTCTAAGGACTCTAAGCTTGTTGAAGCCTTTCTATTCTTTCAAGCTTCCTTTTCAGTAACCTTCATTTTCTTCACTTGTGATGCAGATGGAAGTTTCACTTTCTTCACTTGTGAAGGTTTTGGTGCCAGAGCCAATTCTTTACGCTGACTGATGTAGTCGGCCTGTTAGTAGCAGTTTCTTTAGGCGCAACCATTCCTTCAACTGCCGCGACAGGTTCATGAGTTGCAGGAATTTCTTCATTTGAGTTGTCACGTAGTTCAATAGTGTAGCCAGCCAGAGGAAATTGAGGTTCCGTAGAAGTTGCAACCCGTTTGTTGTGTTATGTGATGACCTTGTTTGCAATATTGATAATCTGACTTTTGCACCCTTCTAGTCCGCATGAAAGTGATGATATTCTTCACTGAGGTTTTTGATCTCAGTTTGAGTGGTGAGGAGCTGATTAGGGGTCACAGTCAGAATGTTTTTCTTCAGAAAGCTCTCTTTCCGAGTTTGTCCTTTTCTGGCTTGTTTGGCCTTCTTAACCTTCCATTTGTCTTCATTGGTGAAGGCCTCAGCATGTAACAAGGTCCAGGTCAAAGCTTTAAGTCGTCATTCTGTGTTTGAGGATTTTCATACCATATATCTATGAAGTCTAGTATCACCTTTGGATCCATCATGAGGAGAATGCTTATTCCTTTCGCCTATCCGACCCTTTCTTGCTTGTTTCTGATGATAGAAGCAAGTACTTCATCATCAACTACTTCTTCTTCTTGTGATCCAGAAGGAACATTGTGGACTTTGCTAGGGCTGGGCCTTCTTACTCGCCCAAGAGTCATCTTCTTCTTCACGTTTGCACTTAGAGAAATATGTGCAGAGCCAAAAGTAGAGGGCCCTGAGGCAATTGAAATCCCCATTGGATTCCGACTTGTAGTCAGCTTCATTGATTGTGAGGACTGTGAGGTAGAAGCTGAGGACTTCGCTGCCATCTTAGGAGCTGACTGAGGAATTTCCTGTGAGGGATTTAGACGTCAGGACCTTGGCTTGATAGCAGACTTCTACAACAGAGTCCGTTTTGGAGCTGTTTTAGTACCAGAAGACTTAGCAACAGAGGAGGAGGCATCATGAGCACATTCCTCATTGAATCTTTTCACGGCCTATTTTGCAACTTTGTGAAGGTTGGTATGTTTCGTTTCCCATTCTTCAGGATAGTCTCCAATAGTGGCAAGGCTTGTCGAATCAGCAACTTGTTGATTGCCTAGCGGAGGCCTTTTGCATGGTGGCTTCATGGCGAATTTCTTCATTTATATAGGAGTTACATACATGTACTCCTTCCATTCTTTGTCCCATCTCCTCTCAATTTTCGGCAAGTGCATTTTTCACTTTTCTTTTGTTTCTTTTCCATAAATTGGTTCATCAGGGGTGCAATATTCATCATAGATATCGCCAGGTATCTCAAAATTAGTGTTGGTATCAACCTTCTTTCCACCCTTCTGTTTCTTCTCATCAACCATTTTCTTCACTTGAGGAATATGAACTTTTGAGGAATCTGATGAGGTATGCAAATTTTCCTCAAGAAATGCTGCAAATGAATTAAGTTGATGAGAACCTAGTGATTTGTCACCAGACATTTTTGTACATGTGAACGTAGTATAGGTGCAAATAATTTGAACAGGTCATATGTGTTGTCAGAAGATTTTTGAAAAATGAGTCAAGATGAGGAAAACGACCAATACTGTTTTTGAGGAATTTTGCTAAGTGTTCTTGTCTTGGGTACCAGAGTTGTGCATATCCAAAAATTCACACGATTGAGGAATCTCGTGAAGAACCGAGTAACTTCGTGGAATTTATCGAGTGTTGTAGACATGCAAGCGTTCATCAGATGAATTTGTTGAGGAATAACACTTTTTGATGTTTTTATGGAAACACAAAGATCTACAGCAGTAGTAAAATTAGATTCTAAGTATCGCGGTTGAATAACACGATGATCTGGGGAGGGTGAAACAGAAGCTCGTCGGTTCAGATCTTCCGCGTCGTAACTCGACGACTGAAGACAGCTATGGTGGCGCTGGAGGAAGGATATCTGCAGCAAGCGTGAGTATGATAGCGACGAGGTCAAGGCAGTGAAGCTCTTCCTCACCGGCGGCGATGATTTTCAATGGCAGTAATAGGTCTAGCTTGGAGCAGTGAGAAGTGGAAACGAGAGGAAGAAGTCACTCAGGGGTTTGAGTGGGGTATTTATAGCCGAGGTAAAAACGGTCCGGCCCAAATAATTCGACCAAACTTCCCCTGGCCCTTCCTCTCCGCTTGACAGGTGGCACTCATGTGTTAAGCGGTGGAGTTAGTGGACATCGTGCAGATCATGTTTATCTAATCATGGGTATTGGGGAAGGTTTGAGTGGTAACGGCTGAAATTTTTTGAAATAAATTTTGAGGACTTTGTTCGCAAATTTTTCAGCTGACAAGGATTTAGTGAAGACTTTGAAAGAGTGTCAAATAGAATGCATATGAATAATTTGAGAACAGACTGGTTGAGCTTAGCATAGAGGGGTAATGGGTCCGATCACAATCACTTAAGAGAAAAATACAACATGAAGACTTAGCTATAAGTGAATGCTGGTGAGGACTTTGAAAGCTCACAAATATGTATATAGTCAATGAAGAACACATTTCCAAGAGTTTGAAGAATTTGAATTTCTAAGGAATTTGCATACTTGAGGAATTTGAAAAATATGAAGAATTTGAAGATTTGAAAATATGCAAAAATCTCAACGTTGAAGAATTTCAAATTTGATTGGTGGCGTGACCCACCGTATAAGAATGATGATTTCACGCACCTCGTACAATTGTCGTAGGGTCCTTAGAATCTAAGTTTTCATTAATTTCTTCACACTTAGAGTGTTATTCTTCATTAACTGAAGAAAAATGTTACTTTGTGTGCTGCACATCTAAGTCATAAGTTTTGCATAGGTGTTAGGTTGTCTGTCCTTTCACACAACGTTCAAAGATTCTAAGATATTTAGCTCACATCGCAACTTGCAAACTATGTTTTCATCCTAGGGTTACTGAAGATATATGCTAGTTGTCCTTCTGTCTTCACATGGTCGATGACGATGTTGCCCTTGAGTACATGATCACGAAGAAAATGATGACGAATCTGGATGTGCTTGGTCTCCGAGTGTTGTATTGGGTTGCATGCAATCTTGACTGCACTCTCGTTGTCGTAGTAGAGTGGCACAGTTTTCATGTTGATGTGGTAGTCCTTGAGGGTTTGCTTCATCCACAATAGTTGAGCACAACACAAACCAGGAGCAATGTACTCAGCTTCAGAAGTGCAAAGTGACACGCAATTCTGCTTGTTTGAGGACCAATAAACTAAGGATCGTCCGAGGAAATGACAGGTGTCTGATGTTGACTTGCGATCCACACGGTCAGCAGCATAGTCAGAGTCAGAATATCCAACTAGATGAAGGTTTGAGCCCTTAGGGTACCATAATCCAAGCATTGGTGTGTGAGCTAGATATCGAAGAATATGCTTCACAGCCTTAAGGTGTGATTCCTTCGGTGTTGCTTGGAAATGGTCACACATGTAAACACTAAGCATAATATCTGGCCTAGATGCATTAGGTACAATAAAGAGCCAATCATAGAGTGATATACCTGCTGATCGAAATCTTTACAATTTTCGTGAATGTAGTGGTGGCCCTTGGTAGGCATGGGAATTTTGAAGCCTTTGCATTCATGCATGCCGAATTTCTTGATACCCTTGATTTATTTCTCTTGAGAAATGAAGATATTGTTGCATTGTTGACGAATTTTAAGCGCTACAAAAAGTTTCTGCTCCCACGTCATGGACATTCGATTGTTCTTCACCCATCATGTAGGTGAATTTGTCACTGTAATGTTTGTCAGTACAACCAAAGATGATATTATCCACATATATTTGGCACAGAAATAGTTCATTGTCATACGATTTCGTGAAAATAGTTGGGTCGACTGAACCGAGTTTGAAGCCTATCTTCACTAGGAATTCCTTCAATGTGTCATACCATGCCGAGGGGCTTGCTTGAAGCCACAGAGAGCCTTGTTGAGTCTGAAGACTTTGTGAGGATGCTATGAGTCTTAAAAACCTGTGGCTGAGCAAAATAAACTTCTTCCTCAAGCTTAGCATTGAAGAATGCGCTTTTCACATCCATTTGATACAATGTGATATTGTGATGGTTAGCATAAGCAAGCAATATACGAATATCCTTCAAGTATAGCAACACATGCAAAAGTTTCATCGAAGTCAGTTCCTTCAACCTGTGTGTAGCCTTGGGCTACAAGTCGTGCATTGTTCCTCAGTGCCTGACCATCTTCATCTTGCTTGGTTCGGTATATCCATTTGGTACTAATGACATTGTGCTTGCGAGGATGAGGCCGCTTGACAAGTTCCCACACATTGTTAATCTTGAATTGATAAAATTCTTCTTCCATGGCTTGAATCCACTCAGGTTCCATAAAGGCTTCATCAATTGTTGAGTGTTCTGTGATAGACACCAAGGAAGAATGCCCACAAAAGTTAATCAAATGTGAAGCTTTCAGTGAGTGAGGGGACCTGACTTATTGATATCATAGATGATTTTGTTAATTTGCACTTCGTCAGCAATCCTTAGATGCGCGGGTTGAAGACTTTGATTGGGTTGAGGAATTTGATCCGGAGCAATTTCCTTAGTTGCACCAGCACGAATTTATTCATTGTTTGGGCTGACTTCTTTAAAAGGCGGTTATTCTTCAGTAGGAATGATATCTTCAGTACCCTTGAGCTTAATAGCTTCCTAAGGAGGCATTTCATCTAGCACAGGAGGCAACTACTCTCTTTGTGAGCCATTATTTTTATCGAACCGCACATCTACAACAGCAACCTTGTTGTGGTAGTTGTTCAAGACTCTGTAGGTGTGCGAGTACTTTCCGTAACCAAGTATAAAACCCTCATGTGCTTTCGGCGCAAACTTTGAACTGTGGTGAGGATCTCTAATCCAGCATCTTGCACCGAAGACTTTGAAATAACTTACATTGGGTTTCTTGTCACTAAGGTGTTCGTATTAAGTATCCTTGAGGAATTTGGTGAAGATATACCCTACTGATGATGTGGCAGGCAGTGTTGATTCCCTCATGCCAGAAGCAACGATGAGTTTGATATTCTTCAAGCATAGTCCGTGTGAAAGTACGTTATATCAACTAGAGGGGGGTGTATAGGTTATTTTTACAAATTCGTCACTTAGGAAATTACTAGTGAGGAAAGTCCTCAGTCACAAACTGAATGCAACGGAATAAGTACTCAAACAGATGTGCAAAAAAAGTTATAGCTTAGTCGTGAGAGTAAAATGAAACATTCAGGTTGTACATGTCACGTGATCAGGGAAAGCAGGTGACGAATAACGTAAGTGAAGAATTTGAACTGAGGAATAGAGAAAGTCTGCAGTCAAATTCTTCAAAGAATAAAGATCAAAGTTGCGAACATAACATTGAGGAAATGAAAGGATTGATGAATTAGAACCCGTTTCTCGATGAAGACAATGATTTTATGACCGAATTCCAACTGATGTGACAGTCGTACATCTCGTTTGGTGTGCCTTGGTATTTAAACCAAAGGACACACAATCCTTACCGTATTCTCCTTGAGCTAAGGACACTCGTGGTAAGTCTTCAGGATAGACTTCCAAACCTTCACAAACTTGGTCACCTGGCGATCCACAATTCACTACTCAATGCTCTAGACCATGATGCCTAACCATCTGGAGGATGCACAGTCCTCAAAGGTAACAAGCGTCGGTTCCACATAGGAACAATATCTTTAGTGATGCTCAATCACTTTGGGTTTTTTGGGTTTTGGTTTGGGTGCTTGGGGTTTTCCCTCACTAATGATTGTCTCTCAAAGTCTTCGAGGATTGGGTTACTCTCAAATGACAAGTGTCAATTTCTCTCGCGGAGCAGCCAACCAACTAATGGTTATGGGGGTGTCTATTTATAGCCGGGGAGCAATCCCGACATGAATTGACATGAATGCCCCAATGATATGACCGTTAGGTGCATAAGGTTGGAGACAACTGGCGCGCAACACAACAATGGTCGGAACCTTTAACTGTTGAAGTCCTCATGTCACTCATTGTCGGTGATGCTAGGTCGACACCTATGGGAATCAACGTGAAACCCTTGTGATCGTAGGGCGGGGGAAGACGACTTCAAGAGTGGAGCTAACGATCAACACCCGACAAGCCTTTTTATCCAGGTTCGGGCCGCTTACGCGTAAAACCCTACGTCCTACTCGCCTCGTTGTATTAAGCGTTTTATTGTTTGTTAAATTTATCAATGATAACCGTCTTCTGGCCAATGTCCAAAGAGTCTAACCTCTTGTGAATGAGCTAAGGGCCTCCTTTTATAGGCAAAGGGGTCACCTACAGTGCTCGGTGGTAGATTCACGAGAAGTTACAGTGAACCTAGAGCGGTGCTTATCCATCTACCATTGTCGGGTGCATTAAATGCACGTCTTGTCCTTGTCAGCAATGTGCTCGTGAAGACATGTGTCCAGGCGTTTGGACACCTGGATGCCGTGCTGGAGCATGCTGAATGCGGCAAGGGAGGCCGCCCTCCAGTGCCTAGCCTCGTCATCCCGGCAAGGGAGCTTGTCGGGGCCTTGGGTTTTCGTCCCGGCAAGGAAGCTTGCCGGGGGCTCGGTTGTCATCCCAGCAAGGGAGGCTTGCCGAGGTCTTGTACTTGGTGAGCTCATCACGTCCACTAAACGGGCGTGGCCTTGGTTATCCTCCCGGCAAGGCAAGGTTGCCGGGGCCTTGGTAATCTCGGGGGTGCAACTTATCTGGATCCTGCTATGCCCTGCCGTCAGGGGCTCTTTGCGCCCGTGCACAAGTCTGGGGCACTAGAGACCCTAGTATTTAGTGCACCAACAGGAGCCCGGGGCCTGGGTCACACACACGTGCGGAGCATTGTTGGGCCAGGCCCAAAGAGGTGCACGGGCCTTCATGGCTGGATTTGCTGGCGGTTTCTTTTCCCCATGTCGCGCATCGGATGCGCGAAGTGGGAGGTTGTGCATGGAGTGTCCTCTCCGCCTCCAGAAATGCCTCTGCCACACGCGTGGCATGCACAGTTATGAACGGGCAGGTGGCAGACGTGGCCTTGAATGGCGTATAAGTGGGTGGGCTTCCTGTGCATGCATTGGTGCAGTAGGGCGGTTCTGTGTTCACCCGTGAGCTCAAGTGATTGGGCGAGAAGGGTTGTGGCCTCTGGAGTAAGGGAGGCTAGCCCCCGCTCCCCGTCCTTTAAATTGGGAGGGTTTGTTGTGGTTTTGCTCACCCAACTCCTCCTCAATCACCAACTCCTCAGTCTTGGTCTTCAGAATCTTCTTCCGCTTGCAGGTGGCACTCGCCCCTAACCATGGTTAGGGGACGGGGTCGGCCACCGTCGGCCGCCAGGGTGGCGAGGTGATCCCGTTCGGATCATGCCACAGCTTCTGGGGGCACCACAGCGCAAGACGGCCCGAGCGCCCGTGGCGGAGGAAGGGCGAGGGGCTATGGCCGTCGTGGAGGCCGAGTCCGGGGGAAGCGTCGCACTACACCAACGCCTTCGCCTTCCCTGAGGCTTCCTCCTGAGGTGGTACTCCATGTTGCTTTAGGGGCCCCCATGTATGCTTCTCGGCTGCTGCAAAGGTCGCTCAAGCGGCATTGGGTGCTCCGCTTCGAGCGATGGTGATGAGGGGGACGGGGGCGGCAGTGGCGCTCTTAGCAGGTCGGGAGCCCGTGGTTTAATCTTCTGTGTTGTTCACTGAGCTTTTTGATCTCCGTTTGAGCTTTGAGGAGTTGATCAGGGGACGTAGTCAAAATGTTTTTTGTCAGAAATTTCTCTTTCTGAGCATGAGTCTTTTTGGCTTGCTTGGCTTTCTGTACCTTCCATTTTTTTCATTGATGAAGGCTGTCAACATGTGGCTTGGTCTAGGTGGAAGCTTCAAGTCGTCATTTGGCATTTGAGGATTACCATACCAGATGTCTATGAAGTCCTGTATCACCTTTCGATCCATCATGAGGATAATGGTTGTACCTTTCGCCTGAGCGACCCTTTGTTGTTTGTTTCTAATAATTGCTTCAGGTGTTTCATCATCAACTTCATCTTCATCCTCTAATGCAGAGGGAACATTGAGGAATTTTTGAGGGCTCGGCCTTTTTCCTCTGCCAGCAATCATTTTGTTTTATCACATTTGAACTCGAAGAAGTGTGTGCAAAGCCTGAAGCATATGGCCCTAAGGGATGATGTGTGGTCATGAGCTTTAGTGGTGGTGAATACTGTATGGCAGCGGTTGAGGACTTTGCAACCATCGTAGTTGTTGTTTGAGGATTTTGCATTGAAGTTTGTGGAGTTGAGAACTTTAACTTGATAGCAGATTTCTTCAGAATGATTTGTTTTGGAGCAGTCCGAGTGCTAGAGGCCTCAGCAGTAGAGGAGGGGGTAGTAGCAGATACACCAGCAGAATCCTCATTGAATTACTTCACAGCCTGGTGTGCAGTTTTCTCCAGTTTGGCCTTGTGTTTGGCATATTCTTGAGGAAAGTCATGAATGGTTGCAAGGCTAGTTGGATTGGCAACCTGTTGAGTGCCCAAAGGATCCTTTTGCATGCAGGCTTCAGGGCAAATTTATTCATGTATTCGGGAGTCACATACATGTACTCCCTCCATTCTTTGGCCCATCTCCTCTCAATTTTCTACAAGTGCGTTTTGCACTTTTCCTTTGTTTTCTTTCCATAAACAGCTTCATTAGGTGTCATTTTCTTCACTTGAGGATTTAGAACTTTTGAGGACTCCGAGGTGGTATGCAAATTTTATTCAAGAAACGCTGCAAATGAGTTAAGTTGATGAGAACCTAGAGATTCATCAGCTGACATTTTGTACCTATCAACAGAGTATAGGTTCGAAGCATTTGGAGAGGTCATATGCGTTCTCAGAAGATTTTAAAAAATGACTCAAGTTGAGGAAATTGACCAATACTATTTTTGAGAAATTTTGCTAAGTGTCCTTGACTTGGGTTCCAGAGTTGTGTAGATCAAAAAATTTACACAATTGAGGAATCTCTTGAGGAATTGAGTAACTTAGGGAAAATTTTCAAGTGTTCTAAGACAAGGAAGTGTTCATGTGATGAATGTACCGAGGAATACCACTTTTCACAACTTTAATGGAAACATAAGGATCAACAGGGCAGCAAAATGAGATTTTAATTAGCCTGGCTGGAGAACACGAAGAACACGGCAAACTATAGATGATGAAAAGAGAAGCTCATCGGTTGAGATGTTCAGCGCCCTAACTTTGTGATAGAAGACATCTACGACGACGACGGAGGAAGGAGGTCTGTGGCCGGTGTGAGTACGTTGTCAATGAGGTCAAGGCAGCGAAGCTTTTCCTCACCGGAAGCGATGATTTCCAACACAGGTGCTAGATGTGGCTAGGAGCGGTAAGAAGTGGAAGCGAGAGGAAGAAATGACCTCGGGGTTAAGAGTGGGGGGTATTTATATCCCACATGAGAAACCACCTGGTCCAAAGATTTCGGACCAGAATGCCCCTGGCCCTGCCTCTTTGCTCGACGGGTGGGACCCACGTATTTAGTGGTGGAGTTAGTGGAGCTCGTGCTTATCCAATTGTGTGTAGTGGGTGCGGTTTGAGCGGTATTGATTGGAAAAAAAATGAATTAAATTTTGAGGACTTTGTTCGCAAATTCTTCAGCTGACAAGTATGTAGAGAAGACTATGAACGAGTTTCAAACATAACGCATATGAAGAATTTGAGAACAGACTGGGTTGAGCTTAGCGAAGAGGGGGTAGGGTCCGATCATATTCACCTAGAAGAAAAACATCGCATGAAGACTTAGCTATAAGTGAATGTTGTGAGGACTTTGAAAGGTCATGACTTAGTAGATTGTCAATGAAAAACATATCTGAAAAGTTTGAAGAATTAGAACTTTTAAGGAATTTGCAATGATTTTGAAAATCTAAAGACTTTGAAGATTTGAAGAATTTCAACTTCAAGAATTTCAAATTGGGTGTTGGCGTGACACACCATATAAGAGTGACGATTTCACACACTGCGTACAATTGTCATACCGTCCTGAAATCAAATTCTTCATTAATTTTTTCAAACTTAGAGTATGATTCTTCATTGATTGAATAGAAGCATTGCTTCGTGTGTTGCACATCTAAGTCCTCAATTTTGCGTAAGTGTTTGGATTTGTGCCTTTTTCGCAGACCATTCAAAGATTCAAAGATATTTAGCTCACACCTTAACTTGCTATATCTCTTTTCATCAAAAGGCTTACTGAAGATATCCGCTAGCTGGCCTTCAGTCTTCACATGGTCGATGACGATATTGCCCTTGAGTACATGATCACGAAGAAAATGAGGACGAATCTGGATGTGCTTGGTCTTTGAGTGTTGTACTAGGTTGTATGCAATCTTGATTCCACTCTCATTGTCGCTTTAGAGCGGGAAATTCTTTATTTTGATGTCGTAGTCCTTGAGGGTTCGCTTCATCCACAATAGTTGAGCACAACAAGAACCAACAGAAATGTACTCAGCTTCAGCAGTGGAAAGTGACACATAGTTCTCCTTCTTTGAGGACCAACAAACTAAAGATCGTCTGAGGAAAAGGAAGGTTCCAGAGGTTGACTTCTGATCCACATGGCCACCAGCATAATCAGAATCATAATATCCAACGAGGTGAAGATTTGAGCCCTTGGGGTACCATAATCCAAGTGTTGGTGTGTGAGCTAGATATCGAAGAATATGTTTCACATCCTTATGTTGTGATTCCATCGGTTTTTCTTGAAAACAGGCACACATGCAAACACTAAGCACAATGTCTGGCCTACATACACATAGGTACAAGAAAGAGCCAATAATAGAACAATATACCCGACAAACCATTTTTTTCATTTTGGAGGTGGTCATTGGTACGCATGGGTATTTTAACGCCTTTGCACTCATTCGTGCCGAATTTCTTCAAGACATCCTTGAGGTATTTCTCTTGAAAAATGAAGATGTCATTGTGTTGTTGATGAATTTGAAGCCGTTGGAAGAATTTTAGCTCCCCCATCATGGACATTTGATATTCTTCACCCATCACGTAGGCAAATTCGTCACTGTAAAGTTTGTTAGTATAAGAAAAGATGATATCGTCCACATATATTTGTCATACAAATAGTTCATTATCATATGATTTTGTGAAAAGTGTAGGATCAATTGAACCGGGTTTGAAGCCATTCTTCACTAGAAATTCCTTCAATGTATCATATCACGCCCGAGGGGCTTGCTTGAGGCCATAAACTGATTTGTTGAGTCTGAAGACTTTGTCATGATGCTTCAGGTCTTCAAAACCTGAGGGATGAGCAACATATACTTCTTACTCAAGCTTACCATTGAAGAATGAAATTTTCACATCTAATCGATACAGTGTAATATTTTGATGATTAGCATAAGCAAGCAATATACGGATAGCTTCAAGTCTAGCAAGAAGTGCAAAAGTTTCATCACAGTCAATTCCTTCAACCTGTGTGTAGCCCTGTGCTACAAGTCCTGCCTTCTTCCTCACTCCCTGACCATCCTCATCTTGCTTGTTTCGGTAGATCCACTTGGTAGCGATGATATTGTGCTTGCGAGGATGAGGCCGTTTGATGAGTTCCCACATGTTGTTAAGCTTGAATTGATGACGTTCATGTTGCATAGCGTGAATCTAGTCAGTTCCATGAAGGCTTCATCAAATTTTGAGGATTCTGTGATAGACACAAGGAAAAATGTCCACAAAAGTTAATCAAATGTGAAACTTTTGAGGGAGTGTGGGGACCTGGCGCATTGATGTCATCAAGGATTTTGTCAATTTCAACTTCATTTGCAATCCTCACATGCGTGGGTTGAAGACTTTGGTTGGGTTGAAGAGTTTGATCTAGAGCAATTTCCTCAGGTGCACCAGCTTGAATTTTGTCATTGTTTGGGACGACTTCTTCAACAGGAGGTTGTTCCTTAGTTGGAATGATATCTTCAGTAGCCTTGTGCTTAATAGCTTCCTCATGAGTCAATTTATCAAGCACATGAGGCAGGTGCTCTCTTTGCAAACCATTAGTTTCAGCAAACCGCACATCTACAGTTTCAACAACCTTGTTGTGGTAGTTGTTGAAGACTTTGTAGGTCTGCGAGTCCTTTCCGTAACATAGCATAAAACCCCCATGTAATTTTGGTTGAAATTTTGAACTGTCGTGAGGACCTCTAACCAATATTTTGCACCGAAGACCTTGAAATAACTTACATTGGATTTCTTGTTAGTGAGGAGTTCGTATGAAGTCTTCTTGAGGAATTTGTGAAGATATACCCTATTGATGATGTGGCATGTAGTACTGATTACCTCAGGCTAGAAGCGATGAGGAGTATGATATTCTTCAAGCATAGACCATGCCATCTCAACTACAGTCATGTTCTTGCACTCGACGACGCCATTCTACTTAGGAGTGTAAGGAGCAGACAATTCATGAGTAATCCCAAGTTCGTCAAGATAGTCATCAAGGCCGATATTCTTGAATTATGTCCAATTGTCACTCCTCATGTGTTTGATCTTGACGCCAAAGTTCGTTGAGGCCCTTGAGGAAAATCGCATGAAGACTTCCTGCACTTCAGTTTTGTAAAGAAGGATATGCACCCGAGTATAACGAGGATAGTCGTCAACGATGACAAAACATGTGGGGACCCCGACTTATGAGTCGAGACCACTGGATGAACGTGTATAGTGATCCTAGAGATCAATGCTCATTGAACACACGGATTCTGAATAACAAGAGTCTTACATGCATGAATAATGTCTCACACAAATAATGACCATTATGGTCGAGTCCTACATAGATAGGGCCATAAAGGCCAATCGCACCAACTCAACTATTAGCGGAAATCTCGGTTGTAAACATGAACCCGTGCCATCAGCCTTAACCAACAGACATTCTCACTAGGAAGCATCCTAGTTCGCGTATTCGTCTCCGACGACGAATTCTTCTCCATATTCTGGTTCCTCCATGATTGGTTAATAAAATAACCAGTGGCAAGCTAATGAGTACTTTGAATGTACTCGCAAATAGCCCATGATGCGGGTTATGTAATTGAGTGCAATATGAAGTATAATGCAACCATTGTGGAAAGCAGGTTTTATTAATGCATAAACATGGTCAAGTATTTAGGCGGTCATGCATCACAAGATAAATAGTAACCATAGGAACATGTTACAGATATCAACATAAATATATCGAGGGCTGAATACCTCATGTTCACCCTCCATGTCAAGTCACCAGACTTTACCCAGGTATTCACTTTCTCATGTAACGCCATTGTACACACGCACACTTAGTTTACGGGGAAAACGCTAGACGTAGTTTAAGCAGCACCACCCAACTGTCCTGGACCGTCGACACCGTTATTCGAATAGTTTGACACTATGCACATGTTGTGCACTGTACCCACGAGATCCGGGAAAGTTCCGTGTCATCCACAACTCGCGGTATATAACATACCCGAGGTAAGCACCCGATCAATGCCTTTCCCTTGACGACACTCAACAAAGAGTCCACTTGTTTTGTACCCAGCCCACATGATGTACGTCTTACGAGCACCAACTCTAGACCGTATCATCCATGCAGGAACCAACGGCGTACCCGGAACACGTAAAAACGACGTAGTCACCCTACCTGGCACGACCCCGTCATGAGAGTGACCATATCACTCCCGCCACTATCAATGCATGCTCTTTGCTAGCACAAAAAGAGTAATAAACACATCCCCGTCCCATAAAGGGTGTCGTGGTCGCACATGTAAGGTTGGGACCCTCGACAAATCTTAAATCTAATCTCATTTCCGAAACCACTCACACAAAACCTTTCTGGTACGCCACTTCTTTCTCAAGTGGTCATCCAGCTCAGCATCATCACCCTCGGGCATTAGTGGCACCCGACGGGGTTTTCCTAAAACCTTTGATATCACCTCTATGTTATCATCACCATGCATATCCTCAAACTATGCGCATCACTACTAAGTACTTGTCATCTTTTCATCAATGTGACCCTCATAGATGGAAAGGTCGTTCTCAAATGCAAGTGCTCCAGAGGAGCTATCGGTAACACCATATCAAAGGTTTACCGATTAATCATGATCATATGCATCGGAGTAAAGTAATGGCATGCACAATATTTTTTTCACACACATGGTCAAAGGGATGCTTGCCTTGATCAGCTAGGTATCCGAGGTCTTCGAGGTCTTCGGGTCCAAGTGCTTCGTCAAACGTATGATCTATCGTCGTAATAGCAATAATAATAATAAGGAACACAACCAAAAACTCACATCGAAGATGTTAACCTATTCTAAAAAAATCCAATTATTATTCAACAAAATATTTGTTTCTCGTTTTGGAATGAAAAAGTATTTTTAAAGTCTTTTTAACAGGAGTTAAAAATATTTGAGCTAGGTTTTTAAAAAACGTGTGCATAAAAGTTTTCATACAAAATTCACAAATAGTACTGTTAAATACTACATATTTTTTCAAGAATTATGGTGGAAAATTATTTAAGTTTGGATAAGGAATTAATCCTGTGGGTTTATTTTTAAAATCCAGAATTAAAAATAATTCAAAAAAGATCCATCTAACTGGCCTGGCTCGTCAAGCAGCTGGAACGGCCCAGCTGGCCAACTGGTCAGCCAGCCAGCCACCGAGCCCAGGCACGCGCGCGCTGTGAGGTTCAAACCTGATGCGCGGGCCCCTACGATCAGTGACGAAGAGGAGAGGGAGGGGGAGAGAGAGTCCGCCGATAGGTGGGGTCCTCATATCGGGATCGTCTTCTACCTTCACACAGAGGAGAGGGGTGGCTCATCAGCGGCAGCTCCGGGGTTCTCGAGGCCATGTGAGCACGGGAATGGACTCGTGGCAGTCGCACCTACCAGATGGGGTCAAGGGGCGACGGAGGTGGCCTGAGTCGCCAACGATGATGAAGCCGCGGCGTAGACCGTTCGAGAAGGTGCTGGCAATGGTGCTCTGACCGGGGAGAAGGACGGGGGAGTGGTGAAGAAGGTCCGGGAGGTCATTGCGGTCACACAGGAAATGAAAGGAGCTCGGGAGCATGCTTATAGCCCGAGATCGACGGAGCCCTGACGCGGTGGCGCCTCGGTCGATCACGAGTACTGGGACTCTATTAGCTCAAGGGGCTACTCGGGGTGGTCGATTGGAGTGGAGAGGGAGGTTCTGGTGGTCCGGAGGAATGTGGGGGAGCCTTTAAATAGGCTGGCATGAGTCACTGAATGGTGGCACGCCGGTGGTTTCACTACGGCGACAGGACAGGGAGAGAGAGCTCAGGAGTGAAATCGTGGTATTGCCGACACGGTTTAGGACCTTGCAACATCTTCAGGAAGAGCGGGGCCAGTCTCTTGGTGTGTCGAGGTGGCAGGGTTCTTGTGGCCGCTTCGGTCGCGCACGTGCATGGGTTTCGAGGGGCATAGGTGTCACACCCAGTTTTTGCTATCACTTGTGTGTGTTTTAGAATTCTGAGCTTGTTAAATCTTTTTTAAAACTAATGTTGTGAGTGCCATGATTGACATTGTATGCTTGTATGCTTGATCATGTGAGGATTTCAAACCCTAAATTCCTTGGTATTATTCTGATTTCCAAAAGCCTTTGCTTATTGCTGACCAGAGCAAACGGATTGGCGGTTGATCCCTCTAAGATTACTACGGTAACCAACTGGGAATCGCCAATCGATGTGAAGGAAGTTAGGAGCTTCCTCGGACTCGCAGGATATTAACGCAAGTTCGTAGAAGGATTCTCCCGCATCGCGCGACCTATGACTCAGCTCTTGAAGAAAGGCAAGAAGTTCGAATGGACGCCAGAATGTGAGGCAAGCTTCCATGAGTTGAAGAAGAGGTTAACCACCGCCCCGGTATTGGCCACTCCAGATATCAGCAAGGAGTTTGTGATATATTGCAATGGCTCAAGGACCGGGCTAGGTGGGGTTCTAATGCAGGATGGCAGGGTCATGGCATACGTGTCACGACAACTACACCCGCATGAGGAAATTTATGCCACCCATTATCTCGAGTTGGCAGAAGTAGTGCATGCCCTGAAGACGTGGCGATATTACCTTCTGGGGAAGCGATGTGAAATATACACCGACCACAAGAGTCTGAAGTATATCTTCACCCAAAGGGAATTGAATATGAGGCAACGTAGATGGTTGGAGTTAATCAAAGACTATGACCTCAGCATTCAATATCACCCCGGTAAGGCAAATGTAGTGGCTGATGCCTTGAGTCGGAAGACCGGCACCTTAAATGTCATAATTCAGGAAAGGCAGCCTGCCTTATATGAAGAATTGGGGAACTTCGGATTGGAACTGGTGGAACCAGGATTCCTAGATAACCTCGAAGTCAAACCAACGCTGGAAGATGACATCAAGGGAGCCCAGAAGGGTCACAAGAGCATCGAAGGTATCAAGAAGAAGATTCCTGAAGGCAAGGCCCTAGGATTCTTGGAGGATGATCATGGAGTGGTGTGGTTTGGGAAACGTTTATGCATACCCAACAAGGCTGAACTCAAGGAACTCATCCTACGGGAAGCTCATGATACACCCTACTCCATTCACCCCGGTGGTACCATGATGTATCAAGATCTCCAAGAAACATTCTGGTGGCACGGCATGAAGAGGGAAATCGCGTCGTATGTGGCCAAGTGCATTGTGTGTCAGCAAGTTAAGGCTGAGCATCAGCGGCCCGCAGGACTGCTACAACCTCTCCAGGTGCCGGAATGGAAGTGGGACAAGGTAGGAATGGATTTCATTACCGGCCTACCAAGGTCTAGCAAGGGCCATAACTCGATATGGGTTGTTGTCGACCATTTGACCAAAGTGGCCCATTTCATCCCTCTCAACACCACTTATGACGGGAACAAGTTGGCTAGTCTCTATATCGAGCGCATAGTAAGCCTTCATGGAGTTCCCAAGGAGATTGTATCTGACCGAGGCACGCAGTTCACCTCAAGGTTTTGGAGGAAACTTCAAGAGGCCCTCGGTACCAAGATCTCTTTTAGCACCGCCTTCCACCCACAGACGGGAGGACAGACGGAAAGGGTGAATCAGATACTCGAAGATATGCTCCGCGCATGCGTCCTAGCGCACGGAGCCAAATGGGAAGACTCTCTGCCGTTCGCTGAGTTCTCATACAACAACTGCTACCAATCCAGTCTCAAGATGGCCCCGTTCGAAGTGCTGTACGGACGGAAATGCCGCACCCCGTTCAACTGTTCAGAAACCGAAGACGGCCTGATTTTTGGACCAGAAGTTTTGCACCGGGCCGAAGAGAAGGCGCAACTAGTCCAAGAAAATCTGAAAGCAGCCAAGTCGCGACAAAAGAGTTATGCGGACTCTCGCCGCAGGAATGTGGAGTTCGTTCCCGGAGATCTGGTGTACCTCCGTGTCTCACCTCTCAAGGGAGCCAAGCGTTTCCACGTTAAGGGGAAACTCGCTCCAAGGTTCATTGGGCCATATAAGATCACGACAAGGTGTGGAGAGGTTTCTTATGAGTTGGAGTTACCTCCAGAACTTTCAGGTGTGCACAACGTTTTCCACATGTCACAGCTTCGGAAGTGTCTCCAAATGCCAAGTCGTTCCGATCCTTACAAGGGCATTGACCGCCAAGCCATTGACCTTGAGCTTGATCTCACCTACCGCGAGAGGCCAATCCGCATTCTGGATGAAGCAGAGCGATGCACCCAAAGTTGCACCATCAAGTATTTCAAGGTTCAATGGAGCAACCACACCGAAGCCGAAGCTACATGCGAGTGTGAAGACAATCTCCGATCTGAGTTTCCAAACCTTTTTAGCACCTAGCTTAGGAATCTCGGGGGCGAGATTCTTACAAGGGGGATAGGTCTGTTACACCCTGTTTTTGCTATCACTTGTCTGTGTTGTAAAACTCCGAGCTTGTTTAAACTTTTTCAAAACTAATGTTGTGAGTGCCATGATTGACATTGTATGCTTATATGCTTGATCATGTGAGGATTTAAAACCCTAAATTCCTTGGTATTATTCTGATTTCCAAAAAGCTTTGCTTATTGCTGACCAAAGTAAAAACACCTTGAGTTGCACTACATGTCCTTGATAGCAAGCAGTGCTTCTACTCATATTTGGTAATTTGATTTTTACCTATCTTTATATTCCAACAGCACAAAAATAGTTATTTTTTAGATTATTTTCCTAATTAAATGACCTGTCCATTTCTAAGGTCACAATTGGTATTCCAACATGGAAAAATACTTTTCTGCTTTGGAAAAATCTGATTAAATTTAGAGATGATTAGAAGGACATATATTTTCCATACATAGGATTTTAAACCCCATTTTATATTATATTTATTGATTAAAACTATACAAGCTATTTCTGTCTGTTTTGGCATTTTGAAATATTTCCGAAGGAAATATTCTCAATAAATTCCTAAAAAATTCCAGCGATATCCCTAAGCCTTGTTTGGTGTCCAAATAAAGTTTCACCTTGATAAAAGGAAGATAAGGACCCCAAATAACCCTAAAACCCTGTCTGTCCAGAATCAAGTTAGCACAACTCTACATAGCAAAGTTTCCCAATGATGCTAAAACTTTGTAGGAGTGCGTAATACCTCAAATGAGGGTTCCACACCAAAAATGGGATTTGTGGGACTTAGTTTGCCCACACTCCCTTTGGAAGGAACAAATCTGGTCATATTGTAGTGTTTTCAAGTTTACAAAGCTAAACTTGTCCTTTGGAGCTCAATTTTAGTGAAACTCCATGGTTTACCACCAAACCCAAACCTGTTAAGTTGCACCACCAGTGGTGGAGTGCAACCCCCCAAACCCACTATCGAACACATTCTGACAGATAGGAAAAAGCGACCTTAGCCACAGCTAAACCAAACTCCTTTGCTTCAAACTCTTAGATTAAGTGGCTAGCACCTGTATATAACCCCGGTCAACTGGCCCCTCACTTGTTCAAAGTGGAAAGGCCAAAAACCCCAATTTAGACCTTAGTTCATGACTCACAGCACCAGTATTTCTTGCCTCCCTTGACCAGCTGAAGCTCCCACAAGAACCAAATGGCTAGCCACACCCCCAGCAAGTGCCAGGACATGCTAGACACGTCCAAAGTGCCTAAGAGCGCCCCAGCATGCCGTGGCATGCCAAAACTGTGCTCTGGGCGCGCTACAGGGAGTAACCGAGGTGGGGGCGACGCCCTCGGCCAGACCAGCCTCCCCCGAGATTCCCAACCTCTTCCCCAACAACCCCTCTGCGTCGGGCAAGCCTCAGGGCCCCTCCTCTCCCGCGCTAGAGCTCGCGCGACGCGTGCCCGCGCGCACCAGAATCGGCCAAGGTTGCGCAGCCACGAATGCTCGCCTTCTCTCTCCCTCTGCTGCAGATGGTTCGGGCGGTCCAATACCACGTCCTGAGACTGTGGTTTCAACCCCAACCTCTCTCTGCGCCCCCATGCGCGCCACGCTGAGTCACCGGCGCTCCCGAATCTGCTCACCGTCGCGGGCCTATAAATAGCCCTCCCCCTCGCTCCAGCACCCCTCAGATAGCTTCACCATGACCACTAGTACCTCCCTAGCCACCCCAGCAAACCAGCAGCGCCCCGGTGCTCGAGATCGACCGAGGCCCCTCCGCCTCGGAGCTTCGGTCGATCTCCGGCTACACGACGGCTCCTGTGCCACTCGACCCACCAAACTGACCCCCTTGATCCCAGGAAGCTTTCCCCCAACTCGCCCGAGCTTTTCTGTGTCTCTAGCCACCCCCTAGACCACCTCCCGAAACTCCTCCGCCACGGCCTCCTCGTCGCCGGCGAACACCTGCCTCCCCGTCGTTGTTTCGACCACCAGCAGGTAGGCGACGGTAAGGCAAACCCATTCATGTGTTCGTTGGAGCATGAGCGCGCGGGCAACCTCGTCGGCGTCCTCCTCCTCCTCTCTGGCCGGAGGTAGGAGACGACCCCAACAGGTTTGGCCCACCTATCGGTGGCCCAGCCTCCTCTCCCGCGCTGGCCTCGGCCACTGACCGCAGGGCCCCGTGCGTCACGTTCAAACCTGACGGCGCGAGCGCTTGGGCAGGTTGTCGGCTGGCCATGGGCCAGCCCAGCTCTGGGCCGAGCCAGGCCAGGAGCTAGCCTGTTTTTCTTTTTATTTTAAACCATGGTTTCTAAGATTTTTATAAAAACATTTAACCAGTGTAAAAATATAATTCTTCCACTGTTATTCTTCTAGAAACGTGTAGTATTTAATGGTACGCTTAGGTAAATTTTTCCAGCAACTATTCTATTTTATATTAATAAAAAGGGCTAAAATGGAATAGTTTTGCTTCTGCTTGGTTGTTTTCAAAAATATTCCTTCAAGGAAAACTAAGGCAAATATTTTTTAAATGATATCTTAGAATTATCAGTAATAGAGAACATTTTTAAAATAACTTTGTGGACTGTTTGTGTGTGAGCTATTTCTTATTTATTGTTTTATCGACAATAGAAAATCCGTGTGACGACGGAATCGGAGCGGAAGACCTCGAAGACCCCGGATACTTAGCTGACCATGACTGAGCATATGATACTTTGCATGTTAAATAGCAAGTATTCCCGTTGCATATGATCATAAGTGTCGGTAATCATTTGATATGATTTTACCGAAGGCTCTCCCGGAGCACATGCATTGAGCCTGACCCTACCCCTTGAGGGTCATGCTAATACCATGTTGACAAGTAAAGATAGCAGTAGTACTGTCATGAGCATGATGTTGTCATAAAGCAAGAGTTCATGAAAACCCCGTCGGGTCCACTAATGCCCGAGGGTGATGATGAGTTAGGTGGTCACTTTTGGTGAAGTGATGCGCCCGATATTTGTGTGAGTAAGGTTTCGGAAATGGGATTAGATTTATGATGTGTCGACCGTCCCAACCTTACCAGTACGACCACGTTACCCCTTATGGGATGGGGCTATGTTAATTACTCTGGTCGGTGCTAGCAAAGAGCCGCAGTACTAGTGGCGGGAGTGATATGTGGTCACTCTCGTGATGGGGTCGTGCCGGGTAGGATGACTATGCCATTTTTATGAGTTCCAGTCACACCGTTTGTCCCCGCATGGTTGGTACTGTCCACAGTTGGTGCTTAAGACATACAACATGCGGGCTGGGTACCAATCGAGAGGACCTCTTCGTCTAGTATCGTCAGGGGAAAGACATTGATCGGGTACTTACCTCGGGTATGTGATATACCTCGAGTCGTGGATGACACGGAAGTTTCTCGGATCTCGTGGGTCCAGCGTACTACCTCTGCAGAGTGTAAACTATTCAACTAGCCGTGTCCACGGTCAAGGGCAGTTGGGTAATCCTGCTTAAACTACGTCTTGGTATTTCCGCATAAACCAAGTGTGCGTGAGTTGTGTGTGTGTGTATGGTGATGAGAAAGGTGTTGCTATGATAGCAATGGTATGACCAAGTTCAGTGACTTGGCATATAGGGTGAACCCGGATGGTTTATCCCTCGGCAGGTATATTGATATCTGTAACCTGTTCTTCAATAGTAATTCTTTGACTTGATTCATATTTATGATCAGTCCACCCAGATGAGTTACACTAGAAATGCATGATATTGTTATCCTTTACTTTCGTTCATTATATCATGGGCTGTTTGCGAGTACATTCAAAGTACTCATTGGCTTGCCACTTGTTATGTTATTGACCAGACATGGAAGAACCAGAGTTTGGAGATGAGTACGTCTTGGGAGACACCCCTACGAACTAGGACGCTTCCGAGTCAGAATGCCTGTCGATGTAGGCTTGATGGCATGGGCACCGCTTAGCCCTTTGTTTTCGGCTATTAGTGTACTTGTTTGATTTGGCCTTGAGCCCAGTCATGTGAAGTTGACCCTTCGGTCACATGTTGTAATAATCGGTACTTGGATGTAAGAATCTTTATTCAGTATCTGTGTTCGGTGAGCATTTATCTCTGGGATCACTGAGCACGACGATTCTCGACTAGTAAGTCAGGGTCCCCACAATAGGAGAGGGGGAGAAGAGGGACCCGACGCAGCCCTGGACTCGGTCGTCGGTGTGCTCAAAGAGGGGCAACGGGTGGAGGCGAGAATTGGTCGGTGGAGGTCCCCTTGGGCTCGAGTGCGCTCTGTAGCACATCCACAGCACATCTTTGGCATGGCACGTCATGCTAGCGTGCTCTAGCACGTCTTGGTCGTGCCTGGGGTGTGTGGGAGATGGGGTAGATGCTCCTTCGTGCTAGGAATCGAGAGGAATCAGGCTAGCCAAGGGGAGAGAGGTAAAGTGGCACTGTCAGTCTTGGTTCAAGAGCGAAAATGGAGATTTTGGGTCCCTCGCATTGAACCAATGCTGGGCCTCTTGTCTGAAGTTGAGGAGGGGACAGGCAACGTGGGGCAAGTGTTTGGCATGAAGGCGGTAAGTGTGGTGGTTCCTAGATGATGCTTTTCAAATTTGGCAGAAGGTGTTGGATGCATGTTTGGGGAAGTTAACCTCCTCTAATTGCATTGAGAGTTAACAGGATTTGGTCTTCGATAGAATTAGGAGGATCTACCAAATTTGAGCTCCATTGGACAAGTTTGGCAATGTAAACTTGAAAATACCCACAAATGGGAAAATCTGCATTCTTATGAGAAGATGTGAGCAAATCATTTCCCACAAATCCAAATCTTGACATGATCTCCTTATTTGGGATATTGAGCACTCGTGCAAAGTTTGAGACCAAATGGACAAACTTGGCAATGTAGAGTTGCTCCAACTTGATTCTGGACACACACGGTTTCTGAATTATTTGGTGAATCAAATCACCTTGGATGAAGGTGAAACTTGGCATGATTACCAAATATAGCATGTGGGGCATGCTCAAATGTTCTGGGAATTTAGTGAGAATAATTCTTTTTTAAATATTTCAAAAAGGTCAAAATAGACAGAATTGTTTTTCTAATGTTTGCTTAGTATTCTGAAAAGGACTAGGGGTTGAAACTCTGATGTATGCAAAATATATGTCCTGTCAGTATTCCCAAATTTTCACAGATTTTTCTTAGGTAAAAAAATAATTTTTCACCGAGAAATACCTTTTCTGACCTTAGAAAAGGACATATAAATAAAATATAAAAATGACTTTAATAATAATCATTTTATGGTTTTGAAGAGATATAATAATAATAGAATGAAAATACAATCTTTGGGTGAAGGAACTCCCTTAAATCTAGGGACTTGTAGTGTAAACCACAAAGCAAGGTTTTGGTTTACCAAAATAAACAAAAAAGATTATTGTGGAAATAATATTTTATAAAAATTGTTTTAAGAGATCTACTCACAAGCACACATACAAACAATGACAATCAAGACACTCATGTGATTCACTTAAAAAGTTTTAATTTATACCAATTTTTGAAAGAAAAACAGCAGAAACAAAGTGAGGTGAAAACAGGGTGTGACAAAGCCATATAGAGATGTTGCATTGGTTAGAGTAGCATAATGGGTAGGTCCAATCAAATCCATGTGAAGAAATTCAAAATTATGAGTAGTAGTCAGGATAGTCTTCGAGGGGTGCTTGGATCTGGTCATCTTCCCAAACTTAGAAGCCCCGCAGAGATGATCCTTGAGGACTTTGACGGTTTATAAGCCAATGACATGATTCTTCTTCGCCGGTGTGTGCAAATTCCTCGTGCCCACATGACCAAGTCGTGGATGCATAGCCACCCCTCTTAGTCTTTTGTAAGAAGATGCGTGGCTGGCTGAGGACCTGTAGAGAAATCAAAAATGTACAATTCTCCTTTCCTAAAGCCTTCGAAGACCTTGGATTTGTTAGATTCCATGATGACTACGCATCGATATTTTCCTAAGATGACAATCATATCTAGATCACAAAGCATTTAGACTGACATGAGGTTAAACCCATGGGATTTGACAAGCATGATTTTGTCCATGTGTCGGTCCTTAGAAATACCACCTTACCAAGTCCCAACACCTTGCTTCTACCTTTGTCAACGTAGGTGTTATGCTTCAGTGTTGATGGAGTCAGTGGGATATTCATCAATAGGATTTTGTCACCAGTCATGTGATTTGTACACCCACTGTCAAGAACCCACTCTGTGGTTTTGGGTTGGTCATCCTTCAGATTAATTAGTGTTGATTACCATCTCATATGCTTCAGAGTGAACAATACAACATCAAATTCATGAGACTTGAATTTCATGACATCAAGTATATTTTATAAATAATGAGGATGAGTGCAATGATAGGTGATTTCATGAGGATTAGCTTGCGTCCTATCAAGAAATTTCCTCAAGTCTCCATCAAATTCTTCACATGATGACTTTCATATGGAGACCCGATTTGTTCACCACCCACATCTTAAGGCGTGGTATAGAGTTCGTCATCCCGCGAGCAGCATATGAGAATTGAGGCATTGAAGCTAATACACTTAGTTTCACAGGAGGTGAGTTAGATTACTCAAATGAATAGGCAGAGAAATTCTTTGAGTAATTATGAACATAGTGATTTGAGGAATAATGCACATATCCATGTCCCTTGTAGTTTCCCTGTATATCAGAAGCATTAGTGCGAGTACGAGTATAGTTTTGACGATATGAGGAGTTTGATCCTCGTGAAGCCTTTGGTCCATTGGATGAATTTGATCTGGGGTTCCTGTTCTTCACAGGTGGTGTCATGACGACATTCGCCTGAAGACTTTCCAAGCTGCTTTTGGGAACCGAGATTTTCCTCAAGGGTAGTCCATTCCTACAATTAGTTCCAACATATCTAGCAAATACTTCACCAGCCTGATTTTTCAGTAGTTTATAGTTTGAGGAATGTAACGTTTCACATGTAAAGCGTGTTAGAGTAGATGGAGGTCCTTTTGCAGCAACCCATGAGGTTTTGGGATACTCCTCAGGTTTCCAGTATGATCCATCAACATTTAACTTGCTATCAAAGGCAATACCCTCTTTCCTAGGGTTTCTATTTAGAACCTAATTTTTGAGCACATCACAAAGGGTTTGATGCCCTTTGAGACTTTTGTATATGCCTGTCACATACAATTCCTTCAAGTCTGCATTTTCATCAGTCAAATTTGTGGTTTCCTCGAGTGAGGAATTTGTTACAACAGATATAGTTGAAGAATTTGTAGCAATAGAAGCATTTGAATTTTCAGGTGAAGAATTAGTAGATTCACATTCGATGCATTTCAAACATGGTGGAGTGAATTCTTCCTGAGAGGTACTAGTTTGTTGAGAAAGAAAATACTCATTTTCAATTCGAAGATGATCATGACACATTCTTAGTTGCTCAATGTCTTCCTTTATTTGAAGAAATTCATAAGAAAGCTTCTCATGATCAACCAAGATTGTGCCATAATGTTCTTGAAGACTATCAAACCTAGACATAAGACTTTGAACATCATTAGTGAGGGTTTGAATCCGATTCATTTCCTCTCTCAACAGGTCATCGCTTTTGTCTTGAAGTTTGTGAAGCTTTTCAAAAGCGGTATGTTGCAGAGTGGCAATATTAGAAGGTTTATAGTACCTAGGTTTCTGATAGTCATCAGGTTCACAGTCACTAGTGTCAGAAGAGGAAGTGTGGCTTGGTACAACTGAAACTTTTTCCATGAAGCAATACGCGGGAGAAAAGTCATCATCACAGTCATCAGTGTTGTTGATGTTGTCATTTTCTTCTAGATCGAAAATGGACTTGCTAACGAATATGGTAGCAAGGGCTAGGCTTGCTACACCAGACTGTGGCTCCACTTCTGAACCTTAATCTTCATCACATACTTTAGATTCTTCCTCAGAATCCATTTCTTTGCCAATAAGTGCCCGAGCCTTTCTGAAGCTGGTCTTCTTGTGCGATGAGGACTTTGAGGATGATGACTGTGAAGATTTCTTCTTTTTCTTTGAGTCATCAGAACTATCATCCTTGTACTTCTTATTCTTTGATTCCTTCACCCAACGAGGACAGTCAGCAATATAATGATAAGATTTCTTGCATTTATTGTAGGTTCTTTTCTTGTAGTCTTGAGATGAAGATTTTGATTTCCTCATATCTCTCCTTGAAGACTCTCCGAACCGGCTCGCCTTGAGAACTTCTCAAATTTCCTCACGAGCATAGCAAGTTCTTGACCAGGTTCTTCAGGATCACCAAGACTGCAATCAGAGTGTTCTTCTTCGGATGAGGAAACAACCTTTCCCTTCAGCGCACGAGGTCTTGTCTAGCTTGGTCCATAAAGGTCTCTCTTCTCAGCTTTTGGCATTCGTGAGAATTGAGTCTCTCAAGTATATCAGCGGAATCATGTAGCTTGTAGTCTCTTTATTCTAGAATCATCAGTACTAGTGTACCGAATGAAGAATCAAGAGATCGTAGCAGTTTCTTGACCACTTCATGGTGAGTGATTTCTCTCGCTCAAAGAGCCTGAAGCTCGTTGGAGATGTCAATGAGGCGATCGAAGGTTTCTTGGCAGCTTTCATTATCAAGTCTCTTGAAGTGGTTGAAGAGATTGTGAAGAACATCAATACGAGAGTCACGTTGTGTAGATACTCCTTCAGTGACTTTGGACAACCTTTCCTAGATATGCTTTGTAGAGCCCAAAGCACTCAGTCTTCCATACTGACCTTTGCTTAGATGGACACATATGATATTCTTCGCGTGAGAGTCGACTTGCTTGAATCTCTTCACATCGACAACAATGATATTTTCAGACACTGTGGGAACCCCTCTTACCACAATATACGAGAGATTGTTGTCAATTGCTTCAAGGTGCATGCACATATTGTTCTTCCAGTAGGGGAAGTCCTTTCCTTCAAAGGTAGGACAACCCGCACTAACCTTGATCATACCTGTGGTCGACATAATTAAAACTCTAGGCGGCTAAACCAAAATCACATAGAACAAGGGCGTACCTTGCTCTGATGCTAAATGAAAGTGCATTATATTGGCTACACGAGGGTGAATAGGCAATTTTTATGAAAGCGTCAATGAGGAAATTCCTTTTCACGTAAGTCCTCAGTCGCGAACTACGTGGAATGGAATAATATTGAGGAAAGCATGCAAAACACTGATAGCATAGTCATGAGAGTGAAATGAAACATTCGGATTGCACAAGTAGCGTTTTCAGAATATGCAGGTGAAGAATAAGTAAGGAGAAGAATTTGAGGTGAGGAAATTTTGAAAATCTTCAGTCAAATTCTTCAAACAGTAAAGATCAAACTCATCAACATACAATTGAGGAAATGAAAGGGTTGAGGAATTAGAACTAGGTGCTCGATGAAGAGAATGGTTTGATGACCCAGTTCCAACTGCTATGACAATCGTACGTCTCGTTCGGAGTGTCTTGGTATTTAAACCAAAGGATACACAGTCCCAGGACACACAATCCTTACCGTCTTCTCCTTGAGCTAAGAACGCACAGTCCTCGCCCAACACTCATGGTAAGTCTTCAGGGCAGACTTCCAAACCATCACAAACTTGGTCACCCGTCGATCCAAAATTCACTACTGGATGCTCTAGACCATGACGCCTAACCATCTAGAGGATGCTCAACCCTCGAAGGTAACAAGCGTCGGTTCTACACAGTGACAATCTCTTTACTGATGATCAAGCACTTTGGTGTTTTTTGGTTTTGGTATGGGTGTTTGGGGTTTTTCGTCACTTATGATTTTCTCTCAAAGTATTCAAGAATGGGTTGCTCTCAAATGACAGGTGTCAATTTCTCTCGAGGATGAGCCAAACAACTAGTGGTTATGGGGGCGACTATTTATAGCCGCGGAGAAATCCCGACATGAATTGACATAAATGCCCCAATGATATGACCGTTATAGGGATAAGGTTAGGGACAACTGGCGCACGACGCAGTAATGGTCGGAACATTTCTACTTTGGAAGTCCTCATATCACTCATGTCCCTCACAGGTAGGTGATTCGCACTGGAGAAAACCTATATCCTCAGTTAGAGCAAATTCCTCAGAGACTAGAAGATCTTCGTCTCTATCACTAAAGAACTTGACTAGAGTGTTGAAGATTTCCAAAGGCTTCAATCGAAGGGTTTGTATGTATAGGCTTTGACATGAGCATCACTTGGAAACTTCTCCTTAGTTTTACCTTGAGCCCCTTTAATAGTACGATGGTCCTGTGACGCAGAATACAAAAAATGAACCTACGAAAACAAAAGTCTTAACACTTCAAAGTCCTCGCGCCAATTCTTTCACGGACACACCAATTTCCCCACTTCAAAGTATTTGAGGAAAGACGAAAGTCTATAGCTGTATACATACATTTTTAGGGGTCGATATTCTTCGAATAACTCAAACTCCTCACGATTATAGAGCATGTGTACACTTACAAACACATTATTCTCTTAACCTATAATTCTACAATACAACAAAATCACTAAGGGGCACTAGATGGACTTACATCATTCCTCATTTTCTTTGGGGTTTTGATTTTTCCCTCCACCCTTTTGTTTGGTGCTTCACGTTCTACTACGGGCTTGACTTCCATGATCTCCCTCCGAACTCCATGACCCACCTCTCAGCCTTCATCATAGTCTGCGAGGCATTTTTGCGGGTCCAAGCCCACTTGAGCCTATTGCTGAAGGTTCTCAATGTCATGCCCAAGGTCGTCAATGGCGAGTAGGCTGACTATGGAGTGGCGATGATCAGCAAGCTTGTTGGGGGCAAATGATAAAGGGCATATTCATAGATACTTTCAAGGTGTGGCAGAAAGAGTGGTTCTACATCATCCAAAAATGCAACACAGGTGAGACAACATGTCCAACATTTAGATCTGGCCCTCCCATCCATCTTATGTCCTGGATGAAAAAGGTACTGTATTGGGGGAGGCCATGGAGGTGAAGGAGCTCACAAAGAAGATCTCCAATCTACTCGAGAAGAAGATCGAACTTACCAATCTCATTCAGGTAAGGCTGCATTGTAGCCTTCTCCCCTTCCAACACCGGTCCATCCAGATGTCAGATAATAATATGGAGGATCCAGATAGTGCGACACACACTATGCAGAACTTTTTCCGCATTACCTGCGAGAAGCGGTGGAAGGCGCTTTTCAAGCTGCAAAAGGCTTGATCCACCAAGGAGGAAGACGTAGGCCTTTCCATCCTTAACCTTTCTAGTCCAGTAAGGTTTTTATCATATATTTAATTTTCATACTTTCCCTTTAACAAGGTTCTTACTTATTCCATCTCCCGTGCTTCCATGTCCACCTAAAAAAGTCCGAGTAGATCAACTATCCCGCGCCTTTGCATGAAGACAATATGACGATGTTGTTGGCACCCATTTTGGTCGAGAAGCCATACAAGACTCCGAGGGAGAAGGAGGAGCAGAAGAAGGGGAAGAAGAATATATAGGAGGTTCTTTAGTCAAAGGGTCCACCTGACACGAGGTTTGAGGAGACGTTGGCTCCCTCCAACCTGGGTGGATAGGAATAAGATGACGATGAGGAGGTGAGAGACTCCTCCCACACGAAGAAGGCAACGGCGTCTGAAGATGCCGAGGGAGATCCACCTCCATTTTCTATGAAGAGGCAACATAGGGCCCATGCGACCCTATTTGAAGATATTCCAGACTCAGACGAGGAATCACACGATGAAGCACCGGTCCCCGAAGGACGCTCAAGGTGAAACCTCGAGAACGAATGTACTTATCAAAAATCCTTACACACCATTTTTAAATGTCATGGCTCTAACAACTAGGACAGTTTTTTGTATTGCAGCCCACAGCGTGACCTTCCCACTGATCAAATTTCGGAGGGAGATTCATTTTGAGCAAATCTGGCTGAGAGTGGGACTAGCTCACCCAACACACCTCCCCATGTCACCAATGAGATTGGGAGGTGGTATCTCGAGAGGTCCTCCTGCCCTGGACACCAAGGCTGGGGTCGACGATAGTATGGACGATGTTAACACCTCACCCACAAAGGACCAGGAGGATGAATGCCTCCTGGCAAGAAAGGAAGGAGAATCCGGACCTTCTAGGTCCCCTCCGAAGACAACTCCAGAGGCTCATCCCTCCCTGGCACCATAAGTAGGAGTCTCTTCGCGAAGGGAGACTGCTACGACATACTCAGAGCCATCCACAATGGAGAAATTCTAAACTGGATAGCCAGCCTTGAAGGAGGAGGATCTCAGTGACTCTTCCATTCCCGAAGAGTGTCGCACTCATTTGAGTGCGGTATTGAAAAGCATTGAGGCCGTTGATAACGGTCTGGAAGAACCTTTCAACGCGCTGCTGGCAGGCATCAAGGTTATCCGCGCACTTTTTCCCTTTATAAAGTGATTCTGCCATTTGTATTGTCTGTAAATAATCTTATGCTCGGTAGACCCCGAGCCGTGTGTGAGTTAAAAAAACTCATGCGGTGGTAAGTACAGTTCAGAAAAAAGATGCATATAGACCCCAAGACTCTAGTCGGAAGATAAGAAACACCCTACTAGAGGATTTCGAGAAAATCTGAGAACTGTAGAAGTCTGGAAAACACTTATCTACACGCCTCTACTTCGGCCATAGCCCCCAACTCCCTGGAGTTGGAGGAAATGAACCACAAACTGTAGGTTTCCGAGGAGGAGCTGGACCACATCAACAAGCAGTTTGAGGATGCACAAGGTAAGTGTTGAAGCCTTAGGTCTCCCATAAAAATGAGGTGTTGGATATTTTTGTTTCTAAGTGTTTATTTGTTCGAATGATCGTCATAGCTATTGTTGTTGATGTCGAGCGGCTCAAAGCCGAACTGGACAAGGCCAAGTAGGATGCTGCCGAACAAAGAGCGGTGGTCGAACATGCCAAGTCTTCTAATGAGTGGTCTAAGGCTAGTGCTAGTGAGGTCTAGCAAGAGTTCAATTAAGCCATTACATAAAATGAGGCACTTGAGTAGAAGAACAAAGAAAAACCTTCCGAGATGACCTCGTAACAGCAGCACTCCAAGAAGCATGACAAGGTACACAAGATCATCTAAAGGAGATCCATCAGGTCTAGTAAATTTCTGATGGTAAGAGATATTTACTAAAGTGTATATGTGGCAGAATTTTTTTTGCATTGCTTACTCGACTATGGAGTTCTCCAGGTGCAATTGCAGATCTCTCAAAGAATGCATGAGAAGCTATGAAGCAATATGCATCCTAGGAGGGCGAGGTCCAACGAAGGCTTTTCTGGCTGCAATTTCAAGCCCCCAAGGAACTCATGCTTGTCTTCGATGACTTGAAACAACTAATGGAGCTCCACAAGATGATAGAGCCGGCTATGAAAGATATTTCCATAAAGATTTGGCTGACAAACCCGCTGCACTTCAGCTATTTTGCCCTGGTGCATAATTTTATTGCTGATACGTCCGGGATTGATGTCATGAAGCGATCTGTCTGCATCAAGGGGCCTCGAATGGCCTTTGCAAGGATGATGATGAACTGGCCAAAGGTGGAGCCTGACAAGATGGCCACCGCACCTCAGCCGCCCAGAAAGGAGCACAGATGCATGGAGCTGTAATACTCCACTGCCATAAAAGATGATCGGGCTGTAGAAGCATAGTGCTCCAAAGACTTGATCTTTGATTAAGAATATTATCTTGTAAAAGTGGTTTGTATGATACAATACCTTGTAATTTTTTCTTCGCATACCATGTCTTCTTAATTGCAACTCCTCTGTTGTTGTTTTTATAATGAAAGTTTCCAGTCGTCGGCTTCAACCCCCTACCAAATACAAGCAGGGGTATTTTAGCCTTCGCGTCGTTACCCTTAGCCAACATCTTGGCGCCCTAACGCTGTAATGCGGGAGAAAACCTGGTAATCCAAATATGTGGTTTTACATCTATTATTTAACAATAGGAGCTTGACTACGGGTGCTAATTGGAGCTCCTTTCTTAATTGTTATATTCCCCTTATGGCGTGGTGTAAAAACCTATAATCACTTGGTCTGAATATTTTCAAATATTTTGCAGAACGCGATGAATCTCGAGCGATTCCTTAGTTTACTACTTGTCTTCGGATTGCAAACCAGTTCTGGCTTATTATGTCGGTCAGTTTTTAGCTATCTCCACTAAGGTACTGAACCAGACTAACTGGTACGACAATCACAACGGTTCTCCCTTGACCCTTTTTTTGAACTAGCGGAACATAAAGGAGTAAGCACAGGAGCGGGGCAACCCAACTTTTGACCAAAGACATAATTCGAAAGCGATGCATATAACGCGAATACAAGACTTTGCACATGTGAATGCTAAATAATATTGTAATGGTTTGAAGGGTGGTCATGATGGCCAAGCCCCCCGTCAATTTAGCCAATATCTACGATGTGCATCAAAACTGGCTTGTGTTGGTGTTAGCAAAACAGTTCGGAGAAAGGAGGAGGAAAAAGAAATTAAAAAGCTCGTGAACCACAAAGAGCGTTCCTTATTTCCGACAAACTTTTAATCATAGAATTCAAACCTAGCAAGTGGTTGTTCATATATATATATACATATATATATATACATATATATAGATATATATATATATATGTATATATATATGTATATATATATGTATGTATATATATGTACATATATATATATACATATATATACATATATATATATGTAAGAAGAAGAAAAGTTTACAAGGTAGAGGTTTAGACAGGGTTTGGTATCAATGGCTTGATGTTCCTTGAATGCTCTGTCGCACGTCATGATGGCCAAGCCCCCCGTCAATTTAGCCAATATCTACGAGGTGCGTGAAAACAGGCTTGTGTTGGTGTTAGAAAACAGTTCGGAGAAAGGAGGAGGCATAAGACATTGCAAAGCTTGTGAACCACAAAGAGCGTTCCTTATTTCCGACAAACTATTAATCATACAATTCGAATATGTATGTATATATATATGTATATATATAAGAAGAAGAAAAGTTTACAAGGTAGACGTTTACATAGGGTTTGGTATAAATGGCTTGATGTTCCTTGAATGCCGTGTTGCACGCGTGCGCCTTCACTCTTCGGAAAATATTCCTTCAAAGGGGAGAACTTCCATTAATAGTTCTCTAAACAATGGTGGTCTTGAGAAGCCGCCGATGCATGTGTTTGCTTGACGCAGATATTGGTTCGTAACGATACCTATTTGTGTGTGAGGAATATACTGGCCATAGTTCGGTTTACCCGAACACTAGGTTGTATATTATTAATCCCCATAGCTGCCCATGGTATATTAAGCGCAAAATTGTGCTTTTGAGTTACATACTTTGCAAGAGGCGAGGCACTGCTATGGAAAGTGTATCCCTATTTACCAGGAGTGATATACAACTGTGGCGGGGGCGAGGTCGTTTATGCTCATTGACGGTTAGCTTTGACTTGAGAGCCACTTCTCGTGACTGTACTTCGGCTTCCAAAGTTGCCATGTGTTCCTTAGTTCAAAGGGATCGCTCGATTTTACCATTGACTCTAATGACACCCTTAGGTCCTATCATCTTCAACTTGAGGTATGCGTAATTAGGGATGCCATTAAAGCGAGTGAACGTTGTACGCCCGAGGAGTGCATGGTACCCGCTGCAGAAGGGGACAATGTTGAAGATGAAATCTTGGCTACAAAAGTTGTCAGGGGAACCGCACACTATTTATAGATTTATCGTACATCAAAGTGAGCCTCGATGCTAGGAATTACTACCTTTAAGGTGGTTTTGCTGGGTTTGATTCTGGACGGATCATTGCCCATTTTTCGCATTGTATCCTCATAAATTAGATTAAGGCTGATGCCCCCATCCATGAGGACTCGTGTGAGGAGATATCCTTCAATGATGGGGTCAAGTACCTAGGCCGTTGATCCCCCGTGCCAAATACTGGTGGGGTGATCCATGCAATCATAAGTGATAGTACATGCCGACCATCGCTTGTACTTTGGGGCAACTGGCTTCGTGGTGTATACATCTGGAAGTGCCTGCTTCCTCTCCATTTTTGGTAAGTGGGTCACGTAGATCATATTCAGGATTTTTACTTCAGGGGAAATTGTTTTTGTGCCCCGCTGTTTGGGTGACGAGGTTCTTCATCATCCTTGCTATGGGGGCTCTTGCCTGGTCTTTGGCCATGCTCTTGCTCACCGCCTTGATCACCCAACAATTAAGGTTGGTGTGAGTAGCACGTTTATTTTGAGTGCCGTTTATCCACAAGGCCTCTCGAGTATTTTGTCCAGTGTGGTTGGGCCTGGAGATGGTGAATCTGGAATTGACTATCGTGTCATCGTCTTCACCACTATGATGTCGAGGCTTTCTCTTGTTGCATCGTCACTTTCCCTTACTGTCCCAGACTATGGAACTGCCAGGGATTGAAGGAGGGTTGTACCGACGATCTAGCCAAGTATACTCACCTGCGCAATGGCGGGTCATGAGAGAGGTAAGGGTAGCCATTGTGCTCGGCCTTTCCTGTCGAAGTGTCCGGGCTAGCCATTCGTCTCGTATGTTGTTACTAAAGGAAGCTAGTGCCTCGACATCCGAACAATCCACAATCTCATTTTTTTTGGTGAGGAATTTGTTCCAGAATTTCTGAGATAACTCATTGGGCTGCTGGATGATGTGGCTAAAGTCATCTGACCCCGATGGCCAGACATAAGTGCCTTGAAAGTTGGCATCTTTGAGATCCTCCCAACTCCCGATGGAATTATCTGAGAGGCTGTTAAACTAGTGCCTAGCTGGCCCTTTGAGCTTTAGTGGTAAGTATTTGATGGCGTGGAGGTGTTCAACCCATGTGAATGCAGGGAAGGAAATCTTCAACCCATATGGCCGGTTCTGTTTTCCCGTCATTCTGCTCGATATTTAAGGAATTTTTGCCCTCAAGGAATTTTTGCCGCATCAGCTCATGTGTGAAGCACATTGGGTAGGCGGCGCCCCTTATCCGAGATGTGTCATGTTGGAGATCGTACGAGATCCTACCGCGCCGCGGATCCCCAGCTCCATCGTCCTGACAGGGTCGCGCTTGATACATGTCTTGTCTCATGGGAGTGTGACTCCTAGATCCGTAAATAGATGTAGTTTGTCTTACTCTAGACTAAATGTTCTGTCGCGTGCCAAATGGGTCTTTGGGTTGAGCCGGTTCCTTCCTCCTGGCCTATCCTCGAGGAGGGCAGTCTGGTTGATCGTCTTGTGTGAATCAGGGTGGTGCGGGCTCCAAGGCCTCATCTATGAATTCTAGCAACAAGCGGTGATGTTTGTAGCTTTTAGATTGTCACTGGCTTTGCTGTTCGTGCCCCTCTTTGGTGGTGAGGACTTTCGTCCATGTCTTAGTGATGGAGTCATGTTCGGCTTTGATTTCCTTCTACTTTAGTTTAAGACTCTGAGCAGTGGCTATGACCTGCCGCTTGAATACTTCTTGATCCAGTGGATCTTCGAGGACAATGAAAGCCTCGTCTCCCAATCTTTCCTCCTCCTGGATCGGAGGGATGTAGTTGCTTTCTTCGGAATCGCCGAGATCCTCGGGCATGTCTCTATCCATATAACCTGGTAGGTTGGGGTCGTATTTGGGGTCTGCGTGTTTTGGGGATTTGGCGGGATTTTTCATATCCTCAGGGTTGAGGATGTCTACGGTTCCCACATTGGTTTTCCTTGCCCTTATGAGATTTATGCTTTTTGTGCTAGCGATGGTGTTTGACGGGTTCGTCGCCGTTATTTTTGGCAGGGTGTCATCACCGCTTTTCCCCATGGCGCCATCATCCTTGAGTGTGTCCACCATGTAGAGGTCGTACGTGAAGATGGCAGTCCATCGTCCTATTATGGGAGGACTGGGTGATGTGATAGCCATGTCCATATCTTCGGCTTCCTCTGCCAAGAAGTCTAATAGATCGTTTAGATCTTTGATAGAGGCGATGAAGTGGGTGGTGGGTGGGGAATAAAGTTCTCTACACCTAGTCTTCAAGCCAGAAGGATCCTCGATCAGGACCGATCCGTCCAAACCGTCAGCGGTTTCGGTTCGGGTAATCGTCTCGTTTGACCACGAGATATTTACCGGACTAGTCCTTAGAGCTCTGGGGGAGTTGAAATCCAACGATTGAGCATAAGGGGTGTGTTTGGACGAGGTTGACTTCACGCCTCCGAACACCATGGTATGATCCTGGCTCGAGGCCTGATCATGATAAATTATATCCAGTACACGAGGTCCACGAGAAGATCTGTAGTTAAGGCTTCGGAGTTTTTGAGCTCTTCTGCCAATGCTGAGGCCTCGTAAAAGATTAAATCACCTTGGCCGTCAACGACGTATTCCAAATCGCCGAACTTTAATCCCTAGGCCGTGGTGAACTCATTGATGTGGTGATGAACAACCTTGACACGCGGGGTGGTACTGCTAAAGGCAGGGGATTGGTCGGAGATAAAGATATCCCCGGCCTTGATGTTTTCGCTGGTGAACTAGCGATCCCTCGATACTTTTGGCAATCCTATAGAGGAGCTTTCAATGAAAGCACCATTGTCGGTGTCAAAACCGGCTGATCTTGACTAGGGGGTTCGAACTATGGATGTTGGACCGAAGGGTAACAAGGGGCGAAGGAGATGATGTTTTACCCAGGTTTGTGCCCTCTTGATGGAGGTAAAACCTACGTCCTGCTCTTGTTGTTACTGATGAAGTAGTATGGAGTACAATGTTGATCTACCTCGAGATCGACTGTTGTGGTCTAAACCCTAATCGTAATGAGCTTAATGTGTCCTATGAACTATGGCCCCCTAGTTTATATAGATACCAGGGGTGCTAGGGTTACACAAAGGCGGTTACAATAAGGAAAGAATATGTCAATTACTATGTCGCCTTGGATTGTACGGCAAGTCTTCGAAAGAGTCCATCTTGATACTAATACCTCCAATGACGATCAAATATGCCTCGGAGTCCGGCCAATGAGACTAGATAGGCGGCCCGTGGACCCCTTAGTCCAACATTCCCTTAAATACCTACGACATTTGAGGAAGCCCGCCATAAAAATGTACAAGACAAGTTCTATAATGAAAGATTCCCACTAGCATATGGAAGTGACAAAACAAGAGACTCACTATATGAAGAATATGGTGTCACTACGGATGTCAATGTGTCGGATCGGATCGGATAATGCTTTTACCATATCCTTTATCATATTTTTAGGTCGGATTCATAACAGAGAGGGTAATAGCAGGATGCAGATTCGAATGAGGATTACATCGGACCACGGATTCGAACCAGATGCGGAGCGGATTCGGACCGGATACACACAAAAAATATCGAATGATACATGTAAAGAGGCATGCTTTATTTCTATCATGCAACATGTGAAGATATGTTTCCATCAAAGCACATAACACTAGAAAGTGGTGTTCTAAAGCTATAACTCACAAAATATAGTAACAATATGTAGTACCGATAAATCCATATTGTTTTGCACCATAGTAAGATGAAACCTGCACTACTCACCTATTACAAATAAACTTGGTGTTCATACTTGTATCTCACTGCATGCATGAAAGAAGGGACCACTACTAGTGTTCATACTTGTTTATAGTTCGAATTCCCACGTGTATATGTAAGCAGACCACAATGCACATGCACCACGTGCATACATGTACGCAATCGCACTCCTCTGCATTATGTGATGCTTGCGTATATGTACATACGAAATCAATTTATATGTGGTGATTTTTATTAATGGTCCACGTGGGCATTTGTTCTTCTCAAATGGGATTAATTTATCTGATAATCCTGTTTGACAACTGCGGATAATCCGCAAAAAATATCGGATAATCCATATCCGTCAGATATTACCAATTCCATATCCTCTACCATTTCCTCCGAATATTCGGTTGATCAAAATCCATATCCGCATCCATATTAGCCGGATTTGCGTAAGTGTATATCATATCCTTAAAACCGGATGTGGAACCAGATTCGGAACAAAAAAATTACCCGTACCATTTACATCCCTAGGTGCTACTTTGAGGCACAAGTGTTGGGAAAGAAGTAGTAGCACTATCCCTTCTCTCATTTATTTCTTTATTTCTTTCTTTCCTTTTTTTCTTGTTTTCTTTCTCTTCTTTTTCTATTTTTTTTCTTTTTCTCACTCTTTTTCTCTTTTTTTATACTTTTTGTGTGGAGTCTCATCCCGACTTGTGCGAGATTATTGTCTCCATCATCCTTTCCTCATTGAGACAGTCCCCTAATAATGGTGATGATCACACTTTTATTTACTTAAAACAAAGCATGAAAAACTATAGTATGAATCTATATGAAGGCATGTGGTAGTGTACTAGGATCCTAGCTACGACGCAGTGGATACACTCAGATATACGAGTTTGGGCCCCACTCGAGAATGGTAACAACCCTACGTCTCGAGCCCAGAGGCTCGTGTTTTCTTATCGGGGTGTATGATTACAGAAGGCTCAACCCTTGTTCAGGAGCTCGTGTGCGGCTTATATAGAGTGCGCCACGACTAGTTGGGCGCCATTACAAGGGTGAGTTAATGCTAATGACTACACAATGTACTATTAACAACAACTCTAACTCCGGCGTTACTGGTAACGCTCGTCTTCTCTGCACTTAAATTGGTAGTTTAAGTGTGTGGCCGTTGCAGTCTCTTTGTCGTTCATGCCTTATTGTAGTCCGAGTGTCGGGGCATTTCCGACTGACAGAAGAAAAACCGAGTGAGCTTGTGAAAACAGACTGCGAACCTATTTTCCCGAGTAAGACCGTGACTGCGCGAGTAGCTTTGGGGATATTGGTGTCCATGTGGGGTCTTAGGTGGGCCCTAGGATGCCGGTCTGTGGGCCTACCCCTAATGTACAACCCCATCAGTGAGAATGGGCAATGCACGATGCCAAACAGGCTAACAAATATGTGGACATGAGAGTGCATATATCCATGAATTCACATTAGTCATGAAGAACTCACATACTTATTGCAAGATATTATTAGCTCTCTCAATGCAAAGCATTACTCACATGACCCGTGGGAGGAGGTTGGTAGGAGTTAGCAATGGCGTGCCCCTGACTCACATATCATCACCGTGCCATAAAAATATTTGGATGAACAACAAGTTAACACCACTAATTCATGATACCTATATTATCCAATGATCATGCACTCATGCTTTTTCACATTAGCACATTAATATCATTAACCATGTGAAAGTGTGTTATATCGACTGGAGGGGGTGAATAGGCCTAGTAAGGAAAGTCCTCAGTCATGAACTGAGTGCAGCGGAATAAGTACTCAAATAGATGTGAAAAAACAGTTAAAGCTTAGTCGTCAGCGTGAAATGAACCATTCAGGTTGCACATTGGAGTGATCAGGATAAGCAGGTGACGAATAACTTCAGTGAAGACTTAGATGTGAGAAATTAGAGAAAGTCTTCAGTCAAATTCTTCAACCAGTAAAGATCAAAGTCATCAACATACAATTAAGGAAATGAAAGGGTTGAGGAATTAGAACCCGTTGTCGGTGTTCTGGGAATGGGGGTACCCAGACTTGCGTGCTTGTGGCCTAGGGCAATTGGGCGCGGCACTACTCAAGGCAAGGTCCTTGCGAGGGGCCAAGCCTCACGAGAACGAATAACATCAAGACCCGCAGGGGGCCTCATCAGGACCCCTCTAGAGCGGCGGATATTCCGAGGCGAGACCCGACCTCAGGAGTCAAGGATGACGTGGAGGACGCACAGGCGAGCAGGAGACAACAGGACGGAGCAATTTCCTCTTTAGTGCAAAGGGAAGCAAGGACGAACCAAGGTTCCCAAGGCATCTTCCAAAGGTTTCCTTTCTGGTGCAACAAGGCCATCGCCGCCCGCCAGTAGGACACATGTCATCTCTGGACCCGTCCCCGCAGCGCTGGCAGCCACTTTGCAGGCGAAGACTACCTTTGGGCAGGGGAGCATGTTCCCCTGTTCCCCTTCAAAATTGGGCGTTGTGGGATCCCTTCCCTCCAAAACAATAAGGGAAGAGGATCAGGGCCGCCACTATATATATAGAGACAATAAGGCGTTGTAGGTTACTTCATAGGGGGGATCCATTCATTCGCCCACCGATACCACACAAAGGCCACCTATTCTCCGGAGGCCCTCGCCACTGTACTAGTTCATCCACCAATCTCCACGAGAGGAAATCGACCAAAGTAGGAGTAGAGTATTACGCTTCTCAGCGGCCCGAACCTGAGTAAACTGTTGTTTTCTGTGTCTTCCTCATCATTGAGTGAGTTATGTGCCACCCCGAGCGAGTAGCGAGTTAGGTGAGGCGAGCCCGCGAGAGATCTTCGTACACGCCCATGAGTTTGAATCTTTAGGGTTTTGCGGAGCCTGAAATATGACATTTGGCGCACCATGTAGGGGGCGTGTCAAGGTTTCTTCCAAGCTCCGCCTTCACCAAGCTTCGTCGCTTCGATGGCTAATGCTTGCCAGCCTCGCGCCGAGCGCAGCGCCACCCACGTTTCTCAAACGGCGCCCGTGGGCCCCGCCGGCGCGTGCCGGTCACCATCGCCCATGGTGAACGCCGCAACGGGCCCCGACGCTCAAGAACAACAAGGTTCCTCTCAACAAGGTCCCTGACAAGCAATGAGGAGCAAGACGCACCACCCCCACCTCCGCGGCGTGGCGCACGCCCCGAGCCGAGGCAGGAAGCGCGTCCCCGCGGCCGGCCTCGCGAACCCAGGGCGAGGCCAGGAGATGAAGCAAGCTGTCAGGTGGTTCCTCGGCCACGCGCCGACGCGCGTGCGCTCCCGGTGCTGCAAATCCCGCGTCGCGAGCATGCCCAGCTCCGAGCAGACCCATTGGAGCAACAAGACCAGGTCGCCCTCGCACGCGCTGCACCTGTCGGGCCGGTGGGGTGCCTCGCCATCGCCCCTGAGCTCTAGCCAACTGAGTGGCCGTGCAAGTTCAAGCCCGACCTACCCCCTTGCTACGATGGCACCCTGGACTCGGCCTATTTCCTACAACTCTACAAGGTGAGTATCAGGGCGGCAGGAGGGGGCGACAAGGTCATGGTGTGCTGGTTCCCCATGGCGCTCAAGAGCGGCGCGCTCTCTTGGCCCTCAACCTCCCAAGGGCATCCATCACCTCCTGGGATGATCCACGCGAACGCTTCCTCGCCAACTTCCAGGGCACCCACGACCGTGCTCCCACCATGAACGACCCGCGGCCCATCAAGCAGAAGGAGGGGGAGACCCTATACAAGTTCATGCAGTGCTTCACGACCATGCACCTCAAGATCCCCAAGGCGTCGGACGAGGCCGTCATCTCGGCCTTCTCCGACGGAGTCACCGACCTGAAGATGAAGGAGGAGCTCGCCATGAGTGATGAAATGAGCACTACACTAGAGATGTTCAACTTGGCAAACTAGTTCGCAAGGGCTGAAGATGATCGCATGTCCCTCCTCGGGCCCTAGGCGGCGGAACCAGAAGTGAAGAAGACCAAGGACAAGGAGACGTAGAGCAAGGCTCTAGCGGTCCTCGTAGCCGAGCCTGAGGCGAAGCACGACCGAGGGGGAGAGCGTCCATCGGGAGGGGGCCAACGTGCATCTTCCACCGCACCAGCGATGATACCTTCGATTGCCACGAGCTTGACTGGTCTGTGCCGAGCACTTCAGCACGCCCTCCAGACGGGGTGACAGAGGCCGAGTGCGTCGCGGTTATTGTAGTGGAGGCTGCTGGGATGAACGGGAGCCGCGTCAGGGGTGGCATGAACAGCCTCATGAAGACCGTTGGCGCGGCCAGCCTCAGGAGGACTGCTCGCGCCACCAGGCTCGGGAAGACCGCTCGCGCAACGACCTTCAGCAGGGGCAACGCCGCAGTCAGCCTCGTGAGGCTCGCCCTCGTAAGGCTGGGCTGCCTCCGCCATCCATAAGGAGGGATCAAGACACGTGGAATGGTGGGGCTGGGGGCTTCCAGGAGGTCAGGGCAGTGGCCTCCATCCTGGGCGGCACCCATACCCCAGCCTCGAAGCGCGCATTCAAGCACTTTGCCCGGGATGTGAATGCCCCGCTCCCGAAGCCTAAAGCAATGCGCCCCGTCAACTGGTCCTAGACCGCCATCACCTTCGACCCAAATGATTAGCTAAGGTGCTCGTTCATGGCCAGCAAGATCCCCAAGATGTGCACTGATACGTCCATTTTGGATCATGCTTTCATGTTGATATTTATTGCTTTATGGGCTGTTATATTACTTTGTGGTACCATATTTATGCCTTTTCTCTCTCATTTTGCAAGGTTTATTTGAAGAGGGAGAATTCAGGCAGCTGGAATTCTAGACTAGAAAAGGAGCAAATCTGAGTCCTTTATTCTGCACAACTCCAAATGCCATGAAAATTTGCGTGGAATTTTTTGGGAATATATAAAAAATACTGGGCGAAAGAAGTACCAGAGGGGAGCTACCAGGCCCCCACAAGCCTGGTAGCCGCCACCCCTGGTGGCGGCTACAGGGATTGTGGGCTCCCTGACGGCCCACTAGCCCCCCTCTTTTGCTATAAGAAGGGTTTCCTTCCAAAAAAAAATCAAGAGGGAGCTTTTTAATGGTTTCGCCGCCGCCACGAGGCGGAACTTGAGCAGATCCAATGTAGAGCTCCCGCAGGGCGATCCTGCTCGGGAAACTTCCCTCCCGGAGGGGAAATCGCCGCCATCGTCATCACCACCACTCCTCTCGTCGGAGGGCAGGCATCTTCATCAACATCTTCATCAGCACCATCTCCTATCCAATCCCTAGTTCATCTCTTGTAACCAATCTCCGTCTCGCGACTCCGATCGATACTTGTAAGGTTGCTAGTAGTGTTGATTACTCTTTGTAGTTGATGCTAGTTGGATTACTTGGTGGAAGAGTTTATGCTAAGATCCTTGATGCTATTCATTACACCTCTAATCATGATTATGATTATGCTTTGTGAGTAGTTACTTTTGTTCCTGAGGATATGGGATAAGTCATGTTAATAATAGTCATGTGAATTTGGTATTCGTTCGGTATTTTGATATGATGTATGTTGTCTTTTCCTCTAGTGGTGTTATGTGAACGTCGACTACATAACACTTAGCCATACTTGGGCCTAGAGGAAGGCATTGGGGAGTAGTAAGTAGATGATGGGTTGCTGGAGTGACAGAAGCTTAAACCCCAGTCTATGCGTTGCTTCGTAAGGGGCTGATTTGGATCCACTAGTTTAATGCTATGGTTAGACTTTGTCTTAATTCTTCTTTCGTAGTTGCGGATGCTTGCGAGAGGGATTAATCATAAGTGGGATGCTTGTCCAAGTAAGGGCAGTACCCAAGCGCCGGTCGACCCACATATCAAACTATCAAAGTAACGAACATGAATCAAATGAACATGATGAAACTAGCATGATAGAAACTCCCGTGTGTCCTCGGGAGCGTTTTTCCTCCTGTAAGACTTTGTTCAGGCTTGTCCCTTGCTAGAAAAGGGATTGGGCCACTTTCTGCACCATTGCTACTACTTGTTACTTTTCGCTTGCTACGTTTCACCTCGCTACTTCATCACTTGTTACCGCTACTTTCAGTGCTTGCAGTTATTACCTTGCTGAAAACTGTTTACTAGAGTCTTCTGCTCCTCGTTGGGTTCGACACTCTTACTTATCTAAAGGACTACGATTGATCCCCTATACTTGTGGGTCATCATGACTCTTTTTTGGTGCCGTAGCCAGGAAGTGAAGAGCCTTTGGTAAGTGGAATTTGGTAAGGGAACATTTACATATTGTGCTGAAATTTATTGTCACTTGTCACTATGGAAACGGTTCCTTTGAGGAGTTTGTTCGGGGTATCTTCACCACGAACGGAAGCACGAGGAGTTGTTCCTCAACCTGAGGTACCTACTGAAAATATCGTTTATGAAATTCCTTCGAGTATGCTTGAGAAACTGCTGGCTAATCCTTTTAAAGGAGATGGATCTTCACATCCAGACTTGCATCTGATCTATGTAGATGAAGTTTTTGGTTTATTTAAGCTTGCAGGTTTTCCCGAGGATGAGGTAAAGAAGAAAGTATTTCCTTTATCTTTCAAGGATAAGGTATTGACATGGTATAGGCTATGTGATGATAGTGGATCATGGGACTACAATCGGTTGAAATTGGAATTTCATCAAAAGTTTTATCCTATGCATTTAGTACATCGTGATCGGAATTATATTTATAACTTTTGGCCTCGTGACAGGGAAAGCATAGCTCAAGCTTGGGGGAGGCTTAAATCAATGCTATATTCATGCCCCAATCATGAGCTCTCGAGAGAAATTATCACTCAAAACTTTTATGCTCGGCTTTCTCATGAAGATCGTACCATGCTTGACACTTCTTGTACCGGTTATAATTGTTGGAATTATGCCCTAGAGGCAATAATAAATGTATAGTTATTATTATAATTCCTGTATCGAGATAATAGTTTATTATCCATGCTATAATTGTATTGAATGAAGACTCATTTACATGTGTGGATACATAGACAAAACACCGTCCCTAGCATGCCTCTAGTTGGCTAGCCAGTTGATCGATGATAGTCAGTGTCTTCTGATTATGAACAAGGTGTTGTTGCTTGATAACTGGATCACGTCATTGGGAGAATCACGTGATGGACTAGACCCAAACTAATAGACGTAGCATGTTGATCGTGTCATTTTGTTGCTACTGTTTTCTGCGTGTCAAGTATTTATTCCTATGACCATGAGATCATATAACTCACTGACACCGGAGGAATGCTTTGTGTGTATCAAACGTCGCAACGTAACTGGGTGACTATAAAGATGCTCTACAGGTATCTCCGAAGGTGGTAGTTGAGTTAGTATGGATCAAGACTGGGATTTGTCACTCCGTGTGACGGAGAGGTATCTCGGGGCCCACTCGGTAATACAACATCACACACAAGCCTTGCAAGCAATGTAACTTAGTGTAAGTTGCGGGATCTTGTGTTACGGAACGAGTAAAGAGACTTGCCGGTAAACGAGATTGAAATAGGTATGCGGATACTGACGATCGAATCTCGGGCAAGTAACATACCGAAGGACAAAGGGAATGACATACGGGATTATACGAATCCTTGGCACTGAGGTTCAAACGATAAGATCTTCGTAGAATATGTAGGATCCAATATGGGCATCTAGGTCCCGCTATTGGATATTAACCGAGGAGTCTCTCGGGTCATGTCTACATAGTTCTCGAACCCGCAGGGTCTGCACACTTAAGGTTCGACGTTGTTTTATGCGTATTTGAGTTATATGGTTGGTTACCGAATGTTGTTCAGAGTCCTGGATGAGATCACGGACGTCACGAGGGTTTCCGGAATGGTCCGGAAACGAAGATTGATATATAGGATGACCTCATTTGATTACCGGAAGGTTTTCGGAGTTACCGGGAATGTACCGGGAATGACGAATTGGTTCCGGGGGTTCACCGGAGGGGGGCAACCCACTCCGGGGAAGCCCATAGGTATTTGGGGGGGTCACACCAGCCCTTAGTGGGCTGGTGGGACAGCCCACCAAATCCTATGCGCCAAGGAAGAGAAAATATCAAAGGAAAGAAAAAAAAAAGAGGGAGAGGTGGGACGGGGAAGGACTCCCTCCCACCAAACCAAGTAGGACTCGGTTTGGGGGGGGAGAGTCCTCCCCCCTGGCTCGGCCGACCCCTTGGGGATCCCTTGGACCCCAAGGCAAGGTCCCCCTCCCTCCTCCTATATATATGGGGCTTTTAGGGCAGATTTGAGACGACTTTCTCACGGCTGCCCGACCACATACCTCCATAGTTTTTCCTCTAGATCGTGTTTCTGCGGAGCTCGGGCGGAGCCCTGCTGAGACAAGATCATCACCAACCTCCGGAGCGCCGTCACGCTGCCGGAGAACTCTTCTACCTCTCCGTCTATCTTGCTGGATCAAGAAGGCCGAGATCATCGTCGAGCTGTACGTGTGCTGAACGCGGAGGTGCCGTCCGTTCGGTACTAGATCGTGGGACTGATCGCGGGATTGTTCGCGGGGCGGATCGAGGGACGTGAGGACGTTCCACTACATCAACCGCGATCTCTAATCGCTTCTGCTGTACGATCTACAAGGGTACGTAGATCACTCATCCCCTCTCGTAGATGGACATCACCATGATAGGTCTTCGTGCGCGTAGGAAAATTTTTGTTTCCCATGCGACGTTCCCCAACAGTGGCATCATGAGCTAGGTTCATGCGTAGATGTCTTCTCGAGTAGAACGCAAAAGGTTTTGTGGGCGGTGATGTGCGTTTTGCTGCCCTCCTTAGTCTTTTCTTGATTCCGCGGTATTGTTGGATTGAAGCGGCTTGGACCGACATTACTTGTACGCTTACGAGAGACTGGTTTCATCGTTACGAGTAACCCCCTTTGCTCAAAGATGACTGGCAAGTGACGGTTTCTCCAACTTTAGTTGAATCGGATTTGACCAAGGAGGTCCTTGGATGAGGTTAAATAGCAACTCATATATCTCCGTTGTGGTGTTTGCGTAAGTAAGATGCGATCCTACTAGATACCCTTGGTCACCACGTAAAACATGCAAGAACAAAATTAGAGGACGTCTAACTTGTTTTTGCAGGGTATGATTGTGATGTGATATGGCCAATGATGTGATGTGATATATTGGATGTATGAGATGATCATGTTGTAATAGAAATATCGACTTGCACGTCGATGGTACGGCAACCGGCAGGAGCCATAGGGTTGTCTTTATACTAACATATGTGCTTGCAGATGCGTTTACTATTTTGCTAGGATGTAGCTTTAGTAGTGATAGCATAAGTAGCACGACAACCCCGATGGCGACACATTGATGGAGATCATGATGATGGAGATCATGGTGTGGCGCCGGTGACAAGAAGATCGTGCCGGTGCTTTAGTGATGGAGATCAAGAAGCACGTGATAATGGCCATATCATGTCACTTATGAATTGCATGTGATGTTAATCCTTTTATGCACCTTATTTTGCTTAGAACGACGGTAGCATTATGAGGTGATCTCTCACTAAAATTTCAAGACGAAATTGTGTTCTCCCCGACTGTGCACCGTTGCTACAGTTCGTCGCTTCGAGACACCACGTGATGATCGGGTGTGATAGACTCAACGTTCACATACAACGGGTGCAAAACAGTTGCGCACGCGGAACACTCGGGTTAAGCTTGACGAGCCTAGCATGTGCAGACATGGCCTCAGAACACATGAGACCGAAAGGTCGATCATGAATCATATAGTTGATATGATTAGCATAGGGATGCTTACCACTGAAACTACTCTCGACTCACGTGATGATCGGACTTGGGATAGTGTAAGTGGATCATGAACCACTCAAATGACTAGATAGATGTACTTTTTGAGTGGGAGTTTAGCATATAATTTGATTAAGTTGAACTCTAATTATCTTGAACATAGTCTAAGTCCACTTTGAATATATTTGTGTTGTAGATCATGGCTCACGCAAATGTCATCCTCAATTTTAATACGTTCCTAGAGAAAGCTAAGTTGAAAGATGATGGAAGCAACTTTGTAGACTGGGCTCGTAATCTTAAGCTAATCTTACAAGCTGGAAAGAAGGATTATGTCCTTAATGCTGCGCTAGGAGATGAACCACCCGCTACGGCTGATCAGGATGTTAAGAACGCTTGGCTAGCACGTAAGGAGGACTACTCAATAGTTCAATGTGCAGTCTTGTATGGCTTAGAGCCGGGACTTCAACGTCCCTTTGAGCGTCATGGAGCATTTGAGATGTTCCAGGAGTTGAAGTTTATCTTTCAGAAGAACGCCCGGATCGAGAGGTATGAGACCTCCGATAAATTCTATGCTTGCAAGTTGGAGGAAAGCTCGTCTGTCAGTGAACATGTGCTCAAGATGTCTGGGTACTCAAACCGTCTAGCTGAACTAGGGATTGAACTCCCGCAAGAAGCTATCACTGACAGAATCCTCCAATCACTGCCACCAAGCTATAAAGGCTTTGTGTTGAACTACAACATGCAAGGGATGAACAAGTCTCCCGGCGAGTTGTTTGCGATGCTGAAAGTCGCAGAGTCTGAACTCCGTAAAGAGCATCAAGTGTTGATGGTGAGCAAGACCACTAGTTTCAAGAGAAACGGCAAAGGCAAGAAGGGCAATTCGAAGAAGAGCGGCAAGCCTGTTGCCAATCCGCCGAAGAAACCCAAGGCTGGACCTAAGCCTGAAACAGAGTGCTTCTATTGCAAGGGTATGGGTCACTGGAAGCGCAATTGCCCCAAGTATCTGGCAGATAAGAAGGCGGGCAAAGAAAAATCAGGTATATTTGATATACATGTTATTGATGTGTACTTAACCGGCTCTCGTAGTAGTGCCTGGGTATTCGATACCGGTTCTGTTGCTCAAATTTGCAACTCGAAACAGGAACTGCGGAATAGACGGAGGCTGGCGAAAGACGAAGTGACGATGCGCGTAGGAAACGGTTCCAAGGTTGATGCAATCGCCGTCGGCACCGTGTCACTTCAACTACCATCGGGATTAGTGATGAACTTAAATCATTGTTATTTAGTGCCTGCGTTGAGCATGAACATTATATCTGGATCTTGTTTATTGCGAGACGGTTACTCTTTTAAGTCTGAGAATAATGGTTGTTCTATTTCTATGAGTAACATCTTTTATGGTCATGCACCGAATGTGAGAGGATTGTTCATATTGAATCTTGATAGAGATACGCATATACATAACATTGAGACCAAAAGAGTTAGAGTAAACAATGATAGCACCATATTTTTGTGGCACTGCCGCTTGGGTCATATTGGTGTAAAGCGCATGAAGAAACTCCATGCTGATGGACTTTTGGAGTCACTTGACTTTGATTCACTTGACACGTGCGAACCATGCCTCATGGGCAAGATGACTAAGACTCCGTTCTCCGGAACAATGGAGCGTGCAAGTGACTTGTTGGAAATCATACATACCGATGTATGTGGTCCAATGAGCGTGGAGGCACGCGGCGGATATCGTTATTTTCTCACCTTCACTGACGATCTAAGTAGATATGGTTATGTCTACTTGATGAAGCACAAGTCTGAAACATTTGAAAAGTTCAAGCAATTTCAGAGTGAAGTGGAAAATCATCGTAACAAGAAGATCAAGTTCCTACGGTCTGATCGTGGGGGTGAGTATCTGAGTTTCGAGTTTGGTACTCACTTAAGACAATGTGGAATTGTTTCGCAGTTAACACCGCCTGGAACACCACAGCGTAATGGTGTGTCCGAACGTCGTAATCGTACTTTATTAGAAATGGTGCGATCTATGATGTCTCTTACTGATTTGCCGTTATCGTTTTGGGGTTATGCATTAGAAACAGCTGCATTCACTTTAAATAGGGCACCATCGAAATCCGTTGAGACGACACCATACGAACTGTGGTGTGGCAAAAGGCCAAAGTTGTCGTTTCTTAAGGTTTGGGGATGTGATGCTTATGTCAAAAAGCTTCAGCCTGAAAAGCTGGAACCCAAAGCGGAAAAATGCGTCTTCATAGGTTACCCAAAAGAGACAGTTGGGTACACCTTCTATCTCAAATCCGAGGGCAAAGTGTTTGTTGCTAAGAACGGAACTTTTCTCGAGAAGGAGTTTCTCTCGAGAGAATTGAGTGGGAGGAAGATAGAACTTGACGAGGTTGTCGAACCTCTCATCCCTCTGGATGGTGGCGCAGGGCAAGGGGAAACCTCTGTCATTGCGACGCCGGTTGAGGAGGAAGTTAATGATGATGATCATGAAACTCCAGTTCAAGTTTCTGTTGAACCACGCAGGTCGACGAGATAACGCGCTGCTCCAGAGTGGTACGGTAATCCCGTCTTATCAATCATGTTGTTAGACAACAATGAACCTGCAAATTATGAAGAAGCAATGGTGGGCCCAGATTCCAACAAATGGCTAGAAGCCATGAAATCCGAGATAGGATCCATGTATGAGAACAAAGTGTGGACTTTGGAGATACTACCTGAGGGCCGCAAGGCTATTCAGAACAAATGGATCTTTAAGAAGAAGACGGACGCTGACGGTAATGTGACCGTTTATAAAGCTCGACTTGTGGCAAAGGGTTTTTCACAAGTTCCAGGAATTGACTACGATGAGACTTTCTCTCCCGTAGCGATGCTTAAGTCCGTCAGAATCATGTTAGCAATAGCTGCATTTTTCGATTATGAAATCTGGCAGATGGATGTCAAAACGGCGTTCCTTAACGGTTTCCTTAAGGAAGAGTTGTATATGATGCAACCCGAAGGTTTTGTCGATCCTAAAAATGCTGACCAAGTGTGTAAGCTCCAGCGATCCATTTATGGACTGGTGCAAGCATCTCGGAGTTGGAACAAACGTTTTGATGAGGTGATCAAAGCATTTGGGTTTATACAAGTGGTTGGAGAATCTTGTATTTACAAGAAAGTGAGTGGGAGCTCTGTGGCGTTTCTAATATTATATGTGGATGACATATTACTGATTGGAAACAACGTAGAGCTTTTGGATAGCATAAAAGGTTACTTGAATAAAAGTTTCTCTATGAAGGACCTAGGAGAAGCTGCTTACATTCTAGGCATTAAGATCTATAGGGATAGATCAAAACGCCTGATAGGACTTTCACAAAGCACATACCTTGATAAAGTTTTGAAGAGGTTCAAAATGGAACAGTCCAAGAAAGGGTTCTTGCCAGTGTTACAAGGTACGAGATTGAGTAAGACTCAGTGCCCAGCAACTGATGAAGATAGAGAGCATATGCGCTCCGTCCCCTATGCTTCAGCCATAGGTTCTATCATGTATGCGATGCTGTGCACTAGACCGGATGTTAGCCTGGCCATAAGTATGGCAGGTAGGTTCCAGAGTAATCCAGGAGTGGATCACTAGACGGCGGTCAAGAATATCCTGAAGTACCTGAAAAGGACTAAGGAGATGTTTCTCGTGTATGGAGGTGACGAAGAGCTCGCCGTAAAAGGTTACGTCGATGCAAGCTTTGACACAGATCCGGACGACTCTAAGTCGCAAACCGGATACGTATTTATTCTTAATGGGGGTGCAGTAAGCTGGTGCAGTTCCAAGCAAAGCGTCGTAGCAGATTCTACATGTGAAGCAGAGTACATGGCTGCCTCGGAGGCGGCTAAGGAGGGTGTCTGGATGAAGCAGTTCATGACGGATCTTGGAGTGGTGCCAAGTGCACTGGATCCAATAACCTTGTTCTGTGACAACACTGGTGCCATTGCCCTGACAAAGGAACCAAGGTTTCACAAGAAGACCAGACACATCAAACGACGCTTCAACCTCATCCGCAACTACGTCGAGGAGGAGGACGTAAATATATGCAAAGTGCACACGGATCTGAATGTAGCAGACCCGCTGACTAAACCTCTTCCACGGCCAAAACATGATCGACACCAGAACTGTATGGGTGTTAGATTTATTACAATGTAATTCACATGGTGATGTGAGGGCTAGATTATTGACTCTAGTGCAAGTGGGAGACTGTTGGAATTATGCCCTAGAGGCAAAAATAAATGTATAGTTATTATTATAATTCCTGTATCGAGATAATAGTTTATTATCCATGCTATAATTGTATTGAATGAAGACTCATTTACATGTGTGGATACATAGACAAAACACCGTCCCTAGCATGCCTCTAGTTGGCTAGCCAGTTGATCGATGATAGTCAGTGTCTTCTGATTATGAACAAGGTGTTGTTGCTTGATAACTGGATCACGTCATTGGGAGAATCACGTGATGGACTAGACCCAAACTAATAGACGTAGCATGTTGATCGTGTCATTTTGTTGCTACTGTTTTCTGCGTGTCAAGTATTTATTCCTATGACCATGAGATCATATAACTCACTGACACCGGAGGAATGCTTTGTGTGTATCAAACGTCGCAACGTAACTGGGTGACTATAAAGATGCTCTACAGGTATCTCCGAAGGTGGTAGTTGAGTTAGTATGGATCAAGACTGGGATTTGTCACTCCGTGTGACGGAGAGGTATCTCGAGGCCCACTCGGTAATACAACATCACACACAAGCCTTGCAAGCAATGTAACTTAGTGTAAGTTGCGGGATCTTGTGTTACGGAACGAGTAAAGAGACTTGCCGGTAAACGAGATTGAAATAGGTATGCGGATACTTACGATCGAATCTCGGGCAAGTAACATACCGAAGGACAAAGGGAATGACATACGGGATTATACGAATCCTTGGCACTGTGGTTCAAACGATAAGATCTTCGTAGAATATGTAGGATCCAATATGGGCATCCAGTTCCGGCTATTGGATATTGACCGAGGAGTCTCTCGGGTCATGTCTACATAGTTCTCGAACCCGCAGGGTCTGCACACTTAAGGTTCGACGTTGTTTTATGCGTATTTGAGTTATATGGTTGGTTACCGAATGTTGTTCGGAGTCCCGGATGAGATCACAGACGTCACGAGGGTTTCCAGAATGGTCCGGAAACGAAGATTGATATATAGGATTACCTCATTTGATTACCGGAAGGTTTTCGGAGTTACCGGGAATGTACCGGGAATGACGAATGGGTTCCGGGGGTTCACCGGAGGAGGGCAACCCACTCTGGGGAAGCCCATAGGTATTTGGGGGGGTCACACCAGCCCTTAGTGGGCTGGTGGGACAGCCCACCAAATCCTATGCGCCAAGGAAGAGAAAATATCAAAGGAAAGAAAAAAAAAGAGGGAGAGGTGGGAAGGGGAAGGACTCCCTCCCACCAAACCAAGTAGGACTCGGTTTGGGGGGGAGAGTCCTCCCCCCTGGCTCGGCCGACCCCTTGGGGATCCCTTGGACCCCAAGGCAAGGTCCCCCTCCCTCTTCCTATATATATGGGGCTTTTAGGGCAGATTTGAGACGACTTTCTCACGGCTGCCCGACCACATACCTCCATAGTTTTTCCTCTAGATCGTGTTTCTGCGGAGCTCGGGCGGAGCCCTGCTGAGACAAGATCATCACCAACCTCCGGAGTGTCGTCACGCTGCCGGAGAACTCTTCTACCTCTCCGTCTCTCTTGCTGGATCAAGAAGGCCGAGATCATCGTCGAGCTGTACGTGTGCTGAACGCGGAGGTGCCGTCCGATCGGTACTAGATCGTGGGACTGATCGCGGGATTGTTCGCGGGGCGGATCGAGGGACGTGAGGACGTTCCACTACATCAACCGCGATCTCTAATCGCTTCTGCTGTACGATCTACAAGGGTACGTAGATCACTCATCCCCTCTCGTAGATGGACATCACCATGATAGGTCTTCGTGCGCGTAGGAAAATTTTTGTTTCCCATGCGACGTTCCCCAACAATTATATGAAGAAGGATATTGACCACAAGTGGAATTTATTGGAAAAAATCAAAGTAACTCTGAAGATTGGGAGCTGAAGGAAGGTAAGGAGTCAGGTATGAATTTCCAGTTCGATTGCGTTAAATCTTTTGTTGAGACAAACACTTCTAGAGATTTTAGCGCTAAGTATGGACTTGACTCTGAGATAGTAGCTTATCTTTGTGAATCTTTTGCTGCTCATGTTGATCTTCCCAAAGAGAATTGGTTTAAGTATCATCCTTCTGTAGAAAGCAACATAGTCAAAACCAATCTACTTGAGGAGAAAGTCATTGCTTTTAGTGATCCTATTGTTCCTTGTGCCTACGCTGAGAAACCACCTTACCCTGCTAGGAAAAAGGATTATTCTAAAGATCCAACTGTGATACGTAGGGGTTACATTAGACCACTTGCACCCCCTGAGGAACTTAGAGTTGAACCTAGTGTTCCTATTATCAAAGATCTCTTAGCCGAAGACATAGACGGGCATGTTATCAAATTCTGTGAGGACTCCGCTAGAATTGCTAAACCTCACGCGAAAGACAAATACGGACATGTAGTTGGCCTGCCCGTTGTTTCTGTCAAGATAGGAGATCACTGTTACCACGGTTTATGTGATATGGGAGCTAGTGTTAGTGCAATACCCCGTTCCTTATATGATGAAATCAAAGATGAGATTGCACCTGCTGAGCTAGAACCCATTGATGTCAGTATTACACTAGCTAATAGAGACACTATCTGCCCTCTGGGAATTGTGAGAGCTGTAGAAGTCCTGTGTAGTAAGACGAAGTATCCTACTGATTTCGTCGTCCTTGGTACTGCACAAGATAGCTTTTGTCCCATCATATTCGGTAGACCCTTTCTTAACATTGTCAATGCTCGCATTGATTGCATTAAGCAGACTGTCACTGTTAGTTTCGAGGGTGTGTCTCATGAATTTAACTTCTCCAAGTTTGGAAGACAACCCCATTAAAAAGAGTCGTCTGGTAGGGATGAAATCATTGCTCTTGCCTCTATTACCGTACCTCCTACGGATCCTTTAGAGCAATATCTGCTTGAGCACGAAAATGATATGCATATGGAGGAAAGAGATGAGATAGATAAAATTGTCTTAGAACAATATCCTATTCTCAAGAATAATTTGCATGTTGAACTGCTTGGGGATTCTCCTCCACCAAAGGGTGATCCTGTGCTCGAGCTTAAACAGTTGCCTGATACTCTTAAGTATGCCTATCTTGATGAGAAGGAGATATATACTGTTATTATTAGTGCTCTCCTCTTGGAGCGCGAAGAGAAGAAGTTACTGCTGCTATTGGATATACTCTTGATGATCTTAAGGGTATTAGTACCACTCTATGTCAGCACAAGATTAAAACCGATCTTGATTCTAAACCAGTTGCTGATCATCAAAGGAGATTAAATCCTAAGATGAAAGAGGTCGTTAGAAAAGAAATATTAAAGCTTCTGGAAGCATGAATCATTTATCCTGTTGCTCATAGTGATTGGGTAAGTCCAGTACATTGTGTACCTAAGAAGGGAGGTATCACCATCGTTCCTAATGATAAGAATGAATTAATCCCACAAAGGATTATTACTGGCTATAGGATGGTGATAGACTTCCGGAAACTGAAGAAGGCAACCAGGAAAGATCATTATCCTTTGCCGTTTATCGACCAAATGCTAGAAAGGCCATCCAAACACAAACACTTCTGCCTTCTAGACGGTTATTCAGGTTTCTCGCAAATACCTGTTGCACAATCTGATCAGGAGAAAACCACTTTCACCTGCCCCTTCGGTACCTTTGCTTATAGACGTATGCCTTTTGGCTTATGCCATGCACCTGCCACCTTTCAAAGATGTATGATGGCTATATTCTCTGACTTTTGTGAAAACATTATTGAGGTTTTCATGGATGACTGCTCCGTTTATGGGTCTTCCTTTGATGATTGCCTCAGCAACCTTGATCGAGTCTTATAGAGATGCAAAGATACCAACCTCGTCTTGAATTGGGAGAAGTGCCAATTTATGGTTAATGAAGGCATCGTCTTAGGACACAAAATCTCTGAAAGAGGCATTGAAGTTGATAAGGCTAAGGTTGATGCAATTGAGAAAATGCCTTGCCCCACAGATATCAGAGGTATACGAAGTTTCCTAGGTCATGCTGGTTTCTATAGAAGGTTCATTAAGGACTTCTCTAAGATTTCTAGGCCTCTTACCAACCTCTTGCACAAGGATGTTCCTTTTGTTTTTGATGAGGATTGTGAGGAACCTTTCGAAATACTTAAGAAGGCTTTGATAACTGCACCTATTGTTCAACCACCTGACTGGAACTTGCCCTTTGAAATCATGTGCGACACTAGTAATTATGTTGTTGGTGCCGTTCTAGGACAAAGAGTTGACAAGAAGTTTAATGTTATTCACTGCGCTAGTAAAACTCTAGACAGTGCCCAAAGAAACTATGCCTCTATGGAAAAGGAGTTTCTAGCAGTCGTGTTTGCATGTGAAAAGTTCATATCTTATATAGTTGATTCCAAAGTCACTATTCACTCTGATCATGCTTCTATTAAGTACCTTATGGAGAAGAAGGACACTAAGCCTAGGCTAATCAGATGGGTTCTCCTGCTACATGAATTTGATTTGCACGTCGTTGACAGAAAGGGTGCTGATAACCGTGTAGCGGATAACTTGTCCAGTCTAGAGAATGTCCTTGATGACGCACGACCTATTGATGACAGCTTTCCTGATGAGCAATTAAATGTCATCCGCACTTCATATAGTGCACCGTGGTATGCTGATTACGCAAATTACATTGTAGCCAAATACATACCACCCAGTTTCACCTATCAGCAAAAGAAGAAATTCTTCTTTGATTTGAGACACTACTTTTGGGACGATCCTCACCTTTATAAGGAAGGAGTAGATGGTGTTATTAGATGTTGTGTGCCTGAACATGAACAGGGACAGATCCTGCAAAAGTGTCATTCTAAGGATTACGGAGGAAACCATGCTGGAGATAGAACTGCTCATAAGGTATTGCAATCTGGTTTCTATTGGCCCACTCTCTGCAAGGATGTCCGTAAGTTTGTCTTGTCCTGTGATGAATGCCAAAGAATAGGGAACATCAGTAAGCGTCAGGAAATGCCTATGAACTATTCACTTGTCATTGAACCATTTGATGTTTGGGGCTTTGATTATATGGGAACCTTCCCGAGTTCCAATGGGTACACTCACATCTTAGTTGTTGTGGATTACGTCACTATGTGGTTAGAAGCTATCCCCACTAAAAATGATGATCACCACACCTCTATTAAGATGCTTAAAGAAATCATTCTCCCAAGATTTGGAGTCCCTAGATATTTGATGACTAATGGCGGTTCACACTTCATTCATGGTGTTTTCCGCAAGATGCTTGCTAAGTATGATGTCAACCATAGAGTTGCATCTCCTTATCATCCTCAGTCTAGTGGTCAAGTGGAGTTGAGTAATAGTGAGATCAAATTGATCCTACAAAAGACTGTCAATATATCTTGAAAGAATTGGTCTAGCAAACTTGATGATGCACTATGGGCTTATAGGACTGCTTATAAGAATCCCATGGTCATGTCGCCGTATAAAATGGTTTACGGTAAGGCCTGTCATTTACCTCTTGTGCTGGAACACAAAGCTTATTGGGCAATCAAAGAGCTCAACTTCGATTTCAAACTTGCCGGTGAGAAGCGGTTGTTTGATATCAGCTCATTAGATGAATGGAGGGCCCAAGCATATGAGAATGCCAAGTTGTTCAAGGAAAAGGTTAAGAGATGGCACGATAAACGAATACAGAAACGGGAGTTCAATGTAGGTGATTATGTCCTGCTATACAATTCTCGCTTAAGATTATTCGCAGGCAAGCTTCTCTCTAAATGGGAAGGTCCTTACGTTATCGAGGAAGTATATCATTGTGGTGCCATCAAAATCAATAACACGTAAGGAAATTTTCCTAGAGTGGTAAATGGGCAAAGAATCAAGCATTATATCTCCGGTACTCCCATAAATGTTGAGACCAATACCATCAATATCATAACTCCAGAGGAGTACATAAGGGATGTTTATCAGCCTGTTTCACATCCTGAAAACGAAGAGGTGTATGTTTCGGTAAGTAATTGGACTCCGAAACTTTTCCGATAGGAAATTTCCTCCGTTTTGCAATTTTTGGAAAATTAGAAAAATAAAGAGAAGTCCGAAGAGCGCACGAGGCGGCCACAAGCTTGGTAGCCTCCACCTACCCCCCTCGCGGCGGCTAGAGGGCTTGTGGGCACCTCGTGTGCCTCCCAGACTCCGTTTTCTTGCGGAGCACTCCTTCTGGACCAGAAAAAATCATTATATATATGCTCGAAGGTTTTCATCTCCGTATCGCGCAGTTTTCCTCTGTTTTTATTTCGAGCCTGTTTCTGTGGCAGATCTAGATCATCAGGACTTCCCCAAACGCTCCTAAGGACAAGATCTTCGAGAAGGTCATCAATCCCTACCTCACGGAAGTGCAGAAACACCCTCAATCTATCAAGATGAGCGAGGGGATGTTGCACATCCGTGATGTTGAGGGGCCTAAGAAGGTCGGAAGCGTGGAGACGAGGCTTGAAGTAATGGAGCAGCAAGTCTTCAAGTGCAAAGGGATGGTGGAGCGTGGACTCAACGCCAACCACATGATGATCACGGAGTTCACCAGCAATCACAAGATGGATGCCATTGACATTGGGAAACACCTCTCCATGCTCTATGACAGGGTTGACCAACTTCAGGGCCAGATCTATGACCTACAGAACCAAAACTGTGAGTATGAGTATAGATTTAAATCAATAAGGTTGGCTGCAGATTTGACGATTCCTGCCATGATGGAGCACCTATGCCTTGGAAAACGGAGGATCAGACTGCTTCAACAACTCCACCACCTTCACCACCAAAGGAAGACAACTAAGCATTGGTATGGGCAATCCCCTTGGCTTCTGCCAAGCTTGGGGGAGTTGCCCTGGTATCGTATCACCTTTATATCTTTTGCTTTTACCTTTGTTTTAGTTCTTTCCTTTTTCAGTTTTTATTTCTTCTCTTAGAGGAATAAGTCTTTAGTGTTTAGTTTGAGTCTTTCGCCTTGTGTTTCGCCCGATGTATTCGATCTTGCGAGTTGTATAATAAAGAGTATCTTAGTCAAGGGCTTTGCTTTGTGTCGTGATCAAAAGTATGAAAAGAACGATAGCATCAAAGATCATGAGATGATCTTGTGGAAAGTGATAACTTCACATATGACATGTATGATGATTGAAACTTGTTGAGAATAAATAAACATAGACCTCAGTCATTGTTGCAATTCATAAGAAGTAATAAGCAAAGAGAGGTTCACATATAAATATATCATCTTATACACTTTTTACAATTGTGAGCACTCACCAAACTATTACATGCTTAGGAGTAGATGTTGGACAAGGAAGACAACATAATGAATTGTGGTTGCTTGGTTCCAAACAATGTTATATGATTAGATATCCCTTAGCATGTGACGATTTCTTCCACCTCATATTAGCCGAAACTCTCGCACCAAGTAGAGATACTACTTGTGCATCCATAAACCTTCTCCCAATTTTGCCATGAGAGTCCACCGTACCTACCTAGATTGAATAAGATCCTTCAAGTAAGTTGTGATCGGTGCAAGCAATAAAAATTGCTCTCTGATATGTATGATCTATTAGTGTGTGGAAAATAAGCTCTGTACGAACCTGTGATGAGGAAGACATAAAAATGACAGACTGCATAATAAAGTTCTTTATCACAGGAGGCAATATAAAGTGACGTTCCTCCGCACTAAGAGGACACACATTCAAACCTCAAAAGAGCATGACAACCTATGCTTCCCTCTACGAAGGGCCTATCTTGTACCTTTACTTTTTGCCCTTGTAAGAGTCATGGCGATCTTCACCAATTCCCTATTTTTGCCTTTGTCTTGCCTAACGTCACATGCTTGGGAAAGATCTATATTCATATATCAACTTCAATGACTTTGGACTGTTGTTGGTTACTTCTCGGTAAGGTTTTTGCTTCATACTTTGCTTTGTGAAGGAATTGTTACTTTCCCATAAGAATCTTTATGATGTATTCTGTTCTATGTGTGATCATGATGCCCTCATGTCCGTATTATGTTTTATCGACACCTTCGTCCCTAAAGATGGGGACATGTTTATGGAACTTGGTTTTCGCTTGAGGACAAGCGAGGTCTAAGCTTGGGGGAGTTGATACATCCATTTTGCATCATGCTTTCATGTTGACATTTATTGCTTCATGGGCTGTTATATTACTTTGTGGTACCATATTTATGCCTTTTCTCTCTTATTTTGCAAGATTTGTTTGAAGAGGGAGAATTCACGCAGCTGGAATTCTGGACTGGAAAAGGAGCAAATATGAGTCCTCTATTCTGCACAACTCCAAATGCCCTGAAAATTTACGTGGAATTTTTTGGGAATATATAAAAAATACTGGGTGAAAGAAGCACCAGAGGGGAGCTGCCAGGGCTCCACAAGCCTGGTAGCCGCCACCCCCTGGTGGCGGCTACAGGGCTTGTGGGCTCCCTGACGGCCCACTGCCCCCCCTCTTTTGCAATATGAAGGGTTTCGTTCTAGAAAAAATCAAGAGGGTGCTTTTTCGTGGTTTCACCGCCGCCACGAGGCGGAACTTGAGAAGATCCAATCTAGAGCTCCGGTAGGACGATCCTGGTGGGGAAACATCCCTCCCGGAGGGGAAAACGTCGCCATCATCATCACCACCAGTCCTCTCATCAGAGGGGAGGCATCTTCATCAACATCTTCATCAGCACCATCTCCTCTCCAATCCCTAGTTCATCTCTTGTAACCAATCTCCGTCTCGCGACTCCGATTGGTACTTGTAAGGTTCCTAGTAGTGTTGATTACTCTTTGTAGTTGCTGCTAGTTGGATTACTTGGTGGAAGAGTTTATGTTCGAATCCTTCACTACACCTCTGATGATGATTATGATTATGCTTTGTGAGTAGTTACTTTTGTTCCTGAGGACATGGGATAAGTTACGTCCATTTTGCATCATGCTTTTATGTTACGTCCATTTTGCAAGGTTTACATGAAGAGGGAGAATGCCGGCAGCTGCAATTCTGGCCTGAAAAAGGAGCAATTTGAGATACCTATTATGCACAACTCCAAAAGCCGTGAAAATGAACGAGGAATTATTTTGCAATTTATAAAAAATACTGGGCGGAAGAAGTACCAGAGGGGAGCCACCAAGAGGCCACAAGCCTGCTAGGCGCAGCCTACCCCCTGGCCGCGCCTAGGGGACTTAAGGGCTCCCTGTTGGCCCTTTGGCTCCCATTTTTTGCTATAAGGAGGGTTTGATTCCAGAAAAATGAAGAGGAGGCTTTCTGTAGGAATCGCCGAATCCACGAGGCGGAACTTGAGCAGAACCAATCTAGAGCTCCGGTAGGGCTGTCCTGTCGGGGAAATTTCCCTCCCGGAGGGGGAAATCGTCGCCATCGTCATCACCAACACTCCTCTCATCAAAGGGGAATCATCACCATCAACATCTTCATCAGCACCATCTCATCTCCAAACCCTAGTTCATCTCTTGTAACCATTCTCCGTCTCGCGACTCCGATTGGTACTTGTAAGGTTGCTAGTAGTGTTAATTACTTTTGGGATGATCCTCACCTTTATAAATAAGGAGTAGATAGTGTTATTAGAAGCTGTGTACCTTAACATGAATAGGGACAGATCCTACATAAGTGTCACTCCGAGGCTTACGGAGGACACCATGCAGGAGATAGAATTGCACACAAGGTATTGCAATCATGTTTCTATTGGCCTACTCTCTTCAAGGATGCCCGTAAGTTTGTCTTGTCTTGTGATGAATGTCAAAGAATAGGTAATATCAGTAAACATCAGGAAATGCCTATGAATTATTCACTTGTCATTAAACCATTTGATGTTTGGGGTTTTGATTATATGGGACCTTTTTCAAAATCCAACGGATATACTCATATCCTAGTTGTTGTTGATTACGTTACTAAGTGGGTAGAAGCTATCCCAACTAGTAGTGTTGATCACAACACCACTATCAGGATGCTTAAAGAAGTTATTTTCCCTAGGATTGGAGTCCCTAGATATCTGATGACTGATGGTGGTTCACATTTCATTCATGGTGCTTTCCGTAAAACGCTTGCTAAGTATGATGTCAACCATAGAGTTGCATCTCCCTATCATCCCAAGTCCAGTGGTCAGGTATATCTAAACAATAGAGAGATTAAACTAATTCTGAAAAAGACTGTCAATATGTCTAGAAAGAATTGGTCTAAGAAGCTTGATGATGCATTGTGGGCTTATAGAAATTCTTATAAGAATCCCATGGGTATGTCTCCGTACAAAATGGTTTATGGTAAAGCATGTCATTTACCTCTTGAGGTAGAGCATAAGGATTATTGGGAAATCAAAGAGCTCAACTTTGATTTCAAACTTGCTGGTGAGAAGAGATTATTTGATATTAGCTCACTTGATGAATGGAGAACTCAGGCATATGAAAATGCCAAGTTGTTCAAAGAGAAAGTTAAGACGTGGCATGATAAAAGGATACAAAAACGTGAGTGCAATGTAGGTGGTTATGTCTTGCTATACAATTCTCGTTTGCTGGTAAGCTTCTCTCTAAATGGGAAGGTCCTTACGTTGTTGAGGAAGTATATATTTCCGGTTCCATCAAGATCAACAATACGGAAGGTAATTTTCCGAGAGTGGTAAATGGGCAAAGAATCAAGCATTATATCTCAGGTACTCGCATAAATGTTGAAAGAAATGTTATTAATACCATAACTCTGGAGGAGTACATAAGGGATATTTATCAGCCTGTTTCAGACTCCGAAAACGAAGAGGCATGTGATTCGATAAGTAAACCAACTTCAAAAGTTTTCCAGTAGGAATTTTTCTCCATTTTGGAATTTTTAGAAAATTAGAAAAATTTAAAGTAGTCCGGAAAGCGCACGAGGAGGTGACAAGCCTGCTAGGCGCGACCTACCCCCTGGCCGCGCCGAGGGGGCTTGTGGGCACTTCGTGTGGCTTCCGGACTCCGTTTTCTTGCGGAGTACTCCTTCTGGTTGGGAAAAATTCATTATATATTCTCCCGAAAGGCCTGACTCTCGTATCACGCAATTATCCTCTGTTTTCGTTTCGAGCTGTTGTGCAGACAGATCTAGATCGCTATGGCGTCCCTAAAAGCTCCGAAGGACAAGTTCTTCGAGAAGGTCATCAATCCCTACCTCGCGGGAGTGCTGCAACACCCTGAATCTATCGAGATGCGTGAGGGGGTGCTGCACATCTATGATGTTGAGGGGCGCAAGAAGACCGGAACCATGGAGGCGAGGCTCGAAGCAATGGAGCAGCAAGTCTTCAAGTGCCAAGGGATGGTAGAACACGGACTCAACGCCAACCACATGATGATTATGGAGTTCACCAACAAGCACAAGATCGATGCCAATGACATCGGGAAGCACCTCTCCAGGCTCTATGACAGAATTGATCACCTCCAAGCCCATATCTATGACCTGCAGAACCAAAACTGTGAGTATGAGTATAGATTTAAATCAATACGGTTGGCTGCAGATTTGAGGATTCCAGAGACTCAATCATCTTTCCATGATGGAGCACATATGCCTTGGAAGACGGAGGATCAAACCCAGGTTGCAACAACTCCACCACGATCACCTCCGAAGGAAGACAACTAAGCACGGGTATGGGCAATCCCCTTAGCTTGTGCCAAGCTTGAGGGAGTTGCCCCGGTATCGTATCACCTTTTCATCTTTTGAATTTACCTTTTTCTTAGTTCGATCCTTTTTGGTTTTATCTTTCTCTAGTAGTATAAAGTTCTTAGTGTTCTAGGCTTGAGTTTTGCTCTGTGTCACCCCCAATGTATTCGAGCTCGTGAGTCATATAATAAAGAGAGTTTTAGTTAAGGGCCTTGCTTCATGCCGTGATCTAACGAAAGAATGATGAAAGAACAAAAGCATGAAAGATCATGTAATGATCTTATGGGAAGTAATGGCTTCACATATAAAAAGAATGTTGATTGAAACATGTTAAGGGGGGAAAAACATAGATCTTGGTCATTGTTGCAATTGATAAGAAGTAATAAAGAAAGAGAGGTTCACATATAAATATATCATCTTTGCCTCCATCTATGATTGTGAACACTCAGTAAACTATTACATGCTTAGAAGTAGATGTTGGACAAGGAAGACAACATAATGAATTATGTTTGCTTGGTTCCGAACAATGTTATATGACAAGAGATCCCTTAGCATGTGACGATTGCTTCCACCTCATCGCAGCCAAAAATTCCACACTAAGTAGAGATACTACTTGTGCATCCATAAACCTTCAACCCAGTTTTGCCATGAGAGTCCACCATACCTACCTCTGGATTGAAGAAGATCCCTCAAGTAAGTTGTCATCGGTGCAAACAATATAAATTGCTCCCTAAATATGTATGATCTATTAGTGTGTGGAAAATAAGTTTTGTACGAACCTGTGATGAGGAAGGCATAAAAGCGACAGGCTGCATAATAAAGTTCTTTATCACAGGAGTCAATATAAAGTGACGTTCCTGCACACTAAAAGGTCACACATCCAAACCTCAAAAGCACATGACAACCTCTGCTTCCCTCCGCGAAGGGCCTATCTTGTACCTTTACTTTTTGTCCTTAAAAGTGTCATGGTGATCGACACCAATTCCTTATTTCGCCTTTATCTTGGCTAACGTCATGTGCTAGGGAAAGATCTATATTCATATGTCAACTTGGAGGTAAGTGTCCATGAATTATTCTTGTTAACATTACCCTTGAGGTAAGTAGTTGGGAGGCAAAACTATAAGCCCCTATCTTTCTCTGTGTCCAACTGAAACATTGATCTCATGAGTACCACGTGAGTTTTAGCAATTGTAGAAGACGAAAATATGATTGAGTATGTGGATTTGCTTTACAAGTTCTTATTTGACTCTTTCCGACGTTATGATAAATTGCAAGTGCTTCAATGATTAAAGGCTAGTGGTTCTTAATTCTCAATAAGGCTCTTGTCCCATACTTTACTTCGTGAAGGAATTGTCACTTTAGCATAAGAGTTTATATGACGTTATAGATGTTCTAATTACGATGATGATGCATGCATGTCCGTATCTTGTTTTGTCGACACCTCTATCTCTAAACATATGGGCATATTTATTGATCTTGGCTTCCGCTTGAGGACAAGTGAGATCTAAACTTGGGGGAGTTGATACGTCCATTTTGCATCATGCTTTTATGTTGATAGTTATCGCTTTATGGGATGTTATTACACTTCACGGTACAATACTTATGCCCTTTCTCTCTTATTTTGCAAGGTTTACAAGAAGAAGGAGAATGCCGGCAGCTGGAATTCTAGCCTGAAAAAGGAGCAAGTTTGAGATACCTATTATGCGCAACTCCAAAAGCCGTGAAAAAAACGAGGAATTAATTTGGAATTTATAAAAATACTGGGTGGAAGAAGTACCAGAGGGGAGCCACCAGGAGGCCACAAGCCTCCTAGGCGCAGCCTACCCCCCTAGATGCGTCTAGGGGGCTTGTGGGCTTCCTGTTGGCCCTCTGGCTCCCATCTTTTGCTATAAGGAGGGTTTCGTTCCAGAAAAATGAAGAGGAGGCTTTCGGGAGGAATCTCCGCCGCCATGAGGCGGAACTTGAGCAAAACCAATCTAGAGCTCCGGTAGGGCCGTCCTGTCTGGGAAATTTCCCTCCCAGAGGGGGACATCGTCGCCATCATCACCACCAACACTCCTCTCATCGGAGGGGACTCATCACTATCAACATCTTCATCAGCACCATCTCATCTCCAAACCCTAGTTCATCTCTCGTAACCAATCTCCGTCTCGCGACTCCGATTGGTACTTGTAAGGTTGCTAGTAGTGTTAGTAACTCTTTGTAGTTGATGCTAGTTGGATTACTCGGTGGAAGATCATATGTTCAGATCCTTGATTCTATTCAATACCTCTCTGGTCATGAACATACTTATGCTTTGTGAGTAGTTACTTGTGTTCATGACGACATGGGATAAGTCTTGCTATAAGTAGTCATGTGAATTTGGTATTCGTTCGATATTTTGATGCGTTGTATGTTGTTTTTCCTCTAGTGGTGTTATGTGAATGTCGACTACATAACACTTCACCATTATTTGGGCCTAGAGGAAGGCATTGGGAAGTAGTAAGTAAATGATGGGTTGCTAGAGTGACAGAAGCTTAAACCCTAGTTTATGTGTTGCTTCGTAAGGGGCTGATTTGGATCCACTAGTTTAATGCTATGGTTAGACTTTGTCTTAATTCTTCTTTCGTAGTTGCGGATGCTTGTGAGAGGGGTGAATCATAAGTGGGAGGTTTGTCCAAGTAAGGGCAGCACCCAAGCACCGGTCCACCCACATATCAAAATTGTTGGAAATATGTCGTGGAGGCAATAACAAATTAGTTATTATTATATTTATTTGTTCATGATAATCGCTTATTATCCATGCTATAATTGTATTGATTGGAAACACAGTGCATGCGTGGATACATAGACAAAACACTGTCCCTAGTAAGCCTCTAGTTGACTAGCTCGCTGATCAAAGATGGTCAAGGTTTCCTAACCATAGGCAAGTGTTGTCACTTGATAATGGGATCACATCATTAGGAGAATCATGTGATGGACTAGACCCAAACTAATAGACGTAGCATGTTGATCGTGTCATTTTGTTGCTACTGTATTCTGCGTGTCATGTATTTGTTCCTATGACCATGAGATCATATAACTCAATGACACCGGAGGAATGCTTTGTGTGTATCAAACGTCGCAATGTAACTGGGTGACTATAAAGATGCTCTACAGGTATCTCCGAAGGTGTTCGTTGAGTTAGTATGGATCGAGAATGGGATTTGTCACTCCGTGTGACGGAGAGGTATCTTGGGGCCCACTCGGTAATACAACATCACACACCAGCCTTGCAAGCAATGTGACTTAGTGTAAGTTGCGGGAACTTGTGTTACGGAACGAGTAAAGAGACTTGCCGGTAAACGAGATTGAAATAGGTATGCGGATACTTACGATCGAATCTCGGGCAAGTAACATACCGAATGACAAAGGGAATGACATACGGGATTATATGAATCCTTGGCACCGAGGTTCAAACGATAAGATCTTCATAGAATATGTAGGATCCAATATGGGCATCCTGGTCCCGCTATTGGATATTGACCGAGGAGTCACTCGGGTCATGTCTACATAGTTCTCGAGCCCGTAGGGTCTGCACACTTAAGGTTCGACGTTGTTTTATGCGTATTTGAGTTATATGGTTGGTTACCGAATGTTGTTCGGAGTCCCGGATGAGATCACAGACGTCACGAGGGTTTTCGGAATGGTCCGAAAACGAAGATTGATATATAGGATGACCTCATTTGGTTACCGGAAGGTTTTCGTCCATTACCGGAAAAGTTTCGGGCTCATCGGTAGTGTACCGGGAGTGCCGGGAGGGGTGCCGGGGACCATCAGGAGGGGTGTCATGCCCCAAGGGATCTCATGGGCTATGGGAAGAGATAAACCAGCCCCTAGTGGGCTCGAATAAGTTCCCACTAAGGCCCATAAGTTTTGAGAAGGAAAAAACACAAGGTGGAAAGAGTTCCCAAGTGGGAAGGTCGAATCCTACCCTAAGTAGGATTGGAGTAAGACTCCTCCACCTCCAATATCGGCCAAACCTTTAGGTTTTTATGCTGCCTCCTCCCCTCCCTCCCTCCTATATATAGTAGGGTTTTAGGGCTGATTTGAGACAACTTTTGCCACGGCAGCCCGACCACATACCTCCACGGTTTTCCCTCTAGTTTGCGTTTCTGCGGAGCTCGGGCGGAGCCCTGCTGAGATTAGATCACCACCATCCTCCGGAGCGCCGTCACGCTGCCGGAGAACTCATCTACCTCTCCGTCTCTCTTGCTGGATCAAGAAGTCCGAGATCATCGTCGAGTTGTACATGTGCTGAACGCGGAGGTGCCGTCCGTTCGGCACTAGGTCGGAGCGGATCGTGGGACGGATCGTGGGACGGTTCGTGGGACGGTTTGCAGGGCGGATCAAGGGACGTGAGGCCGTTCCACTATAGCAACCGCGTTTCTTAACGCTTCTACTGTGCGATCTACAAGGGTACGTAGATCGGAAATCCCCTCTCGTAGATGGACATCACCATGATAGGTCTTCGTGCGCGTAGGAATTTTTTTCCCATGCGACGTTCCCAACAGTGGCATCATGAGCTAGGTTCATGCGTAGATGTAATCTCGAGTAGAACACAAAAGTTTTTGTGGGCGGTGATGTGCGTTTTTCTGCCCTCCTTAGTCTTTTCTTGATTCTGCGGTATTGTTGGACCGAAGCGGTTCGGACCGACATTACTCGTACGCTTACGAGAGACTGGTTTCATCGCTACGAGTAACTCCGTTGTTCAAAGATGACCGGCGAGTGTCGGTTTCTCCAACTTTAGTTGAATTGGATTTGATCGAGGAGGTCCTTGGATGAGGTTAAATAGCAATTCATATATCTCTGTTGTGGTGTTTGCGTAAGTAAGATGCGATCCTACTAGATACCCATGGTCACCACGTAAAACATGCAACAACAATTAGAGGACGTCTAACTTGTTTTTGTAGGGTATGCTTGTGATGTGATATGGCCAACGATGTGATGTGATATATTGGATGTATGAGATTATCATGTTGTAATAGTTAATATCGACTTGCACGTCCATGGTACGGCAACCGGCAGGAGCCATAGGGTTGTCTTTAAACTAACGTTTGTGCTTGCAGATGCGTTTACTATATTGCTAGGACATAGATTTAGTAATAATAGCATGAGTAGCACGACAACCCCGATGGCGACACGTTGATGGAGATCATGATGATGGAGATCATGGTGTGACGCTGGCGACAAGAAGATCGTGCCGGTGCTTTGGTGATCGAGATCAAGAAGCACCTGATGATGGCCATATCATATCACTTATGAATTGCATGTGATGTTAATCCATTATGCACCTTATCTTGCTTAGAACGACGGTAGCATTATGAGGTGATCTCTCACTAAATCTCCAAGACGAAATTGTGTTCTCCCCGACTGTGCATCGTTGCGACAGTTCTTCGTTTCGAGACACCACGTGATGATCGGGTGTGATAGACTCAACGTTCACATACAACGGGTGCAAAACAGTTGCACACGCGGAACACTCGGGTTAAGCTTGACGAGCCTAGCATGTGTAGACATGGCCTCAGAACACATGAGACCGAAAGGTCGAGCATTAATCTTATAGTTGATATGATTAGCATAGAGATGCTTACCACTGAAACTATTCTCAACTCATGTGATGATCGGACTTGATATAGTGGATTTGGATCATGTACCACTCAAATGACTAGAGAGATGTACTTTTTGAGTGGGAGTTCTTAAGTAATATGATTAACTGAACTAATAGTCATGAATATAGTCTAATGGTCTTTGCGATTTATGATGTAGCTTGCGCTATAGCTCTACTGTTTTTATATGTTCCTATAGAAAATTTAGTTGAAAGTTGATAGTAGCAAACTTTGCAGACTGAGTCTGTAAAACCGAGGATTGTCCTCGTTACTGCGCAGAAGGCTTATGTCCTTAATGCACCACTCGGTGTGCTGCACCTTGAGCGTCGTTGTAGATGTTGTGAACATCCGACATACACGTTTCTAATGACTACACGATAGTTCAGTACAAAATACTTAATGGCTTAGAAGCAAGGCGCCAAAGACGTTTTGAAACGTCATGGAACATAAGAGATGTTCTAAAGAGATGAAATTGTGATTTCATGCTTGTGCCCTTGTTAAGAGGTATGAGACCTCCGACAAGATTCTTTGTCCACGAAGTAGAGGAGAAAAGCTCAATCATTGAGCGTGTGCTCAGATTATCTGAGTACGACAATCGCTTGAATCAAGTGGGAGTTGATCTTCCAGATAAGATAGTGATGGTTTCCAAAGTCACTGCCACCAAGCTGTGAGAGCTTCGTGATGAACTATAACATAGCAAGGATAGATACAATTATCCTTAAGCGATTCGCGATGTTTGACACTGCGAGAGTAGAAATCAAGAAGGAGCATCAACAGTTGATGGTTAGTAAAACCACTAAGTTTCGAGAAAGGCAAGGGCTAGAAGGGATACTTCGTGAAACGGCAAAGCAGTTGCTGCACTAATGAAGAGACCCCAGATTAAACCCAAGCCCGGGACAAAGTGCTTCTGTTACGAGGGGAACAGTCACTGAGGCGGAGCAACTCTAGATACTTGGTAGATAAGAACGCTGATAAAAGTCGAAAGAAGTATATTTAATATACATGATGTTGATGTGTACTTTACTAGTACTCCTAGTAGCACGAGGGTATTGGATACCGGTTCGGTTGCTAAGTGATTAGTAACACGAAATGAAATCTACAGCACAAACGGAGACTAGCTAAAGGCGAGGTGACGATACATGTTCGAAGTGTTTCCAAGGTTGATATGATCAAACGTCGCACGCTCCCTCTACCATCGGGATTGGTGTTAAACCTAAATAATTGTTATTTGGTGCTTGCGTTAAGCATGAACATGATTGGATCGTGTTTATTGCAATACGATTATTCATTTAAAGAGAATAATGGTTACTCTATTTGCTTGAATAATCACCTTCAATGGTTTATTGAATCTCGATCGTAGTGTTACACATGTTCATGATATTGGTGCCAAAATATACGAGGTAATGATGATAGTACCACTTACTTGTGGCACTGCCGCTTGAGTCATGTTGGTATAAATTTCATGAAGAGGCTCCATGCTGATGGATCTTTATACTCACTTGATTTTGAATCACTAGTGACATGCAAATCATACCACATAAGCAAGGCCTTGTTTTCATTGAGATGAAACAAGATAGTAACTTGTTGGAAGTGATACATTTTTATGTATGCAGTCCAATGGGTGCTGAGGCACGCAGTGGATATCATTATGTTCTTACTTCAATGACGATTTGAGCAGATACAAGAGTATTTACTTAATGAATCACAAGTCTGAAATATTGAAAGGTTCAATTCTTTTTCAGGAGTGAAGTTCGTCATAACAAGCGGATAAACTGTCTACAATATGATCATAGAAATGAATATCTGAGTTACGAGTTTTGGTATGCAGTTAAGACAATGTGGAAATTGTTTCACAGTTCATGCCACCTAGAACATCATAGTGTGATGATGTGTCTGAACGTCATAGCCATGCACTATTTGGCATGGTGCATGCTATGATGTCTCTTATCGAATTACCACTATCGTTTATGGCTTATGCATTAGAGACAAGCGCATTCACTTTAAATAGGGAACCGCGTATTTCCGTTGAGATGACACAGTATAGACTGAGGTTTAGAGAAATCTAAACTGTCGTTTATTGAAAGTTTGGGGCTTTGACACTTATGTGAAAAAGTTTCAGTCTGATAAGCTCGAACCCAAAGTGGATAAATGCATCTTCATAGGATATCCAAAACAGTTGGGTACATCTCCTATCTCAGATCCGAAAGCAAAGTGTTTGTTTCTAGAAATGGATCCTTTCTCGAGGAAAGGTTTCTCTCGAAAGAATTGAGTGGGAGGGTGGTAGAACTTGATGAGGTTATTGAACCATCACTTCAACCAGTGTGTAGCAGGGCGCAGGAAGTTGTTCCTGTGGCGCCTACACCAATTGAAGTGAAAGCTAATGATGGTGATCATCGAGCATCGGATCAAGTTACTACAAACCTCGTAGGTTGACAAGGTCGCGTACTACTTGAGAGTGGTACGGTATCCCTGTCTTGGAGGTCATGTTGTTGAGAAACAGTGAACCTACGAGTTATGGAGAAAGCCATGGTGGGCCCGGATTCTGACAAATGGCTGGAGGCCATGAAATCCGAGAGAGGATCCATGCATGAAAACAAAGTGTAGACTTTGGAAGAACTACTTGATGGTCATAGGAGTATTGAGTAAAGATGGATCTTTAAAAGGAAGACAGACAATGATGATGATAAGTCACTATTAAGAAAAGCTCGACTTGTCGCAAAGATGTTTCCGATAAGATCAAACAGTTGACTATGATGAGACTTTCTCACTCGTAGCGATGCTAAAAGTCTGTTAGAATTATGTTAGTAGTTGCTGCATTATTTATGAAATATTGCATATAAGATGTCAAAACATTGTTTCTTCGATGGTTTCCTTGAGCAAACATTGTATGTGATACAACCAGGAGGTTTTGTCGATCCTAAAGATACTAGCAAGTATGCAAGATCCAGCGATCCTTCAAGGGACTGGTGCAAGCATCTCGGAGTTGGAATATACACTTTGATGAGATGATCAAAGATTTTGGGTTTGTACAAGGTTTATGAGAAACTTGTATTTCCAAAGAAGTGAGTGGGAGCACTATAAAATTTCTGATAAGAATATGTGGTTAACATATTGTGGATCAGAAGTAATGTAGAGTTTCTGTAAAGCATACAAGGTTGTTTGAAAGGAGTTTTTCAAAGGAATACCTGGATTGCGCTACTTTAACGTTGAGCATCAAAGATCTATGGAGATAGATCGAAAGCGCTTAATGCAAGTTTCAACAAGATGCATGCCTTGACAAGTTTTTGAAGGAGTTCAAAATAGATCAGCAAAGAAGGAGTTCTTGGTTGCATTGTAAGGTGTGAATTTGAGTAAGACTCAAAACTGACACCGGTAGAATAAAGAGAATAGACGAAGGTCGTCTTCTATGCCTTGGCAGTAGAATCTGAAGTATGCCATGCTGGGTACCGCACCTGATGTGTACCTTAACTCAAAGTCTGTTGAGAGGTACAGAGAGTGATCCATGATTGAATCACTAGCAGCGGTCAAAATTTATCCTTAGTAACTGATGGACTAAGGAATTTTTCTCGATTATGGAGGTGGTTAAAAAGTTTGTCGTAAAGGGTTACGTCGATGCAAGCTTTGACACTAATCCGAATAACTATGAGTAGTGAAACGGATTCGTATAGTAGAGTATATATTTGGAGTATTTCCGAATAGCACATAGTAGCAACATCTATAAGATGACATAAAGATTTGTAAAGAACACACGGATCTGAAAGTTTCAGAACCGTTGACTAAAACCTCTCTCACGAGCAAGACGTGATCAAACCCCATAACTATATGGGTGTTGGATTCGTTGGAATCACATGGTGATGTAAACTAGATTATTGACTCTAGTGCAAGTGGGAGACTGTTGGAAATATGCCCTAGAGGCAATAATAAATTAGTTATTATTATATTCCTTTGTTCACGATAATCATTTATTATCGATACTATAATTGTATTGATTGGAAACACAGTGCATGTGTGGATACATAGACAAAACACTGTCCCTAGTAAGCCTCTAGTTGACTAGCTCGTTGATCAAAGATGGTCAAGGTTTCCTAACCATAGGCAAGTGTTGTCACTTGATAACGGGATCACATCATTAGGAGAATCATGTGATGGACTAGACCCAAACTAATAGACGTAGCATGTTGATCGTGTCATTTTGTTGCTACTGTTTTTTGCGTGTCAAGTATTTGTTCCTATGACCATGAGATCATATAACTCACTGACACCGGAGGAATGCTTTGTGTGTATCAAACGTCGCAACGTAACTCGGTGACTATAAAGATGCTCTACAGGTATCTCCGAAGGTGTTCGTTGAGTTAGTATGGATCGAGACTTGGATTTGTCACTCCGTGTGACGGAGAGGTATCTCAGGGCCCACTCGGTAATACAACATCACACACAAGCCTTGCAAGCAATGTGACTTAGTGTACGTTGCGGGATCTTGTATTACGGAACGAGTAAAGAGACTTGCCGGTAAACGACTTTGAAATAGGTATGCTGATACCGACGATCGAATCTCGGGCAAGTAACATACCGAAGGACAAAGGGAATGACATACGGGATTATATGAATCCTTGGCACTGAGTTTCAAACGATAAGATCTTCGTAGAATATGTAGGATACAATATGGGCGTCCTGGTCCCGCTATTGGATATTGACCGAGGAGTCACTCGGGTCATGTCTACATAGTTCTCGAGCCCGCAGGGTCTGCACACTTAAGGTTCGACGTTGTTTTATGCGTATTTGAGTTATATGGTTGGTTACCGAATGTTGTTCCGAGTCCCGGATGAGATCACGGGCGTCACGACGGCTTCCGGAATGGTTCGGAAACGAAGATTGATATATAGGATGACCTCATTTGCTTACCGGAAGGTTTTCGTGCATTACCGAAAAAGTTTCGGGCTCATCGGTAGTGTACTGGGAGTGCCGGGAGGGGTGCCGGGGACCATCAGGAGGGGTGTCACGCCCCAAGGGGTCTAATGGGCTATGGGAAGAGATAAACCAGCCCCTAGTGGGCTGGAATAAGTTCCCACTAAGGCCCATAAGGTTCGAGAAGGAAAAAACACAAGGTGGAAGGAGTTTCCAAGTGGGAAGGTGGAATCCTACTCCAAGTAGGATTGGACTAGGACTCCTCCACCTCCAATTTCGGCCAAACCTTTAGGTTTTGAGGCTGCCTCCTCCCCTCCCTCCCTCCTATATATAGTGGGGTTTTAGGGCTGATTTGAGACAACTTTTGCCACGGCAGCCCGACCACATACCTCCACGGTTTTTCCTCTAGATCGCATTTCTGCGGAGCTCGGGCGGAGCCCTGCTGAGATTAGATCACCACCAACCTCCGGAGCGCCGTCACGCTGCCGGAGAACTCATCTACCTCTCCGTCTCTCTTGCTGGATCAAGAAGGCCGAGATCATCGCCGAGCTGTACGTGTGCTGAACGCGGAGGTGTCGTCCGTTCGGCACTAGATCGGAGCGGATCGTGGGACGGATCGCGGGACGGTTCGTGGAACGGTTCGTGGGGCGGATCGAGGGACGTGAGGACGTTACACTACATCAACCGTGTTTCTTAATGCTTCTGCTGTGCGATCTACAAGGGTACGTAGATCGGAAATCCCCTCTCGTAGATGGACATTACCATGATAGGTCTTCGTGCGCGTAGGAATTTTTTTCCCATGCGACGTTCCCCAACAAAAATATGAAAGTAGCAAACGCGAATCATATGAACATGATGAAAACTAGCTTGACAGAAATTCCCATGTGTCCTCGGGGGCGCTTTACCTCCTATAAGAGTTTGTCCAGGCTTGTCCCTTGCAACAAAAGGGATTGGGACACTTTGCTGCAGCGTTGTTACTATTGTTACTTGCTACTTGCTACGAATCATCTTATCACACAACTATCTGTTACCGATAATGTCAGTGCTTGCAGACAATACCTTGCTAAAAACCACTTGTCACATCCTTCTGCTCCTCGTTGGGTTCGAGACTCTTACTTATCGAAAGGACTACGATAGATCCCCTACAGTTGTGGGTCATCACGCGCTTACCGCGCCACGGTGGCAAAACGCCTGTACGACGAAGAAGATGAGCGACCTCGCGAGGACCCATGCAAGAAGAAGAAGCAACTCCTCCCCACAGAGTGCCCTGGGACTTCGGGCTCCGTGCCCGGGGATGGGGTCATGCCTCCCATCGCATATGATGGCATGCTCGCCGCCCCCTTGGATCAGGCCTAGGGGCTCCAATCAGGGATGTTCCCGGCCTGACCAGTGAGGCGAGGGTGGCGCTCGAGCACAAACCGAGGGCGCACTCCGGCGCGCATCCGCCCAGCTCGTGTGAGTCCGTCATCAGAGCAATCCAAGAACTACAAGAGGCCCAGGCCGTGCGAGGCGGGGACTGCACTGCATCACCAATCTCAGTCGTTGTCGTCGGCCCCGCATCTGCATCAACGCGCTGGCAATCGACAGAGCCACAGCTCAAGGCCCCTTCTGGCCCGCACGAACTGACCATCGGTGGGTGTGCCCGGGCATCGGCACCCCCATCACCTTCGGGCTGGGGAACGCGACTGCTACCAACCGGCGGCTCAAGCAGGCCATGCTTATGATTTTTCTACTGGGCGTGGTGAGGAAGAGGACGAGATGCTCAGGCCAAGCGAAGGACCCGAGCCTCGGGAGACGGCGGACTTGTGAGGGTCACGATCGTGGAAGTAGGAGATTGGGCGACGACGGCACCCTCGGCCCTTCAGCGGCATGGCCACGAGGTGACTTTCTGTTGGCTGCTACCAGGTAACTTTTTGGCTCACTCTCTCCGAGGGCGCCCACAGGGCCATGTGGCCTCCAGGAGTTCAGGGCACTCTCCAACCGCCACTATCATTTACACATCCTTCAGTTGTTTCTATCGCACCCACTTCAAACAATAGGCGACTTTTTATTCTTGGGGCGACTAGGAACCAGGCTAGCAGTTTCATATGAGGGAGGCGTCACCTTCTTTTTATTCTTGTCATAGGCGACTTGGTATTTGTTCATATCTAAACTGGCTGCCAGTTGAATCGCCGCATAGCAAGATTCTACGATGGTTCGGTGATAGTCCAACTCGGTGAATTCTGACCCGTCATCTTTCAGCTTGGGGTAGCCGGCGACTATTTCTTTGGTTTTGAGCTCAGGGGCGTATGCTAAGCACCGAATCAGGGTGTTCAACACTCCATTTCGGGCGGCTGATCTTTTTAACTCCTCTATCTGAGGAGGCAATGTAGATAAGAAGCCAAGAATCTTCTTGATGGTCTGCTTGATGGCAATTTGAAGTCCATGGGCAGGCGGTCTGCTCTGAAGCCCGGGAGAGGGTTCTCGCCTGGTGGAGAAGTGTCTCGGTAGCAGAACCATGACTCGGCCCAGCCTTTGGGATGGCTGGGCAAAAGAACTGTCGGGAATCCACGTTCGCGGCGTCTTCGGATTTTGACTCCTTTGAGCTCATGGTTGGGACCGTTGGGAAACTCGGTCTGGCGGTTTAGATGGAAAAAGTTCCAGAATAAGGGGATCATGGCTTCTCTCTGCAAAAATACTTCGCAGAAGACCTGTTACTGGCATAGGTTGCTGATGGAGTTGGGTCCCAGATCTTGAGGATGGACGTTGAGGAAATGCAGGACGTCCCGGAAAAACTTTGACCCGGGCAGCTTAAAACCGCGCTCAAGGTAATCGGTAAAGATTACTACTTCTCCTGGGGCGGGGTTGGGAGTCAACTCGCCTGGAGCGGTTCTCCAACCAATGGTTTCCTTGCTGTCAAGGAGACCCGCCTTAACAAACTTCTCAAGCGTGGCATCGTCGACTTTGGTTGGTAGCGAGTCACACTTCATAATGGCCATGACTACAAAAGAGAGGGGAACGAGGCAACTTAGTAAAAGACTAGGAGATGTTCTAACCCGCCAGTATGGGCCTATGATGTTCGTAAAAGATTTGGTAACCCGCCAAATGGTTGACGTACATCATAGCTTGTTATCTGGGCGATCTACAGATATATCTTCAAAAGCATTCTAACTCGCCCTTCAGACTGAAAGAGAAGGTATCATGGCTATAGTAATAAAACTAAGTCGCTATGAAGACTGGAGCTAAACGGCGACTCTCAGAGGTGTTTTATTCCTTAGGGATATTCTTAGCAGATGAACAAACATGTTTCTAAAGATAGGCAGTAAATCGTGGATCTACGAATAGGTCAAAATAAGAGGATATTTCCTGGAATAATGATGATGAACTATGCACGTAACGCAGCGACAATGTTGGGTCTGAAGTATGTAGGTTTAAGTTGGAGAAAAGACATTATTAAATGGCCGAAACCAGCTACTGCCTAAGGTCAATCACGAGAGCATGAGACGGATCTAAGGCAGATAAGCGTGTTCATCACATTGTGGAAGCTAGTTCGCAAGAGACTGCAGTCATGGCGTTCTCGGCCTAACCCTAAATAGGGGGAATATGTGTACCTGAGAGCAGGAGATCAGTGTCGGGGACAAATGCGCGGTGCTTCGCGATCCTTGACGCATGGAAGGTCGCTGTCAATGGAGAAGCTCCAGGAGCCGGAGACGACGCCGAGGCGCTGGTGCTCGGAGACGAGGTGCGCGAGGAAGACGAGGAAGAAAAGGAGGTTGGTGACGGGGTTCCCCCCCATTTCCCTTGTTATTTAAAGGGTAGGAACAGAAATCGAGGCTGTCGAGGCGGAAATCGAGGCAACAAATCATAGATTGCAATGATGGTGCCTAGATTTTCGGGATAAGCAATTATGAACAAAATATCCGTTCACGGTTACGGTGTTAGGAGCCCTGGAACTAAGGGGACGAGGTGACGCCATTCAATACTACATGTTGACTCTGATCAAGTACGATGGATGGCGACTTAACATTCGCCGAAGGTCAGAAATGAGGAGAGTCGCCGCGAGTTGATAGGAGTTTATTGACATGAATGAAATCAGGACAATCTGGGGCCTAATGTTGGGGATATTACCTATGGGTAACCCGCTCTTAATTGGTCGGGTCACCAAAGGGGCGACTCACCATTGGCTACGCGTCCCATGGCCCAGGAGCTGAAGGGCGGTTCAAAAGATCGTGCGGATGATGGAATATCGAGGAAGCTCCTGGTCGTGGAGGACATGGCGACTTAGAGATAAGGAAAGCTACAAAGAGTAGAATGGAGGACTGTGTAAACCCTAGGGCCTCGACCTGTATATAAAGGTGAGTCCCAGGGAGAGGTCAGGTGAGTTAGAGAGAATCGAGAGCTAGGTCAGGCGAGTTACGCCCTCCTTGTAATCGAACCCACCATTAATCCACACAAAGCAGGACATAGGCTTTTACCTCCTTACGAGGGGCCGAACCTGGGTAAATATGAGTCTCGCTTTTGCTCACCCCCTTCGAGTCGCCACCAAGGTGCGATGGCTCCATCTCTAAGTCCTTTCAAGAGGACATCTGCCCTGACAAAACCACGACAACCTCTGTGTTCTGCCAAGGTAGAGGAGTTGAGGCTTGAGGAATTGGATCAGCTGCAATTCCTCATCAATAGTTGTGGAAGCAGCAGAGTGATTTTACTCCCTTTCTTCATCCCCATCTTGGATGACGTGCTCAGCACCAAATGGTAGGATCTTATAGGCAGGTGCAACATTTATAGTGGTGGCATCATTTAGAGCATTTGAGGAAGTTGTCAAAGTCCTCACGTGTTTTGCTTCTGAGGACTCTGAGCTTATTGAGGCTTTTCTCTGGAAGATGTGTGTGTAGATCCTGACGTAGATGGCCCTGAGGGAAGATGTATGGTCATCAGCTTCAGTGGCGGTGAAGGCTGTGTGGACTTCGGCTTCAGTGGATACTGAATGATGTTAACCAACATTATCCTTGGATTGTTGCCAGAAATCAGAGAGGATACATTGATAGGCAACTTGATAATCCTAGAATTTCTATGGATAATATGTTTCAAGTTATTTTTGAAAAATCTCCTGACAAAAACACATCTATGAAAAACAAGAAGAAGGATGACAACACTTGATATCTATGTGTTATGCCTAGCAAGGGGCGTAAAACGATAGTGCTTGTTGGGAGGTAACCCAATGAAGAAATTTATTTTTGTTTTTTCCTTTCTGTTTTTGAGTGTTTGAAGAATTATGCTTCTGTTATGATTGTACTTCTATGTTCTATGAAGTGTTTGTGCCAATTAAGACCTTTAGGATCATTCATAAGATGAGTAGAAACAATGTTGAATCTGAAACACAAACTTTGTCTCAAGTACCCGAATTTTCATTTTTGACTCGAGCATGATAATGATCTGAAATGTTAACACCGTATTGTGCTAGAAATTGTTTACGTTTTCCTAATTTTTCAAAAAAATTAAAGTTACATAAGTATGATTATCGAACATATTACTCCACACTATTCTGTTTAAGACAAATTATGTTTTCATTGAAATGTGTGCTTGTTTTGATGAATCTATGACTTGTATTGGGTGGTATAAGCCATGGTAAAGTTTGAATACAGTAGATATAATGCAATATTAAAATATGAATGTGTTTGCAACAGCACCTTAAGGTAGTAATTTTTGCTTTATTATACTAACGGATCTCACGAGAATTTTGTTAACTTTTGTGTGATTGATGTTTTCAAGTTTTGGGTGAGATCACGATGGATGAAGGAATACGGAGTACAAAATCCTAAGCTTGGGGAAGCTTGCTGCACCCCAAGACAATATTCAAGAAGTATCAAACAACTAAGCTTCGGAATGCCCCAAGTGGCAGTGCCTCTTTCTTCTAACAACCATCGGTATTCTACTTAAAACTATATTTCTATTCATCATATATTATGTGTTTTGCTTGGAGTGTCTTGTATGATATGAGTCTTTGCCTGTTCTGCTCTTTAGTTTGTAATTTGTATCCTTGCTGGACACACCTATTTTAGAGTGCCAAAACGTGCTATGATTTGTTAGAATTTCTCTGTGTGCTTCACTTAAATCTTTTAGAGCTATGGAATTTCTCTAGTGCTTCACTTATATCTTTTGAGGCACGGTGTCCTTTATCATGTTTGAAGAAATTCTCTCATGCTTCACTTAGATCTATTTGAGAGTTAGTAATTTTGAAGAAATCGTCTCATGCTTCACTTAGATTATTTTGAGATATGAAAAAATTTATGCTTATGATATTTACTTAAATTGTTTGATCTTGTGAAAAGCAAAAGGAATATATGAAACTAGTCCCAGAGTGATAGATATTCAAGTGGGATATAATGAAAACTTTCATGAAGATTATCAGACAAATTAAACTTGATTCTTTGTAATAGTTTTGAGATATGATGATAGTGATATGTGAGTCATGTTGATGAGTAATTATGCTTTAGTAAGAGTATTGGTGTTAAAGTCTGTGATTCCCTATGCAACCACGCAAGTCAATACTTATGCTCAACGGTTACTTATGGTGCATTATTCGGTGTTTGTTATGCTCAATGCTTGTTTACGTGATTTTTTATTTCTTGGTTGGATGCTTCCCATATTTTGCTAGCCTTCACTTGTACTAAGTAGGGATACTACTTGTGCATCCAAACTCTTTAAACCCAGTTTTGCCATATGAGTCCACTATACCTACCTATATGCGGTATCTCCTTGTCGCTCTAGGCAAATTTGTATGTGCCATCTCCAATCTTCAAAATAAATTTCTGTTTTGTGTACACGAACTAGGTCATTAGGCTGTGAAGGGTGGCTTATATTTTTTTCATGTTAGATATGTTATTCTGAAGATGAGTGTTTATTCACTTGTCATTGCACGAGAATATGGCGGTATTAGGGATGCCCAGTCCCGAAATGAAAAAAATGTTCTCAAATAATAAATTCCTTGGAAAGTGTTGGTATAGACGGTACCCGTGGAAACGGCTAGCCGTGGAATGTGAAAGAAATGGTGGAAAAGGAATAAACTTTATTTTCTATTTGGGAACCGCCTATGATGTATCTAGCATGAGAAGTATGGGGAACTCTAAGTAGTTCTCGTTGATGGGAAAAGCATACTTCCCAAAATGTTTTATCTCTAACTTTTTCGCTTTGAGCTCTAGCACCTCTACAAATCCATACTTCCCTCTACGAAGGGCTTTTCTATTTACTTTTTGCAAATTTTACCTTGTGTCTCCATTTTTCTTACTAAAAGCGCCAACTAGGGGGCACTATGATCGTACTTGAGCGTTGGGTGTAGCCTTGTCAGCCTTCCTGGCAAGACTCGGAAACCACCAAGTGCAGATTGGAAGCCCCGGCAAGCACTCACTTGTTAGGAAGGATGAAGAGACCCCGACAGCAGTTCCCTACCGGGGAGATAGGCAATGCCACGGTGAGACCCTCCCGCCGAGGAAGGAAGACTGAGCCCGGAAACCCACCCTTGTCGGGAAGGCTAACAAGGCCTCGGCAGGCCATCACCTCCCTGTCGAGAGGAACAGGAAGAGCCCCGGAAAGGAGACCCTGTCGGGAAGAAAGAGAAGGGCCCGAGGAGAGGCGCGGGCCCAGGGCGCCCTTGCGACCTGCGAACGCCTCCACCGATGAGCATGCCACCGACGATGCACGTGCCACGCGTCTGCTCGCATGCCAGCACAACGCCTCGGAGTTGCCACGTGTGGGTACGTGTCCAACCCCCCCCCCCCCTGACAAGGTCAGGGAAGTCTGTCAAAGAATTTATTGCACCTCTGACAAGGTAGTAACACAGTAACTGTCGGTCGGCACTGTTTCGCCCGTGAACCCACCATTCACCCACTGAGCCGCTGTGGGGACTCCTTTGCCTATAAAAGGAGGCGCAAGGCTCAGTAGTAGGTGCTTTTTGGCAAATCGAAAGGTAGTAAAAAGGGAGAGATCTACAGTAACCCAAAACGAATAACTAAACGCATGCACGAGTAGGGTTTTATGCACCACGCGGCCCGAACCTGGGTAAACAGATCTTGCTGGTCCTTGACTGTTGGTTCTGCTCTTGCCACGACCCCTCTCCCTGCCAAACCAGCAAAAAGGGGACCGTCAAGGCCCCCAAAGGTGTCGATCCTTCACCAACATCTTTGGCGCGCTAGGTAGGGGAGCTGGATGGTCGCGTCCACCTGATCTAGTGGTCACCGGCCGGATTTCTTCATCAACACCACCGCCATGGCTCCCAAGAAGAGGAGCGCGACGGCGGCCGAGACACCCACGCCCGTTGCACCTGCCACGGCGCAGGCAGGCGGCACGGGCGCGGGAGAGGGAGGTGGAGCCCTGGAACTCCCTCAACATTCAAGAAATCAGACGCGGGCGAGCGGAATCGTCTGCGGCCGTAGGGGCCCCGCGCGCGCTGGATCGTACAACAACGGAGCTAAGCAGCCAACAGGTAGTGTGGCTACTTATAAGGACACCGGAGGGCCCACGGTGACGCCTATGCCATGACGCTCCTAAAGGTGTCGATCCTTCACCGACATCTTTGATGCTCCAGGTAGGGGGATCGCCGGAAGCAGGTCGGTGTCAGCGCCAACCCGATCCGACGAGCCGCTCGTCGGCTCCACGGATCCCAGTTCGCCGTTGCATCTTCCCTGAGTTGGAGGAAGCACTGGCTCCTCTAACCGGGCAAGAGTTCATAGCGCCTCCATAGGTGCTATGCGAGTGCAGGTGGAAGGAGCGGAAGCCCCGAGCTTCGCATCGCCCGGCCAACACACCTCCTTGGAACGCCGCGCTGTTGTCGAGGGCGTGACAGGGGGCTTCAGCCAGGCCTTCGACGCTTACTCCGACCGACGCACCTCTCCGGAGTGCTGCATGGTCGTCGAGGACGTGTCCGAGGCCCCTAACCGCCCCTTCACACGCCCTCTAGCTCGCATTCCTCCTTGGAGCGCTATGACGCCAGAAAGATGCGCTCGGGGGCTCCGTCAGCAAAACTCTTGCAAAAGAGATAAGAAAGTGTTACGCCCCAACGTGCCTCTTTCCTCCAGAGTGGCCAATGTCCACCGGTGAAAACCTCGTTCGCAAGAAGGCCGCTGGACGCAATGTACTCTTATCGGGGGTATGGATACTCCTCCCCGACAGCACCTTCAAATGTTGCGGCTAGGAATGCCGCAATGCGCGAGATAAGTACAAAATTAAACTCCTTACCAGACTCTTGGTAGACTAGTTGTATCCTTTTGGAGTATCGACTTTTGTATCAGAACCCCGCGCGTAGATGGACATTGCTAGGATCACTGCACTCTGACTCCGTTTCGAGCCTGTTCAACGACTTCAGCGGCCATAGAGTGCCCTTCTCTCGTTTCGAACTCGCTCAACGTTTCGGACGGCTATGTAGCACCCTATTTCGCCTCGAGCCTCACTTGACAATTTAAATGCATGCACTGACTGCAGCAAGGAGTCTTGCCGGTGATGACCTCCTTTGTTGAGTTTTTTGAGGATCCGCTCCTCTAAGGGCTTGCGGCACGATAAGTCAAGCCGGCAAGCTTCCGGAAAGTTCAAGGACATAATCATACAAAATGAGAGTCAAATAAATGATGCAACTACTCATTCATTTGTCTGGATACATTTGATACCACTTGCAAAGCATTGTTGCCCTAACCTAAAGACTCTGTCTTTTGACGAGGAACGACCTATGCAAAGGAAGTGAAGTTCAAGAAGACAAAAAACGGGATGACCTCCGAAGCAACCCAGGCTGGTTCCTCCTGGACCAGCACTGCACGAGGTAGAACGGGGGCGGAAGACAGGACGATCCGAGGGGATGGAGAAGCCAGAGCCCGCCATCGCACCGCCTCAAAGATGAGGCGTCGATGCGGGCTCCGGCCGCGCCACCCTACCGGGAGGGGAAGAGGCGTGAGCGGGCCTCAGCGGCAGGGCCGACGGTTAGTCGGAACCCGGGGAATCGTACTCCTACCTGACCCCCAAAGATCCTGACCTGCCAAGGGCACCAATGTCGCCGCTGTCCTCCTCGTCACTTTCACTCGAGGAAGGACACTCGGTGCCGCTCGAGTTCTGTTCGCAGCAGCCGAGACGCACACCTAAGCACCCGTAAAACATGACGGATAGCATATCGTCCTCCGTTAACTTGAAACGGAGGGTATGCCTATCCTCAAGGCTATGGGCACGGGCGAAAGCTTTCCATCCCCGCCCGAGCAGCATGGAGTGGCACTTCGGGTACTCCACGCGTGCCTGCATAACACCGTGGGAGCAGTCGTGCGCCAATAACCACAAGACAGGGGACCTGGCGGCCTCCATCGCCTTAGGTAAAGGGCGGGGGAGATGCAGCTGGCCTCGCAGTACGTCATGCAGCTCCACGACGAACTCCAATGCCGTCCCGTCCGAGTGCTCGCCAAGCCCAGGAGAAGGCGAAGACGCTGGAGTAGCACTAGACCTCCCTCGGCCATGAGCCCGGCGTCCTCGGCACCTCGAGCTTCTCCCGCCACAGTCGACGGGGCTGTTGCTGGCTGCGGCTCTTGAAGCTGTGGCATGATCCGAACGGGATCCCCTTGCCGCCCTGGCGGCCGACAGAGGCCGGCCCCGTACCCTAACCATGGTTAGGGGCAGGCGCCACCGGCAAAGCTGAAAGAAACAAGACAAGGCAAGGCGACGGGTGCTCGCCCTCATTATAGGGCAAAGCTCGGAGGCCCTTCGAGAGTGAGATGGATGGGCAAAACCTCCGCGCAAACACCCTAATTTATTGGGCAAAGCTCGAAGGCCCACCCTCCTCGCTCCATAAGCCACCACCCCTCTCGCCCAATCACCCTCAAGTCACGAGCAGAACAGGGAACTGCCAAGCTGCACCAATGCATGCAGGGGTGGGCTCATCCACGCCCGCAGCTTTTAAGGCCATGATCGCCACTTGCCCGACCTCTGTTGTGCATGTCCTACACGTGGCAGATGCGTTCTCACTGGGTAAAGAGGCCACCGCGTGCATGTCGCACACCCTCCCACTTCACGCGTTCAATGCGCGGTGTGGGGAAAGAAAGCCTGTAACGACTCGGTTCCGATAAGCCAGTGCCCGCGAGTCCGCGTACCGCTTTGGGGCTGGCCCAACAACGCCTCGCATGCGTGCGTGGCCCAGGCCCGAGGGCTCATGTCGGTGCACTAAAGAATGGGGTATCCAGTGCCCTAGAGTTGTGCACGGACACCGGTGGCCCCTCCGCAGTGGCAAGGCGCGTCGCTGAGTCTTAGGGCGAAAGCAAGACTCAGAAACCACCCAGTGCAGATTCCAAGCCCCGGCAAGCACTCGCTTGTTGGGAAGGATGAAGAGACACCGTCAGGAGTTCCCTAGCGGGGAGATAGACAATGCCACGGCGAGACCCTCCCGCCGAGGAAGGAAGACTGAGCCCCGTCAAGCCACCCTTGCCGGGAAGGCTGACAAGGCCTCGGCAGGCCATCACCTCCCTGCCAAGAGGAACAGGAAGAACCCCGGAAAGGTGACCCTACCGGGAAAAAAGAGAAGGGCCCGAGGAGAGGCGCGCGCCCAGGGCGCCCTCGCGACTTGCGAACACCTCCACCGAGGAGCACGCCACCGACGATGCATGTGCCACATGTCCAACCGCACGCCAGCGCAACTCCCTGGAGTTGCCACGTATGGGTACTTGTCCAACCCCCCTAACGAGGTCAGGGAAGTTTGTCAAAGCATTTATTGCACCTCTGACAAGGCAGTAACACTGTAACTGTCGGTTGGCACTGTTTCGCCCGTGAACCCACCATTCACCCACTGGGCCACTGTGCTGACCCTTTGCCTATAAAAGGAGGCTCGAGGCTCAATAGTAGGGGCTTTTTGGCAAATCGAAAGGTTGTAAAAAGGGACAGATCTACAGTAACCCAAAACGAATAACTAAACGCATGCAGGAGTAGGGTTTTATGCACCATGCGACCCGAACCTAGGTAAAAAGATCTTGTCGGGCCCTGACTATTGGTTTTTCTCTTGCCGCGAACCCTCTACCCGCCAAACCAGCAAAAAGGGGACCGTTGAGGCCCCCAAAGGTGACGATCCTTCGCCGACAGCGAGTGTGTTTCATGAATAGATCAATGATTGAGCATGGTGGGTTAGGGACTTTCTTTAGTGTTGATATTTTGAAAGATATGGTTGCTTCTTGATATGCTTGAGTATGAAAGTCTTCATGTCAAAACTAGACTATTGCTTTGAACCATATGATAGGCAACATTCCACATCAAACATTCTGTTTTTATCATTTACCTACTCAAGGACGAGCAGGAATTAAGCTTCGGGATGATGATAGATCTCTAACATATCTCTAATTTTGATTGTTCCATGTTGTTATGTTATCATTCTTGGACGTTTTACAATCATTTTATAGAAAATTTATATCATTTTTTCGGACTAACCTATTAGCATAGTGCCCAGTGCGAGTTGTTGTTTTTTGCTTGTTTTTTACTTCATAGTAAATCAGTACCAAACGAGTCCAAACGCAACGAAAAATTTTGGAGAATTTTTCTGGGCTAGAAGACACAGGATGGGCCTAATAAGTACCAGAGAGGGACTCCGAGGGGAGCACCAGCCATGTGGGCGCGTCAGGAAGCCCAGATGCGCCCTAGTGGGTGGTGCCCTCATCAGTGGCCTCCTGCACCGCCCCTTCACCCTATAAATCCCCCAATATTCCAGAAACCCTAAGGGATTCAACAAAAAACAATTCCAGCCGCTGCAAGTTCTAGAACCATGAGATCCAATCTAGAGCCCTATTCCGGCACTCCGCCGAAGGTGAACACGATCACAGAGGGGTTCATCATCCTCATTGGTGCCTCTGCGATGATGCGTGAGTAGTTCATATCATACCTACGGGTCCGTAGGCAGTAGCTAGATGGCTTCTTCTCTATATGTTCCTCGAAACAATGGTCTCCTGAAGATCTATTTGATGTAATGCTTTTGTGCTGTGTTTGTTGGGATCCGATGAGCAATGAGTTTATGATCAGATTTTTCCTTGAACTTTATATCCAATCTTGATTATTATAGCCTCGTATTTCTTCTCCTATATTTGGATTTTTTCTGGCCAACTTGATCTATTTATCTTGCAATGTGAAGAGGTGCTTTGTGATGGGTTTGATGTTGCGGTGTCTTTTACCAGTGACAGAAGGGGCAGCAAGGCACACATGTATCGTTACTATTAAGGATAAAAAGATGGGGTCGTTCTTATTGCATTACTCCGTTTTTCCATGAACTTAATACACTAGATGTGTGCTGGATAGTGGTCGATGTGTGTAGTAATAGTTCTGGATGCAGGCAGCAGTCGGTCTACTAATGTTGGACATGATGCCTATATACATGATCATTGTCTTGGATATCGTCATGGTTATTTGTTGTTCTATCAATTGCCCAACAGTAATTTGTTCACCCACCATTGCTATTTTCTTGAGAGAAGCCACAAGTGAAATCTATGGCCCCAGGGTCTATTTCCTCATCATATACTTTGAGATCTATATTACTATTTTCCTTTTCCTTTATTTGCAACTTTTATTTTCATATCTATATTATCAAACAGACAAAAAATACCTTGCTACACTTTTTTGTTTCTTATTTTATTTCGCATTTACGAGAGATCTATTTATCCAAACTATCACCAAACTATCCATCTTTTTACCTGTGAGGGATTGACAACCCCTCTATTACGTCGGGTTGCAAGTGTTTGTTATTTGTGTGCATGCACCGTCTACATAGTTTTGTGTGATTCTCCTACTGGTTTGATAACCTTGGTATGATCACTGAGGGAAATACCTACCGTTACTGTGCTGCATCATCCATTCCTCTACGCGGAAAATACAGACGTAGTTCAAGCGACATCAAGGAATAACACTGTTTACAGATTTAATGGAAACATAAGGATCAACACAGACAGTAAATTAAGATTTAATTACCCTAGACAACGAACACGAAGAACATGATGAACTGTAGATGATGAAAAGAGAAGCTCGTCGGTTCATATCTTCACTGTCCTAACTCGGCGAAAAAATACAACTACGATGATGGCGGAGGAAGAAGGTCTGCGGTCGGCGTGAGTACGTCATTATTACGGTCGAGCTAGCGAAGCTTTTCCTCACCGGTGGCGGTGATTTCTAGTGGTGGTGCTAGATGTGGCTACGAGTGGTAAGAAGTGCGAGCGAGAGGAAGAAATGAGCTCAGGGGTAAGAGTGGTGTATTTATAGGCCACGTGAGAACCAGTCCGGTCCAAAAGTTTTGGACCGGAATGCCCCTGGCCCTTCCTCTCTGCTCGACAGGTGGCACCCACGTATTAAGTGGTGTACTTACTGGAGGTCGTCCTTATCCAGTCGTGGGTAATGGGTGCGGTTTGAGCATTAACGTCTGTAAAAAAAAATTAAATTTTTGAGGACTTTGTTCGCAAATTCTTCAGCTCACAAGGATACAGTGAAGACTTTGAAGGAGTTTCAAACAGAACGCTTATGAAGAATTTCAGAATAGACTGGGTTGAGTTTAGCATAGAGGGGGATAGGGTCCGATCACATTCACCTAGAGGAAAAATACCGCATGAAGACTTAGCTATAAGTGAATGTTGTTGAGGACTTTGAAAGTTCATAACCTAGTATATAGTTAAATGAAGAACATACCTAAAAAGTTTGAAGAATTTTAACTTTCGAAGAATTTGCAATCTTGAGAATTTTGAAAATGTGAATACTTTTAAGATTTGAAGAATTTGCAAAAAAATTAACTGTGAAGAATTTCAACTTGAAGAATATGAAATTAGGTGGTGGCGTGACTCACCGTATAAGAATGATGATTTCAGGCGCCATGTACAATTGTTTTAGGGTCCTGAGAATCGAATTCTTCATTTGTTTCTTCACACTTAGAGTATTATTATTCACTGATTGAACAGAAATGTTACTTCGTGTGTTACACATCTAACTCGTCAATTTTGCAAAAGTGTTAGGATGTGTGCCTTTTTCACGCAACATTCGAAGATTCTAAAATATTTGGCTCACACCGCAAGTTGCAAAATCTCTTTTCATCCAAGGTCTTAGTGAAAATATCCGGTAGCTCGCCTTCAGTCTTCACGTGGTCAATGACAATGTTGCCCTAGAGTATATGATCACGAAGAAAATGATGACAAATCCAGAATTCCTTGATCTTCGAGTGTTGTAGTAGGTTGTATGCAATCTTGACTCCACTCACATTCTCATAGTGGAGTGGCACATTCTTCATTTTGATGCAGTAGTACTTGAGGGCTTGTTCCTCCTTGGTGGCCCTGCTACACTTGTCCTCTTGCCTATAAATTCACTTATATTTCAAAAACTCTAAAGGGCATCACGAAAACACTTTTTCTATCGCTGCAAGTCTCTATTCCGTGATGATCTCATCTGGACCTCCATTCCGGCAACCTGTCGGAGGGGGATCAGTCACGGAGGGCCTCTTCACCAACCTTGCATCCCTCAAGCTAATTTGTGAGTAGTTCACTATAGACCTATGATAATCCCCAAGTGCAAGGAATCATCGTTGCAATTTCCAACTCTGGAAGTGATAAGTATGAAGTGTCAAATGTACAAGGAGCTAAAGGTAAGAGCAATATTCTCTCAAGTCATATCTGCCACTGATACAACTCTACGTACGCCGAACGTTTGCTTCCAACTAGGAATGAGAAATAAAACTACGTTGTGGGTATGAAGAGAATAGCTTTGCATGACATCGGAGAACTAAAATATAAAAATAAATGTTGTTATCATAAAGATAGAATATATTAAAATATATTACAAATAGCGAGTGTGGAGTAATGATGGGTCGGTGTGCGTAATTGTCCTAGGCAATTGTTAACAAGATCGGTAATCATTATTTTAATTTTATATGAGAGAGAGGCATAAGCTAACATACTTTCTCTACTTGGATCATATGCACTTATGATTGGAACTCTAGCAAGCATCCACAACTACTAAAGATCATTAAGGTAAAGCCCAACCAGAGCATTAAAGCATCAAGTACCCTTTATCGCATACGCAACAACCCACGTGCTCGGGTTTATGCTTCTGTCACTCAAGCAACCCACTATAGGCGAATCATGAACGTGTTGCAACGTCCTATAGCGGGAATCCTTCACGCTTGCGGGACACGGAGAGCACCATAGGACAACACCAATAATAAAACATGCAACTAAAACCAATCTAGATCATCAATCAACCCAGAAGACAAAGAGAATCTACTCAAAACATCATAGGATGGCAACACATCATTAGATCATAATATGTGGCATAAAGAACCATGTTCAAGTAGGGGATTACAACGGGGTGCGGGAGAGTGGGCAGCTAAAAGAAGATGAGGATGGTGATGAAGAAGGTGATCACTACTGGAATCAGAGAATTTTCCATCTGCTGCTTCTTTGTCGACCGTTGGGTGATGGCAAAGACCCTCTTTGCCATTAGCTACCAAAAACCAGACGGCAAAGAGCAGGCTGATGGAAAAGATATGATTTCCCATCAGCCAGCTATTTGCCATCAGCTGGAAGACGGCAAAGAGCATTCAGGCAGATGGCAAAGAGCACGGGCAGCCCACCCCGCACCCCCTCTCTCCCCCCTAACGGCCTCTCTCTTTGTCGTTTGATTTGTTGCTCTGTGCCGTCGGGGGGCAGACGGCAAAGAGGATGCGCCCTAACGGTCGTCGCCCCCCACCCTCACACCCCTCTCTCCCCTAACGATCGTCGCGCCCCACCCCACACCCCTCTCTCTCACCCCCGAAACCACCATCGATGTCGCGCCCTCCTCCTCCCTGCGCCGTCGCGCCTTCCTCCTCCCTGTGCCACCGCGCCCTCTTCCTCCCTGCTCCACCACCGCACCCTCCTCCTCCCTGTGCCTCCTCCCCGGGACCTCCTCCTCCACCACCGCCGCCGGAGCTCACCCCTTCTCCACCACTGCCCCCTCCGCCACCACCGCCCTCTCCTCCACCGTCGCGCCAACCTCCTCCCCACGACTCCGTCCTTCACCACCGTGCCGCCCCTCCTCCACCACTACCGGCCCCTTCCTCCCAACGGACCGCCTCCTCCCTGCGCCCCTCGTCCTCTACGGTCGTCCTCCCTGCGCCGTCCTCCTCGCCCGGCTGCCCCCCTCCGGTGAGTCCTTATTTTTTTTCCTTTTTTTGTTTAATTTGTTAATTAGGTTAGTTAGGTTAGTTTTTAATTACCTACTGTTAGCTAGATTAGTTAGGTTAGTTGTTAGTGGTTACGTACTGTTAATTAGGTTAGTTAGGTTAGTTGTTAGTTGTTAGTGGTAATTAGGTTAGTTGTTAGTGGTAATTACCTACTCTTACTTAGGTTAGTTAGGTTAGATGCTAATTACCTACTGTGCATTAGGTTAGTGGTTAGGTTAGTATTTGCCCGTGTAGAGACCTCTGGCCGCCGCCTATGCTTGGACTAGCCACAACATTAGGAAACGTCAGTGAGCTTGTCACGCACCTGCCATAGCTACGACGCCATCAAGCTCACGGGCTGCAACAACGATGTAGCTGCAACCACACCCATGAGGTCGGTGCAGAAACATTACTGCTGGGACCACCCCCTTGAGGCACCGGTGATATTCCACTGCAGCACCGAGGATACTACAACATCTCGGCGAGGCTCCACTTGAGGCACCGGTGGCACCAGTGGGGAAGAAGAATTGAGTGGATGAGCGTTGTTGCATGAGATGAGGCAAAGGAGGTTGAACAATTCCCACGCCGGCCACCATCGCATCTATACCCACAAGAACGTCGAGGGATCTCGAAGGTTCAATGGTGGCTGGCTTGCAGTAGACCATGGCGCAGACGCCAAAACAGATCGCAACAGTAATTGTCGCACCGACACGACATCTCGAGAACACCCCTGACACCTGACACGATGCCATGAAACCCCGACACGACATCTCGACGACACCCCGGCACGAAATATTTTTTTATGGAACCCTAGATGACATTTATATAGGTCATATTTTATGTTAGTTCATATATTTTTGATTTTATTAATGAACACAACATATTTGTGATGATCGGGTGGATTTACATGTGCGGTTGGCTCGTCGCTGCGAGTTCTGCTGTTCGAAGACCTACCCCTGCGTTCGACGAGCTCTGCCCCTGCGTTCGTGGGTGAGTACAAATGACATCTCCTCCTCGCCCCTTAATTTGCTCTGGGCCGGTCATCGGATGAAACTTGCTAGATATAGGTACATTAAATTATCAGTATGTGTGACCAATTTGCGTCTCCCATTCGAAAGGGTTACGATTATAAATATGCATGCATTTGCATATATTTATAACCACGATTCTTCCGAATTGTCCAACACTATCCATGAACAGCTCAAGTATGTGTAGATTGGGTTCGTTTTCCCATATGCTTTGTTCTGGATCCGATGCATAATTTCGTCTGTGCATCCCTGTTGTTCTCCGGATACACATACTCTCTCTTTATTGCCGAGACATGTATCAGGAGAACAACGGGGAGGTCATGCCTGATACTTCTCCATCGCATCTACTTTTCCAAACTCTTTTTCCCTTGTTTTGGACTCTAATTTGCATGATTTCAATGGAACTAACCCGGACTAACGTTGTTTTCAATAGACTTGCCATGGTTTTGTTTTTGCGTAGAAATAAAAGTTCTCGGAATGACCTGGAAATTTACGAGGATTTTTTGTGGAATTTATAAAAAATACTGGTGCAAGAATCAAACGGAGGGGTGGAGCGAGGAGCCCAGAAGCCCACCAGGCACGGGCCCCCCATGGCCGTGCCTAGCAGGCTTGTGGGGCCCTCGGATCTCCACCGCCTCCAATTCCAGCTCTATTTAGTCCCTTTCAGCCAGAAAAAATCAAGGAGAAGAGTTCATCGCATTTTACGATACGGAGGCGCCGCCACCTCCTTTTCTTCCTGTGGAGGGCAGATCTACAGTCCGTTCTGGGCTCCGAAGAGGGGAGATCATTGCCATCATCATCACCAACCTTCCTTCATCGCCAATTCCATGATGCTCTTCACCGTTCGTGAGTAATCTCATCGGAGGCTTGCTGGACGGTGATGGTTTGGATGAGATCTATCTTGTAATCGAGTTAGTTTTGATGGGGATTGGTCCCCAGTATCCACTATGTTCTGAGTTTGATGTTGCTACTACTTTGCCATGCTTAATGCTTATCACTAGGGCCCGAGTGCCATGATTTCAGATCTGAACCTATTATGTTCTCGTCAATATATGTGTGTTCTTGATCCTATCTTGCAAGTTGTAGTCACCTACTATGTGTTATGACCCGGCAACCCCGGAGCGGCAATAGCCGGAACCACTCCCGGAGATGACCATAGTATGAGGAGTTCATGTATTCACTAAGTGCTAATGCATTGTTCCAGTTCTCTATTAAAAGGAGAACCTTAATATCCCGTAGTTTCCATTAGGACCCCGCTGCCACGGGAGGGATGGACAATAGATGTCATGCAAGTTCTTTTCCCTAAGCACGTATGACTACATACGGAATACATGCCTACATTACATTGACGAACTGGAGCTAGTTACTTATCTCTCCGTGTTATAAATGTTGCATGATGAATATCATCCGGCATAATAATCCATCACCGATCCAATGCATACGAGTTTTTCCTACTGGTCCTTGCTATGTTACTTTGCCGCTACTGCTGTCGCTGCTGCTACTCTTACTCTGTCGCTACTGTTGTCACTGTTGCTACTGTTACTCTGTCCCTACCGCTGTCACTGCTGCTACTATTACCGTTGCTACCATTGCTATCACACTACTCTGCTACTGATACTTTGCTGTAGATGCTAAGTCTTTCTGGTGTGGTTGAATGGACAACTCAACTGCTAATACTCGATAATATTCTTTGGCTTCCCCTTGTGTCGAATCAACAAATTTGGGTTGAATACTCTACCCTCGAAAACTGTTGTGATCCCTTATACTTGTGGGTTATCAAGACTATTTTCTAGCGCCTTTGTCGGGGAGGCATAGCTCTATTCTCTGAGTCACTTGGGATTTACGTCTGTTGATCACTATGAGGAATCCAAGAGATCCAAAACCTAAAGTCTTGGCCTCAACTACGAGGACAGGTAAGGAACTGCCATCTAGCTCTGCACTTGATTCACCTTCAGTTATGAGTAAGTTTGCGACACCACCTCCTGCTAGAAATTTTGATGTGTCGCATGTACTTGATGATGCTACTTCTGCTATCCATGATGCTTGTGATGATGCTTTCCTTGATACTACTTTGCCACTAGGTGCATTCCTTGATGCACAAATTGCTAGAGTTGCTGCTAGATCTGTTGATACTTCTGAAACTGGTGAGATTATTGAGGTAGAACCTGCTATTTCGCCTGTTAGAACTAGCTCTACTAGATATGAATTGCCTGATATGCCCGAGGGTTATGTTATGTTGGGAGAGATAGCTGAGGACTTCCTTGCTTGTAAGGATAGCTATGATGTTGATAATTTACTGCGCAAGTTGAAAGAAAAATCTTTGAACACTAGAATGAAATACGACCCGAAGTTTGCTACTTCGCCTATCTTTGTGACTGATAAGGATTATGAATTCTCTGTCGACCCTGAGTTAATCACTCTGGTCGAATCTAATCCTTTTCACGGTTATGAGTCTGAAATGGTTGTAGCACATCTTACCAAACTGCACGATATAGCCACCCTATTCACGAATGAGGAAAAGATCCGCCACTACTATATCCTTAAGTTGTTTCCTTTCTCGCTAAAGGATGATGCTAAGACTTGGTTCACCTCTCTTGCTCCTGGTTGTGTGCGTAGTCCCCAGGATATGATCTACTACTTCTCTGCGAAATATTTACCTGCCCATAAGAAGCAAGCTGCCTTGCAGGAAATATACAACTTTGCGCAAGTTGAAGAAGAGAGTCTCCCACAAGCTTGGGGGAAGCTTGTCCAGCTACTGAATGCTTTGCCCGATCACCCTCTTGAAAAGAATGAAATACTTGATATCTTCTATAATGGACTAATCGATGCTTCTAAGGACCACCTAGATAGTTGTGCTGGTTATGTTTTCAGGGAACGAACCATAGAACAAGATGAGATCCTATTGAATAATATCTTGTGCAAAGAGAATACTTGGACTATTCCCAAACCACCTACGAAGCCAACTCCTAAGAAAAGAGGTATACTATTCCTCAGTCCTGAAGATATGCAAGAAGCTAAGAAATCTATGAAAGAGAAAGGCATTAAATCTGAAGATGTCAAAAATCTACCACCTATCGAAGAGATCCATGGTCTTGATAACCCGATACAGGTAGTAGACGTAAATTCTCTTCGTAGATTCAATGAGAGTGATATTCCTTTTGATAAACCTGCTAGCTTATGCTTGGATGAATTTGTTAACTTTGTTGCCAAACAACAAAGTTTCGGTGATTATGTTAGCAGACAATTGGAATAGAATGCTCGTATGCTTAGTCATTTAAGTGCTTGTGTGGACACAAACGGCAATGATCTTAAGCTCTTGAGTAAACATGCCTATATGGTTACTACTCAGGTAGAACAAGTACATAAGGATCAGAATGACTTGCTCAATGAGTTGAATGACAATTCTGTTAGAGTCCTCACTAGAGGCGGTAGAATGACCCAGGAACCTTTGTATCCCGAGGGTCATCCTAATAGAATTGAACAAGATTCTCCAGGAGTTAGCACTGATGCACCTAGTCATCCTAGGAAGAAGAAGAAAGATGATAGGAACTTGGATGCTAGCAATCCTGTTGCTGTTACACCCGAGAATCCAAACGATGTCTCTGTTTCTGATGCTGAAACACAATCTGGCGACGAACCTGAGCCTAGTGATAATATCGATAGTGGTGTTCATGATGATGCTAAACCTAGCAATGATAAGGATGTCGAGATTGAACCAATTGATCTTGATAACCCACAACGTAAGAATAGGAGATACGATAAGACTGACTTCGCTGCTAGGAAGCATGGTAAAGAAAGGGAACCATGGGTTCAGAAACCCATGCCCTTTCCTCCCAAACCATCCAAGAAAAAGGATGATGAGGATTTTGAGTGATTTGTTGAAATGATTAGACCTGTCTTTTTGCAAATGTGTTTGACAGATATGCTCGAAATGTCTTTGTATGCTAAGTACATGAAGGATATTGTGACTAATAAGAGGAGGATACCTGAGGTTGAGATTTCCACCATGCAAGCCAATTACACCTTCAAGGGTGGAACTCCTAAGAAACTAGGTTATCCTGGAGTGCCCACTATACCTTGCTCCATTAAAGGAAACTACGTTAGAACTGCTTTATGTGACCATGGGGCCGGTGTTAGTGTTATGCCTCTCTCTCTTTATCGTAGGCTTGAACTGGATAAGTTTACACCCACTGAAATCTCTCCGCAAATGGCCGACAAATCAACTGCTTTCCCTATCGGCATTTGTGAGGATGTACCTATTGTGGTTGCTAACGTTACTATCTTAATGGACTTTATTATTCTGGATATTCCCGAGGATGATGCCATGGCGGTCATCCTTGGAAGACCCTTTTTAAACACTGCAGGGGCTGTTATTGATTGCAACAAAGGCAATGTCACTTTCCATGTCAATGGTAATGAGCATATGGTGCACTTTCCAAAGAAACAATATCGAGTACATTGCATCAATGCTATTGCAAAAATCTCATCGATTCTTATTGGGAGCTTTGAATGCCTGATACCTATTATTAAGATGAAGTATGATTTTCTTGTTGGGGATATGCACATCCCCATTGAGGTAACCTAGTGACTCTTTGAAAATTCTTCGTTCTTTTTTATGCGGTTCGAAAAAGTTTGTCAAGGAGACTTGATCAACCTCATTCACGGATTTCTTTCGATGACCATGAGACGGATGAATCGAGGAGTTACAAACCTGTGCTCCAAGCTTTCACCTTCGGTTGCTTAGAAGAAAAATGATAGATTTAGCTTTATTTTTTTCCTGTTTTCTATTTTTGCATCCCGTAGAAAACTGTCCCAAAAATAAAAGTTCTCTGAATGTCCTGAAAATCAAGTATGATTTTTTCTAGGATTTTTGAAAAATTCTGAGACGGAGAGCTAGTCAGGGGGATGCACCAGTGGGCCACAAGCCCTGGAGGCACGGGCACCCCCGTGGTCGCGCCTACCAAGCTTGTGGGGCCCACGTATCCCCCTCCACTTATTCCAGCTCCCATCTCCTTCTCCTACCTCCAGAAAAAATCGTTTCGTAGCTCAAACCCGTGTTCTTGCTCTTCTTGTTGAGATTTTCGATCTCCTTGTGCAAAGCCCCATTCACCAAACTGTTTTTGGGGAAATTGCTCCTTGGTCTGTGACTCCTCCATTGGTCCAATTAGTTTTTGCTCTAGTGCCTTATTCGTTGCATATTTTTGCTGCCCTGGTGACCCTGTTCTTGAGCTTTGCATGCTAATTTTAGCTGGTCCCAAGTAGTTTTGATGCGTGATATGGCATGTAGGCACTTGTCGGAGTAGTTGCTATGAGTTTCATTGGGCCTTGTTCACTTTTCCTTTGAGTCACTGAATTTTTTTGAAAAGGAAGATGTTCAGGAGAAGCTATCATGGTGGTTCCTCAAGAAAGAGGGGTCCCCGTCTCGCGATTCGGGAACCCGATCCTTACCAACCGAGGAACGCACAGGTAAAACCATGTGAATGGCCTTCTGATGAATTCATGATTGATGCAGGTTTCAAAGACGAGTTTGATACACTTGTTCACAATGTTGGACTTGAAGAATTCTTCTCCGATAAATGTGAACAATATACTACTCTCACTGCCTCTTTTGTTCGTAGATTCAAATTTTTAGCTGGCCGTGACACATCCATACTGTTTGATCTCTATGACAAATCGTATACCATGGATTTAGAGGATTTCAATATAACTTGCAAGATACCTGATTGTGGTAGTCTCAATGATCCTCCTAAATCTTCGGTTAGAGATTTTTTCTCTAGTATAACTGTTGGAGAAACTAGAGATATTACGCAGGCTACCATGGGGAGCATTCATTTTCCTGCCTTGCATTACTTTGCCCTCTTCATAGGTAGATGCATTAACGGCAAGATTGAGCATTGTCACCTCTGCGCACCCGACCTTAGTATTCTTAAGACCGCAGTAACGGGTGATAGAAGCTTCAACATGGGAGCTATGATAGCAAGGAGGCTGGATAATAATGATAATGAAGGGGATTTCTTTCGTGGATCTATGCCACTCGCATAGCAAATTTCCTTGGAGTACCCATCCGCGAAGGAGATCCCCCGCTCCATACAGCTTTCCTTGATCCGCCGCTACGACACGTTGTCAGTTCCTTGAGAGGGATAATGAATCCCTCCTATAACGGTTCATATTTAACCGATAGCGTGTTTTCCATATTACCCTTCCTGCTCCTGCCTTCTTTGACTTTCAGGTAAAACGGAGATATTACATAACCAGAGGAGAGGCAGAGGAGTATGAGAGGGAGGCAAAGGCTACTCGCTGATACATCTCCAACGTATCTATAATTTTTGATGGTTTGATGCTATTATCTTGTCAAACTTTGGACGTTATGCATGCCTTTTATATATTTTTTGGGACTAACTTATTAACTCAGTGCCAAGTGCCAGTTCCTGTTTTTTCCATGTTTTTGACCCCTTTAAGAGGAGATTTTGAAACGGAGTCTAAATGGAAGAAAATCCCCGAAAAGATTTTTTTTGTAATGGAAGAAGATTGGGAAGCTTGGGAGCCAAGTCAGGGGAGCCTCAGGGGCTCCACAAGCCCCCACCCCGCGGCCAGGGGGGAGGCCGCGGCCCACAGGCTTGTGGGCCCCCTGGGCGCCCTCTGCCCTAGGGGTTGCGCCTATAAATTCCCTAAAAATCCCAAAAAAAACCAGGAGATCATCGAAATTACTTTTTCGCCGCCGCAAGCTTCTCTCTCCGCAAGATCCCATCTGGGCACGTTCTGGTGCCCTACCGGAGGGTGATACGTCTCCATCATATCTACTTTTCCAAACTCTTTTGCCCTTGTTTTGCACTCTAATTTGCATGATTTGAATGGAACTAACCTGGACTCACGTTGTTTTCAGCAGAATTGCCTTGGTGTTATTTTTGTGCAGAAATCAAAGTTCTCCAAACGTCCTGAAAATCTACAGGGAGCAGTTTTGGAAAATATAAAAAATATCTGCGCCAAGTTCCACCTGAGGGGGTTGGCCAGTGGGCCACAAGCCATGGCTCCGCAACCACCCCCTGGTGGCGGTGGGCAGGCTTGTGGGGCCCACACGGCTCTGCCGCCCCCAACCTCAGGTCTATAAGTCCCCTTTCGTGCAGAAAAAATAAAAAGAGAAGTTTTCATCGCGTTTACGATACGGAGGCGCCGCCACCACCGGTTCTTCATCTGGAGGGCAGATCTGGAGTCCGCCTTGGGCTCCGGAGAGGGGAAAACATCGCCATCGTCATCATCAACCTTCTTGCCTCTCCAATTCCATGAAGCTCTTCGTCGTTCGTGAGTAATTTATTCATAGGCTCGCTGGGCGGTGATGAGTAGGAAGCGATATATCATGTAATCGAGTTAGTTTTGATGGGGATTGATCCCTAGTATCCACTATGTTATGAGATTAATGTTGGTACTACTTTGCCATGCTTAATGCTTGTCACTAGGGCCTGAGTGCCATTATTTCAGATCTGAAATTATTATGTTGTCACCAATATATGTGTGTTTTAGATCTGATCTTGCAAGTTGTAGTTACCTACTATGTGTTATGATCCAGCAACCCCGGAGTGACAATAACCGGAACCACTCCCGATGATGACCATAGTTTGAGGAGTTCATGTGTTCACCAAGTGCTAATGCGTTGGTCCGGTTCTTTATTAAAAGGAGAACCTTAATATCCCGTAGTTTCCTTTTGGACCCCGCTACCACGGGAGGGATGGACAATAGATGTCATGAAAGTTTTTTTCCCTAAGCACGTATGACGACACACGGAATGCATGCCTACATCACATTGACGAACGGGAGCTAGCTACTTATCTCTCCGTGTTTTAGCTGTTGTATGATTAATATCATCCAAACAAATCACCGACCATTGCCTACGAGTTTGTCCTACTGTTGCTACTGCTGTTACTTGTCTTGCTCTGCTGCTGCTACTACTGTTTCTACTGCTTTTGCTTGTCTTGCTCTGCTGCTACTGTTGCTACTACTGTCGCTTGCTACTGTTGCTACTTGCTACTGCTGTCACTACTGCTTTTCCTTGCCGCTGCTATTGCTCGTTACACTGCTGCTACCTGCTACATTTTTAGTTCGCTGGTCGTTGACGGGAACTGAAAACTTCCGTCAACGAGGCAACTTGGCGCCATTGATACAATCCTTAGGAATAGTCTGCCGTCAACAGATCGTTTCTGACACCGTTGTTATCATACTAATTTGCTACTGATACTTTGCTTGCAGATACTAATCTTTCAGGTGTGGTTGAATCTGACATATTCAGCTGCTAATACTTGAGAGTATCCTCTCACCTCCTATAGGCGTACCAACAAATTTGGGTTGAATACTCTACCCTCGAAAACGGCTACGATCCCATGCGCTTGTGGACCATCAACAACATTCTTCTAGTTTCGATTGCCGGAGAGTGCTAGCAACATTCTTCTGGTGCCGTTGCAAGGGGAAGAATAGTTGACATCAAGCATTTTTCTGGCGCCGTTGCTGGGGAGGTATTGCTATATTCTTTGAGTCACTTGGGATTTATATCTGTTGATCACTATGAAGAATCTGAAGGATCCGAAGACCAAAGTCTTGCCCTCAACTACAAGGGGAGGTAAGGAATTGCCATCTAGCTCTACACTTGATTCACCTTCAGTTATGAGTAAGTTTGCGACATCACCTCCTGCTAGAAATCATGATATGTCGCCTGTGCTTGATGATGCTTATGATGCTACTCCTAGAGATGCTATGCTTGATACTATGCCTGATGATGCTATGCTTGATACTATGCGTGATGATGCTATGGTTGATACTGCTAGAGATGCTATGCTCGATACTGCTTTGCCTGATGATGCTAGAGATGCTATTTTGCCTGATGATGCTATGCTTGATACTGCTACAGATACTACTTTGCCTGATGTTCCACTAGGGGTATTCCTTGATGCTGATATTGCTAGAGTTACTGCCAATGCTCGTGATGCTTCTGAAACTACCGATACTATTGAGATAGAACCTACTTTTGCTCCTGCTAGATCTGTTGGGTAACGTAGCATAAATTCAAAAAATTTCCTACGCGTGTTCAGATCTTCCTATGGAGAGACCAGCAAGGAGAGAGGGGTAAGAGCATCTTCGTACCTTTGAAGATCGCTAAGCGGAAGCGTTGCTAGAACGCGGTTGATGGAGTCGTACTCGCAACGATTCCGATCTAGTGCCGAACAACGGCACCTCCGCGTTCAACACACGTGCAGCCCGGTGACGTCTCCTGCACCTTGATCCAGCAAGGAGGAGGGAGAGGTTGGGGAAGAAGACCAGCAACACGACGGCGTGGTGTTGGTGGAGAGACGAGGTCTCCCGGCAGGGCTTCGCCAAGCGCCGGCAGAGAGGAGGAGGAAGAAGTGCAGGGCTGCGCCGAGGGAGAGGGAAAACCGTGTCCTCCAAAGGCCAAAAGTGCCCACTATATATAGGGGAAGGGGAGAGGGGGTGCCACCCCTAGGGTTCCCACCCTAGGGGGTGCGGCAGCCCTCCCAGATGGGGTTTGTGGCGGCCAGATGGGGAGGAGGGGGTGGCGCACCCCTCTGGTGGGCCTAAGGCCCACCTAAGTTAGGGTTCCCCCCCTCTTTTTCTTTCCCCTGCGCCATTGGCTGAGTGGGGAGGCGCACCAGCCCAACTAGGGGCTGGTTACCACCCTCACTTAGCCCATCTTACCTCTTGGGGTCGCAGCCCCCCTTCGGTGGTCCCCCGGGACAACCTCCGGTGGTCCCGGTACGTTACCGGTGATGCCCGAAACACTTCCAGTGTCCGAAACCATCCGTCCTATATATCAATCTTTACCTCCGGACCATTCCGGAGCTCCTCGTGACGTCCGGGATCTCATCCGGGACTCCGAACAACTTTCGGTAATCTCGTATAACAATTCCCTATAACCCTAGCGTCATCGAACCTTAAGTGTGTAGACCCTACGGGTTCGGGAGACAGGCAGACATGACCGAGACACCTCTCTGGCCAATAACCATCAGCGGGGTTTGGATACCCATGGTGGCTCCCACTAGCTCCACGATGATCTCATCGGATGAACCACGATGTCAAGGATTCAATCAATCCCGTATACGATAACCTTTGTCTGTCGGTATAGAACTTGCCCGAGATTCGATCGTCGGTATACCTATACCTTGTTCAATCTCGTCGCCGGTAAGTCTCTTTACTCGTTCCGTAGCACGTCATCGTGTGACTAAATCCTTAGTCACATTGAGCTCATGATGATGTTCTACCGAGTGGGCCCAGACATACCTCTCCGTCACACGGAGTGACAAATCCCGATCTCGATTCGTGCCAACCCAACAGACACTTTCGGAGGTACCCATAGTGCACCTTTATAGTCACCCAGTTACGTTGTGACGTTTGATACACCCAAAGCACTCCTACGGTATCCCGGGAGTTGCACAATCTCACGGTCGAAGGAAAAGATACTTGACATTAGAAAAGCATTAGCATACGAACAATACGATCTAGTGCTAGGCATAGGATTGGGTCTTGTCCACCACATCATTCTCCCAATGATGTGATCCCGTTGTCAATGACATCCAATGTCCATGATCAGGAAACCATAATCATCTATTGACTAACGAGCTAGCTAACTAGAGGCTTGCTAGGGACACATTGTGATCTATTCATTCACACATGTATTAGTGTTTCCTGTTAATACAATTATAGCATGAACGATAGACGATTATCATGAACAAGGAAATATGATAATAACCATTTTATTATTGCCTCTAGGGCATATTTCCAACAAGATGTAGCTCTCCTAGATATGAATTGCCTGATATACCTGAGGGTTACGTAATGGAGGGAGAGATAGCTGAGGATTTTCTTGCGTGTAAGGATGCCTATGATGCTGAGAAATTACTTCTCAAGTGGAAGGAAATATCTCGGGAAGCTAAGATGAAATATGACCCGAAGTTTGCCACTTCACCTATCTTTATCACCGATAAGGATGATGAATTGTCTGTCGATCCTGAGATAGTCTCTCTAGTCGAGTCTGATCCTTTTCACGGTTATGAGTCTGAGACGGTCGTAGCCCATCTTGCCAAACTACACGATATAGCCAGCCTTTTCACTAATGAGGAGAAGATCTGCCACAACTATATCCTTAAGCTATTTCCTTTCTCTTTAAAGGATGATGCTAAAGCCTGGTTCACCTCTCTTGCTCCTGGATGTGTGAGTAGTCCCCAGGAGATGGTCTATTACTTCTGTGAGAAATATTTCCCTCCCCCTAAGAAGCAAGCTGCCTTGCAGGAAATATACAACTTTGCTCAACTCCAAGAAGAGAGTCTCCCACAAGCTTGGGGGAGGCTCGTCCAGCTACAGAATGCTTTGCCTGATCACCCTCTTAAGAAGAACGAGTTACTTGATATCCTCTATAACGGACTTACCAATGCGTCTACAGACCACCTAGATAGTTGTGCCGGTTGTGTTTTTAGGGAACGAACTGTAGAACAAGCTGAGACCCTACTGAATAACATCTTGATCAACGATAATGCTTGGACTATTCCCGAACCACCTCCTACTCCAACTCCTAAGAAAAGAGGTATTCTATTCCTCAGTCCCGAGGATATGCAAGAGGCCAAGAAATCTATGCAAGAGAAAGGCATTATATCTGAAGATGTCAAAAATCTACCACCTATCGAAGAGGTCCATGGTCTCGATAACCCGATAAAGGTAGTAGAAGTGAATTCTATGCGTACGTTTGATGAGAGTGATATTCCTTTTGATAAACCTGCTAGTCTATGCTTTGATGAATTTGACAACTTTGTTTCCAAACAACAGAGTTTCAATGATTATGTTAGCAGACATTAGGAACAAAGAACTCGTATGCTTAGCCATCTAAGTGCTTGTGTAGAGAGAAATGTCAATGATATGAAGCTTCTGAGTAAACATGCCTCTATGATTACTACTCAGGTAGAACAAGTACTTAAAGCTCAGAATGACCTGTTCAATGAATTAAATGACAACTCTGTCAGAGTCATTACTAGAGGAGGCAAAATGACTCAGGAACCTTTGTATCCTGAAGGTCATCCTAAGAGAATTGATCAAGATTCTCAAGAAATCAATGCTGATCCACCTAGTCATCCTAAGGAGAAGAAGAAGGATGATAGAAGCCTGCATGCCAGTTCACCAAATACTATCACACCGGAAGAACCTAATGATATTTCTGCGTCCGATGCAGAAACACAATCTGGTGATGAACATGAACCTAGTGACAATATGGACAGTGATGTTCATAATAATGCTCAACCTAGCAATGATGAGGATGTGGAGATTGAACCTACGGTTAATCCTGATAACCCACAACCTAAGAAATACGATAAGAATGACTTCACTTCTAGGAAGCATGGTAAAGAAAGGGATCCATGGGTTCAGAGACCTATGCCCTTTCCTCCTAAGCCATCCAAGAAAAAGGATGATGAGGATTTTGAGCGCTTCGTTGAGATGATAAGACCCGTCTTTCTGCAGATGAGGTTAACTGATATGCTCAATATGTCTCTGTATGCCAAGTACATGAAAGATATCGTGACCAACAAACGGAAGATACCAGATCTTGAGATCTCCACCATGCTTGCCAATTACACTTTTAGAGGTGGAACTCCTAAGAAACTTGGTGATCCCGGAGTGCCCACTATACCTTGCTCCATTAAAGGAAACTATGTAAGAACTGCCTTATGTGATCTTGGAGCCGATGTAAGTGTAATGCCGCTCTCTCTTTATCGTAGACATGAGTTGGATAAGTTGACACCCACTGAAATTTCTCTGCAAATGGCCGAACAATCAACTGCTTTCCCTATCGGCATTTGCGAGGATGTGCGTGTTGTGGTTGCTAACACCACTATCTTAACCGACTTTGTTATCTTGGATATTCCCGAGGATGATGCCATGGCTGTCATCCTCGGAAGACCCTTTTTAAACACTGCAGGGGCAGTTATGGATTGCAACAAAGGCAATGTCACTTTCCATGTCAATGCTAATGAGCACACCATGCACTTTCCGAAGAAACGATATCAAGTAGATTGCATCAATGCTATCGAAAAGACTTCATCGATTCTCATTGGGAGCTCTGAATGCCCTATTCCTCGTGTCAAGATGAAGTATGATTTGCTTGTTGGGGAGATACATATCCCCATTGAGGTGACTTAGTGGCTATTAGAAAATTCTTCGTTCTCTCTTGCGATTCGAGAAGGTTTTGTCATGAGGACTTGATCAACCCCATTGACGGATTTCTTTCGATGACCATGAAACGGATGAATGAAAGAGTCACATTCCTCTATTTTGAGCTTTCATTTTCTTTTGCTTAGAAGAAATATGATAGTATTAATTTAGTTTTTCCTATTTTCTATTTTAGCATCTCGAAGAAAAATACCTCGAAAATAAAAGTTCTCTGATGGTCCTGAAAATTTAGTATGATTTTTTCTGGAATTTTTGAAAAATTCTGGGCCTGAGAGCTGCATGGGGGCCAGACCAGTGGGCCACAAGCCCTGCCACTGCCACCTACCCCCCTGGTGACGGGGTGCAAGCTTGTGGGGCCCACAGGCACCCCCTCCACTCATTCCAGCCCTCAGCCTCTTCTTCCACCTCCAGAAAAAATTGTTCCGCAGCTCAAACCCGTGTTCTTGCTCATTTGGCTGTGATTCTCGATCTCCTTGCTCAAAGCACCATTCTCTGAACCGTTTTGGGGAAATTGCTCCTTGGTAAGTGACTCCTCCATTTGTCCAATTAGTTTTTGCTCTAGTGCTTTATCCTTCGTATATTCTTGCTACCTGGTGACCCTATTATTGAGCTAGAAAGGTTGATTTTAGCTGGTCCCAAGTAGTTTTAGCGCGTGATACGGTCTCTAGGCACTAGTAGGAGTAGTTGCTACAAGTTGGGTTAATCTTCATTCACTTTTCTTTCGAAGTCTCTAAAAATTTCAGAATTTTTCACAGCTAGAAAAAGGAAAAGATGAGGAGGTTCTTGAGAGGCTCTTCAAGCCATAACCCCAAGGAGGATGAGAAGAACCACCCCAAGTACGTAGTCCCTCGAGTCATAGAAGTTAGAGTGTGCGAGTGGCCAAGTGATGAATTTTTGCGCGTCACCGGAGTTTATGAAGACTTTTATTACTTGGTGGAGAACGCAGGTCTTACTGCATTCGTTGAATATAAGTGCCCACAATACATCCTCCTCACCAATTTTTTCGTTCAAAGCTTAAACTTTTATCCGAGGAAGAATCCTCCCATGGTTGAGTTAATTATATACGATGTCCCCCAGTGCATGACGCTGTAGGATTTTTGCAATGTATGCAAATTACCTTATGTTGGGGATATCCGTGACCCTCGTCCACGGGACTTAGAGGATTTCATTGGTTTTATTGATGTTGGAGAGGAGAGAGGAGTGTCTCACGCTAGAATTGCTAGCATACATTTTCCTTTGCTTCGGTACTTCTCACTATTTGTGGGAAAATGTTTGATTGGTCGTGGGGAGGCTGGATCACTTAGTTCTCCAAACCTTGTGGTTTTGCGCGAAGGCCTTTATAACGATAAGACTTATAGCTTGGGCGCTATAGTCGCTCAACGGTTGAACCTGAACCGTTCCAAAGGTGTTGTCTATGGAGGTATCTATGCTACCCGTCTTGCCAGACACTTTGAGATACCCATTAGACTGGGAGAGGAAGGAGAGATGCTTCTCCCTGAGAAATATCTGGATTATGACAGCATGGTTCGCCATGATTTTCTGGATAGAGATGCTAGTAGACGGATGATTTATAACCTGGTGTTCAGTCAGGGTACTCGAGAGACTATTACTTTGCCTGCTCCTTCTTTGTTCGATCTTAATGCAGGTAGGTACACTATTATGCCCTCGTACATCTACGCATATTGGGGATTGGCCCAACTATAGGCGCCCGTGCCCGAGCCGCCACTCGAGTACCAGACGCCAGTTTATCAGTGGGAGCCAGAGGAGCTCACACAGCAGTGGCATCCACAGTCCGCTCCGGAGTATCCTGGAGCTGGTGATTTCCCACCTTGGGAGTAGACCAAGCTAGGCCAAAAGCCTAAGCTTGGGGGAGTACGTGTTCTCATCGACTTTACATTCATGCTTATGCTTTCACTTTGTTAGGCGGTGTTTACACTTTGCCACTGTATTATCCATGCTAGTTTATTTTTGTTTTCTTGTTTTCTTGTTTTGTGTCCTTTTTAGAAAACCAAAAAGATTTTTCTGTCTTCTTTTGCTTGTTGGGAGCTTTCCCGTGTAAATAGCTTTCTTTTTCTTTGTGTCAAGGTAGAATATATTGGTTACAATGTTTATTGCTTCTTGCATGCTTACCTGTTTAGCTTTCAAAGAACCATATTACTTTGTCTTCTCCTTTGTGTTTGCCTGCAGATTCAGCTTAGTCCAATGCGCTTATTATTGTTCGCATCGTTCGATCGTGCAATTGAAAGGCAACAATGACAACATATGATGAAGTGACTAAGACTGAAAAGCTGGTATGAACTCTATCTATTTTGTTTTTGTAAATATGACTAGCTTGTCGACCCAGATTTAGCTTTGTTGTGAGAGAACCATGTTTGCAATGACAACTTAGAGATCATAGTTTCTGATGCCATGCTTATTTAGCTGAGAGCTTACAATGGTTTGTCTTGAATGCCAACATAGATTTTGAGATTACTATGATGTAGTATGATAGGATGGTATTCTCTTTTGAATATTTCAAGTGGCTTGACTTGGCGCATGTTCATGCATGTAGTTGAAGCAAAATAAACATAGCCTCTATGATGTTCGTGTTCATGGTGATTTATATCATGTTCAAGCTTACATTCAATGTTAGTCAAACTCATTGCATCTTGATGACTGTTGTCGCTCTCTAGTTGGTCGCTTCCCAGTCTTTTGCTAGCCTTCACTTGTACTAAGCGGAATACTGCTTGTGCATCCACTTCCATAAACCCAAAAGTTTTTCCATGATAGTCCACCATACCTACCTATTTGCGGTATCTACCTGCCGTTCCAAGTAAATTTGCATGTGCCACTCTCTAAACCTTCAAGAAATAATCTATTTTGCATGCCCGAACCGCTCATGTGGTGACAGGGGGCTATTGATATCTTCCTTGCTAGGAGTGTTATCCTCGACATGTGTTTATTCACAGTCATTCACAAGAAAGGGGCCGGTAATTGGAATGCCGAGTTCCACGCTTAAATCGAAAACCTAACTGTAAAACAAGACTCCTCCTAGATTGATGTTAGTATGGACGGTACCCGAGGATTCGGCTAGCCGTGGAGTGTGATTGATTGGTGGTGGGGGAGTTAAACCTTTACTTTTCTGCTTGGGAACCGCCTATAGCATGAGTAGCATGGAAGATATTGAGAACTCTTGGTCATTGCATTGACAATGAAAGCATGCCACCCAAAATTATTATCTCTGTTTTAAAAGCTTGAGCTCCGGCACCTCTTCAAATAAATGCTTCCCTCTGAGAAGGGCCTGTCTATTTATTTTCCTATTGAGTCATCCTCCTCTTATATAAGCACCAATTAGAGAGCACCTCTGTCATTTTTATGCTTTGCTTTTGATTGATATTGAGTATGACTATGAATGGTTCTTCGTTGCTATGAATTACGATGTTTAGTCAGCCCTTGATCTTTGAAAGTGCTCTGCATTTATGTTTTGCGGTCTCAGAAAGAGCTAGCGAGGTACCACCTATTCATATTGCTTCATGCTTGTTTTGTTTGAAGTGTTGTTATTTGAAACTCATTATTATTTGCTCCTTAGCTGATTATGACATTGATATTAGTTTACCGTGAGACCTTTGTGTCATTTGCTTCTGTGGTTAACTTGTGATCTTGCTGAAATTCTGGTTATGAGTTAGACATAGTTGCAACAACAAGATCAAACAGAGTTTGTCAAAGTTTTTCTTTCTCTCTCAGTTTGTCAACTGAGTTGCTTGAGGACAAGCAAGGTTTTAAGCTTGGGGAGTTGATACGTCTCCATCGTATCTTCTTTTCCAAACTCTTTTGCCCTTGTTTTGGACTCTAATTTGCATGATTTGAATGGAACTAACCTGGACTGACGTTGTTTTCAGCAGAATTGCCTCGGTGTTATTTTTGTGCAGAAATCAAAGTTCTCCAAACGTCCTGAAAATCTGCGGGGAGCAGTTTTGGAAAATATAAAAAATATCTGTGCCAAGTTCCACCTAAGGGGGTGGGCCAGTGGGCCACAAGCCCTGGCTCCGCCACCACCCACCCTGGTGGCGGTGGGCAGGCTTGTGGGGCCAACACGGCTCTGCCTCCCCCAACCTCAGGTCTATAAGTCCCCTTTCGTCCCAGAAAAGAAAACAGAAGTTTTTGTCGCGTTTACTATACGGAGGCGCCGCCACCACCTGTTCTTCATCTAGAGGGAAGATCTGGAGTCCGTCTTGGGCTCCGGAGAGGGGAAATCGTCGCCATCGTCATCATCAACCTTCTTCCCTCTCCAATTCCATGAAGCTCTTCGTCGTTCGTGATTAATCTATTCGTAGGCTCGCTGGGCGGTGATGAGTAGGATGAGATATATCATGTAATCGAGTTAGTTTTGACGGGGATTGATCCCTAGTATGCACTATGTTCTAAGATTGATGTTGCTACTACTTTGCCATGCTTAATGCTTGTCACTAGGGCCCGAGTGCCATGATTTCAGATCTGAAATTGTTATGTTGTCACCAATATATATGTGTTTTAGATCCGATCTTGCAAGTTGTAGTTACCTACTATGTGTTATGATCCGGCAACCCCAGAGTGACAATAACCGGAACCACTCCCCGTGATGACCATAGTTTGAGGAGTTCATGTGTTCACCAAGTGCAAATGAGTTGGTCTGGTTCTTTATTAAAAGGAGAACCTTAATATCCCGTAGTTTCCTTTTGGACCCCGCTGCCATAGGAGGGATGGACAATAGATGTCATGCAAGTTCTTTTCCCTAAGCACGTATGACGACACACGGAATGCATGCCTACATCACACTGACGAATGGGAGCTAGCTACTTATCTCTCCGTGTTATAACTGTTGCATGCTGAATATCATCCAAACAAATCACCGACCCATTGCCTACGAGTTTGTCCTACTGTTGCTACTGCTGTTACTTGTCTTGCTCTACTGCTGCTGCTACTACTATTGCTACTGTTGTTACTTGTCTTGCTCTACTGCTGCTGCTACTACTATTGCTACTGTTGTTACTTGTCTTGCTCTGCTGCTACTGTTGCTACTACTGTCGCCTGCTACAGTTGCTACTTGCTACTACTGTCACTACAGCTTTTCCTTGCCGCTGCTATTGCTCGTTACACTGCTGCTACCTACTACATTTTTGGTTCGCTGGTCGTTGACGGGTACTGACAACTTCCGTCAACGAGGCAACTTGGCGCCATTGATACAATCGTTAGGAATAGTCTGCCGTCAACAGATTGTTTCTGACACCGTTGTTATCATACTACTTTGCTACTGATACTTTTCTTGCAGATACTAATCTTTCAGGTGTGGTTGAATCTGACATATTCAGCTGCCAATACTTGAGAGTATCCTCTCACCTCCTATAGGTGTACCAACAAAGTTGGGTTGAATACTCTACCCTCGAAAACTGTTGTGATCCCATGCGCTTGTGGGCCGTCAACAACATTCTTCTAGTTTCGATTGCCGGAGAGTTCTAGCAGCATTCTTCTGGTGTCGTTGCAAGGGGAAGAACAGTTGACATCAGAGGGAAGATTCGGATATGGAGGGCTTCTTCATCAACACCATGACATCTCCGATGATGCGTGAGTAGTTCACCATAGACCTATGGGTCCATAGCTAGTAACTAGATGGCTTCTTCTCTCTCTTGGATCTTCAATACAAAGTTCTCCATGATCTTCATCGAGATCAATCTGATGTAATCTTCTTTTGCGGTGTGTTTGTCGAGATCCGATGAACTGTGGATTTATGATCAGATTATCTATGAATCTTATTTGAGTTTCTTCTGATCTCTCTTGTGCATGATTTCATATCCTTGTAATTCTCTTCGAGTTGTGGGTTTTGTCTAGCCAACTAGATCTATGATTCTTGCAATGGGAGAAGTGCTTGGTTTTGGGTTCATACCGTGCGTTGACCTAACCCAGTGACAGAAGGGCTAGCGAGGCATGCATCGTGTTGTTGCCATCAAGGGTAAAAAGATGGGGTTTTCATCATTGGTTTGAGATTGTCCCTCTACATCATGTCATCTTGCTTAAGGCATTACTCTGTTCGTCATGAACTCAATACACTAGATGCATGCTGGATAGCAGTCGATGTGTGGAGTAATTGTAGTAGATGCAGAAAGTATTGGTCTACTTGTCTTGGACGTGATGCCTATATGTATGATCATTGCCTTAGATATCGTCATGACTTTGCGCGGTTCTATCAATTGCTCGACAGTAATTTGTTCACCCACCGTGATATTTGCTATTTTGAGAGAGGCCTGTAATGAACACTATGGCCGCCGGGTCTACTCCACACCATGTTTTCAGCCTTACACTTTTTACTTCGCTGCACTTTCCGCCTTCAGATCTCACTTTGCAAACAATCTTGAAGGAATTGACAACCCCTTTGAAGCGTTGGGTGCAAGCTTGTTTGTGTTTGCGCAGGTACTCTATACTTGACGAGGCCCTCCTTCTGGATCGATACCTTGGTTCTCAAACTGAGGGAAATACTTACTGCTCATGTGTTGCATCACCCTTTCCACTTCAAGGGAAAAACCAACGGAAGCCCGGTCTCCGTCAATGTGTCAATTTCTGGCGTTGTTGTTTGAGAAGTAGCACTCGCCTCCGTGAGGCAGCTATTCAGGCGGTAGCTGCAGCGCTCCCGTACAACCCCCATTATGATTTTGGGTATCGCTCGGACCATCCTTGGGAGTAGACCAACTTAGTCCAAAAGCCTAAGCTTGGGGAGTACGTGTTTCTCACCGACTTTATATTAATGCTCACACTTTCACTTTGATAGTCGATGTTCACACTTTGCCACTGTATCATCCATGCTAGTATATTTCTTTTTCTCGCTTTCTTCTCGTGTGTTTCTCTAGTTTGCGAAAACCAAAAAAAAAAGATTTCTTGTTCTTCTTTTGCTTGTTGGGAGCTTTCCCGTGTCAATAGTTTTCTTTTTCTTTGGGTCAAGGTAAAAGACCCTGGTTACAATGTTTAGTGGCTCTCGCATGCATATCTGTTTATCTGTCAACGAGCCATATTACTTTGTCTTCTCCTTTGTGTTTGCTTGTAGATTCCATCTTAGTCCAATGCACGAGCACTCTTATTATTGTTCACATCATTCGGTCGTGCAAGTGAAAGGCAATAATGACGATATATGATGAAGTGACTGAGCCTGGAAAAGCTGGTATGAACTCGATCTATTTTGTTTTTGTAAATATCACTAGCTCATCATTCCAGATCCAACTTTGTTATGAGAAAAACATGTTTGCAATGACAACTTAGAGATCATAGTTTCTGATGCCATGCTTAATTAGCTAGGAGCTTATAATGGTTTGTCTTGGATGCCAACATGAATTTCGAGATGATTATGATGTAGTATGATAGGATGGTATCCTCCCTTAAATGATTCAAGTGGCTTGACTTGGCACATGTTTACGCATGTAGTTGAAACAAAATCAACATAGCCTCTATGATATTCAAGTTCCTGGTGATTTATGTCCTACTCATGCTTGCACTCAATGTTGGTTAATTTCAATGCATCTTGATGACTGTTGTCGCTCTCTAGTTGGTCGCTTCCCAGTCTTTTCCTAGCCTTCACTTGTACTAAGTGGGAATACTGCTTGTGCATCTAGTTCCACAAACCCAAAGTTGTTCCATATGAGTCCACCATACCTACCTATATGCGGTGTCTACCTGCCGTTCCAAGTAAATTTGCATGTGCCACTCTCTAAATCTTCAAGAAATAATCTGTTTTGCATGCCCGAACCGCTCATGTGGTGACAAGGGGCGATCGATATCTTCCATGCTAGGCGTGTTATCCTCGATACGTGTTTATTCACTATCACTCACGAAAAAGGGGCCGGTAATTGGAATGTCAAATTCCATGGTCAAATCGAAAAGATAATTGCAAACAAAAATCCGCCTGGATTGTTGTTGGTATGGACGGCACTTGAGTATTCTGCTAGTCGTGGAGTGTGATTGATCGGTGGTGGGGGAGTCAAAACTTTACTTTTCTATTTGGAAACCGCCTATAGTATGTGTAGCATGGAAGATGGTGAAAACTCTTGGTCATTGCGTTGACAATGAAAGCATGACACCGAAAATTATTATCTCTGTTTTCAAAACTTGAGCTCTGGCACCTCTGCAAATCAATGGTTCCCACTGCGAAGGGCCTGTCTATTTATATTTCTGTTGAGTCATCCTCTCCTTATAAAAGCACCAATTAGAGAGCACCTCCGTTATTTTTATGCTTTGCTTTTAATAGTTATTGAGTATGACTATGACTGGAACTACTTTGCCATGAATTACAATGTTCAGTGAGCCCTTGGTCTTTGAAGGTGCTCTGCATTTATGTTTTGCGGTCTCAGAAAGAGCTAGCGAGATACCATCTGTTCATATTGCTTCATGATTGTTTTGATTGAAGTGTTGACGTTTGAAACTTATTATTATTTCTGGCTAGTTGATTAAGCCATTGATATGAGTTCCTCTTGAGACCTAAATGTCAAACAGAGTTCGTAAAAGTTTTTCTTTTTTCTCTTTCAGTTTGCCAACTGAATTGCTTGAGGACAAGCAAGGCTTTAAGCTTGGGGGAGTTGATACGTCTCCATCGTACCTACTTTTCCAAACTCTCTTGCCCTTGTTTTGGACTCTAATTTGCATGATTTGAATAGAACTAACCTGGACTAACGCTGTGTTCAGCAGAATTCCCATGGTGTTGTTTTTGCGTAGAAATAAAAGTTCTCGAAATGACCTGGAAATTTACGAGGATTTTTTGTGGAATATATAAAAATTACGGGCGCAAGAATCAACCACAGGGGTGGAGCGAGGAGCCCACAAGCCCACCAGGCGCCCCCCTGGCCGCACCTAGCAGGCTTGTGGGCCCCTCGGAGCTCCACCGCCTCGAATTTCAGCTCTATTTAGGCCCTTTCGTCCAGAAAAAAATCAAGGAGAAGAGTTCATCGTGTTTTACGATACGGAGGCGCCGCCACGTCCTGTTCTTCCTGTGGAGGGCAGATCTACAGTCCGTTCTAGTCTCCGGAGAGGGGAGATCCTCGCCATCGTCATCACCAACCTTCCTTCATCGCCAATTCCATGATGCTCTTCACCGTCCGTGAGTAATATCGTCGTAGGCTTGCTGGACGGTGATGGGTTGGATGAGATCTATCATGTAATCGAGTTAGTTTTGACGGGGATCGATCCCTAGTATCCACTATGTTCTGAGATTGATGTTGCTACTACTTTGCCATGCTTAATGCTTCTCATTAGGGCCCGACTGCCATGATTTCAGATCTGAACCTATTATGTTCTTGTCAATATATGTGTGTTCTTGATCCTATCTTGCAAGTTGTAGTCACCTACTGTGTGTTATGACCCGGCAACCCCGGAGTGACAATAGCCGGAACCACTCCCAGAGATGACCATAGTATGAGGAGTTCATGTATTCACTAAGTGCTAACGCGTTGTTCCGGTTCTCTATTAAAAGGAGAACCTTATTATCCCGTAGTTTCCATTAGGACCCCGCTGCCACGGGAGGGATGGACAATAGATGTCATGCAAGTTCTTTTCCCTAAGCACGTATGACTAAATACGGAATACATGCCTACATTACATTGACGAATTGCAGCTAGTTACTTATCTCTCCGGGTTATAACTGTTGGATGATGAATATCATCCGGCATAATTATCCATCACCGATCCAATGCCTACGAGTTTTTCCTACTGGTCCTTGCTACATTACTTTGTCGCTACTATTGTCGTTGCTGATACTGTTACTCTATCGCTAGTGCTGTCACTGCTGCTACTGTTACTCTGTCGCTAGTGTTGTCACTACTGCTACTATTACCGTTGCTACCGTTGCTATCACACTACTCTTCTACTGATACTTTGCTGCGGATACTAAGTCTTTCAGATGTGGTTGACTTGACAACTCAACTGCTAATACTCGAGAATATTCTTTGGCTTCCCCTTTTGTCGAATCAACAAATTTGTGTTGAATACTATACCCTCGAAAAGTGTTGCGATCCCCTATACTTGTGGGTTATCAAGACTATTTTCTAGCGCCGTTGCCGGGGAGGCATAGCTCTATTCTCTTAGTAACTTGGGATTTACGTCTGTTGATCACTATGAGGAATCTGAGAGATCCAAAAACTAAAGTCTTGCCCTCAACTACGAGGACAGGTAAGGAACTGCCATCTAGCTCTGCACTTGATTCACCTTCAGTTATGACTAAGTTTGCGACACCACCTCCTGCTAGAAATTTTGATGTGTTGCCTGTGCTTGATGATGCTACTTATGCTATCCATGATGCTTGTGATGATGCTTTTCTTGATACTACTTTGCCACTAGGTGCATTCCTTGATGCACAAATTGCTAGAGTTGCTGCTAGATGTGATGATACTTCTAAAACTGGTGAGATTATTGAGGTAGAACCTGCTATTTCGCTTGTTAGAACTAGCTCTCCTAGATATGAATTGCCTGATATGCCTGAGGGTTATGTTATAGAGGGAGAGATAGCTGAGGACTTTCTTGCTTGTAAGGATAGCTATGATGCTAAGAATTTACTGCGCAAGTGGAAAGAAAAATCTTTGAACGCTAGGATGAAATACGACCCGAAGTTTGCTACTTCGCCTATCTTTGTGACCGATAAGGATTATGAATTCTCTGTCGACCCTGAGTTAATCACTCTGGTCAAATCTGATCCTTTTCACGGTTATGAGTCTGAAATGGTTGTAGCACATCTTACCAAACTGCACGATATAGCCACCCTATTCACGAGTGAGGAAATGATCCGACACTACTATATCCTTAAGTTGTTTCCTTTCTCGCTAAAGGATGATGCTAAGACTTGGTTCACCTCTCTTGCTCCTGGTTGTGTGCGTAGTCCCCAGGATATGATCTACTACTTCTCTGAGAAATATTTCCCTGCCCATAAGAAGCAAGTTGCCTTGCAAGAAATATATAACTTTGCGCAAGTTGAAGAAGAGAGTCTCCCATAAGCTTGGGGAGGCTTGTCCAACTACTGAATGCTTTGCCCAATCACCCTCTTTAGAAGAATGAAATACTTGATATCTTCTATAATGGACTAACCGATGCTTCTAAGGACCACCTAGATAGCTGTGCTGGTTGTGTTTTCAGGGAACGAACCGTAGAACAAGCTGAGATCCAATTAAATAATCTCTTGTGCAATGATAACGCTTAGACTATTCCCGAACAACCTCCGAAGCCAACTCCTAAGAAAAGAGGTATACTATTCCTCAGTCCTGAACATATGCAAGAACCTAAGAAATCTATGAAAGAGAAAGGCATTAAATTTGAAGATGTCAAAAATCTACCACCTATCGAAGAGATCCATGGTCTTGATAACCCGATACAGGTAGTAGAGGTAAATTCTCTTCGTAGATTCAATGAGAGTGATATTCCTTTTGATAAACCTGCTAGCTTATGCTTGGATGAACTTGATAACTTTGTTGCCAAACAACAAAGTTTCAATGATTATGTTAGCAGACAATTGGTACAGAATGCTCGTATGCTTAGTCATTTAATTGCTTGTGTGGACAGAAACATCAATGACCTTAAGATCTTGAGTAAATATGCCTCTATTGTTACTACTCAGGTAGAACAAGTACTTAAGGCTTAGAATGACTTGCTCAATGAGTTGAATGACAATTCTGTTAGAGTCGTCAGTAGAGGCGGTAGAATGACCGAGGAACCTTTGTATCCTGAGGGTCATCCTAAGAGAATTGAACAAGATTCTTAAGGAGTTAGCACTGATGCACCTAGTCATCCTAGGAAGAAGAAGAAAGATGATAGGAACTTGCCGCTATTGTTGTCGTTGCTACTACTGTTACTCTGTCGCTACTGCTGTCACTGCTGCTACTGTTACTCTGTCGCTACTGTTGTCACTGCTACTACTATTACCGTTGCTACTGTTGCTATCACACTACTCTGCTACTCATACTTTGCTACAGATACTAAGTCTTTCAGGTGTGGTTGAATTGACAACTGAACTGCTAATACTCGAGAATATTCTTTGGCTTCCCCTTGTGTCGAATCAACAAATTTGGGTTGAATACTCTACCCTCGAAAACTGTTGCGATCCTCTATACTTGTGGGTTATCACTGCCGAAATTTTGCGCTGGATCCGGAGCAGAGCTTGGGAAAACGAACCCAATCTACACATAGTCGGGTGGGATTAAGACCTATCTTTACCTGTTAGCATGTAGGTTGCATGGACGTAATAAAATAGGCGAACTTGATTAACTGATGAATATATATATATATATATATATATTTCTTGTGCGTTTGGTAGCTAGGCAAGATGAGTAATTGTGCGTGGATGTACAATGGTCACCCTAGTCACAAAGAGATAACGAAAGAATGGTTTCTAAAAAACAAGGACTTTGTGAAAGCCGCATTTGCAAATGGCCAGGATCAAACTGGTGCCCCTGTCCACAGTGCGACAACTATAAAAAGAGGACCGAGGTTGTAATGATTAAACACCTGCAGAGGAGGGGTTTTAAGCCTAATTATATGGTGTGGACATTTCGTGGTGAGTCTATGCAACGCACCAAAGCTGAAGTGATTCATCGTCGCACTGACAAGCATGGTACCGGGATCGAAGAGATGGTGCAAGACTTTGATGATGCTCGGGATTCACACGATGATATGGAGGAATTTGCAAAGGCCTTCTATGAAATGTTGGAGTCTTCAAAACATGCTCTCCACGAGCACACTAAGCTTTGTCAGCTAGATGCCATTGCACAAGTAATGGCTCTGAAGGCTCAGTTCAACTTGGGAAGCGATGATGACACTATTTGAATGCTTTCTATCCAAAGGCCATGTCATGCCTACAAACCTGTACCAGTCGGACAAAATACTTAGTGTACTTAAGATGCCCTATGAGAATATAGATGCGTGTGAGAAAGGATGTGTCTTATTTAGGAAGGAGTATGCACACTTGGACTATTGTCTCAATTGCACAATGGTATGGGTGAGAAGAGGTAGCCAAAATCGCAGTTAATGTCCTTCGGTATATGCCAATCATACCAAGGCTTCAACGTCTTTTCATGGTCGAAGAGACAGCCGAACAGATGACATGGCATAGATTGGGCAAAAGAACTGAACTAGATGTGAATGGGAATAAGGTGGCGGTACACACATCGGATGGGGAAGCGTGGATAGATTTCGAATGATTACATAAGGATAAAGCGTCATATCCAAGGAATCCTCGAGTGTGTGTCGCCTCAGATGGGTTCAATCCCTTCGGCATGACGACAACCCAATACAGTAGTTGGCCTGTATTTGTCATTCCACTTAATCTCCCCCCGGTAGATTATGCAAAGAAAGAACATATTCCTTACGTTGATAATTCCAAGGCCCAACTATCCCGGGAAGAATATGAATGTGTACATGGAGCCGCTTAAGGATGAATTGCAAGAACCTTGGGATAATGGGGTCAAGACATATGATGCCGCTAGAAAAGAAAACTTCAAAATGCATGCTTGGTACATGTACTCTATGCATGACTTGCCGGCGTATGCGCTATTCTTTGGATGGTGTGTGCATGGAAGGTTCCCGTTCCCCACATGCAAGGCAGCTCTTCAGTTTCATTGGTTGCAGGCGGATGGGAAGTATTCGTGCTTTGACTTGCATAGATAGTTCCTGGATCCTAACCATCAGTTCAAAAAAGACAAGAAGAACTTTACCAAAGATAATGTTGTCAAAAACTTGGCACCACCTGCGTTCACAGGCCAATAGATCCTGGATCAGTTAAATTCCCTCGAGCCTCATCCAGAGTGTCTAGGGTATTTCAATGGGTATAATTCAAAACACGCCTGGACTCACAAGCCATGCTTGTGGGATCTTCCTTACTTCAAAGACCTCCTTCTTGCACACAATATTGACATGATGCACACTGAAAAGAATATCGGAGAGGCTATTTTTGGTACATTTTTGGACATAGATGGGAAGACAAAGGATAATACTAGGGCTAGAGTCGATCATGAGACACTATGTCATAGACCGTTACAAAACATGCGAGAAGGCAAAGGAAAGCAGAAGTGGTCAAAACCAAAGGCCTGGTTCAATCTTGGAAGTACAGCTGTGAGAGAAACTGTCTTGTGGGTCAAAATGCACTTGATCTTCCCCGATGGGTATGCAGCGAATCTAAAGAGGGGAGCGAGTCTTGAAAAATTAAATATCTTTGGTCTCAAGAGTCATGATTGGTGCATATGTCTTGAGCGGGTAATGTCGGTGATGTTACATGGCTTTATTCCAGAGGATGAATGGCTAGTACTGGCGGAGCTGAGCTATTTCTTCCGTGTTCTTTGTGCAAAAGAATTGTCGCCTGGCGTGGTAGATGACATGGAGGAGTTTGCACCAGAGTTGTTGTGCAAGTTAGTGAAGATCTTTCCGCCGGGCTTCTTTAATCCAATGCAACATTTTATTTTACATCTACCAACCGAGGCAAGATTGGGTGGGCCGGCGGAAAATCGTTCGTGCTATGCAACTCAGAGAATGCAGAACATACTTCGAGCTAAATGTAAAAATAAGCATAGAATTGAAGCATCGATGGATGAGGCATTCATTACTGAGGAGGTGTCAAACTTTGTGATAGCACACTACGAAGCCAAAAATCATCATCTGCATAATCCGAAGCCTCGGTACAGTGATGCAGACCCTAAAAAAGGTGGATCCAACTTCATCCTATTCAATGGGAAGCTCGCACCAGCAGGTGCTTCAAAACCAATAACATTGGATGTCGAAGAATGGCGGAACATTTCATTGTATATCTTCAACAACCTAACAGAAGTGCGGCCGTACATCGAGTAAGTTCTCAACACATTTTTCCATAACTTCTAATTTCTTTGAACTCCTCTTATTCCCGGATATTTCATACAGCCGATACATCGCCAAATTCTCGGATGGAGAGGTGATCAAAAATGATTCCGTCGAAGAGTATGAGCTTCTGGCAAACCATGGACGCGGCTATCCCGGTTTCATCTCTTGGTTCAAACAAACGGTAATTATCAATAATGGACCATTTCATGTCTTTGTCTAACTTGCGGCTAATGCAACAATCGTTTCGTATTAAACTTATAGGCTATTTCAAAGTCTATGGACGCCGAATTGAGACAAGCCTCTAATGGTTTTGACTATAAGGTTCGTTCATTTGAGAAATACAACATCAACGGGTATATCTTTCGTACCTTTGGCAAAGAGCTATCTATGCCCGACCGGAAATCTACCAATTGTTGTGTCTCTGCTATCGGCGAAGGTGGTATCGAGTTTTATGGAAGACTTGAAGAAATTTATGAACTTCAATTCTATGGTGAAAACCCATCGAACGTCGTAGTCTTCAGATGTTATTGGTTCCAGCCGAAGGAGACTAGAAGGACTCATGAACATATAGGACTAGTCGACATCAATCCAAACACCCATTTAGATGTTCCCGATGTCTATATTACGTCTCAACAGGCGACCCAAGTTTTCCATCTACCGTGGGCATGCCAAACTGGTAAGAATTTGGAAGGTTGGTATGTTGTTTATGAAGTGTCGCCACATGTTAAACCACCTCCCCCAAATGAACAGGATTATGAACCTCCAATTAACCCACACACATATGATGGAGAATTCTTCCAGGAAACACGTCTTGCCAAGAAACATTTTAAGAACCGCCGTGCTTCACCTCAGAACATGGAAGTAGACAGCGACAATGAATCTGACTTCACGCCTGAGCCGAAACCAGCAGAGCTGGAACTAGAAGAGGTTACTGATGCGGATGACCTTTCAATGCTTGACCGATTACAGAAAGTCCTTCCACAACTTCATGCCGTTGAAGCCGATGAGCATGTCATTCTTGAAGACATGCGTGATCACTAGTACAAAATAGGGCTTTGGTCCACCTCATGAAATCCCATTAGTCCTGGTTCACATACGAACTGGTACCGCTGCGGGCAACGGTCCTAATTCGTGAGGCCAGGGCGCCAGCCGAGCCTCGTGGGCCATTGGTCCCGGTTCGTCTGGCCCCTTTGGTCATGGTTCCAGACACAATCCGGGATGAATGTGCCTTGCTCCTAGCCCACAAAAATTGGTCCTGGTTTTTGGCTAGACCCGGGACCAAAGGTTGTCCTTCACTCCCGATTTCGTCCTCAAACCGGGACCAATTCTTGGCCTATATATACCACCCGACCGCGAGCAGAGCGGTGCACTGCTCTGTTTTTTGGCCGGTCGTGGGAGAGCTTTGTGGTGCTCTAGCTCACTTCCTATGCACATGAGGTGTTCGATGAAATGCCCAAGCCACACTTAAGCTTTCTCCTCTCGAAGCTCCTTGTCCATGCTCCATTTTCCTCTAGTTTTGTGTAGCTTTGGCGGTCCGTCCGTGTCCCGTCCCCGTCCTCACCGCCGTCGATTGCCCGCGGCCATCTCAGCGCCGGCACCACCGTGGTTAGTCTCTTCTTCTTATCTTCTTTCTAAAAGAAAAAAGTTCTTACTTGTATGATTTAGATAGATACTTGTGTAATTTTCTTACTTCTATTATTGTTTGTTATTATATAGTGTGATGGTTTTGGTATCCGCCTCCGTCGGCCCTCGTCCTGACTACGATTCGGATTTGGTATATATTATCTTTTATAACTATTTATTGTATTTAGTGTTTATGACAATTATGACGACCAACGTGACATATATTTTTTAATCTAGGAGATACGTGAACCGGAAATTCCAACCCACATAGAAATTCTTGTCAAGAAGTTAAATTTGGTTGAAAAAGAAAAGAATTACTTGTAAGAAAAATTAGAAAGAGTTGAAGAGGAGAAGATGATATTGAAGTTGTATGTTGTCGAGGTGCGTGACGATCACAAGATTAAGATTAATGCAATGCGCTTGTAGATTAGAAACATTAGAAAATATGCCATTCATACTAAGTCTTTGTATAATTATGCCATTGGATCGATTCTTACCTTAGTTGCGGTTATGATCGCATTTGTTTATGCATTTAAATATAGTAGTTTCAATATATGTTCTAATTAGATGCAAAAAAATGAAATAAGTTCGAAAAAGTGAAATGCCTTTTGTATTCATGATATGTTGTAATGGTTTTTAATACACGCACCCATGTGGAAAAAATGAAATAAGTTCGAAAAAATGAAATGCCTCTTGTAACAGATGAGTTTTCGTATGAAACCCTCATACTTCGAAAGAGATTGTTCGATTTGTACACAAAGTGCATCCAGTTTTTGCGGCAACCCTCTCAACTTTTTAGCACATGCTATGTGGGCGAAATGATGATACCATGCCAACTTCCAACCTATTAAGAGTTCATTTGTTGTGCTTTTCAATTTCTGGGTCATTTATCTCCAAAAAATCTGTAAAAGCATGAAAAATACCAAATGAAGTCAGAAAGTGTTGAAAATTGAGGATGTGGCCTTGAATGGTTCATTTTGAACACACAAAAAGTCTGGAGTTCAAATAGATCTTGTTAGCATTTCTTGAATCATGTAGAATTATGTGGAATCATGTCGAATCATGTGGTGAATAGATCTTGTTGGCATTTCTTGAATCATGTCGAATCATGTGAATAGATCTTGTTGGGATTTCTTGAATCATGTCGAATCATGTGAAGAATAGATCTTGTTGGAATTTCTTGAATCATGTCGAATCATGTGAAGAATAGATCTTGTTGGAATTTCTTGAATCATGTCGAATCATGTCGAATCATGTGAAGAATAGATCTTGTTGGCATTTCATGAATCATGGCGAATCATGTGAAGAATAGATCTTGTTGGAATTTCTTGAATCATGTCGAATAATGTGAAGAATAGATCTTGTTGGAATTTCATGAATCATGTCGAATCATGTGGAATCATGTGAAGAATAGATCTTGTTGGCATTTCTTGAATCATGTCGAATCATGTGAAGAATAGATCTTGTTGGCATTTCTTGAATCATGTCAAATCATGTGAAGAATAGATCTTGTTGGAATTTCTTGAATCATGTCGAATCATGTGAAGAATATATCTTGTTGTAATTTCTTGAATCATGTCGAATCATGTGAAGAATAGATCTTGTTGGAATTTCTTGAATCATGTCGAATCATCCGGAGCTTGGTGAAGAACCACCTATTATTGCCGGTCTTGAACCTATCCTTGAGATTAAGGAAGACCTTGACACAGGACTTCTTGGCCGTCTTCTTGGCCGAGTCCTTGCGGATCACCTTCTTCGGGTATTTGGCCAGGCCGGCGACGAGGCAGTGCCCGTAGGGGCGGTCGCAGGTTCCCTCCTCGAACACGCGCACAATCACCACCTTCTTCCTGGCGTACCTGCCCTGCAGCAGGATCACTGCATTGCCGGCTTCATGAACTTCACCATCTTCCTTCTCCTCTCCTTGCGTTGCGCCGCCGCCGATGGGTTTCGGGTTGGGGGAGGGGTTGGAGGTTGTGGGCGGGGGGAAGCTGGCGGCGTGGTTGGGGAGGAAATTATATAGGTTTGGCGGCGCTAGTGTTTTGTCGAATCATGTGAAGAATAGATCTTGGTTTTGGTGGTACTTCACTAAGCACATAGGACGTGGCAGGCATAGGACATTTGTGTCGGTTTGTGGCACCAACCGGGAGCAAAGACATCCGTTCGTGTCGGTTGGTGGCACAAACCAGGACCAAAGACCCCCTTTAGTGTCGGTTTGCGGCACAAACCGGGACTAAAGGTCTCTTCTTCCTGCCCGTTAGGCTCGTGAAATTGACATTTATTCCCGGTTTGTTCCTCGAACCAGAACAAGAGGTTTTTGCATATAAGGCGGGAGTTGTCGTATTTTCCTCAACCTCTCCCATTTGCCAGGCACCGCCGCCGCCGATCCATTCCTCCTCCTTGTTGCCACCGTCCCCGAGCCAGTCGTCGTCACCGCCCACGAGCATGTCGTCGTCGCCGCCCCCGCCCCGAGCCCGTCATCGTCGCCTCCCCCGAGCCCATTGCCATCGCCGCCCCCGCCCCAAGCATGTTGACGTCGCCGCCCCCGAGCTCATCGCCCTCGCCGCCCCCGCCCCGAGCCCGTCGTCGTCGCCGCCCCCGAGCCCTTCGCCGTCGTCGCCCCCGCCCCGAGCCCGTCGTCGTCTCGGCCCCCGAGCCCATCGCCGTCGCCGCCACTGACCCGAGCCCGTCGCCAACCTCGACCCCGGCCTTGACCCAGACCTCGACCCCAACAACGAGCCAAACCTCTAGTGAGACATCCCCATATCCTCTTGCCTAGGGTTCTTGCTAGGATATGATTCTTATATATTTGCAAAATATTTTCTCAAGCCCCAAATGTTGTTGTTGCAAAATATATATTGTGTTTTATTGTTGTATATTTGGTGTCATACTTGCATGTTGAGAAAAATAGGTAGTGGGCGCTAGCTAAATTCAAATCAGATGATTATTGTATAAATGATAACCAGAAAGTAAAACATTAAACAATAAGTAAATTTTCTCCGAGGAATTTGTCTCGATGTCGACGATGCCCGTTCCACATCCTCGTTGTTGAGTGGTCAGCGAGAGCCTCCTTGATAGGCGCCACCATGTCCGGGACTGAGCTTCGCCGGGCTGGCACTGGGAGGTGCTACCTTCCGAGGGGCGCACCTTGGTTAGCAATCCGGGTCTCATCATTGACCCGGAGCTTATTTGATGGCGGTCGCGTGGGCCATTATCGGTGCCGAGGGAGCTGGCCCCCACGTAGGTGGTACGTCACCGTGTCAGGGTGGAGGACGAGCACGTCGGTCGCTACATGGCTGCGTTGGATGACAGGTTCTCCAATACCTGGCAAGTTCTCGAGGGACATCACCCGAGCTATGATCCGGTGATGGTTCCTTATCTTTAGGTTGCCACTGCCTGCACCATGAGACGTCAACTAGGTTTTTATCAGTGATATTGTATGATAATATTCGAGATGTATTATTGATAATATCGGTTATGTTTCTGTTTTTCGTTACTCCTTGTATGACTTCCATGAGTTGTTAAATGAGTAAGATGATGATGAGTTATATGTCATTTATTTGATGTATGGAACGGGTTGACTTTAGGTGTCGTTGGGGTCACTTCTCCTTCTTTTCCTTGTGTGCTAGATAGAGGAAGAATCCCGACTATTGTCGAGGGGATTGCTTCTCCTACTTTTCCGTGTGCTAGATATTTGTAATGCACTCGGGAAAGAAGGAGTAGCGACCATCACCGACGGTCGAAATATCAGAGGGAGTGTCCACCATATACGTGAGACGAGAGTTTAGGAAGGAAAGACTCGACAGACCTAAATGCAACCCGTTGCATATTGAGTAATAGTGATCTGTGTGTTGATCAGTTTCAGGAAGGAAATTCGGGATGTGCGAATACTGCCAAGACGAGCACGGCCTGTGCGACACGCCTCACCTAGTTGATGATAGGCGCTTTAGCATCATGCTGGATGAGGACTTCAAAGTGGATACAGTAAGTCACAACGATAAGTCTTTTTTTTAATTAAGCATGAATTATTTTGCTTCTACTTATAATTTTTATTTTTTACTATTCTACTAGCGTATCCCGTGCCATGCAAGAATTTATGTCTTGGATAAGATTGGTTTCAGTACTGAAAAAATTATGGAGGTAAAGAGAGTTCACTTGAGGACTGAGCATGGTTATACTTTTGTCGTAAAGTTGTACAATGCAGACACCTACTCCTATTTTGAATGCACAAATTGGCAAGCACTATGCAAGGCTTATGCATTTGAGCCTAATATGCTTATCACCTTTGATATTCGTCCGGAACATGAAATTGAAGGTAATATCGACATTTGGGTCGATTTGCACACGCCTCGAGTTCTACCATTATGTGAGTTTATCAACAATATTTATTAAGTAATTCATATTGTTTATTTAAAAATAGTTGACAACTTGTTTCCATTGACAGCTTATTTTCGTTCTTCAAACAATGTATGGAAGATGGTAGACAGAACCTATTACCACAATGATGAAGCGGAATTAACTTGTAAGGAGAAACATCATCTTGTCACATTTATCAATGATCTTTAGAATTACAATACCTATCAGCAAACTCCCCCACATTATGGTCAATACGTGCCACTAGTGCATGTGGTGAACTACGGTAACATGCATGGAGATTGCATGGTAAGATTTTCTACTATTATGACATCCGTGCATCTTTTGCATAAATTCTTGTAAAACTAAACTACATTGCTAGCTACAAAGTTAATACTAAGTTTTTCAACAGAAAATCCCGCAAGATTGTGTGCCTCATCTGATGTTTCCAAGAGGTCGCGTTGATGTTATGAGCATACAACCAGCACGGCCAGGTCAGCCTAGGTATCTGCATAACTCCTGTCCATACCGGATTTCTAAAACCGACGGAATGACAATCAAAGATTGGAAAAAATTTATGGCCAATCGTAGAGAGCTACTTGTAAGAAACATTGTGTGTAGGCCAAGAATGGGATACAGATGATCTCCATTCTCCATAATGGAGAGTCAGGGCCTATCTTGTTTTATGATATTCTACCTAAGAGGGGGTAGACTAGGTCCTATGAGAGAGGAGTAGGTCCTAGGTACAATGTGTTATTATGTGCTACAATGTGTTATAGTTGATGATGATGAGGAGGAGTTGTGATTATGACTAGTGACCAACTTTTGTTATATATATGATGTCTCATTGACGAAAATGATGATTAAATAGTGTTGGTGGTAATGACTATGATGATTATTCGCTATAGTGAACCAAGAGTTTTTATATTAATATGATGATGATGTTGATCATGATTATCATGATGATTTTTTATTATGATCATGATTGGTTATTATATCATTGGGGGAAGGAAAGCGGATTAGATTCATGTGTGGATGAATCTTCGATGTTGGGTTCATTAGCCCAGATGTTGTAAATGAATGGTCGGTATGCCACATTACCTAAGAGACCGAGGATAACTTGCTAAAGTCGTTACTTCTACATCACGGAGAAAGAGAGGACACTTCTCTTTATTAGCTAGCTAACACAATATGAAACCCCTAAATTAACCCTCCAAAACCCCCAACACACACCGCATTAAAAAAAAACCACCTCCTGATCCCGGTTGGTATTACCAACCGGGACTATAGGCCCTCCCGCGTGGGCTACCCGTAGAGGCCACGTGGAGTCCCTTCTGCCCCGGTTGGTAAAGCAACAGGGACTAAAGGTTTTGGGCTTTAGTCCCGGTTTCGGAACTCGGGCTAATGGGCCTCTGGAACCGGGACAAATGGGCCATTTTCTACTAGTGGATAGTGATGATGATGATGCATTTATTGATGATCATTATTAGTTTGTAAGATTCCCAACTTAAATTATATATGTACATATTATTATTCATGTGAGTTATTCAATTTTTTTATGTTGTACTAATTTATTTTAATCATTATCATGGCAGGTCAACAGGTGTTGAAAGATGGTGGGTGCGGGTCCAGATCGCTTGACGGGTTCTTCTTCAGCGGCCCGCATGAGGGGTGGTACTTCCATTCCAACCCTATCTCTCCGTATAGCCTTGGCAGACATTCTGACAACACCACCCGTGGGTGCTTATTCGTTGGTGGCATTGCCCACTAGGAGAGGTGTTGGTCGGGTAGGGAAGAAGGGGAAGGGTACAGGGAGAGGTGGTGTCCGCGGAATAGGTAGGCGGACTGTTGCGCCGTCCTCACCACCACCACCAGCTCATTCACCCGAGCACAGGACTACTATGGTGGACCCATTTGCGGAGGAGGCTACGGGGACTCCGGTCCAGGAGCCTCGGGTGGACGGGCATTCGGCCCATTAGAGTCCGGTCTAGGATCATCCTCGGGTCGAGGTGCCTTTGACCCACGAGACTCCTGTTCCTGAGGCTACATCCAACTAGACTCCTGCCGCACAGGCTTCGGCCGACGTGGAGACGTCTGGATGGGGTGCCTGGCCGGATCAGACCGAGGTGCCGGATTGGACCAAGGGTCTAGGTGGCTGTTCTGTTGATGGCGGGGATGAGTCTACGGATAGTGAGGGTGACGTGCAGGTGGATGGGGCCACCGTATACAAGCGTGGTAGTAGACGTCACCCGGTCATGTCGGCTACCCGCGAGTAGAGGCCGGTGATTAAGCCTGAAGGGTATAGGTAAGTACATTTACATTTTTTTAGCTTTTGCCTTCAAGTTTCTTCAAATATCTAATGTGTTGACCTTATCATACTGCAGGGGATGGATACACCCTCATGGAGTCCGGAAGACGAACAACGTCCTTAGTGTGCTTTGCCGGACTAATTTCCCGGGGTTTGTCACGTTGCCTGGTGAGGGTCAGGTTCCTACACTAGGATTTACCTGGGAGCACTACCAGGCTGCACAGGCCCCGCCGAAGGAGATTATAGATGGTGTCTTGTGCCACACCAGGGCCGAGATGGTGATCAACAGCTTTTGGGTAAATTATCCTTTTACACGATCTAAAATTAACAATATAGCTAATTATTGTACTAATCTGTTGTCTCGTTTGATTGTAGACCTTCTATAGGTGTGAGGAGGGATATGAGGAGGAGGCGGCCAAGGTTATCGAGGTCGAGTGTAGGCGGTTATTACAGAACTTACGCCACGAGGCTCGGCCGCAGGCTATTCGAGACTACTATGCCATGTGTGATCTTAAGAAGGAGAAGAAGGAGTGCCGCGGAATGTATCTGAAGAAGGAGAAGTACATGAAGGTAATTACCTATTCTTAAGGCCTTGTACTTAGTTTTCTTGATTTTATTCATAGGCGTAGTGCTCAAAATTCTTTCTAATAACTTATAGGTGCCCCAGAGAGGGTGTGCGGATAAGATTGATTGTTGGGATGCGTTGGTGGATGAGTGGTGCACAGGCAACTGGCGAGCCATCCACGACAATGCGAAGGATTGGCGTAGCCAAATGGTTGGTGTGCCACACCATCAAGGCAGCGCCAACTTACTTCAGTTCGGATGAAACTGGGTATGTGGTTTTCTTCATGATTCATGCAATTCATTCTTCATGCTAGCTTGAGCCCCTTACTAGTACTTTCTTCCTCTCTTTTAGGCGCATCACAATAAGACGGAGATGCCAGAGTTGTACGTCTTTTTTGGCATGGCCCATACCGCCTCCTACAAGAAGGCGAAGGCATTCTATGAGTCTGACCTGGATGATCCAAATAACTTCACCAAGATCTCATCCCACCACAAGCTCGTGAAATACAGGGACACGGGGAAGGCTTGGAAATGGGAGGACTTTAACCCGAGCCAGGAACCCTTGGATCCAGAGCTAGTGATGATATCTGGTGGCTGGAGGCCCCATGGCTCGATAGCCATTAGAGATGGGATAATACGTTGTCCACTCACTCTCCCGAAGATCAAGGCGTGCCAGTCGAGCTCCTGAACTGAGATAACGCCTCGTCCACGGCCAGTCGATCTTGCCATCGAGGTTAGTTGTACGGACTTATAAAACTTTCATCCATTTCATTGTGTGTGTGGCCATCAATGATTACTGTGGTAATGTGGAATGGTGTTGCAGGTTTCTCTTCAGAAAGAGAGAGCAGCAAACCAGGCTGCTCTTGAGAAAGAGAGATTGGCAAGCCAGGCTGCTCTTCAGGCTGCTCTTGAGGAGAGGGACCGGCGCACAGCTCGGCTGATTGAGGAGGAGAGGGCCCGGAATGAGGCGGCTCACCTGGCCATGAACGAGCTTATTGTCGTAAGTTTCTTTTGTACATTAGCCAAATCATGTGTGTAATGTATGTTTCATTACTAACTAATACGACTGACTCTTCAAAACCGAATGTGCAGTCTATGTGCAAGAAGACCGGTCAAGCCCCTCCGTCGATGCCCATCTTCTCTGCGATTGGCACGGTGGGTTTCATTTCAATGGTCATTATAACCTAGTATTAACAATTGAGTGTCATCATGCTAACTAAGACATTGCAAAATATCTTTTCTGCAGAATAACTCCCGAGCGACAACGCACGACCCTTCCTCATGGCAACCGTCTCCAAACGAAGCCGCCGTGAGCAACCCTGGTGTTTCTCCTCCTTGATGACCACTGTGATAAGTTTTCTCTAGCTCATAACTTAGCTAATTTAGCTAAAAAATGACCTAATAAGCTCAATTGAAATAGGAAAAATGAAAAGAAGGAAGAAAAAGATGAAGAGAAGAAGAAGAGAAGAAGAAGGAGAAGGAGGAGAAGAAGGAGGAGAAGGAGGAGAAGGAGGAGGAGAAGAAGGAGAAGGAGCCCTCCTTCTTCTCCTTCTTCTTCTTCTGTCCTCCTTCTTCTCCTTCTTCTTCTCCTTCTTCTTCTCTTCTTCTTTTTCTTCTTCTCTCCATCTTCTTAATTTTCTTCTCCTTCTTCTTCTCTTCTTGCTTCTTCTCTTTCTTCTTCTACGTAGCTTATTTTCCCCAACAAAGACATACTTAGCTAATTATCCTCCAAAATGACATAATTAGCTTAGTTATGGTAAAAACATCATAAGAACCTTGGTTAGCTCACAACTTAGCTAATTATCCTCCAAAATGACATAATAAGCTCAAAATGGCATAAAAACCTTGCTTAGCTCATGAATATTATATTCTTAGCTTTTTTCCTCTAAAATGACATAATTAACCCATATAGCTCCAAAAAGACATAATTAGATAATTTAGCTCCAACAAGAAAGAGGAAGAGGAGAAGAAGAAAAGAAGAGGAGGAGGAGAAGGAGGAGAAGGAGAGAAGAAGAAAAAAATAAGGAGAAGAAGGAGAAGGAGCCCTCCTTCTTCTCCTTCTTCTCTCCTCCTCCTTCTTCTCCCTCCTTCTTCTCCTTGTTCTTATCCTTCTTCTCTCCTCTAAAATGACTAACTAATTAAGCTCATTCTCCTTCTCCTTGGTTAGCTCATTAAAATGACTAACTAATTAAGCTCCAAAAATACATAATAAGCTCAAAATGGCATAAGAACCTTGGTTAGCTCATGAATATTATATACTTATCTTGTTTTCCTCTAAATTGACATAATTAGCCCATTTAGCTCCAAAAAGACATACTTAGCTAATTTAGCTCCAAGAAGAGGAGAAGAGGAGAAATGAAAAGAAGGAAGAAGAATAAGAAGAAGAAGAGAAGAAGAGAAGTAGAAGGAGAATAGGAAGAAGGCGGGGGAGAAGAAGAAGAGAAGAAGAAGATAAGAAGGAGAAGAAGATGGAGGGCTCCTTCTCCTTCTTCTCCTCCTTCTTCTTCACCTTCCTCTTCTCTCCTCCTTCATCTACTTCTTCTTCTCCTTATTATTCTGTTTTTCTTTTCTTCTTCTTCCCCTCCTCCTTCTCCTTCTCCTCCTCCTCCTCCTCCTCCTCCCCCTCCTACTTCTTCTTCTGATTCTTCTCCTTCTTCTCTTCCTTCTTCAATTTAGCTTATTTTCCCCCAACAAAGATATACTTAGCTAATTATCCTCCAAAATGATATAATTATCTTAGTTAGGTATAAACATCATAAGAACCTTGGTTAGCTCATTAAAATGACTAATTAAGCTCCGAAAAGACATAAGAAGATCTAAATGGCATAAGAACCTTGGTTAGCTCATGAATATTATATACTTAGCTTGTTTTCCTCTAAAATGACATGATTAGCCCATTTAGCTACAAAAAGACATACTTAGCTAATTTAGCTCCAAGACGAGGAGAAGAGGAGAAATAAAAAGAGGGAAGACGAAGAAGAAGAGAAGAAGAAGAGAAGGATAACAAGAAGAAGAAGGAGGAGGAGAAGAAGAGGAGTAGAAGAAGATAAGAAGGAGAAAGAGACCTCCTTATTATCCTTCTTCTTCTCCTTCTACTTCCCTCCTCCTTCTTCTCTTCTTCTTTTCTTCTTCTTCTCCACCTCCTTCTCTTTCTCCTCCTCCTCATCCTCCTTCTTCTTCTTCTTTTTCTTCTCCTTCTTTTCTTCTTGCTTCTTCTCTTTCTTCTTGAAATTAGCTTATTTTCCCCAACAAAGACATACTTAGCTAATTATCCTCCAAAATGACATAATTAGCTTAGTTAGGTAGAGACATCATTAGAACCTTGGTTAGCTCATTAAAATGAATAATTAAGCTCCAAAAAGACATAATAAGCTCAAAATGGCATAAGAACCTTGGTTGGCTCATGGATATTATATACATAGCTTGTTTTCCTCTAAAATGAAATAATTAGCCCATTTAGCTCCAAAAAGACATACTTAGCTAATTTAGCTCTAAGAAGAGTAGAAGAGGAGAAATGAAAAGAAGGAAGAAGAAGAAGAGAATAAGAACAGAAGGAGAAGGAGAAGAAGAACGAGGAGGAGGAGAAGAAGAAGAGAAGAAGAATAGAAGAAGGAGAAGGAGGAGGAGAAGGAGAAGCAGCCCTCCTTCTTCTCCTTCTTCTTCTCTCCTCCTTCTCCTCCTTCTTCTTCTCCTTCTTCTTCTCTTCTTCTTTTCTTCTTCTTATCCTCCTCCTTCTCCTTCTCCTTCTCCTTCTCCTCCTCCTCCTTCTTCTTCTTGTTTTTCTTCTACTTCTTCTTCTCTTCTTGCTTCTTCTCTTTCTTCTTCAGTTTAGCTTATTTGTCATATATATGTTGTTGTTCTTGTTCTTCTGACTTTCTTATTCCATTTTGCAGATTGGATGTACTACATGCATGGAAGCTGGCATTGATGGAGTGCTTTAGTTCCAGTTTTCATTTGAGTTGATGAACAATGTGGAATTATATGTAAATGTATATGTGGATGAACAGTATATGTGGAACTATATGTATATGTATATATATGGATGATACTTTGTGCTATGAATATGTGTTGTGACCTATATATGTGCTATGAATTATATGTGCTATGTATATGTATATGTGTTGTGACCTATATATGTGCTATGAACTATATGTGCTATGTATTGTTATATTTGATGTGAAATAACAAAAAAACTATGACAATATGGGCTCTTTGTCGTATGCTAGTTGATGGCAAAGGCCTTTGCCATCAGGCAGCTGACGGCAAAGGTTCCACGTGGCACCCAGCTGTGCAACCTAGGGCAGTAGCAGCTGGCCCATATAGGCTCTTTGTCGTCCGCTGCCTTGGGAGGCTGACAACACAGCGGGAGGGAGGGTGAAGGCAAAGGGATGATTCCTGTGCTGTCCCATATAAGCAAACTGCAAAGACAGGAAGGGAGGCAGACGACAAAGACAAGGAGGGAGGCAGACGGCAAAGAGAGGGACGGAGGCAGACGACACAGAGAGGGAGGGAGGCAAATGACACAGTGAGGGAGGGAGGCAGACGGCACAGAGAGGGAGGGAGGCAGACGACAAAGCCTCCATTTGCCCTAACAGAGGCGTTGCCTGTCGGCTGCCGTCTAACCATGTGTGCCGTCTTTTCGGAGCCAAAGACTGACGGCAAAGGTCTTTGCCGTCCGCTTCACGAAGACTCACGGCAAAGAAGGTGATATGTCGTCGAAAGTAGTCGTAGGAACAATGTGAACAGGAGGCTGACGGCAAAGACCTTTGCCGTCAGTGGATCACCTCTTTGCCGTCCATTATGGCAGACGGCAAAGAGTCTGATTCCTGTAGTGGATGTTGATGAAGACGATCACTGCGACGATGGTTCCCCCTGTGGCACTCCGGCACCACCACCAGAGAGGGGGAGTGAAAGCACAATTGCTCCCTAGGGTGGTTTTCATAATTGATCACAACATATGCATCATTGGACTAATGTGTTTTCCAAGTATATTTCAGAAAAGTTCAAAAGTTGCTATGGCTTAAGGTTTTGTGGAGATGCCCCTTGATGCAAGTAAGGAATAATATTGGCTCAAGCTTCAAGCTAGAAGACTCTTCATTTTATATTTCCAAGAAATCACATTTTGAGTCCATAGGAAACACAATACTATTAAAAGGAGGTGAGGTAGTAAAATGAACTAATTGCTCAAATGCTCAAAGTTAGCCACCAAAACACTCAGGCATTTTTCCCACATATCCACTCTATCAAGTTCCACATTCAAAAATTCGGTGTCACCAACATTTCCACATCGGACCCACCAAGTTTGAACCTCATACAGAACCCTAGCCATTCCCACCAAATCGGTGCAACCGAAACTGCATTAGTGCTACCGAGTTTGGGTGACCAACATTCTATTCCCAAGATACACAAAATCGGAATTTTCGAGTTTGAGTATCGGTACCACCGATTTTGGCCATCTGACAGTTAGTCACCTTTTTGGTGCCACTGGGTTGTATATATCGGTCTCATCGAGATTCAAAATTTCACACCTTTAGTGCTAGTCGGTACCATCGAGTTTCCAACTTCGGTGTCACCGAGTTTGCTCTTTTGTGTGGAACGGTTGGATTTTGGCTGTTGCCTATATATACCCCTTCACCCAACTCTCATTCCTGGGACAAGCACTCTGAACACAGACTTCATTTCCAGGTCCATTTTTTGAGAAAGAACCACCTACTCATGTGTTCAGACCAAGATATTCCAATCCAATCATTTAAACTTGATCTCTAGCCTCCGCAAACTGCTTTCCACCAAATCAACCTCTCCTACCCATGCATATTCTGTGAGAGAGTGATTTTTGTTGAGAAGACTGTCTTTAGAAGCACAAGAGGAAGGAGTTCATTGATCTAACCCATCTATTACCTTTTGGAGGGTGGTTCCTCCTAGATTGGTTAGGTGTCGCTTGGGAGCCTCCTACTTCGTGTTGTGGAGTTTAACCAATATGGTTGTAAGGGAAAGGAGATCGCCTACTTCGTGAAGATCAACCATGAGTAAGGCTAGTCCTCCGTGGACGGAAGCCGTGGTGGGTAGACAATCCCGCTTCTTTGTGGACCCTCTGTAGGTGGAGCCCTCCGTGGAATATCGCGGCCATTACCCTCCGTAACATGGACATACGATAGCTCCACCTATCGGAACCATGCCAAACATTGTCGTGTCAACCTCATGCTTTTTATCTCCCTACCTTACTCCTCTATTTACACTTGCATGTTTACTTTCCGCTGCTATACTATTAGAACTACATATGTCGGGTGTACTTGACTTGTTATAACTGTCTTAACTGCCTCTCAAGTAAAATTGGGAAGAGGAAAAAAAATATTGTCAAGTAGTCTAATCACCCCCCTCTAGACATGCTTTTGATCCTATAGGCAGAGGGCATCCCCTTGTGCCTCCTCCTCCATGGCCTCCTCCCAAGGTGGGGAGAGGTTCTCCCTCTGGTCCTTGGCCTTCATGGTGATGATGGCCCCTCCGTCTTCCTCCTCCATGGTATCCGGTGCCCCCTCCGACAGGGTGCCGGAGAGGGACAAGATTGGTTTATTTTCAGGGCATCGTGGCTCTAGGGGCTTGAAGTGGCGGAACTCCCGATCCAGGTTTATTTTCAGGGGTTTCTGTATTTATAAGAATATTTGGCGTTGGAATCACAAGCCAGGGGTCGCGCCCTGGTGGCTTGTGGCTGGCTCGGGACTCCTCTTCGGTATCTTCTTCCTCCATTATTTTTCATATTTTCCAAAAAAATTCTCCATAAATTTTCAGCCCATTCCGAGAACTTTTAATTCTGCACAAAAACAACACCATGGTAGCTGTGGTGAAAATAGCGTCAATCCGGGTTAGTTCTAATACAAGCATACCAAAATCATATATAATTATTGTAAACATGGCATGAATACTTCATAAATTATAGCTACATTGGAGACGTATCAGCATCCCCAAGCTTCATAAATTATAGATACATTAGATACATTGGAGTAGGTAAATGATGAAAGAAAAAATTTATGAAGTGTGAATGCTAGCGTAGTGCATAAATTTGATTAATGATAGTTCCATACAATTTTTCTAGCATCACTATATATCATAAATAGTAACTCCTCTCATAAAACTTCTCATGATGAAGTAACAAGCTATTCACGTGTTAAAGTGTAGACCATAAAGTTTCTTGAAAACTAACAGACTATGCTTTTAGTCACCAAACAATTGCAATTCATCTTATTTTCAGGAAGGGTGTATGTAAGAGCTTTGATTTAGCAAATTTCACATACTCAACTATCATATAGTCTTCCATGATTATTTACACTCAAAGCATATTTTTAGAACAAATAGCATCCATCGAAGACAGAGAAACATAGGGGCTTAAAGTTTTGCCTCCCAACTTATTTATCATATAGGTAATTTTCAATAATAATAATTCATGATAAAATATATTTGTATGGATATATAAGTTTGGATCTTCCCCCACCACATTATGCTTACCAACTAATACTTTGATGTTGGACTAAGAAGTTAACTCAACAAGAATAGTAAATAACATGAAAGTAAATGGATTGGTCCTTCGCAGAGGGAAGGAGTGATTTGCATATGTGTGAGAGCTCGAGATTTTAAAACAGAGAAGAATGATAATTTTGGGCAGTATGCTTTCATTGTCAACGTAACAACCAAGAGATCTCGATATCTTCCATGATAGATGCATTGTAGGCGATTACCAAACAGAATGATATAGTTTTTACTCTCCCTCCACCAATCAATCACACTCAACGCCAAGCCGAATCCACGGGTGTCGTCCATACAAAAAACAATCCTGGGGGCATTTTGTTTCAATATATTTTGATTTGATTTTTGAAAATGGAGCTGGGCATCCCACCTAGCATGGAAGATACTGACAGCCCCTAGTCACTACATGAGCGATTCGGGCATACAAAACAGAATATTATTTGAACGTTTGGAGTTTGGCACATGCAAATTGAATGGCAAGTAAATACCACATATAGGTAGATATAGTGGACTCTCATGGCAAGAAACTGGGTTTATGGTTTCTTGGATGTACCAGTAGTATCTTTACTTAGTACGAAGTGTTGACTAGCAAAAGGTTCTAAACAAGCACAACATGTTGCAGGATCGATAAAAATATAATTTCTATGCAAATATACCCAAACATAACTCAATAAGTTGTCTTCCTTATCCAACTTCAATTAATTTGCTCAAGCTTGAAAATAATTAATGGGTCTCACAATCATAGAAGATGTTCAAGATAATATATTTATATGTGGAATCTCTCTTCGTTAAGTATTATTTCATGAATTGTTCAAGTGACCAATGCAGTGTTTGCTAACTTTCAATAAATTTTACCACCTAAACTTGTTATATGTGAAGTCATTACTCCCCATGGTATAAGAATTTAAAACGTATATAATTTCAGATTTATGATATTCAATTCATTCAACTATTTACTCATAGGATGTAAGTGAAGCGTGGGAGTAAATGACAAAACTACTCCAAAACATATAAGTGAAGATCAATGAGTAGTGAAACAATTAAGTAGCTATGTGAGGACTTTCTCCCTCTCTCTCAGTAATGATTTTCATATATGATTATTTTATTTAAAAGACAAGAAAAATAAAAATATCACTCCAAGAATAGGACGTGTCATGTGAACGAATAAAAATTTAGGATTAACATAGGCTAACCAATAGTTGACAGAGAGAGGTGGGATGAGTAGCGTCCCCGAGCTTAGATGCTTTAGAGTTCTTGAAATACTTACTTGGGGTGCCTTGGGCATCCACAAGCTTGAGCTGTTGTAGCTCGCTCAATGCTCTCATATCATGGTTTCACCTATTCTCAAAAAGTTCATCCACACAGAACTCGAAAGGAACTCGTGAGATAGGTTAGTACACACAATAATAACTCAACTCTTCATGTACTGCCAAGACAAGTTGTATTATAATTTGCAAACATATTCTACTATTTATTATCATTTCCACAATTTATATCTAACAATATAGGCTATGGAAACTATAGGATGTGTAGATATCAAAACTATGACAACAATCTGTCCAAACAGAACAGTATGTAGCAATTTATGAAAACTATGTACTTCTGTAACTAACTAAAATTATGAAAAATTAGGACATGCTATAATATTTGTATGACAACACTGTGTAAAAATTTCAGAAAGTTTCCATGTTCGAGTAAAATATAAAAATCCAAACACTACAACAAGAGTTTCTGTTTTTACACAAAACATGTCAAACCATGCAATGCAAGCATCCTAATGCAATTCTTGGAACTTTTTTATTGAAAATAAAATAAATAGCACCTAAAATAAATTAAAAAAAATAAAACACTATAGGAATCAGCTTCTTTGTCGTCTGCCAAAGCAGACGGAAAAGGGGTGTTCCACTGTCGGGAAAGGCCTTTACCGTCACCCTCGTGTCCGCAAGACTTCTACAACTACCGTCGTCGGTAAAGGCCCTTCTTGTCCGTGTGCCTAGAAAAAGAAAACGAAAAAGGAGTTTGTCATCAGCGAGATGTGTGAGTAGACGACAAAGGTGTTTAGACAGCAGCCGACAGGAAACTACTCCGTTACGTGGCTAACGGAGTATTTGTCGCCTGCCTTCTTTAAGTTCTTTGTCGTGTGCCTTGTTTAAGCTCTTTGCCGTCTCCTTTTTTTAAACCTGCATCGTCTGCCTTCTTTAAACCTTTGTCGTCTGCCTTATTTGAAACCTTTGTCATATGCCTTCTTTACAACCTTTGTCATCTACCTTCTTTAAAACCTTTGCCATCTATTTTCCGGGGCAATAGACGACAAAGTAACCATATGCGCCAGCCGCCTGTTGCCCCAATTTGCACAGCTATCTGCCAAGTGGCCCCTTTGCCGTCTGCCAGCTGATGGCAAAGGCCTTTGCCATCAGCTGGCAGATGGCAAAGAGCCCATATTGTCACTGTTTTGTTTATTTTATGTTATTTCACAGCACATATATGATATATAGTTCACATCACATATATATAGTTCACAACAAATATATGTTATACATATAAAGTTCATCAATGCCATTTGTTCATTAATCACAACACATAGATCGAAAGAACTAACATACAAAGTTTTACACTGTTCATCCATATATACATACATATAGTTCCACATTGTTCATCAACTCAAATGAAAACAAAAACAAAAGCACTCGATCAATCCCATCTTCCATGTAATTAATCTAATCTGCAAAATGCGAATAATAAAGTTAGAAGAAGAAGAAGTACAATATATGAAATTTTTGAGCTTATTATGTCATTTTGGAGGAAAATAAGCAAAGTATATGACCTTTTTGAGCTAACCAAGGTTATTATGCCATTTTTGACCTAACTAAGCTAATTATGTCATTTTGATGAAAATAAGCTAACTATCTCACATTTATGATGTAACAAATGCTCTTATGCTATTTTTGACCTAACTAAGCTCATTATGTCATTTTAGAGGAAAACATGCTAAGTATATAGCATTTATGAGCTTACCAAGGTTCTTATGCCATTTTGAGATTATTATGTCATCTAGGAGGAAGATGCGCTAAGTTATGAGCTAACCAAGGTGCTTGTGATGTTTTTTACCTAACTCAGCTCATTATCTCATTTTGGAGCTAAATTAGCTATTTATGTCATTTTGGAGCTAAATTAGCTATTATGTCATTTTGGAGATAAATTAGCTAATTATGTCTTTGTTGGGTAAAAGAAGGTAAGGAGAAGAAGACAGAGGAGAAGAAAGAGGAGGAGGAGCACAAGAAGAAGAAGAAGAAGAAGAAGAAAAAGAAGAAGGAGAAGGAGAAGAAGAAGAGGAAGAAGAAGAAGGAGAAGAAGGAGGAGGAGGAGGAGGAGAAGAAGAAGAAGAAGAAGCAGAAGAAGAAGCAGAAGAAGAAGAAGAAGAAGAAACACAGGAAGAGGAAGAGGATGATTACAATACTTTTCTTATTTTGAGCTTATTATGTCATTTAGGAGGAAGATACACTAAGTTATGAGCTAACCAAGGTTCTTGCGATGTTTTTTACGTAACTAAGGTAATTATGTCATTTTGGAGCTAAAGCAGCTAATTATGTCATTTTGGAGCTAAATTGGCTAATTATGTCATTTTGGAGCTAAATTGGCTAATTATGTCATTTTGGAGGATAATTAGCTAAGTATGTCTTTGTTGGGAAAATAAGCTAAGGAGAAAAAGAAAGAGGAGAAGAAAGAGGAGAAGGAGAAGAAGAAGATGGAGAAGAAGAAGAAGAAGAAGAATAAGAAGGAGGAGGAGGAGATGAAGGAGGAGAAAAAGGACAAGGAGTAAGAGAAGAAGAAGAAGAAGAAGAAGACGAAGAGAATGATTACAATACTTTCCTTATTTTGAGCTTATTATCATTTAGGAGGAAGATACACTAAGTTATGAGCTAACAATGGTTCTTGTGATGTTTTGTACCTAACTAAGCTAATTATGTCATTTTGGAGCTAACGTAGCTAATTATGTCATTTTGGAGCTAAATTAGCTAATTATTCCATTTTGGAGGATAATTAGGTAAGTAAGTCTTTGTTGGTAAAATAAACTAAAGAGAAGAAGAAAGAGGAGAAGAAAGAGGAGAAGGAGAAGAAGAAGAAGAAGAAGAAGAAGAACGACGACGAGGAGGAGGAGGAGGAGAAGAAGAAGGATAAGGAGGAGAAGAAGAAGAGGAGGAGGAGGAAGAGAAAGAGGATGATTACAATACTTTTCTTATTTTGAGCTTATTATGTCATTTAGGAGGAAGATACGCTAAGTTATGATCTAACCAAGGTTCTTGTGATGTTTTTACCAAACTAAGCTAATTATGCCATTTTGGAGCTAAAGTAGCTAATTACGTCATTTTGGAGCTAAATTAGCTAATTCTGTCTTTCTTGAACCTAAATTAGCTAATTACGTCATTTTGGAGCTAAATTAGATAATTATGTCATAAATGAACTGGAGAAAACCTACCGCCATGGTCATCTAGGAGAGGCATCAGGGTTGCTTGGGCCGGTTGCGTTTGGAGACGATTGAACTAGAGAAGGGTCATGCGATGGCGCTCGGGAGTTATTCTGAAGAAAAGATATTTTGCAATGTCTCGCTAGCATGATGGCACTCAAATGTTAATACTAGTTTATAATGACCACCGAAATGAATCTCACCGTGTCAACCACAAAAAATACGAGCATCGACGGAGGGGGCTGACCGGTCTTCTCGCACATAGACTCCACGTTTGGTTTTGAAGAGTTGGTCATATTAGTTAGTAATGAGACAGACATTACACGCATAATTTGGTTAATCTAAAAAAGGAACTTGCCACAAGAAGGTCGTACATGGCAAGGTGACCCGCCTCATTCCGGGCCCTCTCCTGCTCCAACAACCGAGCCATCGTCTGGTCCCTCTCCTCAAGAGCATCCTGAAGAGCAGCCTGGTTCGCCACTCTCTCTTTCTGAAGAGCAGTCTGCAACACCATTTCTCTTTACTGAAAGTGCGTTATATCGACTAGAGGGGGTGAATAGGAGATTTTTAGAATTTCATCACTCAGGAAATTTGTTTTGAGGAAATTCCTCACTGATGACTAACTTGTAGCGGAAACAACAAAGGATCAGGGGTGCAAATTATACTTTCAGCAACTTCCTCAATGAGGATTATGAAAAACAGTTTGCACAGTACGCAGGCATAGAGTAGCAGGTGATGATTAACTAGTCTGAAGAATTTGAGGTTGAGGAAATTCAGAGAAAGTCTTCAGCAAATTCTTCAAACAGAGACAATGAAAATCTTCAACATACAATATTGAGGAATTGAAAGAGTTGAAGAAATAGAACCCGGATCACAGTGAAGACAGTTATTGATGACCCAGTTCCAACTGTTGTGACAGTCGTGCGTCTGGTTCGGAGCGGCTTGGTATTGAAGCCAAAGGACACACAGTCCCAGGACACACGGTCCCTACCGTATCTCCTTGAGCTAAGGACGCACGACCCTCGCTCGACACTCGTGGTAATTCTTCGGGGCATAGTTCCAAACCCTCACAAACTTGGTCACCCAGTAATCCACAATTGATTGCTCGATTGCTCTAGACCATGATGCCTAACCGTCTGGAGGATGCATAGTCCTCAAAGGTAAAAGGCTTCTGTTCCACACAGGAACAAATTCTTTAGTGATGCTCAATCACTTTTTTTTGTTTGTGGTTTGGTGTTTGGGGTATTTCCTCACTAATGATTTGCTCTCGAACTCTTTGAGGAATTTGGGATGCTCTAAATGACTAGTATCAGTTTCTTGCGGAGCAGCCAACCAGCTAATGGTTGTGGGGGCGGCTATTTATAGCCTGGGAGCATCCCGACATGATTTGACATTAATGCCCTTAAATAATATGACCATTGGTGTGGATAAGATCGGTGATGTGGCGTGAATTGCGGCAACGGTCGGGACCCTCAACTGTGACAGTCATCATGTCTCTCATATTCCTCACTTGAGGCTTTTGTTAGGATTAGGCTTGGGTTGAGCACCATGAGGAAATTCATTCCGAAGTGTTACCTCGACCCCCTTTAACAGTACGGTGTTCCTATGACTCAAGAGTGAAGAAAATGAAACATAAAGAATAAATCTTCACGCTTCATAGTCTTCGGATCATTTTTCTTTAGAACACACTGAATTCCTCATCTTCAATATCTTCATGAGGAATATCAATTTCATCGCAATTTATTCGCGATCAAAGTCTTCAGCAGAAGACCAATTTCTTCAGCCGAAGATATACATTTTTAGGGGCCGATATTCATCGTATATTAAAAACTCCTCAGCGACTTATAGATCATGTGTACACTCATGAACACATTAGATACTTAACCTATAAGTCTTCAAACCACCAAAATCACTAAGGGGCACTAGATGCACTTACAATCTCCCCCTTTATGGTGGTTGATGACAATTAGGTTAAGTCTTCAACGGGGATGAAAATATGAAGTGTAAATACTCATTTGAGGAATTTGAAATCAAGATACAGAGAGACTCCCCCTGAAGATGTGGATATCTTGAGGATTTTGCTTTTCATAGCAAATGCACATTGATGATTTATATCATGGAGATCTTCCCGTGAGTCTTGTAAATCATGCATACATATGACATACAATATGAAGAATTTGAGAATGCACGATGAGAAATGGTATCTGACGAATTTCAACATGCGTGCATTAATATTTTGAGGAATAACCATGCGAAGAAAAACGTTCAAAAAGCGTCAGAGTACCATCGGGCTTAAGTTACAACTCATCACATAGAACACTTCAGAAGAACCCGGAGTTTGTAACTTAATAAAGTTCATAAGCCCCAAAATATATCCCGCGTGAATACTAACTCTCAGATTTCTCCCCCTTTGTCATCAAGTGACGAAAAGGGACAAAACTAAGGACTAACGCCCCTTGAACACTTTCACTTCTTGGCTGATGAAGAAGACGCGTGAGGATTCTTGGCGACGGGCTTCCTCCTTGGGCCAGTAACAGTGTCTTCTGGTTCTTCATCAGATTCTGCAGTGCTGAATGAAGAAAAAGAGATGTCCTCAAGATCTGGAACTAGAATTAGCTTGAATTTCTTCTTGGGAGGCCACGACCAGTCGAAGTCCTGAGTAAACTCCGATTCATCAAGTTCTTCTTGAGTCTTCAGATGAGCCAGAGTGGCCCAGGTGCAATCAAAAACCTCATGAAGATAGTAGTGATTTTTCTTCACTGCATTCTGAGTCTCATTGAGGGTTTTCACAATGGCACTAAATTGAAGTTTGACCCATTTGTGAGTGCGATCAACCTTATGATGAAGACTGAGGAGTAGTTCTCGGTTACTCATCACCCTTGTGGCAACAGGGCTATGCGGCTCGTGAGCTTCAGTGTCATCCCATGAAGAGTATGCATCTGGTTCACGAAACTGGACACCAAGGGTCCGACTTCCTTCATCGATAACATATTTTCCTTTTTCTTCAACAGGCTCAAAAGTCTTCTTATTGACTCTGATAGGAGGCATATATCCAATGTGATTGTTGAAATCGGCATGATAGTTGATGCCTGACCTGTGTCTGATGAATCTCATGATCCATGGAGCGTAATTCTTCGTGTCGAAGGGTGACATAGCATTCTCAGCCACAGTCCTCGGGAAGAAGTCGTGAAGGTTTATTGGGATGCCATGAATGATGTTGAAGAGGACATTCTTCATGATGCCTACAACATCTTCTTCATCATCATGGCCCTTAATTGGAGCGATAACACTGCACAGAATCCTGTAGACAGTCCTAGGTTCATACTTCAAGTCTTAAACCGGAAAAATCGTTCTTGGTGGTTGACCCTTGGCCAAAGGTTTCATGAGGACTTCCATCAGTTTGTTGGGAAACTCTCGTTCATCATACATGATCACAGCTTGTTCTAAGGGAATTGAAACCGGAAGCACTCGTAGCAGCACAGTAGCAGGGGCTTTGTAATGTCTGTGCTGTGTCATCCAGTCCAACACCCAAGTGTTGATATCCTTCGGGTGTCCAGAGAATGATATCACTGTTCCAATCACAGATATCAGTGCAGAGAGGCAGCAGTCGGGCTTCATGAAGCACGTTGAGGACTGGGGTGAAGCCAGGAATTTCTTCCAACTCAACATGGGGAATATGCATGTGCTGAAATATTTTGTCTCTTCCACAGAGCACAGAGGCATAGTAGTTGAGCTGAGTCCTTGTCCAAAACTTCATGCGTCGATGAAATACATCCATTGCTCATAAAATGCTTCCTTCTGAAACTTTGGCCTCTTTGAAAAAGGCTGATTTTGCATTGGCTGAAGATTATGCTGCTTTTGTTGAGGAGATACTATCATTGCTGTCTAAGTGTTGACCACAACAATAGAAGTTTCACTATTGGGTGAAGGAGCATTTTCTTCAGCATGTTCCTCAGGTTGAGGATTTTCTTCAGGTTGAGGGTTTTCCTCTGGTTGAGGATTTTCCTCCGGTTGAGGATTTTCCTCGGGTTGAGGATGTTCCTCAGCTTGAGGAATTTTCTTGGTCGACGAGGAACAATATTTAGCTGTTGCAGCTGATCCTTGAGCAGGTTCATCAGACGTCTTGTGAGGAATGAAGGACTGAGGAATATGATCAATTTGTATTTCCTAATCCATGGTTTGTTCAGAATCAGCATCTTTCATTTCCTCATCAATCGGAATTCCCTCATCTTCTTCTAGAATGACATAGTCAATTCCGAAGGGAATCAAAGTATATGATGGAGCTATCTTTAGAAGCACAACATCCAGTGGAGTAGTTTCATCAAGTTTTTTGACGCGCTTGGCATCTGATGATTCTGGAGTAAATGAAGCTTTTCTTTTCTTCGCTTCTTTCTCAGCAGCCTTGGTTTTCTTCACGTCTGATGCAGACGGAACCATTTTCTTCACCGTTGAGTATTGAGGTGAAGGTATTTTCTCTTTAGGAGCTGGTGCAGTATCAGTCCTGGCAGTTTCCTCAGTTGGAGCATTTTCTTCAGCTAGAGCAGATTCATCAGCTGGAGTGCCTAGAGGTATTTCCTCAATTAGAGGTTAATTAGCTCGACTATCTTGAGGCATTTCCTCAGCAGGAGATTCTTCTTCTTCACCTTCCTCAGTCAGGTGAGCAGAATAGCTGGGCTCTGGCTGCTTTGGGTTTGCAGGAGGAGCAACCTTCTTGTTATATTCATCAACTGCATTGGTTGCAAACTTGATGAAATTTGACTTGAGACTTTGACGATCAGATAGTTTCGTGTACTTGTTGGTCAAAGTCTTCAGTTCAGCATGGGTAGAAACAAGATCATCAAGCGACAGGTTGAGGAGATTCTGCCTGAGGAACTTCTCCTTCTTCAGTTTTGCAGCCTTTGCTTGCTTGGCTTGCGTCTCTTTCCATTTGGCCTCATTGATGAATGTGGCCACCATATGGCTGATAACTGGGGGAAGCTTCAAGTCATCAATGGGTGTGTTTGGATCATCATACCAGACATTGATGTAGTCCAATAGGACCTTTGGGTCTATGTCAAGAGGAATAGCGCTGCCTGAGGCTTGTGCGACACGTTCCTACTTGTTTCTGATGATGACTAGAAGAGTTTCATCATCAAATTCATCACTTCCTTCTGATGCAGAAGGGACTCTGATGACTTTTCTTGGGCTGGGTCTGATGCCTCTTCCAGCAGTCATTTTAGTCTTCAAGGGTGTTGGTGAAGACTTTGTCTCTGAGCTCGTGGGAGATGGTACAGAGGAGCTGGAATGAGCAGGTTGTTGCTAGACAATCTTCTTGTGTTCAGGCTTTGAAGCCTATGTAATTGTTGAGGGTTTTGACGCAGGCGCAGCCTTCTGAAGCAATAGCTCTTTAGGCTTTGCAGCCTTTGGTTTTTGTGGCACAGTCTTCACTTGAGGAATAGTTGTACCTGAAGCTTCAGCAGCAGAAGAGGTGGCTGCAGTGGCAGCAACAGATTCCTCATTGAATTTCCTCACTGCAGCTTCTGCTTTCTTCTGAAGCTTAGACAAGTGTTTGTCTTTTTCCTCAGGATAATCATCAATAGTTTTGATGCTTGAGGGATGTGCTACTTGATGATCACCAAGAGGAGGCCTTTTGCAAGGTGGCTTGAGGGCGAATTTCTTCGCATACTTGGGAGTGACGAAGCGATATTCCTTCCATTCCTTAGTCCACCTGCGTTTTATCCTTTGAAGCCTGATTTTACTTTTCGCCATAGGTTCTTGCTAATCTGGCGTACAATAGTCAAGGTATATATCCTCAGGGGTATAAATTGCAGTGTTCTATTCCAGTTTCTTTCAACCCTTTTGCTTTCTGTCATCTTCCATTTTCTTCAGCTGAGTCTTTTGCTGAGGAATTTGCACTTTTGAGGATTCTGATGACACTGGCAAAGTTTCTTTGAGGAATGCTTCAAATGAGTTAAGTTGATGAGAACCTAGAGATTCATCAACTGATATTTTGTACCAGTGAACAGAGTATGGGTGCGAGGAATTTGGAGAGGTCATATCCGTTCTCAGATTTGAAAAAATTCAAATTTTAAAAGTTGAGGAATTTGACCAGTGGGTTGAGGAATTTGTCTAAGCACTCTGATCTTGGGTTCTAGAGTTGTGCAGATTCGAAAATTTGCACAATTGAGGAATCACGTGGAGTATTTTAGTGGCTTAGTGAAATTCATCAAGTATTTGACGAATAGAGTGTGCGAAGCTGATAGACACTGAGGAAAAACAGATTTCTCGAATCTAAGGTAAAATAGTAGATCGAAAGGGACAGTAAAACTAGGATTTTATTTACCCTATATGGCAAGCACGAAGAACAGAGGCAGCAAGAGTAGATGCTCTTCGGTTCGAGTCCGCTGTGCCCTAACTTGGCGGCAGAAGACAGCTACGGCAGCGGCAGATGTAGATGTTCTGCTTCCGACGTGAGTCCGGTGTCGGAGAGGTCGAGGCAGTGGAGCTGTTCCTCGCCGGCGACGAGTTTGCTAGCGGTGGCGCTAGGTTTTGTGCTTGAGGCAGAGAGAACGACGGTAGAACGAAGATTTTGAACAGAAGAGGTAAGGACGTATTTATAGCTCACGTGAAAACGGTCCGGCCAATACTTTCGGACCGAACTACCCTTGCACATTCGTCTCCGCATGACACGTGTAGCCTGATATTAAAGCGGTGGAGATCATGCTTATCTGATCTTGGGAAGTGGGGTTCGTTTACTGTGCAACAATATAAAAATTATTTTTGAAGATTTGAGGATTTCGTTGCCAAATCCTCAGCTGAAAAGGACACAGTGAGGATTTTGAACAAAAGTTTCAAGTAGAACGCATATGAAGAATTGAATAGACTGGGTGAGTATAGCATAGAGGGGAGTAGGGTCCAATCACATTTACTTAGATGAAATATCAAGTTGAAGAAATAGCTATAAGTGAATGTTGTTGAGGACTTTGAAATCACCGTCTATATATATATATACATATATATATATATATATATATATATATATATATATATATATATATATATATATATATATATATATATATAGGCAAATGAAAATCATCAAGTGTTTTGAAGATTTTGAAAAACTTAAGGACTTTGTGACAAAGCGTCAGGTTGATGAATTTCAACTTTGAGGAAAAACAACTTGAAGAATTTCAAAGTTGGTTGGTGGCGTGACCCACCATATAAGAATGATGATTTCACGCGCCGCGTACAATTGTCGTAGGGCCCTGAGAACCAAATTCTTCATTAATTTCCTCACACTAAGAGTGATATTCTTCATTGATTAAAGAAAATTGATTCTTTGTGTGTTGCACATCTAAGTCATCAATTTTGCATAAGTGTTAAGATGTGTGCATGTTTTTACAAAACATTTGAAGATTCTAACATATTTAGCTCACACCGCAACTTGCAAAACCTTTTCTCATCCAAGGGCTTAGTGAAGATATCATTTAGTTGATCGTCAGTCTTCACATGGTCAATGATGATATTGCCCTTGAGGACATGGTCCCGATGAAAATGATGATGAATCTGGATGTGCTTAGTCTTCGAGTGTTGTACTGGGTTGTAGGTGATCTTGATTGCACTCTCATTGTCACGGTAGAGGGGCACATTCTTCATGTTGATGTCATAGTCCTTGAGGGTTTGGTTCATCCATAGCAATTGAGCACAACATGATCCAGCAGCAATGTACTCAGCTTCGGCAGTGGAGAGAGAAACGCAGTTCTAATTCTTTGAGAACTAGCAGACTAATGATCTTCCGAGGAAATGACAAGTGCCAGAAGTTGACTTGCGATCCACACAGTCACCAGCATAGTCAGAATCAGAATATCCCACAAGATGAAGATTTGAGCCCTTGGGGTACCATAATCCTAGTGTTGGTGTGTGAGCTAAGTATCGAAGAATATGCTTCACAGCCTTATGGTGTGATTCCTTCGGTTTTGCTTGAAAATGTGCACACATGCAAACACTAAGCATTATATATGGCCTAGATGCACATAAATACAGTAAAGAGCCAATCATTATGCGATATTCTTTACTATTTTCGTCAGTGCAGAGGTCGCCGTTGGTAGGCATGGGAGTCTTGGCGCCTTTGCATTCATGCATGTTGAATTTCCTCAGAACATCTTTGAGGTATTTCTCCTGTGATATGAAGATGCCATTGCGTTGTTGATGAATTTGAAGACCTAAGAAGAATTCCAACTCCGTCATCATAGACATCTGATATTCTTCACTCATCATGTAAGCAAATTCATCGCTGTAACGTTTGTCAGTACAGCCAAATATGATGTCATCGACATATATTTGACACACAAATAGTTCATTGTCATAGGATTATGTGAAGAGAGTTGGATCGAGTGAACCAGGTTTGAAGCCTTTCTTCATGAGGAATTCCTTCAATGTATCGTACCACGCCCAAGGGTCTTGCTTGAGACCATAAAGGGCCTTTTTGAGTTTGAAGACTTTGTCTAGATTCTTCGGATCCTCAAAACCTGGGGGCTGAGCAACATATACTTCTTCCTCAAGCTTACCATTCAGGAATGCACTTTTCACATTCATTTGATATAAGGTAATGTTATGATGATTAGCATAAGCAAGTAGTATTCGAATAGCTTCAGGACAAGCAACAGGTGCAAAAGTTTCATCGAAGTAAATTCCTTCAACCTTTGTGTAGCCTTGGGCTACAAGTCGTGCCTTATTCCTCAGCACTTGACCATCCTCATCTCGCTTGTTTCGGAAAATCCACATGGTGCCGATGATATTGTGCTTGTGAGGATCTGGTCGTTTGACGAGCTCCCATACGTCATTTAGCTTGAATTGAAGAAGCTCATCTTGCATGGCTTGAATCCACTCAAGTTCCATGAAAGCCTCAACAACTTTTGAAGGTTCTGTGATAGACACAAAAGAAGAATGCCCACAAAATTTAACTAAGTGTAAAGCTTTTGAGCGAGTGAGAGGACCTGGCGCGTTGATGTCATCGAGGATTTTGTCAAGTTCTACTTCATTTGCAATCCTCGGATGAGCTTGTTGAGGATTTCGTCTGGGTGAGGAATTTGTTCTGGAGCAATTTCCTCACGAGCATCTTCTTGATTTTCATCGGTATTGGGATTGATTTCTTCAGCAATTTCTTCAGTAGGAACAATGTCTTTAATAGCTTTGAGCTTGATTGCTTCCTCGGGAGACAATTTATCTCGATCACGAGGCAATTGCTCTCTTTCCGAGCCATTAGTTTCATCAAACCGCACATCTATAGTTTCAACAACCTTGTTGTGATAGTTGTTGAAGACTCTGTAGGTGTGCGAGTCCTTTCCTTAACCAAGCATAAAACCCTCATGTGCCTTAGGTGCAAATTTTGAGCTATGGTGAGGATCTCTAATCCAGTATTTTGCACCGAAGACTTTGAAATAAATTACATTGGGTTACTTGTCAGTGAGAAGTTCATATGAGGTTTTCTTGAGGAATTTGTGAAGATATACCTCGTTGATGATATGGCAAGCAGTGTTGATTGCTTTAGGACAGAAACGACAAGGAGTCTTATATTCTTCAAGCATGGTCCATGCCATTTCAATCAGAGTCCTGTTCTTTCTCTCAACAATGCCATTCTGTTGAGGAGCATAAGGAGCAGACAATTCGTGAGTAATAACAAGTTCATCAAGATAAGATAAGCGATGGCGTCTCCCATCTCCCACCTCCCACCGCGGCGACCCAATGGCGATCTGGAACTCTAGCCGGCGTATCCTCCATCCTCGCCTCTCCTCTGCTCAGGTGAACCTTCCCGACCCTCCTCTCGTGGTCGTGCATGGCTTGCATGGGTGGTTCTACGTTGGATCTGGATTTTTCGCACGGTCGTGTATTACGGTGCACCCTATGAAGCACCGCCGCCCTTTCATCATGGTGATTTCCTTTGGTCGTCATGTGTTCCGTCTGTCGACTGACATAGTTGCCGCAGCTCTGGAATCAGTGATTGGAGGATCGGCTATTGAGTTTCGTGTCTCTCAAGTCACAGTTTCGGTTTTCTCATTCAAAGTCTCCTGCATGCAAGTTGGTTTTCATATTCTGGATTTACATTCTTTCAAGTGTTCAAGTTTTAAGTGTTGCTTCCATCTATGGGGACATGGAGGTCCTAATTGGCGTCGGGAATTTGCTCTGTGGAAGAAGCAATGCGATGTTGAATGGATCATTGTGAGTCCTTCTAAGAGGAGAGCATCTTTAGGTCTGATGGCCATGCATTCCAGACCCCTCAAGTCTTCACTTAAATCTGGATCTTCTGTTCGTAAGAAGCTGACTTTTGCATCCCTTCAGCAATATGAGGTTTGCAAGGGATACAGATATCCTGTTTCCCATAATGAGCTCGTCACGCTTGAACAGGCTGGTTATTCGGTGCCTTCTCCTGAACGTGTAATCATCTCAGCACCACCGCCGGCGGAACTCCGGTGGACGACAGCCACGCCGCATATTACGTTTGGGACAGTTTCTCGCCAAGTTTCATCTCCCGGATCTCCCGGCGATGATTTTCAAATTGCCAAATTAATCAGAACTTCTCCCGTGCAACAAGGCGCTACATATGATCCCGCCGAGATTCATGGTATTTTGAATGATGAGAATCAATTTTCGGTGGCAAGTTTGGATTCTGGGCCTATCTCCACCCTCATTAATGAGTCTGCTGAGGTTACCTCTCTCTCTGGGCCCGACCCTAATCACTCAATGGATATTCCCTCCTCTCAGGAGGCCCATTTGGCCTTTGACGAACTCATTAATAGCATGGTTGAGGATATCTTTTCTTGCTCAATTTGCAACGCTCGGGGCCATCTAGCTGCGAACTGCCCGGCTTCGCCTGGATGCGCTGAGAACACGGTGGGCCACGCACGATCTAGAGGGGCCTCTTTTATGCGTAATAATTGTCTTACTTGGAACTATAAGAGACCCACCACCTCCCCTGTCGCTGATATATCGGGAACTGCTGATACTCTCGGCGAAACAGCAACCCCTGTGACACAGTTCCATCCTATCTCGTCGCCGTCGCCTCCTCGAACTCCCTCTGAGACGCCACCGGTCACTCCGCCACCGCCTCCCGCAAGGGCGAACTTTGAGCTTGATCCCGAGTTCTTCCTCCCACCTGGCCACAATATCATCGATGGAGGTCCCGACCGGCAGCCTCGGACCTACACCACGCCTCCGGTCCCCATCACCAGACGTCATGAGTGCTTTGTCATCGCTGACGTCCACCCAGCACCACCGGCTGACAACGTGATTCAGGTACGGCAAGAAGTTGCTGCTCTTCTTCTTCACCAAGGGTTGCATGTTCGGTCTGCCCAACCTTGGATTGAGGGTGTTGGATTGTTTGAGCTCCGAGATGCGGCAGAAAGCTATGCTGTAGTCCACATGCTTCCGCAGGAAGTTGCTCAAAACTCTGTCATGCGTTTCCTGCGTCACGATCAGGGTCTTGGTTTCCGTGGCCAAGAGGGTTTTCGTCAGGGCTGTCTCATGCTTTTGGGGGTCCCGCTCGACTTCCGTAATACTGAAGATCTCCGGGCCACTGTCAATACCTTTGGGGAGTTTCACCACTGGGTCAGTGATGATCCTTACCTGGTTCGCTCTATTGTGTTTGCTGCATTCCGAGATAACCGGCTGGTCCCTCGCAGTATCAACTTCTCTGAATATGCTGCTTGGGTTGGCGCCAAGGTTTCCTGGTCTACTCCGGTATATATCCTGGGTGCGGCGGCTGCTGAGATTCTGCCTAATGATGAGGATCCCATGCCCCTCAATGGCAACCCTCATCCGCTTCCTGGACATCTTGTTCATGATAATCTGCAATTTGCTCTGCCCCCATATCCTGCGCTGGGTTGGAATGCGGTACCGCTGGCGCCTGGAGACCCAGGGCCTGCTGCTGGTGCTGCTGATAACGGAGGATGGGGTCAGCCGCCTGCTGCTGATGATGACGGAGGTTGGGGTCAGCCGCCTGCTGCCGCTGCTAGAGGAGGATGGGAACCTAAAGCAGCCCCGGAAGCACCTGTTGCTGATCCTGTTCAGGATCAAGAGTCTATGGTGATTGATTAACCGAGTCCTTCTTCCTCGGATTCGGTTCATGAGCTCATGGACCTTGACCCTCAGCCGCAGGGTGACATGGAGGGGGAACCTGCTGCTCAAGAACCACTGCTGGCTAATCCTGATGCCCCCGATGCTGACATGCCAATGGCTGCCCCGGACAATGATGCTGAGCTAGAGGAAGATGTGCCTGTGATGGAATAGGCGCATGATGACAATCCTCTAGCAATTGTTCTCTACAAACCCCCCCTCATTCAGACTGACAACATCTTTGATGGGGCTGCTAGGGTTGTGCATGGGCCTCCTCTGCCGCCTGTGATGTCCTGGGCATGCACCTTTGATGCTCTTATGGGAGCTGCTACTGCTATGCATGTACCTCGTCAACTACAGATGCCAATTCTGGAGCCCATTATGATCCCCAAGCGATCCTGGGCATTGGCATTCGACACTGATGCTCTAGAACCTTCTTTATCAGAGCCTGCTAGTACCTCTATCTCAATGCAGGAGGTAATCCCTCTTAGTCCTTCTTCATCTACAGAGGACTTATCTTTTCGTTTTCCTGCTCCATCCAATAAGGGGACCCGCAAGAAGGCCACTCTAGTGGTTGACTCCTCGGTCCGTCGGTGTACTCGCGGCTCCATCAAGGGAGACGGCTTCAAGCCAATTCTGCAGGAGCTGTCGGCGCATGTCCCCAAGAAGAGGAATCCCAAGGCCAAGCCAATGCCCTCTACATTGCAGGAGACTGAGGATGTTCAAATACCTCCTTCCACTCCTATCCAAGTGATTCAGGAGGTGGGACAGTCACTCGGCATAGCTCCTGAGAAGCTCACGGTGGTTCGACTTATGGAAGATCCTGCTGATTCTGCGCCATCGTCTTCTGATGTTTAATCCATCTATGTTTATCTGTTATTGTACTGGCTCTATGTACTGTCAACCTTCTGCTTGCGCTGTCTTTTGGTTTTTGGAACCCTGGTTGCACTGGCTATTACATGGCCTTGCTTTTGCTATATATATATGATCTGCAATGGATAGTCGTTCAACGAGAAGTTGGCGTGTGCTGTGTTGGAATGTGCGTGGCCTAAATTCGGATCATAGGCAGCGGGTGGTCCGTAACAAGATTGATGAGAGCCTAGCTGTTGTGGTCTGCTTAAAGGAAACAAAAATGCAGTCAATAGAGTTTCGTGAAGTTAAAGGTTTCTGCCCCAAACGCTTTGATCTGTTTGCTTACTTCCTTCCAAGGGTGCATCAGGAGGGCTTATCACCCTTTGGAACTCTTCCATTCTTACTGGTCAATTAGTGGAATGCACACCCTACGGATTGATCATCTCCTTTACCTCAAATCACACGGGTGAGTCATGGACTTTAGTTAATGTCTATGGGCCATGTCAAGGAGAGGCCCGTGATCTTTTTGTTAGCTGGCTTTACAATCTTAATATTCCCACTGGGCTAATTGGTTGCTTCTTGGAGATTTTAATTTCATTAGATCTCCTGACAACAGAAACCTTCCTGGGGCTGATGTGAATGACATGTTCATCTTCAATGAAATTAATGGGCATCTGGGATTGCTGGAACTACCCATTAAAGGCAGATCTTACACTTGATCCAATATACAGGATTCCCCTCTTCTGGAGCAGCTTGACTGGTTTTTTACATCAGTCAACTGGATCTCCTCATATCCTCTTACTCAAGTGCTACCCCTGGCAAAGACTGCTTCTAATCATGTTCCATGTGTGGTCACTTTAACACTTCCATCCCTAAATGCAACCTATTTCTCTTTGAAAACTACTGGGTTGAAATGGAAGGCTTCATGGAATTTGTACAACATTCTTGGCTCATTCCTTCAAGGAAGACACACATTACTGCTGTTATTATGGATAAGATGAAGCATCTTCGGCAGGCTTTGAAGAAATGGCAGACGTCTCTGTCACAGTTAAAAAAAATTATTTTCAGATGTAATCAAGTGGTGCTATGTTTGGATGACCTTGAGGAGTTGAGGTCACTTTTCAGACGAGAAGCTAATTTCAGGAAAATTGTCAAATTACATTTGTAACATCTTCTGCATCTTCAGTGCTTGTACTGGAAGAAGAGAGCCACTATCAGATTTGTTAAGGTTGGTGAGGAAAACACTAAATTCTTCCATGCTATGGCCACTGAGAGATATATGAGGAATTCCATTGCATCTCTCAAGTTAAATGATGGTTCTACCATCTCTGATCATGATCAAATTGCTGCATGTTTTTGGGCATCTTTTAAGGATAGAATGGGAACTTCTCTTGGCATTAACATGGCATTTGATTTACAATCCATGCTGACTGAGGTGGAGGGTCTAGACATTCACACAGAACCTTTTTCCAAGTCTGAAATGGACAAGACTGTTCAGGATATGCCCATTGACAAAGCTCCAGGGCCTGATGGTTTCAATGGTCTTTTCTTCAAGAAATGCTGGCACATTATCTCCCCTGAGTTTTACCAGCTTGCTGCTGATTTCCATGCTGGACAGACCGAGCTTGTGAACATGAATTCATCCTATATTACACTGATTCCAAAGAAGAGATCACCTGAACATGTGGGAGATTACAGACCAATATCACTTACTGGAATGGTCTCAAATTTTTGTCCAAAATGCTTGCTAACAGGCTTCAGTTGCAGATTGTGAAGTGTCTTCACAAGAACCAGTATGGTTTTATCAAATCTAGAACCATTCAAGATTGTGTGGGATGGACTCTAGAGTACCTGCACGAATGTCATCAATCCAAGAAGCCTATAGTTATTCTTAAGCTGGATTTTGAAAAGGCATTTGATTCTGTGGAACATGAGTTCATCTTCTAGATTCTAAAGCACAAGGGTTTCAATGACAAATGGATCCTTTGGGTTAGGCAACTCATAACTTCTGGATCATCTTCAGTTCTGATCAATGGTGTGCCTCGAAAGAAGTTCATGTGCAAGAAAGGTGTCAGGCAGGGAGATCCTATGTTTCCACTGCTTTTTGCTATTTCTGCTGATTTTTTACAAACTCTCGTTAACCAACTGCTGGTGGAGAGGCTGATACAGCTGCCTATACCTTGTCATGATAAGGATTACCCTATTGTGCAATATGCTGATGATACTCTTATCATCTTACCTGCTGATAAATCCCAGTTATTGCAGTTCAAGAAAATGCTCTTGCTTTTCTCCCAGTCCAGTGGACTACAGGTGAATTACCACAAATCTGCACTTCTACCTATTAACACGTCTCCTCAGCATCTACAGGATCTGGCAGGCTCCATTGGTTGCAGAGTGGGATCTTTACCCTTCACCTATCTTGGCCTTCCTGTTGGGACAACTAAACCAAGAATCATTGATCTCATGCCTCTAGTTGAGAACATGGAAAGAAGACTCAGTGCTAGTTCATCTTTTCTTGCTCAGGGGGGAAGGCTGCAGTATTTAAACTCAGCCGTGTCTTCTGTACCTATCTTCTTTCTATGCAGTCTGGATATCCCACCAGGTATACTGAAGCAGTTGGAGAGGATTGAAAGGCAATGTCTATGGAGAAGAAATGGGAATGATCATGCACTCTCTCTTGCTGCTTGGCCTCTGGTGTGCAGGCCTAAAAATAAAGGGGGGCTAGGGATTATGAACCTAGCAGTACAGAATGAAGCACTCCTGCTCAAACATGCTGATAAGTTCCTCAATCATGCTGACATCCCTTGGGTTCATCTGATTTGGAACACTTATTATCATAACACTGTACCTCAGGGAACTGCTCTTTGTGGTTCCTTTTGGTGGAAGTATATCTGTAAACGGCTTGACAAATTCAGATCAGTTACATATGTTCTGCCAAACAAGGGTGATTCCTTTCTGTTTTGGTCTGACTTCTGGTTGATTGGAAACTCCATTATGCCACTGGCGGCCAGATTCCAAAGACTGTTCTCTTTTGTCGCTGACCCTTTCTGCACAGCTCAAGAGGTCTTTACTGCCTTTTATGATGACAACATGCACTCCATGTTTCACTTACCACTGTCTGCTCAAGCTTATCAGGAACTGCTTTTGGTCCAATCTTTGCTTCAGGACCTGGATCTTAATCATCAGGCCTCTGACAGATGGGTATGGGGAAAGGATGCTAAGGTCTACACAGCCAAGAGATACTATGCTCATCTTCAGAGCAGCATTGTACCAAACCCTTTACTTAACTGGATCTGGAGAAGCTGCTGTACTATGAAGATGTTTGCCTGGATGCTCATCATGGACAGGCTAAACACTCAAGATATGCTAGAACGGCGTCACTGGAAGGTCTCTGATTCCAACCTTTGTGTTCTATGCCACGCTCGAGTCAAGGAGGTCAGAGATCATTTATTCTTCAACTGTCTTTTCAGTACCAGGGTCTAGAATTACCTGCAGATCACATGGCAGGGTTCATCTATGTGGAGTGCTGCTGTTGCGGCTAGAAAGGACTTCCATAACCCTTTCTTTGCTGAGGTGGTTTTCACTGCATGTTGGAACATCTGGATTATCAGAAATGCAAAGGTCTTCAACCAGGAGCAGCCAAAGTTCAAAAAATAGAGATCTGGATTCATTCATGACATTTCTGTGTTAGCTCATAGAATTAAGGCTAGGTTCAGGGATGATCTCCTTAAATGGATTTCCTTTTTGCCTCCTTGAGGTTTGTAATCCTTTGCTCTTCTTCCCCTTGTACATTCTAAATCTCCTCTTGTACATACTGCTCCCATTTATGAGAATAAAGGAAAATGGCTGTGGGGGGTTTTCCCTATAGTAGCCGGTCAAAAGAAAAGTTCATCAAGATAAGCATCAAGACCGGTGTTTTTGAATTCTGTCCCATTATCACTCCTGATGTGCTTGATCTTGACGCCGAAGTTCGTCGAGGCAGTTGAGGAAAATCGTTTGAAGACTTCGTGCACTTCAGTTTTATACAAAATGATATGCACCCAAGTGTATCTGGAATAATCATCAACTATGATAAAGCCGTATAAAGAAGATGCATTTGTTAGAGTGGCATAATGAGTAGGTCCAAATAGATCCATGTGAAGCAATTCATATGGACGAGTAGTGGTCATGATAGTCTTCGAGGGGTGTTTGGATTTGGTCATTTTTCCAGATTCACAAGCACCGCAGAGTTGGTCCTTGAGGAATTTTACTGATTCGATGCCAATGACATGCTTCTTCTTCGCCAGCGTGTGCAAATTCCTCATGCCTGCATGGCCAAGTCTTCGATGCCATAGCCAGTCTTCTGAGGTTTTTGCTAGTAAGCATGTGGCTGGTTGAGGACCTGTAGAGAAATCAACAATGTACAAATCCCCTCTTCTAACACCTTCGAAGACTTTGGATCTGTCAGATTCCATGATGACAACACATCTATATTTTCGAAAGATAACAAGCATATCAAGATCACAAAGCATTGATACTGACATGAGGTTAAACCCAAGGGATTCAACAAGCATCACTTTGTCCATATGCCTGTCCTTGGAAATAGCCACTTTGACAAGTCCCAATACCTTGCTTTTACCTTTGTCAGCATAAGTGATTTGCTTCAGTGGTGATGGATTTAGTGGCATATTCATCAGCAAGCTTTTGTCACCAGTCATGTGGTGTGTGCAGCCACTATCAAGAACCCACTCAGTACTCTTGGGTTTGTCATCCTATATATGAATTAGTACAACTTACCATCTCATATGCTTCAGACTTGAAGAATATGATATCAATTTCATCAGATAGGAATTTCATCATAAACAGTAAATTTGAGGACGTGTGAAATGTTATCATTTCATCAATGTTAGCTTGTGTCCAATCAAGCATTTTCCTTAGGTCTCTACCAAATTCTTCAGATGATGATTTTCATCTGGAGACCTGACCTACAAATGTGATTAGTTCAATTTCTTCACCACCCACATCTGAAGGGATGGTAAAGAGTTCATCATCCTGCAAGCACCATATGAGAAAGGGGGCATTGAAGCTAATGCACTTCTCTTCACGGTAGGTGGGTTAGAGTAATCAAATGGGTAGGCACAGAAGTTCTTCGAGGATTTATGAACATAATGATTTGAGGAGTAATGCTCATATTCATATCCCTTGTAATTTCCCTGCTTATGAGTAGCATTAGCACGAGTACGAGCATAGTTTTGACTAGTTGAGGATTTTCATCCTCTTGAAGACTTTGGTCCTCCTGAGGAATTTGATCTGGGGTTCAGATTCATCAGAGGTGGTTTCATGAGGACATTCACCTAAATATTTTCAAGGCAACTTTTGGGGACCCAGATTTTCCTCAGGGGTGGTCCATTCCTGCAGTTAGTTCCAACATATCGAGCAAATACTTCACCAGATTGATTTTTGAACAGTTTATAGTTGGAGTCAAATGACTCATCTGAGGAATGGGATAATTCACATGCAAAGCCTGTTGGATTTGATGGATCAACAGGAGGCCCTTTAGCAGCAACCCATGAGGTTTTGGGACACTGCTCGGGTTTCCAGTATGATCCATCAGCATTCAATTTCCTCTGAAAGGCAATTCTTTCATTCCTTGGGTTCCTGTTCAAAATCTGCTTTTTAAGCACATCGCATAGGGTTTGGTGCCCTTTGAGACTTTTTTACATGCCTGTCACATACAATTCCTTCAGCCCTGCATTTTCGTCATTGACATTTGTGGTTTCCTCAAGTGAGGAATTTGATACCACATGAGTAGTTGAAGAACTTGTAGCAATAGAAGCATTTGATGATTCTGGTGAAGAATTGGCAGTTTCATGTTCGATGCATTTAAGACATGGTGCAATTAATTCAACCTGAGTGGCATTGATCTGTTGAGCGAGTAATGAATCATTTTCCATTCGAAGATCATCATGAGACATCCTCAACTTCTCAAGATCAAGTTTCCTTTGAAGAAATTCATAGCAAAGTTTTCATGATCAGCTAGGAGTGTGCCATGACAATCTTGAAGATTATCAAATCTGGATTGAAGACTTTTCAAATCTTCAGTGAGGATTTGGGTAAGATTCATTTCATCATTCCACACGTCATCACTTCTGTCTAGCAGTTTCTGAAGCTTTTCAAGGGCAGTTTGTTGTTTAGTTGCAATGTTGGCAAGTTTACTGTAACTAGTCTTTTATAATCATCAGGTTTAAAGTCACTTGAATGAGAGGAGGAAGTATCATTCGATACCTTTGAACCTTTTGCCATGAAGAAATAGGTTGGAGCGAAGTCATCAGCATAGTCATCAGTGTGGATGGCGTTGTCATTTTCTTCAAGGCTGAAGATTGACTTGTTGACGAATGCGGTAGCTAGTGCAAGACTAGCCTGTCCAGATTCTGAGTCTTCTTCAGAACCCTCCTCTTCATCACATTCCTTAGATTCTGCCTCAGAATCCATTTCCTTGCCAATAAATGCCCGAGCCTTTCTGAAACTAGTCTTCTTGTGCGATGAGGACTTTGAGGATGAGGATTTTGAAGATTTCTTATTTTCTTCGATTCATCAGAGCTTTCATCCTTGTTTTCTTCTTCTTTGATTCCTTCACCCAACGAGGAAACTCAGCAATATAGTGACCTGATTTCTTGCATTTGTGGCAGGTTCTTTTCTTGTAGCCTTAGATGAAGATTCTGATTTCCTCATATCTCTTCTTGAAGATTTACCAAACTGGCCACGTCTTGTAAACTTATGGAATTTCCTCACGAGCATTGCAAGCTCCTATCCAAGTTCTTCAGGATCACCAATGCTGCAATCTGAGTCTTCTTCTCAAGATGAGGAAATTGATTTGGCCTTCACTACACGAGGTCTAGAATAGCTTGGTCCATATAGATCTCACTTTTCTTCCTGTTGGAATTCATGAGTATTGAGTCTTTCGAGTATATCAGCAGGATCAAGCATCTTGTAGTCTGGTCTTTCTTGAATCATCAGAATTAAAGTATAAAATGAAGAATCCAAAGATCTTAGGAGTTTCTTCACAACTTCATGGTCAGTAATGTCTCGAGCTCCTAGTGCTTGCAGTTCATTTGATATGTCAGTGAGGCAATCAAAGGTATCTTGGCAGCTTTCATTGTCAATCCTTTTGAAGCGATTGAAGAGCTTGCGAAGAACATCAACACGAGATTCACGCTGAGTTGATACTCCCACATTGACTTTGGACAACCTTTCCTAGATTAGTTTTGCTAAGCCCAAAGCACTCAGTCTGCCATAGTGACCTTTTATCAGATGGCCACAAATAATATTCTTCGCTTGAGAATCAAGTTGCTTGAATTTCTTCACATCAGCGGCAGAGACAGTAGCAGTGATGGAGGGAACACCATCTTCCACAATATACCAAAGATCATTGTCAATAGCTTGTAGATGCATCTGCATCTTGGTCTTCCAGAAGGGAAAGTCCTTTCCTTCGAAAGTAGGACATCCTGCAGTAACCTTGATCATGCCTGAAGTTGACATAACTATTACTCCAGGTGGTTAAACCAAAATCACACAGAAAAAGGGAGTACCTTTCTCTGATACCAATTGAAAGTGCGTTATATCGACTAGAGGGGGGTGAATCGGAGATTTTTAGAATTTCATCACTGAGGAAATTCCTTTTTAGGAAATTCCTCACTGATGACTAACTTGCAGCAGAAACAGCAAAGGATCAGGGGTGCAACGTCTACTTTCAGCAACTTCCTCAATGAGGATTATGAAAAACCGTTTGCACAGTACACAGACATAGAGTAGCACGTGATGATTAACTAGTGTGAAGAATTTGAGGTTGAGGAAATTCAGAGAAAGTCTTCAGCAATTTCTTCAAACAGAGACAATGAAAATCTTCAACATACAATATTGAGGAATTGAAAGAGTTGAAGAAATAGAACCCGGATCACAGTGAAGACAGTTGTTGATGACCCAGTTCCAACTGTTGTGACAGTCGTATGACTCATTCGGAGCGGATTGGTATTGAAAACAAAGGACACACAGTCCCAGGACACACGGTCCCTACCGTATCTCCTTGAGCTAAGGACACACAGTCCTCGCTCAACACTCGTGGTAAGTCTTCAGGGTAGACTTCCAAACCCTCACAAACTTGGTCACCCGGTAATCCACAATTGACTGTTGGATTGCTCTAGACCATGACGCCTAACCGTCTGGAGCATGCACAGTCCTCAAAGCTAAAAGGCTTCAGTTCAACACAGGAACAAATTCTTCAGTGATGCTCAATCATTTGGTTTTTGGTTTGTGGTTTGGTGTTTGGAGTATTTCCTCACTCATGATTTGCTCTCGAACTCCCTGAGGAATTTGGGTTGCTCTAAATGACAATCGTCAGTTTCTTGCGGAGCAGCCAACCAGCTAATGGTTGTGGGGGCGGCTATTTGTAGCCTCGGAGCATCTCGACATGATTTGACATTAATGCCCTTAAATAATATGACCGTTGGTGTGGATAAGATCGGTGATGTGGCGCGAATTGCGGCAACTGTCGGGACCCTCAACTGTGAGAGTCCTCATATCTCTCATATTCCTCACTTGACGCTTATGGTAGGATTAGGCTTGGGTTGAGCATCATGAGGAAATTCATTCCAAAGTATTATCTCGACCCCCTTTAACAGTACGGTGTTCCTATGACTCAAGAGTGAAGAAACTGAAACAGAAAGAATAAATCTTCACGCTTCAAAGTCTTCAGGTCATTTTTCTTCAGGACAAACCGAATTCCTCATCTTCAATATCTTCATGAGGAATATCAATTTCATCGCAATTTCTTCACGATCAAAGTCTTCAGCAGAAGACCAATTTCTTCAGCCGAAGATATACATTTTTAGGGGTCGATATTCCTCATATATTTCGAACTCCTGGGCGACTTATAGATCATGTGTAGACTCATGAACACAATAGATACTTAACCTACAAGTCTTGAAACCACCAAAATCACTAAGGGGAACTACATGCCCTTGCATTTACCACTGTAATGATCGATGGCCACACACACAATGAAATGGATGAAAGTTTTCTGAGTCCGTACAACGAACCTCGATGGAAATATCAACTGGCCATGGACGAGGCGTTATCTCACGACAGGAGCTCGACTAGCGTGCCTGGATCTTCGGGAGAGTGAGTGGACAACATATTATCCCATATCTAATGGCTATCGAGCCATGGGGCCTCCCACCACCCGATATCATCACCAACTCTGGATCCAGAGGTTCCTGGCTCGGGTTAAAGACCTCCTCTTTCCAAGCCTTCCCCACGTCCATGTATTTCACGAGCTTGTGGTGGGAGGAGATGTTGGTGAACTTCTCTAGATGATCCAGGATAGACTCAGAGAATGTTCTCAAATTTCGGCCTCCGCAAAACCCTAAGGATTCAAACAATGGGGCATGCACGAAGGTCTCCCCTGCTTCGCCTCGCCTAACTCACTACTCGATGGAAACGATGAAGGACTCACTCGATGGCGAGGGGAACACAGGACACAACAGTTTACCCAGGTTCGGGCCGCTGCGAAGCGTAAAACCCTACTCCTGCTTTTGGTCGATTAGCTCTCTCAAAGGTGATGGGTGAGTTAGTAAAGTGTTCTTGAGCCTCCGGAGGCTGAGAGACTAAGTGTGAGGCTGTACCATACGAATGAACTCCCTTTCTCCAGTATCCTACCCTATCTATTTATAGCGGATGTCCGGGTCCTCTTCCATCATAGCTTCGGTGGGAAGGGATCCCATAGCTGTCAATTTTGAAGGGGAAGGGGGAACATGCTCCCCTGCCCAAAGATGGTCGTCGCCTACAAAGAAACTGTCCTCCCCGCAGAGACGGGCCCATGGATGACGTTTGCCCTACTGGCGGGAGACTGTGGCTTTGTTGCACAAGAAGGGAAAGCTTTGGGGGATGCCTTTGGAAAGCCTGTGTGCCCCCGCCTCCTTTGCACCAAAGGGGAAACTGTCCCGACCTGGCATCTTCTGCTCGTGTGTCCTTTCCTGGCGTCACCCTTGACTCTTGAGGGCCGACCCTTCCTTGAAATATCCGTCGATCCAGAGGGGCCTGAGGAGGCCCCCTGCGGGTTTTTACACTGCTCCTCCTCGTGAGGCTTGGCTCCTCACGAGGGCCTTCCCTTAAGCTGTGTCGGGCTTGTTGCGTCGCTTCGATGAAGCAGGCCCGCATTGGGCCAGAGGCAGGTAGGTCTAGGTACCCCCAATCCCAGAACGCCGATCGTAGCCCCCGGGCCTGCGGTGTGCTCGGGTTGGCTTCATGGCGGAGCCTTGAGGGGCAACATGAGATGACGTGGGCCCTGAAACGCCTATGAGCCAGGCCGCCGCGCGACACACGGATGGTGTCTGGTCCTCCTTCTCCTCTGTCTCTTCCTCCCTTTATTAGGTGCCCTGCTTGTAGCTTCAGTGCCTTAATGCCTTCCTTCTTCCGCACTAGTCTTTCTTCTCAAACCTTTGACTCCGACCGGTGCCTCCCAGATCCAGCACCGCATAGTTCCTCGTCAGTCCAGCGATGGATCCCGTCGGCAAGCAGTGGTCAGAGGGGCATGGCGTGGCCCCGGCTTCCCCGCTCCTGGACTGCGCCCTCTCCAAGGAGGCGGATCTCGTCCCAGTTCTTCCATGGACCGCGGCTAAGACCAGTCAGCATTGGCGAACCCTGATTTGGCCTGGAGCCGTAGAGGAGCATCCCGTGACTAGGGCGGTGTATCCTTTCTTCCTTCATAGTATTTACATTGGGCTGGTGCCGCCTTTCTCTCGATTCTTCTCCGCCGTGTCGGATCCTTATGGGATCCAATCCCTTCATCTCCAACCCAACTCCATCTTGCTTCTGTCAGTCTTCGCCTTCTATTGCGAGGCTTTCGTTGCCGTGCAGCCTTCGGTTTCCCTCCTCTGTCACTTCTTCAGCCTGTGCCTGCACGACGGTGCTCAGTTGTCGGCGTGATTTTCCTTCGTGGCGGCCCAGAGCGGCAACGTGCTCCTCGACGCCGGGAATAAGGTGGAGAACTTCAAGCACCGCTGGGTCCTCATGTGTCTCAAGGATGCCAACCCCTAAGTGGAAGAACCGAAGGGGTTGCCGGAGAAGACCTCTGCGTGGAGCTCAGCAAACCTCTCCGACCCTCGGGCTATTCCCGTGTTGGAGCGCTTTTCCCGTGACATTGGCGCAAGAGGCTGACGGCGGAATGATAGTGAAGGAATTCGTGGCACAGCGCTTGGCGCCCCTCCACGCGCATTCCAGGCCTGTGTGAGAGTACCGGGCTGGCGACGATAAACTCCCGCTTTGGTCCCGGGACCTTCCCTTAGAGGACCTTAACAGGGTCTTGGCGATTCTGCTGGGGGCGACCCTAGAGACATTCCCTAGACCCTGGGTCCGCTGTATCATCATAACGACCAGACCGATCTGGTCTCCGCGATGCCCGTCTTCAACGAGCAGGGGCTCATCCTGACGGAAGGCTCTGGTCCGATGGAGGTGTCATCCGGAGACACTTTCGGGGAGGGGGCTCGGAGAAGACCTTCGACGACCACGCGGTGAGCGTGCTCCTCCCATCGCAGCTCGTCCTCCTACGCGAGCTCGAAGACGATGGCACCACTGATGGTACCCCTGCCGTGACACCCTCGCGCATGTCCAGGGCCTCCATAGGGCATGCGCCGACTCTGCGTGCTACGCGGTCTGCATGCGTGCATGCTTCCGAAAAGCTTCGGGTCGAGCCGTCCCCGGCGCACCCAGCCTCCGCCGGCGGGGGTCCAAGGTGTCGAGCACGCCTCGGCCTGCGGGGGCGCTGTTTCCTCTGTTGGCACCGGGGCGGAGAGAAGGAAAAGGTGGCGCGAACCCGAAGAGTAAGTCACCTTCTTGGGCGCACTTTGAGCATCTATGTCCGTGCTTGGCTGATTTAACCCCTTTGCTTGGCGTCGGGGACATCGTCTCACCGGGGCCGAAGAAGAAGAAGAAGACGATTGCCAAGCCAAAGTCGTCTACGGGTGAGGACGAGGAAGAGGAGGGGGCTCGTGGGGCAGCCTCCCTGGTCTTGGTTGTCAAGCCCCCTGAGCCCTCGAAGCATCCTGGGGCGAGCGTGGGGATGCCGCTACCCGGAGAACAGGCCTCCAAGGCTTCCCATCCTCCGGTGGTGCTGACGCCCGCAGCGGTGCAGCAGCCTTGGGGCCTCTTGTTCTTCGTGGCACCGCTCCTTCAGTAGCGCCGCCTGTGCCAGTGTTGGAGGCTCGTCAGGAGGTGTTCAAGAAGGCCTCAGGGTTTCTCGGACCATAATGCATGCGGCCTTCACTGCCCTGAATGGTGTCGCAGTCGAGATGAGGAAGGTCGAGGAAGAGGCCATGGCCACCCACGCCGTGTGTGAGGGGGCGCTGAAGGAGGCTAAGGCGGCCGTCAAGCATTGCGAAGATGTGGAATCCCACCCGAGCGCCATCCAAGGGGAACATGCCAAGCTGGTCGAACAACGTCGCTCGAAGGAGGAGGAACTCAAGGCCCGCGAGGCCAAGCTTACCGCCTGGGAGGGGGAGCTGTCCCGAGAGGCAAAGCGCCTAGGTGCAGAACAGGAGCACTTGGTTGAGCGGGAGAAGGATGCCACAACGAAGGCCTCCGAGCTGGCTCGCTTCCCCGACATTGAGCTTGGGCTTCTCAAGGCGATCCGCTTCCTCTATCGGGGTAGATTTGACGAGCCTCTGGCTACCCCGGAGGAAGGCTTCGCCGAGCTCGTGAATGGGTTCATCGTGGCGCTGGAGGCCGCCGTCACGCAGATGGACAAGACCTTGGAGACCTCTGCTTTGCGTTCGCGACTCGTGTCTTCACTCACCTTCATCTTCATGACCCCGGGTTCGATCTGAGCTCCACGATCGTGTTGGTCACTCTCGGGGCCCGCGACCGCGCCGCGGAGTCGGTAAAGGGTCTTGTGGAGGCGTTGGTGAGGAAGCTTGCCTGCGTCGTGCCCCCCTCGTCTCCAGGTACCGCTGGAGGCAACGACGGGGAAGAGGATGCCTCCAACATCGATGACCAGCCCCCTATGGAGGCGGTGACCAGTGGCGGCTCCTCCTGATCTACTGCACGTGTCATTTCCCTGCAATGCACATCATGCCTTGTGGAGTGATACGTCCATTTTGCATCATGCTTTCATGTTGATATTTATTGCTTTTTGGGTTGTTATTTTACTTGTGGTACCATATTTATGCCTTTTATCTCTTATTTTGCAAGGATTATTTGAAGAGGGAGAATTCAGCCAACTGGAATTCTAGACTGGAAAAGGAGCAAATCCTAGTCCACTATTCTGCACATCTCTAAATGCCCTGAAAATTTACGTGGATTTTTTCTGGATTATATTAAAAATACTGGACGAAAGAACTACCGGAGGGGGGCCACCAGGGCTCCACAAGCTTGCCCACCGCAACCACACCCCTAGTGGCGCAAGGCAGGCTTGTGGGCTGCCTGAAGGCCCACTAGCCCCCCTCTTTTGATATATGAAGCGTCCTGGTCTGGAAAAAATCAATAGGGAGCTTTTTCGTGGTTTCGCCGCCGCCACGAGGCGGAACTTGAGCAGATCCAATCTAGAGCTCCGGCAGGATGATCCTACCGTAGAAACTTCCCTCCCGGAGGGGGAAATCATCGCCATCGTCATCACCAACACTCCTATCGTCGGAGGGGAGGCATCTTCATCAACATCTTCATCAGCACCATCTCTTCCCCAATCCCTAGTTCATCTCTTGTAACCAATCTTCGACAAGCGACTCCGATTGGTACTTGTAAGGTTGCTAGTAGTGTTGATTACTCTTTGTAGTTGATGCTAGTTGGATTACTTGGTGGAAGAGTTTATGTTCAGATCCTTGATGCTATTCATTACACCTCTGATCATGATTATGATTATGTTTTGTGAGTAGTTACTTTTGTTCCTGAGGACATGGGATAAGTCATGCTGATAATAGTCATGTGAATTTCATATTTGTTCGGTATTTTGATATGATGTATGTTGTTTTTACTCTAGTGGTGTTATGTGAATGTCGACTACATAACACTTCACCATATTTGGGCCTAGAGGAAGGCATTGGGAAGTAGTAAGTAGATAATGGGTTGCTGGAGTGACAGAAGCTTAAACCCTAGTCTATGTGTTGCTTCCTGAGGGGCTGATTTGGATCCACTAGTTTAATGCTATGGTTAGACTTTGTCTTAATTCTTCTTTTGTAGTTGCGGATGCTTGCAAGAGAGGTTAATCATAAGTGGGATGCTTGTCCAAGTAAGGGCAGTACCCAAGCGCCGGTCCACCCACATATCAAACTATCAAAGTAACGAACACGAATCATATGCACATGATGAAACTAGCATGACAGAAATTCCCGTGTGTCCTCGGGAGCGTTTTTCCTCCTATAAGACTTTGTTCAGGCTTGTCCCTTGCTACAAAAGGGATTGGGCCACTTGCTGCACCATTGCTACTACTTGTTACTTGTTACTCTTTGCTTGCTACATTTCACCTCGCTACACAATCACTTGTTACCGCTACTTTCAGTGCTTGCAGATATTACCTTGCTGAAATCCGTTTATCAGAGCCTTCTTCTCCTTGTTGGGTTCGACACTCTTACTTATCGAAAGGACTATGATGGATCCCCTATACTTGTGGGTCATCAAGACTCTTTTCTGGCGCCGTTGCCGGGGAGTGAAGCGCCTTTAGTAAGTGGAAATTGGTAAGGAAACATTTTTATACTGTGCTGAAATTTCTTGTCATTTGTCACTATGGAAACTCTTCCTTTGAGGAGTTTGTTCGGGGTATCTTCACCACGAACGGAAGCACGAGGAGTTTCTCCTCAACCTGAGGTACCTACTGAAAATATCTTTTATGAAATTCCTTCGGGTATGCTTGAGAAACTGTTGGCTAATCTTTTCACAGTAGATGGATCTTCACATCCAGACTTGCATCTAATCTATGTAGATGAAGTTTGTGGTTTATTTAAACTTGCAGGTTTTCCCGAGGGTGAGGTAAAGAAGGAAGTCTTTCCTATATCTTTGAAGGATAAGGCGTTAACATGGTATAGGCTATGTGATGATATTGGATCATGGGGCTACAATCGGTTGAAATTGGAATTTCATCAAAAGTTCTATCCTATGCATTTAGTACATCGTGATCGGAACTTTATTTATAACTTTTGGCCTCGTGACAGGGAAAGCATAGCTCAAGCTTGGGGGAGGCTTAAATCAATGTTGTATTCATGCCCCAATCATGAGCTCTCGAGAAAAATCATCACTCAAAACTTTTATGCTCGGCTTTCTCATGAAGATCGTACCATGCTTGACACTTCTTGTGGCGGTTCTTTTATGAAGAAGGATATTGATCACAAGTGAAATTTATTGGAGAGAATCAAACGCTACTCTGAAGATTGGGAGCTGGAGGAAGGTAAGGAGTCAGGTATGAATTTCCAGTTTGATTGCGTTAAATCTTTTGTTGAGACAAACACTTCTAGAGATTTTAGCGCTAAGTATGGACTTGACTCTGAGATAGTAGCTTCTCTTTGTGAAACTTTTGCTTCTCGTGTTGATCTTCCCAAAGAGAAGTGGTTTAAATATCATCCTCCGGTAGAAAGCAACATAGCCAAAACCAATCTAGTTGAGGAGAAAATCATTGCTTTTAGTGATCCTGTTGTTCCTTGTGCTTACACTGAGAAACCACCATACCCTGCTAGGATAAAGGATTATTCTAAAGCTCCAACTGTGATACGTAGGGGTTACATTAGACCACTTGCACCCCTTGAGGAGATTAGAGTTGAACCTAGTGTTGCTATTATCAAAGATCTCTTAGCCGAAGACATAGACAGGCATGTTATCAAATTTTGTGAGGACTCCACTAGAATTGCTAAACCTCACACGAAAGACAAGCACGGACCTGTAGTTGGCCTGCCCGTTGTTCCTGTTAAGATAGGAGATCACTGTTACCATGGTTTATCTGATATGGGAGCTAGTGTTAGTGCAATACCCCGTTCTCTATATGATGAAATCGAAGATGAGATTGCACCTGCTGAGTTAGAACCCATTGACGTCACTATTACGTTAGATAATAGAGACACTATATGCCCTGTGGGAATTGTGAGAGACGTAGAAGCCCTGTGTGGTAAGACGAAGTATCCTAATGATTTCCTCGTCCTTGGTACTGCACAAGATAGCTTTTGTCCCATCATATTTGGTAGACCCTTTCTCAACACTGTCAATGCTCACATTGATTGCATTAAGCAGACCGTCACTATTAGTTTCGAGGGTGTGTCTCATGAATTTAACTTCTCCAAGTTTGGAAGACAACCCCATGAAAGAGAGTCGTCTGATAGAGATGAAATCATTGCTCTTGCCTCTATTGCCGTACCTCCTACGGATCCTTTAGAGAAATATCTGCATGAGCATGAAAATGATATGCATATGGAGGAAAGAGATGAGATAGATAAAATTGTCTTAGAACAATATCCTATTCTCAAGAATAATCTGCGTGTTGAACTGCTTGGGAATCCTCCCCCACGAAAGGGTGATCCTTTGTTCGAGCTTAAACAGTTGCCTGTCATTATTAGTGCTCTCCTCTCAGAGCGCGAAGATAAGAAGTTACTAAAAACTCTGAGGAAGCACCGTGCTGCTATTGGATATACTCTTGATGATCTTAAGGGTATTATTCCTACTCTATGTCAGCACAAGGTTAAAACCGATCCTGACTTTAAACCAGTTGCTGATCATCAAAGGAGATTAAATCCTAAGATGAAAGAGGTCGTTAGAAAAGAAATATTAAAGCTTCTGGAAGCAGGAATCATTTATCCTGTTGCTCATACTGATTGGGTAAGTCTAGTACATTGCGTACCTAAGAAGGGAGGTATCACAGTCGTTCCTAATGATAAGGATGAACTAATCCCACAAAGGATTATTACCGGCTATAGAATGGTGATAGACTTCCGGAAACTGAACAAGGCAACCAAGAAAGATCATTAGCCTTTGTCGTTCATCGACCAAATGCTAGAAAGGCTATCAAAACACACACACTTCTGCTTTCTGGACGGTTATTCAGGTTTCTCGCAAATACGTGTTGCACAATCTGATCAAGAGAAAACCACTTTCACCTGCCCTTTCGGTACCTTTGCCTATAGACGTATGCCTTTTGGCTTATGTAATGCACCTGCCACCTTCCAAAGATGTATGATGCCTATATTCTCTGACTTTTGTGAAAAGATTGTCGAGGTTTTCATGGATGACTTCTCCGTTTACGGGTCTTCCTTTGATGATTGCCTCAGCAACCTTGATCGAGTCTTAGAGAGATGCGAAGAAACCAACCTCGTCTTGAATTGGGAGAAGTGCCACTTTATGGTTAATGAAGGTATCGTCTTAGGACACAAAATCTCTAAAAGAGGCATTGAAGTTGATAAGGCTAAGGTTGATGCAATTGAGAAAATGCCTTGCCCCACAGATATCAGAGGTATACGAAGTTTCTTAGGTCATGCTGGTTTCTATAGAAGGTTCATTAAAGACTTCTCTAAGATTTCTAGGCCTCTTACCAACCTCTTGCAGAAGGATGTTCCTTTTGTTTTTGATGAGGATTGTGAGGAAGCATTTGAAATACTCCTGTCCATACCGGATTTCTAAAACCGACGGAATGACAATCAAAGATTGGAAAAAATGTATGGCCAATCGTAGAGATCTACTTGTAAGAAACACTATGTGTAGGCCAAGAATGGGATACAAGATGATCTCCATTCTCCATAATGGAGAGTCAGGGCCTATCTTGTTTTATGATATTCTACCTAAGAGGGGGTAGAGTAGGTCCTATGAGAGAGGAGTAGTTCCTAGGTACAATGTGTTATTATGTGCTACAATGTGTTATAGTTGATGATGATGAGGAGGAGTTGTGATTATGAGTAGTGACCAACTTTTGTTATATATATGATGTCTCATTCACGAAAATGATGATTAAATAGTGTTGGTGGTAATGACTATGATGATTATTAGCTATAGTGATCCAAGAGTTTTTATATTAATACGATGATGATTTTTTATTATGATCATGATTAGTTATTATATCATTGGGGGAAGGAAAGAGGATTAGATTCATGTGTGGATGAATCTTCGATGTTGGGTTCATTAGCCCAGATGTTGTAAATGAATGGTCGGTATGCCACAATACCTAAGAGACCGAGGATAACTTGCTAAAGTCGTTACTTCTACATCACGGAGAAAGAGAGGACACTTCTCTTTATTAGCTAGCTAACACAATATGAAACCCCTAAATTAACCCTCCAAACCCCCCAACACACACCCCCATTCAAAAAAAACCACCTCCTGATCCCGGTTGGTATTACCAACCGGGACTATAGGCCCTCCTGCGTGGGCTACCCGTAGAGGCCACGTGGAGACCCTTCTGCCCCGGTTGGTAAAGGAACAGGGACTAAAGGTTTTGGGCTTTAGTCCCGGTTCCGGAACTGGGGCTAATGGGCCTCTGGAACCGGGACAAATGGGCCATTTTCTACTAGTGGATAGTGATGATGATGATGCATTTATTGATGATGATTATTAGTTTGTAAGATTCCCAACTTAAATTATATATGTACATATTATTATTCATGTGAGTTATTCAATTTTTTTATGTTGTACTAATTTCTTTTAATCTTTGTCATGGCAGGTCAACACGTGTTGAAAGATGGTGGGCGCGGGTCCAGATCGCTTGACGGGTTCTTCTTCAGCGGCCCGCATGAGGGGTGGTACTTCCATTCCAACCCTATCTCTCCGTAGAGCCTTGGCAGACATTCTGACAACACCACCCGTGGGTGCTTCTTCGTCGGTGGCATTGCCCACTAGGAGAGGTGCTGGTCAGGTAGGCAAGAAGGGGAAGGGTACAGGGAGAGGTGGTGGCCGCGGAATAGGTAGGCGGACTGTTGCGCCGTCCTCGCCACCACCACCAGCTCATTCACCCGAGCACAGGACTACTATGATGGACCCGTTTGCGGAGGAGGCTACGGGGACTCCGGTCCAGGAGCCTCGGGTGGACGGGCATTCGGCCCATTAGACTCCGGTCCAGGATCAGCCTCGGGTCAAGGTGCCTTCGACCCACGAGACTCCGGTTCCTGAGGCTACATCCCACGAGACTCCTACCGCACAGGCTTCGGCCGACGTGGAGACGTCTAGATGGGGTCCCTGGCCGGATCAGACCGAGGGTCCAGGTGGTTGTTCTATTGATGGCGGGGATGAGTCTACGAATAGTGAGGGTGACGCGCAGGTGGACGGGGCCATCGTATACAAGCGTGGTAGTAGACGTCTCCCGGTCGTGTCGGCTACCCGTGAGCAGAGGCCGGTGATTAAGCCTGAAGGGTATAGGTAAGTACATTTACTCTTTTTTTAGCTTTTGCCTTCAAGTTTCTTCAAATATCTAATGTGTTGACCTTATCATACTGCAGGGGATGGACACACCCTCGTGGAGTCCGCAAGACCAACAACGTCCTTAGTGTGCTTTGCCGGACAAATTTCTCGGGGTTTGTCACGTTGCCTGGTGAGGGTCAGGTTCCTACACTAGGATTTACCTGGGAGCACTACGAGGCTGCACAGGCCCCGCCGGAGGAGATTATAGATGGTGTCTTGTGCCACACCAGGGCCGAGATGGTGATCAACAGCTTTTGGGTAAATTATCCTTTTACACAATCTAAAATTAACAATATAGCTAATTATTGTACTAATCTGTGTTGTCTCGTTTCATTGTAGACCATCTATAGGTGTGAGGAGGGATATGAGGAGGAGGCGGCCCAGGTTATCGAGGTCGAGTGTAGGCGGTTATTACACAACTTACGCCACGAGGCTCGGCCGCAGGCTATTCGAGACTACTATGCCATGTGTGATCTTAAGAAGCAGAAGGAGTGCCGCGGAAAGTATCTGAAGAAGGAGAAGTACATGAAGGTAATTACCTTTTCTTAAGGCCTTGTACTTAGTTTTCTTGATTTTATTCATAGGCGTAGTGCTCAAAATTCTTTCTAATAAATTATAGGTGCCCCCGAGAGGGTGTGCGGATAAGATTGATTGTTGGGATGCGTTGGTGGATGAGTGGTACACAGGCAACTCGCGAGCCGTCCACGACAATGCGAAGGATTGGCGTAGCCAAATGGTTGATGTGCCACACCATCGAGGCAGCGCCAACTTACTTCAGTTCGGATGAAACTCGGTATGTGGTTTTCTTCATGATTCATGCAATTCATTCTTCATGCTAGCTTGAGCCCCTTACTAGTACTTTGTTCCTCTCTTTTAGGCGCATCACAATAAGACGGAGATGCCAGAGTTGTACGTCTTTTTTGGCATGGCCCATACCGCCTCCCACAAGAAGTCGAAGGCATTCTATGAGTCTGACCTGGATGATCCAAATAACTTCCCCAAGATCTCATCCCACCACAAGCTTGTAAAATACAGGGACATGGGGAAAGCTTGGAAAGGGGAGGACTTTAACCCGAGCCAGGAACCCTTCGATCCAGAGCTAGTGATGATATCTGGTGGCGGGAGGCCCCATGGCTCGATAGCCATTAGAGATGGGATAGTACGTTGTCCACTCACTCTCCCGAAGATCAAGGCATGCCAGTCGAGCTCCTGAACTGAGATAATGCCTCGTCCACGGCCAGTCGATCTTGCCATCGAGGTTAGTTGTACGGACTCAGAAAACATTCATCCTTTTCATTGTGTGTGTGGCCATCAATGATTACTGTGGTAATGTGGAATGGTGTTGCAGGTTTCTCTTCAGAATGAGAGAGTGGCAAACCAGGCTGCTCTTGAAAAAGAGAGATTGGCAAGCCAGGCTGCTCTTCAGGCTGCTCTTGAGGAGAGGGACCGGAGCACAGCTCGGTTGATTGAGGAGGAGAGGGCCCGGAATGAGGCGGCTTACCTGGCCATGAACGAGCTTATTGTGGTAAGTTTCTTTTTTACATTAGCCAAATCATGTGTGTAATGTCTGTTTCATTACTAACTAATACGACTGACTCTTCAAAACCGAATGTGCAGTCTATGTGCAAGAAGTCCGGTCAAGCCCCTCCGTTGATGCCCGTCTTCTCTGCGATTGGCACGGTGGGTTTCATTTCAATGGTCATTATAAACTAGTATTGACAATTGAGTGTCATCATGCTAACTAAGACATTGCAAAATATCTTTTCTGCAAAATAACTCCTGAGCGACAACGCACGACCCTTCCCCAGGGCAACCGTCTCCAAACGAAGCCGCCGTGAGCAACCCAGGTGTTTCTCCTCCTTGATGACCACTGTCATAAGTTTTCTCTAGCTCATAACTTAGCTAATTTAGCTCAAAAATGACATAATAAGGAGGAGAAGAAGAAGAGAAGAAGAAGGAAAAGGAGGAGAAGAAGGAGGAGAAGGAGGAGGAGGAGAAGGAGAAGGAGCCCTCCTTCTTCTTCTTCTCTCCTCCTTCTTCTCCTTCTTCTTCTCTTCTTATTTTTCTTCTTCTCTCCATCTTCTTAATTTTCTTCTCCTTCTTCTTCTCTTCTTGCTTCTTCTCTTTCTTCTTCTACGTAGCTTATTTTCCCCAACAAAGACATACTTAGCTAATTATCCTCCAAAATGACATAATTAGCTTAGTTTGGGAAAAAACATCATAAGAACCTTGGTTAGCTCACAACTTAGCTAATTATCCTCCAAAATGACATAATAAGCTCAAAAATGGCATAAAAACCTTGGTTAGCTCATGAATATTATATTCTTAGCTTTTTTCCTCTAAAATGACATAATTAGCCAATATAGCTCCAAAGAGACATAATTAGATAATTTAGCTCCAACAAGAAAGAGGAAGAGGAGAAGAAGAAAAGAAGAGGAGGAGGAGAAGGAGAGAAGAAGAAAAAAATAAGGAGAAGAAGGAGAAGGAGCCCTCCTTGTTCTCCTTCTTCTCTCCTCCTTCTTCTTCTCCCTCCTTCTTCTCCTTGTTCTTATCCTTCTTATCTCCTCTAAAATGACTAACTAATTAAGCTCATTCTCCTTCTCCTTGGTTAGCTCATTAAAATGACTAACTAATTAAGCTCCAAAAATACATAATAAGCTCAAAATGGCATAAGAACATTGGTTAGCTCATGAATATTATATACATAGCTTGTTTTCCTCTAAAATGACATAATTAGCCCATTTAGCTCCAAAAAGACATACTTAGCTAATTTAGCTCCAAGAAGAGGAGAAGAGGAGAAATGAAAAGAAGGAAGAAGAAGAAGAAGAGAAGAAGAAGAGAAGTAGAAGGAGAATAGGAAGAAGGCGGGGGAGAAGAAGAAGATAAGAAGGGGAAGAAGATGGAGGGCTCCTTCTCCTTCTTCTCCTTCTTCTTCACCTTCCTCTTCTCTCCTCCTTCATCTACTTCTTCTTGTCCTTCTTCTTCTGTTCTTCTTTTCTTCTTGTTCTCCTCCTCCTTCTCCTTCTCCTCCTCCTCCTCCTCCTCCTCCTCCCCCTCCTGCTTCTTCTTCTGTTTCTTCTCCTTCTTCTCTTCCTTCTTCAATTTAGCTTATGTTCCCCCAACAAAGATATACTTAGCTAATTAGCCTCCAAAATGATATAATTATCTTAGTTAGGTATAAACATCATAAGAACCTTGGTTAGCTCATTAAAATGACTAATTAAGCTCCAAAAAGACATAATAAGATCTAAATGGCATAAGAACCTTGGTTAGCTCATGAATATTATATACTTAGCTTGTTTTCCTCTAAAATGACATGATTATCCCATTTAGCTACAAAAATACATACTTAGCTAATTTAGCTCCAAGACGAGGAGAAGAGGAGAAATAAAAAGAGGGAAGAAGAAGAAGATGAGAAGAAGAAGAGAAGGATAAGGAGAAGAACAAGAAGGAGGAGGAGAAGAAGAGGAGAAGAAGAAGAGAAGAAGGAGAAGCAGACCTCCTTATTATCCTTCTTCTTCTCCTTCTACTTCTCTCCTCCTTCTTCTCTTCTTCTTTTCTTTTTCTTCTCCACCTCCTTCTCTTTCTCCTCCTCCTCATCCTCCTTCTTCTTCTTCTTTTTCTTCTCCTTCTTATCTTCTTGCTTCTTCTCTTTCTTCTTGAAATTAGCTTATTTTCCCCCAACAAAGACATACTTAGCTAATTATCCTCCAAAATGACATAATTAGCTTAGTTAGGTAAAGACATCATAAGAACCTTGGTTAGCTCATTAAAATGAATAATTAAGCTCCAAAAAGACATAATAAGCTCAAAATGGCATAAGAACCTTGGTTAGATCATGAATATTATATACTTAGCTTGTTTTCCTCTAAAATGACATAATTAGCCCATTTAGGTCCAAAAAGACATACTTAGCTAATTTAGCTCCAAGAAGAGTAGAAGAGGAGAAATGAAAAGAAGGAAGAAGAAGAGAATAAGAAGAGAAGGAGAAGGAGGAGAAGAAGGAGGAGGAGGAGAAGAAGAACAGAAGAAGAACAGAAGAAGGAGAAGGAGGAGGAGAAGGAGAAGCAGCCCTCCTTCTTCTCCTTCTTCTTCTCTCCTCCTTATCCTCCTTCTTCTTCTCCTTCTTCTTCTCCTCTTCTTTTCTTCTTCTTATCCTCCTCCTTCTGCTTCTCCTTATCCTTCTCCTTCTCCTCCTCCTCCTCCTTCTTCTTGTTTTTCTTCTACTTCTTCTTATCTTCTTATTTCTTCTCTTTCTTCTTCAGTTTAGCTTATTTGTCATATATATGTTGTTGTTCTTGTTCTTCTGACTTTCTTATTCCATTTTGCAGATTGGATGTACTACATGCATGGAAGCTAGCATTGATGGAGTGCTTTAGTTCTAGTTTTCATTTGAGTTGATGAACAATGTGGAATTATATGTAAATGTATATATGGATGAACAGTATATGTGGAACTATATGTATATGTATATATATGGATGAAACTTTGTGCTATGAATATGTGTTGTGACCTATATATGTGCTATGTATATGTATATGTGTTGTGACCTATATATGTGCTATGAACTATATGTGCTATGTATTGTTATATTTGATGTGAAATAAAAAAACTATGACAATATGGGCTCTTTGCCGTATGCTAGTTGATGGCAAATGCCTTTGCCATCAGGCAGCGGACGGCAAAGGTTCCACGTGGCACCCAGCTGTGCAACCTAGGGCAGTAGCAGCTGGCCCATATAGGCTCTTTGTCGTCCGCTGCCTTGGGAGCCTAACAACACAGCAGGAGGGAGGCTGACGGCAAAGGGATGATTCCTGTGTTGTCCCATATAAGCAAACGACAAAGACGGGGAGGGAGGCAGATGACAAAGACAAGGAGGGAGGCAGACGACAAAGAGAGGGACGGAGGCAGACGACACATAGAGGGAGGGAGGCAAACGGCACAGAGAGGGAGGGAGGCAGATGGCACAGAGAGGGAGGGAGGGAAACGACAAAGCCTCTATTAGCCCTAACAGAGGCGTTGCCTGTCGGCTGCCGTCTAACCATGTGTGCCGTCTTTTCGGAGCCAGAGACTGACGGCAAAGAAGGTGATATGCCATCGAAAGTAGTCGTAGGAACAATGTCGACAGGAGGCTGACGGCAAAGACCTTTGCCGTCGGTGGATCACCTCTTTGCCGTCCGTTATGGCAGACGCCAAAGAGTCTGATTCCTGTAGTGGATGTTCATGAAGACGATCACTGCGACGATGGTTCCCCCTGTGGCACTCCGGCACCACCACCAGAGAGGGGGAGTGAAAGCACAATTGCTCCATAGGATGGTTTTGGTAATTGATCACAACATATGCATCATTGGACTAATGTGTTTTCCAAGTATATTTCAGAAAAGTTCATAAGTTGCTATGGCTTAAGGCTTTGTGGAGATGCCCCTTGATGCAAGTAAGGAATAATATTGGCTCAAGCTTCAAGCTAGAAGACTCATCATTTTATATTTCTAAGAAATCACATTTTGAGTCCATAGGAAAGACAATACTATTAAAAGGAGGTGAGGTAGTAAAATGAACTGATTGCTCAAATGCTCAAAGTTAGCCACCAAAACACTCAGACATTTTTCCCACATATCCACTCTGTCAAGTTCCACATTCAAAAATTCGGTGTCACCAACATTTCCACATCGGACCCACCAAGCTTGAACCTCATACAGAACCCTAGCCATTCCCACCAAATCGGTGCAACCGAAACTGCATCAGTGCTACCGAGTTTGGGTGACCAACATTCTATTGCCAAGATACACAAAATCGGAATTTTCGAGTTTGAGTATCGGTACCACCGATTTTGGCCATCTGACCGTTAGTCACCTTTTCGGTGCCACTGAGTTGTATATATCGGTCTCACCGAGATTCAAAATTTCACACCTTTAGTGCTAGTCGGTACCATCGAGTTTCCAACTTCGGTGTCACCGAGTTTGCTCTTTTGTGTGGAATGGTTTGATTTTGGCTGTTGCCTATATATACCCCTTCACCCAACTCTCATTCCTGGGACAAGCACTCAGAACACACACTTCATTTCCAGATCCATTTTTTGAGAAAGAACCACCTACTCATGTGTTGAGACCAAGATATTCCAATCCAATCATTTAAACTTGATCTCTAGCCTCCGCAAACTGCTTTCCACCAAATCAACCTCTCCTACCTATGCATATTCTGTGAGAGAGTGATTTTTGTTGAGAAGACTATCTTTAGAAGCACAAGAGGAAGGAGTTCATTGATCTACCCCATCTATTACCTTTTGGAGGGTGGTGCCTCCTAGATTGGTTAGGTGTAGCTTGGGAGCCTCCTACTTCGTGTTGTGGAGTTGAACCAATATGGTTGTAAGGGCAAGGAGATCGCCTACTTCGTGAAGATCAACCATGAGTAAGGCTAGTCCTCCGTGGACGGAAGCCGTGGTGGGATAGACAATCCCGCTTCTTTGTGGACCCTCTCTAGGTGGAGCCCTCCGTGGAATATCGCGACCATTACCCTCCGTAACATGGACGTACGATAGCTCCACCTATCGGAACCATGCCAAACATTGTCGTGTCAACCTCATGGTTTTGATCTCCCTACCTTACTCCTCTATTTACACTTGCATGTTTACTTTCCGCTGCTATACTATTAGAACTACATATGTCGGGTGTACTTGACTTATTATAACTGTCGTAGCTGCCTCTCAAGTAAAATTGGGAAAAGGAAAAAAATATCTTGTCAATTAGTCTAATCACCCCCCCCCCCTCTAGACATACTTTTGATCCTATAGGGAGAGGGCATCCCCTTGTGCCTCCTCCTCCATGGCCTCCTCCCAAGGTGGGGAGAGGTTCTCCCTCTTGTCCTTGGCCTTCATGGTGATGATGGCCCCTCCGTCTTCCTCCTCCATGGTATCCGGTGATTGTGACCCCCTCCGAAAGGGTGCCGGAGAGGGACAAGATTGGTTTTTCGTGTCTCTAGGGGCTTGCGGTGGCAGAACTCCCGATCCAGGTTTATTTTCAGGGGTTTCTGTATTTATAAGAATATTTGGCGTTGGAATCACATGAAGGGAGTGCTCGAGGGGCCCACAAGCCACGGGTCGCGCCCTGGTGGCTTGTGGCTGGCTCGGGACTCGTCTTCGGTATCTTCTTCCTCCATTATTTTTCATATTTTCCAAAAATATTCTCCATCAATTTTCAGCCCATTCCGAGAACTTTTAATTCTGCACAAAAACAACACCATGGTAGCTGTGGTGAAAACAGCGTCAATCCGGGTTAGTTCTAATACAAGCATACCAAAATCATATAGAATTATTGTAAACATGGCATGAATACTTCATAAATTATAGATACGTTGGAGCCGTATCAGCATCCCCAAGCTTAATTCCTGCTCGTCCTCGAGTAGGTAAATGATGAAAGAAAAAATTTATGAAGTGTGAATGCTAGCGTAGTGCATAAATTTGATTAATGATAGTTCCATACAATTTTTCTAGCATCACTATATATCATAAACAGTAACTCCTCTCATAAAACTTCTCATGATGAAGTAACAAGCTATTCACGTGTTAAAGTGTAGACCATAAAGTTTCTTGAAAACTAACAAACTATGCTTTCAGTCACCAAACAATTGCAATTCATCTTATTTTCAGGAAGGGTCTATGTAAGAGATTTGATTTAGCAAATTTCACATACTCAACTATCATATAGTCTTCCATGATTATTGACACTCAAAGCATGTTTTTAGAACAAATAGCATCGATCGAACATAGAGAAACATAGGGGCTTAAAGTTTTGCCTCCCAACTTACTTATCATATAGGTAATTGTCAACAATAATAATTCATGATAAAATTTATTTGTATGGATATATAAGTTTGGATCTTCCCCCACCACATGATGCTTCCCAACTAATACTTTGATGATGGACTAAGAAGTTAACTCAACAATAATAGTAAATAACATGAAAGTAAATGGATTAGTCCTTCGCAGAGGGAAGCAGTGATTTGCATATGTGTCAGAACTCGAGCTTTTAAAACAGAGAAGAATAATAATTTTGGGCGGTATGCTTTCATTGTCAACGTAACAACCAAGAGATCTCGGTATCTTCCATGCCAGATACATTGTAGGCGATTCCCAAACAGAATGATAAAGTTTTTACTCTCCCTCCACCAATCAATCACACTCAACGGCAAGCCGAATCCACGAGTGTCGTCCATACAAAAAACAATCCTGGGGGAGTTTTGTTTCAATTTATTTTGATTTGATTTTTGAACATGGAGCTGGGCATCCCACCTAGCATGGAAGATACTGACAGCCCCTAGTCACTACATGAGCGATTCGGGCATACAAAACAGAATATTATTTGAACGTTTGGAGTTTGGCACATGCAAATTGAATGGCAAGTAAATACCACATATAGGTAGATATAGTGGACTCTCATGGCAAGAAACTGGAATTATGGTTTTTTGGATGCACCAGTAGTATCTTTACTTAGTACGAAGTGTTGACTAGAAAAAGGTTCTAAACAAGCACAACATGTTGCAGGATCCATAAAAATATAATTTCTATGCAAATATAGCCAAACATAACTCATTAAGTTGTCTTCCTTATCCAACTTCAATTAATTTGCTCAAGGTTGGAAATAATTAATGGGTCTCACAATCATAGAAGATGTTCAAGATAATATATTTATATGTGGAATCTCTCTTCGTTTAGTATTATTTCATGAATTGTTCATGTGACCAATGCAGTGTTTGCTAACTTTCAATAAATTTTACCACCTAAACTTCTTATATGTGAAGTCATTACTCCCCATGGTGTACGAATTTAAAACGTATATAATTTCAGATTTATGATATTCAATTCATTCAACTATTTACTCATAGGATGTAAGTGAAGCGTGGGACTAAATGACAAAACTACTCCAAAATATATAAGCGAAGATCAATGAGTAGTCAAACAATTAAGTAGCTATGTGAGGACTTTCTCCCTCTCTCTCAGTAATGATTTTCATATATGATTATTTTATTTAAACAACAAGCAAAATAAAATTATCACTCCAAGAATATGACGTGTCATGTGAACGAATAAAAATTTAGGATTAACATAGGCTAACCGATAGTTGACGGAGATAGGTGGGATGAGTAGGATCCCCAAGCTTAGATGCTTTAGAGTTCTTGAAATACTTACTTGGGGTGCCTTGGGCATCCACAAGCTTGAGCTTTTGTAGCTCGCTCAATCCTCTCATATCATGGTTTCACCTATTCACAAAAACATCATCCACACAGAACTCGAAAAGAACTCGTGAGATAGGTTAGTACACACAATAATAACTCAACTCTTCATGTACTGCCAAGACAAGTTGTATTATAATTTGCAAACATATTCTACTATTTATTATCATTTCCACAATTTATATCTAACAAAATAGGCTATGGAAACTATAGGATGAGTAGATAACAAAACTATGACAGCAATCTGTCCAAACAGAATAGTATGTAGCAATTTATGAAAACTATGTACTTCCGTAACTCAAAAAAATTATTAAAAATTAGGAAATTCTATAAAATTTGTATGACAACACTGTGTAAAAGTTTGAGAAAGTTTCCATGTTCGAGTCAAATATAAAAATTCAAACACTACAACAAGAGTTTATGTTTTTACACAACACACGTCAAACCATGCAATGCAAGCATCCTAATGCAATTCTTGGAACTTTTTTATTGAAAATAAAATTATAAATAACACCTAAAAGAAATCAAAAAAAATAAAACACTATAGGAATGAGATTCTTTGTCGTCTGCCAAAGCAGACGGCAAAGGGGTGTTCCACTGTCGGGAAAGGCCTTTGCCGTCACCCTCGTGTCCGCAAGACTTCTACGACTACTGTCGTCGGTAAAGGCCCTTCTTTGCCGTCTGGATAGAAAAAGCAGACGAAAAACGAGTTTGCTGTCAGCGAGATGTGCAAGTAGACGACAAAGGTGTTTAGACAGCAGCCAACAGGAAACTACTCCGTTAGGTGGCTAACGGAGTATTTGTCGCCTGCCTTCTTTAAGTTATTTGCCGTGTGCCTTGTTTAAGCTCTTTGCTGTCTGCTTTTATTAAACCTGCATCGTGTGCCTTCTTTAAACCTTTTTCATCTGCCTTATTTAAAACCTTTGTCATATGCCTTCTTTACAACCTTTGTCATCTACCTTCTTTAAAACCTTTGCCATCTACTTTCCGGGGCAATAGACGACAAAGTAACCATATGGGCCAGCCGCCTCTTGCCCCAATTTGAACAGCTATCTGCCAAGTGGCCCCTTTGTCATCTGCCAGCTGATGGCAAAGGCCTTTGCCATCAGCTGGTACATGGCAAAGAGCCCACATTGTCACGGTTTTGTTTATTTTATGTTATTTCACAGCACATATATGATATATAGTTCACATCACATGTATATAGTTCACAGCACATATATGTTATCCATATAAAGTTCATCAATGCCATTTGTTCATTAATCACAACACATAGATCGAAAGAACTAACATACAAAGTTTTACACTGTTCATCCATATATACATACATATAGTTCCACATTGTTCATCAACTCAAATGAAAACAAAAACAAAAGCACTCCATCAATCCCATCTTCCATGTAATAAAACTAATCTGCAAAATGAGAATAAGAAAGTTAGAAGAAGAAGAACAATATATGACATTTTTGAGCTTATTATGTCATTTTGGAGGAAAATAAGCAAAATATATGACCTTTTTGAGCTAACCAAGGTTATTATGCCATTTTTTTACCTAACTAAGCTAATTATGTCATTTTTCATGAAAATAAGCTAACTATCTCACATTTATGATGTAACAAATGCTCTTATGCTATTTTTGACCTAACTAAGCTAATTATGTCATTTTAGAGGAAAACATGCTAAGTATATAGCATTTATGAGCTTACCAAGGTTCTTATGCCATTTTGAGATTATTATGTCATTTAGGAGGAAGATGCGCTAAGTTATGAGCTAACCAAGGTGCTGGTGATGTCTTTTACCTAATTGAGCTCATCATCTCATTTTGGCACTAAATTAGCTAATTATGTCATTTTGGAGCTAAATTAGCTATTATTTTATTTTGGAGCTAAATTAGCTATTATGTCTTTGTTGGGTAAAATAAGGTAAGGAGAAGAAGAAAGAGGAGAAGAAAGAGGAGGAGGAGCACAAGAAGAAGAAGAAGAAGAAGAAGAAAAAGAAGAAGAAGAAGGAGAAGAAGAAGTAGAGGAAGGAGAAGAAGAAGAGGAAGAAGAAGAAGGAGAAGAAGAAGGAGGAGGAGGAGGACGAGAAGAAGAAGAAGAAGAAGAAGAAGAAGAAACACAGGAAGAGGAAGAGGATGATTACAATACTTTTCTTATTTTGAGCTTATTATGTCATTTAGGAGGAAGATACACTAAGTTATGAGCTAACCAAGGTTCTTGCGATGTTTTTTACGTAACTAAGGTAATGATGTCATTTTGGAGCTAAAGCAGCTAATTATGTCATTTTGGAGCTAAATTGGCTAATTATGTCATTTTGGAGGATAATTAGCTAAGTATGTCTTTGTTGGGAAAATAAGCTAAGGAGAAAAAGAAAGAGGAGAAGAAAGAGGAGAAGGAGAAGAAGAAGAAGGAGAAGAAGAAGAAGAAGAATAAGAAGGAGGAGGAGGAGATGAAGGAGGAGAAAAAGGAGAAGGAGTAAGAGAAGAAGAAGAAGCAGAAAAAGGAGAAGAGGAAGAGGAAGAGAATGATTACAATACTTTTCTTATTTTGAGCTTATTATCATTTAGGAGGAAGATGCACTAAGTTATGAGCTAACAAAGGTTCTTGTGATGTTTTGTACCTAACTAAGCTAATTATGTCATTTTCGAGCTAACGTAGCTAATTATGTCATTTTGGAGCTAAATTTGCTAATTATGCCATTTTGGAGGATAATTAGGTAAGTAAGTCTTTGTTGGTAAAATAAGCTAAAGAGAAGAAGAAACAGGAGGAGAAAGAGGAGAAGGAGAAGAAGAAGAAGAAGAAGAAGAAGAAGAACGAGGAGGAGGAGGAGGAGAAGAAGAAGCAGAAGGATAAGGAGGAGAAGAAGAAGAAGAGGAGGAGGAAGAGGAAGAGGATGATTACAATACTTTTCTTATTTTGAGCTTATTATGTCATTTAGGAGGAAGATACACTAAGTTATGATCTAACCAAGGTTCTTGTGATGTTTTTACCAAACTAAGGTAATTATGTCATTTTGGAGCTAAAGTAGCTAATTACGTCATTTTGGAGCTAAATTAGCTAATTATGTATTTCTTGAACCTAAATTAGCTAATAACGTCATTTTGGAGCTAAATTAGATAATTATGTCATAAATGAACTAGAGAAAACCTACCGTCATGGTCATCTAGGAGAGGCATCAGGGTTGCTTGGTCCGGTTGCGTTTGGAGACAATTGCCCTAGAGAAGGGTCATGCGATGCCGCTCGGGAGTTATTCTGAAGAAAAGATATTTTGCAATGTCTCGTTAGCATGATGGCACTCAAATGTTAATACTAGTTTATAATGACCATTGAAATGAATCTCACCCTGTCAACCACAAAAAAGACGGGCATCGACGGAGGCACTACAAGAAATATGCTCATATGTGATGTTTTTTAAAATGTCTTTGATGAATTCGTCATAAATCTATGGCGATTTCATCCGAGATCGTCGTAAACCGTTTGAGGGGATCAAATCTACATATAAATTACGACGATGTGAGTCAAAACGTCGTAACCGCATAAGATGAGATCGTCATAACTTTTACGACGATTGTAAAAATGTCGTAACATGTTCTAACTATGTTGACATGTCACTCGTGGGTCCATTATATCCCACCTCATCCTAGTTTGTGAAGCAACCTACTATTCTATCATTCCAAAAATTCTCGAAAAATTCTCATAAATACTTTGGATCATATATTTCTCAAATATGTCAAAACCCTTCCTTCCATAGTTTACAAATAATTCAGCAATATTCATTTTTCTATTCTGTTCAGAATAGCACTTTGTGAAGGAAGAGCTATTTCTATTTTTTTGATCGCCCTCAAAATTGTTGGTCACTCTTTCCTATCCAAATCATTGCCTCATGAAAACTTTCGTAATCATTTACCTAGTAAATCTTTCTCAGCAAATTTCCAAAGTTTGTGTTCAGCTGACAACTTTGTGAAGGAAGTAGTAGCTAGGAATATCCTGATGAGTTGAATTTTTTCCACATCTTCTATATGGCAAAACCATAGCTCTCCACAAAATTTCAGCCACATTGTTTTTAGCACTTACGGCATGTACATTGGATTAGACAGCAGGTATCTATAATATGTATCCACGTCATATAATGAGAGCACTACAGACGCGTCCTACAACGGGGTGTATTTTCCTCTGTCTGCTAGCAAAGGCGCCGTTGCATGGAATACATAATACTATTTACATCACTTTCATTAACGCTAATTACATGTAATCGCTGATCAGGTTTGCTTCTTGTTCATTGTAGAATATAATAAATTTTATTCTTCTTTACCCTGTACTATATTCTCCCTTCGCTGTTAAACCTTCTGATTCTTCAATTTTCCTTTGCCAATTCTTAGAAAAACGCAACAAAAAACAACAAAAAATCTTCAGTCTATCTATTTTCTCTCTTGGAATTGGAACTCATCATTGATCAACCAAACTGCATGGCTATAAAATTCAGAAATCAGTGCATGTAACTACTATCGATGGAAGCAATGATATACGTTCGGTGATTGATTTCAAATGCTAGATAGGTAGAGTGCAAAGCGTGAACATTGTCTAAACAAGAGAACAGAAGCAACGATTGATGGGAAGAACATAAGAACATCGTGGTGGATTCACGAGGACACGGATATATACGGCGCCACCGGTCACCGAGATTCATGTGCACAAGAAGACTAGCACTCCATGGCTTCAGGAAGAAGGCAGTTCGAGATTTACCGATGCCCAACCATACAATGGCGAAAGAGGCGTCGATAGCCAGCGAATTCCATGCGAATCGCCCGTCTACAGATTTAGCGACGGCCTCCTCCTTCTCTCTTCTCCATGTCATCTAAAATCCTTACTGTCATCCCTTATAGATAGCTGACTGTACATCATTGTATATGCCCTTAGAGATTATTTTAAATGACACATGTCTTCACCAATCAGAATAGAGTCCACGGATCACCGTATTGAAAACGATCTGAGCCGTCCAAGTCGTATAGATCCAACGGCCCACACCCCCTCACCCTCTCACCCACCCAACTCCTCTCTCTCCCCCGCACAACCAACCCTAGCCCATCCAGATCGAGCACCCCTCCTCCTCCCTTCCAGATTACAGCCGCCACCTCCTACCCACCGTCCTACCCATCCTCTGCACCTCCGCTCGTCGCGCCCTTCCTCCGCTGCTCCACCCCTCCACCTCCTCGGTGCGCCGCAGTGCCCCTTCCTCCTCCTCCTCGGCGTGGCGCGGCGGCAACGCATCCGCCGGCCGCGGGGACGCGGTGCGCGCGAGGGTGGCGGGGGCAGCCGCGCCGGTGACCGAGGCAACGGCGGCCGAGGGATGCGGCAGGCAGGAGGCCCCCGCCGCACCGACGGGGTCTCGACCTGTCCCTGAACCCTACCAGCGAGTCGCCTCCCTCGCCATAGCGAAGCCCTCGCCGCCGCCACCGCCCAACTCCGCACCTTCCGCGTCCACTACGCCGTGATCCAGTTGGCGCTGCTGCTGGCCACCATGACCCCCCACCACCGCGCCTCCATGCTCTACCTTATGGCCGCATCCAAGGGCCTGCTCCTCAATGGGGGCCTCCTCCGGGCCTTCCCCAACTCGACGCTGCCATATTGGAATCACACTGGTAGCTCGCTCGCTCATAGCATCCCTTCCCGGTCCGGAGACGCCCCCCTGAACTCCAGGTGCGGCGCACGGGACACACACTCGACCCCGGAGCCGGAGCGGCGACGGAGATGGTCAACGGGGAGAAGGCCCCGACCCCGCCCCTGCTGCGCCTGGAGAAACTGCTGGCGCTCGGCCTCGACCAGCGCACGACAGAGAACGCACTGGTCAACAGCAAGGTCACCGCCAACCTTGCCGCCGTTGTAGCCGAGGTACGCAACAGCCTCCTATTGTCACCCGTGCAGCACTCTCTTGATTTCGGCGAGCGCTGCTCTGCCCTGCACCTGCCGCAAGGGTTTGGTTTCTGCTCGCCCACGCTGCGAGTTGCGTCAGCTTACTACCCTGACCAAATCGGTGCCACTTATAATCTCTGGGATGCCCTACCATGTTTATTTTGGGCCTTCTAACTGTAGATCTGCATATGAACAGGCTGGGATAACTGGATGCGACAAGTCCGTCGGGAATCTTCTGTATGCAGTAAGCGCTTGTGCCAATTTCCTCTGCTGAACTTGAGAATTCTTATGCCTTGTGTGACTTATGAGCGTGCACTTGTTCGTGAATGAGACAGGTTGCCACTAAATACCGAAATAATGCACTCGTCCATCGTCCTGCTCTCATTAGCTACATCGTTTCAACCAAGGTACATATATATATCTGCCGCCTATTCATGTTTCAATCCAGTTTCAATGCACAGTTTGCATTATCTGTTCTTTACTCTTAGTTCAAGCAAAGAACTAGTAATGTCTCACTGCTTGTTTCTCCTTATGCCGTGGAACTCAAGTATTTCTTGCCATGTCACTTCAGATTAAGAACCCTGCACATCTAGATGTTGCTCTGTCATTTCCTAGCAACACCGGTCCTGGATATTGGGAAGTTTGAAGAAGCCTGTGGTGTAGGTATGTTTTCATGATCAGAATATACCTATATGCTTCTGCAAGTTATAAATCATGTCTGCAAATTCACTGACTGTACACTAAGCATTTCTACCAGTGTGATTTGAGAATGTGTTTGTTTGGACGATAAAAGAATATTGAATTAGTGCACACTGTTTTATGATCAGACATTTTCTACCACTGTTTTCATGTGCTTTCTTGTGTATATGAGCATATGTTTTCTGGCCCTGGAACAAACAAGCATATGATGATTTAATTATTTGACTGAATCTAGACCTTATAATAAGGTCCAAGTATTGTATGCTTAATATAAATTTTGGAGTGCTTACTGCCAAGTATTTGTTTCAAAAATCACCCGCCAACATCTAAACTCAACAGACTTAGTTTTGCATTTTACAAAATGTCAAAAATATAGAAACCAGTTGATGATTTTGCAGACCTGATGAGGTGAAGAAGAAGGACCACCGGCTGTCCGGCTCCATGGTCCAATACACCATGGACCTCCAGCCCCACATTAGCTGCACCCCCCCTTCTCACCTCGAGAGCGACAAGGTCTTTCTTCTCCTCCCGGGAACATGCATCTCTCTCATTTGTGATGATAGATCCCATATTCTAGTAAGTGTTGTACAAATTCATGATTTTTTCAGTGATTAGAATGAGTAGAATAATTGAGGAAACCTCATGGTGTTGGTGTATACGAATCCATCCATTAGATGAGAGTAAAGCCAATCTGAAGAGCTTGATTCAGTTTGTTATGGGATGAGCTTCTTATCTAATTACGAGCATCCTTTTTGTTCTATTGTACAGTAGTATGTTTTTCTATACTACTATATAGCGTATCACTATATAGCCTATCAGTTTGAATCAGACATTGAAATACTATCCGGCCATTCACTGGCTTCCATCCAGCGGCCTACAGTGCTTGGATTCGCAGCTACTAGCTCTGGGTGCCATCTGGGTCATTCCGAAGGCAGCCATGAATTGTCATAGAGTCAAAATTATTTGGTTCATTCTACATGTAGTAGATACTATGTTATTCTCATTTTTAGGAACTATAATTTAAGAATTTTGGGTGTGGGTTCCTCTTGTCCCGTGTGACAGTCACATAACTAACTGAACGCATTAGCAAAACTTCAGAAGAACAACGACCCTTCTACTTGGAAAATATATAAGCTTTAGTAAACCAACAACTGAATTACCACCAGGTTCCTGAACCTGGCAGATCATCTACTGACCTTTCATGCTTCTCCGAGAAATGCAATCCATAAACCTGCTACTTGAAAAGAGAACTAGTATATTATGCACTCATCATTCTTAATGTTTTGCTCCTCGTGGCATTGTAACACATTGATCATGTTTACTGCTATTGTATTTTACTGCTATTTTCAATTAACTGCTTATTTTTAGAAAAGTTCCTAAGAGTGTGCTTCTGAATTGCATTTGTAGAAGAAGGGTCATGCCTATGCGACTGCCTCGGGCTGGGGCTGGTGCACCTTGGGCTAGGGCTAGGTTGCATCAGCTCCGCCTGGGAGAAGTTGCAGCAGTGCCTGAGTGGCAAGGAGAAGGCCTGGGTGCTGATGTGCATTCTATTGTGTAGATGTGTTATTGTTCTATTATGCAATTCTATTTGTTCTTGCTATATTCCTGTGTAAGGAAATGTATTCAAGAGATGACTTATTGTGTTATGTAAACCTGGGAGATGTATTATGCGATGTTATATGATGGATGATTTTAATTTGACTTGGATTTTCTTGATTTGAATATGAAATATTGTTGGATTTAATATTGGACAAATAATTGGGCTGAAAAGGCCCAACAAATAAAATGAAACCAAAAATGAAAAAGGGCAAAACTGAAACTGGACCAAATGTATTTGGGCACTAAAAGGCCAGGGCCCAAATTATAATGATAATAAAAATCGAAAAAAACATACTAAAGTGGCTGTAAATAGGCTAAGGCCCAAAAGAAGTCCAATAAGAAAAAGCCCAAAAAAACCCAGCCCATGTGATCAATTGAAATGGGTTGGGCTGATTTCAACTATCATGTTTTGATTTCGTCGTAACTTTGCCACGTAGGACTGCCACGTAGGACTGGTTATATTGTCAACGATGATTTAGGATCGTCGTAAAGGTTACGACGATCCAGGAATCGTCGTAGAAGTTACGACGATTTCGATCAAAACGTCGGTGTTGTTCATTTCGGACGCTCCGTTTTCGACGCTTGGTTTTTCGTCGTAAGTTCATCGTAAAGTAAAAACCGTGACGATGTAGCGATGAAAATATAGCGTCGTGTATTAGCATATTCCTTGTAGTGAGGGGGCTGACCGGTCTTCTCGCACATAGACTGCACATTTGGTTTTGAAGAGTTGGTCATATTTGTTAGTAATGAGACATACATTACACGCATAATTTGGTTAATCTAAAAAAGGAACTTACCACAAGAAGGTCGTACATGGGAAGGTGACCCGCCTCATTCCGGGCCCTCTCCTCATCCAACAACCGAGCCATGGTCTGGTCCCTCTCCTCAAGAGCATCTTGAAGAGCAGCCTGGTTCACCACTCTCTCTTTCTGAAGAGTAGTCTGCAACACCATTCCTCTTTACTGAAAGTGCGTTATATCGACTAGAGGGGGTGAATAGGAGATTTTTAGAATTTCATCATTCAGGAAATTCCTTTTGAGGAAATTCCTCACTGATGACTAACTTGCAGCGAAAACAACAAAGGATCACGGGTGCAAAGTATACTTTCAGCAACTTCCTCAATGAGGATTATGAAAAACAGTTTGCATAGTACGCAGGCATAGAGTAGCAGGTGAGGATTAACTAGTGTGAAGAATTTGAGGTTGAGAAAATTCAGAGAAAGTCTTCAGCAAATTCTTCAAACAGAGACAATCAAAATCTTCAACATACAATATTGAGGAATTGAAAGAGTTGAAGAAATAGAACCCGGATCACAGTGAAGACAGTTGTTGATGACCCAGTTCGAACTGTTGTGACGGTCGTGCGTCTGGTTCGGAGCGGCTTGGTATTGAAACCAAAGGACACACAGTCCCAGGACACACAGTCCCTACCGTATCTCCTTGAGCTAAGGACACACGGCCCTCGCTCGACACTCATGGTAATTCTTCGGGGCATACTTCCAAACCCGCACAAACTTGGTCACCCAGTAATCCACAATTGATTGCTGGATTGCTCTAGACCATGATGCCTAACCGTCTGGAGGATGCATAGTCCTCAAAGGTAAAAGGCTTCAGTTCCACACAGGAACAAATTCTTTAGTGATGCTCAATCACTTGTTTTTGGTTTGTGGTTTGGTGTTTGGGGTATTTCCTCACTTATGATTTTCTCTCGAACTCTCTGAGGAATTTGGGATGCTCTAAATGACTAGTGTCAGTTTCTTGTGGAGCAGCCAACCAGCTAATGGTTGTGGGGGCGGCTATTTATAGCCTGGGAGCATCCCGACATGATTTGACATTAATGCCCTTAAATAATATGACCATTGGTGTGGATAAGATCGGTGATGTGGCGCGAATTACGGCAACGGTCGGGACCCTCAACTGTGAGAGTCGTCATGTCTCTCATATTCCTCACTTGAGGCTTTTAGTAGGATTAGGCTTGGGTTGAGCACCATGAGGAAATTCATTACGAAGTGTTACCTAGACCCCCTTTAACAGTACGGTGTTCCTATGACTCAAGAGTGAAGAAAATGAAACGGAAAGAATAAATCTTCACACTTCGAAGTCTTCGGATCATTTTTCTTCAGAACACAGTGAATTCCTCATCTTCAATATCTTCATGGGGAATATCAAATTCATCGCAATTTCTTCGCCATCAAAGTCTTCAGGGGAAGACCAATTTCTTCAGCCGAAGATATACATTTTTAGGGGCCGATATTCATCGTATATTTCAAAATCCTCAGCAACTTATATATCATGTGTACACTCATGAACACATTAGATACGTAACCTATAAGTCTTCAAACCACCAAAATCACTAAGGGGCACTAGATGCACTTACAATCTCCCCCTTTTTGGTGGTTGATGACAATTAGGTTATGTCTTAAACGGGGATGAAAATATGAAGTGTAAATACTCATTTGAGGAATTTGAAATCAAGATACAGAGAGACTCCCCCCTGAAGATGTGGATATCATGAGGATTTTGCTTTTTACAGCAAATGCACATTGATGATTTATATCATGGAGATCTCCCCGTGAGTCTTGTAAATCATGCATACATATGACATATAATATTAAGAATTTGAGAATGCATGATGAGAAATGGTATCTGACCAATTTCAACATGCGTGCATTAATATTTTGAGGAATAACCATGCGATGAAAAACGTTCAAAAAGCGTCAGAGTACCATCGGGCTTAAGTTACAACTCATCACATAAAACACTTCAAAAGAACCAAGAGTTTGTAACTTAATAAAGTTCATAAGCCCCAAAATATATCCCGCGTGAAGACTAACTCTCGGATTTCTCCCCCTTTGTCATCAAGTGACGAAAAGGGACAAAACTGAGGACTAACGCCCCTTGAAGACTTTCACTTCTTGGCTGATGAAGAAGACGCGTGAGGATTCTTGGCGACGGGCTTCCTCCTTAGGCCAGTGGCAGTGTCTTCTGGTTCTTCATCAGATTCTACAGTGCTGAATGAAGAAAAAGAACTGTCCTCAAGATCTAGAACTGGAATTAGCTTGAATTTCTTCTTGGGAGGCCACGACCAGTAGAAGTCCTGAGTAAACTCCAATTCATCAAGTTCTTCTTGAGTCTTCAGATGAGCCAGAGTGGCCCAGGTGCGATCAAAAACCTCATGAAGATAGTAGTGATTTTTCTTCACTGCATTCTGAGTCTCATTGAGGGTTTTCACAATGGCACTAAATTCACGTTGACCCATTTGTGAGTGCGATCGACCTTCTGATGAAGACTGAGGAGTAGTTCTCGGTTAGTCATCACCCTTGGGGCAACAGGGCTAGGCGGCTCCTGAGCTTCAGTGTCATCCCATGAAGAATATGCATCTGGTTCACGAAACTAGACATCAAGGGTCTGACTTCCTTCATCGATAACAGATTTTCCTTTTTCTTCAAGAGGATCAAAAGTCTTCTTGTTGACTCTGATAGGAGGCATATATCCAATGTGATTGTTGAAATCGGCATGATAGTTGATGCATCACCTGTGTCTGATGAATCTCATGATCCATGGAGCGTAAATCTTCGGGTCGAAGGGTGACATAGCATTGTGAGCCACAGTCCTCGGAAAGAAGTCGTGAAGGTTTATTGGGATGGCATGTATGATGTTGAAGAGGATATTCTTCATGATCCTACAACATCTTCTTCATCATCATGGCCCTTGATTGGAGCGATGACACTGCACAGAATTCTGTAGACAGTCCTAGGTTCATACTTCAAGTCTTAAACCAGAAAAGTCGTTCTTGGTGGTTGACCCTTGGCCAAAGATTTCATGAGGACTTCCATCAGTTTGTTGGGAAACTCTCGTTCATCATGCATCATCACAGCTTGTTCTGAGGGAATTGAAACCGGAAGCACTCGCAACAGCTCAGTAGCAGGGGATTTGTAATGTGTGTGCTGTGTCATCCAGTCCAGCACCCAAGTGTTGATATCCTTCGGGTGTCCAGAGAATGATATCAATGTTCCAATCACAGATATCAGTGCAGAGAGGCAGCAGTCAGGCTTCATGAAGCACGTTGAGGACTGGGGTGAAGCCAGGAATTTTTCCAACTCAACATGGGGAATATGCATGTGCTGAAATATTTTGTCTCTTCCACAGAGCACAGAGGGATAGTAGTTGACCTGAGTCCTTGTCCAAAACTTCATGCGTCGATGAAATACATCCGTTCCTCATAGAATGCTACCTTCTGAAACTTTGGCCTCTTTGAAAAAGGCTGATTTTGCATTGGCTGAAGATTATGTTGCTTTTGTTGAGGAGATACTATCATTGCTGTCTTAGTGTTGACCACAACAATAGAAGTTTCACTATTGGGTGCAGGAGCATTTTCTTCAGGATGTTCCTCGGGTTGAGGATTTTCTTCAGGTTGAGGGTTTTCGTCTAGTTGAGGATTTTCCTTAGGTTGAGCATTTTCCTCCGGTTGAGGATTTTCCTCGGGTTGAGGATGTTCCTCAGGTTGAGGAATTTGCTTGGTGGACGAGGAACAATCTTCAGCTGTTGCAGCTGATCCTTGAGCAGGTTCATCAGACGTCTTGTGAGGAATGAAGGACTGAGGAATATCATCAATTTGTATTTCCTAATCCATGGTTTCTTCACAATCAACATCTTTCATTTCCTCATCAATCGGAATTCCCTCATCTTCTTCTAGAATGACATAGTCAATTCCAAAGGGAATCAAAGTATATGATGGAGCTATCTTTAGAAGCACAACATCCAGTGGAGCAGTTTCATCAAGTGTTTTGACGCGCTTGGCATCTGATGATTCTGGAGTAAAAGAAGCTTTTCTTTTCTTCGCTTCTTTCTCAGCAGCCTTGGTTTTCTTCACGTCTGATGCAGACGGAACCATTTTCTTCACCGTTGAGGATTGAGGTGAAGGTATTTTCTCTTTAGGAGCTGGTGCAGTATCAGTCCTGGCAGTTTCCTCAGCTGGAGCATTTTCTTCAGCTGGAGCAGATTCATCAGCTAGAGTGCCTAGAGGAATTTCCTCAATTAGAGGTTCATCAGCTAGACTATCTTGAGGCATTTCCTCAGCAGGAGATTCTTCTTCTTCACCTTCCTCAGTCAGCTGAGCAGAATAGCTGGGCTCTGCATGCTTTGGTTTTGCAGGAGGAGTAGCCTTCTTGTTATATTCATCAACTGCATTGGTTGCAAACTTGATGAAATTTGACTTGAGACTTTGACGATCAGATAGTTTTGTGTACTTGTTGGTCAAAGTCTTCAGTTCAGCATGGGTAGACACAAGATCATCAGGCGACAGGTTGAGGAGATTCTGCCAGAGGAACTTCTCCTTCTTCAGTTTTGTAGCATTTGCTTGCTTGGCTTGCGTCTCTTTCCATTTGGCCTCATTGATGAATGTGGCCACCATATGGCTGATAACTGGGGGAAGCTTCAAGTCATCAATGGGTGTGTTTGGATCATCATACCAGACATTGATGTAGTCCAATAGGACCTTTGGGTTCATGGCAAGAGGAATAGCACTGCCTGAGGCTTGTGCGACACGTTCCTGCTTGTTTCTGATGATGACTTGAAGAGTTTCATCATCAAATTCATCACTTCCTTCTGATGCAGAAGGGACTCTGATGACTTTGCTTGGGCTGGGTCTGATGCCTCTTCTAGCAGTCATTTTAGTCTTCAATGGTGTTGGTGAAGACTTTGTCTCTGAGCTCGTGGCAGATGGTACTGAGGAGCTGGAGTGAGCAGTTGTTGCTTGACAATCTGCTTGTGTTCAGGCTTTGAAGCCTATGTAACTGTTGATGGTTTTGGCGCAAGCGCAGCCTTCTGAAGCAATTGCTCTTTAGGATTTGAAGCCTTTGGTTTTTGTGGCACAGTCTTCACTTGAGGAATAGTTGTACCCGAAGCTTCAGCAGCAGAAGAGGTGGCTGCAGTGGCAACAGCAGATTCCTCATTGAATTTCCTCACTGAAGCTTCTGCTTTCTTTTGAGGCTTAGACAAGTGTTTGTCTTTTTCCTCAGGATAATCATCAACAGTTTTAATGCTTGAGGGATGTGCTACTTGATGATCACCAAGAGGAGGCCTTTTGCAAGGTGGCTTGAGGGCGAATTTCTTCGCATACTTGGGAGTGACGAAGCGATATTCCTTCCATTCCTTAGTCCACCTGCGTTCTATCCTTTGAAGCCTGATTTTACCTTTCGCCATAGGTTCTTGCTAATCCGGCATACAATAGTCAAGGTATATATCCTCAGGGGTATCAATTGCAGTGTTCTGTTCCAGTTTCTTTCAACCCTTTTGCTTTCTGTCATCTTCCATTTTCTTCAGCTGAGTCTTTTGCTGAGGAATTTGCACTCTTGAGGATTCTGATGACACTGGCAAAGTTTCTTCAAGGAATGCTGCAAATGAGTTAAGTTGATGAGAACCTAGAGATTCATCAACGGATATTTTGTACTTGTGAACAGAGTATGGGTGCGAGGAATTTGGAGAGGTCATATCCATTCTCAGATTTGAAAAAATTCAAATTTTAAAAGTTGAGGAATTTGACCAGTGGGTTGAGGAATTTGTCTAAGCACTCTGATCCTGGGTTCGAGAGTTGTGCAGATTCGAAAATTTGCACAATTGAGGAATCACGTGGAGAATTTTAGTGGCTTAGTGAAATTCATCAAGTATTTGATGAATAGAGTGTGCGAAGCTGATAGACACTGAGGAAAAACAGATTTCTCGAATCTAAGGTAAAATAGTAGATCGAAAGGGACAGTAAAAATAGGATTTTATTTACCCTATATGGCAAGCACGAAGAACAGAGGCAGCAACAGTAGATGCTCTTCGGTTCGAGTCCGCTGTGCCCTAACTTGGTGGCAGAAGACAGCTACGGCGGCGGCGGATGTAGATGTTCCGCTTCCGGCGTTAGTTCGGCGTCGGAGAGGTCGAGGCAATGAAGCTGTTCCTCACCGGCGACGAGTTTGCTAGCGGTGGCGCTAGGTTTCGTGCTTGAGGCGGAGAGAACGACGGTAGAACGAAGAATTTGGACAGTATTGATAGCTCACGTGAAAACGGTCCGACCAATACTTTCGGACCGAACTGCCCTTGCACATTCGTCTCCGCATGACACGTGTAGCCTGATATTAAAGCGGTGGAGATCGTGCTTATCTGATCATGGGAAGTGGGGTTCAATTACTGTGCAACAATATAAAAATTATTTTTGAAGATTTGAGGATTTCGTTGCCAGATCCTCAGCTGAAAAGGACACAGTGAGGATTTTGAACAAAAGTTTCAAGTAGAACGCATATGAAGAATTGAATAGACTCGGTGAGTATAGCATAGAGGGGAGTAGGGTCCAATCACATTTACTTAGATGAAATATCAAGTTGAAGAAATAGCTATAAGTGAATGTTGTTGAGGACTTTGAAATCAATGTCTATATATATATATATATATATATATATATATATATATATATATATATATATATAGGCAAATGAAAATCATCAAGTGTTTTGAAATTTTTTAAGATTTTGAAAAACTTGAGGATTTTGTGACAAAGCGTCAGGTTGATGAATTTCAACTTTGAGGAAAAACAACTTGGAGAATTTCAAAGTTGGTTGGTGGCGTGACCCACCATATAAGAATGATGATTTCAAGCACCGCGTACAAATGTCGTAGGGCCCTGAGAACCAAATTCTTCATTAATTTCCTCACACTAAGAGTGATATTCTTCATTGATTAAAGAAAACCGATTCTTCGTGTGTTGCACATCTAAGTCATCAATTTTGCATAAGTGTTAGGATGTGTGCATGTTTATACAAAACATTTGAAGATTCTAAGATATTTAGCTCACACCGCAACTTGCAAAACCTTTTCTCATCCAAGGGCTTAGTGAAGATATCAGCTAGTTGATCGTCAGTCTTCACATGATCAATGATGATACTGCCCTTGAGGACATGGTCCCGAAGAAAATGATGATGAATCTCGATGTGCTTAGTCTTCGAGTGTTGTACTGGGTTGTAGGTGATCTTGATTGCACTCTCATTGTCACGGTAGAGGGGCACATTCTTCATGTTGATGTCGTAGTCCTTGAGGGTTTGGTTCATCCATAGCAATTGAGCACAGCATGATCCAGCAGCAATGTACTCAGCTTCGGCAGTGGAGAGATAAACGCAGTTCTACTTCTTTGAGGACCAACAGACTAATGATCTTCCGAGGAAATGACAAGTGCCAGAAGTTGACTTGCGATCCACACGGTCACCAGCATAGTCAGAATCAAAATATCCCACAAGATGAAGATTTGAGCCCTTGGGGTACCATAATCCTAGTGTTGGTGTGTGAGCTAAGTATCGAAGAATATGCTTCACAGGCTTATGGTGTGATTCCTTTGGTTTTGCTTGAAGACGTGCACACATGCAAACACTAAGCATTATATATGGCCTAGATGCACATAAATACAGTAAAGAGCCAAACATTATGCGATATACCTGCTGATCGAATTCTTTACCATTTTCGACACTCCAGAGGTGGCCGTTGGTAGGCATGGAAGTCTTGGCGCCTTTGCATTCATGCATGTTGAATTTCCTCAGAACATCTTTGATGTATTTCTCCTGTGATATGAAGATTGATAAGACCTCGATGACGCCTAGAGGGGGGTGAATAGGCTATTTAAAAACTTCTTCAGATTTGGCTTGAACCTGATGCGTAAATAAACTAAGAGGGTACTTGTCAAGCACAAATCCTAAATGCACTAGGCACTGCAACGTGTATCAACAACATGATCTACTAAGACGGACACAATGCAGTTACTAACAAGCACAAGTAAGTTACACAAACTTACTTGAGCTATATCACATGACAAGTAGGTGAACAACACAAGATACTAGATCACACTATATCACACGATATATCAAGGGCTGCAAGTATGTACGTGTGAATATAGAGGGTATGCTTGAATGATTAATCTTGTACAAGAAATAGCCAACACAATATAATGAGCACAAACGATATGCAATGTATGTAGCTCAAGTAACACAAGTAAACCACAAGTAAGGAGTTAGGGTTAAGGATAACCAATGTCATTGAGAGGAAGATGTATCCCGATGTTCACTTCCTTGGAGGGAAGCTAGTCACCGTTAGAGAGGTGGATGTTACCACGAAGGCACTCCAATGCCACGAAGGCTCACCCTATTCTCCCTTTGAGATAACACCACAAAGGCGTTTCTCAACCACTAGTGGTAAGCCTTTGAGGTGGCTTCCAAACCCTCACAAACTTTTCCGGGGGAAATCACACGGATTGATTCCTCTCCGAAGAACTCCTACCGCCTAGGAGTCTCCAACCTCCAAGAGTAACAAGATCACGGGGAATGCTCAAAACTTGCTCAAATAACAAATAGCTTGGGTTGAGAGAAGGGCAGGGAGACGATCTATCTTTTGATTGGAACAACTCTCAAAGGGGCTCACAAATGCTCTTGGGATCTAAGATTTGGAGTGAGCAAATGTGTGTGAGGTGGAAATGTGTTCTTATGAGGATAAGGCTGTGTTGGGCAACCCTCTCACGAAGTGGGAGGGGGGTATTTATAGAGGGGAGAGAAAAAGAGCCGTTGGGGACACTTTAAGTCACACAGGGTCCGGACGTACGACAGTTGTCGGAAGTCCGGGCGTCCGCGAGGGGTCGGACGTCCGACGTGGGTCAGTCGTCCGAGGCCTGTAGATACGACTGAAACTATTTTGAACTAAACAGCGACCGGACGTCCGACAGGGGTCGGTCGTCCGACGCCTGAAGATACGATTGAACCTATGTTGAATTTATCAGCCACCGGACGTCCGGAGAGGACCAGAAATCCGAGCAGCTCAAATTCTACTGGTGGGAGGTTCCGGATTTCCGACGGGTGTCGGACGTCTGGCGCTCGGACGTCCAGAGGGAGCCGGATTTCCGAGATATAGAACTCAACTTCTACTGGTGCAGGCTTCCGGATTTCCGGGTCTTGCCGGACATCCGGGCCTCGGATGTCCGGAGGAAGCCGGAAGTCCAAGTTATATGGCTCTGATTTCTCTCGTATAGGATTCCGGATTTCCGAACTAGTCGGTCGTCCGGTCCTCGGACGTCCGGAGAAAGCCGGATGTCCGAGGCACTGGTTCTGTTTTCAGATAACAACAAAGCAGTGGAGATGTGGTCTGAGTAGAAAGTGATGATGTAGTTTGAGCAAGTTCATCGCAAAACCTGTGATCCCCCCTTAATAGTGCGGGATCCCTAAGGACTCAATAATCATAAAAGAGTACTGATGATCCATACTTGAGTGTATACTTTTATTCGCTGATCATCACTCCGCACAACTAACGTCAAAGGAACTGATACCTTTGAGTTAGCCCTTTCACCTGAGCTTGATGTTGTTGTTCCTTCTTGGCTCAAGTTGAAAGCAGGACATGATGAAGTCTTCAAGTAGCTTTCCATACACAATGCGGAAATCCTAGCTTATGTATTCATCTTCATTTGTCCACCATGTGAACATCCACAAGAATCAAGCATGTAGTTCTCAGGAATGCTTATCTTGATCTTGTCCTTGTTAGCACATGAGGTTGTCCTTATCAACATCCTTGTTAGCTTACGTTTCAATGATATATTCGTGCCGGTCCACTTGAACTTGCACACCACAATCTTGATGACGATCACCACTTGACGTCATCCTTCATGGGTTGTATGAGATCTTCCTTTTGACGCAAGCCCAATGAAAGCACACCTAACCCCCACACAGGAGTCACACAAAGACCATGGGTTAGTACACAAACATGTAATGGACAATGCTTACCATACCATGGGATCACTTGATCCCTCTCGGTACATCTTATACGCTTTGTGTGTTGATCATCTTGATTTACTCTTTGTCTGAGATCTTGATCAACCTAGTGTTTCTATGACCATTCTTTGGATAATACCTTGAATAACATCTTGGTCATCATATAAACTCCTTGAACCCAACAGATGGACTTCAAGAAGTGCCTATGGACAAATCCTATAAATATAACTTAAGGCAACCATTAGTCCATAGGAATTGTCATCAATTACCAAAACCACATATGGAGATATATGGTCTAACAATCTCCCCCATTTTGGTAATTGAAGACAACCACTTCAAGAGAGTTTATGTAAAGAAATAAGCATAACCAAGCGCACACATACAAGGTAATAATGCATGTGTGCAAGATGTAAATGCTTACGCAATAAAAGAAAAACCCTCTAAACATATCCAAAGTAAATTCTCTAAACTTCTCCCCCATTGGCATCGATTGCCAAAATGGACGACATGTTTAGAAAGCCAAAATAGTAGGTGGTCCTCCAAAAAGTGTGTACTTCTCAGCAAATGAGTGTAGAAAAATACACAAATATAATGATAAGTAGTTGGAGGAAAATAAACTATATTGAGGACCCAAACATTGCAAATAAAAGGATCGTATGCCACAAAGACATACAAAGATGGAGGCAAGCAATCAAAGAATTCCAGATGGAACAAACTGTCATATGGTCCTTCGAACCACATGAATAAAAGATATTATGATAGAAGCAAGCAATCAAAGAATTCCAGATGGAACAAATAATCATATGGTCCTTCGAACCACATGAATAAAAGATATTACGATAGAGGCAACATAGTGCTTTATCAAAAACTAGAGAAGCTCCCCATGGTTTGTGCACTAATATGAGATTTTTGTATTTGACACAGGTGCACAAAATAGGATCGTTGCTCCCCCAGAATTAATAGAAACACACAACGAGTGCAAGAAGATAGATGAGACAATAGGCATATCAATTGCACAAAACTAATGATTGAGAAACATGTAAAGGAAGCAACTTAAGAGTAAGCTCAACCAAAGTAATGTGTGTGAGTCATGGCAAAGCACTTGAGAAGACTTAAGATAAGGATGAGCATTGCTCATCAACCTAGTCTTGATGGATATGGGATACAAAGTGCAAGACATATCATTCCCACACACACATACTAGAAAATGGGTTCACAAGCTTACTAATAAACAAAATAAGAACCAACGCTTGTGACAACCCATTGTGAAGATAGGAAGTAAGAATCTTGTCAAGAGGAGGGATACTAATTGAAAATGGAAAAACCCTCATCAAGACAAGCATGAGGAAAAATAATCTTCACGGCCAAAGAGTGCACCAAGATGTAGAAAAATAAGATACGCACTCAAAACAAATCCTTTCACGTTGCCACCAAAAACCGAAAAAGGAAATGCAGCGATGGACGTGAAAGAAAAGAGGATATCAATTAGACATATAACTTCTCTCATGTTACCAAGATGCTAAGTAGAAGACAATCATGATGATATATATATCCACAAAGAAGGATGTACACACGAAATGGTTACAAGAAGGAAGAACACTAGATATCCAAAAAGGGAAGTCATAAATATATGAATGAGATCTTTTGCTTGGAAGCATAGCACATGGCCTAATATTTTCTTATTGTATAATATGAACTTCCAACATACGAACATCAAAGACATCCCAACTAGCAGTAAGACATGATCGTTCGGATGCTTTGAGAAAGCAAACAAGTACTACGAGAACAAATCAAGAGATTCATGCCATGATGCAACCTGGAAAAGAAAAGACAGGTTGGGTCCTTTGCAAGAAAAGAATGCATGTAGTGGATACTTGTTACCGAGACAACATTGGATTGATGTAGTAGATAGTTGTTCTTTGATCATCCTAACTTGGCTCCAATAATCACATGGTCTCAACATCTTCCTTATAGGTGAGCCGAGCATCCAATGCATCTCCAGTTGTTCCTGGAACAACAAAAACAAACAAAATGGTGCCCAAACTCATTGGGACCAAAGAGTTAGAAAACCAGCAATACATAGGACAAACTCCACACACATATGTGCATATAGATATGAATTTGAATTTCATGCACACCTTAGCCAATTTATGACAGGGTGGAGTTTCCCTTATATATTGTGTCAAAAGATGAAAGCAAGCAAAAGAAGTTGTATATAGTAGCTAGATACGCATGCTCAAGACTCTCAAGAATCAACTCAACACAAAGTTGATAAGTCATCAAAAGACAAGGTATCAAGTGATAATAAGATCCTAAAACAAAAGAACTATCATTTGAAGGATATCAATTAAAAGATACATCAAGGAATGAGATATCCATCGACACATGCCAAATAGAAGGCAACAAGAAACCAATTGAAGGAAAACAAACACGAGGTATCTAGTTTCCAAGAGAGAGCTAGGTTCCAACAAACAAAGCCCTCTACAAATTTTCATGATGGCACAAAGCATCATAAAGAGCAAGACTTGCCTCCCATCAACACACACTTGATGGGGATCAAATGATTTCATGATGGGTGAATAAAGAGAGTGTTTTTAAAGAGAATAGGATAGCTCCCCCAAGGGACGTGCATTATATAGAATTTGCATTTGAATACAAAACGCACACGATGGGATCATCACTTTCTCTATATCTATAACCACACTAGACATGTTAAAAATAGATTCATAAGAGGCAAGAAAGACAAACGAAACACAAAATCCAATGTAAAGATGATTAGCAATTCCAATCACATGATGGGAATACCAATTGTCAAGGACAAGAAGTATTTTTGAAATGATACTCATTGGTGGATCACAAATATATCCAAGATCATCTTTACCCATAAAACGCAAGAAAATGACACTTGTAGAGCTAACATGCCACCTAGGAACAAGATAATTTACAATATCAACATTAAGTGGCAATACGTCGAATGTACACATTTTCTAGGTTTGTAATATGCACATAGCATATTACTCCCCCATAATGTGATAAACCAATAACATTAACAAGTGGCAAATTAAAACCAACAAGAGATACTTAATGGACCATATAGAATTTGAATTTCTCATGAGTAAGACATACCACATAGACACTAGATAATCTTGAAGCATCAAAACTAAGTGGTATTCCCCATGTATACACATTTATAGGATTGTGAGGTGTGCAAAGCACATCACTCCCCCACAATGGGATAGTCCATTAATCTCTCACAAGAGCCAACAAAAATACAGACAAGATGCAAATAGGCTCAATAGAAGACTCACATGTACATGATGTGCAAACCAACATACACATACTCGATTACTCAAGATAAGCAAGTTGGAAGCACAACATATACAAACGCATGCAAGGTACAAAACCACAACATGCAAAGGGGAAAGCACCTAACAATGTAAACAGTTTAAGTATAAGTTATCGTAAGGAGGCAAATTGGATATAAGATAGAGACTCGATAATCCAAATGACTTGGCTTGAGATAATATGAATGATGAAGACCCCTTAATTCTTCATTATGTATCCAAGTCTCTAATGTCCTCCAAGGTCACCTCTTGATCAAGTTTGAGCTTGTTGGTCCCCAACTACGTTAGGTCCTAAGAGGTTAATCACAATAGGCTTGGCAACCCAAATGGTTCTTTTCTTGACACCATTTTGAGTACCAACAAACTTGGCAAACACATTGCCAACCTTATCCTTCCCAAGGGAATATGTATCATCAATAGTGATTGGGTTGGATAAGTTACCTTTTGTGCAAGACGAAGCGACGTGACCCGTCTCACGACATAAGTAGCAACATCTACCCTTTGTTTTCTTCCCAGTTGATTTCTCACCTTGGGGAGTGTTGGCTTGGGTCTTATTGGGAAGAGGCCTTCCTTCAACTTGTAGTTGAATATGTGATTGAGTTTGTGGCCGCTTCCCTTGTTGCTTGTGACTTTGAGACTTCGCCTTCAGAGGACAAGATCTAACATGGTGCCCTTTAACTTTGCACTTGAAGCAAATGATTTTGGCCGAATTCTTGACTTGTTCTGGGCCCCTCTTGTTCTTGTTTGAGTTTACTCCAAACTCATTTTTGTCATTCGGAGATGTTTGCTCACACAGGACGTTGTTGAGTGTGGGCATCCCTTCATGACACTGTTCCAAGTCTTTCTTCAAAGAAGTGACTTGGGCCTTGAGCTCTTTGATTTCCTCTACACGGTTAGTATCAATGCAAGTACTAGAGGAAGTGTAAGCTTCAATGTTAGAGCAACAAGGCAAGGAAAGTAATTCATCACACGAGGTAGCAACATTATGAGTAGACGAATTACGCGGACTAGCACATGGAAATATAGTACTTTGACTAGAAGTAGCGCCATTGTCCACATGAGGCTCGCTTGATGTTACCTTGCTGATGATAGCCTCATGAGCTAACTTTTGCACATTAAGGGATGTTAGAAGATCGGCATGAGAGCTTGTGAGCATTACATGGTTTTCTTCCAACTTCCCATAATTGCTAGTTAGTAAATCAAGTTGAGCACGTAGCTCAACATTCTCCTTCAATGTTGATACTTCAAAAGAGACGGGGTTAGATGTACAAGTATCGTCAACAATATGAGCGGAGTAAGTAGCGATCAAAGACTTCTCATGAGTAGATTGAAGCTCCTCATAGATCTTAGAGGTTTTGGCGAGCTCTCCCTTGACATTCTTGCATTCAAGTTGAAGGGCCTCAAAATCCTTCTTAAGTTTATCATGAGCAACTTCAATCTCTCCTTTTGAAGATCTTAAGTCTCTACATGCTTGATGACTCTTCTCAAGTTCATGTTCAAGTTGTTCACTTTTAGCTTGTTCATGATTAAGTGAATCATTACAATTTTCAAAGTAAGCAATAACATCCTGGAATCTTTGAAGAGCATTATTTTTAGCTTTATGAAGAAATTTTACTGATCACATAGATATTTTCGGTCAAATCATCATCATCATCCTCATCGCAAATATCATCGTTATTGCACACGGAAGATGATACCTCATTATTACCTCTTGCCATGAGGCACATGTGAACTGGAGGAGTTGATGATGATTCTTTTGGTGAATCAGATTCTTCATTAGTCAAAGGTACTTCATATTTCTTGATTTCCCCTAAATGATTAGTCATAGAACAACTAGGTAGAAACATGATATTTTGATCAAGAGGACACGAGGAAGCAGGCATATCACCACAGACATTTGTCGAGGGATCTTTAGGTGAAATGCATGGCCTATCAGCACAATAATTTACACTATGTGTGGTGCTAGATATGCTCGTGTCCATAGAGGCTATGACATTTTCATCAACATATATTTCTTCACTCACCATGTCATTACCATGTGAGATTGAAGATGCTGAGGTGTGCAAGCAATCGGATATGGAAGTAGTGGTGGAATCTTTAAGATCGAAAAGAGTGAAGAGCTCATGCACCAACTCCTTCATCATAATACCGTCTTCATCAAGATTGGACCCACCATATTTATCTTCAAGTTTAGTCCAAACTTCATGAGCTGACTTGCAAGTTGAGATATACTTAAACACTTGAGGACTGATAGTTTGATGAATGTCAAGAAAAGCCTCACAATCAAGATACATCTCATTAGTAGATGAAGATGCATCATCCTTTTTGTCGGCAATCCCTACAAGAACAATTCATAAAGTATTTGGGCCCATGGCCCAAAAGTGATGAAGCATACGAATTCTCCATAGGGTTTAATTTGTACCATCAAAGTCAAAGATGCCATTGTGCACTAATCCAATAGTCGACATCGATACTCTCTAGGTCGTGAAACCTAATTAAAGAGAGACCTAGCTCTAATACCAATTGATAAGACCTCGATGACGCCTAGAGGGGGGTGAATAGGCTATTTAAAAACTTCTTCAGATTTGGCTTGAACCTGATGCGGAAATAAACTAAGAGGGTACTTGTCAAGCACAAATCCTAAATGCACTAGGCACTATAACGTGTATCGACAACACGATCGACTAAGATGGACACAATGCAGTTACTAACAAGCACAAGTAAGTTACACAAACTTACTTGAGCTATATCACACGACAAGTAGATGAACAACACAAGATACTAGATCACACTATATCACACGATATATCAAGGGCTGCAAGTATGTACGTGTGAATATAGAGGGTATGCTTGAATGATTAATCTTGTACAAGAAATAGCCAACACAATATAATGAGCACAAACGATATGCAATGGATGTAGCTCAAGTAACACAAGTAAACCACAAGTAAGGAGTTAGGGTTAAGGATAACCAAGGTCACTGAGACGAAGATGTATCCCGATGTTCACTTCCTTGGAGGGAAGCTACTCACCGTTAGAGAGGTGGATGTTACCATGAAGGCACACCAACGCCACGAAGGCTCACCCTATTCTCCCTTTGAGATAACACCACGAAGGCGTTTCTCAACAACTAGTGGTAAGCTTTTGAGCTGGCTTCGAAACCCTCACAAACTTTTCCGGAGGAAATCACACAGATTGATTCCTCTCCGAAGAACTCCTACCGCCTAGGAGTCTCCAACCTCCAAGAGTAACAAGATCACGTGGAATGCTCAAAACTTGGTTAAATCACAAATAGCTTGGATTGAGAGAAGGAGAGGGAGACGATCTATCTTTTGATTGGAACAACTCTCAAAGGGGCTCACAAATGCTCTTGGGATCTAAGATTTGGAGTGAGCAAATGTGTGTGAGGTGGAAATGTGTTCTTATGAGGATAAGGCTGTGTTGGGCAACCCTCTCACTAAGTGGGAGGGGGGTATTTATAGAGGGGAGAGAAAAAGAGCCGTTGGGGACACTTTAAGTCACACAGGGTCTGGGTGTCCGACAGTTGTCGGAAGTCCGGGCGTCCGCGAGGGGTCGGAAATCCGACGTGGGTCGGTGGTCCGAGGCCTGTAGATACGACAAAAACTATTTTGAATTAAACAGCGACCGGACATCCGACAGGGGTCGGTCGTCCGAGGCCTGAAGATACGACTGAACCTATGTTGAATTTATCAGCCACCGGACGTCCGGAGAGGACCGGAAATCCGAGTTATACAGCTCAACTTCTACTGGTGGTAGGTTCCGGATTTCCGACGGGTGTCGGACGTCCGGCGCTCGGACGTCCGGAGGGAGCCGGATTTCTGAAATATAGAACTCAACTTCTACTGGTGTAGGCTTCCGGATTTCCGGGTCTTACCGGACTCCGGGCCTCGGACGTCCGGAGGAAGCCGGAAGTCCGAGTTATATGGCTATGATTTCTCTGGTATAGGATTCCGGATTTCCGAACTAGTCGGTCGTCTGGTCCTCCGACGTCCGGAGAAAGCCGGATGTCCGAGGCACTGGTTCTGTTTTCAGATAACAACAAAGCAGTGGAGATGTGGTCTGAGCAGAAAGTGATGATGTAGTTTGAGCAAGTTCATCGCAAAACCTGTGATCCCCTCTTAATAGTGCGGGATCCCTAAGGACTCAAGAATCATAAAAGAGTACTGATGATCCATACTTGAGTGTATACTTTTATTCACTGATCATCACTCCGCACAACTAACGTCAAAGGAACTGATACCTTTGAGTTAGCCCTTTCACCTGAGCTTGATGTTGTTGTTCGTTCTTGGCTCAAGTTGAAAGCAGGACATGATGAAGTCTTCAAGTAGCTTTCCCATACACAATGCGGAAAGCCTAGCTTATGTATTCATCTTCATTTGTCCACCATGTGAACATCCACAAGAATCAAGCATGTAGTGCTCAGGAATGCTTATCTTGATCATGTCCTTGATAGCACATGAGGTTGTCCTTATCAACATCCTTGTTAGCTTATGTTTCAATGATATATTCGTGCTGATCCACTTGAACTTGCACACCACAATCTTGATGACGATCACCACTTGACGTCATCCTTCATGGGTTGTATGAGATCTTCCTTTTGACGCAAGCCCAATGAAAGCACACCTAACCCCACACAATAGTCTCACAAAGACCATGGGTTAGTACACAAACACGTAATGGACAATGCTTACCATACCATGGGATCACTTGATCCCTCTCGGTACATCTTATACGCTTTGTGTGTTGATCATCTTGATTTACTCTTTGTCTGAGATATTGATCAACCTAGTGTTTCTATGACCATTCTTTGGATAATACCTTGAATAACATCTTGGTCATCATATAAACTCCTTGAACCCAATAGATGGACTTCAAGAAGTGCCTATGGACAAATCCTATAAATATAACTTAAGGCAACCATTAGTCCATAGGAATTGTCATCAATTACCAAAACCACATATGGAGATATATGCTCTAACAAAGATGACATTGCGTTGTTGATGAATTTGAAGACCTAAGAAGAAACATATACTTCTTCCTCAAGCTTACCATTCAGGAATGCACTTTTCACATCCATTTGATATAAGGTAATGTTATGATGATTAGCATAAGCAAGTAGTATTCGAATAGCTTCAGGATTAGCAACAGGTGCAAAAGTTTCACCGAAGTAAATTCCTTCAACCTTTGTGTAGCCTTGGGACACAAGTCGTCCCTTATTCCTCCGCACTTGACCATCCTCATCTTGCTTGTTTAGGAAAAGCCACATGGTGCCGATGATATTGTGCTTGCGAGGATCTGGTCGTTTGACGAGCTCCCATACGTCATTTAGCTTGAATTGAAGAAGCTCATCTTGCATGGCTTAAATCCACTCAAGTTCCATGAAAGCCTCAACAACTTTTGAAGGCTCTGTGATAGACACAAAAGAGAATGCCCACAAAATTTAACGAAGTGTAAAGCTTTTGAGCGAGTGAGAGGACCTGGCGCGTTGATGTCATCGAGGATTTTGTCAAGTTCTACTTCATTTGCAATCCTCGGATGAGCTTGTTGAGGATTTCCTCTGGGCTGAGGAATTTGTTATGGAGCAATTTCCTCACGAGCATCTTCTTGATTTTCATCTGTATTGGGAGTATTTCTTCAGCAATTTCCTTAGTAGGAACAATGTCTTTAGTAGCTTTGAGCTTGATTGCTTCCTCGGGAGACAATTTATCTGGATCAGGAGGCAATTGCTCTCTTTGCGAGCCATTAGTTTCATCGAACCGCACATCTATAGTTTCAACAACCTTGTTGTGATAGGTGTTGAAGACTCTGTAGGTGTGCGAGTCCTTTCCTTAACCAAGCATAAAACCCTCATGTGCCTTAGGTGCAAATTTTGAGCTATGGTGAGGATCTCTAATCCAGCATTTTGCATCGAAGACTTTGAAATAACTTACATTGGGTTTCTTGTCAGGGAGAAGTTCATATGAGGTTTTCTTGAGGAATTTGTGAAGATATACCTCGTTGATGATATGGAAAGCAGTGTTGATTGCTTTAGGACAGAAACAACGAGGAGTCTGATATTCTTCAAGCATGATCCATGCCATTTCAATCAGAGTCCTGTTCTTTCTTTCGACGACGCCATTCTGTTGAGGAGTATAAGGAGCAGACAATTCGTGAGTAATAACAAGTTCATCAAGATAAGCATCAAGACCAGTGTTTTTGAATTATGTCCCATTATCACTCCTGATGTGCTTGATTTTGATGCCGAAGTTCGTCGAGGCCGTTGAGGAAAATCGTTTGAAGACTTCGTGCACTTCAGTTTTATATAGAATGATATGCACCCAAGTGTATCTGGAATAATCATCAACTATGATAAAGCTGTATAAAGATGATGCATTTGTTAGAGTGGCATCATGAGTAGGTCCAAATAGATCCATGTGAAGCAATTCATATGGACGAGTAGTGGTCATGATAGTCTTCGAGGGGTGTTTGGATCTGGTCATTTTTCCAGATTCACAAGCACCGCAGAGGTGGTCCTTGAGGAATTTTACTGATTCGATGCCAATGACATGCTTCTTCTTCGCCAGCGTGTGCAAATTCCTCATGCCTGCATGGCCAAGTCTTCGATGCCATAGCCAGCCTTCTGAGGTTTTTGCTAGTAAGCATGTGGCTGGTTGAGGACCTGTAGAGAAATCAACAATGTACAAATCCCCTCTTCTAACACCTTCGAAGACTTTGGATCTGTCAGATTCCATGATGACAACACATCTATATTTTCCAAAGATAACAAGCATATCAAGATCACAAAGCATTGAGACTGACATGAGGTTAAACCCAAGGGATTCAACAAGCATCACTTTGTCCATATGCCTGTCCTTCGAAATAGCCACTTTGACAAGTCCCAATACCTTGCTTTTACCTTTGTCATCATAAGTGATTTGCTTCAGTGGTGATGGATTTAGTGGCATATTCATCAGCAAGCTTTTGTCACCAGTCATGTGGTGTGTGCAGCCACTATCAAGAACCCACTCAGTACTCTTGGGTTTGTCATCCTGTATATGAATTAGTACATCTTACCATCTCATATGCTTCAGACTTGAAGAATATGTTATCAATTTCATCAGATAGGAATTTCATCATAAACAGTAAATTTAAGGACGTGTGAAATGTTATCATTTCATTAATGTTAGCTTGCGTCGAATCAAGCATTTTCCTCAGGTCTCTAGCAAATTCTTCAGATGATGATTTTCATCTGGAGACCTGACCTGCAGAAGTGATTAGTTCAATTTCTTCACCACCGACATCTGAAGGGATGGTAAAGAGTTCATCATCCTGCGAGCACCATATGAGAAAGGGGGCATTGAAGCTAATGCACTTCTCTTCACGGTAGGTGGGTTAGAGTAATCAAATGAATAGGCACAGAAGTTCTTTGAGGATTTATGAACATAATGATTTGAGGAGTAATGCTCATATTCATATCCCTTGTAATTTCCCTGCATATCAGTAGCATTAGCACGAGTACGAGCATAGTTATGACCAGTTGAGGATTTTGATCCTCTTGAAGACTTTGGTCCTCCTGGGGAATTTGATATGGGGTTCAGATTCTTCATAGGTGGTGCCATGAGGACATTCACCTAAAGATTTTCAAGGCAACTTTTGGGGACCCTGATTTTCCTCAGGGGTGGTCCATTCCTGCAGTTAGTTCCAACATATCGTGAAAATACTTCACCAGATTGATTTTTGAACAGTTTATAGTTGGAGTCAAATGACTCATCTGAGGGATGGGATAATTCACATGCAAAGCCTGTTAGATTGGATGGATCAACAGGAGGCCCTTTAGCAGCAACCCATGAGGTTATGGGATACTGTTCAGGTTTCCACTATGATCCATCAGCATTCAATTTCCTCTGAAAGGCAATTCTTTCTTTCCTTGGGTTCGTGTTCAAAATCTTCTTTTTAAGCACATCGCATAGGGTTTGGTGCCCTTTGAGACTTTTTTGCATGCCTGTCACATACAATTCCTTCAGCCCTGCATTTTCGTCATTGCCATTTGTGGTTTCCTCAAGTGAGGAATTTGATACCACATGAGTAGTTGAAGAACTTGTAGCAATAGAAGCATTTGATGATTCTGGTGAAGAATTGGCAGTTTCATGTTCGATGCATTTAAGACATGGTGCAATTGATTCAACCTGAGTGGCATTGATCTGTTGAGTGAGTAATGAATCATTTTCCATTCAAAGATCATCATGAGACATCCTCAACTTCTCAAGATCAAGTTTCCTTTGAAGAAATTCATAGCAAAATTTCTCATGATCAGCTAGGAGTGTGCCATGACGATCTTGAAGATTATCAAATCTGGACTGAAGACTTTTCAAATCTTCAGTGAGGATTTGGGTAAGATTCATTTCATCATTCAACACGTCATCACTTTTGTCTAGCAGTTTCTGAAGCTTTTCAAGGGCAGTTTGTTGTTTAGTTGCAATGTTAGCAAGTTTACTGTAACTGGTTTTTTATAATCATCAGGTTTAAAGTCACTTGAATAAGAGGAGAAAGTATCATTCGGTACCTTTGAACCTTTTGCCATGAAGCAATAGGTTGGAGCGAAGTCATCAGCATAGTCATCAGTGTGGATGGTGTTGTCATTTTCTTCAAGGTTGAAGATTGACTTGCTGACGAATGCGGTAGCTACTGCAAGACTAGCCTATTCAGATTCTTAGTCTTCTCCAGAACCCTCCTCTTTATCACATTCCTCAGATTCTGCCTCAGAATCCATTTCCTTGCCAATAAATGCCCGAGCCTTTCTGAAACTAGTCTTCTTGTGCGATGAGGACTTTGAGGATGAAGATTTTGAAGATTTCTTATTTTTCTTCGAGTCATCAGAACTTTCATCCTTGTATTTCTTCTTCTTTGATTCCTTCACCCAACGAGGAAACTCAGCAATATAGTGACCTGATTTCTTGCATTTGTGGCAGGTTCTTTTCTTGTAGCCTTAGATGAAGATTGTGATATCCTCATATCTCTTCTTGAAGATTTACCAAACTGGCCACGTCTTGTAAACTTCTGGAATTTCCTCACAAGCATTGCAAGCTCCTGTCCAAGTTCTTCAGGATCACCAATGCTGCAATGCGAGTCCTCTTCTCCAGATGAGGAAATTGATTTGTCCTTCACTGCACGAGGTCTAGAATAGCTTGGTCCATATAGATCTCTCTTTTCTTCCTGTTGGAATTCATGAGTATTGAGTCTTTCGAGTATATCAGCAGGATCAAGCATCTTGTAGTCTGGTCTTTCTTGAGTCCTCAGAACTAAAGTATCAAATGAAGAATCCAAAGATCTTAGGAGTTTCTTCACAACTTCATGGTAAGTAATGTCTCGAGCTCCCAGTTCTTGCAGTTCATTTGATATGTCAGTGAGGCAATCAAAGGTATCTTGGCAACTTTCATTGTCAAGCCTTTTGAAGCGATTGAAGAGATTGCGAAGAACATCAACACGAGATTCACGCTGAGTTGATACTCCTACGTTGACTTTGGACAACCTTTCCTAGATTAGTGTTGCTGAGCCCAAAGCACTCACTTTGCCATACTGACCTTTGCTCAGATGGCCACAAATAATATTCTTCGCTTGAGAATTAAGTTGCTTGAATTTCTTCACCTCAGCGGCAGAGAAAGTAGCAGTGATGGAGGGAACACCATCTTCCACAATATACCAGAGATCAATGTCAATAGCTTGTAGATGCATCTGCATCTTGGTATTCCAGAAGGAAAGTCCTTTCCTTCGAAAGTAGGACATCCTGCAGTAACCTTGATCATGCCTGCAGTTGACATAACAATTACCCCAGGTGGTTAAACCAAAATCACACAGAAAAAGGGACAACCTTGCTCTTATACCAATTGAAAGTGCGTTATATCGACTAGAGGGGGGTGAATAGGAGATTTTTAGAATTTCATGACTGAGGAAATTCCTTTTGTGGAAATTCCTCACTGATGACTAACTTGCGGCAGAAACAACAAAGGATCAGGGGTGCAACGTATACTTTTAGCAACTTCCTCAATGAGGATTATGAAAAACAGTTTGCACAGTACACAGACATAGAGTAGCACGTGAGGATTAACTAGTGTGAAGAATTTGAGGTTGAGGAAATTCAGAGAAAGTCTTCAGCAATTTCTTCAAACAGAGACAATGAAAATCTTCAACATACAATATTGAGGAATTCAAAGAGTTGAAGAAATAGAACCCGGATCACAGTGAAGACAGTTGTTGATGACCGAGTTCCAACTATTGTGACAGTCGTATGACTCATTCGGAGCGGATTGGTATTGAAACCAAAGGACACACAGTCCCAGGCCACACGGTCCCTACCGTATCTCCTTGAGCTAAGGACACACAGTCCTCGCTCACCACTCGTGGTAAGTCTTCAGGGCAGACTTCCGAACCCTCACAAACTTGGTCACCCGGTAATCCACAATTGACTGTTGGATTGCTCTAGACCATAACGCCTAACCGTATGGAGCATGCACAGTCCTCAAAGGTAAAATGCTTCAGTTCAACACATGAACAAATTCTTCAGTGATGCTCAATCACTTGGTTTTTGGTTTGTGGTTTTGTGTTTGGAGTATTTCCTCACTCATGATTTGCTCTCGAACTCTCTGAGGAATTTGGGTTGCTCTAAATGACAAGTGTTAGTTTCTTGCGGAGCAGCCAACCAGCTAATGGTTGTGGGGGGCGGCTATTTATAGCCTCGGAGCATCTCGACATGATTTGACATTAATGCCCTTAAATAATATGACCGTTGGTGTGGATAAGATCGGTGATGTGGCGCAAATTGCGGCAACGGTCGGGACCCTCAACTGTGAGAGTCCTCATCTCTCTCATATTCCTCACTTGACGCTTATGGTAGGATTAGGCTTGGGTTGAGCATCATGAGGAAATTCATTCCGAAGTATTACCTCGACCCCTTTTAACAGTACGGTGTTCCTATGACTCAAGAGTGAAGAAACTGAAACTGAAAGTATAAATCTTCACGCTTCAAAGTCTTCAGGTCATTTTTCTTCAGGACACACCGAATTCCTCATCTTCAATATCTTCATGAGGAATATCAACTTCATCGCAATTTCTTCATGATCAAAGTCTTCAGTAGAAGACCAATTTCTTCAGCCAAAAATATACATTTTTAGGGGTCGATATTCCTCGTATATTTCAAACTCCTCGGCGACTTATAGATCATGTGTACACTCATGAACACAATAGATACTTAACCTATAAGTCTTCAAACCACCAAAATCACTAAGGGGCACTACATGCACTTACATTTACCACTGTAATGATCGATGTCCACACACACAATGAAATGGATGAAAGTTTTCTGAGTCCGTACAACGAACCTCGATGGAAAGATCAACTGGCCATGGACGAGGCGTTATCTCACGACAAGAGCTCGACTGGCGTGCCTTGATCTTTGGGAGAGTGAGTGGACAACATATTATCCCATATCCAATGGCGATCGAGCCATGGAGCCTCCCACCACCAGATATCATCACCAACTCTGGATCCAAAGGTTCCTGGCTCGGGTTAAAGACCTCCTCTTTCCTAGCCTTCCCCACGTCCATGTATTTCACGAACTTGTGGTGGGAGGAGATGTTGGTGAACTTCTCTAGATGATCCAAGACAGACTCAGAGAATGTTCTCAGATTTCGGCCTCCGCAAAACCCTAAGGATTCGAACACTGGGGCATGCACGAAGGTCTCCCCTCCTTCGCCTCGCCTAACTCACTACTCGATGGAAACGATGAAGGACTGACTCGATGGCGAGGGGAACACGGGACACAAAAGTTTACCCAGCTTCGGGCCGCTGTGAAGCGTAAAACCCTACTCCTGCTTTTGGTGGATTGGCTCTCTCGAAGGTGATGGGTGAGTTAGTAAAGTGTTCTTGAGCCTCCGGAGGCTGAGAGACTAAGTGTGAGGTTGTACCGTACGAATGAACTCCCTTTCTCCAGTATCCTACCCTATCTATTTATACCGCATGTCCGGGTCCTCTTCCCTCATAGCTTCGGCAGGAAGGGATCCCATAGCTGTCAATTTTGAAGGGGAACAGGGGAACATGCTCCCCTGCCCAAAGATGGTCGTCGCCTGCAAAGTAACTGTCCGCCCCGCAAAGACGGGCCCGCGGATGATGTTTGCCCTACTGGCGGGAGACTGTGGCTTTGTTGCAGAAGAAGGGAAAGCTTTGGGGGATGCCTTTGGAAAGCCTGTGCGCCCCCGCCTCCTTTGCACCAAAGGGGAAACTGTCCCGACCTGGCATCTTATGCTCGTGTGTCCTTTCCTGGCGTCACCCTTGACTCCTGAGGGTCGGCCCTGCCTCGAAATATCCGTCGATCCAGAGGGGTCCTGAGGAGGCCCCCTGCGGGTTTTTACACTGCTCCTCCTCGTGAGGCTTGGCTCCTCACGAGGGCCTTCCCTTAAGCTGTGTCGGGCTTGTTGCGTCGCTCCGGTGAAGCAGGCCCACCCTGGGCCACATGCAGGTAGGTCTAGGTACCCCCAATCCCGGAACGCCGATAGTAGCCCCGGGGCCTGCGGTGTGCTCGGGTTGGCTTCATGGAGGAGCCTTGAGGGGCAACATGAGATGCCGTGGGCCCTCAAACGCCTGTGGGCTAGGCCGGCGCGCGACACATGGATGGCGTCTCGTCCTCCTTCTCCTCTATCTCTCCCCCCCTTTATTAGGTGCCCTACTTGTAGCTTCAGTGCCTTAATGCCTTCCTTCTTCCGCACTAGTCTTTCTTCTCAAGCCTTTGACTCCGACCGGTGCCTCCCAGATCCAGCACCGCATAGTTCCTCGTCAGTCCAGCGATGGTGCCCGTCGGCAAGCAGTGGTCAGAGGGGCATGGCGTGGCCCCGGCTTCTCCACTCCTGGACTGCGCCCTCTCCAAGGCGGCGGATCTCGTCCCAGTTCTTACATCGACCGCGGCTGAGTCCAGTCAGCATTGGCGAACCCTGATTTGGCCTGGAGTCGTAGAGGAGCGGCCCGTGACTAGGGCGGTGTACCCCTTCTTCCGTCACAGTATTTACGTTGGGCTCGTGCCGCCTTTCTCTCGATTCTTCTCCGCCGTTTCGGATCAGTATGGGATCCAATCCCTTCATCTCCAACCCAACTCCATCTTGCTTCTGTCAGTCTTCGCCTTCTACTGCGAGGCTTTCGTTGGCGTGCAGCCTTCGGTTTCCCTCCTCCGTCACTTCTTCAGCATGCGCCTGCACGACGGTGCTCACTTGTCGGCATGATTTTCCTTCGTGGCGGCCCAGAGCGGGAACGTGCTCTTCAAGGCCGGGAATAAGGTGGAGAACTTCAAGCACCGCTGGGTCCTCATGTGTCTCAAGGATGCCAACCCCTAAGTGGAAGAACCGAAGGGGTTGTCGGAGAAGACCTCTGCGTGGAGCTCGGCAAACCTCTCCGACCCTCGGGCTATTCCTGTGTTGGAGCGCTTTTCCCATGACATTAGCGCCAAGAGGCTGACCGGCGGAATGATAGTGAAGGAATTCGTGGCGCAGCGCTTGGCGCCCCTCCACGCGCATTCCAGGCCCGTGTGACAGTACCGGGCTGGCGACGATAAACTCCGGCTTCGGTCGCGGGACCTTCCCTCATAGGAACTTAACAGGGTCTTGGCGATTCTGCTGGGGGCGACCCTAGCGACCTTCCCTAGACCCTGGGTCCGCTGTATCATCGTGACGACCGGACCGATCTGGTCGCCGCGATGCCCGTCTTCAAGGAGCGGGGGATCATCCTGACGGAAGGCTCCGGTCCGGTGGAGGTGTCATCCGGCAACACTTTCGGGGAGGGGGGCTCGGAGAAGACCTTCGACGACCACGCGGTGAGCGTGCTCCTCCTATCGCAGCTCGTCGTCCTACGCGAGCTCGAAGACGATGGCACCACTGATGGTACCCCTGCCGTGACACCCTCGCGCCTGTCCAGGGCCTCCATAGGGCATGCGCCGACTCTGCGTGCTACGCGGTCTGCATGCGTGGATGCTTCCGAGAAGCTTGGGGTCGGCCATCCCCGGCGCACCCAGCCTCCGCCGGCGGGGGGTCCAAGGTGTCGAGCTCGCCTCGGCCTGCGGCGGCGCTGTTACCTCTGTTGGCACCGGGGCGGAGAAAAGGAAGAGGTGGCGCGAACCCGAAGAGTAAGTCGCCTTCTTGGGCGCGCTTTGAGCATCTATGTCCGTGCTTGGCTGATTTACCCCCTTTTCTTGGCGTCAGGGACATCGTCTCACCGAGGCCGAAGAAGAAGAAGAAGACGGTTGCCAAGCCGAAGTCGTCTACGGGTGAGGACGAGGAAGAGGAGGGGGCTCGTGGGGCGGCCTCCCTGGTCTTGGTCGTCAAGCCCCCCGAGCCCTCGAAGCATCCTGAGGCGAGCGTGGGGATGCCTCTGCCCGGAGAAGAGGCCTCCAAGGCTCCCCATCCTCCGGAGGTGCTGACGCCCGCAGCGGTGCAGCAGCCTTGGGGCCTCTTGTTCTTCCTGGCACCACTCCTTCAGTAGCGCCGCCTGTGCCACTGTTGCAGGCTCCTCAGGAGGTGTTCCAGAAGGCCTCAGGGCTTCCTCGGGCCATAATGCACGCGGCCTTCACCGCCCTGAATGGTGTCGCAGTCGAGATGAGGAATGTCGAGGAAGAGGCCATGGCCGCCCGCGTCATGTGTGAGGGGGCGCTGAAGGAGGCTAAGGCGGTCGTCAAGCGTTGCGAAGATGTGGAATCCCACCTGAGCGCCATCCAAGGGGAACATGCCAAGCTGGTCGAACAACGTCGCTCGAAGGAGGAGGAACTCAAGGCCCGCGAGGCCAAGGTTGCCGCCCGGGAGGGGGAGCTGTCCCAAGAGGCGAAGCGCCTAGGCACAGAACCGGAGCACTTGGTTGAGCGGGAGAAGGACGCCACCACGAAGGAGGCTCTCCTTGAGGCCTGGCAGAAAGCCCTCGCCGCGGTCGAGAAAATGAAGGCCTCCGAGCTGGCTCGCTTCCCCGACGTCGAGCTTGGGCTTCTCAAGGCGATCCGCTTCCTCTATCGGGGCAGATTTGATGAGCCTCTCGCTACCCCGGAGGAAGGCTTCGCCGAGCTCGTGAATGGGCTCATCGCGGCGCTGGAGGCTGCCGTCACGCAGATGGATAAGACCTTGGAGAGAGAATGTCGTGACCTCTTCTTTGCGGTCGCGACTCGTGTCTTCACTCACCTTCATCTTCATGACCCCGGGTTCGATCTGAGCTCCGCGATCGTGCTGGTCCCTCCCGGGGCCCGTGAACGCGTCGCGGAGTCGGTAAAGGGTATTGTGGAGGTGTTGGTGATGAAGTTTGCGTGCGTTGTGCCCCCCTCGTCTCCAGGTACCGCTGGAGGCAACGACGGCTCCTCCTGATCTAGTGCACCTGTCATTTCCCTGCAATGCACATCATGCCTCGTGGAGTGATACGTCCATTTTGCATCATGCTTTCATGTTGATATTTATTGCTTTTTGGATTGTTATATTACTTGTGGTACCATATTTATGGCTTTCTCTCTTATTTTGCAAGGATTATTTGAAGAGGGAGAATTCCGGCAGCTGGAATTCTGGACTGGAAAAGCAGCAAATCCTAGTCCACTATTCTTCACATCTCCAAATGCCCTGAAAATTTACATGGATTTTTTCTGGATTATATTAAAAAAACTAGACGAAAGAACTACCGGAGGGGGGCCACCAGGGCTCCACAAGCTTGCCCACTGCCACCACCCCCCTGGTGGCGCAGGGCAGGCTTTTGGCTGCCTGAAGGCCCACTAGCCCCCCTCTTTTGCTATATGAAGCATCCTGGTCTGGAAAAAAATCAATAGGGAGCTTTTTCGTGGTTTCGCCGCTGCCACGAGGCGGAACTTGAGCAGATCCAATCTAGAGCTCCGGCAGGACGATCCTGCCGTGGAAACTTCCCTCCCGGAGGGGTAAATCGTCGCCATCGTCGTCATCAACACTCCTATCGTCGGAGGGGAGGCATCTTCGTCAACATCTTCATCAGCACCATCTCCTCTCCAATCCCTAGTTCATCTCTTGTAACCAATCTTTGACAAGCGACTCTGATTGGTACTTGTAAGGTTGCTAGTAGTGTTGATTACTCTTTGTAGTTGATGCTAGTTGGATTACTTGGTGGAAGAGTTTATGTTCAGATCCTTGATGCTATTCATTACACCTCTGATCATGATTATGATTATGTTTTGTGAGTAGTTACTTTTGTTCCTGAGGACATGGGATAAGTCATGCTGATAATAGTCATGTGAATTTCATATTTGTTCGGTATTTTGATATGATGTATGTTGTTTTTCCTCTAGTGGTGTTATGTGAATGTCGACTACATAACACTTCACATTTATTTGGGCCTAGAGGAAGGCATTGGGAAGTAGTAAGTAGATAATGGGTTGCTGGAGTGACAGAAGCTTAAACCCCAGTCTATGCGTTGCTTCCTCAGGGGCTGATTTGGATCCACTAGTTTAATGCTATGGTTAGACTTTGTCTTAATTCTTCTTTTGTAGTTGCGGATGCTTGCAAGAGAGGTTAATCATAAGTGGGATGCTTGTCCAAGTAAGGGCAGTACCTAAGCGCCGGTCCACCCACATATCAAACTATCAAAGTAACGAACACGAATCATATGCACATGATGAAACTAGCATGACAGAAATTCCCGTGTGTCCTCGGGAGCGTTTTTCCTCCTATAAGACTTTGTTCAGGCTTGTCCCTTGCTACAAAAGGGATTGGGCCACTTGCTGCACCATTGCTACTACTTGTTACTTGTTACTCTTTGCTTGCTACATTTCACCTCGCTACACAATCACTTGTTACCGCTACTTTCAATGCTTGCAGATATTACCTTGCTGAAATCCGTTTATCAGAGCCTTCTTCTCCTTGTTGGGTTCGACACTCTTACTTATCGAAAGGACTATGATGGATCCCCTATACTTGTGGGTCATCAAGACTCTTTTCTGGCGCCGTTGCCGGGGAGTGAAGAGCCTTTGGTAAGTGCAAATTGGTAAGGAAACATTTTTATACTGTGCTGAAATTTCTTGTCACCTGTCACTATGGAAACTCTTCCTTTGAGGAGATTGTTCGGGGTATCTTCACCACGAACGGAAGCACGAGGAGTTTCTGCTCAACCTGAGCTACATACTGAAAATATCTTTTCTGAAATTCGTTCGGGTATGCTTGAGAAACTGCTGGCTAATCTTTTCACAGTAGATGGATCTTCACATCCAGACTTGCATCTAATCTATGTAGATGAAGTTTCTGGTTTATTTAAACTTGCAGTTTTGCCCGAGGGTGAGGTAAAGAAGAAAGTATTTCCTTTATCTTTGAAGGATAAGGCGTTGACATGGTATAGTCTATGTGATGATACTGGATCATGGGGCTACAATCGGTTGAAATTGGAATTTCGTCAAAAGTTCTATCCTATGCATTTAGTACATCGTGATCGGAACTTTATTTATAACTTTTGGCCTCGTGACAGGGAAAGCATAGCTCAAGCTTGGGGGAGGCTTAAATCAATGCTATATTCATGCCACAATCATGAGCTCTCGAGAGAAATCATCACTCAAAACTTTTATGCTCGGCTTTCTCATGAAGATCGTACCATGCTTGACACTTCTTGTGCCGGTTCTTTTATGAAGAAGGATATTGATCGCAAGTGAAATTTATTGGAGAGAATCAAACGCTACTCTAAAGATTGGGAACTGGAGGAAGGTAAGGAGTCAGGTATGAATTCCCAGTTTGATTGCGTTAAATCTTTTGTTGAGACAAACACTTCTAGAGATTTTAGCGCTAAGTATGGACTTGACTCTGAGATAGTAGCTTCTCTATGTGAATCTTTTGCTGCTCATGTTGATCTTCCCAAAGAGAAGTGGTTTAAATATCATCCTCCTATAGAAAGCAACATAGCCAAAACCAATGTAGTTGAGGAGAAAGTCATTGCTTTTAGTGATCCTGTTGTTCCTTGTGCTTACACTGAGAAACCACCATACCCTCCTAGGATAAAGGATTAATCTAAAGCTCCAACTGTGATACGTAGGGGTTACATTAGACCACTTGCACCCCCTGAGGATATTAGAGTTGAACCTAGTGTTGCTATTATCAAAGATCTCTTAGCCGAAGACATAGACGGGCATGTTATCAAATTCCATGAGGACTGCACTAGAATTGCTAAACCTCACACGAAAGACAAGCACGGACCTGTAGTTGGCCTGCCCGTTGTTTCTGTTAATATAGGAGATCACTGTTACCATGGTTTATGTGATATGGGAGCTAGTGTTAGTGCAATACCCCGTTCCCTATATGATGAAATCAAAGATGAGATTGCACCTGCTGAGTTAGAACCCATTGATGTCACTATTACGTTAGCTAATAGAGACACTATATGCCATGTGGGAATTGTGAGAGACGTAGAAGTCCTGTGTGGTAAGACGAAGTATCCTAATGATTTCCTCGTCCTTGGTACTACACAAGATACCTTTTGTCCCATCATATTCGGTAGACCCTTTCTCAACACTGTCAATGCTCACATTGATTGCATTAAGCAGACCGTCACTATTAGTTTCGAGGGTGTGTCTCATGAATTTAACTTCTCCAAGTTTGGAAGACAACCCCATGAAAGAGAGTCGTCTGATAGAGATGAAATCATTGCTCTTGCCTCTATTGTCGTACCTCCTACGGATCCTTTAGAGCAATATCTGCTTGAGCATGAAAATGATATGCATATCGAGGAAAGAGATGAGATAGATAAAATTGACTTAGAACAATATCCTATTCTCAAGAATAATCTGCCTATTGAACTGCTTGGGAATCCTCCCCCACCAAAGGGTGATCCTGTGTTCGAGCTTAAATAGTTGCCTGATACTCTTAAGTATGCCTATCTTGATGAGAAGGACATATACCCTGTCATTATTAGTGCTCTCCTCTCAGAGCGCGAAGAGAAGAAGTTACTAAAAACTCTGAGGAAGCACCGCGCTGCTATTGGATATACTCTTGATGATCTTAAGGGTATTATTCCTACTCTATGTCAGCACAAGATTAAAACCGATCCTGCCTTTAAACCAGTTGCTGATCATCAAAGGAGATTAAATCCTAAGATGAAAGAGGTCGTTAGAAAAGAAATATTAAAGCTTCTGGAAGCAGGAATCATTTATCCTGTTGCTCATAGTGATTGGGTAAGTCCAGTACATTGCGTACCTAAGAAGGGAGGTATCACCGTCGTTCCTAATGATAAGGATGAAGTAAACCCACAAAGGATTATTACCGGCTATAGAATGGTGATAGACTTCCGGAAACTGAACAAGGCAACCAGGAAAGATCATTATCCTTTGTCGTTCATCGACCAAATGCTAAAAAGGCTATCAAAACACACACACTTATGCTTTCTGGACGGTTATTCAGGTTTCTCGCAAATACCTGTTGCACAATCTGATCAAGAGAAAACCACTTTCACCTGTCCTTTCGGTACCTTTGCCTATAGACGTATGCCTTTTGGCTTATGTAATGCACCTGCCACCTTCCAAAGATGTATGATGGCTATATTCTCTGACTTTTGTGAAAAGATTGTCGAGGTTTTCATGGATGACTTCTCCGTTTATGGGTCTTCCTTTGATGATTGCCTCAGCAACCTTGATCGGGTCTTACAGAGATGCGAAGAAACCAACCTCATCTTGAATTGGGAGAAGTGCCACTTTATGGTTAATGAAGGTATCGTCTTAGGACACAAAATCACTGAAAGAGGCATTGAAGTTGATAAGGCTAAGGTTGATGCAATTGAGAAAATGCCTTGCCCCACAGATATCAGAGGTATATGAAGTTTCTTAGGTCATGCTGGTTTCTATAGAAGGTTCATTAAAGACTTCTCTAAGATTTCTAGGCCTCTTACCAACCTCTTGGAGAAGGATGTTCCTTTTGTTTTTGATGAGGATTGTGAGGAAGCCTTTGAAATACTTAAGAAGGCTTTGATAACCGCACCTATTGTTCAACCACTTGACTGGAACTTGCCCTTTGAAACCATGTGCCGCGCTAGTGATTATGCTGTTGGTGCTGTTCTAGGACAAAGAGTTGACAAGAAGGTTAATGTCATTCACTACGCTAGTAAAACTCTATACAGTGCCCAAAGAAATTATACCACTACGGAGAAGGAATTCTTAGCAGTCGTGTTTGCATGTGAAAAGGTCAGATCTTACATAGTTGACTCCAAAGTCACTATTCACTCTGATCATGCTGCTATTAAGTACCTCATGGAGAAGAAGGACGCTAAACCTAGGCTGATCAGATGGGTTCTCCTGCTATAGGAATTTGATTTGCACGTCGTTGACCGAAAGGGTGCTAATAACCCTGTAGCAGATAACGTGTCTAGGCTAGAGAATGTCCTTGATGACCCACTACCTATTGATGACAGCTTCCCCGATGAGCAATTAAATGTCATCCGCACTTCACATAGTGCACCGTGGTATGCCGATTATGCAAACTATATCGTAGCCAAATACATACCACCTAGTTTCACCTATCAGCAAAAGAAGAAATTCTTCTTTGATTTGAGACACTACTTTTGGGATGATCCTCACCTTTATAAGGAAGGAGTAGATGGTGTTATTAGACGTTGTGTGCCTGAACATGAACGGGGCAGATCCTGCAGAAGTGTCATTCCGAAGCCTACGGAGGACACCATGATGGAGATAGAACTGTCCATAAGGTATTGCAATCAGGTTTGTATTGGCCCACTGTCTTCAAGGATGCCCGTAAGTTTGTCTTGTCTTGTGAAGAATGCCAAAGGATAGGGAACATCAGTAAGCGTCAAGAGATGCCTATGAACTATTCACTTGTCATTGAACCATTTGATGTCTGGGGCTTTGATTATATGGGACCCTTCCCGAGTTCCAATGGGTACACTCACATCTTAGTTGCTGCGGATTACGTTACTAAGTGGGTAGAAGCTATCGCCACTAAAAATGATGATCACCACACCTCTATTAACATGCTTAAAGAAGTCATATTCCCAAGATTTGGAGTCCCTAGATACTCGATGACTGATGGCGGTTCACACTTCATTCATCGTGTTTTCCGCAAGATGCTAGCTAAGTATGATGTCAACCATAGAGTTGCATCTCCTTATCATCCTCAGTCTAGTGGTCAAGTGGAGTTGAGTAATAGGGAGATCAAGTTGATCCTACAAAAGATCGTCAATAGATCTCAAAAGAACTAGTCTAGCAAACTTGACGATGCACTATGGGCTTATAGGACTGCTTATAAGAATCCCATGAACATGTCACCGTATAAAATGGTTTACGGTAAGGCCTGTCATTTACCTCTTGAGCGGGAACACAAAGCTTATTGGGCAATCAAAGAGCTCAACTTTGATTTTAAACTTGCCGGTGAGAAGCGGTTGTTTGATATCAGCTCGTTAGATGAATGGAGAGCCCAGGCATATGAGAATGCCAGGTTGTTCCAGGAAAAGGTTAAGAGATGGTACGACAAACGAATACAGAAACGAGAGTTCAATGTAGGTGATTATGTCTTGCTATACAATTCTTGTTTGACATTATTTGCAGGCAAGCTTCTCTCTAAATGGGAAGGTCCCTATGTTGTTGAGGAAGTATATCGTTCCGGTGCCATCAAAATCAATAACATGGAAGGAAATTTTCCTATAGTGGTAAATGGGCAAAGAATCAAGCATTACATCTCTAGTACTCCCATAAATGTTGAGACAAATATCATCAATATCATAACTCCAGAGGAGTACATAAGGAATGTTTATCAGCCTGTTTCAGACCTTGAAAACGAAGATGTATCTGTTTCTGTAAGAAATTGGACTCCGATACTTTTCCAATAGGAAATTTCTTCCGTTTTGGATTTTTTGGAAAATTAGAAAAACAAAACGCAGTCCAGAGAGCGAACGAGGCAGCCACAAGCCCCCACTCCATCGCCACCCCCCTAGTGGCGGTGGGCAAGCTTCTGGGTCCATCGTGTGCCTCTCGGACTCCGTTTTCTTGCGTATATACTCGCCCGAAGGTTTTGATCTCCGTATCGCGTAGTTTTCCTCTGTTTTCGTTTCGAGCTTGTTGTCTGCCGCAGATTTAGGTCAAGATGTCTTCTCAAGATTCAGAAGAAGAGATCTATGTGGCCGATGATCTTGCTAACTCTAGGATTAATGGGGACTTGGAACCATATGGCTGGACCACTGATGAGGAAGAGGACTATGAGCCCAAAGGGAAGGAGCAAACAAGTTCCGATGAAGAGCAGGCTCCTCTACCTCAACCTGCAAACACCCATGTGGAGTTCAAGAAATCAAGCCTCCCTGACCATAGGAAGAAGCCTAAGACCTTGTTTATCCCTTATCGTTTCTTGCATGAGAGTAAGTAGGAGCTTTGCCACAGGGTTTTGAAACTTGAGGAGGAAAATGACGATCTAAGGGAGCAGAACTTTTTGCTCAAGTGGAAATTAGACAAGCTCAAGACTACTCCAACAACACCACCATCACCACCAAAGGAAGACAACTAAGCATTGGTATGGGCAATCCCCTTGGCTTCTGCCAAGCTTGATGGAGTTGTTCTGGTACCGTATCACCTTTATATCTTTTGCTTTTACCTTTGTTTTAGTTCTTTCCTTTTCAGTTTTTATTTCTTCTTTTAGAGGAATAAGTCTTTTGTTTTTAGTTTGAGTCTTTTGCTTTTGTCTCTCCCCCGATGTATTCGAGCTTATGAGCTATATAATAAAGAGTATCTTAGTCAAGGGCTTTTCTTTGTGCCATGATCAATAGTATGAAAAGAACGATAGCATGAAAGATCATGAGACGATCTTATAGAAACTGGTAACTTCACATTTGACACGTGTGATGATTGAAACTTGTTGACAATAAATCAACATAGACCTCAGTCACTGTTGCAATTAATAAGGAGTAATAAGGAAAGAGAGGTTCACATATAAATATATCATCTTAGACACTTTTTACAATTGTGAGCACTCACCAAACTATTACATGCCTAGGAGTAGATGTTGGACAAGGAAGACAACATAATGAATTATGGTTGCTTGGCTCCAAACAATGTTATATCATTAGAGATCCCTTACCATGTGACGATTGCTTCCACCTCATATTAGCCAAAACTCCCACACCAAGTAGAGATACTACACCAGTTTTTCCATGAGAGTCCACCATACCTACCTATGGATTGAATAAGATCCTTCAAGTAAGTTGTCATCGGTGCAAGCAATAAAAATTGCTCTCTAATATGTATGATCTATTAGTGTGTGGAAAATAAACTTTGTACGAACCTGTGATGAGGAAGACATAAAAATGACAGACTGCATAATAAAGTTCTTTATCACAGGAGGCAATATAAAGTGATGTTCCTCTGCACTAAGAGGACACGCATTCAAACCTCAAAAGCGCATGACAACCTCTGCTTCCCTCTGCGAAGGGCCAATCTTGTACCTTTACTTTTTGCCCTTGTAAGAGTCATGGTGATCATCACCAATTCCCTTTTTGCCTTTGTCTTGGCTACCGTCACATGCTTGGGAAAGATCTATATTCATATATCAACTTGGAGTTGAGTATTCATGCTTTATTGTTGTTGACTTTACCCTTGAGGTAAACCGTTGGGAGGCAAACTATAAGCCCCTATCTTCCTCTGTGTCCAGCTGAAACTTTGAGACCATGGGTACCACGTGAGTTGTAACAATTGTGGAAAACAAAAGAGATGATTGAGTATGTGGGTTTGCCTTACAAGCTCTTATTTGACTCTTTCTCATGTTGTGATAAATTGCAATTGCTTCAATGACTATGGACTATTGTTGGTTACTTCTCGGTAAGGTTTTTGCTTCATGCTTTGCTTTGTGCAGGAATTTTTAGCTTCGCATAAGAATCTTTATGATTGTTGTTCTATGTGTGATCATGATGCCCACATGTCTGTATTATGTTTTATCGACACCTTCGTCCCCAAACATGTGGACATGTTTATGGAACTTGGTTTTCGCTTGAGGACACGCGAGGTCTAAGCTTGGGGGAGTTGATACGTACATTTTGAATCATGCTTTCATGTTGATATTTATTGCTTTTTGGGCTGTTATATTACTTGTGGTACCATATTTATGCCTTTTCTCTCTTATTTTGTAAGGATTATTTGAAGAGGGAGAATTCAGGCAGCTGGAATTCTAGAGTGGAAAAGGAGCAAATCCTAGTCCACTATTCTGCGCATCTCCAAATGCCCTGAAAATTTACGTGGATTTTTTCTGGATTCTATTAAAAATACTGGACGAAAGAACTACCGGAGGGGGGCCACCAGGGCTCCACAAGCTTGCCCACCGCCACAACCCCCCTGGTGGCGCAGGGCAGGCTTGTGGGCAGCTTGAAGGCCCACTAGCCCCCCTCTTTTGCTATATGAAGCATCCTGGTCTGGAAAAAATCAATAGGGAGCTTTTTCGTGGTTTCGCCGCCGCCACGAGGCGGAACTTGAGCGGATCCAATCTAGAGCTCCGGCAGGACGATCCTGCCGGGGAAACTTCCCTCCCGGAGGCGGAAATCATCGCCATCGTCATCACCAACACTCCTCTCGTCGGAGGGGAGGCATCTTCATCAACATCTTCATCAGCACCATCTCCTCTCCAATCGCTAGTTCATCTCTTGTAACCAATCTTCGTCTCGCGACTCCGATTGGTACTTGTAAGGTTGCTAGTAGTGTTGATTACTCTTTGTAGTTGATGCTAGTTGGATTACTTGGTGGAAGAGTTTATGTTCAGATCCTTGATGCTATTCATTACACCTCTGATCATGATTATGATTATGTTTTGTGAGTAGTTACTTTTGTTCCTGAGGACATGGGATAAGTCATGCTGATAATAGTCAGGTGAATTTGATATTCGTTCGGTATTTTGATACGATGTATGTTGTTTTTCCTCTAGTGGTGTGACGTGAACGTCGACTACATAACACTTCACCATATTTGGGCCTAGAGGGAGGCATTGGGAAGTAGTAAGTAGATGATGGGTTGCTGGAGTGACAGAAGCTTAAACCCCAGTCTATGCGTTGCTTCATGAGGGGCTGATTTGGATCCACTAGTTTAATGCTATGGTTAGACTTTGTCTTAATTCTTCTTTTGTAGTTGCGGATGCTTGCAAGAGAGGTTAATCATAAGTGGGATGCTTTTCCAAGTAAGGGCAGTACCCAAGCGCCGGTCCACCCACATATCAAACTATCAAAGTAACGAACACGAATCATATGCACATGATGAAACTAGCATGACAGAAATTCCCATGTGTCCTCGGGAGCGTTTTTCCTCCTATAAGACTTTGTTCAGGCTTGTCCCTTGCTACAAAAGGGATTGGGCCACTTGCTGCACCATTGCTACTACTTGTTACTTGTTACTCTTTGCTTGCTACATTTCACCTCGCTACACAATCACTTGTTACTGCTACTTTCAGTGCTTGCAGATATTACCTTGCTGAAATCCGTTTATCAGAGCCTTCTTCTCCTTGTTGGGTTCGACACTCTTACTTATCGAAAGGACTACGATTGATCCCCTATCCTTGTGGGTCATCATGGAGGCATTAAACTTATTTGCGTTTTTATGAACTGGGTCATGGTCTGTAATAATTGAATGCTCGAGTGTGTTCCTCGCCTTGTTCCTATCTTGTTTGCCGTGTTACTCTACGTCGGTAGGGACCGCCCCGCGCGTACCTTCCCGCAAATGAACTGACCGAAAACCAAGGATGACCCAAAGGGGAAGGGGCTACGAGCGCAGTTAGGCTCTAGAGTCGTGATGCTCAGGAGTCCCCCTTGATGCGCAACCTGCTCTCATGAGGAGAACGTGTCGAAGATTTCGAAACTTAGAACACCTTCAGCACTCTGCGTCGGGAGGGCCCGCCCCGCGCGTACCTCCCCGCGATTGAACCGACCGGAAACCAAAAACGGCCCAAAGGGGGGAGGGGCTACGAGCACAGTTAGGCCCGTGAGTCGCGATGCTCAGGGGTCCCCCTTGATGTGCGAGCGACTCCGATGTTGTTCGTAAGAAACCGATGGTATGAGATTCTCAAACTCCTTCAACACTCTGCGTCTCCAGGGCCCGCCCCGCGCGTACCTCCCCGTAGTTGAGCCGACTTGAAAGGGACTGCTCAAAAGGGAAAGGGGCTATGGTCGCAGTTCAGGCTCCTGAGTCGCGATGCTCAGGAGTCCCCCTTGACGTACGAGTGACTCCAGTGTTCTTCTTAAGGGATTCAAAGCGATTTATCGAGCACATTGGGCTCTGCATCGGGAGGGCCCGCCCTGCACGTACCATCTCGCGATTGAACCATCCAAGGATGACCCAAAGGGGGAAGGGGCTACGAGAGTAGTTAGGCCCCTGAGTCATGATGCTCAGGGGTCCCCCTTGATGTGTGAATGGCTCCGTACCTTCAGTTGTTTTCCCACACGCTGGGTGTGGGCGAAGTTGCGGATGGACTGCGCTGATCCCCCTGATGGTTGTGGGTGTAGACATTGGCACGCTATATTGGTGCCAGCTGGGGGCATAGTCATTGCCGGACTATATTAGTTGCCCGTGTCTGTACCCAGCGCGGATCATAGGTCTTCCACTAGGCATAGGGTGGACCCGTCCGCGTCCTTTGGGGGGGGGGGCTGGGCGTATACAGCATTAGCTCGTTATTACATGAGAGTGTCACGGTGGAGGTGTATATTGGAGGTCGCGAGGATGCTATGGCCTCGCGAGTGTCCCTACCCCCGAGGCATTAGGGACTAATCTTCTCCCCAGCGCAGAGCGTAGGGCTGCCACTAGGCATGGGATGGACACCTCCACGTCCTCGGGGGACCTGGGCGTATATGGCCTGGGCTCGTTATTACATGAGAGTGTCACGACGGGGGTTTATATGGGAGGTCACGAGGACGCTATGTCCTCGCGAGTGTCCCTACCCCCGAGTCATTGGTGGACTGAATTAATTTGGTTTGGGTCATTGGCAAACCCTGTTGACTTCTTCTTCTTTAGGAGCAAGGTTTCGCACCTTCACGAACAAACGTTGGCCGGAACCCCCAAGTGGGGGGTCGGTCGCCTGATAATATAACCAAGGCAGAACTTTAGGATGCCAAGTAGGTGCAATTGAACAACAAATTACGCATTAAAGGAAAGTAGTAGCCGGGGAAAGTCCGAAGCTGTGGGAGGCCGCATGGCCCTAGGGTTACCTACGGACTGGGCGAAACGAAAAGGTTGCCTTGCAGCGGTCAACAAAAAGTCACCTGGCGGCCGAGCTGCTGAAGTGCCGGAGGCTCCGTTGTCACTTAATTTCCTGCCTCCACGGTCGCGACCCTCATGGGTCCGCCTCCCCCCGAGGCTCGGGGCCTTCGCTCGGCCCGAGCATCTCCTCCTCCTCCTCACGGCGCCGCAGCAGGCGGGGTATGATCATGGCCTGTTGGAGCCTCTGGTAAGTGGCAGCCGCATTCCTTAGCCCGAAGGGCATGAAGGCGCGGGTGCTCGGGTACTCCCACCGGTAGCCAGTCTGCGTAGGCCAGAAGGGGCCGTGTGCCGCGGCTGTGTTCGTTGGGGATGCGTTGATGCAGATGCGGGGTCGGTCAATCGTACCGACAACGACGACTTCGATGGGTGGTGCGGGGCAGTCACAACGTCGCATGGTCTAGGCCTCGCGGCGTTCTCGGATTGCTCTCATGACGTACTCACAAGAGCTGGTCGGACGTGCTCTGGAGTGCGCCCTTGGGTTCTGCTCCGACACCGCCCCCGTCTCACTATTCAGGCTAGGGCCTCCCAAGTGGGAGCCCCCAGCACTGACCCAAGAGGGGCCGAGCAGGGCCTAGCACGCATCCCTATGCGACGGGGGGCACAGCTCCGTCCCCGGGCACGGAACCCGAAGCCTAAGGGCACTCCGCTGGGAGGAGCTCCTTCTTCTTCTTGCGCGGGTCTTCGCGAGGCAGCTCGTCATGTTCATCGTCTGAGCGTTCCGCCGTCGTCGCGCGGTACGCTCGCTCCAATGCGCAGATGGCATCCTTCTCATGACAGGGAATGGTGATGACGCCGCCTCTCCCCGGCATCTTGAGGACATTGTATCCATGGTGGTCCATGCCATGAACTTGGCAAGCGTTGGGTACCAGAGGATGGCGTTGTATGGCAGATGGATGTGCGCGACGTCGAAGACGATGACCTCGTTGTGGTAGTTTTGGTGCTCTCCAAAGGTGACGGGTAGGTGCACTTGCCCAATGGGTACAGTGGATCCCTCTGTGACCCCTGAGAAGGGCTTGGTCGGCATGAGCTGCTCATATGGCAGCTAGAGCTTCTCGAAGGTCTCGACTGAGAGGAATTTGAGCCCAGCTCCACTGTCAATGAGGGTCTTGGTGACGAGGACGTTGATGATAGTTGGGGTGCACATCATTGGGAGCTTTCCGACCATGAACGAGCACCTAAGCTGGTGGCTTGGGTCAAAAGCAATGGTGGTCTTGATCAATTGAGGGAACACATCGCTTCAGGCCTCGGGTGGGCGGCATTCACCTCCCGGGAGAACTGCTTGAAGGCACGGTTAGAGGCTCGGGTCTGGGCGCCGCCCAAGATGGAAGCCACTGCCCTTGCCTCCTGGAATCCCCCAGCCCAGTTGTCTTGCCTATCTTCATCCCTCCTCCTAGGCTGCGGGAGCAGCGGGGGCAGCTCGGCCTCCCAAGGGCGAGCATCACGAGGTTGGCCGTGTCGCTGCCCCTCCTGAGGATTATCACGCCAGCGGTCCTCCTGAGGCTGGTCACGCCACCCCTGACGCGGCTCACGATCATCCCAGCGGCCCCCATTGTGGCCTCCTCCACGTGCAGGGCTTCTGTCGAACCGTCTGGGGCGCATGTTCAAGTGTTCGGCACGAACCAAACGTAGTTCATGTCATTTAGAGGTGTCATGGCCGCTGGTGCCATGGAAGATGCACGTCGGCCTCCTCCGGATGGGCGCTCTCCCCCTCGGGTATGCTTCGCCTCAGGCTCGGCGGCTAACACCGCTGGGGCCTTTCGCTTCACCTCCTTGGTTTTGGCTTTCTTCTCTTCTAGGTCCGCCGCCTGGTCCCAAGGAGCGACAGGCGTCCTTCTTCCGCCTTAGCGCACTTGCTTGCCGAGTTGAATATCTCCAGTGCGGTGCTCATTTCATCATTCATGGCAAGCTCTTCCTTCATCTTGAGGTCGGTGACTCCGTCGGAGAAAGCCGAAATGACAGCATGGTCCGACACCTTGGGGATCTTGAGGCGCATGATAGTGAAACGATGTATGAACTTGTGCAGGGTCTCCCCCTCCTGCTGCTTGACGCGCCGCCGTTCGTTCATGGTGGGAGCACGGTCGCGGGTGCCATGGAAGTTGGTGGCGAAGCTCCCGCGCAGGCCGTCCCAGGTGGTAATGGACGCCATCGGGAGGTTGAGGAGCCATGAGAGCAGGCCGGTAATGGAGCAGCTCGGTGGCCATGGCAAGCGCGCGGGATGCCGACCCAGAAAGCTTGACAAGCACGGGATGCCGACCCTGAAAGCTTGACGAGCGACGGCGTGCCGGTGCGGCCGTCGACATGCTCGGTCAGAGGTTGGGAGGATCCCTGTTGCTCTTGAGCTTCGGGTCCGGTGGCAGCGTTCACCACGGGTGACGGCGACTGGCGCGCGCCGGCAGCACCGACGGGCACGGTCTGGGCGATGCGGGTGGCGTGGTGTTCCGTGCGTACCCGGTGAGTGTCAGCCATCGGGGCCGTGGAGCTTGGTGAGGACGGAGCTTGGAGGAAACCTCGACACGCCCCCTACATGGTGCACCAAATGTCGTATTTCGGGCTCCGCAAAACCCTAAGGATTCGAACACTAGGGCGTGTATGAAGATCTCCCTACTTCGCCTCGCCTCACTCACTACTCGATGGAAACGATGAAGGACTCACTCGATGGCGAGGGGAACACAGGAAACAACAGTTTACCCACGTTCGGGCCGCTATGAAGCATAAAACCCTACTCCATCTTTTGGTGGATTGCCTCTCTCGGAGGTGATAGGTAAGTTAGTATAGTGTTCTTGAGCCTCCGGAGGCTGAGTGACTAAGTGTGATGCTCTACCGTCCGAACGAACTCCCTTTCTCCAGTATCCTATCCTATCTATTTATAGCAGAGGCTCGGGTCCTCTTCCCTCATAGCTTCGGCGGGAAGGGATCCCACATCGGCCAATTTTGAAGGGGGACAGGGGAACATGCTCCCCTTTCCAAAGATGGTCTTCGCCTGCTAAGTAATTGTCCGCCCCGCAAAGACAGGTCCGTGGATGATATTTTCCCTACTGGCGGGAGACTATGGCTTTGTTGCTCCAGAAGGGAAACCTTTGGGGGATGCCTTTGGGAAGCCTGTGCTCCCCGGCCTCCTTTGCACCAAAGGGGAAACTGCCCCGCCCTGCCATCCGCTGCTCGCATGTCCTTTCATGGCGTCACCCTTGACTCTTGAGGGTCGGGCATGCCTCGGAATATCCGCCATTCCGGAGGGGTCCTGAGGAGGCCCCGTGCGGGTCTTAACGTTGCTCCTCCTCGTGAAGCTTGGCTCGTGATGAGGACCTTCCCTTAAGCCGTGCCAGGTTTGTTGTGGCGCTCCGGTGAAGCGGGCCCACCCTGGGCCATAGGCAGGCAGGTGTGGGTACCCCCAATCCCAGAACACCGACAAATGCCTTGGCCTTCTTGTAGGAGGCAATATGGGCCATGTCATCAAGGTCGTAGAACTTTGGCACCTCCTTCTTATTGTGATGCGCCTAAAAGAGAGGAACAAAGTATTAGTAAAGGGCTCAAGCTAGCATGAAGAATTAATTGCATGAATAAGGAAGCAAACCACATACCAGTTCCTTTCGAACTGAAATAAGATGGCGCTGCCTTGATGGTGTGGCAGACCAACCATATGGGCACACCGATCCTTCGCATTGTCGTGGACGGATCACCAGTTGCCTGTGCACCACTCATCCACCAACGCCTCCCAACAATCCATATTATTCGCACACCATCTCGGGGGCACCTATAAGTTAGTAAAAAGAATTTTGAGCGCTACACCTACGAATCGAATCAAGAAAACTACGTACAAGGCCTTAAGAATAGGTAATTACCTTCATGTATTGCTCCTTCTTCAGATACTTTTCGCGGCACTCCTTCTTATACTTCTTAACACCATGCATGGTGTAGTAGTCTCGAATAGCATGCGGCCGAGCCTCGTGGCGCAAGTTTTGTAAAAGCCGTCTGCACTCGGCCTCGACAACATTGGCTGCCGCCTCCTCATATCCCTCCTCACACCTGTAGAAGGTGTGCAATCAAATGAGACAACACCAATTAGTAAAATAATTAGCTATATTGTTAATTTTAGATTGTGTAAAAGTAGAATTTACCTAGAATGTGTTGATCACCATCTCGGCCCTCGTGTGGCACAAGACACCATCTAGAATCTCCTCCGGCGGGGCCTACGCAGCCTCTAGTGCTCCTAGGTAAATCCTAGTGTAGGAACCTAACCCCTACCGGGCAACGTGAAAAACCCCGGAAAATTTATCCGGCATAGCACACCAAGGATGGTGTTCGGCTTGCGGAATCCAAGGGGGTGTATCCAACCCCTGCAGTATAACAAGGTCAACGCGTTACATATTTGAAGAAACTTGAAGGCAAAAGGTAAAAAAGAGTAAATGCACTTACCTCTCCCCTTCACGCTTAATCACCGGCCTCTGCTCATGGATCGTCGGTACGACCGGGATACGTGTACTACCATGCTTTTACACGGTGACCCCGTCCACCACATCACCATCACTATCCGTAGACTCATCCCCGCCACCGACAGAATGGCCACCCAGCCCCTCGGTCTGATCGAGCCACGCACCCCATCCGGACGTCTCCACGTTAGCCGAAGCCTCTGTGGTGGGAGTCTCCTGGGACGTAGACTCAGGAACCGTAGTCTCATGGGCCGAATGCCCATCGACCCGAGGCTCCTGGACCAGAGTCTCATGGGCTGAATGTCGTCGACCCGAGGCTCCTCGACCGGAGTCCCCATAGCATCCACCGCAAACGGGTCCACCATAGTAGTCATGTGCCTCGGATGAATGATCTGGTGGTGTTGGCGAGGACGGCGTAGCAGTCCACCTACCTCTCCCGCGGCCAAGTCGTGCACCTTTCCCCTTCTTCCCTGCCTGACCTCCTCTCGCAGTGGGCAAAGCCGCCGACGAAGAAGCACCCGCGGGTGGTGTCGTTAGACTGTCCGCCAAGGCTCTATGGAGAGATAGGAGTGGAATGGAAGTACCACCCCTCGCGCGGGCCGCTGGCGAAGACGAACCCGTCGAGCTATCTAGACCCGTGCCCACGCTCTTTCAACACCTACCATGATAAAGAGTAAAACAAATTAGTATAACATCAAAAAATTGAATACCTGACATGAATAATAATATGTACATATATAATTTAAGTTGGGATGCATACAAATTAATAGTAGTCTCGATCAATAAATGCATAATCATCCTCACTATCATGCATGTCGCCATGAATGACCTTCTCATTGGGTTCAACGGCATGAACTTGTGGAAGGCCTTTCTATAATCGGTGAAGAATTGACAGGTCATCCGCAACAGTAACATCTTCTAGTTCCGGCTCTGCTAGTTCCGGCTCAGGGGTGAAGTCGGATTCACTATCGCTGTCTACTTCCATGTTCTGGGGTGAAGCACAACGGTTCTTGAAACGTTCTTGCAAAGACATGTTTCTTGGAAGAATTCTCCGTCATATGTGTCTGGGTTAATGAGAGGTTCGTAATCCTATTCATCTAGGGGAGGTGGTCTAACACGTGACGGCACTTCATAAACAACATACCAACCATTCATATTCTTATCAGTTTGGCATGCCCACGGTAGATAGAAAACTTGGGTCGCCTATTAAGCCGTAATATAGAGATCGGGAACATCTAAATGGGTGCTTGGATTGATTTCGACTAGCCCTATATGTTCATGAGTCCTTCTAGTCTGCTTCGGCTTCAACCAATAACATTTCAAGACTACGACGTGCAACGGGTTTCCACCATAGAATTGAAGTTCATAAATTGCTTCAACTCGTCCATAATACTCGATACCACCTTCGCCGATAGGAGAGACACAACCATTTGTAGAGTTCCGGTCCGCCATAGATAGCTCTTTGCGAAACATACGAAAGTGATACCCGTTGATGTTGTATTTCTCAAATGAACGGACCTTATAGCGAAAACCATTAGCGACCTATCTCAATTCGGCGTCCATACACTCTAAATTAGCCTACAAGTTTAATACGAAACGATTGTTGCATTAGCCGCAAGTTAGACCAAGGAATGAAATGGTCCATTATTGATAATTACCGTTTGCTTGAAGCAAGAGATGAAACTGGGATAGCTTCCTCCATGCTTTGCCAGAAGCTCGTACTCTTCGACGAAATCATTTTGGATCATGGCTCCATCCAAGAATTTGGCGACGTATTGACTGTATCAAATATCTAGGAATAAGAGCAGTTCAAAGTAATTAGAAGTTACGGAAAAATGGGCTGACAACTTACTCGATGTATGGCCGCACTTTTGTTAGGTTGTTGAAGATATACAACGAAATGTTTCGCCATTCTTTGATATCCATAGTAATTGGTTTCGAAGCACCATTTGGTGCAAGTTTCCCTTTGAATAGGTTAAGGTTGGATCCACGTTTTTTAGGATCGGCAACATTGTATCGAGGCTTCGGATTATGCAAATGACAATTTTTGGCTTCGTAGTGTGTTGTGTCAAAGTTAGCCACCTCCTCAGTAATGAATGCCACGGCCATCAATACTTCACTTCTAGCTTTATTTTTACATTTAGCTCGAAGCATCTTCTGCATCCTCTTAGTTGCAAAGCACCAACGATTTTGCACGGGCCCACCCAATATTTCCTCGGCCGGTAGATGTAAAATCAAATGTTGCATTGGATTAAAGAAGCTCGGCGAAAGATATTCTCTAACTTGTAGAGAAACTCCGGTGCCAATTCCTTAATGTCATCTACCACGCCAGGTGACAGTTCTTTCGCACACTTCGTTGGTGTGTTCCTCAGCGGCAGCATCCTTCATTTCCACATATGCCCCTTTCGCTTGATCATCAAGGATGACCATTTCATAAGAAGGAGCGACATTTAGGGGCACAGGGTCTAGAGGGGCAGTCTCTTCAAGCGCTTTGACGCGCTTGGCCTCTGTTTCTTCTTCAGCTGAGGAGGCCTTTCTCTTTTTGGCTTCCTTCTCAGCAGCCCTGGTTTTCTTCACGTCTGATGCAGACGGGGTCATCTTCTTCACCTTTTAAGCTTTTGGTGAAGGGGTTCTCTCGACAGATTCTCCAGCTGATTTTGAGGAACCAGGTGGAAAAGAGTCATCAACTTGCTTTGATGAAGCAGCTGGGTCAGGGACAGTCTCATCAGCTGCAGCAGATTCAGCAGCCGGAGCTTCCATGATGATTTCTTCAATAGCCGGTACATCTACACGGCTTTCTTGGTGGATTTCCTGAGCTTGAGGAGATTCATCTGTTGGCTCCTCAATCAAGGGCTGGGAAGTTGGTGCTGGAGGTGCAACCTTCTTGTTGTAGTCATCAACAACTTTAGTGGCCAGCTTGATGAAATTGCTCTCGAGACTCTTACGATCTGACAGCTTGGAGTACTTGTCAGTCAAATTCTTCAGCTCTGCCTGTGTTGACACCAGTGCATCAGGCGTCAAGCTGAGGAGATTCTGCTTGAGGAATTTCTCCTTTTTAAGCTTTGCAACCTTGGCCTGCTTGGCCTGCTGTTCTTTCCACTTGGCTTCATTGATGAAAGTGGCCACCATGTGGCTGATGCCAGGGGGTAGTTTCAAATCATCAAGTGGAGTGTTTGGGTCCTCATACCATATGTTGTTGTAGTCTAGGAGGACCTTGGGGTCCATGGCCAGAGGAATGGTGTTGCCTGATGCATGAGCTACTCTCTCCTGCTTGTTTCTGATTATGGCTTGCAGGGTTTGATCATCATATTCATCACTGCCCTCTGATGCAGACGGGACGGTGATGATTTTGCTGGGGCTTGGCAGAGTTGCTCTTTCAGCAGACACCTGAGTCTTCACCGGAGGTGGTGAAGACTTTGTCTCGGAGTTGGTTGTAGCCAGGAGTGAGGAGCTGGAGGTGGCGGTCATTGGCTTCATGACTGGCTTCGGTACTGGTGTTTCTTGAGGCTTTGGTGGTGGTGCTGAGGGTTTTGGAGCTGAGGGTTTTGTGACTGATGCCTGAGCAGACTTCTCTTGAGGCTTTGGAGCCCTTGGCTTTGATGGCACAGACTGCGGTTGAGGAATTGCTGAACCAGAGGTCTCAGCAGCAGAGGAAGTAGCTGCAGCTGAGGCAACAGCTGAGCATTCATTGAATTTCCTCAGTGCAGCATCTGCCTGCTTCGTGAGCTTAGCCAGATGTTTTTCCTTCTCATCTGGATAGTCATCAAGGGTCTTGAGGCTTGAGGGATGTGCTACTTGATGAGCCTCAAGTGGGGCCCGTTTGCCAGGGGGCTTCAGAGCGAATTTCTTCGCATACTTGGCAGTTACAAACATGTATTCTTTCCATTCCTTCGCCCATCGGTGTTCTATCTTCTGCAGCCGGATCTTTCTCTTGGCCATTGTATCATTTTCATCAGGTGTGCAATAGTCCAAGTAAATATCCTCAAGGATATCCGCAGCTGTGTTTTTCTCAAGTTTCTTTCCTCCCTTCTGTTTTCTGTCATCCTCCATTTTCTTCAGCTGAGGATTTTGCTCATGAGATTGAACTCTTGAGGACTCTGATGAGACTTGAAGATTTTCTTCAAGAAACGCTGCAAATGAGTTAATGTGATGAGAACCGAGAGATTCATCAGCTGACATGTGTGTACCTGTGAACAGAGTATAGTTGCGAGGAATTTGGAGAGGTCATTTGCGTTCTCAAATTTGAAGAAAATGAAAAAGTTTGACACTTGAGGAATTTAACGAGTGGTTGAGGAATTTGCCTAAGCATACTGTTCTTGGGTTCCAGAGTTGTACAGATCCGAAAATTCGCACAATTTAGGAATCTCGTGAAAATCTTAGATGCTTAGTGAAGTTCATCAATGGTGTGGTGATAGGCAGTGTTTGAGGAATCAAGTGCATATCAATTCTTGAGGAAAAACAGATTTCACATAGGAGATGTAAAATAGTAGATCTAACTTGCGGTAAAAATGGGATTTTATTTATCCTGGAAGGTGCGCACGAAGAACACAGAAAGGTGTGTAGAGAAGCTCTTCGGTCGCGTGTCCAATGCACCCTAACCCGGCGATAGAGGACGTCTACAGCGGCAGCGGACGAAGATGGTCTGACTCCGGCGTGGTTCCGGCGACGGAGAAGTTGAGGCAGTGAAGCTCTTCCTCACCGGCGACGAAACTTCCAGCGGTGGCGCTAGGGTTCGGTGATTTTTGTTGTAGCAAGAGAGAGATGGGGCGAAGAAGAGTTTGCCGAGGGGGATAGGGACATATTTATAGCCAGACAGTTACTGTTGGCGCGAAGATTTCGGACCAAACAGCCCCTGCCTCTACGTCTCCGGAGGACACGTGTAGTTCCCGAGCAAGGCGGTGGAGATAGTGAAGATCGTGGTTATCCGATCGTGGGAAGTGGGGTTCAGTTACTGTGCATTAAAGAAACAATTTCTGAAGATTTGAGGATTTTCGTTACAAAATCATCAGCTGACAAGGACGAAGTGAAGACTTTGAACAAAGTTTCAAGTAGAACGCATATGAAGAATTGAATAGACTTGATGAGTATAGCATAGAGGGAAACTAGGGTCCGATCACATTCACTTAGAAGAAATATCAACTTGAAGAAATAGCTATAAGTGAATGCTGTTGACGACTTGAAATCACAGTCTATCTAGTCAAATGAAAGTCATCAAGTGTTGTTGAAGATTTTGTGATAAATCGTCACAATGACGAACAACTGCTTTGAAGAAAAACACATTTTGAGGAAATGGAACATTTGAAGAAAATCAACTTGAGGGATTTTACATTAGGCGGTGGCGTGACCCACCATATAAGAATGTTGATTACAGACGCCGCGTACAATTGTTGTAGGGCCCTGAGAATCAATTTCTTCTTTGATTTCTTCACATTCAGAGTGACATTCTTCAGCAGTTGAAGAAAATCGATTCATCATGTGTTGCACATCTAAGTCGTCAATTTTGCATAAGTGTTAGGATGTGTGCATGTTTTTACAAAACATTTGAAGATTCTAAGATATTCAGCTCACACCGCAACTTGCAAAACTTTTTCTCATCCAAGGGCTTAGTGAAGATATCTGCCAGTTGACATCTGTCTTCACATGGTCGATGAGGATATTGCCCTTGAGGACATGGTCTCGAAGAAAATGATGACGAATCTGGATGTGCTTAGTCTTCGAGTGATGTACTGGGTTGTATGCAATCTTGATTGCACTCTCATTGTCGCAGTAGAGGGGCACATTCTTCATGTTGATGTCGTAGTCCTTGAGGGTTTGCTTCATCCATAGTAATTGAGCACAGCATGAACCAGCAGCAATGTACTCAGCTTCGGCAGTGGAGAGTCATATGCAGTTCTGCTTCTTTGAGGACCAGCAGACTAGTGATCTTCCGAGGAAATGACATGTACCAGAAGTTGACTTGTGATCCACACGATCACCAGCATAGTCAGAATCAGAATACCCTACCAGATGAAGATTTGAGCCCTTGGGATACCAAAATCCTAGTGTTGGTGTGTGAGCTAAATATCAAAGAATATGCTTCACAGCCTTATGGTGTGATTCCTTCGGTTTTGCTTGAAAACGTGCACACATGCAAACACTAAGCATTATATATGGCCTAGATGCACATAGATACAATAAAGAGGCAATCATAGAGCGATATACCTGCTGATCGAAATCTTTACCATTTTCATCAGTGCCGAGGTGGCCGTTGGTAGGCATTGGAGTCTTGGCACCTTTCAATTCATGCATGTCGAATTCCCTCAGAACATCCTTGAGGTATTTCTCCTGTGATATGAAGATTCCATTGCTTTGTTGATGAATTTGAAGACCTAAGAAGAATTTCAGCTCCCCCATCATGGACATCTGATATTCTTCACTCACCATGTAAGAAAATTCATCACTGTATCGTTTGTCAGTACAGCCAAATATGATATCATCGACATATATTTGACACACAAATAGCTCATTATCATAGGATTTAGTGAAAAGAGTTGGATCGAGTGAACCAGGTTTGAAGCCTTTCTTCATGAGGAATTCCTTCAATGTATCATACCATGCCCGAGGGGCTTGCTTGAGACCATAAAGAGCCTTTTTGAGTCTGAAGACTTTGTCTGGATTCTTTGGATCCTCAAAACCTGGGGGCTGAGCAACATATACTTCTTCCTCAAGCTTACCATTGAGGAATGCACTTTTCACATCCATTTGATATAAGATGATGTTATGATGATTCGCATAAGAAAGTAGTATTCGAATAGCTTCAAGTCTAGCAACAGGTGCAAAAGTTTCATCAAAATCTATTCCTTCAACCTGGGTGTAGCCTTGGGCTACAAGTCGTGCCTTGTTCCTCACCACTTGACCGTCCTCATCTTGCTTGTTTTGGAAAATCCACTTGGTGCCGATGTTGTTGTGCTTGCAAGGATCTGGTGTTTGACAAGCTCCCATACGTCATTCAGCTTGAATTGAAGAAGTTCGTCTTGCATAGCTTGGATCCACTCCGGTTCCAGAAAAGCCTCAACAACTTTTGAGGGTACTGTGATGGCTACAAAGGAAAAATGCCCACAAAAGTTAACCAAGTGTGAAGCTTTTGAGCGAGTGAGAGGACCTGGCGCGTTGATGTCGTTGAGGATTTTGTCAAGTTCTACTTCATTTGCAATCCTCGGATGAGCTGGTTGAGGATTTCGTCTGGGCTGAGGAAGTGGTTCGGGTGCAATTTCCTCAGGAGCATCTTCTTGATTTTCATCAGTGATGGGAATCGTTTCTTCACCAATTTCCTCAGTGGGGACAATGTCTTCAGTAGGTTTGAGTTTTATTGCTTCCTTAGGAGACAACTTATCTGGATCAGAAGGCAATTGCTCTCTTTGCGAGCCATTAGTTTCATCGAACCGCATATCTACAGTCTCAACAACTTTGTTGTGATAGTTGTTGAAGACTCTATAGGTGTGCGAGTCCTTTCCGTAACCGAGCATAAAACCTTCATGTGCCTTAGGTGCAAATTTTGAGCTATGGTGAGGATCTCTAATCCAACATTTTGCACCGAAGACTTTGAAATAACTTACATTGGGTTTCTTGTCAGTGAGGAGTTCATATGAGGTTTTCTTGAGGAATTTGTGAAGATATACCCTGTTGATGATATGGCATGCAGTGTTGATTGCTTCGGGCCAAAAGCGACGAGGAGTCTGATATTCTTCAAGCATAGTTCTTGCCATTTCAACCAGAGTCATGTTCTTCCTTTCAACGACACCATTCTGTTGAGGAGTATAAGGAGCAGATAATTCGTGAGTAATACCAAGTTCATCAAGATAATCATCAAGACCAGTGTTTTTGAACTCGGTTCCATTATCACTTCTGATATGTTTGATCTTGATGTCAAAGTTCGTCGAGGCCCTTGAAGAAAATCGTTTGAAGATTTCCTGCACTTCAGTTTTATACACTATGATATGCACCCATGTATATCTGGAATAATCATCAACTATGAAGAAGCCATATAAAGATGTTGCATTGGTTAGTGTGGCATAGTGAGTAGGTCCAAATAGATCCATATGAAGCAATTCGAATGGATGTGTAGTGGTCATGATAGTCTTTGAGGGATGCTTGGATCTGGTCATTTTCCCGGATTCACAAGCACCGCAGAGATGATCCTTGATGAATTTGACTGATTCGATGCCTATGACATGCTTCTTCTTCACGAGCGTGTGCAAATTCCTGATGCCTGCATGACCTAGTCTTCGGTGCCACAACCATCCTTCTGAGGTTTTTGCTAGTAAGCAAGTGGCTGGTTGAGGACCTGTAGAGGAATCAACAATGTACAAATCCCCTCTTCTTACACCTTCGAAGACTTTGGATCTGTCAGATTCCATGATGACTACACATCTATATCTACTAAAGATAACAATCATATCAAGATCACAAAGCATCGAGACTGACATGAGGTTAAAACCAAGGGATTCAACTAGCATCACTTTGTCCATATGCCTATCCTTGGAAATAGCCACTTTTCCAAGTCCCAATACCTTGCTTTTACCTTTGTCAGCATATGTGATTTGCTTCAGAGGTGATGGAGTTAGTGGCATATTCATCAGCAAGCTTTTATCACCAGTCATGTGATATGTGAGCCACTATCAAGAACCCACTCAGTATTCTTGGGTTTGTCATCCTGCAGATGAATTAGTACAGCTTACCATCTCATATGCTTCAGATTTGAAGAATATGATATCAATTTCATCAGATAAGAATTTCATCACAACAGAAATTTAAGGACGTGTGAAATATTTCTATTTCATCAATCATTAGCTTGCGTCCTATCAAGCATTTCCTCAGGTCTCGAGCACATTCTTCAAATGATGATTTTCATCTGGAGACCTGACCTACAGAAGTGATTAGTTCGATTTCTTCACCACCCACATCTGAAGGGGTGGCAAAGCATTCATCATCCTGCGAGCACCATATGAGAAAGGTGGCATTGAGTCTAATGCACTTCTCTTAACAGTAGGGGGTTAAAGTACTCATATGAATATGCAGAGAACTCGTTTGAGGATTTATGAACATAATAATTTGAAGATTAATGCTCATATTCATATTCCTCAAGGGAGGGCCATTCCTGCAGTTAGTTCCAACATATCGAGAAAATACTTCACCAGATTGATTTTTGAACAGTTTATAGTTGGAGTCAAATGACTCATCTGAGGAATAGGATAATTCATATGAAAAGCCAGTTAGATTAGATGGATCAAAAGGAGGCCTAGTAGCAGCAACCCATGAGGTTTTGGGATACTGCTCAGGTTACCAATAAGATCGATCAGCATTTAATTTCCTCTCAAAGGCAATTCCTTCTTTCCTCGGGTTCCTGTTCAAGATCTGCTTTTTGAGCACATCACACACAGTTTGATGTCCTTTGAGGCTTTTGTATATGCCTGTCACATACAATTCCTTCAACCCTGCATATTCATCAGTAACATTTGTGTTTTCCTCAAGTGAGGAAATAGACACAACAGGTGCAGTAGAAGAATTTGTGGCAATAGTAGCATTTGATGCTTCTGGTGAGGAATTAGCAGTTTCACGTTCAACTTGACCAGTGATGATTTGTTGAGCTAGTAATGAATCATGTTCCATACGAAGATCATCATGAGACATCCTCAGCTTCTCAAGATCAAGCTTCCTTCTAAGAAATTCACAGGAAAGCTTCTCATGATCAGCGAGGAGTGTATCATAACGATCTTGAAGATTATCAAATCTAGACTGAAGACTTTTCACATCTTCAGTGAGGATTTGGGTAAGGTTCATTTCATCATTCAAGAGAGCATCACTTTTATCTAGCAGTTTCTGAAGCTTTTCCAGGGCAGTTTGTTGTTTAGTGGCAATGATAGCAAGTTTACTGTAACTGGGTTTTTTATAATCATCAGGTTCAGAGTCACTTGAATTATTTGGTACCTTTGAACCTTTTGCCATGAAGCAATAGGTTGGAGCGAAGTCATCAGCATAGTCATCAGTGTGGATGGTGCAATCATTTTATTCAAGATTGAAGATTGACTTGTTGACGAAAGTGGTTGGCAGTTCAAGACTAGCCTGTCCGGATTCTGAGTCTTCATGAGAACCCTCTTCTTCAACACATTCCTCTGATTCTGCCTCTGAGTTCACTTCCTTGCCAATAAGTGCCCGAGCCTTTCTGAAACTAGTCTTCTTGTGCGATGAGGGCTTTGAAGATGAGGATTTTGAAGATTTCTTCTTCTTCTTGGAGTCATCAGAACTGTCATCCTTGTATTTCTTCTTCTTTGATTCCTTTCCCCAACGGGGACAATCAGTAATGTAATGACCCGATTTCTCGCACTTGTGGCAGGTTCGTTTCTTGTAGTCCTCAGATGAAGATTTTGATTTCCTCATGTCTCTTCTTGAAGATTTACTGAACTGGCCACGTCGTGTAAATATCTGGAATTTCCTCATGAGCATTGCAAGCTCCTGTCCAAATTCTTCAGGGTCACCAATGTTGTCTCTGTGTCTTCTTCTTCAGATGATGAAATTGCTCTAGCCTTCAGTGCAGGTGGTCTGGAATAGCTTGGTCCATATAGATCTTTCTTTTCTTCTAGCTGGAATTCATGAGTATTTAGCCTTTCGAGTATATCAGCTGGATCAACCATCTTGTAGTCTGGTCTTTCTTGAATCATCAGAATTAAAGTATCAAATTAAGAATCCAAAGATCTCAGCAGTTTCTTCACAACTTCGTGATCAGTGATGTCTCGAGCTCCCAGTGCTTGCAGTTTATTTGATATGTCAGTGAGGCGATCAAAGGTGTCTTGGCAGCTTTCATTGTCATGTCTCTTGAAGCGATTGAAGAGATTGCGAAGAATACCAACACGAGAGTCACGTTGGGTTGATACTCCTTCATTTACTTTGCACAGTCTCTCCCAGATCAGTGTTGCAGAGCCCAAAGCACTTACTCTTCCAAACTAGCCTGGGCTCAGATGGCCACAGATGATATTCTTGAGAATCAAGTTGCTTGAATTTCTTCACATCAGCAGCAGAGACACTAGCAGAGATGATGGGGATGCCATGTTCCACAATATACCGGAGATCGTTATCAATAGCTTGTAGATGCATTTGCATTTTGTTCTTCCAGAAGGGAAAGTTCTTTCCTTAGAAGGTAGGACATGCTTCAGTCACCTTAAACATGCCTGCAGTCGACATAACTAAAACTCCTGGTGGTTAAACCAAAATCACACAGAACAAGGGAGTACCTTGCTCTGATACCAATTGAAAGTGCGTTATATCGACTAGAGGGGGGTGAATAGGAGATTTTTAGAATTTCATCAGTGAGGAAATTCATTTTGAGGAAATTCCTCACTGATGACTAACTTACAGCGGAAACAGTAAAGGATCAGAAGTCCAAAGTTTCACAACAGCAGTTTTTCAGAGTGAGGAATGTGAAAACAGATTGCACTGTGAGCAGGCACGTAGAATATAGATGAGGATTAACTGACGTGAAGAATTCTGGGTTGAGGAAATTTAGAGAAAGTCTTCAGCAAATTCTTCAAACAGTAGCAGTGAAAGTCATCAACACATAATACGAGGAAAGTAAGGAGTTGAGGAATTAGAACCCGTTTCTCAGTGAAGACAGTCGTTGATGACCGAGTTCCAACTGCTGTGACAGTCATACATCTGGTTTGGAGCGGCTTGGTATTGAAACCAAAGGACACACAGTCCCGGGAGACACAGTCCCTACCGTGTTCTCCTTGGGCTAAGAACACACAGTCCTCGCCCAACACTCGTGATAAGTCATCAGGGCAGACTTCCAAACCCTCACAAACCAGGTCACCCGGCGGTCCACAATTCACTGCTGGAAAGCTCTAGACCATGACGCCTAACCGTCTGGAGGATGCACAGTCCTCAAAGGTAAAAGGCTTCAGTCCCACACAGGAACAACTTCTTTAGTGATGCTCAATCACTAGGTTTGGTTTGTGGTTTCGGTGTATGGGGTATTTCCTCACTGATGAATTACTCTCGAAGACTCTGAGGAATTGGGTTGCTCTTATGACAAGTGTCAGTTTCTAACGGAGCAGCCAAACAGCTAATGGTTGTGGGGGGTGGCTATTTATAGCCTGGGAGCATCCCGACATGATTTGACACTAATGCCCTTAAATAATATGACCGTTGGAGTGGATAAGACCAATGACTTGGCGTGGCTATCGAAACGGTCGGAACCCTCAATTGTGGGAGTCCTCATGTCACTCGTATTCCTCACTTGAGGCTTTTGGTAGGATTAGGCTTGGGTTGAGCATCATGAGGAAATTCATTCCAAAGTGTAACTTCGACCCCCTTTAACAGTACAGTGTTCCTATTACTCAAATGCAAAGAAAATAAAACAGAAAGAGTAAATCTTCATGCTTCAAAGTCTTCAAAATGATTTTCTTCAGGACACACCGAATTCCTCGATTTCAGTATCTTCATGAGGAATATCAATTTCATCGCAGATTCCTCGCGATTCATTTCTTCAGGTTCAGACCAATTTCTTCAACCGAAGATATATATTTTTAGGGATCGATATTCTTCAAATATCTCAAACTCCTCAATGACTTATAGATCCTGTGTACAGTCATAAACACATTAGATACTTAACCTATAAGTCTTCAAACCACCAAAATCACTAAGGGGCACTAGATGCACTTACACCAAGGTTTTGACAACTTTACCTTTGGTAAAGTTCTTCTTACATTTTTTGAACTGATGGTGAGGATCCAGGACCTGTCTATGAAAGTCAAAGAAAGAATACTTCCCATCCGCCTACAAACAATGAAACTGAAGAGCTGCCTTACACAAGGGGCACGAGAACCTTCCATGCACACACCATCCAGAGCATAGCGCATACGCCGGCAAGTCATGCATCGAGTACATGTACCATACATGCATTTTTGAAGTTTTCTTTTCTAGTGGCATCGTATGTCTTGACCCCATTATCCCAAGCTTCTTGCAATTCAACCTTAAGCGGTTGCATGTACACATTCATATTCTTTCCCGGATAGTTGGGCCCTGGAATTATCAACGTCGGGAATATGTTCTTTCTTTGCATAATCTACCCGGGGGAGATTAAGTGGAATGACAAATACAGGCCAACTACTGTATTGGGTTGTCGTCATGCCGAAGGGATTGAACCCATCCATGGCGACACATACTCGAGAATTCCTTGGATATGCTGCTTTATCCTGATGTAATCCTTCGAAATCTATCCACGCTTCCCCATCCGATGTGTGTACCGCCACCTTATTCCCATTCGCATCTAGTTCGGTTCTTTTGCCCAATCTATGCCATGTCATCTGTTTGGCTATCTCTTCGACCATGAAAAGACGTTGAAGCCTTGGTATGATTGGCATATACCGAAGAACATTAACTGCGATTTTGGCTGCCTCTTCTCACCCATACCATTGTCTACCACAAGATACCTGCAAGACTTGCAATTGAGACAATAGTCCAAGTGTGCATACTCCTTCCTAAATAAGACACATCCTTTCCCACAGGCATCTATCTTCTCATAGGGCATCTTAAGTACACTAAGTTTTTTTTTCCGATGGGTACAGGTTTGCAGGCATGACATGGCCTTTGGGTAGAAAGCGTCCAAATCGTGTCATCATCGCGTTGTAGCATTCTCTTCCCAAGTTGAATTGAGCCTTCAGAGACATTACTTGTGCAATGGCATCTAGCTAACAAATCTTGGTGTGCTCATGGAGAGGATGTTTTGAAGACTCCAACATTTCATAGAAGGCCTTTGCAAATTCCTCCATATCATCGTGTGAATCTCGATCATCATCAAAGTCTTTCACCATGTCTTCGATCCTGGTACCATGCTTGTCGGTGCGACGACGAACCACTTCAGCTCTGGTGCATTGCATAGACTCACCATGAAATGTCCACACCATATAATTAGGCTTAAAACCCCTCCTCTGCAAGTGTTTAATTATTACAGCCTCTGTCCTCTTTTAATAGTTGTCGCACTATGGACAGGGGCACCAGTTTGCTTCCTGTCCATTTGCAAATGCGGCTTTCACAAAGTCCTTGTTTTTTAGAAACCATTATTTCGTCATCTCTTTGTGACTAGGGTGACCATTGTACATCCACGCACAATCACTCATCTTGCCTAGCTACTAAACACACAAGAAATATATATATATAATTTAGCATATATATATTCATCAGTTAATCAAGTTCTCCAATTTTATTACGTCGATGCAACCTACATGCTAATAGGTAAAGATAGGTCCTAATCCCACCCGAGTATGGGTAGATTGGGTTCGTTTTCCCACGCTCTACTCCGGATCCAACGTAAAATTTCGGCAGCACCTCCCCATTGTTCTCCTGATACACGTCTCGGCACTAAACAGAGAGTATGTGTATCCGGAGAACAACAGGGATGCACTGACGAAATTATGCATCGGATCCGGAACAAAGCATATGGGAAAACGAACCCAATCTACACATAGTCGAGCTGTTCATGGATAATGTTGGACAATTCGGAAGAATCATGGTTATAAATATATGCAAATGCATGCATATTTATAACCGTAACCCTTTTGCATGGGAGACGCAAATTGGTCACACATACTGATAATTTAATGTACCTATATCTAGCAAGTTTCATCTGAAGACCGACACAGAGCAAATTAAGGGGCGAGGAGGAGATGTCATTTGTACTCAGCCACGAACGCACGGGCAGAGCTCGTCGAACGCACGGGGAGGTCTTCGAACAGCAAAACTCGCAGCGACGAGACAACCGCACATGTAAATCCACGTGATCAACACAATTATTTTGTGTTCATTAATAAAATAAAAAAATATATGACCTATATAGATGTAATTTAGGATCCCGCCGATGTTGAAGAACCCCCGAACTCGCTTGTCCCCGTCTCCCTCAGGTATGGTGACGCACGGTCGAAGGGTCAGCACGCCAACTCTTCTGGTTCCAGAGAACTCTCTTTTGTGCCAATCCTATACTCTCCGAGCATTCTCCTGGTGAGGTCCGCGGCCGACGGCCTCTGGAAGGCCGAAGAACACCTTTTCGATCAATAAGAGGTTGAAGAGGTGTCGGGGGTCGGTGGTTGGGGGTCAGTGGCGTCAGGGGCGGCGTATTAACAGTTGCCTGGAGTTTCGTGTCGGGGTGTCGTCGGGATGTCGTGTCGGGGCGTTGTGCCAGGGGTGTCGGGGCATCGTGTCGAGGTGTCAGGGTGTCGTTTTCTTCTTCCTCCTCTGCTTTTTTCCTCTTCTTCCTTTTCTTCTTCTTCTTCTCCGTGTTCTTAGTCTATTCTTCTTCTTCTTCTTCTTCTTCTTCTTCTTCTTCTTCTTCTTCTTCTTCTTCTTCTCCTCCTCCTCCTCCTCCTCCTCCTCCTTCTTCTTCTTCTTCTTCTTCTTCTTATTATTATTATTATTATTCTTCTTCTTATCCTTCCCCTTCTTCTCCTTCTTATTCTCCTTCTTCTTCTCCTCCTTCTTCTTCTTCTTTCCTTCTCCTCTTCTTCTTTTCTTCTTCTCACCTTCTTTTCTTCTTCTTCTTCTTCTTCTTCCTTCTTTTTATTATCCCTCTTTCTTCTCTTCTTCTCCTCCTCCTCTTCTCCTCTTATCCCCATCTTCTTCCTCTTGTCCTTCTAAAATAAACTAAACTACCAACTAAACTAAACTAGTTACCACTAAACTAAACTAAATTAAAAAAGGAAAACAGCAAAAAACAAAAAATTACCTTTACGGCCGGAGGCAGCGGGGGCGCCGGGCGGCGGCAGGGCGCCGAGCGTGGTAGGGGCGGTGGCATGAGGGAGGAGGGGTGGCTGGTTGCAGGGTGGGGGAGCGGCCTAGGGAGGATGCCTAGCGAGGGGTGGGCGGTTGCAGGGTGGGCGGCCGACTTAGGGAGGAGTGGGTGGTCGGGTCGGGGTGGGGGCCGATGCGGCTGCGCTGGTGCGGCGGCGGCGCTCGGGGTGGGCAGGGGCGAGAGAGAGGCGGGTGGGCGTGTGGGGTGGAGAGAGTGGGGCGGGTGGGTGCAGGTGATTGTTATGGGGTCGTCCCCTTTGCCCTTTGCACGCGGACGTCGAAGGTGTGGAGGCAGACGACAAAGGGGTGGCGTGGTGTGGTGTTGGGGCCGGCCGTTAGAGTTGGCACTGGCCGTCCCCTTTGTCGTCTGCCTTCACCTTCTCTGTCGTCCGCTCGCAGATGGCAAAGGGTTGGCTGATGGCAAATATGTTCTTTGCCAATAGCCAACCCTTTGTCGTCTGCGTGCACCTTCTCTGCAGTTTGCTGGCAGCCGGCAATGAGATGGTTGATGGCAAATAGGATCTTTGCCAACAACCATTACATTGACGTATGTTCTTTGGCAGCTGACGACAAAGAGGCTCTTTGCTATGAGCCAGCAGACGACAAAGAACTGGCTGATGGAAAATTCCCTAATTCGAGTAGTGAAATTATGCTCCAAGCAAAACTCATATTGGGCATCCCCGAGCTTAGGTTCTTGTCACTCCTTTTTCTCCTCATATCGGTGTCTCACCCAAAACTTGAAAACTTCAATCACACAAAACTTAACGGAACTTCGTGAGAAGGGTTGGTGTAGTAAAGATAGATCATTCACTTAGGTACTGTCAAGACAAGATTCAAAATTGTTCCCACATGATACCTATTGTATTCTATCATTCCCATTATTTATATTACTAAATATAATCCATGGGAAAACTAAAATAAGCAAACTATCCATGCAAAACAGAATCTGTCAAAAACAAAACAGTTTGTGAAGATCTGTAGTATATCCATACTTACCTGTCACTAAAAATTCTTAAAAATGAGGACAAGTAGAAGAATTTGTATATCAAGACTCTGTAAAAATTTCAGATCAGTATCACGCCCTAGTAAAAAATGGAAATTCTTGTACTGGAGTCAAAAGTTTCTGTTTTGGTTCAGCATCAATTCTACTCATCTTGTGAGTCATCCCCAAGGCTTTACTTGGAAATTTATTGAAATAAAAGACACAAAACATGATTACTATAGTATCTTTGTCATGTGAACTCATAAAAACAGAAGGTAAAAGTGTTGGGTTGTCTCCCAGCAAGCGGTTTTTCTTTAGTGCCTTTTAGCTAGGCATGGTTACTTCAATGATGCTCTTCCAAGCCTAATTCCCATGATGATTTTATTCATACTATAAAATATATAAGTGAAGTTCATAGATCATTCTACAATTAATATAGTTTAACCAATATCCAATCTCAAAATATATAAGTGAAGAACATGAAGCATTGTGTAAGGCCATACTCAAAAGATTTAAGTGAAGCACATAGAGATTTCTACAAAGCCATACTCAAAAGATTTAAGTAAAGCACATGAAGCATTCTATAAATCAATGAAGGACTATATCATACTATAAGGGTGCATAAAAGGAGAAGAAAAACACTAAAGACGCATATCATGTGAACAAAACAAGAACTGAGGCATACCGATAATTGTTGAAGAATAAAGATGGGATGCCTTCCGAGGCATCCCCAAGCTTAGATGCTTGATCCTCCTTGAAATATTTACTTGGGGTTCCTTGGGCATCCCCAATCTTGAACTCTTACCTCCTCGATCTTCAAACACTTCGTTCACACAAAACTTAACAAAACCCTCGTGAGATCCCTTAGTATAATAAAGCAAAATACAACTTTAAGTAATGTTGCGAACTCATTCCAAATTCTGTATTCCAAATTCACCATGGTTCATACCCCTCGGTACTACCCATAGATTCATCAAAATATTAGAACAATGCATAGAAAACAGAATCTGTGAAAAATAGGACAGTCTATAGCAATATGGTAATTTCATATACTTATGTAACTCAAATAATTCTGAAAAATTAGGGGGAAATAACAAAATTTCATAGAAGTACTGTGTACAAAATTCAGAAACTTTTGATATACTAGTAAAAAACGTAAATTCACGCACTCTAGCCAAAGTTTCTGTTTTTGCACGGCACACACCAAACAAGCAATCTAATCATCCTAAAGGCAAATCTTGGCACATTATTTTTTGTAGTACAATGGATATATACGAGGGTATAATTATTTTTGAGAAACTTCCATGAAATATTCTACATTGATTCCATGAGCACGAACAAAAGTGTTCAAGTTCGGCGCTCACTTCTCCAATACACAACCTTTCAATCACTTTTCTTTTTGAAAACTTCTTAGGCATAAGAGGCAAGTAATTATTTTTGTATTTTTATTTATTTAATTTTTTTGTTTGTTTCACCGAAAACTAAATGAAGAAAAAAAGGAAAAAAAGCTACTTAGTGAAGAAAGCAAACAAGCACACACGCGAATATCAACCCCACGCTATTGCTCCCCGGCAACGACGCCAGGAAAGAGCTTGATAATCCCCAAGTGCAAGGAATCATCGTAGCAATTTCCAAAGGTGGAAGTGATAAGTATGGAGTGTAGAACCTACAAGGAGCTAAAGGAAGGAGCAATATTCTCTCGAGTCCTATCTGCCACTGATACGACTCTACGTACGTCGAACGTTTGCTTCCAACTAGGAACGAGAAATAAAACTACGTTGTGGGTATGAAGAGAATAGCTTTGCATGACATGGGAGAACTAAAATATAAAAATAGGTGTTGTTCTCATAAAGTTATAATATATTACAATATATTACAAATAGCGAGTGTGTAATAATGTTGGGTCGGTGTGCAGAATTGTCCTAGGGAATTGTTAACAAGATCGGTAATCATTATTACAATTTTAAATGAGGGAGAGGCATAAGCTAACATACTTTCTCTACTTGGATCATATGCACTTATGATTGGAACTCTAGCAAGAATCCTCAACTACTAACGATCATTAAGGTAAAACCCAACCATAACATTAAAGCATCAAGTCCCCTTTATCCCATACGCAACAACCCACCTACTCGGGTTTATGCTTCTGCCACTCAAGCAACCCACTATAAGCGAATCATGAACGTATTGAAACACCCTACAGCGGGAATCCCTTACGCTTGCGCGACACGGAGAGCACCACAGGAAAGCACCAGTAATAAAGCATGCAACTCAAACCAATCTAGATCATCAATCAACCCATAAGACAAAGGGAATCTACTCAAAACATCATAGGATGGCAACACATCATTGGATCATAATATGTGGCATAAAGCACCATGTTCAAGTAGGGGCTTGCAGCGGGGTGCGGGAGAGTGGACCGCTAAAAGAAGATGAGGATGGTGATGAAGAAGGTGATGTTGATGAAGACGATCACCGCGGCGATGGTTCCCACGGTGGCACTCCCGCACCACCGGGAGAGAGGGGGAGAGGGTCTCCCCCATGTTCCTCCTCCTCCATGGCCTCCCCCAAGGTGGGGAGAGGTTCTCCCTTTGGTCCTTGGCCTCCATGGTGATGGTGGCCCCTCCGTCTTCCTCCTCCATGGTCTCCGGTGATGGTGACCCCCTCCGACAGGGTGCCAGAGAGGGCCAAGATTGGTTTTGAGTGGCTCTGGAGGCTTGTGGCGGCGGAACTCCCGATCGAGGTTTATTTTCGGTGGTTTTTGTATTTATAAGAATAGTTGGCATTGGAAGCATGTAAGGGGAGTGCTCGAGGGGCCCACAAGCCAGGGGCGCGCCCTAAGGGGCGCCCTGGTGGCTTGTGCCTGCCTCGGGACTCCTCTATGGTATCTTTTTGCTCATTTTTTCATATTTTCCAAAAATATTCTCCGTAAATTTTCAGCCCATTCCAAGAACTTTTATTTCTGCACAAAAACAACACCACAGTAGTTGTGGTGAAAACATCGTCAGTTCGGGGTTGTTCTAATACAACCATACCAAATTCATATGAAATTATTGATAACATGCCATGAATACTTCATAAATTATAGATACATTGGAGACGTATCAGTAACCCCAAGCTTAATTCCTGCTCGTCCTCGAGTAGGTAAATTATAAAAAAATAATTTATGAAGTGTGAATGCTAGCATAGTGCAGAAATTTGATCAAAGATAGTTCCAAACACTTTTCTGGCATCATTATATATCATAAATAGTAACTCATCTTATAAAACTTATCATGATGAAGTAATAAGAACGTGTTAAAGTGTAGACCATAAACTTTCTTGAAAAACTAACAAACTATGCTTTCAGTCACCAAACAATTGCAATTCATCTTATTTTCAGGAAGGGTCTATGTAAGAGGTTTGATTTAGCAAATTCCACATACTCAACTACGTATAGTCTTCCATGATTATTGACACTCAAATTATATTTTTAGAGCAAATAGCATCCATCGAACACAGAGAAAGATAGGGACTTAAAGTTTCACCTCCCAACTTATTTATCATATAGATAACTGTCAACAATAATAATTCATGCTCAAACATAATTGTATGGATATATATGTTTGGATCTTTCCCCACCACATGATGCTCAACAAGAATAGTAAATAACATGAAAGTAAGTGAACTAGCCCTTCATAGAGGGAAGCAGTGATTTGCATATGTGTTAGAGCTCAAGCTTTTAAAACAGAGATGAATAATAATTTTGAGCGGTATGCTTTCATTGTCAACATAACAACCAAGAGATCATGATATCTTCCATGCTAGATACATTATATGAGGTTCCAAAAAGAATGTTAATGTTTTTAGCCCCCTCAACCAATCAATCACACGCCACGGCGAGCCGAATCCACGGGTACCGTCCATACAAACAACAATTCAGGGGGAGTTTTGTTTCATTATATTTTGATTAGATTATTGAGCATGGAACTGGGCATCCCAAATACCAGCCACTCTCTCATGAATGATAGCGAATCAACACATATCGTGAGAATAACCCACCTAGCATGCAAGATACTGACAGCCCCTAGTCACTACATGAGCGATTCAGGCATACAAAACAGAATATTATTTGAAGGTTTAGAGTTTGGCACATGCAAATTTACTTGGAACGACAGGTAAATACCGCATATAGGTAGTTGTAGTGGACTCTCATGGCAAGAAACTAGTTTTAAAGGTTTTTGGATGCACAAGTAGTATCGCTACATAGTACGAAGTGTTGGCTACCAAAAGGTTCTAAACAAGCACCACGTGTTGGAGGATCCATAACAAGATAACTTCTATGCAAATATACCCAAACATAACTCATCAAGTTGTCTTCCTTGTCCAACTTCCTGAAAATTTTTACCACCTATACTTCTTATATGTGAAGTCATTACTCCCCAAGGTATAAGCATTTAAAACATATATAATTTCAGATTTATGATATTTAATTCATTCAACTATTGACTCGTAGGATATAAGTGAAGCAAGAGAGAAAATGACAAAACTACTCCAAAACATATAAGTGAAAATCAAAGAGTAGTCAAACAATTAAGTAGCTATGTGAGGACTTTATCCTATCTTTCAATAAAGATTTTCAGATCTGAGTATTTTATTTACACATAAAGCAAAATAAAAATAGCACTACAAGAATAGGATGTGTCATGTGAACGAATAAATTTTTTGGCTCAACATAGGCTAACTAATAGTTGACTAAGAGATGTGGGATGTGTAGCATCCCCAAGCCTAGATACTTGAGAGTTCTTGAAATGTTTACTTGGGGTGACTTAGGCATCCCCAAGCTTGAGCTTTTGTATATTGTTCAATCCTATCATATCATGGTTTTACCAATTCTCAAAAACCTCATCCACACAGAACTCGAAAAGAACTCGTGAGATAGGTTAGTAGGCACAATAATAAATCAACTCTTAATGTACTGCCAAGACAAGTTGTATAATAATTTTCAAACATCATATATTGTTTACTATCGTTTCCACAATTTATATCTACCAATATAGGATATTAAAACTATAGCATAAGTAGATAATAAAACTATGAGAGCAATCTGTCCAAACAGAACAATGTGTAGCAATTTATGAAAACAGTGTACTTTTGTAACTCACAAACATTATGAAAATTTAGGACATGCTATAAAATTTATATGACAACACTGTGTTAAATTTCAGAAAATTTCCACATTCCAATAAAATATGAAAATTCAAACACTACAGCAAAAGATTATGTTTTTACACAGCACACATCAAACCATGCAATGCAAGCATCCTAATGTAGTTCTTGGAACTTTTTTATTGATTTTTTTTATAAATAACACCTAACAGAAATCAAAAAAGTAAAATGATGCTCCAATAAAAACTCATATTATGTGATGAATAAAAATATTGCTCTAAGTAAGACTACCGATAGCGTTGGAGACGAAAGATGGGATGCTTTTGGGGCATCCTCAAGCTTAGGCAATTGAGTCTTCCATGTATATTACCTTGGGGGTGCCTTTGGCATCCCCAAGCTTAGGTTCTTGTCACTCCTCATTCTCCTCATATCGGTGTCTCACCCAGAACTTGAAAACTTAAATCAAACAAAACTTAATGGAACTTCGTGAGAATGGTTAGTGTAATAAAGATAGATCATTCACTTAGGTACTGTCAAGACGAGATTCATAATTGTTCCCACATGATACCTAATGTATTCTGTCATTGCCATAATTAAATTACTGAATATAAGCCATGGGAACACTAAAAGAAGCAAACGATGCATGCAAAACAGAATTTGTAAAAAACAGAACAGTTTGTGAAGATTTATAGTATAGCCATACTTCCGTGTCTCTAAAAATTCATATTGATTGAGTTTACTTTTTCTACATCATGTGATCATTCTCCATGCATTACTCTATTTGTCAAGAACTTAATTCGTAGAGAGGCAAGCATAGAAGCGCTCTTGAAGTAGAATAATAGTGGTAGGTGCAGGCAGGAGTCAACCTATTTTCTTATGAACGTGTGATAACCCGCAAGTGTAGGGGATCATTTGTAGGCATTTCTGATAAGAAAGAGTGTCGAACCCAATGAGAAGATAAAGATAGAATTAATATTATCTCAAGTTCTATCGACCACTGATACAACTCTACGCATGCTAACGTTTACTTTACCTAGAACATGTATGAAACTACTTTGCGGGAAAGAAACTAGAAGTACTTAGTAGGCGTGATAGATAATTTTGCAAGGTAATAAGGAGCAAGTAAATAAAAGTTACTTGTTATTTTGCAAGAAAATAAAGAGCATGGTAATAAAATATAGGGGCTATTTAGTTGAAAGATTTTTGTGTAATGCAAGAGCAAGATTGTAATGACCAAATCACGAACGATTTGAGTCTCTATGCTTTATTGTGCTAGTCCCTGGATCGACTCGCTAGCACACACAGTATAGATGAATACTAGAATAGCAAGTGCATCATTTATTACAACGTATGATCCAGAATTTATAAAGTATAACAATCTGCATAGCACTTAGTTAGCTTTTCTATCAAACAGCGGAAAAGTAGCAGAATAATAACGATGTGTCCCATCATAGCCCACTGTAGATGTTGAGTGAAGACTCGTGACCCTAACGGTACCTTAGTCCTCGACTCAATATCCTACAACATGATATGTTGCAGCCATATAGGTCAATACTTTGAATGTATTGGAAAGTTACATAGAAGAATAATATAGGAGACCTACATGTATATGCATAGTATAACAAAGGAAAGGTTGGTGGTTACTTTGCAGAAAGCTGATTTTATCCTCACAACTACCTAATAGTCAAGTTTTAATTTGTTTGCTGCAATTAACTAACATATGGTTGAATTGGCATCTCCAACTCCAACCTATTACCTTTATTAAGTTTCCCACCAAATTTTATTAAGTGTCTCATCTGTCAAGATCATCCAACAACTGTAATGGCCTAGCTGCTCAAGATTATCCATAACCGGGGACACAGCTAATCATGATTAGGCTTTACACTCTCTAGAGGTTTACAGACTGTATCCACTAGACCCAACCCGATGGTTGAGACAAAGTCTTTCAGAAGAAATCACCTCCACCCAACGGCAGCCGGTACACCTACTCATATCTACATCTGCTAGCTTTGCCCAAGCGAGGTCCCACAACCTACTCAACTAAACCAGAGCCCATATAACTAGAGATTGCGCAAGGAAGCTACTAGTCACTAGGTTTGCCTGATCTTTTTGAACCTGTGCGGCATTCCACTTACATTCAGAGGGTTGAAACCATGATATTCTTGAAACCACCCAGCAATACCATATCCGCCCAGAGGTGTATTATATCCTTAATTACTACTCAATTTATTTTGTAGTAATCCTAACATAATCTCAATGAATACACGAACCAACCCCGTCCACATAGCATAGCAAAACTACAAATAATAATAATAGCATAGCATAATAATAATATTTCTATACATGCATAATTTCATAGGGAGGTATAATACGACATGCATAGAAAACAATAGGTGAAGGATGATCAACATGTAACTTGCCTTGATTCTGGTTCAAAAAGTCACACTCTTGACAATAGTTTGCGTCGCACTCCGGGCAATCTACATGTTTCAGTAAATCACAACAATCAATCACCACATTCACATAACACCAAATTAAAAAAACAACGAGAAAACAATTTTTAAAACCAAAACAAAAATAGCATGGCAGTAGGTATAAAATCATCTACATGCTGCTACGATCATAACGCAAAAAGAAACAATTAGTTTGGATGAAAGGTTTGCAAATTATGGCCTCCGAAAGGTTTAAACTAAATCTGGTTCAACTCAAATTTTAAATATTCCTAACCTAAAAACTATTGGTCTATCATGTTCTACTCGTCAATACGAGATCACAGGAAAAAGAATTTCCTGAGTCGAAGCTACGAGAAAATTGTTGAACAGGTTTCGAAATACTATCGAGAATTTGTCTAAGCTTAAACACATAAAAAATGCGGGTTAATTCGGTACTGTAGCAACTGCACGTGTTCATCAGGATTGGGCGAACTGGATCACGTGTGTGTGCTCATCACAAGCAGCAGGTAAAAATGGGGCGGTCTCGGCGTGGCTCCTCCGGTGACTGTCGGACAAACTCCGGCGGGGGCGCTCCGGCGAAGACTGCTGTGGTGCTGGCTCCGGCGAATGGCTCCGCGAACTCCGGCGCTAGTGACGGGTTCTCTGAGAGGCAGAGGTTTTCGGCAACGACTCCTCAGGTCTCGGGACAGGAATCAGATCACGGGGCAGGGAGAATCAGAGCAGGGGAAAGAATCGGGACAGGGTCTCGTTCGTGGGGCTTTTCTGCTCACGACGAAAACGCCTGGGGGGAGCACGGGTCGAGCCTGGCTCGGAATCGAAGGAATTGTGGGTGGGGCCCTCCTGTCGGCCCCTGGAGGCGAGGGAGGCTAGGATCGCTGGCCGCTCGGTGCCAGGTGCGCTAGCTCGTGGCTGGGGCTATGGGGCTGGCTGCACTAGCGCTACGGGAGAGCTGGCGCTCGTGGGCCAGCCTGGTTCGCTCGGTTGGTGGAGAGAAGGCTAAGCCCGGGCTGGGCTAGGCGAGTTGGCTCGATGCGTTTCGTTTTTTTAAATCAGCTACGAAAATAAATAAATATATATATATATTTCTAGCTAAACAAATACCATAAAAATATATACCCTAAAATACTATAAAAGAGAGAAAAATAATATGCAACTAATATAAATTCTACGGGAACACTAGTTCCACCTAATGCAAAATTAAAAATAAAGTTGTATGCAATAGGCCACACATCGAGCATCGAAAAACTCAACTAAAATAAATCAGAGTTTATAAAATTTGCAAAAACTGTACCAGGTTACTCCAAATAATATTTCAAACATTATGAACTTTTATTCGACAGGGGAGAAGTCATGTTATCTCCACTCCAATAAATTGCCCTCACTTGCATAATGAATAGAATTTTCAGAAAGGCAAATATTGCATAGAAAAAAATATGAGATGCATTATGAATGATCTATTAACATCCTGATTTAAGAAAATTGGGATGTTACAAAGATTGTCCATAGCCAATTGAATATAAAATGATAGATACTTATCATATGCAATGAGGAAGAGGCATACGCTAACACACTATCCGTACTTCGATCATATACACTTATGATTGGACCTCTAGCAAGCATCCGAAACTACTACAAATCATTAAGGCAAACCCCACTATAGCATTAAACATCAAGTCCTCTTTACTCTTATACTCTCACAACTCACTTACTCGGGCGTATAGTTCTGTCACTCTAGCCAGCCACTATAAGCGAATCATGAACATGCTGCAAATCCTTCAGCATGTATCCTTCACGTGTGCGCCTCACGGAAGGCACCTTAGGACATCACCATATCAACACACAACTCATATCAATAACATAATATCACAATTAACCTATAGGACAAATGAAATCTACTCAAACATCATAGGATAGCCACATATCACTGGATAATAATATATAGCATTAAACACCATGTTTAAGTAGTGATTACAGCGGGAAAGAGAGGTTTTACACCGCTGCATGGAGTATGAGAGAGTTGGTGGTGACGATGGAGATTTTTTTTGTGTAGATCGTCGTCATGATGGTTGCCCCGGTGGCGGTCCCGTGCCACCGGGAGAGAGGGGGTGAGATCCCCCTCATTATTCTTCTTCCTTGGCCTCCTCCCTGGGTGCGAGGAGAGTTTCTCCTCTGGTCCACGGCCGCCATGGCACCCGGAGGGCAGCAGCCCCCTCCGAGATTGGGTCTCTCTCTCTCTCTCTCTCTCTCTCTCTCTTTGTTTCTCTCCTATTTTGGCGACCTTTTTCTGGCACTTCACAGTTTAAATATCCGGAGATCCGCAACTCCGATCGGGCTGAAATTTTGAGGGGATTTTTATCACGAAAATATCTTCCTTGCGGCAGGTGGAGAACATCAACATACTTAAGGGGTGGCCTCAAGCCATCAGCCCCCCAAGCCGCCCCATGTTGGCTTGGGCCTCCCTCGGGCATCGTGTTGCGTTGATTCCGACTCCCAATTTTCAGATTTATTCCAAAAAAAATCATAATTTTTTATCGCATTTGGTGTTCATTTGATATGGATTTTCTGTGAAATAAAAAACACACAAAATACAGGAATTGTCACTAAGCACTAGGTCAATATGTTAGTGCTTAGAAATAATATAAATTGGTAAATAGTTTCTAAAAAAAGTATCCTAGAATGATAATATAATAGCATGGAACAATCAAAAATTACGGATATGTTCGAGACGTATCAAGCATCCCCAAGTTTAATTCCTCCTCATCCTCGAGTAGGTAAATGATAAAGAAATGGAATTTTTGATGTGACATGGTACCCAATATGTAATATTTTTCATGTGTGCTTCATGAGAAAGGATGAATTAACAAACATTGACATAGTAATACTTATAAGCACAAGCAACAAAATCATCAATATTTTAAAGTATACGATCCTCAAAGAATGTATATCCCCATCCATCTTGTTATATTAGCAAGGTATGGTTCCACCTTCACCACATTAATACAAAAGTTAAGAGCCACGGTGCCCAAGTCAGGCAATTGGATCGTACTTTTTTAATATGAATCAACTTTTCATTCTGCACGCAATACATGAGTGTTTACCATGGACATAGCATATAGGTGGAATCGAATGTGGCGATAGGTTTCAAAGGGGTAGAAGTGGAGAAGAAAGTCTCACATTAACACGGTGTATCAACGGGCTATGGAGATGGCCATCAATAGATATGAATGCAAGTAGTAGGGTGTGCATCCAACTTCCTTGGTCATGAATACCTCATGCATTTGAGGACGTCCGTCATCGGAATTACAAGCCATGTTCTATAATGAAAAAGACCCACTAGCATATGGAACTGAAAAAACAAGAAACTCTCTATATGAAGAACATGGTGCCACTTTGAGCCACAAGTGTGGTAAAGGATAGTAGCAAACTCCCTTCTCTCTTTTTCTCTCATTTATTTGTTTGTTTATTGGTTTATTTTCATGGTGGGATTTTTTTTCTTTTTTTTGCCACCGCCATTTTTTTATGGTGGGTTCATTTGGCCTCCCCTATTTTTATTTGCTCACTAGGAAAATGCTCTAATAATGATAATCATCAAACGTTTTATTTACTTACAACTCGATATGAAAAACTAATACGAAGATATGACTCTATATGATTGCCTCTAGTGTCACATTAGTCATAAAGAACTCATATACTTATTGCAAAGTTTTATGAGTTTTATCACAACTCAAAGTACTACTCGCATGCCCCGAGGAACAAGGTTGGGAGGAATTAACCATCGTGTGACTCCGACTCGAAACAACACTAGGATTCCAACAAGAAATAGAAATGCTCACACATGATCACCATACCCTTTTAATTTTTAGACAAACAAGAAGTGAACACCTCTTAAAACCGACACTTCTATGAATCAGCAATGATGCACTTACACCCTTTCACATTACCACATCAATATCATTGACCCACAATTTCTCTTTAATGTGCTACATGAAGGTTTTTATTATAATTCCTTGAATACCAATTATTTTTGGACTAGTCTTATAACCCATGCAAATTACTCTTAGACAAATATAAGTGAAGAACGAGAGTTTAATTAATTCTACAAAAGACCTGGACATGCTCTAATAAATAGAAGTGAAACAAAAGATCATTCTACAAGTAACATTTTTCTATATGTAGAGAAACAAGCATTCAACTTCAAATAATATAAGTGAAACCCATGAAGCATTCCATATATCAACTCAAAAGATATAAGTGAAGTGCAAAGAGCATTCTATAAATAAACCAAGGACTTTCCCATACCCGCATTGTGCATAGCTAAAAGGAAAATAAAAGGCACACGATGCTCCAACAATTTACGCTTATCATGTGAACAAAACAAAAACCGAAACATACCGATTGTTGTTGAAGAAGAGAGAAGGGATTCCTTCCGGGGCATCCCCAATCTTAGACGCTTGATTCTCCTTGAATAATTACTTGGGGTGCCTTTGGCATCCCCAAGCTTGAGATCTTGCCTCTGCTTATTCTTCTCATATCAATACCTCCTTAATATTCGAACACTTCATCCACACAAAACTTAGCATAACTTTTATTAGAGAGGTTAGTTCATATAACATCAAATCTCATCATGTGCTGCCATAACATTATTTTATAATTATATTCCAATGTCACCCACTATATGATATCACAATTCTATGGACCCCAAGTCAATGGGGCTCAACAAGAATTCAAAACATAATCACGCAAAGCAACTATAACAGCAATATGTAAAAATAGGACAGTGTGGAAAGGTGTGGATGATACCTGAAATATTAAGAAGTGGTAAAAAATTAGATAAAAGAAATGTGTAAAATTTTAGAATTTGTTTCACGTCCCAATAAAATATGAAAAGACAAACACTACAGTCAAAGTTTCTATTTTCACATAGCACATATCAAACAAGCAATTTAAACATCCTAAAGGAAATTCTTGGAACTTTTTATTGAAAACAAGATTATAAATGACATCTAACAAATAAAAATAAAATAAAAGACTCTCCAAGAAAAATACATAATATGTGATGAATAAAAATATAGCTCCAAGTAAGATATACCGATGGTGTTCAAGAGGAAAGAGGGGATGCCTTCCGGGGTATCCGCAAGCTTAGACGATTGAGTCTTCCTTGTATGTTACTGTAATGCCCCAAGTGTAAAACCTAACCTATTTGGACCTACTTCATGTGGGACCACCTTGTCATTGATATGAGAGTGTCCTATGCTTGGATGATTTCATGTGTCCTTTTATTTCTTCCCTTGCTTGCATGCATATCATATCATTTCATGTGTTAGGTGTTGGTGCATGTGGTCATATGATTCCATGTGGTGCTTTTATTCTTGTGGTCATGTGTCTTGTGATTTCATGCTTGTGTGGCTTGAGTGGAGTGGTGCATGTGTTAGCAAGTGCTTAGCTTTCAAAACCAACCACCTTCTCCACCCCTCCTCCCTATTTCTCCTATGTCAAGATTCCCTTCTCCCTTCCCTCTTTTAAAAATGCCCATGGTTTAACAGGTTATGTGTGGGGTATGGAGTGGTGTGTTTGCTATTTCTAAAACATGTTTTGAGGGGCATATGATTACAAAACAGACCAAGTAAATTCTGTTTTGTAAAATATTTACTTGCTCCTAAACCCTTGTTCCTATTTTTATTAATTGGGTTTAGATTTTACATGTCCAATGCAAGTGCCGTTTTTATTTTAGCACTTGTAGTTTATCTTGGGCTTTTCTTTTTCTCTGTGTTATTTCAGTAAACAGGGAATAGCTTAGGATGTCTTTTTCCTTATGTGCTGCCTAAGGTGGGCTTTCTCCCCCTGGCGGCCCATTCCTCTCTTTCTCTCGCTGCAGCTCCTCTTCCTGGCCCGAAACTCCTCGCGGTAGCAGCCCAGCTAGTGGCGCCTCTTCTTCCTCCCGACGTCATGCACGTACGACCTGCTGGAAGCCTCCCCATCAGCGTGACCTTGATCCAGCGGTTCAAGCTCGTCCCCCGAGGCTCATAAAAACGCTCCTCTCCGTCCCCCAGGCAGGTAGGGTTCCTCCTCTCCCTCCTCTTCTTCCTCCCGCGCCGCCAGAGAGAGTTGAGGTCGCTCCCCACGCCATGACCAGCTCCGGGTCGAGCTCGTCGCCTCCCCGCAGCTGCGCAAGCAAGAGGACCCAGGAGGGGTTCCATTTTTGCGTGGAGCCGGAGCCGGAGCGTCTTCCCCGACGTGCACCTCCTTCCTCTGGTTCGGTCGGCATCTTGCTGCGTCGTCCAGCACCGCCGCGTCTTCTTCCATGACGCCGGCGATCTCTCCTCTCCTTCCCCCCTCGGTGAACAGCCGCCGTCCGGCTACTTTCCTCTCTTGCTAGGAGTAGCTCGAGCCGTCGCCGAGGTGCTGTGCACTGCTGCAACGGCAGCTAGCAGTGCAGTAGGCAGTAGACAGTAGATGTGCTCGTCGTTAGATGCATCGGGAGGTGCCTTTAGAGGCGGGAAAGGATCCCCTTTGGATCCTACTCCAACCCCGTAGTGTGTGTGTGCACGTAGGCTTGCGTCGTTGTCGCCGCCATCCGCCTCTGGTTCGGTCGCCGGCGAGATATTCAGATCAGAGCAATAATCTTTAGAGATGCCCCTCCTCTCTGTCAGTAGCAGCAGTGTAGCGTACTGGTTGGCGACTTGGGGTGGTTCCCGCGAGATGCTGGGATCGAATCCCAGGGGATACACCTCCCCCTTTTGTTCATTTTTTGGCCTGACAGTAGTGTTACAGTAGCAGTGCATATTCTCCTGCTGAGCTAGCCTTCTCTGTCGAGCAGGGCCTCTCAGCCCAGTGGTGTGCGGCAGGGTTGCACACCAGAGGCACAGGGGTTCGACCCCCAGGGTGCCCTTTTATTTTGTTTCTTTTCCTTTTGCTCTTTTGATTAGTTGATGATTGTGCATTAAGCTTAGATGGCAGAGTGCATTTTAATGTTTTTCTTTGCTGCTATAGTATGGCCATTTGAGGTGATGTGTGTATGTGTTCTTGTGAGAGAGAGCATGTATGTAGTGTTCATGGTGTTAGGGTAAATGTGTAGATTTATTTGTGTGTGAGTGAGTGATTGAGGGTGAGTGTGTGTGCAAGTGTGTGTGTGACCCTACACACATGCTTGTGCAATTGCACAAGTCCTTGAGTTCAAGCTTTGGTGGTAGTAGTTTTGTGATGTGAATGTGTTTCCCTTGTGCTTGGAGTTGGTCTCTTGCACCATGTGGTGCTAGTGTGATTGATGGGTGTGTGAGCTTCACACATGCTAAGGCATGAAGTACCTTGATGTGCACATGAGCAAGCTAGGGTGTGTAGGTGTTGGAATCATGATGGGAGTGTAGCTATTGTATGTTCTAACTAGATTGGGTAGGACTAGCTATGTGTTATGCTTGACATATGTGTGTGTGTGGACCTTCCCACCTTTGCAAGTTGTGCACCTCCTCATGGTTAGTATGAGAGAGAGCATGTTGTGTGTGGGGTTGGCTTGTGATAAGTATTGGTGTTGTTGATGTGCATGACACAAACATGGGGTTCAAACCCCCTTGTCCCTTTGTCAATGTGCACATGAACTCAACCTTTAGTTGTTGTCTTAGTAGGATACTCTATGGAGTTGACATATTCAGATTTGTTGCAAGTTTGATCTTTGATTCCATGGAATAGGTGGAGCCCAAGGGCATGAGCTTTTGTGTGATAGTAGTAGGGGTTTTGCTATACACCATAGTGGTGTCATTTATCACTTGGTGTTAGGTGTGTGCAAACTATGCCTAGACAAAGTGGGCATGTGGCTGAAAAATTCCAGATTAGTGAAATCTGAAATTTCACCAAGTCTGGGATTCTGGAAACATTTTCTTCCCCTATAGATGAGGATGTGCTGGTCATTCTGTTGAGAACTAGCCTTAGTTCAGTGCTAGGATTTTGAACCTGGTATGTTTGTGAAGTTTCCTGTCAAATGTCAAATCATTTTGAGTCCAGTAGGTTGTGTTTTGGTTGCTGTCAAAAAGCTTTAGAACAGAGACAGAAACTCAGGTGCAGGAATTTTCACTAAGTCCCTGAGATCTGATGGTTTTGGGAAAGTTTGTGGCCTTGTATCTTCTAGAGTTTAATTCCTTTTCCTGTGATTCTTGCTGGTGCTTGTAGTGTTAATGGTTGGCTTCAGACACATATATTACTTGTCATGTTTGGAGGCCTGTAGCTATGTTGCATGTAGCTCACAATGTGCTAAGATGCAGATTATGGCAGATTATGTAGTATAGTCATTTTGCTCATTGTGTGAGCTTAGTTGATGTTGTGGTGTTCTTCCTTGATCCAATCCATTCATGTTGGGTTGTTACATGTCTTGGCAACCTGGGAATACCAGATTTGTGCCAATTGTGAGTGTGGTGTTGATTCTTCCACGTAGAGCTTCATATCTTGTCTCGTTGATTCCCGTTGATCCGTAGCTCCGTTTGCAATGTTCTTTACATGGTTTTGCACCATTTTCACGAGCCGCATCTGTTCCTGTCATTCTCATGCATGTCAAAATAGCTTAGTGTTCAGTTCTGTCCAGAAACTTGCATTAGTTTATTTTGCTTGTGCTAGTGATAGAAATAGTGGTGCATGCTTAATTTTCATCTCATCCATCATGTGATTGTTGCATCTTGTGGTGCTTCTGTTCATTGGCTGTTATTCTTATGTTGGGTAGCACCGGGATCGGAGAACGAATACATGGAGTCAGGAGAGTACGTGCAGGACGAACCAAAACCATTCCAAGCTGAGGATATCACAGGCAAGATGATATGACCTTGATTCCATCTCTAGACTTGTTATGTTAGTTTCGTTTCCATGTCATATTGCTCGCTGCCTACCACTGAAATTAAATTGCCTCTTGAAATGCCATGAGCCCAAACACCGTTCTCCTTCCGAGCAAAACTTGTGTGGCTAAGTAGGCTTACTCAGCTACTAATGTTAGCATTGCTAGTTGCAGGTGCTTTGCCTCATGCGATAACATGAGCTTGATATCATTATCTTAAATCCTGTTATTAAATCAATGCACCTATATACTTGGTGAATTACGGGAGGCCTAGACTTTTCCCGGGTGCTTTGTTCCGTTATTGTCGCCTTAGTTACCGGTTACCGGTGTTTGATTCCATAATGATCGGTCCTAACACGTTCGGGGTTGTTATGGGGACCCCCTCGATAAATCGCGTAGTGCTAAGGCTTGTCCGGCAGGACCCGACATTGGTGTTAATTTGCTAAACAACTTAATAATAATCTGCATAGGGAGTAGCTACCCCGAGGACTTTAATCAACAACCCGGGCCAGTGCTCCTCATGAGTGTTTGTCCAACCCAGAGCAGCTTATTACGCTCCCCGGGGCAACCCGGTGTTTTGGCGTGGTAACCATCGCTCATCCGGCGTGTCCTGAGACTGAGATACGTTGCTCTTATCAGGGTCATCGACACGTCGGGAGGTCCTGCTAGCCTTGCCTTACCTTAGCGGTATATCTTGCGTATAGGAATCCGAGTGAAGCTTTGGGTTTCCCCAGAGTTGAGGTTTTCCTCTAAGGAATCCGACGAGATCACGAGATTTGTGATAGAGGATGCCTTTGCGGTCTGTGTTCATTTTTTATGGACTAGTTGGAGCACCCCTGCAGGGTTTAATCTTTCGGAAAGCCGTGCCCGCGGTTATGTGGCAACTTGGAATATTTTGTTAACATCCGGTATTAGAGAACTTAAACATAAGCTAATAAAATTGCCAACTGTGTGCGTAACCGTGACTGTCCCTTCGAAGATCTCTCTTCGATCGGGAACACGGTGGGGTTATGATGGACCGTTAGCGTAGACCACCTTTACTCCTATTTTGCGTAAGTTAGCCACTTATTCAAGCATAGGATCCTGCAGCCTGATACACTTCTCCCTTATCCTACCCAATAACATGACTAGTTCTGGCACCAAGGTCTTAGATTGCTGAGTCCCCGTGGCTCACGGATTCCTCTGAAACTCCCAGCAGGTATAGGTACCCCAGAGACAGATGATCCTGACAGCACCCAGCTGGCGTGGCAGTACAAGTTGGTAATCAGAGCCTTACGACCATAGGAGCCTTTGTGTGATCGTATTTGGCCGAGTCGAGTCTAGAAAATGTTTTGTGGCTTAGTTATATCGGAGAGTAGGATTCTTTTTTCTCCTCTTCTATGCTCTGGTGAGGTTCCCGTCTTAGGAAATCTTTAACTCTACTCCTTTTCTTGCTCAAAATTTTTTTTAGGGATCACGCGGGTATTTGTGAAATCTATACGATTTCGATGTGACGGATTCATGTCCTGGTGCCTCCTATCTGCTCTAAGTATCAGGGGAGTTGAGCTCCAGGGACTCTTGCGCACATCGCCATCATTCAGATTTCTGAGTATCTAAGAACGGAGGGTGTTCGTTATTGCTTCAATATGGGTAGTGGTGAGATAACCCCGATGTCCCCAGTACTGGTGTAGATTGTTCGGGGGTATTACCACACTTTGTATCATTGTGATCACGAGGATCTGTTGTAGATGAAGGTCCGAGATGCTGGTTGTGTGTTGAAGGATGTGATACAGGTGACGGGTTAGTTTAGGAGTTGTGTGAAATACTCCTTGTATCCGTGTACCTGATTGCATGACCAGTTATTTCGGGAATTCATAGGTGGGATATCTAGTAGTATCTTATAGGACTATCTTCCTACAGACTCTTGATTGAGGTTTGGGGAAATCTCGATCATATGTTTGTTCCGAGCAGTTCTAGCTCACACTTGGTTGCAGTGGTCCTTATCGAAATTTTGTCGTCTGTTACTTTGAGGATGCACTCTTGCTATGTTGTTCGAGTGCAATGCTAAATTCTATTCAGATAGTCCTGTCTTTTGATTCAGCTATATCTTCAATTATTCTGTGGACTATTATGCTGTCCGTCTTCAGGATGGCTCCACCGACTCGTTAGACCCCAGCGCGTGAGGATATGCCGCCTCCACCTCCTCCTCCTCCGCCGCCGCCGCCTCCTCCGGCAGAGGCCTGGCAGGCGATGATAACAGCTACTAATGCAAACACTCAGATGTTGTTGCAGTTGATCCAGGAGAGAGCCAATCATCAGCAGGGCAATTTTCACCAGGGTGGCAATCACTTCGCCAATCTGAGTCAGTTCCTGTCAAACCAGCCTAAGACATTCACTTCTTGCGACCAGCCGTTTGATGCGGAAGGTTGGATCCGTGATATGAACAAGCATTTCAAGTGTAGCAATGTGCGTCCGGAGGACTATGTCAAGTTCGCAACATTTTAGTTGAAGGGGCAGGCTTCTATTTGGTGGCAGCAGCTTAAGGACTCCAGAGGTGGCTGGGTGTTGTCTTGGGACGAGTTTTGTCGTGACTTCAGGTCCCACTACATTCCTTCCAGTTTTGTTGAGGAGATGCGTGAGAAGTTCAGGCGCTTGAAGCAGGGCAGCAATTCAGTGTACAAGTACAATGTCGAGTTCCACGAGCTGGCCCGTTACGCGTTGCAGGATGTTCCGGATCAGAAGAGCAAGATCTACCAGTTTAGGGGTGGCTTGAAGGAGGACTTGCAGTTAGCACTTGCTTTGCACGATCCTGAGGAGTTTAACATGTTCTACAACTTAGCTCTTAGAGAAGAGGCAGCCTTGCTCAGGGTGGAGAACTCCAAGAAGCGTTTTAGAGATTCCAGCTCTTCCTCGACTCAGGTGGTTCAGAAGCAACGGAGGTTTTGGGTTTCTCCTCCTCCTCCTCGGCACTCGCAGCACCCGAAGCACTCAGGTGGACGCGGATCTTCCCACCCACCCAACCCTGGCTTCCAGCAGAGATACCAGCATCAGAAGCAAGGGCCTCCTCAGACTCAGTTCCGGCAGCCAGCAGATGTCATTTGTCACAAATGTGGGCAGAAGGGTCACTATGCCAACAAATGCACTTCTCAGCTCCGTCTGCCGCCTCCTCCTCCAGGCAAACCTCCAAGCAACGCTCTTGTCAAGTTCAACCCCAGATCAGCTCGAGTCAACATGGTGAATGCAGCTTAGGCAGAAAATTCATCGGATGTGATCATGGGTAATCTCCTAGTCAATGATTTTCCTGCTAAAGTCTTATTTGATACTGGTGCATCGCATTCGTTCATCTCAAGGCCATTCTCATTTAAGCATGGGTTCCCTACTCGTGATTTGCTTAAGCCTCTTTCAATTGTGTCTCCGGGTAAGATCATGAATTCTCACATGATGGTTCCGGACGTTCCTATCAAGATGGGCAGTTATTCTTTTCTGGCGTCTCCTATTGTCTTGGGCAAGTCCGACATTGATTTGATCCTTGGTACGGACTGGTTGGCCATGAACAAGGCATCAATTGATTGTGAAGCTAAAGAAGTCAAGCTTACCCACTCTTCGGAGGATGTGATTATATTTGCGGCGTGCGATGACACAATCCGTTTGTTCTCCTTGAATGAAAAGGGTGAGATCAATCCTATTGAGCAAGTTCGTGTGGTCTGCGAATACCAAGATGTGTTTCCTGAAGAGTTACCAGGCATGCCTCCGCACCGTGAAGTTGAGTTTGTCATTGAGCTTGAGCCTAGCACAGAGCCAGTGTGCAAACGGCCGTACAAGCTGGGTCCAGAAGAGTTGAAGGAACTCAAGAGGCATCTCGATTAGTAGGAGCATTTGGGTTTGATCAGACCAAGCTCGTCTCCGTGGGGATGTGGTGTTCTATTTGTCAAGAAGAAGGATGGTTCAGACCGGCTGTGTGTCGATTACCGTCCATTAAACAAGAAGACAATCAAGAACAAATATCCACTTCCGGACATAAATGAGTTGTTCGAACAGTTGAAAGGTTCTAAAGTATTCTCCAAGCTTGATCTCAGAATGGGCTATCATCAGATTCGCATTCGCGAGGAAGACATTCCGAAGACGGCATTCAGGACTAGTTTTGGCTCGTATGAGTATACGGTCATGTCTTTTGGTCTGGCTAATGCTCCTCCGACTTTTTGCCGATTAATGAACTATATTTTCTCACCATACAAGAATGAGTTTTTCTTGCTCTATCTCGACGATATTCTGGTCTTTTCTGAGGATGAGGAAGAACATGAGAAACATCTTCGGTTGGTGCTTGATAAACTGAGAGAATACAAGCTGTATGCCAAGTTTTCCAAGTGCGAGTTCTGGCTGAAAGAAGTGGTTTATCTTGGGCATATTATCTCTGCCGAGGGCATTAAGGTTGACCCGTCCAAGGTTCAAGCCTTTGTTGAATGGGAACCTCCGCAGAATGTGAAGCAGCTTCGAAGCTTTCTCGGTCTTGCCGGATATTGCAAAAGATTCGTTGAGAACTTCTCCAAAATCACCAAGCCGCTCTCTAGTCTTCTTCAGAAGGGTGTCAAGTATGTTTGGTCTCCAGAGTGTCAACTGGCTTTCGATACACTCAAAGAGAAGCTTATCTCCACTCCGGTATTGGCCCCTCCGGATGATTCCAAGCCGTACCAGGTCTTTTGCGATGCTTCTCTCCAGGGTCTCGGTGCAGTCTTGATGCAAGATAGGAAGGTGGTTGCTTATACCTCCAGGCAGCTGAAGCCTGCGGAGAAGAACTATCCTGTGCACGATCTCGAGCTAGCAGCTGTTGTGCACGCCTTGATGACTTGGAGACATCTCTTGTTGGAACGTAAGGTTGAAGTTTTCATCGATCACAAGAGCCTCAAGTATATCTTCACTCAACCTAACTTGAATCTTCGGCAAACACATTGGGTGGAAATGCTCCAAGATTTTAATCCGAGTGTTGAGTACACGCCAGGCAAGGCAAATGTTGTGGCAGATGCATTGAGCTGGAAGGCATATTGCAACAGTCTGATTCTGCAACCTCTCCAACCGGGTCTTTCTGAGTCTTTCAGGAAGCTCAATCTTCAGCTGGTTCCTCAGGGTTTTCTTGCGAACCTTCAGATCTCTCCAACCTTGGAGGATCAGGTCAGAGCAGCTCAGCTACTTGACGCTACGGTGAAGAAGATCAAGATTGGCGTGGGGAAGAGTCTTCCCAAGTAGAAGTGTTTCACTGTTGATGCCAGGGACACATTGTTTTTCGAGGACCGCCTTGTCGTCCCGAAAGGTGATCTCAGGAAGGTGATCATGGAAGAAGCTCATAACTCTCTGCTCTCTATTCATCCTGGAAGTTCCAAAATGTACCATGACTTGAAGCAGACTTTCTGGTGGACTCGTATGAAACATGAAATTGCACAATTCATAAACGAGTGTGATGTATGTCGAAGGGTGAAAGCAGAACATCAAAGACCAGCAAGCCTCTTGCAGCCTTTGCCGATTCCCAAGTGGAAGTTCGATCACATTGAGATGGACTTCGTCACTGGGTTTTCGAAGTCCAAGAAGGGCAATGACGCTATGTTCGTCGTCATCGACAAATTGAGTAAAGTAGCGCATTTCCTTCCAGTCAAGGAGTCCATTTCAGCAGCTCAGCTGGCAGAGTTGTACATCTCCAGGATTGTCTCTTTGCACGGCGTACCTATGATGATCTCGTCGGATCGCGGAAGTATCTTCACTTCCATGTTCTGGGACTCCTTTCAGTCTGCTATGGGCACGAAGATCCGCTTCAGCACAGCGTTCCATCCTCAGACTAGTGGTCAAGTGGAGAGAGTGAATCAAGTTCTTGAGGATATGCTGAGAGCCTGTGTTATCTCGTTTGGCATGAAGTGGGAGGATTGTCTGCCTTTCGCGGAGTTCTCGTATAACAACAGTTATCAAGCAAGTTATGGCAAGGCTCCGTTTGAAATTCTCTATGGCAGGAAGTGTCGTACTCCGCTCAACTGGTCCCAGACAGGCGAGCGTCAGATCCTTGGCAATGATATGATAGAAGAAGCTGAGGAGATGTGTCGGATCATTCGCGACAACCTCAGAGCAGCGCAGTCCCGGCAGAAGAGCTATTACGATAGCAAGCACCGTGACATGTCATATGAGCTTGATGATTTTTTCTATCTCAAGGTGTCGCCTATGAAGGGTGTGCAGCGTTTTGGCATCAAAGGCAAGCTTGCGCCTCGTTTCGTTGGTCCGTTCAGAGTGGTTGGCAAGAGGGGCGACCTTGCGTACCAGCTCGAGCTTCCGTCAACCTTTGCAAATGTCCATGATGTGTTCCATGTTTCTCAGCTCCGGAGGTGTTTCAAGACCCCCGAGCGCACTGTGCATCTTCAAGATATCGACCTTCAGCCTGACCATTCTTATCATGAGCATCCAGTTGCAGTTCTCGAGGCGACTGAGCGCAAGACCCGTAACAAGACTGTCAAGTTTCTCAAAGTGCAGTGGTCACACCATTCCGATAAAGAGGCTATGTGGGAACGTGAGGATCACCTCCGTTCAGAATTTCCCAATTTCTTTCAGTCTTAGATCTCGAGGTCGAGATCTTCTTTGTAGTGTGGGAGAGTTTGTAATGCCCCAAGTGTAAAACCTAACCTATTTGGACCTACTTCATGTGGGACCACCTTGTCATTGATATGAGAGTGTCCTATGCTTGGATGATTTCATGTGTCCTTTTATTTCTTCCCTTGCTTGCATGCATATCATATCATTTCATGTGTTAGGTGTTGGTGCATGTGGTCATATGATTCCATGTGGTGCTTTAAATCTTGTGGTCATGTGTCTTGTGATTTCATGCTTGTGTGGCTTGAGTGGAGTGGTGCATGTGTGAGCAAGTGCTTAGCTTTCAAAATCAACCACCTTCTCCACCCCTCCTCTCTATTTCTCCTATGTCAAGATTCCCTTTTACCTTCCCTCTTTTAAAAATGCCCATGGTTTAACAGGTTATGTGTGGGGTATGGAGTGGTGTGTTTGCTATTTCTAAAACATGTTTTGAGGGGCATATGATTACAAAACAGACCAAGTAAATTCTGTTTTGTAAAATATTTACATGCTCCTAAACCCTTGTTCCTATTTTTATTAATTGGGTTTAGATTTTACATGTCCAATGCAAGTGCCGTTTTTATTTTAGCACTTGTAGTTTATCTTGGGCTTTTCCTTTTCTCTCTGTTATTTCAGTCACAGGAAATAGCTTAGGATGTCTTTTTCCTTATGTGGCGCCTAAGGTGGGCTTTCTCCCCATGGCGGCCCATTCCTCTCTTTCTCTCGCTGCAGCTCCTCTTCCTGGCCCGAAACTCCTCGCAGTAGCAGCCCAGCTAGCGGCGCCTCTTCTTCCTCCCGACGTCATGCACGTACGACCTGCTGGCAGCCTCCCGATCAGCATGACCTTGATCCAGTGGTTCAAGCTCATCCCCCGAGGCTCATAAAAACGCTCCTCTCCCTCCCCCAGGAAGGTAGGGTTCCTCCTCTCCCTCCTCTTCTTCCTCCCGTGCCGCTAGAGAGAGTTGAGGTCGCTCCCAACGCCATGACCAGCTCCGGTTCAAGCTCGTCGCCGGCGTAGCTACCACCTCGTCGCCTCCCCGCAGCTGTGCAAGCAAGAGGACCTAGGAAGGGTTCCATTTTTGCGCGGAGCCAGAGCCGGAGCGTCTTCCCCGACGTGCACCTCCTTCCTCTGGTCCGGTCGGCATCTTCCTGCGTCGTCCAGCACCGCCGCGTCTTCTTCCACGACGCCGGCGATCTCTCCTCTCCTTCCCCCCTCGGTGAACAGCCGGCGTCCCGCTACTTTCCTCTCTTGCCAGGAGTAGCTCGAGCCGTCGCCGAGGTGCTTAGCACTGCTGCAACGGCAGCTAGCAGTGCAGTAGGCAGTAGACAGTAGAGGTGCTCCTCGTTAGATGCATCGGCAGGTGCCTTTAGAGGCGGGAAAGGATCCCCTTTGGATCCTACTCCAACCCCGTAGTGTGTGTGTGCACGTAGGCTTGCGTCGTGGTCGCCGCCGTCCGCCTCTGGTTCGGTCGTCGGCGAGATATTCATATCAGAGCAATAATCTTCAGAGATGCCCCTCCTCTGTGTCAGTAGCAGCAGCGTAGCGTAGTGGTTGGCGACTTGGGGTGGTTCCCGCGAGGTGCTGGGATCGAATCCCAGGGGATACACCTCCCCCTTTTGTTCATTTTTTTGCCTGACAGTAGTGTTACAGTAGCAGTGCATATTCTCCTGCTGAGCTAGCCTTCTCTGTCGAGCAGGGCCTCTCAGCCCAGTGGTGTGCGGCACGGTTGCACACTAGAGGCACAGGGGTTCGACCCCCAGGGTGCCCTTTTATTTTGTTTCTTTTCCTTTTTCTCTTTTGATTAGTTGATGGTTGTGCATTAAGCTTAGATGGCAGAGGGCATTTTAATGTTTTTCTTTGCTTCTATAGTATGGCCATTTGAGGTGATGTGTGTATGTGTTCTTGTGAGAGAGAGCATGTATGTAGTGTTCATGGTGTTAGGGTAGATGTGTAGATTTATGTGTGTGTGAGTGAGTGATTGAGGGTGAGTGTGTGTGCAAGTGTGTGTGTGACCCTACACACATGCTTGTGCAATTGCACAAGTCCTTGAGTTCAAGCTTTGGTGGTAGTAGTTTTGTGATGTGAATGTGTTTCCCTTGTGCTTGGAGTTGGGCTCTTGCACCATGTGGTGCTAGTGTGATTGATGGGTGTGTGAGCCTCACATATGCTAAGGCATGAAGTGCCTTGATGTGCACATAAGCAAGCTAGGGTGTGTAGGTGTTGGAATCATGATGGGAGTGTAGCTATTGGATGTTCTAACTAGATTGGGTAGGACTAGCTATATGTTATGCTTTACATATGTGTGTGTGTGGACCTTCCCACCTTTGCAAGTTGTGCACCTCCTCATGTTTAATATGAGAGAGAGCATGTTGTGTGTGGGGTTGGCTTGTGATAAGTATTGGTGTTGTTGATGTGCATAACACAAACATGGGGTTCAAACCCCCATGTCACTTTGTCACTGTGCACATGAACTCAACCTTTAGTTGTTGTCTTAGTAGGATACTCTATGGAGTTGACATATTCAGATTTGTTGCAAGTTTGATCTTTGATTCCATGGAATAGGTGGAGCCCAAGGGCATGAGCTTTTGTGTGATAGTAGTAGGGGTTTTGCTATAAACCATAGTTGAGTCTGGGATTCTGGAAACATTTTCTTCCCCTATAGATGAGGATGTGCTGGTCATTCTGTTGAGAACTAGCCTTAGTTCAGTGCTAGGATTTTGAACCTGGTATGTTTGTGAAGCTTCATGTCAAATGTCAAATCATTTTGAGTCCAGTAGGTTGTGTTTTGGTTGCTGTCAAAAAGCTTCAGAACAGAGACAGAAACTCAGGTGCAGGAATTTTCACTAAGTCCCTGAGATCTGATTGTTTTGGGAAAGTTTGTGGCCTTGTATCTTCTAGAGTTTAATTCCTTTTTCTGTGATTCTTGCTGGTGATTGTAGTGTTCTTGGTTGGTTTCAGCCACATATATTACTTGTCATGTTTGGAGGCCTGTAGCTATGTTGCATGTAGCTCACAATGTGCTAAGATGCAGATTATGGCAGATTATGTAGTATAGTCATTTTGCTCATTGTGTGAGCTTAGTTGATGTTGTGGTGTTATTCCTTGCTCCAATACATTCATGTTGGGTTGTTACATGTCTTGGCAACCTGGGAATACCAGATTTGTGCCAATTGTGAGTGTGGTGTTGATTCTTCCACGTAGAGCTTCATATCTTGTCTCGTTGATTCCCGTTGATCCGTAGCTCCGTTTGCAATGTTCTTTATATGGTTTTGCACCATTTTCACGAGCCGCATCTGTTCATGTCATTATCATGCATGTCAAAATAGCTTAGTGTTCAGTTCTGTCGAGAAACTTGCATTAGTTTATTTTGCTTGTGCTAGTGATAGAAATAGTGGTGCATGCTTAATTTTCATCTCATGCATCATGTGATTGTTGCATCTTGTGGTGCTTCTGTTCATTGGCTGTTATTCTTATGTTGGGTAGCACCGGGATCGGAGAACGAATACATGGAGTCAGGAGAGTACGTGCAGGACGAACCAGAACCATTCCAAGCTGAGGATATCACAGGCAAGATGATATGACCTTGATTCCATCTCTAGACTTGTTATGTTAGTTTCGTTTCCATGTCATATTGCTCGCTGCCTACCACTGAAATTAAATTTCCTCTTGAAATGCCATGAGCCCAAACACCGTTCTCCTTCCGAGCAAAACTTGTGTGGCTAAGTAGGCTTGCTCAGCTACTAATGTTAGCATTGCTAGTTGCAGGTGCTTTGCCTCATGCGATAACATGAGCTTGATATCATTATCTTAAATCCTGTTATTAAATCAATGCACCTATATACTTGGTGAATTACGGGAGGCCTAGACTTTTCCCGGGTGCTTTGTTCCGTTATTGTCGCCTTAGTTACCGGTTACCGGTGTTTGATTCCATAATGATCGCTCCTAACACGTTCGGGGTTGTTATGGGGACCCCCTCGATAAATCGCGTAGTGCTAAGGCTTGTCCGGCAGGACCCGACATTGGTGTTAATTTCCTAAACAACTTAATAATAATCTGCATAGGGAGTAGCTACCCCGAGGACTTTAATCAACAACCCGGGCCAGTGCTCCTCATGAGTGTTGATCCAACCCAGAGCAGCTTATTACGCTCCCCGGGGCAACCCGGTGTTTTGGCATGGTAACCATCGCTCATCCGGCGTGTCCCGAGACTGAGATACGCGGCTCTTATCAGGGTCGTCGACACGTCGGGAGGTCCTGCTAGCCTTGCCTTACCTTAGCGGTATATCTTGCGTATAGGAATCCGAGTGAAGCTTTGGGTTTCCCCAGAGTTGAGGTTTTCCTCTAAGGAATCCGACGAGATCACGAGATTCGTGATAGAGGATGCCTTGGCGGTCTGTGTTCGTTTGTGATGGACTAGTTGGAGCACCCCTGCAGGGTTTAATCTCTCGGAAAGCCGTGCCCGCGGTTATGTGGCAACTTGGAATATTTTGTTAACATGCGGTATTAGAGAACTTAAACATAAGCTAATAAAATTGCCAACTGTGTGCGTAACCGTGACTGTCCCTTCAAAGATCTCTCTTCGATCGGGAACATGGTGGGGTTATGAATGACGTAGGTAGGTGTTCAGGATCACTTAGTGATCAAGTAAATCCCGACTGTTAGCGTAGACCACCTTCACTCCTGTTTTGCGTAAGTTAGGCACTTATTCAAGCTTAGGATGCTGCAGCGTGATACACTTCTCCCTTACCCTACCCAATAACATGACTAGTTCTGGCACCAAGGTCTTAGATTGCTGAGTCCCCATGGCTCACGGATTCCTTCGAAACTCCCAGCAGGTACAGGTACCCCACAGACAGATGATCCCGACGGCACCCAGCTGGTGTGGCAGTACGACGAGGAGACAGACCGCCTCTATGTGAACTATCCAGAGGACTGAGGCGTGGTCGTGATCGTGGGCCTGAGAGGGGTAGCATAGCATTTTCCATGTTTTGTAGTCAATAGCGGAACTACCTTGTTTGTATCTGTGATGTACTCTGAGTTATTAATAAGAAGACAGTTGAATCCCGAATTGTCTACTTTTACAATTATTTGTGCTATGTTACTTGCTTGCGAAATGCTTAGATGCGCTTTTTTCCTATTCGGGGGCCTCGACCCCCAGATCGGAAAGGATCGCATCTTGGTCGTTACAGTTACCTTGGGGATGACTTGGGAATCCCCAAGCTTAGGTTCTTGTTGTTCCTTATTCTTCGCATATCGGTGTCTCACTCAAAACTTTGAAACTTCAATCGCATAAAACTCACCAAAACTTCGTGAGATCTGTTAGTATAAGGCACATATCAAATACTTTGGGTACTGTTATAAGTTGATTATTATTTTATTTTAGCATATTGTACTATACTCTAACTTCTTCATGGACAATACCCTCCAACACAATCCATAACATCATCAAAACAAGCAAATTATGCAAGCAAATACGAAATCTTCTAAAACAGAATAGTCTCTGATGATACATTTACTTGCCATACTTCTGTAACTCAATTTAAAAAAAAACTTAGGACGACTTGAAGAATTTTTAAATCAGTAATTTGTAAAAAAATCATCTTAAAAAATGTTCCACTAAAATTATAGAAATTCTGCACTCAACGTCAAAGATTCTGTTTTTGCACCGTATCAATTCTATTCATCATACAAAACATCCCAAAGGCTTTACTTGGTGCAATATTTTTACAATTCAAAACTATTTATAGAAGGGGGTAATTATTTTTGTTCAAAAGTTTGTGTAATCAATATTCACAAACTTTCCATGGGCATGAACAAAGTTCAAGGCTAGCCCCACTTCAATGGTGCACGTCCTTCTCAATTTCACTTTTCTTTTTGAAAAAGATTCACGTTGCCCACTTTTTTAATTATTTTAAAATCACACAACAAAAATAAATGACTCTCTAAAACTTCCGGGTTGTCTCCTAGGCAGCACTTTCTTTAAAGCCTTTAAGATAGGCATATAGTGCTCAAGTACCACCCGGATCCCAATGTATATCAAAGCCAATTTTAATCAACAATGATTTGCAATTTAGTACTGAGCGTAAAGTGATATATATCTTGTTGCAACAAAGTCTAACTCTCTTCCTATGCATTGGCATGTCATAAAATACAATTCATTCACACAAAGTAAAGGCCAATACATAGCATAAGTAGTTTCTTGCAATTTTTTCATATTGGAAACATAGAGAGGTGAAGATTTGGTTCCTCTCTCGTAATAATTGCAAGTAGGAGCAGCAAGCACATGCATATTATATCCATCAAAATCATCACGTGTAGTGGTAAAACGCAACCCATCAACACATAAATATAATCCTTAATAAGTGCAAACTTCTCCGATATGGTGTAGTTGGGAGAATTCAAAAATGCAATAGGACTATCATGTGTGGGTGCTATAGAAACAATTTCATGCTTAATATAAGGAACTACAACAAGTTCATTTTCATAAGCATAATTCATATTGCCATCATGCCCACAAGCACAGCAAGCATCAAGTTCATCGAAAAGGGATATTTCAAATGAATCCAAGGGATCATAGCAATCATCATAGCATTCATATTTCAGTATGTGCGAAGAGAAATTAAACAATGTATGAGTTGAAGAGTTACTCTCGTTAGAAGGTGGGCTCGGGTAGCTAATCTAATCTTCCTCCTTTTTTTCTTCGCTCTCCTCCTCATCTTTTCCATCTAATGAGCTCAAAATTTTCGCAATTTATTCTTCCATTCATTCCCGTGAAATATTATTCTCTTCCGAGGGAGCGGTCATTCTTTAAAAAAAAATATTTAACATAAGAAGTAGAAGGATAGTTTTCACAGCAATATTTAAGTATGGCTAAATTTTCAGATTTGTAAAGACTAGCATCATACTTTTTAATCAAAGTAGCAATTTCATAAGCACCCCTAAAAGCAACAAATTCTTCAATTTGTTCAACATCATAATAACAATAAGCCTCCTTGGCATAAGAAGATCATATTTCATTATCATTAAACACACATTGGTAAGGAAGGTGTTTTTTAGTTTCCTCAGAACTACAAGTAAAATCATATATTTCACATAAATTCCAAGCATAACAACATGGAGTATTTTTTGTGATGCCACACAAGTTTTCCTTTTTGATATAAGCGATATCGCACATAATAAGCACGCTGATTTGATGGTTTTCCCTCAACTAAGCTGGTTGGGTTTTCAACACGAGCACAAAGGGATCGAAGATGATCCAAGTAATAAGCTTCAATAGAAGGATACATTTTGGGTGTTTCCTCAACTTTTGAGAAGAAAGTACATCTAATTTTTTTGGTGTTCTGTTTTTCCTACCCATAAATAAAGATAGAAAACAACTAATAACAGCAAATAAAAGTTACTTAGTGATAACTGATGACCCACAAGTATAGGGGGTCTATCGTAGTCCTTTCGATAAGTAAGAGTGTCGAACCCAACGAGCAGCAGAAGGATCTCACAAGTGGTTTTCACCAAGGTAATATCTGCAAGCACTGAAATTATCGGTAACAAGTAGTTGTGTGGCAAGATGATTCGTAGCAAGTAACAAAAGTAATAACGGTGCAGCAAAGGGACAAGCCTGTACAAAGTCTTATAAGAGGTAAAACGCTCCCGAGGACACATGGGAATTTCTTTCAAGCTAGTTTTCATCATGTTCATATGATTCGCGTTCATTACTTTGATAGTTTGATATGTGGGTGGACCGATGGGTACTGCCCTTACTTGGACTAGCATCCCACTTATGATTAACCTCTCTAATACGTCTCAAACGTATCTATAATTTTTGATGGTTTCATGCTGTTATCTTGTCATCTTTGGATGTTTTATGTACCTTTTATATCTTGTTTAGGACTAACTTATTAATTCAATGCCAAGTGCCAGTTCTTGTTTTTCTGTGTTTTTGGCTCTTTTCAGATCTGATTTTCGAACTGAGTCCAAACGGAATAAAATCCCTGAAATGATTTTTTCCCGAACGGAAGAAGATCAGGGGGCGTGTGGGCCAAGCCAGGAGGGCTGCAAGGAGCCCACAAGCCCCCACTCTGCCACTAGGGGAGGCGGCGGTGGGCAGTCTTGTGGCCTCCCTGGCGCCCCCCTCACCTAGATCTTGCGCCTATATATTCCCTAAAAATCAGAAAAAAATTCAGGGGAGCCTCGAAAATACTTTTCCATCGCCGCAAGCTTCCGTTTCCGCGAGATCTCATGTGGAGACCCTTCCCGGCGCCCTGCCGGAGGGGACTTTGGAGTTGGAGGGCTTATTCATCATCATCATCGCCCCTCCAATGACTCGTGAGTAGTTCACTTTAGACCTACGGGTCCGTAGTTAGTAACTACATGGCTTCTTCTCTCTCTTGGATCTTCGATACAAAGTTCTCCATGATCTTCATGGAGATCTATCCGATGTAATCTTCTTTGGCGGTGTGTTTGTCGAGATCCGATGAATTGTGGATTTGTGATCATATTATCTATGATATATATTTAAGTCTTTGCCGATTTCTTATATGCATGATTTGATATGTGGTTTTGTTTGTAATAGGGGCAGCAATGGGAGAAGTGCTTGGTTTTGGGTTCTTGCCATGTGGTGACCTTTCCAAGTGACAATAGGGGCAGCAAGGCACACATTGAGTAGTTGCCATCAAGGGTAACAAGGTGGGCTCCATCGTTGATATGAGATTGTCCATCTACATCATGTCATCTTGCTTAAGGCGTTACTCTGTTCTTTTGGACTTAATACACTAGATGCATGCTGGATAGCGGTCGGCGTGTGGAGTAATAGTAGTAGATGCAGACAGTATCAGACTACTTGTTTTGGACGTGATGCCTATAGATATAATCATTGCCATAGATACCATCACGACTTTGCGCGGTTCTATCAATTGCTCGACAGTAATTTTTTCCGCCACCGTCTACTTGCTTTCATGAGATAAGCCACTAGTAAACACTACGGCCCCGAGGTCTATTCACACCTATTGTTTACACCTCCGCTTTTACTTTGATTTGTTACTTTGTTGCTTTCAGTCCTCACTTGGCGAACAATCTATAAGGGATTGACAACCCCTTCATAGCGTTGGGAGCAGGTTCTTTGTGTTTGTGCACGCACTTGTGATACTCCTTCACTGGATCGATACCTTGGTTCTCAAAACTGAGGGAAATACTTACCACCGCTGCGCTACATCACCCTTTGCGCTTCGAGGGAACACCAACGCAAGGCTCCAAGGCCACGGGGAAATCCTTTGCATATTTGCCTAGGAAGTCCCTAAAGGCGTAGCCGTAGCAGAAGGATTCCTGGTGCCGTTGCTGAGGAGAATCAAGACAAGAACAATCTCCCGTCAGCACGTGTTTCTGGCGTTGTTGGAAGGTCTTTTGTTGCAGTAGCAGAAGTGTTTCTCGCGCCGTTGCCGGGGAGGAGAGATCTATCCAAGTAGGTCTCACAAACTCATCTCCTGCATTTAATTTTTTGCCAGTTGCCTCTCGTTTTTCTCTCCCCCACTTCACATTTACCATTTTCATTTGCCTTTCTCCTTTGTCGTTTTCTTTTGCCTTTTGCCTTTTTCGTTCGCCCTTTTCTCTCGCTTGCTTTCTGTTCACTTGTGTGCCTTGTGCCTTCAATATGCTTGCATCTTCGCTTGCTGAAAATCTAGTGATATGGATCCTCATCCACTAGCTAATCTCTTTAAGAGACCCACTTATGTGGAAGGAATTGCTAGTGAGTTGAGAGCATTTGACTATCTTCATGGAGTTTTTCTTGAGATGCGTGAATCTGAAAATCGTGATGAAGAAACTTATGAAGTGATTCACGAGGGCTCCTTGAATGAAAAGCATGATTGCAATGGTTTCACTATAAATTCTATTAGTGACAATCATGCTAAAAACATGCAAAACCCTAAGCTTGGGGATGCTAGTTTTTCTATGTCCCCTACTGGTTGCAATAATCATGATCGGGGTGATGATCTTTCTTATGATCTTGAAAATTTGTTCAAACCTCATGATGATTATGATATTTGCAACAATATTGAAAGTGGGATTGGAGAAGTCATGACTTTGGTTGATGACAATCCCACTATTTTTGAAGAGCGTCAACTTTGCCTGCATGTGGATCATAAAAAGAATATCCTATGGGATATCTATATTGTCGAATTTGAATATGATCCCACATGTAATTGCTATGAGAGAGGAAAATATTGTGGTAGAAACCTTCATGTTACCAAATCACCTCTCGTGATGTTGAGATTGCTCTTGTCTCTTTCTTCTTCCTTGCATATGGCAACTATTGGTTGTCTTGACAATCTGTTTTCCTATAAAATGCCTATGCATAGGAAGCATGTTAGACTTAGACGTGATTTTCACATTCTTTATGATGCTCTCGTTGTGCTTCAATTCTTGTATTTTGTGTGAGCATCATTGATTTTTCAATGCCTAGCTAAGGGCGTTAAACAATAGCGCTTGTTGGGAGGCAACCCAACGAATCTATCCTTTTTCTTTATGTTTTGTGTTTTCCACACTTTCATAATTCTGTTATGATTGTGTTTTTTGTGTTTCTTTTTGCGTTTGTGCCAAGCAAAACCGTTATGATTAGTCTTGGGGATGATCGTTTGGTCATGCTGGAAAAGACAGAAACTTTCTGCTCACGAAAAGAATTTTTGTTTTTTTCCATAAGAGCTCTTGAGTTGATTCTTTTCGCTGTTGATTGCTACGCAAATTATTCAGACTGTCGTAATGTTTCAGAATTTCTTAAGTAACAGGAGTATAGGAAATATAGAGATTGTGTACAGACTGGTCTGCTGTTAACAGATTCTGTTTTTGTTGTGTTGGTTGCTTATTTTGATGAAACTATGGATAGTATCGGGGGGGTATTAGCCATGGAAGATTGAAAATACAGTAACCCAACATCAGCATAAGTAGAATTTAAATTGGCTACAGTACCTAAGGAAGTGGTGGTTTGCTTTCTCATACTAATGTTATCACGAGTTTCTGTTTAAGTTTCGTGTTGTGAAGTTTTCAAGTTTTGCGTGAAGTTCTTATGGACAAAGAGATAAAGGGTGGCAAGAGCTCAAGCTTGGGGATTCCCAAGGCACCCAAAGAGATTCAAGGATGTCGTAAAAGCCTAAACTTGGGGATGCCCCGGGAAGGCATCCCCTCTCTCGTCTTCAATCCATCGGTAACGTTACTTGGGGCTATATTTTTATTCACCACATGTTATGTGTTTTTGCTTGGAGCGTCTTGTATCGTAAGAGTCTTTTATTTTTGCTGTGTCACAATCATCCTTGCTGCATACCTAGTGAGAGAGACATGCACACACCGTGATTTTGTCGAGCTTCACTTATATCTTTTCGTAGACAATTCAGCTCACATGTGCTTCACTTATATCTTTTGAGCTAGATACTTTTGCTCTATGTGCTTCACTTATATCTTTTAGAGCACAGCGGTGCGTGGCTTGGTAGTTGATCTATGCTTTGAAAGTAGTCTCAAAAGGGGTAGTTATCCAAATGGATATGAAAACTTCCACCTTCATGTGCATTGAATAGTTAGAGAAGTTTGATTAATCTCAATTAGTTTTGAGTTGTGGTTATGGTAATATTGAAGTTATGCTAGTAAGATGTTGTGGATCTAGAAATACTTGTGTTGAAGTTAGTGATTCCCGTAGCATGCACGTATGGTGAACCGCTATGTGATGAAATCTGAGCATGATTAGTCTATTGATTGTCATCCTTTGCGTGGCTGTCGGGATCGCACGATGGTATATACCTACCAACCCTTCCCCTAGGAGTATGCGTTGAATGCTTTGTTTCGATTACTAATAAAACTTTTGCAACAAGTATATGAGTTCTTCATAACTAATGTTGAGTCCATGGTTTGGATGCACTTTCACCTTCCACCATCACTATCTTCTTAGTGCCGTGCAACTTTCGCCGGTGCACAAAACCCACCATTAGCCTCCCTCAAAACAGCCACCATACCTACCTACTATGGTTTTTTCAAAGTCATTCCGAGATATATTGCCATACAACTACCACCATGACATGTGCCACCATATCTAAATTGCCATTGCATGATCATAATATGTTTCCATTAATGTCTATGCCATGCTAGATCATTGCCACGGTACACTACCTAAGGCATTCCATATAGAGTCATAGTTGCTCTAAGTTTTGAGTTGAAAGTGTGATGATCATCATTGATGGAGCATTGTCCCATGTGAGGAAATAAAAGAGGCCAAAGAAGCCCACCAAAATATATTAAAAAAATTGGCCAAAGAGCCCACCAAAAAAATGAGAGAAAAATAGAGAAGGGACAATGCTACCACTTTTTCCAGACTTGTGCATATTAAGCACCATGATCTTCATGATTGAGAGTCTCTCGTTTTGTCACCACCATATAGCTAGCGGGAAATTTTCATTATATAACTTGGCTTGTATATTCCAATGATAGACTTCCTCAAAATTTCCTTAGGTCTTCGTGAGCAAGCAAGTTGGATGCACACCCACTAGTTTTCTTTAAGAGCTTTCACATACTCTTAGCTCTAGTGCATCATTTGTATGGCAATCCCTACTCATTCACATTGATATCTATTGATGAGCATCTCCACAGATCATTGATATGCCTAGTTAATGTTACTATCTTCTCCTTTTTTGTCTTGCAACCTCCACCACACCCCACACCATCTATAGTGCTATAACCATGTCTCACGCTCATGTATTGCGTGAGAGTTGAAAAGGTTTGAGAAAGTAAAGGTGTGAAACAATTACTTGGCCAATACCGGGGTTGTGCATGATTTAAATTCGTTGTGCAATGACGATAGAGCATAGCCAGACTATATGCTTTTGTAGGGATAACTTTCTTTTGGCCTTGTAATTTTGAAAGTTCATGATTACCTTGCTAGTTTGCTTGAATTATTATTGTTTCCACGTTAATAGCAAACTATTGTTTTGATTCTAATGGATCTGAACATTCACGTCACATAAGAGGAGTTACAAAGGCCATCTATGCTAGGTAGCATGAAAGCATCCAAAATTCATTCTTTATCACTTCCCTACTCGAGGACGAGCAGGAGTTAAGCTTGGGGATGCTGGATACGTCTCAAACGTATCTATAATTTTTTATGGTTTCATGATGTTATCTTGTTACCTTTGGATGTTTTATGTACCTTTTATATCTATTTTGGGACTAACTTATTAATTCCGTGCCAAGTGCCAGTTCCTGTTTTTTCTGTGTTTTTGGCTCTTTTCAGATCTGATTTTGGAATGGAGTCCAAACGGAATAATATCCCCGAAATGATTTTTTCCCGAACGCTAGAAGATCACGGGGCCTGTGGGCCAAGCCAGGAGGGATGCAGGGAGCTGATACGTCTCAAATGTATCTATAATTTTTGATGGTTTCATGTTGTTATCTTGTCATCTTTGGATGTTTTATGTACCTTTTATATCTTTTTTGGGACTAACTTATTAATTAAGTGCCAAGTGCCAGTTCCTGTTTTTCTGTGTTTTTGGCTCTTTTCATATCTGATTTTGGAACGGAGTCCAAACGTAATAAAAACCCCGAAATGATTTTTTCCCGAATGGAAGAAGATCAGGGGGGCTGTGGGCCAAGCCAGGTGGGCTCCAGGGAGCCCACAAGCTCCCACTCCGCCACCAGGGGGAGGCGGCGGTGGCAGGGCTTGTGGCCTCCCTGGCCACCCCCTAACCTAGATCCTTGGCCTATATATTCCCAAAAATTCAGCAAAAAATCAGGGGAGCCTCGAAAATACTTTTCCGCCGCCGCAGGCTTCCGTTTCCGCGAGATCTCATCTGGAGACCCTTCCCAGCGCCCTGCCGGAGGGGACTTTGGAGTTGGAGGGCTTCTTCATCGTCATCATCGCCCCTCCAATGACTCGTGAGTAGTTCACTCTAGTACTACGGGTCCGTAGTTAGTAGCTAGATGGCTTCTTCTCTCTCTTGGATCTTCAATACAAAGTTCTCCATGATCTTCATGGAGATCTATCCGATGTAATCTTCTTTGGCGGTGTGTTTGTCGTGATCCGATGAATTGTGGATTTGTGATCAGATTATCTATGATATATATTTGAGTCTTTGCTGATTTCTTATATGCATGATTTGATATCCTTGTAAGTCTCTCCGAGTCTTGGGTTTTGTTTGGCCAACTAGATCTATGATTCTTGCAATGGGAGAAGTGCTTGGTTTTGGGTTCTACCATGTGGTGACCTTTCCCAGTGATTGTAGGGGCAGCAATGCACACATTAAGTAGTTGCCATCAAGGGTAAAAAGATGGGGTTTTCATCATTGGTTTCAGATTATCCCTCTACATCATGTCATCTTGCTTAAGGTGTTACTCTCTTCTTTTGGACTTAATACACTAGATGCATGCTGGATAGCAGTCGACGTGTGGAGTAATAGTAGTAGATGCAGAAAGTATCGGTCTACTTGTTTTCGACGTGATGCCTATAGATATAATCATTGCCATAGATATCGTCACGACTTTGCGCGGTTCTATCAATTGCTCGACAGTAATTTGTTCACCCACCGTCTACTTGCTTTTATGAGAGAAGCCACTAGTAAACACTACGGCCCCCGGGTCTATTCACATCCATCGTTTACACCTCCGCTTTTACTTTGCTTGTTACTTTGTTGCTTTCAGTTCTCACTTGGCGAACAATCTATAAGGGATTTACAACCCCTTCATAGCATTGGGAGCAAGATTTTGTGTTTGGGCAGGCTCTTGAGATACTCCTCCACTGGATTGATACCTTGGTTCTCAAACTAGGGGAAGTACTTACCACCGCTGTGCTACATCACCCTTTCTGCTTCGAGGGAACACCAACGCAAGGCTCCAAGGCCACGGGGGAAATCCTTTGCACACTTGCCTAGGAAGTCCCTTAAGGCGTAGCCGCAGCTGAAGGATTCCTGGTGTCGTTGGTGAGGAGTATCAAGTAACACTCCTATTTCTCGCACCGTTGGAAGGTCTTTTGTTGCAGTAGAGAAGTATTTCTGGCGCCGTTGCCGGGGAGGAGAAATCATGATCTATCCAATTAGGTCTCACAAACTCTTCTCTTGCATTTACTTTTGTTGCCAGTTGCCTATCGTTTTCCTCTCCCCCACTTCACATTTGCCGTTCTCATTTGCCTTTCTCCTTCGCCGTTTTCTTTTTTCCTTTGTCATTTTCTTTTGCCCGTTTCACTCTCTCTTCCTGCTCGTTTGTGTGTGGGATAGTCCATCAATGGCTAGACCCACCACTCCAAACAATACTCCTGAGAATGAAGTTCTCAATTTCAGGCAGAATGAGGAAGAAAATTTAAAGGACGCTTGGTACAGGATTTGCAATGCTCAAAGTAGATCTACTCGTAAGCAATCCACTACCGTCCTCCTTCGCAGTTTCTATGTTGGGATTTCTCCTTGGAATAGGTATATCCTTGACACCATTGTAGGCGGGAATTTTTTGGGGAGCCATACTCTTGACTCCTATAGAGCTATCATGAATTTGGTAGGCTCACCCCCGCTCATGGTTAATGGAACTATCTTGACCTTGGAACACGTGATGCAAAGGCTTGACGCTATTGAAAACAAAATTGCCACAGTTGAACTTATTGAGGCTTTGGATAGAAAGATCCACAATCAAATTACTCAGTACGGATCCAAAGTGGGAAACTTTTTGAAAAAATTGAAGGAGAAGGAACTTATAGTTAATGATTCTTCTAGAATTGGCAAATTAGAAGATGTCATAACCAACTTGGGTTCCGCTTTTGCCGCTGTGCAAAATACTCCAAATCTTACTCTCAAAAAGACCGTCAAGCCTGTTTTTGTTCCTAAAGCTAGTGGTGAGTCAACCAATAAAGATGAATATCTTAAGATGATAAATGATCAAGCTACTTATGGTTTGAGCACCAAAGATGACTATACGTGATTCCATCACTTTTTTCCTAGCTAAGGGCGTTAAACAAAAGTGCTTGTTGGGAGGCAACCCAACGAATCTATCCTTTTTCTTTCTGTTTTGTGTTTTCCACACTTCCATAATTCTGTTATGATTTTGTTTTTTGTGTTTCTTTTTGCGTTTGTGCCAAGCAAAACCGTTATGATTAGTCTTGGAGATGATCGTTTGGTCATGCTGGAAAAGACAGAAACTTTCTACTCACGAAATGAATTATCATTTTTTCTGTAAGAGATTTTGAGTTGATTCTTTTTGCTGATGATTGCTACGCAAATTCTTCACACTTTCGTGATTTGTCAGAATTTTTGAAGTACCATAAGAATACGAAATATACAGATTGCTACAGACTGGTCCGCTGTTAACATATTCTGTTTTTGTTGTGTTGGTTGCTTATTTTGATAAAACTATGGATAGTATCGGGGGGTATTAGCCATGGAAGATTGAAAATACATTAACCCAACATCAACACAAGTAGAATTTAAGTTTTCTACAGTACCTAAGGAAGTGGTGGTTTGCTTTCTCATACTAATGTTATCACGAGTTTCTATTTAAGTTTCGCGTTGTGAAGTTTTCAAGTTCTGGGTGAAGTTCTTATGGAAAAAAAGATAAATAGTGGCAAGAGATCAAGCTTGGGGATGCCCAAGGCACCCCAAGAGATTCAAGGATGCCGTAAAATCCTAAGCTTGGGGATCCCTGTTGGGGAACGCCGCATGGGAAAGAAAACAATTCCTATGCGCACGAAGACCTATCATGGTCATGTCCATCTACGAGAGGGGATGAGTGATCTACGTACCCTTGTAGACCGTATAGCAGAAGCATTAGTGAACGCGGTTGATGTAGTGGAACGTCCTCACGTCCCTCGATCCGCCCCGCGAACAATCCCGCGATCAGTCCCACGATCTAGCACCGAACGGACGGCACCTTCGCGTTTAGCACACGTACAGCTCGACGATGATCTCGGCCTTCTTGATCCAGCAAGAGAGACGGAGAGGTAGAAGAGTTCTCCGGCAGCATGACGACGCTCCGGAGGTTGGTGATGACCTTGTCTCAGCACGGCTCCGCCCGAGCTCCGCAGAAACGCGATCTAGAGGAAAAACAGTGGAGGTATGTGGTCGGGCTGCCGTGGAAAAGTCGTCTCAAATCAGCCCTAAAACCTCCGTATATATAGGTGGGAGAGAGGGGACCTTGCCTTGGGGCTCAAGGAGCCCAAAGGGGGTCGGCCGAACCAAAGGGGGGAAGGACTCCCCCCCAAACCGAGTCCTACTTGGTTTGGTGGGTGGAGTCCCTCTTTCCTTTCCCACCTCCTCCTTTTTTTTCTTTTCTCTTTGATTTTTCTTCCAATGCGCATAGGGCCCTTTTGGGCTGTCCCACCAGCCCACTAAGGGCTGGTGCGCCACCCTCAAGGCCTATGGGCTTCCCCGGGGTGGGTTGCCCCCCCCCCCCGGTGAACTCCCGGAACCCATTCGTCATTCCCGGTACATTCTCGGTAACTCCGAAAACCTTCCGGTAATCAAATGAGGTCATCCTATATATCAATCTTCGTTTCGGGACCATTCCGGAAACCCTCGTGACGTCCGTGATCTCATCCGGGACTACGAACAACCTTCGGTAACCAACCATATAACTCAAATACGCATAAAACAACGTCGAACCTTAAGTGTGCAGACCCTGCGGGTTCGAGAACTATGTAGACATGACCCGAGAGACTCCTCGGTCAATATCCAATAGCGCGACCTGGATGCCCATATTGGATCCTACATATTCTACGAAGATCTTATCGTTTCAACCTCAGTGCCAAGGATTCATATAATCCCGTATGTCATTCCCTTTGTCCTTCGGTATGTTACTTGCCCGAGATTCGATCGTCAGTATCCGCATACCTATTTCAATCTCATTTACCGGCAAGTCTCTTTACTCGTTCCGTAATACAAGATCCCATAACTTACACTAAGTCACATTGCTTGCAAGGCTTGTATGTGATGTTGTATTACCGAGTGGGCCCCGAGATACCTCTCCATCACACGGAGTGACAAATCCCAGTCCTGATTCATACTAACTCAACGAACACCTTCGGAGATACCTTTAGAGCATCTTTATAATCACCCAGTTACGTTGCGACGTTTGATACACACAAAGTATTCCTCCGGTGTTAGTGAGTTGTATGATCTCATGGTCATCGGAACAAATACTTGACACGCAGAAAACAGTAGCAACAAAATGACACGATCAACATGCTACGTCTATTAGTTTGGGTCTAGTCCATCACGTGATTCTCCTAATGACGTGATCCAGTTATCAAGCAACAACACCTTGTTCATAATCAGAAGACAATGACTATCTTTGATCAACTGGCTAGCCAACTAGAGGCTTGCTAGGGACAGTGTTTTGTCTATGTATCCACACATGTAAATGAGTCTTCGTTCAATACAATTATAGCATGGATAATAAACGATTAGCTTGATACAGGAATTATAATAATAACTATATTTATTATTTCCTCTAGGGCATAATTCCAACAGTCTCCCACTTGCACTAGAGTCAATAATCTAGCCCTCACATCGTCATGCGAATTACATTGTAATAAATCTAACACCCATACAGTTATGGTGTTGATCATGCTTTGGCCGTGGAAGAGGTTTAGTCAGCGGGTCCGCTACATTCAGATCCGTGTGCACTTTTCATATATTTACGTCCTCTCCTTCGACGTAGTCACGGATGAGGTTGAAGCGTCGTTTTATGTGTCTAGACTTCTTGTGAAACCGTGGTTCCTTTGCTAAGGCAATGGCACCCGTGTTGTCACAGAACAAGGTTATTGGATTCAGTGCGCTTGGCACCACTCCAAGATCCGTCATGAACTGCTTCATCCAGACACCCTCCTTAGCCGCCTCAGAGGCAGCCATGTACTCCGCTTCACATGTAGAATCTGCTACGACGCTTTGCTTGGAACTGCAGCAGCTTACCGCACCCCCATTAAGAATAAATACGTATCCGGTTTGCGACTTAGAGTCGTCCGGATCTGTGTCAAAGATTGCATCGACGTAACCTTTTACGGCGAGCTCTTCGTCACCTCCATACACGAGAAACATCTTCTTAGTCCTTTTCAGGTACTTCAGGATATTCTTGACCGCCGTCCAGTGATCCACTCCTGGATTACTCTGGAACCTACCTACCATACTTATGGCCAGGCTAACATCCGATCTAGTGCACAGCATTGCATACATGATAGAGCCTATGGTTGAAGCATAGGGGACGGAGCGCATATGCTCTCTATCCTCATCAGTTGTTGGGCACTGAGTCTTACTCAATCTCGTACCTTGTAAAACTGGCAAGAACCCCTTCTTGGACTGTTCCATTTTGAACCTCTTCAAAACTTTATCAAGGTATGTGCTTTGTGAAAGTCCTATCAGGCGTTTTGATCTATCCCTATAGATCTTAATGCCTAGAATGTAAGCGGCTTCTCCTAGGTCCTTCATAGAGAAACTTTTATTCAAGTAATCCTTTATGCTCTCCAAAAACTCTACGTTGTTTCCAATCAACAATAAGTCATCCACATATAATATTAGAAACGCCACAGAGCTCCCACTCACTTTCTTGTAAATACAAGATTCTCCAACCACTTGTATAAACCCAAATGCTTTGATCACCTCATCAAAGCGTTTGTTCCAACTCCGAGATGCTTGCACCAGTCCATAAATGGATCGCTGGAGCTTGCACACCTTGTTAGCATTCTTAGGATCGACAAAACCTTCGGGTTGCATCATATACAATTCTTCCTTAAGGAAACCGTTAAGGAATGCCGTCTTGACATCCATCTGCCAGATTTCATAATTGAAAAATGCAGCTATTGCTAACATGATTCTGACGGACTTAAGCATCCTTACGGGTGAGAATGTCTCATCGTAGTCAACTCCTTGAACTTGTGAAAAACCCTTTGCCACAAGTCTAGCTTTATAAACGGTCACATTGCCGTCAGCGTCCGTTTTCCTCTTAAAGATCCATTTGTTCTGAATAGCCTTGCGGCCCTCAAGCAGTACCTCCAAAGTCCACACTTTGTTCTCATACATGGATCCTATCTCGGACTTCATGGCTTCTAGCCATTTGTTGGAATCTGGGCCCACCATTGCTTCTCCATAATTTGCAGGTTCATCGTTGTCCAACAACATGATTGATAAGACGGGATTACCATACCATTCTGGAGCAGCACGTGGTCTCCTCGACCTGCGTAGTTTGACAGAAACTTGAACCGGAGTTTCATGATCATCATCATTAACTTCCTCCTCAACCGGCGTCGCAACAACAGAGGTTTCCCCTTGCCCTGCGCCAACATCTAGAGGGATGAGAGGTTCGACAACCTCGTCAAGTTCTATCTTCCTCCCACTCAATTCTCTCGAGAGAAACTCCTGCTCGAGAAAAGCTCTGTTTTTAGCAACAAACACTTTGCCCTCGGATTTGAGATAGAAGGTGTACCCAATTGTATCTTTTGGGTAACCTATGAAGACGCACTTTTCCGCTCTGGGTTCCAGCTTTTCAGGCTGAAGCTTTTTGACATAAGCATCACATCCCCAAACTTTAAGAAACGACAACTTTGGCCTTTTGCCATACCACAGTTCATATGGTGTCGTCTCAACAGATTTTGATGGTGCCCTATTTAAAGTGAATGCAACTGCTTCTAATGCATAACCCCAAAACGATAACGGCAAATCGGTAAGAGACATCATAGATCGCACCATCTCTAATAAAGTACGACTACGACGTTCGGACACACCATTACGATGTGGTGTTCCAGGCGGTGTTAACTGTGAAACAATTCCACATTGTCTTAAGTGAGCACCAAACTCGAAACTCAGATATTCACCCCCACGATCAGACTTTAGGAACTTGATCTTCTTGTTACGATGATTTTCAACTTCACTCTGAAATTGCTTGAACTTTTCAAATGTTTCAGACTTGTGCTTCATTAAGTAGACATAACCATATCTACTCAAATTGTCAATGAAGGTGAAAAAATAACGATATCCGCTGCGTGCCTCTACGCTCATCGGACCACACACATCAGAATGTATGATTTCCAACAAGTCACTTGCACGCTCCATTGTTCCAGAGAACGGAGTTTTAGTCATCTTGCCCATGAGGCATGGTTCGCACGTGTCAAGTGAATCAAAGTCAAGTGACTCCAAAAGTCCATCGGCATGGAGTTTCTTCATGGGCTTTACACCAATATGACCTAAGCGGCAGTGCCACAAAAATATGGCGCTATCATTGTTAACTCTAACTCTTTTGGTCTCAATGTTATGTATGTGTGTATCGCTATCAAGATTTAATATGAACAATCCTCTCACATTGGGTGCATGACCATAAAAGATGTTACTCATAGAAATAGAACAACCATTATTCTCTAACTTAAAAGAGTAACCGTCTCGCAATAAACAAGATCCAAATATAATGTTCATGCTCAATGCAGGCACTAAGTAACAATGATTCATGTTCATAACTAATCCTGATGGTAACTGAAGTGAAACTGTGCCGACGGCGATTGCATCAACCTTGGAATCATTTCCTACGCGCATCGTCACTTCATCTTTCGCCAGCCTTCGTCTATTCCGCAGTTCCTGTTTCGAGTTGCAAATATGAGCAACAGAACCGGTATCGAATACCCAGGCACTACTACGAGAGCCGGTTATGTACACATCAATAACATGTATATCAAATATACCTGATTTTTCTTTGGCCGCCTTCTTATCTGCCAGATACTTGGGGCAATTGCACTTCGAGTGACCCATACCCTTGCAATAGTAACACTCTGTTTCAGGCTTAGGTCCAGCTTTGGGTTTCTTCGTCGGATTGGCAACAGGCTTGCCGCTCTTCTTTGAATTACCCTTCTTGCCTTTGCCGTTTCTCTTGAAACTAGTGGTCTTATTCACCATAAACACTTGATGCTCTTTACGGAGTTCAGACTCTGCGACTTTCAGCATCGCAAACAACTCGCCGGGAGACTTGTTCATCCCTTGCATGTTGTAGTTCAACCCAAAGCCTTTATAGCTTGGCGGCAGTGATTGAAGGATTCTGTCAGTGATAGCCTCTTGCGGGAGTTCAACCCCCAGCAGCTAGACGGTTTGAGTACCTAGACATTTTGAGCACATGTTCACTAACAGACGAGTTCTCCTCCATCTTGCAAGCATAGAATTTATCGGAGGTCTCATACCTCTCGATCCGGGCGTTCTTCTGAAAGATAAACTTCAACTCCTGGAACATCTCAAATGCTCCATGACGCTCAAAGCGACGTTGAAGTCCCGATTCTAAGCCATAAAAGACTGCAGATTGAACTACTGAGTAGTCCTCCTTACGTGCTAACCAAGCGTTCTTAACATCCCGATCAGCCTAAGCGGGTGGTTCATCTCCTAGCGCAACATTAAGGACATAATCCTTCTTCCCAGCTTGTAAGATTAGCTTAAGATTACGAGCCCAGTCTACAAAGTTGCTTCCATCATCTTTCAACTTAGCTTTCTCTAGGAACGTATTAAAATTCAGGGTGACTGTCGCGTGAGCCATGATCTACAACACAAATATATTCAAAGCGGACTTAGACTATGTTCAAGATAATTAGAGTTTAACTTAATCAAATTATTCGCTTAACTCCCACTCAAAAAGTACATCTCTCTAGTCATTTGAGTGGTTCATGATCCACTTACACTAGCTCAAGTCCGATCATCACGTGAGTTGAGTATAGTTTCAGTGGTAAGCATCCCTATGCTAATCATATCATCTATATGATTCATGATCGACCTTTCGGTCTCATGTGTTCTGAGGCCATGTCTGCACATGCTAGGCTCGTCAAGCTTAACCCGAGTGTTCCGCGTGCGCAACTGTTTTGCACCCGTTGTATGTGAACGTTGAGTCTATCACACCCGATCATCACGTGGTGTCTCGAAACGACGAACTGTAGCAACGGTGCACAGTCGGGGAGAACACAATTTCGTCTTGAAATTTTAGTGAGAGATCACCTCATAATGCTACCGTCGTTCTAAGAAAAATAAGGTGCATAAAAGGATTAGCATCACATGCAATTCATAACTGACATGATATGGCCATCATCACGTGCTTCTTGATCTCCATCACCAAAGCACCGGCACGATCTTCTTGTCACCGGCGCCACACCATGATCTCCATCAACGTGTCGCCATCGGGGTTGTCGTGCTACTCATGCTATTACTACTAAAGCTACATCCTAGCAAAATAGTAAACGCATCTGCAAGCACAAATATTAGTATAAAGACAACCCTATGGCTCCTGCCGGTTGCCGTACCATCGACGTGCAAGTCGATATTATCTATTACAACATGATCATCTCATACATTCAATATATCACATCACATCGTTGGCCATATCACATCACAAGCATACCCTGCAAAAACAAGTTAGACGTCCTCTAATTTTGTTGTTGCATGTTTTATGTGGTGACCATGGGTATCTAGTAGGATCGCATCTTACTTACGCAAACACCACAACGGAGATATATGAGTTGCTATTTAACCTCATCCAAGGACCTCCTCGGTCAAATCCGATTCAACTAAAGTTGGAGAAACCGACACTTGCCAGTCATCTTTGAGCAATGGGGTTACTCGTAGCGATGAAACCAGTCTCTCGTAAGCGTACGAGTAATGTCGGTCCAAGCCGCTTCAATCCAACAATACCGCGGAATCAAGAAAAGACTAAGGAGGGCAGCAAAACACACATCACCGCCCACAAAAACTTTTGTGTTCTACTCGAGAAGACATCTACGCATGAACCTAGCTCATGATGCCACTGTTGGGGAACGCCGCATGGGAAACAAAAAATTTCCTACGCGCACGAAGACCTATCATGGTGATGTCCATCTACGAGAGGGGATGAGTGATCTACGTACCCTTGTAGACCGTATAGCGGAAGCGTAATTGAACGCGGTTCATGTAGTGGAACGTCCTCACGTCCCTCGATCCGCCCCGCGAACAATCCCGCGATCAGTCCCACGATCTAGCATCGAACGGACGGCACCTCCGCGTTCAGCACACGTACAGCTCGACGATGATCTCGGACTTCTTGATCCAGCAAGAGAGACGGAGAGGTAGAAGAGTTCTCCGGCAGCGTCACGGCGCTCCGGAGGTTGGTGATGACCTTGTCTCAGCAGGGCTCCGCCCGAGCTCCGTAGAAACGCGATCTAGAGGAAAAACCGTGGAGGTATGTGGTCGGGCTGCCGTGGAAAAGTCGTCTCAAATCAGCCCTAAAACCTCCGTATATATAGGTGGGAGAGAGGGGACCTTGCCTTGGGGCTCAAGGAGCCCCAAGGGGGTCGGCCGAACCAAAGGGGGGAAGGACTCCCCCCCAAACCGAGTCCTACTTGGTTTGGTGGGTGGAGTCCCTCTTTCCTTTCCCAACTACTCCTTTTTTTTTCTTTTCTCTTTGATTTTTCTTCCAATGCGCATAGGGCCCTTTTGGGCTGTCCCACCAGCCCACTAAGGGCTGGTGCGCCACCCTCAAGGCCAATGTGCTTCCCCGGGGTGGGTTGCCCCCCCCCAAGGTGAACTCCCGGAACCCATTCGTCATTCCCGGTACATTCCCGGTAACTCCGAAAACCTTCCGGTAATCAAATGAGGTCATCCTATATATAAATCTTTGTTTCAGACCATTCCGGAAACCCTCGTGACGTCCATGATCTCATCTGGGACTCCGAACAACCTTCGGTAACCAACCATATAACTCAAATACGCATAAAACAACGTCGAACCTTAAGTGTGCAGACCCTGCGGGTTCGAGAACTATGTAGACATGACCCGAGAGACTCCTCGGTCAATATCCAATAGCGCGACCTGGATGCCCATATTGGATCCTACATATTCTACGAAGATCTTATCGTTTCAACCTCAGTGCCAAGGATTCATATAATCCCGTATGTCATTCCCTTTGTCCTTCGGTATGTTACTTGCCCGAGTTTCGATCGTCAGTATCCGCATACCTATTTCAATCTCGTTTACCGGCAAGTCTCTTTACTCGTTTAGTAATACAAGATCCCGCAACTTACACTAAGTCACATTGCTTGCAAGGCTTGTATGTGATTTTCTATTACCGAGTGGGCCCCGAGATACCTCTCAGTCACACGGAGTGACAAATCCTAGTCTTGATTCATACTAACTCAACGAACACCTTCGGAGATACCTGTAGAGCATCTTTATAGTCACCCAGTTATGTTGCGACGTTTGAGACACACAAAGTATTCCTCCGGTGTTAGTGAGTTATATGATCTCATGGTCATAGGAACAAATACTTGACACGCAGAAAACAGTAGCAACAAAATGACACGATCAACATGCTACGTCTATTAGTTTGGGTCTAGTCCATCTCGTGATTCTCCTAATGACGTGATCCAGTTATCAAGCAAAAACACCTTGTTCATAATCAGAAGACACTGACTATCTTTGATCAACTGGCTAGCCAACTAGAGGCTTGCTAGGGACAGTGTTTTGTCTATGTATCCACACATGTAAATGAGTCTTCATTCAATACAATTATAGCATGGATAATAAACGATTATATTGATACAGGAATTATAATAATAACTATATTTATTATTACCTCTAGGGCATAATTCCAACAATCCCTTGGGAAGGCATCCCCTCTTTCGTATTCAATCCATCGGTAACGTTACTTGGGGCTATATTTTTAGTCACCACATGTTATGTGTTTTTGCTTGGAGCGTCTTGTATCGTAGGAGTCTTTTATTTTTGTTGTGTCACAATCATCCTTGCTACACACCTAGAGAGAGAGACATGCACTCACCATGATTTTGTCGAGCTTCACTTATATCTTTTGGTAGATAATTCAGCTCACATGTGCTTCACTTATATCTTTTGAGCTAGACACTTTTGCCATGTGTGCTTCACTTATATCTTTTAGAGCACAGCGGTGCGTGGCTTGGTAGTTGATCTATGCTCTGAAAGTAGTCTCAAAAGGGGTAGTTATCCAAAGGGATACGAAAACTTCCACCTTCATGTGCATTGAATAGTTAGAGAAGTTTGATTCATCTCAATTAGTTTTGAGTTGTGGTTATGGTAATATTGAAGTCATGCTAGTAAGGTGTTGTGGATCTAGAAATACTTGTGTTGAAGTTAGTGATTCCCGTAGCATGCACGTATGGTGAACCGCTATGCGATGAAATCTGAGCATGATTAGTATATTGATTGTCATCCTTTGTGTGGCGGTCGGGATCTTGCGATGGTTTATACCTACGAACCCTTCCCCTACGAGTATGCGTTGAATGCTTTGTTTCGATTACTAATAAAACTTTTGCAACAAGTATATGAGTTCTTAATTACTAATTTTGAGTCCATGGTTTAGATGCACCTTCACCTTCCACCATCACTATCTTCTTAGTGTCGTGCAACTTTCGTCGGTGCACAAAACCCACCATTAGCCTCCCTCAAAACAGCCACCATACCTACCTACTATGGCTTTTTCAAAGTCATTCCGAGATATATTGCCATCCAACTACCACCATGACATGTGCCACCACGTCTACATTGCCATTACATGATCGTAAGATAGCTAGCATGATGTTTCCATTAATGTCTATGCCATGCTAGATCATTGCCATGGTACACTACCGAAGGCATTCCATATAGATTCATCGTTGCTCTAAGTTTTGAGTTGAAAGTGTGATGATCATCATTAATGGAGCATTGTCCCATGTGAGGAAATAAAAGAGGCCAAAGAATCCCACCATAAAAAAATAGGCCAAAGAGCCCACCAAAAAAATGAGAGAAAAATAGAGAAGGGACAATGCTACCACTTTTTCCACACTTGTGCATATTAAGCACCATGATCTTCATGATTGAGAGTCTCTCGTTTTGTCACCAACATATAGCTAGTGGGAAATTTTCATTATATAACTTGGCTTGTATATTCCAATGATAGGCTTCCTCAAAATTGCCTTAGGTCTTCGTGAGCAAGCAAGTTGGATGCACACCCACTAGTTTTCTTTAAGAGCTTTCATTTACTCGTAGCTCTAGTGCATCATTTGTATGGAAATCCCTACTCATTCACATTGATATCTATTGATGAGCATCTCCACAGCTCATTGATATGCCTAGTTAATGTGACTATCTTCTCCTTTTTTGTCTTGCAACCTCCACCACATTCCACACCATCGATAGTGCTATAACCATGGCTCACGCTCATGTATTGCGTGAGAGTTAAAAAGGTTTGAGAAAGTAAAGGTGTGAAACAATTACTTGGCCAATATCGGGGTTGTGCATGATTTAAATTCGTTGTGCAATGATGATAGAGCATAACCAGAGTATATGCTTTTGTAGGGATAACTTTCTTTTGGCCTTGTTATTTTGGAAGTTCATGATTACTTTGCTAGATTGCTTGAATGATTATTGTTTCCACGTCAATAGAAAACTATTGTTTTGAATGTAATGGATCTGAACATTCACGTCACATAAGAGGAATTACAAAGGACACCTATGCTAGGCAGCATGAAAGCATCAAAAATTCATTATTTATCACTTCCCTACTCGACTACGAGCAGGAGTTAAGCTTGGGGATGCTTGATACGTCTCAAACGTATCTATAATTTTTTATGGTTTCATGTTGCTATCTTGTCATCTTTGGATGTTTTATGTACCTTTTATATCTTTTTTGGGACTAACTTATTAATTTAGTGCCAAGTGCCAGTTCCTGTTTTTTCTGTGTTTTTGACTCTTTTCAGATCTGATTTTGGAACGGAGTCCAAACAGAATAAAAACCCCGAAATGATTTTTCCCAAACGAAAGAATATTAGGGGGCCTCTAGGGCAAGCCAGGTGGGCTCCAGGGAGCCCACAAGCTCCCACTCCGCCACCAGGGGGAGGCGGCGGTGGCATGGCTTGTGGCCTCCCTGGCCGCCCCCTGACCTAGATCCTTGGCCTATATATTCCCAAAAATTCAGCAAAAAATCAGGGGAGCCTCGAGAATACTTCTCCACCGCGAGATCTCATCTGGAGACCCTTCCCGGCGCCCTGCCGGAGGGGACTTTAGAGTTGGAGGATTTATTCATCATCATCATCGCCCCTCCAATGACTCGTGTGTAATTCACTTCATACCTACAGGTCCGTAGTTAGTAGCTTGATGGCTTCTTCTCTCTCTTGGATCTTCAATACAAAGTTCTCCATGATCTTCATGGAGATCTATCAGATGTAATCTTCTTTTGCGGTGTGTTTGTCGAGATCCGATGAATTGTGGATTTGTGATCAGATTATCTATGATATATATTTCAGTCTTTGCTGATTTCTTATATGCATGATTTGATATCCTTGTAAGTCTCTCCGAGTCTTGGGTTTTGTTTGGCCAACTAGATCTATGATTCTTGCAATGGGAGAAATGCTTGGTTTTGGGTTCTACCATGTGGTGACCTTTCCCAATGATAGTAGGGGAAGCAAGGCACACATTATGTAGTTTCCATCAAGGGTAAAAAGATGGGGTTTTCATCATTGGTTTGAGATTATCCCTCTACATCATGTCATCTTGCTTAAGACGTTACTCTGTTCTTGTCGACTTAATACACTAGATGCATGCTGGATAGCGGTCGATGTGTGGAGTAATAGTAGTAGATGCAGAAAGTATCGGTCTACTTGTTTTGGAAGTGATGCCTATAGATATAATCATTGCCATAGATATCGTCACGACTTTGCGCGGTTCTATCAATTGCTCGACAGTAATTTGTTCACCCACCGTGTACTTGCTTTTATGAGAGAAGCCACTAGTAAACACTACGGCCCCCGGGTCTATTCACATCCATCGTTTACACCTCCGCTTTTACTTTGCTTGTTACTTTGTTGCTTTCAGTTCTCACTTGGCGAACAATCTATAAGGGATTGACAACCCCTTCATACCGCTGGGAGAAAGCTTTTGTGTTTGGGCAGGATCTTGAGATACTCCTCACTCGATTGATACCTTGGTTCTCAAACTGAGAGAAATACTTACCACCGATGTGCTACATCACCCTTTCCACTTCGAGGGAACACCAACGCAAGGCTCCAAGGCCACGGGGGAAATCATTTGCATAGTTGCCTAGGAAGTCCCTTAAGGCATAGCCGCAGCAGAATGATTCCGGGTGCCGTTGCTGAGGAGAACCAAGAAAAGAACAATCTCATGTCAGCACGTGTTTTTGGCGCTGCTGGAAGGTCTTTTGTTGCAGTATCATCCTCTCGCAAGCATCCGCAACTACGAAAGAATAATTAATACAAAGTCTAACCATAGCATTAAACTAGTGGATCCAAATCAGCACCTTACGAAGCAACGCATAAACTAGGGTTTAAGCTTCTGTCACTCTAGCAACCCATCATCTACTTACTACTTCCCAATGCCTTCCTCTAGGCCCAAATAATGGTGAAGTGTTATGTAGTCGACGTTCACATAACACCACTAGAGGAGAGCCAACATACAACACATCATATTATCGAACGAATACCAAATTCACATGACTACTTATAGCATGACTTATCCCATGTCCTCAGGAACAAAAGTAAGTACTCACAAAGCATAATCATATTCATGACCAGAGAGGTAATGAATAGCATCAAAGATCTGAACATATAATCTTCCACCAAGTAATCCAACTAGCATCAACTACAAAGAGTAATTAACACTACTAGCAACCTTACAAGTACCAATCGGAGTCGCAAGACGGAGATTGGTTACAAGAGATGAACTAGGGTTTTGAGATGAGATGGTGCTCATGAAGATGTTGATGATGATGAGTCCCCTCCAATGAGAGGAGTGTTGGTGATGACGATGGCGACGATTTCCCCCTCCGGGAGGGAAGTTTCCTCGGCAGGATTGTCCTACCGGAGCTCTAGATTGGTTCTGCTCAAGTTCTGCCTCGTGTCAGCGGCGAATCCTCCGAAAAGCCTCCTCTCGATTTTTTCCGGACCGAAACCCTTCTTGTAGAAAAAAAAGGGGGCCAGTGGGGCAGCAGGGAGCTCACAAGCCCCCTAGGCGCGGCCAGGGGGGCGCGCCTAGCAGGCTTGTGGCCTCTTGCTGGCGCCCCTCTGGCACTTCGTCGGCCCAGTATTTTTTATAAATCCCAAAAAAAGTCCTCGTTGATTTTCACGGATTTTGGAGTTGCGTGGAATAAGTATCTCAAACTTGCTCCTTTTTTAGGCCAGAATTCCAGCTGCCGGCATTCTCCCTCTTCATGTAAACCTTGCAAAATAATAGAGAAAAGGCATAAGTATTGTACCGTGAAGTGTAATAACAAACCAAAAACGATAAATATCAACATGAAAGCATGATGCAAAATGGACGTATCAACTCCCCCAAGCTTAGACCTCGCTTGTCCTCAAGTGAAAGCCGAGATGAATAAATATGCCCACATGTTTAGAGAGAGAGGTGTCTATAAAACAAGATACGAACATGCAGGCAGCATGACCATTGTCAGAACAACAATACCATCATATCAACTCTTATGATAAAGTGACAATTCCTTCACAAAGTAAAGAAAGGATCAAGAACATTACCGATAATTAACAACCGATAGCCTTTAGTCATTGAAGCAATTGCAATTTATCACAACATCCGAAAGAGTCAAATAAGAGCTTGTAAAGCAAATCCACATACTCAATCATCTTTTCATTCTCTACAATTGCTACAACTCACGTGGTACTCATGAGATCAAAGTTTTAGTCACACACAGAGAAAGATAGGGGCTTATAGTTTTGCCTCCCAACAATTTACCTCAAGGGTAATGTCAACAATAATAATTCATGAATACTTACTTCCAAGTTGACATATGAATATAGATCTTTCCCAAGCATATGACGTTAGCCAAGAAAAAGGCGAAATAAGGGATTGGTGTGGATCACCATGACTCTTTCAAGGGAAAAAAGTAAAGGTACATGATAGGTCCTTCGCGGAGGGAAGCAGAGGTTGTCATGTGCTTTTGAGGTTTGGATGTGTGTCCTCTTAGTGCGGAGGAACGTCACTTTATATTGCCTCCTGTGATAAAGAACTTTATTATGCAGTCTGTCGCTTTCATGTCTTCCTCATCACAGGTTCGTACAAAGCTTATTTTCCACACACTAATAGATCATACATATTAGGGAGCAATTTTTATTGCTTGCACCGATCACAACTTACTTGGAGGATCTTATTCAATCCGTAGGTAGGTATGGTGGACTCTCATGGCACAATTGGGTTGAAGGTTTATGGATGCACAAGTAGTATCTCTACTTGGTGCGGGAGTTTTGGCTGATATGAGGTGGAAGCAATCATCACATGCTAAGGGATCTCTAATCATATAACATTGTTCGAAATCAAGCAAACACAATTGATTACGTTGTCTTCCTTGTCGAACATCTTCAACCAACACATTTCAATCAACATTCTTTTTATATGTGAAGCCATCACATCCCATAGGATCATTACATGATCTTTCATGCTTTTGCTCTTTTCTCATCCTTTTGATCATGGAGTGAGGCAAGGCCCTTAACTAAGACACTCTTTATTATATGGCTCACGAGCTCCAATACATCGGGGGTGACACAAAGCAAAACTCAAGCCTAAAACACCAAGACCTTTATTCTACTAGATAAAGAGAAAACTGAAAAGGAACAAACTAAAACAAAGGTAAAGGCAAAAGATGTGATGGTGATATGATACCGGGTAACTCCCCCAAGCTTGGCACAAGCCAAGGGGATTGCCCATACCCAAGCTCAGTTGTCTTCCTTTGGAGGTGATGGTGGTGGAGTAGTTGCAACATGGGTTTGATCCTCCGTTTTCCAAGGCATAGGTGCTCCATCATGGAAAGATGAACGAGTCTCCGAAATCCTCAAATCTGCAGCCAACCGTATTGATTTAAATCTATACTCATACTCACAGTTTTGATTATGCAGGTCATAGATCTGGGATTGGAGGTGATCAATTCTGTCATAGAGTCTGGAGAGGTGCTTCCCGATGTCATTGGCATCGATCTTGTGCTTGTTGGTGAACTTCGTGATCATCATGTGATTGGCGTTGAGTCCACGCTCCACCATCCCTTGGCACTTGAATACATGTTGCTCCATTGCTTTGAGCCTCGCCTCCACGCTTCCGGTCTTCTTGGGCCCCTCAACATCACGGATGTGCAACATCCCCTCACGCATCTCGATAGACTGAGGGTGTTGCAGCACTCCCGCGAGGTAGGGATTGATGACCTTCTTGAAGATCTTGTCCTTCGAAGCTTTTGGGGACGTCATAATGATCTAGATCTGCAGCAGAAATAGGCTCGAAACGAAAATTGAGGAAATTTGCGTGATATGAGGGTCAGACCTTATGGGAGAATGTATAATGATTTTTTCCAGACCAGAAGGACTAATCCGCAAGAAAATGGAGTCCGGGAGGCACACGAGGTGGCACAAGCCCCCGAGGCACAGCCGGGGGGTGGCCCGCGCCTGGCAGGCTTGTCGCCTCCTCGTGCGCTTTCCGGACTACTTCAAAATTTTCTATTTTTCTAAATATTCCAAAACGGAGAAAAATTCCTACTCGAAAAGTTTTGGAGTCTGTTTACTTACCAAATCACATACCTCTTAGTTTTCGGAGTCTGAAACAGGCTGATAAATATCCCTTAGGTATTCCTACGGAGTTATGGTATTGATAATATTGCTTTCAAACATTTATGGGAGTACCTTAGATATAATGCTTGATTCTCTGCCCATTTACCACTCTCGAACAATTACCTTCCGTGTTGTTGATCTTGATAGCACCGGAACGATATACTTCCTCAACAATATAGGGACCTTCCCATTTAGAGAGAATCTTGCCTGCAAAAAATCTTAAATGAGAATTATATAGCAAGACATAATCACCTGTTGGGGAACGTCGCATGGGAAACAAAAATTTTCCTACACGCACGAAGACCTATCATGGTGATGTCCATCTACGAGAGGGGATTTCCGATCTACGTACCCTTTTAGATCGCACAGCAGAAGCGTTAAGAAACGCAGTTGATGTAGTGGAACGTCCTCACGTCCCTCGATCCGCCCCGCGAACCGTCCCGCGATCCGTCCCACGATCCGCTCCGATCTTGTGCCGAACGGACGGCACCTCTGCATTCAGCACACGTACAGCTCGACGATGATCTCGGCCTTCTTGATCCAGCAAGAGAGACGGACAGGTAGATGAGTTCTCCGGCAGCATGACGGCGCTCCGAAGGTTGGTGGTGATCTAATCTCAGCAGGGCTCCGCCCGAGCTCCACAGAAGCGCGATCTAGAGGTAAAACCGTGGAGGTATGTGGTCGGGCTGCCGTGGCAAAAGTTGTCTCAAATCAGCCCTAAAACCCCACTATATATAGGAGGGAGGGAGGGGAGGAGGCAGCCTCAAAACCTAAAGGTTTGGCCGAAATTGGAGGTGGAGGAGTCCTACTCCAATCCTACTTGGAGTAGGATTCCACCTTCCCACTTGGAAACTCTTTCCACCTTGTGATTTTTCCTTCTCAAACCTTATGGGCCTTAGTGGGAACTTATTCCAGACCACTAGGGGCTGGTTTATCTCTTCCCATAACCCATGAGACCCCTTGGGGCGTGACACCCCTCCCGATGGTCCCCGGCACCCCTCCCGGCAATCCCAGTACACTACCGATGAGCCCGAAACATTTCCGGTAATGCACGAAAACCTTCCGGTAACCAAAGGAGGTCATCCTATATATCAATCTTCGTTTCCGGACCATTCCGCAAACCCTCGTGACATCCGTGATCTCATCCGGGACTCCGAACAACATTCGGTAACCAACCATATAACTCAAATACGCATAAAACAACGTCGAACCTTAAGTGTGCAGACCCTGCGGGTTCGAGAACTATGTAGACATGACCCGAGAGACTCCTCGGTCAATATCAAATAGCGGGACCTGGATGCCCATATTGGATCCTACATATTCTATGAAGATCTTATCGTTTGAACCTGAGTGCCAAGGATTCATATAATCCCGTATGTCATTCCCTTTGTCCTTCGGTATGTTACTTGCCTGAGATTCGATCGTCAGTATCCGCATACCTATTTCAATCTCGTTTACCGACAAGTCTCTTTACTTGTTCCGTAATACAAGATCCCGCAACTTACACTAAGTCACATTGCTTGCAAGGCTTATGTGTGATGTTGTATTACCGAGTGGGCCCCGTGATACCTCTCCGTCATACGGAGTGACAAATCCTAGTCTTGATTCATACTAACTCAACGAACACCTTCGGAGATACCTGTAGAGCATCTTTATAGTCACCGAGTTACGTTGCGACGTTTGATACACACAAAGCATTCCTCCGGTGTCAGTGAGTTATATGATCTCATGGTCATAGGAACAAATACTTGACACGCAGAAAACAGTAGCAACAAAATGACACGATCAACATGCTACGTCTATTAGTTTGGGTCTAGTCCATCACATGATTCTCCTAATGATGTGATCCCGTTATCAACTAACAACACTTGCCTATGGCCAGGAAACCTTGACCATCTTTGATCAACGAGCTAGTCAACTAGAGGCTTACTAGGGACAGTGTTTTGTCTATGTATCCACACAAGTATTGTGTTTCCAATCAATACAATTATAGCATGGATAATAAACGATTATCATGAACCAAAAATATAATAATAACTAATTATTATTGCCTCTATGGCATATTTCCAATAGTCTCTCACTTGCACTAGAGTCAATAATCTAGTTCACATCACCATGTGATTCCAACGAATCCAACACCCATATAGTTATGGGGTCTCATCACGTCTTGCTCGTGAGAGAGGTTTTAGTCAATGGTTCTGGAAATTTCAGATCCGTGCGTTCTTTACAAATCTTTATGTCATCTTATAGATGCTGCTACTACATGCTATTCGGAAATGCTCCAAATATCTACTCTACTATACGAATCCGTTTCACTACTCATCGTTATTCGAATTAGTGTCAAAGCTTGCATCGACATAAACCTTTATGACAAACTCTTTAACCACCTCCATAATCGAGAAAAAATCCTTACTCCATCAGTTACTAAGTATAAATTTTGACCGCTGCTAGTGATTCAATCATGGATCACTCTCTGTACCTCTCAACAGACTTTGAGTCAAGGCACACATCAGGTGCGGTACCCAGCATGGCATACTTCAGATTCTACGGCCAAGGCATAGAAGACGACCTTCGTCTATTCTCTTTATTCTGCCGGCCTCGGGTTTTGAGTCTTACTCAAATTCACACCTTACAACGCAACCAAGAACTCCTTCTTTGCTGATCTATTTTGAACTCCTTCAAAAACTTGTCAAGGCATGCATCTTGTTGAAACTTCTATTAAGCGCTTTCGATCTATCTCCATAGATCTTTCATGCTCAACGTTCAAGTAGCGCAATCCAGGTATTCCTTTGAAAACTCCTTTCAAACAACCTTGTATGCTTTACATAAATTCTACATTACTTCTAATCCACAATATGTCAACCACATATACTTATCAGAAATTCTATAGTGCTCCCACTCACTTATTTGGAAATACAAGTTTCTCATAAACCTTGTACAAACCCAAAATCTTTGATCATCTCATCAAAGTGTATATTGCAACTCCGAGATGCTTGCACCAGTCCATTGACGGATCGCTGGAGCTTGCATACTTGTAGTATCTTCAGGATCGACAAAACCTCCTCGTTGTATCACATACAATGTTTGATCAAGGAAACCGTCGAGAAACCATGTTTTGACATCCTATGTGCCATATTTCATAAATAATGCAGCAACTACTAACATAATTCTAACAGACTTTTAGCATCACTACGAGTGAGAAAGTCTCATCATAGTCAACTGCTTGATCTTGTCGGACACATCTTTGCGACAAGTCGAGCTTTTCTTAATAGTGACTTATCACCATCATCGTCTGTCTTGCTTTTAAAGATCCATCTTTACTCAATAGTCCTATGACCATCAAGTAGTTCTTCCAAAGTCTACACTTTGTTTTCATACATGGATCCTCTCTCGGATTTCATGGCTTCCAGCCATTTGTCGGAATCCAGGCCCACCATTGTTTTCTCCATAACTCGTAGGTTCACTGTTGCTCAACAACATGACCTCCAAGACAGGGTTACCGTACCACTCTGCAGTAGTACGCGACCTTGTCAACCTACGAGGTTTGTAGTAACTTGATCCGATGCTCGATGATCACCATCATCAGCTTTCACTTCAATTGGTGTAGGCGCCACAGGAACAACTTCCCGCGCCCTGCTACACACTGGTTGAAGTGATGGTTCAATAACCTCATCAAGTTCTACCACCCTCCCACTCAATTCTTTCGAGAGAAACCTTTCCTCGAGAAAGGATCCGTTTCTAGAAACAAACACTTTGCTTTCGGATCTGAGATAAGAGATGTACCCAACTATTTTGGATATCCTATGAAGATGCATTTATCCGCTTTGGGTTCGAGCTTATCAGACTGAAACTTTTTCACATAAGTGTCAAAGCCCCAAACTTTCAAGAAACGACAGTTTAGATTTCTCTAAACCTCAGTCTATACTGTGTCATCTCAACGGAAATACGCGGTGCCTTATTTAAAGTGAATGCGGTTGTCTCTAATGCATAACCCATAAACGATAGTGGTAATTCGATAAGAGACATCATAGCATGCACCATACCAAATAGTGTGTGGCTATGACGTTCAGACACTTCATCACACTATGATGTTCCAGGTGGCATGAAGTGCGAAATAATTTCCACATTGTCTTAACTGCGTGCCAAAACTCGTAACTCAGATCTTCATTTCTATGATCATATCGTAGACAGTTTATCCTCTTGTTACGACGAACTTCACTCCGAAACAGAATTGAACTTTTCAATATTTCAGACTTGTGATTCATTAAGTAAATACTCTTGTATCCACTCAAATCGTCATTGAAGTAAGAACATAATGATATCCACTGCGTGCCTCAGTACCCATTGGACTGCATACATCAAAATGTATCACTTCCAATAAGTTACTATCTTGTTTCATCTCAATGAAAACAAGGCCTTGCTCATGTGGTATGATTTGCATGTCACTAGTGATTCAAAATCAAGTGAGTATAAAGATCCATCAGCATGGAGCCTCTTCATGCAATTTAAACCAACATGACTCAAGCGGCAGTGCCACAAGTGGTACTGTCATCATTACCTCGTATCTTTTGGCACCAATATCATGAACATGTGTAACACTACGATCGAGATTCAATAAACCATTGAAGGTGATTATTCAAGAAAATAGAGTAACCATTATTCTCTTTGAATGAATAATCGTATTGCAATAAACACGATCCAGTCATGTTCATGCTTAACGCAAGCACCAAATAACAATTATTTTGGTTTAACACCAATCCCGATGGTAGAGGGAGCGTGCGACGTTTGATCATATCAACCTTGGAAACACTTCCAACACGTATCGTCACCTCGCCTTTAGCTAGTCTCCCTTTATGTCGTAGCTTTCATTTCTTGTTACTAATCACTTAGCAACCGAACCGGTATCCAATACCCTCGTGCTACTAGGAGTACTAGTAAAGTACACATCAACATGATGTATATCAAATATACTTCTTTCGACTTTTGCCAGCCTTCTTATCTACCAAGTATCTAGAGTTGCTCTGCCTCAGTGACCGTTCCCCTCATAACAGAAGAACTTAGTCCCGGGCTTGGGTTTAATCTGGGGTCTCTTCATTAGTGCAGCAACTGCTTTGCCGTTTCACGAAGTATCCCTTCTAGCCCTTGCCTTTGTCGAAACTTAGTGGTTTTACTAACCATCAACTATTGATGCTCCTTCTTGATTTCTACTTTCGAAGTGTCAAACATCGCGAATCGATCAAGGATCATTGTATCTATCCTTGATATGTTATAGTTCATCACGAAGCTCTCACAGCTTGGTGGCAGTGACTTTGGAGAATCATCATTATCTTATCTCGAAGATCAACTCCCACTTGATTCAAGCGATTGTCGTACTCAGATAATCTGAGCACACGCTCAATGATTGAGCTTTCCCCCTTTACTTCATGGACAAAGAATCTTGTCTGAGGTCTCATACCTCTTAACAAGGGCACAAGCATGAAATCACAATTTCATCTCTTTAGAACATCTCTTATGTTCCATGACGTTTCAAAACGTCTTCGGCGCCTTGCTTCTAAGCCATTAAGTATTTTGTACTGAACTATCGTGTAGTCATTAGAAACGTGTATGTCGGATGTTCACAACATCTACAGACGACGCTCGAGGTGCAGCACACCGAGTGGTGCATTAAGTACATAAGCCTTCTGCGCAGCAATGAGGACAATCCTCGGTTTTATAGACTCGGTCTACAAAGTTTGCTACTATGAACTTTCAACTAAATTTTCTCTTGGAACATATAAAAAACAGTAGAGCTATAGCGCAATCTACATCGTAATTCGCAAAGACCATTAGACTATGTTCATGACAATTAGTTCAATTAATCATATTACTTAAGAACTCCCACTCAAAAAGTACATCTCTCTAGTCATTTGAGTGGTACATGATCCAAATCCACTATCTCAAGTCCAATCATCACGTGAGTCGAGAATAGTTTCAGTGGTAAGCATCTCTATGCTAATCATATCAACTATACGATTCATGCTCGACCTTTCGGTCTCATGTGTTCCGAGGCCATGTATGCACATGCTAGGGTCGTCAAGCTTAACCCGAGTGTTCCGCGTGTGCAACTGTTTTGGACCCGTTGCATGTGAACGTTGAGTCTATCACACCCGATCATCACGTGGTGTCTCGAAATGAAGAACTGTCGCAACGGTGCACAGTCGGGGAGAACACAATTTCGTCTTGAAATTTTAGTGAGAGATCACCTCATAATGCTACCGTCGTTCTAAGCAAGATAAGGTGCATAAAGGATTAACATCACAGGCAATTCATAAGTGACATGATATGGCCATCATCATGTGCTTCTCGATCTGCATCACCAAAGCACCGGCACGATCTTCTTGTCACCAGCGTCACACCATGATCTCCATAATCATGATCTCCATCAACGTGTCGCCATCGGGGTTGTCGTGCTACTCATGCTATTACTACTAAAGCTACGTCCTAGCAATATAGTAAACGCATCTGCAAGCAGAAACGTTAGTTTCAAGACAACCCTATGGCTCCTGCCGGTTGCCGTACCATCGACGTGCAAGTCGATATTAACTATTACCACATGATCATCTCATACATCCAATATATCACATCACATCTTTGGCCATATCACATCACAAGCATACCCTACAAAAACAAGTTAGACGTCCTCTAATTGTTGTTGCATGTTTTACGTGGTGACCATGGGTATCTAGTAGGATCGCCTCTTACTTACGCAAACACCACAACCGAGATATATGAATTGCTATTTAACCTCATCCAAGGACCTCCTCGGTCAAATCTGATTCAACTAAAGTTGGAGAAACCGACACTCGCCGGTCATCTTTGAGCAACGGAGTTACTCGTAGCGATGAAACCAGTCTCTCGTAAGCGTACGAGTAATGTCGGTCCGAGCCGCTTCGATCCAACAATACCGTGGAATCAAGAAAAGACTAAGGAGGGCAGCAAAACGCACATCACCACCCACAAAAACTTTTGTGTTCTACTCGAGATTACATCTATGCATGAACCTAGCTCATGATTCCACTGTTGGGGAACGTCGCATGGGAAACAAAAAAATTCCTACGCGCACGAAGACCTATCATGGTGATATCCATCTACGAGAGGGAATTTCCGATCTACGTACCCTTGTAGATCACACAGCAGAAGCGTTAAGAAACGTGGTTGATGTAGTGGAACGTCCTCACGTCCCTCGATCCGCCCCGCGAACCGTCCCACGAACCGTCCCGCGATCCGTGCCACGATCCGCTCCGATCTAGTGCCGAACGGACGGCACCTCCGCGTTCAGCACACGTACAGCTCGACGATGATCTCGGCCTTCTTGATCTAGCAAGAGAGACAGAGAGATAGATGAGTTCTCCGGCAGCGTGACGGCGCTCCGGAGGTTGGTGGTGATCTAATCTCAGCAGGGCTCCGCCCGGGCTCCACAGAAACGCGATCTAGAGGTAAAACCGTGGAGGTATGTGGTCGGGCTGCCGTGGCAAAAGTTGTCTCAAATCAGCCCTAAAACCCCACTATATAAAGGAGCGAGGGAGGGGAGGAGGCAGCCTCAAAACCTAAAGGTTTGGCCGAAATTGGAGGTGGAGGAGTCCTACTCCAATCCTACTTGGAGTAGGATTCCACCTTCCCACTTGGAAACTCTTTCCACCTTGTGTTTTTTCCTTCCCAAACCTTGTGGGCCTTAGTGGGAACTTATTCCAGCCTACTAGGGGCTGGTTTATCTCTTCCCGTAGCCCGTGAGACCCCTTGGGGCGTGACACCCCTCCCAATGGTCCCCGGCACCCCTCCCGGCACTCCCAGTACACTACCGATGAGCCCGAAACTTTTCCGATAATGCAAGAAAACCTTCCGGTAACCAAATGAGGTCATCCTATATATCAATCTTCGTTTCCGGACCATTCCGGAAACCCTTGTGACATCCGTGATCTCATCTGGGACTCCGAACAAAATTTGGTAACCAACCATATAACTCAAATACGCATAAAACAACGTCGAACCTTAAGTGTGCATACCCTGCGGGTTCGAGAACTATGTAGACATGACCCGAGAGACTCCTCGGTCAATATCCAATAGGGGGACCTAGATGCCCATATTGGATCCTACATATTCTACGAATATCTTATCGTTTGAACCTTGGTGCCAAGGATTCATATAATCCCGTATGTCATTCCCTTTGTCCTTCGGTATGTTACTTGCCTGAGATTCGATCATCAGTATCCGCATACCTATTTCAATCTCGTTTACCGACAAGTCTCTTTACTCGTTCCGTAATACAAGATCCCGCAACTTACACTAAGTCACATTGCTTGCAAGGCTTGTGTGTGATGTTGTATTACCGAGTGGGCCCCGAGATACCACTCCGTCATACGGAGTGACAAATCCCAGTCTTGATCCATACTAACTCAACGAACACCTTCGGAGATACCTGTAGAGCATCTTTATAGTCACCCAGTTACGTTGCGACGTTTGATACACACAAAGCATTCCTCTGGTGTCAGTGAGTTATATGATATCATGGTCATAGGAACAAATACTTGACACGCAGAAAACAGTAGCATGTATTGTGTTTTGTCTATGTATCCACACAAGTATTGTGTTTCCAATCAATACAATTATAGCATGGATAATAAACGATTATCATGAACAAAAAAATATAATAATAACTAATTATTATTGCCTCTAGGGCATATTTCCAATATCACCTACATTGAACTCACGCTTTTGTATCCTTTTATCATGCCACCTCTTAACCTTTTCTTTGAACAACTTGGCAATCTCATATGTCTGAGTTCTCCATTCATCAAGCGAGCTTATATCAAATAACCTCTTCTCACAAACAAGTTTGAAATCAAAGTTGAGCTCTTTGATTACCCAATAAGCTTTATGCTCTAGCTCAAGAGGTAAATGACATGCTTTACCGTAAACCATTTTGTACGGGGACATGCCCATGGGATTCTTATAGGCAGTTCTATAAGTCCACAGTGCATCATCGAGCTTCTTAGACCAATTCTTTCTAGACCTGTTGGTAGTCTTTTGCAGAATTAGTTTAATCTATCTATTGCTTAGATCTACTTGACCACTGGACTGAGGGTGGTAGTGAGACGCAATTATATGGTTCCCATCGTACTTAGCAAGCGTTTTACGGAAAGCACCATGAATGAAATGTGAACCACCGTCGGTCATTAGATATCTAGGGACTCCAAATGTAGGGAAAATAACTTCTTTAAGCATCCTGGATAGAGGTGTTGTGATCAGCACTACTAGTTGGGATAGCTTCCACCCACTTAGTGACGTAATCAATAGCAACTTGGATATGAGTATACCCGTTGGATTTTGCAAAGGGACCCATATAATCAAAGCCCCAAACATCAAATGGTTCTATGAGAAGTTAATAGTTCATAGGCATTTCCTGATGTTTACCGATATTACCTATTCTTTGACATTCGTCACAAGACAAGACAAACTTACGGGCATCCTTGAAGAGAGTGGGCCAATAGAAACCCGATTGCAATACCTTGTGTGCAGTTCTATCTCCCGCATGGTGTCCTCCGTAGGCCTCGGAGTGACACTTCTGTAGGATCTGTCCATGTTCATGTTCAGGTACACAACGTCTAATAACACCATCTACTCCTTCCTTATAAAGTTGAGGATCATCCCAAAAGTAATGTCTCAAGTCAAAGAAGAATTTCTTCTTTTGCTGGTATGTGAAACTAGGTGGTATATATTTGGCAACGATATAGTTTGCATAATCAGCATACCACGATGCACTACGTGAAGTATTGATGACATTCAGTTGCTCATCAGGAAAGTTATCATCAATAGGTTGTGGGTCATCAAGAACATTCTCCAACCTAGACAAGTTATCTGCTACGGGGTTATCAGCACCCTTCCTCTCGACAACATGCAAATCAAATTCTTGTAGCAAGAGAACCCATCTGATAAATCTAGGTTTAGCGTATTTCTTCTCCATGAGGTACTTAATAGTAGCGTGATCAGTGTGAATAGCGACTTTGGAATCAACTATGTAAGACCTGAACTTTTCACATGCAAACATGACTTCTAAAAATTCCTTTTCCGTAGTAGCATAGTTTCTTTGGGCACTGTCTAGAGTTTTACTAGCATAGTGAATAACATTCAATTTCTTATCAACTCTTTGACCTAGGACGGCACCAACAGCATAATCACTAGCATCACACATGATTTCAAAAGGTAAGTTCCAATCAGGTGGTTGAACAATGGGTGCAGTTATCAAAGCCTTCTTAAGTATTTCGAAGGCTTCCTCACAGTAATCGTCAAAAACAAAAGGAATATCCTTTTGCAAGAGATTGGTAAGAGGCCTAGAAATCTTTGAGAAGTCTTTAATGAACCTTCCATAGAAACCAGCATGACCAAGGAAACTTCTTATACCTTTGGTATTTGTAGGGTATGGCATTTTCTCGATTGCATCAACCTTAGCCTTATCGACTTCAATACCTCTTTCAGAAATTTTATGTCCTAAGACGATGCCTTCATTAACGATAAAGTGGCACTTCTCCAATTTAAGACAAGATTGGTGTCTTTACATCTCTACAAGACTCGATCAAGGTTGCTGAGGCAATCATAAAAAGAAGACCCATAAACGGAGAAGTCATCCATGAAAACCTCAACAATCTTTTCATAAAAGTCAGAGAATATAGCCATCATACATCTTTGAACGGTAGCAGGTGCATTACATAAGCCAAAAGGCATACGTCTATAAGCAAAGGTACCGAAAGGGTAGGTGAAAGTGGTTTTCTCTTGATCAGCTTGTGCAACTGGTATTTCGGAGAAACCAGAATAACCGTCTAGAAAGCAGAAGTGTGTGTGTTTAGACAGTCTTTCTACCATTTGGTCGATAAAAGGCAGAGGGTAATGATCTTTCCTAGTGGCTTTATTCAATTTCCTAAAGTCGGTCACCATCCTATAGGCAGTAATAATCCTGTGTGGGATCAATTCATCCTTATCATTAGGGACAACGGTAATGCCTCCCTTCTTAGGGACGCAATGCACCGGACTCACCCAATCACTATGAGCGACAGGGTAGATAATACCTCCTTCCAGGAGCTTTAGTATTTCTTTTCTTACTAGCTCTTTCATCTTAGGATTTAATCTCCATTGATGATCAGCGACTGGCTTGGAATCAGGATCGGTCTTAACCTTGTGCTGGCATAGAGTGGGACTAATGCCCTTAAGATCATCAAGAGTATATCCAATAGCAGCACGGTGCTTCCTCAGAGTTTCTAGTAACTTCTTTTCTTCATGCTCTCAGAGGCTAGCACTAATAATAACAGGATATATCTCTTTTTCATCAAGATAAGCATACTTAAGAGTATTAGACAACTGTTTAAGCTCGAACACAGGATCACCCTTTGGTGGGGGTGGATCCCCAAGCAGTTCAACACGCAGATTATTCTTAAGGATAGGATATTGTTCTAAGACAACTTTATCTATCTCATCCCTTTCATCCATATGCATATCATTTTCATGCTCATGCAAGTATTGCTCTAAAGGATCAGTAGGAGGCACGACAATAGAAGCTAAGGCAATAGTTTCATCCTTACTAGGCAACTCTTTTTCATGAGGTTTTCTACCAAACTTGGAGAAATTGAACTCGTGTGACACACCTTCAAAGCCAACAATGACAGTTTGCTTCTCACAGTCAATATGAGCATTGACGGTATTGAGGAAGGGTCTGCCAAATATGATGGGACAAAAGCTATCTTGGGTGGCAGCAAGAACGAGGAAATCAGCAGGATACTTCGTTTTACCACACAATACTTCAACATATAAGGATTGAGGTAGTATCTCTATTGGTAAGATGAATAGTGACATCAATGGGTTCTATCTCGACAGGTGCAATCTCATCTTTAATTTCATCATATAAGGATTAAGGTATTGCAATAACACTAGCACCCACGTCACATAAACCATGATAACAATGATCTCCTATCTTAACAGAGACAACAGGCGTGCCAACAACATGCCTATGTTTGTCTCTAGCGTGTGCTTTAGCAATTCTAGGAGCATCTTCACAGAAGTGAATATCATGGCCTTCAACATTGTCGGACAGGAGATCTTTGGTAATAGCAATGCTAGGTTCAAATCTAATTTGCTCAGGGGGTGTAGGTGTTCTAATGTAGCCTCTATGTATCACACTTGAAGCTTTAGAATGATCCTTTATCCTAACAGGGAAAGGTGGTTTCTCAATGTAAGCACTCGGAACAATAGGATCATTATAGGCAATGACTTTCTCTTCAACTAGACTGGGTTTAACTACATTGACTTCTAAGGGAGGATGATATTTAAACCACTTCTCTTTGGGGAGATCAATATGAGCAGCAAATGATTCACACAATGAAGTTACTATCTCAGAGTCAAGTGCATACTTAGCGCTAAAATCACAAAAAGTATTTGTTTCAACAAAGGATTTAACGCAACCAAACTTGAAATTCATACCTGACTCCTTACCTTTATCAAGCTCCCAATCTTCAGAGTTGCGTTTAATTCTCTCCAATAAATTCCATTTGAAGTCAATATCTTTCTTCGTAAAAGAACCGGTAAAAGAAGTGTCAAGCATGGTACGATCATCATGAGAAAGCCGAGCATAGAATTTCTGAATGATAATTTCTCTCGAGGGCTCATGGTTGGGGCATGAATATAACATTGATTTAAGCCTCCCCCAAGCTTGAGCGATGACTTCTCTGTCACGAGGCCAAAAATTATAAATATAATTCCGATCAAATTGTACTAGATGCATAGGATAAAACTTTTGATGAAATTTCAGCACACTATATAAATGTTTCCTTACCAATTTCCACTTACTAAAGGAGCTTCACTCCCCAGCAATGGCGCCAGAAAAGAGTCTTGATGACCCACAAGTATAGGGGATCTATCATAGTCCTTTTGATAAGTAAGAGTGTCGAACCCAACGAGGAGCAGAAGGATCTGACAAGTGGTTTTCAGCAAGGTAATACCTGCAAGCACTGAAATTATCGGTAACATGTAGTTGTGTGACAAGATGATTCGTAGCAAGTAGCAAGTAACAAAAGTAACAACGGTGCAGAAAAGTGGCCCAATCCCTTTTGTAGCAATGTACAAGCCTGTACAAAGTCTTATAGGAGGTAAAACACTCCCGGGGACACATGGGAATTTCTGTCAAGCTAGTTTTCATCATGTTCATATGATTCGCGTTCGTTACTTTGATAGTTTGATATGTGGGTGGACCGGCGCTTGGGTACTGCACTTACTTGGACAAGCATCCCACTTATGATGAACCCCTCTCGCAAGCATCCACAACTACGAAAGAAGAATTAAGACAAAGTATAACCATAGCATTAAACTAGTGGATCCAAATCAGCCCCTTACGAAGCAACGCATAAACTAGGGTTCAAGCTTCTGTCACTCTAGAAACCCATCATCTAATTACTACGTCCCAATGCCTTCCTCTAGGCCCAAATAATGGTGAAGTGTTATGTAGTCGACGTTCACATAACACCACTAGAGGAGAGCCAACATACAACACATCAAATTATAGAACGAATACCAAATTCACATGACTACTTATAGCATGACTTAGCCCATGTCCTCAGGAACAAAAGTAACTACTCACAAAGCATAATCATATTCATGACCACAGAGGTAATGAATAGCATCAAAGATCTGAACATATAATCTTCCACTAAGTAATCCAACTAGCATCAACTACAAAGAGTAATTAACACTACAAGCAACCTTACAAGTACCAATCGGAGTCGTGAGACGGAGATTGGTTACAAGAGATGAACTAGGCTTTGGATATGAGATGGTGTTGATGAAGATGTTGATGGTGATGAGTCCCCTCGATGAGAGGGGTGTTGGTGATGACGATGGCGACGATTTCCCCCTCTGGGAGGGAAGGTTCCCCGGCAGGATCGTCCTACCGGAGCTCTAGATTAGTTCTGCTAATTAACACTACTAGCAACCTTACAAGTACCAATCGGAGTCGCGAGACGGAGATTGGTTACAAGAGATGAACTAGGGTTTGGATATGAGATGGTGTTGATGAAGATGTTGATGGTGATGAGTCCCCTCCGATGAGAGGAGTGTTGGTGATGACGATGGCGACGATTTCCCCCTCCGGGAGGGAAGGTTCCCCGGCAGGATGGTCCTAACGGAGCTCTAGATTAGTTCTTCTCAAGTTCCGCCTCGTGGCGGCGGCGAATCCTCCGAAAAGCCTCCTCTTGATTTTTTCCAGACTGAAACCCTTCTTGTAGCAAAAGAGGGGGGCCCGTGGGCCAGCAGGGAGCTCACAAGCCCCCTAGGCGCGGCCAGGGGGGCCCGTGCCTAGCAGGCTTGTGGCCTCCTACTGGCGCCCCTCTGGCACTTCTTCGGCCCAGTATTTTTTATAAATCCCAAAAAAAATCCTCGTTGATTTTCACGGCTTTTGGAGTTGCGCAGAATAGGTATCTCAAACTTGCTCCTTTTTCGGGCCAGAATTCCAGTTGTCGGCATTCTCCCTCTTCATGTGAACTTGCAAATAAGAGAGAAAATGCATTAGTATTGTACCGTGAAGTATAATAACAGCCCAAAAAGCGATAAATATCAACATGAAAGCATGATGCAAAATGGACGTATCAATAACTGCAAACAAGCACACACGAGAATATCAACCACTACGTTATTGCTCCCTCGCAATGGCGCCGAAAAAAGGTCTTGATAACCCACAAGTGTAGGGGGACGTTTGTAGCCTTTTTCGATAAGTAAGAGTGTCGAACCCAACGAGGAGCTAAAATTAGAATTAATATTCTCTCAAGTTCTATCGACCACTGATACAAGTCTACGCACACTAACGCTTACTTTACCAAGAACAAGTATGAAACTACTTTGCGGGAAAGAAACTAGAAGCACTACACCACGACACTCAAAGCAACGTCAAACAATGTGTCGGCATAGGTCACCTAAGGCAAAACATTTAGTGTCGGGAAAGACCTTGGCCGAAAGAAAGGAGTTGTGACCTATAGTCCTAGTGGGAAATTTCATTCGCGACAGATAAATCTTTGTCGACGCATACTATGACAGGCTTGATGCAGTCTACACGACAAACATTTGTACGCCCACACACAATGCAATACCGACAGATCATATGACAGTGTGCTATGCCGACAGATATTCTGACACACATTGCTATTCCGACAGTTATTGTGATGCTTAATAGTTTTGCCGACGGATAGTGTGATGCTCAATAGTTTTGCCCACATATAGTGTGATGCTAAATAGTTGTGATGCGCTGACAGATAGTGTGATTCTCAATAGTTGTGATGTGCCGACAGATAGTGTGATGCTCAATAGTTTTGCCGACACATTTGCTGTTAGTGTTCAAGTTTGAGCACAAAAGGAAATGCACCATATTTTAACATGAAATTATATTCATAATATTAAATTTATGTTGAGTATGCAACACATATCCAAACAAACAAATCCTTCCATTCAGGTATGGGGAACCCGACTTACGAGTCGAGACCACCGAATGAACGTGTATAGTGATCCCATAGAACAATGCTCACTGAACACACAGATACTGAATAACAAGAGTCTTACATCCATGAATAACGTCTGATACAAATAATGACCATTCTGGTTAAGTCTTACATAGATAGGGACATGAAGTCCAAGCACACCAACTCAACTAATAGTGGAAATCTTGGTAGTAAACGTAAACACGTGCCATAAGCCTTAACCAACAGGCATTCTGACTGGGAAGCGTCCTATTTCGCGTGTCTGTCTCTGATGACGAATTCTTCTCCATATTCTGGTTCCTCCATGTCTGGTCAATAAAATAAGCAGTGGCAAGCCAATGAGTACTTTGAATGTACTCACAAACACCCATGATGCGGATTATGTCATTGAGTGCAATATGAAGTATAATGCAGCCTTTGCGGAAAGCAGATTTTTATTAATGCACAAACATGGTCAAGTCTTTAGATGGTCATGCATCACTAGGTAAATAGTAACCATAAGAACAGGTTACAGATATCAACATAGATATTCCGAGGGACGAACACCTCATGTTCACCCATCATGCCAAGTCATGTGAATTGACCAAGTACCATCTTTGTAATCACACACACACACTTGGTTTATGCAGAAATGACTCGAGGCAGTCTAGGCGGGATTACCCAACTGTCCTTGACTGTGGACACGGCTATTCGAATAGTTTTACACTCTGCAGAGGTCGTACGTTGTACCCACGAGATCCGGGAAACTTCTGTGTCATCCACGACTCGCGATACAAAACATACCCGAGGTAAGTACCCAATCATTGCCTTTCTCCTGACGACAATAGACAAAGAGTCCACTCGATTGGTACCCAGCCCACATGATGTACGTCATGCAAGCACCAGCTCTAGACCGTATCATCCATGCAGGGACCAACGGTGTGTCCGGAACACGTAAAAACGACATAGTCACCCTACCTGGCACTACCCCATCACGAGAGTGACCATATCAGTCCCGCCACTAGTAATGCGGGCTCTTTGCTAACACAAGCAGAGTAATCAACAAAGCCCCTTCCCATAAAAGGGTACCATGGTCGCACATGTAAGGTTGGGATGGTTAACAAATCTTAAATCTAATCCCATTTCCGAAACCACACACACAAACATTTTCCGGTACACCACTTGCTTCTCAAGTGGTCGTCCAGCTCAACACCATCACTCTCAGGCATTAGTGGCACCCGACGGGGTTTTCAAAAAACCTTTTTAATCACCTCTGTGTTACCATCACTATGCATATGCTCATCCAATTCGCAGCACTACTATCTACTTGCCAACTTTTCATCAGCGTGACCCTCATAGATGCTAAGGTCATGCTAAAATGCAAGTGCTTGAGAGGAGCCATCGGTAACACCATACCGAGGGGTTACGATTTATTCATGATCATATCCATCGGAATAAAGTAATCGTCATGGCATGTATAAAATATTTTCTCAAACATGGTCAAAGGGCTGCTTGCCTTGATCAGCTAGGTATCCGCGGTCTTCGAGGTCTTCGGGTCCAAGTCCTTCGTCAAACATGTGATCTATCGTCGTAATAGCAATAATAATAATAATAATAATAATAATAAGGACTACAACCAAACACAGAGTACAAACTCACATAAAAATGTTACCCTATTCTGTACAATCCTATTATTATTTATCAAAATATTTGTTTCTGGTTTGGAATGAAAAAGTATTTTTAACAGAAGTTAAAAATACTTAAACTAAGTTTTAAAATAAACTTGTGTATAAAAGTTGTCATAAAAATTCCACACGCTATACTATTAAATACTACACGATTTTACAAGAATTACGGCGGAAAAATATTTAAATTTGGATACAGAATTTATCATGTGGATTTATTTTTAAAAACCAAAAATAGAATAAATAAAAAGGAGCTAGCTCACTAGCCTAGATCAGCCAGCAGCTGGCCGGCCCAGCTTCCAACCGGCCACCCAGCTAGCCAGCCAGCCCAGGCGCACGCGTCATTAGGTTCAAACATGACGCGCGGGCCTGTGCGGCCATCGACACAGAAGAGAGAGCCCGCCGACAGGTGGGGCCCTCCTGTCGGGGTCGTCTCCAACCTCCAGACAGAGAGGACGGGTGGCTCACCGGCAGCAGCTCCGGGGTTCTCGAGGCCAGGCGAGCACGGGAATGGGCTCGTGGCACTTCTGCCTACCCGATGATGGTCGAGAAGAAGAAAAGGAGGTGGCCTGTGTCGCCGGTGACGACGAAGCCGCGACTAAGACCTTTCGGGAAGGTGCTGAGAACGGTGCTCGGGGCAGGGAGAAGGATGGGGGAGAGTGGACAACGTTTGGGAGGTCCTTACGGTCGCAACGGAAGTGAAAGGAGCGCCGGAGCGTGCCTGTAGCCTGAGATAGACGGAGCCCCGACGCGGCGGCGCCTCGGTCGATCTCGAGTACCGGGGCTCTTTTAGCTCAAGTGGGTACTCGGGGTGGTCGATTGGGGAGGAGAAATAAGTTCCAAAGGTGCAGTTGAGAGCGGGGGAGCCTTTAAATAGGCGGGCGACGAGTCACCGAACGGTGGTGCGCTGGTGGTTTTGTTGCGGCGGCAGGAGAGGGAGATAGGGCTCGGGAGTGAACATGTGGTATTGCGGACATGGTTTTGGACCGAGCGTCATCTTTAGGAGGAGCGGGGCAGCTGTGCTCGCGCGTCGTGGTGGCTGAGCTCCTTTGGCCGGTTCGGGCCCGTGCAGGCACGCATCGCTAGGGGCAGAGGAGAGGTGGGAAATAGGGGTCTGACGTTGCCCTAGCCTCGGTCGTCGGTGTGGTCAAAGAGGGGCAATGAGAGGGGACATGAACAAGCCGGCGCTGGCCTCCTTGGGCTCGGGTGCGCCCTGTAGTGCGTCCAGAGCGCAGCTTTGGCATGCCTCGGTATGCTGGCGCGCCCTGGTGCGTATTGGTCGTGCCTGGGGAGTCTGGGGGAGGGGTTATATGCTCCTTCGACACTAGGGTCCGAGAGGAATCAAGCTGGCCAAGGGGAGAGTGGTAAAGTGATGATGTCAGTCTTGATTCAGGTTCTAAAATGAAGATATTGGCTCCCTCTCATTGAACCAGTGTTGGGCCTTTCGTGTGCAGTTGTGGGGAGGCATGGGCACTCTGTGTCATGAGTTTGGAGTGAAGGGAGTAAGTGTGGAGCGTGCTAGATGTTGATTTTCAAATCTGGCCGAAGGTGTTTGGTGCATGTTTGGGGAAGTTAACCTCCTTCAAATACATGAGACTTAACAGGATTTGGTTTTGGATGTAGTTAGGAGGGTCTACCAAATTTGATCTCCCTGCGACCCCCTCCTCCACCATCGTGCCCCTGCTCCACCACCGCCCGTCCTCTCTGTTCCCCTGCTCCACCAGCGCCCCCTCTTCCCTGCGACCCCCTGCTCCACCACCGCCCCTCCTCTCCGTGCCCCTGGTCCACCTTGTCGCCGGCATTTCCCCCGAGCTCCACCTCGTCGCTGACGTCTCCCCTAGCCACTTGTAAATCCTCCGGCCCTCCTTTCCTCTCTTTGCCTCTTTGCTAAGGGTAATTTAGTTAAGTTTAGTGACTTAGGTTAATTTAGTTAGGTTATTTTTATTAGGTTCTTGTTGCTATTAGGTTCTTACTTTAAGTTGTTTAGGTTAATTTAGTTAAGTTACTTAGGTTAATTTACTTAGGTTAATTTTTATTAGGTTCTTAGGTTAAGCTACTTAGGTTAATTCTTATAAGGTTGCAAATTTTTCTTCAAGTTTCATATAGGCTATTTAAAGAAAAGAAAAACATAATTGATTACCACTAGTTCCAAATATTGCGAAGAAAAAAGACTCTTGCATTTTGCTTCAAGTTCTATATTGTTCTTCCTATTATATGAAAATTTAAGTGGAAATGTCATATGTGGACATCTCATTTGGACACGTGATATTTCGAATTGGGACATGTCATGCCAAAAATTTCCCGTGAAAGGAGAAGAAGAGGAGAGGAGGAGGTGAAAAGCAGAGGAGGAGGAGGAGGAGGAGAAGAGGAGAGGAGGAGGAGGAGGAGGAGGAGGAGAATAAGAAGAGGAGAGGAGGAGGAGGAGGAGAAAAGGAGAGGAGGAGGAGGAGGAGGAGAAGAGGAGAGGAGGAGGAGAAGGAGGAGGAGGAGGAGGAGTAGGAGAAGGCCAAGGACCTTCTAGTCCTTCTCCTCCTCCTCCTCCTCCTCCTCCTTCTCCTCCTTCTTCTTGATTTCTTCTTCTTCTCCTCCTCCTCCTCTTTCTTCTCCTCTTTCATATTATCCTTGCTTTAATTAACCCAACAATGACATAATTAGCCCATTTAGCTCCAAAATACCATAATAAGCTCAAAATGGCATAAGAACCTTGGTTAGCTCATGAATATTATATACTTAGCTTGTTTTCCTCTAAAATAGGATAATTAGCCCATTTAGCTCGAAAAAGACATAATTAGGTAATTTAGCTCCAACAAGAGGAGAAGAGGAGAAGAAATAGGCAAAATTAAAAGAAAGAAGAAGAAGAAGAAGAAGAGAAGAAGGAGAAGGAGGAGGAGGAGGAGGAGGAGAAGGCCAAGGACCTTCTAGTCCTTCTCCTCCTCCTCCTTCTCCTCCTTCTTGATTTCTTCTTCTTCTCCTCCTCCTCCTCTTTCTTCTCCTCTTTCATATTATCCTTGCTTTAATTAACCCAACAATGACATAATTATCCCATTTAGCTCCAAAATACCACAATAAGTTCAAAATGGCATAAGAACCTTGGTTAGCTCATGAATATTATATACTTAGCTTGTCTTCCACTAAAATGGGATAATTAGCCCATTTAGCTCCAAAAAGACATAATTAGGTAATTTAGCTCCAACAAGAGGAGAAGAGTAGAAGAAATAGGCAAAATGAAAAGAAAGAAGAAGAAGAAGAAGAGAAGAAGGAGAAGGAGGAGAAGGAGGAGGAGGAGGAGGAGAAGGCCAAGGACCTTCTAGTCCTTCTCCTCCTCCTCTTTCTCCTCCTGCTCCTCCTTCTTCTTGATTTCTTCTTCTTCTCCTCCTCCTCCTCTTTCTTCTCCTCTTTCATATTATCCTTGCTTTAATTAACCCAACAATGACATAATTAGCCCATTTAGCTCCAATATACCATAATAAGCTCAAAATGGCATAAGAACCTTGGTTAGCTCATGAATATTATATACTTAGCTTGTTGTCCTCTAAAATGGGATAATTAGCCCATTTAGCTCCAAAAAGACATAATTAGGTAATTTAGCTCCAACAAGAGGAGAAGAGGAGAAGAAATAGGAAAAATGAAAAGAAAGAAAGAAGAAGAAGAAGAAGAAGAAGAAGAGAAGAAGGAGAAGGAGGGGGAGGAGGAGGAGGAGAAGGAGAAGGCCAAGGACCTTCTAGTCCTTCTCCTCCTCCTCCTTCTCCTCCTTCTTCCTCATTTCTTCTTCTTCTCCTCTTCCTCCTCTTTCTTCTCCTCTTTCATATTATCCTTGCTTTAATTAACCCAACAATGACATAATTAGCCCATTTAGCTCCAAAATACCATAATAAGCTCAAAATGGCATAAGAACATTGGTTAGCTCATGAATATTATATACTTAGCTTGTTTTCCTCTAAAATGGGATAATTAGCCCATTTAGCTCCAAAAATACATAATTAGGTAATTTAGCTCCAACAAGAGGAGAAGAGGAGAAGAAATAGGCAAAATGAAAAGAAAGAAGAATAAGAAGAAGAGAAGAAGGAGAAGGAGGAGGAGGAGGAGGAGGAGAAGGCCAAGGACCTTCTAGTCCTTCTCCTCCTCCTCCTTCTCCTCCTTCTTGATTTCTTCTTCTTCTCCTCCTCCTCCTCTTTCTTCTCCTCTTTCCTATTATCCTTGCTTTAATTAACCCAACAATGACATAATTATCCCATTTAGCTCCAAAATACCACAATAAGTTCAAAATGGCATAAGAACCTTGGTTAGCTCATGAATATTATATACTTAGCTTGTCTTCCACTAAAATGGGATAATTGGCCATTTAGCTCCAAAAAGACATGATTAGGTAATTTAGCTCCAACAAGAGGAGAAGAGGAGAATAAATAGGCAAAATGAAAAGAAAGAAGAAGAAGAAGAAGAGAAGAAGAAGAAGAGAAGAAGGAGGAGGAGGAGGAGGAAGAGGAGAACGCCAAGGACCTTCTAGTCCTTCTCCTCCTCCTCCTTCTCCTCCTTCTCCTCCTTCTTCTTGATTTCTTCTTCTTCTCCTCCTCCTGCTCTTTCTTCTCCTCTTTCATATTATCCTTGCTTTAATTAACCCAACAATGACATAATTAGCCCATTTAGCTCCAAAATACCATAATAAGCTCAAAATGGCATAAGAACCTTGGTTATCTCATGAATAATATATACTTAGCTTGTTTTCCTCTAAAACGGGATAATTAGCCCATTTAGCTCCAAAAAGACATAATTAGGTAATTTAGCTCCAACAAGAGGAGAAGAGGAGAAGAAATAGGTAAAATGAAAAGAAAGAAGAAGAAGAAGAAGAAGAAGAGAAGAAGGAGAAGGAGGAGGAGGAGGAGGAGGAAAAGGCCAAGGACCTTCTAGTCCTTCTCCTCCTCCTCCTTCTCCTCCTTCTCCTCCTTCTTCTTGATTTCTTCTTCTTCTCCTCCTCCTCTTTCTTCTCCTCTTTCATATTATCCTTGCTTTAATTAACCCAACAATGACATAATTAGCCCATTTAGCTCCAAAATACCATAATAAGCTCAAAATGGCATAAGAACTTTGGTTAGCTCATGAATGTTCTATACTTAGCTTGTTTTCCTCTAAAATGGGATAATTAGCCCATTTAGCTCCAAAAAGACATAATTAGGTAATTTAGCTCCAACAAGAGGAGAAGAGTAGAAGAAATGGGCAAAATGAAAAGAAAGAAGAAGAAGAAGAAGAGAAGAAGGAGAAGGAGGAGGAGGAGGAGGAGAAGGCCAAGGACCTTCTAGTCCTTCTCCTCCTCCTCTTTCTCCTCCTGCTCCTCCTTCTTCTTCATTTGTTCTTCTCCTCCTCCTCCTCCTCTTTCTTCTCCTCTTTCATATTATCCTTGCTTTAATTAACCCAACAATGACATAATTAGCCCATTTAGCTCCAATATACCATAATAAGCTCAAAATGGCATAAGAACCTTGGTTAGCTCATGAATAATATATACTTAGCTTGTTTTCCTCTAAAATGGGATAATTAGCCCATTTAGCTCCAAAAGGACATAATTACGTAATTTAGCACCAACAAGAGGAGAAGAGGAGAAGAAATAGGGAAAATGAAAAGAAAGAAGAAGAAGAAGAAGAAGAAGAAGAGAAGAAGGAGAAGGAGGAGGAGGAGGAGGAGGAGAAGGAGAAGGCCAAGGACCTTCTAGTCCTTCTGCTCCTCCTCCTTCTCCTCCTTCTTCTTGATTTCTTCTTCTTCTCCTCTTCCTCCTCTTTCTTCTCCTCTTTCATATTATCCTTGCTTTAATTAACCCAACAATGACATAATTAGCCCATTTAGCTCCAAAATACCATAATAAGCTCAAAATGGCATAAGAACATTGGTTAGCTCATGAATATTATATACTTAGCTTGTTCTCCTCTAAAATGGGATAATTAGCCCATTTAGCTCCAAAAAGACATAATTAGGTAATTTAGCTCCAACAAGAGGAGAAGAGGAGAAGAAATAGGCAAAATAAAAAGAAAGAAGAAGAAGAAGAAGAGAAGAAGGAGAAGGAGGAGGAGGAGGAGGAGGAGAAGGTCCTGAGGAGAAGGCCAAGGACCTTCTAGTCCTTCTCCTCCTCCTCCTTCTCCTCCTTGATTTCTTCTTCTTCTCCTCCTCCTCCTCTTTCTTCTCCTCTTTCCTATTATCCTTGCTTTAATTAACCCAGCAATGACATAATTAGCCCATTTAGCTCCAATATACCATAATAAGCTCAAAATGGCATAAGAACCTTGGTTAGCTCATGAATATTATATACTTAGCTTGTTTTCCTCTAAAATGGGATAATTAGCCCATTTAGCTCCAAAAAGACATAATTACGTAATTTAGCTCCAACAAGAGGAGAAGAGGAGAAGAAATAGGCAAAATGAAAAGAAAGAAGAAGAAGAAGAAGAAGAAGAAGAGAAGAAGGAGAAGGAGGAGGAGGAGGAGGAGGAGAAGGAGAAGGCCAAGGACCTTCTAGTCCTTCTCCTCCTCCTCCTTCTCCTTCTTCTTCTTGATTTCTTCTTTTTCTCCTCTTCCTCCTCTTTCTTCTCCTCTTTCATATTATCCTTGCTTTAATTAACCCAACAATGACATAATTAGCCCATTTAGCTCCAAAATACCATAATAAGCTCAAAATGGCATAAGAACATTGGTTAGCTCATGAATATTATATACTTAGCTTGTTTTCCTCTAAAATGGGATAATTAGCCCATTTAGCTCCAAAAAGACATAATTAGGTAATTTAGCTCCAACAAGAGGAGAAGAGGAGAAGAAATAGGCAAAATAAAAAGAAAGAAGAAGAAGAAGAAGAGAAGAAGGAGAAGGAGGAGGAGGAGGAGGAGGAGAAGGTCCTGAGGAGAAGGCCAAGGACCTTCTAGTCCTTCTCCTCCTCCTCCTTCTCCTCCTTCTTGATTTCTTCTTCTTCTCCTCCTCCTCCTCTTTCTTCTCCTCTTTCCTATTATCCTTGCTTTAATGAACCCAACAATGACATAATTAGCCCATTTAGCTCCAAAATACCACAATAAGTTCAAAATGGCATAAGAACCTTGGTTAGCTCATGAATATTATATACTTAGCTTGTTTTCCACTAAAATGGGATAATTGGCCCATTTAGCTCCAAAAAGACATAATTAGGTAATTTGGCTCCAACAAGAGGAGAAGAGGAGAATAAATAGGCAAAATGAAAAGAAAGAAGAAGAAGAAGAAGAGAAGAAGGAGAAGGAGGAGAAGGAGGAGGAGGAGGAGGAGGAAGAGGAGAAGGCCAAGTACCTTCTAGTCCTTCTCCACCTCCTCCTTCTCCTCCTTCTCCTCCTTCTTCTTGATTTCTTCTTCTTCTCATCCTCCTCCGCTTTCTTCTCCTCTTTCATATTATCCTTGCTTTAATTAACCCAACAATGACATAATTAGCCCATTTAGCTCCAAAATACCATAATAAGTTCAAAATGGCATAAGAACCTTAGTTAGCTCATGAATATTATATACTTAGCTTGTCTTCCACTAAAATGGGATAATTGGCCCATTTAGCTCCAAAAAGACATAATTAGGTAATTTAGCTCCAACAAGACGAGAAGAGGAGAATAAATAGGCAAAATGAAAAGAAAGAAGAAGAAGAAGAAGAGAAGAAGGAGAAGGAGGAGGAGGAGGAGGAGGAGGAGGAGGAGGAGAAGGCCAAGGACCTTCTAGTCCTTCTCCTCCTCCTCTTTCTCCTCCTGCTCCTCCCTCTTCTTCATTTGTTCTTCTTCTCCTCCTCCTCCTCTTTCTTCTCCTCTTTCATATTATCCTTGCTTTAATTAACCCAACAATGACATAATTAGCCCATTTAGCTCCAATATACCATAATAAGCTCAAAATGGCATAAGAACCTTGGTTAGCTCATGAATATTATATACTTAGCTTGTTTTCCTCTAAAATGGGATAATTAGCCCATTTAGCTCCAAAAAGACATAATTACGTAATTTAGCTCCAACAAGAGGAGAAGAGGAGAAGAAATAGGCAAAATGAAAAGAAAGAAGAAGAAGAAGAAGAAGAAGAAGAGAAGAAGGAGAAGGAGGAGGAGGAGGAGGAGGAGAAGGAGAAGGCCAAGGACCTTCTAGTCGTTCTCCTCCTCCTCCTTCTCCTCCTTCTTCTTGATTTCTTCTTATTCTCCTCTTCCTCCTCTTTCTTCTCCTCTTTCATATTATCCTTGCTTTAATTAACCCAACAATTACATAATTAGCCCATTTAGCTCCAAAATACCATAATAAGCTCAAAATGGCATAAGAACATTGGTTAGCTCATGAATATTATATACTTAGCTTGTTTTCCTCTAAAATGGGATAATTAGCCCATTTAGCTCCAAAAAGACATAATTAGGTACTTTAGCTCCAAAAAGAGGAGAAGAGGAGAAGAAATAGGCAAAATAAAAAGAAAGAAGAAGAAGAAGAAGAGAAGAAGGAGAAGGAGGAGGAGGAGGAGGAGGAGAAGGTCCTGAGGAGAAGGCCAAGGACCTTCTAGTCCTTCTCCTCCTCCTCCTTCTCCTCCTTCTTGATTTCTTCTTCTTCTCCTCCTCCTCCTCTTTCTTCTCCTCTTTCCTATTATCCTTGCTTTAATTAACCCAGCAATGACATAATTAGCCCATTTAGCTCCAAAATACCACAATAAGTTCAAAATGGCATAAGAACCTTGGTTAGCTCATGAATATTATATACTTAGCTTGTGTTCCACTAAAATGGGATAATTGGCCCATTTAGCTCCAAAAAGACATAATTAGGTAATTTAGCTCCAACAAGAGGAGAAGAGGAGAATAAATAGGCAAAATGAAAAGAAAGAAGAAGAAGAAGAAGAGAAGAAGGAGAAGGAGGAGAAGGAGGAGGAGGAGGAGGTGGAAGAGGAGAAGGCCAAGGACCTTCTAGTCCTTCTCCTCCTCCTCCTTCTCCTCCTTCTCCTCCTTCTTCTTGATTTCTTGTTCTTCTCATCCTCCTCCGCTTTCTTCTCCTCTTTCATATTATCCTTGCTTTAATTAACCCAACAATGACATAATTAGCCCATTTAGCTCCAAAATACCATAATAAGTTCAAAATGGCATAAGAACCTTGGTTAGCTCATGAATATTATATACTTAGCTTGTCTTCCACTAAAATGGGATAATTGGCCCATTTAGCTCCAAAAAGACATAATTAGGTAATTTAGCTCCAACAAGACGAGAAGAGGAGAATAAATAGGCAAAATGAAAAGAAAGAAGAATAAGAAGAAGAGAAGAAGGAGAAGGAGGAGAAGGAGGAGGACGAGGAGGAGGAGGAGAAGGCCAAGGACCTTCTACTCCTTCTCCTCCTCCTCTTTCTCCTCCTGCTCCTCCTTCTTCTTCATTTCTTCTTCTTCTCCTCCTCCTCCTCTTTCTTCTCCTCTTTCATATTATCCTTGCTTTAAGTAACCCAACAATGACATAATTAGCCCATTTAGCTCCAATATACCATAATAAGCTCAAAATGGCATAAGAACCTTGGTTAGCTCATGAATATTATATACTTAGCTTGTTTTCCTCTCAAATGGGATAATTAGCCCATTTAGCTCCGAAAAGACATAATTACGTAATTTAGCTCCAACAAGAGGAGAAGAGGAGAAGAAATAGGCAAAATGAAAAGAAAGAAGAAGAAGAAGAAGAAGAAGAAGAGAAGAAGGAGAAGGAGGAGGAGGAGGAGGAGGAGAAGGAGAAGGCCAAGGACCTTCTAGTCCTTCTCCTCCTCCTCCTTCTCCTCCTTCTTCTTGATTTCTTCTTCTTCTCCTCTTCCTCCTCTTTCTTCTCCTCTTTCATATTATCCTTGCTTTAATTAACCCAACAATGACATAATTAGCCCATTTAGCTCCAAAATACCATAATAAGCTCAAAATGGCATAAGAACATTGGTTAGCTCATGAATATTATATACTTAGCTTGTTTTCCTCTAAAATGGGATAATTAGCCCATTTAGCTCCAAAAAGACATAATTAGGTAATTTAGCTCCAACAGGAGGAGAAGAGGAGAAGAAATAGGAAAAATGAAAAGAAAGAAGAAGAAGAAGAAGAGAAGAAGGAGAAGGAGGAGGAGGAGGAGGAGGAGAAGGCCAAGGACCTTCTAGTCCTTCTCCTCCTCCTCCTTATCCTCCTTCTTGATTTCTTCTTCTTCTCCTCCTCCTCCTCTTTCTTCTCCTCTTTCCTATTCTCCTTGCTTTAATTAACACAACAATGACATAATTAGCCCATTTAGCTCCAAAATCCAACAATAAGTTCAAAATGGCATAAGAACCTTGGTTAGCTCATGAATATTATATACTTAGCTTGTCTTCCACTAAAATGGGATAATTGGCCCATTTAGCTCCAAAAAGACATAATTAGGTAATTTAGCTCCAACAAGAGGAGAAGAGGAGAATAAATAGGCAAAATGAAAAGAAAGAAGAAGAAGAAGAAGAGAAGAAGGAGAAGGAGGAGAAGGAGGAGGAGGAGGAGGAGGAAGAGGAGAAGGCCAAGGACCTTCTAGTCCATCTCCTCCTCCTCCTTCTCCTCCTTCTCCTCCTTCTTCTTGATTTCTTCTTCTTCTCCTCCTCCTCCGCTTTCTTCTCCTCTTTCATATTATCCTTGCTTTAATTAACCCAACAATGACATAATTAACCCATTTAGCTCCAAAATACCATAATAAGTTCAAAATGGCATAAGAACCTTGGTTAGCTCATGAATATTATATACTTAGCTTGTCTTCCACTAAAATGGGATAATTGGCCCATTTAGCTCCACAAAGACATAATTAGGTAATTTAGCTCCAACAAGACGAGAAGAGGAGAATAAATAGGCAAAATGAAAAGAAAGAAGAAGAAGAAGAAGAGAAGAAGGAGAAGGAGGAGAAGGAGGAGGAGGAGGAGGAGGAGGAGGAGAAGGCCAAGGACCTTCTAGTCCTTCTCCTCCTCCTCTTTCTCCTCCTGCTCCTCCTTCTTCATATCTTCTTCTTCTCCTCCTCCTCCTCTTTCTTCTCCTCTTTCATATTATCCTTGCTTTAATTAACCCAACAATGACATAATTAGCCCATTTAGCTCCAATATACCATAATAAGCTCAAAATGGCATAAGAACCTTGGTTAGCTCATGAATATTATATACTTAGCTTGTTTTCCTCTAAAATGGGATAATTAGCCCATTTAGCTCCAAAAAGACATAATTACGTAATTTAGCTCCAACAAGAGGAGAAGAGGAGAAGAAATCGGCAAAATGAAAAGAAAGAAGAAGAAGAAGAAGAACAGAAGAAGGAGAAGGAGGAGAAGGTGGAGGAGGAGGAGGAGGAAGAGGAGAAGGCCAAGGACCTTCTAGTCCTTCTCCTCCTCCTCCTTCTCCTCCTTCTCCTCCTCCTTCTTGATTTCTTCTTCTTCTCCTCCTCCTCCTCCGCTTTCTTCTCCTCTTTCATATTATCCTTGCTTTAATTAACCCAACAATGACATAATTAGCCCATTTAGCTCCAAAATACCATAATAAGCTCAAAATGGCATAAGAACCTTGGTTATCTCATGAATATTATATACTTAGCTTGTTTTCCTCTAAAACGGGATAATTAGCCCATTTAGCTCCAAAAAGACATAATTAGGTAATTTAGCTCCAACAAGAGGAGAAGAGGAGAAGAAATAGGTAAAATGAAAAGAAAGAAGAAGAAGAAGAAGAAGAAGAAGAGAAGAAGGAGAAGGAGGAGGAGGAGGAGGAGGAAAAGGCCAAGGACCTTCTAGTCCTTCTCCTCCTCCTCCTTCTCCTCCTTCTCCTCCTTCTTCTTGATTTCTTCTTCTTCTCCTCCTCCTCCTCTTTCTTCTCCTCTTTCATATTATCCTTGCTTTAATTAACCCAACAATGACGTAATTAGCCCATTTAGCTACAAAATACCATAATAAGCTCAAAATGGCATAAGAACTTTGGTTAGCTCATGAATATTATATACTTAGCTTGTTTTCCTCTAAAATGGGATAATTAGCCCATTTAGCTCCAAAAAGACATAATTAGGTAATTTAGCTCCAACAAGAGGAGAAGAGTAGAAGAAATAGGCAAAATGAAAAGAAATAAGAAGAAGAAGAAGAGAAGAAGGAGAAGGAGGAGGAGGAGGAGGAGGAGGAGAAGGCCAAGGACCTCCTAGTCCTTCTCCTCCTCCTCATTCTCCTCCTGCTCCTCCTTCTTCTTCATTTCTTCTTCTTCTCCTCCTCCTCCTGTTTCTTCTCCTCTTTCATATTATCCTTGCTTTAATTAACCCAACAATGACATAATTATCCCATTTAGCTCCAATATACCATAATAAGCTCAAAATGGCATAAGAACCTTGGTTAGCTCATGAATATTATATACTTAGTTTGTTTTCCTCTAAAATGGGATAATTAGCCCATTTAGCTCCAAAAAGACATAATTAGGTAATTTAGCTCCAACAAGAGGAGAAGAGGAGAAGAAATAGGCAAAATGAAAAGAAAGTAAGAAGAAGAAGAAGAAGAAGAAGAAGAGAAGAAGGAGAAGGAGGAGGAGGAGGAGGAGGAGAAGGAGAAGGCCAAGGACCTTCTAGTCCTTCTCCTCCTCCTCCTTCTCCTCCTTCTTCTTGATTTCTTCTTCTTCTCCTCTTCCTCCTCTTTCTTCTCCTCTTTCATATTATCCTTGCTTTAATTAACCCAACAATGACATAATTAGCCCATTTAGCTCCAAAATACCATAATAAGCTCAAAATGGCATAAGAACATTGGTTAGCTCATGAATATTATATACTTAGCTTGTTTTCCTCTAAAATGGGATAATTAGCCCATTTAGCTCAAAAAAGACATAATTAGGTAATTTAGCTCCAACAAGAGGAGAAGAGGAGAAGAAATAGGCAAAATGAAAAGAAAGAAGAAGAAGAAGAAGAGAAGAAGGAGAAGGAGGAGGAGGAGGAGGAGAAGGCCAAAGACCTTCTAGTCCTTCTCCTCCTCCTCCTTCTCCTCCTTCTTGATTTCTTCTTCTGCTCCTCCTCCTCCTCATTCTTCTCCTCTTTCCTATTATCCTTGCTTTAATTAACCCAACAATGACATAATTAGCCCATTTAGCTCCAAAATCCCACAATAAGTTCAAAATGGCATAAGAACCTTGGTTAGCTCATGAATATTATATACTTAGCTTGTCTTCCACTAAAATGGGATAATTGGCCCATTTAGATCCAAAAAGACAAAATTAGGTAATTTAGCTCCAACAAGAGGAGAAGAGTAGAAGAAATAGGCAAAATGAAAAGAAATAAGAAGAAGAAGAAGAGAAGAAGGAGAAGGAGGAGGAGGAGGGGGAGGAGGAGAAGGCCAAGGACCTTCTAGTCCTTCTCCTCCTCCTCTTTCTCCTCCTGCTCCTCCTTCTTCTTCATTTCTTCTTCTTCTCCTCCTCCTCCTCTTTCTTCTCCTCTTTCATATTATCCTTGCCTTAACTAACCCAACAATGACATAATTAGCCCATTTAGCTCCAATATACCATAATAAGCTCAAAATGGCATAAGAACCTTGGTTAGCTCATGAATATTATATACTTAGCTTGTTTTCCTCTAAAATGGGATAATTAGCCCATTTAGCTCCAAAAAGACATAATTAGGTAATTTAGCTCCAATAAGAGGAGAAGAGGAGAAGAAATAGGCAAAATGAAAAGAAAGTAAGAAGAAGAAGAAGAAGAAGAAGAAGAGAAGAAGGAGAAGGAGGAGGAGGAGGAGAAGGAGAAGGCCAAGGACCTTCTAGTCCTTCTCCTCCTCCTCCTTCTCCTCCTTCTTCTTGATTTCTTCTTCTTCTCCTCTTCCTCCTCTTTCTTCTCCTCTTTCATATTATCCTTGCTTTAATTAACCCAACAATGACATAATTAGCCCATTTAGCTCCAAAATACCATAATAAGCTCAAAATGGCATAAGAACATTGGTTAGCTCATGAATATTATATACTTAGCTTGTTTTCCTCTAAAATGGGATAATTAGCCCATTTAGCTCAAAAAAGACATAATTAGGTAATTTAGCTCCAACAAGAGGAGAAGAGGAGAAGAAATAGGCAAAATGAAAAGAAAGAAGAAGAAGAAGAAGAGAAGAAGGAGAAGGAGGAGGAGGAGGAGGAGAAGGCCAAAGACCTTCTAGTCCTTCTCCTCCTCCTCCTTCTCCTCCTTCTTGATTTCTTCTTCTGCTCCTCCTCCTCCTCATTCTTCTCCTCTTTCCTATTATCCTTGCTTTAATTAACCCAACAATGACATAATTAGCCCATTTAGCTCCAAAATCCCACAATAAGTTCAAAATGGCATAAGAACCTTGGTTAGCTCATGAATATTATATACTTAGCTTGTCTTCCACTAAAATGGGATAATTGGCCCATTTAGCTCCAAAAAGACATAATTAGGTAATTTAGCTCCAACAAGAGGAGATGAGTAGAAGAAATAGGCAAAATGAAAAGAAATAAGAAGAAGAAGAAGATAAGAAGGAGAAGGAGGAGGAGGAGGAGGAGGAGGAGAAGGCCAAGGACCTTCTAGTCCTTCTCCTCCTCCTCTTTCTCCTCCTGCTCCTCCTTCTTCTTCATTTCTTCTTCTTCTCCTCCTCCTCCTCTTTCTTCTCCTCTTTCATATGATCCTTGCTTTAATTTCCCCAACAATGACATAATTAGCCCATTTAGCTCCAAAATACCATAATAAGCTCAAAATGGCATAAGAACCTTGGTTAGCTCATGAATATTATATACTTAGCTTGTCTTCCACTAAAATGGGATAATTGGCCCATTTTAGCTCCAAAAAGACATAATTAGGTAATTTAGCTCCAACAAGACGAGAAGAGGAGAATAAATAGGCAAAATGAAAAGAAAGAAGAAGAAGAAGAAGAGAAGAAGGAGAAGGAGGAGAAGGAGGAGGAGGAGGAGGAGGAGGAGAAGGCCAAGGACCTTCTAGTCCTTCTCCTCCTCCTCTTTCTCCTCCTGCTCCTCCTTCTTCATTTCTTCTTATTCTCCTCCTCCTCCTCTTTCTTCTCCTCTTTCATATTATCCTTGCTTTAATTAACCCAACAATGACATAATTAGCCCATTTAGCTCCAATATACCATAATAAGCTCAAAATGGCATAAGAACCTTGGTTAGCTCATGAATATTATATACTTAGCTTGTTTTCCTCTAAAATGGGATAATTAGCCCATTTAGCTCCAAAAAGACATAATTACGTAATTTAGCTCCAACAAGAGGAGAAGAGGAGAAGAAATAGGCAAAATGAAAAGAAAGAAAGAAGAAGAAGAAGAAGAAGAAGAGAATAGGAGAAGGAGGAGGAGGAGGAGGAGGAGAAGGAGAAGGCCAAGGACCTTCTAGTCCTTCTCCTCCTCCTCCTTCTCCTCCTTCTTCTTGATTTCTTCTTCTTCTCCTCTTCCTCCTCTTTCTTCTCCTCTTTCATATTATCCTTGCTTCAATTAACCCAACAATGACATAATTAGCCCATTTAGCTCCAAAATACCATAATAAGCTCAAAATGGCATAAGAACATTGGTTAGCTCATGAATATTATATACTTAGCTTGTTTTCCTCTAAAATGGGATAATTAGCCCATTTAGCTCCAAAATGACATAATTAGGTAATTTAGCTCCAACAAGAGGAGAAGAGGAGAAGAAATAGGCAAAATGAAAAGAAAGAAGAAGAAGAAGAAGAGAAGAAGGAGAAGGAGGAGGAGGAGGAGGAGGAGAAGGCCAAGGACCTTCTAGTCCTTCTCCTCCTCCTCCTTCTCCTCCTTCTTGATTTCTTCTTCTTCTCCTCCTCCTCCTCTTTCTTCTCCTCTTTCCTATTATCCTTGCTTTAATTAACCCAACAATGACATAATTAGCCCATTTAGCTCCAAAATACCACAATAAGTTCAAAATGGCATAAGAACCTTGGTTAGCTCATGAATATTATATACTTAGCTCGTCTTCCACTAAAATGGGATAATTGGCCCATTTAGCTCCAAAAAGACATAATTAGGTAATTTAGCTCCAACAAGAGGAGAAGAGGAGAATAAATAGGCAAAATGAAAAGAAAGAAGAAGAAGAAGAAGAGAAGAAGGAGAAGGAGGAGAAGGAGGAGGAGGAGGAGGAGGAAGAGGAGAAGGCCAAGGACCTTCTAGTCCTTCTCCTCCTCCTCCTTCTCCTCCTTCTCCTCCTCCTTCTTGATTTCTTCTTCTTCTCCTCCTCCTCCGCTTTCTTCTCCTCTTTCATATTATCCTTGCTTTAATTAACCCAACAATGACATAATTAGCCTATTTAGCTCCAAAATACCATAATAAGCTCAAAATGGCATAAGAACCTTGGTTAGCTCATGAATATTATATACTTAGCTTGTCTTCCACTAAAATGGGATAATTGGCCCATTTAGCTCCAAAAAGACATAATTAGGTAATTTAGCTCCAACAAGACGAGAAGAGGAGAATAAATAGGCAAAATGAAAAGAAAGAAGAAGAAGAAGAAGAGAAGAAGGAGAAGGAGGAGAAGGAGGAGGAGGAGGAGGAGGAGGAGGAGAAGGCCAAGGACCTTCTAGTCCTTCTCCTCCTCCTCTTTCTCCTCCTGCTCCACCTTCTTCTTCATTTCTTCTTCTTCTCCTCCTCCTCCTCTTTCTTCTCCTCTTTCATATTATCCTTGCTTTAGTTAACCCAACAATGACATAATTAGCCCATTTAGCTCCAATATACCATAATAAGCTCAAAATGGCATAAGAACCTTGGTTAGCTCATGAATATTATATACTTAGCTTGTTTTCCTCTAAAATGGTATAATTAGCCCATTTAGCTCCAAAAAGACATAATTACGTAATTTAGCTCCAACAAGAGGAGAAGAGGAGAATAAATAGGCAAAATGAAAAGAAAGAAAGAAGAAGAAGAAGAAGAAGAAGAATAAGAAGAGAAGAAGGAGAAGGAGGAGGAGGAGGAGGAGGAGAAGGAGAAGGCCAAGGACCTTCTAGTCCTTCTCCTCCTCCTCCTTCTCCTCCTTCTTCTTGATTTCTTCTTCTTCTCCTCTTCCTCCTCTTTCTTCTCCTCTTTCATATTATCCTTGCTTTGATTAACCCAACAATGACATAATTAGCCCATTTAGCTCCAAAATACCATAATAAGCTCAAAATTGCATAAGAACATTGGTTAGCTCATGAATATTATATACTTAGCTTGTTTTCCTCTAAAATGGGATAATTAGCCCATTTAGCTCCAAAAAGACATAATTAGGTAATTTAGCTCCAACAAGAGGAGAAGAGGAGAAGAAATAGGCAAAATGAAAAGAAAGAAGAAGAAGAAGAAGAGAAGAAGGAGAAGGAGGAGGAGGAGGAGGAGGAGAAGGCCAAGGACCTTCTAGTCCTTCTCCTCCTTCTTGATTTCTTCTTCTTCTCCTCCTCCTCCTCTTTCTTCTCCTATTTCCTATTATCCTTGCTTTAATTAACCCAACAATGACATAATTAGCCCATTTAGCTCCAAAATACCACAATAAGTTTAAAATGGCATAAGAACCTTGGTTAGCTCATGAATATTATATACTTAGCTTGTCTTCCACTAAAATGGGATAATTGGCCCATTTAGCTCCAAAAAGACATAATTAGGTAATTTAGCTCCAACAAGAGGAGAAGAGGAGAATAAATAGGCAAAATGAAAAGAAAGAAGAAGAAGAAGAAGAAAATAAGGAGAAGGAGGAGAAGGAGGAGGAGGAGGAGGAGGAAGAGGAGAAGGCCAAGGACCTTCTAGTCCTTCTCCTCCTCCTCCTTCTCCTCCTTCTCCTCCTTCTTCTTGATTTCTTCTTCTTCTCCTCCTCCTCCGCTTTCTTCTCCTCTTTCATATTATCCTTGCTTTAATTAACCCAACAATGACATAATTAGCCCATTTTGCTCCAAAATACCATAATAAGCTCAAAATGGCATAAGAACCTTGGTTATCTCATGAATATTATATACTTAGCTTGTTTTCCTCTAAAACGGGATAATTAGCCCATTTAGCTCCAAAAAAACATAATTAGGTAATTTAGCTCCAACAAGAGGAGAAGAGGAGATGAAATAGGCAAAATGAAAAGAAAGAAGAAGAAGAAAAAGAAGAAGAAGAAGAGAAGGAGGAGAAGGAGGAGGAGGAGAAGGAGAAGGAGAAGGCCAAGGACCTTCTAGTCCTTCTCCTCCTCCTCCTTCTCCTCCTTCTCATCGTTCTTCTTGATTTCTTCTTCTTCTCCTCCTCCTCCTCTTTCTTCTCCTCTTTCATATTATCCTTGCTTTAATTTCCCCAACAATGACATAATTAGCCCATTCAGCTCCAAAATACCATAATAAGCTCAAAATGGCATAAGAACCTTGGTTAGCTCATGAATATTATATACTTAGCTTGTCTTCCACTAAAATGGGATAATTGGCCCATTTAGCTCCAAAAAGACATAATTAGGTAATTTAGCTCCAACAAGACGAGAAGAGGAGAATAAATAGGCAAAATGAAAAGAAAGAAGAAGAAGAAGAAGAGAAGAAGGAGAAGGAGGAGAAGGAGGAGGAGGAGGAGGAGGAGGAGGAGGAGAAGGCCAAGGACCTTCTAGTCCTTCTCCTCCTCCTCTTTCTCCTCCTGCTCCACCTTCTTCTTCATTTCTTCTTCTTCTCCTCCTCCTCCTCTTTCTTCTCCTCTTTCATATTATCCTTGCTTTAATTAACCCAACAATGACATAATTAGCCCATTTAGCTCCAATATACCATAATTAGCTCAAAATGGCATAAGAACCTTGGTTAGCTCATGAATATTGTATACTTAGCTTGTTTTCCTCTAAAATGGTATAATTAGCCCATTTAGCTCCAAAAAGACAAAATTACGTAATTTAGCTCCAACAAGAGGAGAAGAGGAGAAGAAATAGGCAAAATGAAAAGAAAGAAAGAAGAAGAAGAAGAAGAAGAAGAAGAAGAAGAGAAGAAGGAGAAGGAGGAGGAGGAGGAGGAGGAGAATTAGAAGGCCAAGGACCTTCTAGTCCTTCTCCTCCTCCTCCTTCTGCTCCTTCTTCTTGATTTCTTCTTCTTCTCCTCTTCCTCCTCTTTCTTCTCCTCTTTCATATTATCCTTGCTTTGATTAACCCAACAATTACATAATTAGCCCATTTAGCTCCAAAATACCATAATAAGCTCAAAATTGCATAAGAACATTGGTTAGCTCATGAATATTATATACTTAGCTTGTTTTCCTCTAAAATGGGATAATTAGCCCATTTAGCTCCAAAAAGACATAATTAGGTAATTTAGCTCCAACAAGAGGAGAAGAGGAGAAGAAATAGGCAAAATGAAAAGAAAGAAGAAGAAGAAGAAGAGAAGAAGGAGAAGGAGGAGGAGGAGGAGGAGGAGAAGGCCAAGGACCTTCTAGTCCTTCTCCTCCTTCTTGATTTCTTCTTATTCTCCTCCTCCTCCTCTTTCTTCTCCTATTTCCTATTATCCTTGCTTTAATTAACCCAACAATGACATAATTAGCCCATTTAGCTCCAAAATACCACAATAAGTTTAAAATGGCATAAGAACCTTGGTTAGCTCATGAATATTATATACTTAGCTTGTCTTCCACTAAAATGGGATAATTGGCCCATTTAGCTCCAAAAAGACATAATTAGGTAATTTAGCTCCAACAAGAGGAGAAGAGGAGAATAAATAGGCAATGAAAAGAAAGAAGAAGAAGAAGAAGAGAAGAAGGAGAAGGAGGAGAAGGAGGAGGAGGAGGAGGAGGAGGAGGAAGAGGAGAAGGCCAAGGACCTTCTAGTCCTTCTCCTCCTCCTCCTTCTCCTCCTTCTCCTCCTTCTTCTTGATTTCTTCTTCTTCTCCTCCTCCTCCACTTTCTTCTCCTCTTTCATATTATACTTGCTTTAATTAACCCAACAATGACATAATTAGCCCATTTAGCTCCAAAATACCATAATAAGCTCAAAATGGCATAAGAACCTTGGTTATCTCATGAATATTATATACTTAGCTTGTTTTCCTCTAAAACAGGATAATTAGCCCATTTAGCTCCAAAATACCATAATAAGCTCAAAATGGCATAAGAACCTTGGTTATCTCATGAATATTATATACTTAGCTTGTTTTCCTCTAAAACAGGATAATTAGCCCATTTAGCTCCAAAAAGACATAATTAGGTAATTTAGCTCCAACAAGAGGAGAAGAGGAGATGAAATAGGCAAAATGAAAAGAAAGAAGAAGAAGAAAAAGAAGAAGAAGAAGAGAAGGAGGAGAAGGAGGAGGAGGAGAAGGAGAAGGCCAAGGACCTTCTAGTCCTTCTCCTCCTCGTCCTTCTCCTCCTTCTCATCCTTCTTCTTGATTTCTTCTTCTTCTCCTCCTCCTCCTCTTTCTTCTCCTCTTTCATATTATCCTTGCTTTAATTTCCCCAACAATGACATAATTAGCCCATTTAGCTCCAAAATACCATAATAAGCTCAAAATGGCATAAGAACCTTGGTCAGCTCATGAATATTATATACTTAGCTTGTCTTCCACTAAAATGGGATAATTGGCCCATTTAGCTCCAAAAGACATAATTAGGTAATTTAGCTCCAACAAGATGAGAAGAGGAGAATAAATAGGCAAAATGAAAAGAAAGAAGAAGAAGAAGAAGAGAAGAAGGATAAGGAGGAGAAGGAGGAGGAGGAGGAGGAGGAGGAGAAGGCCAAGGACCTTCTAGTCCTTCTCCTCCTCCTCTTTCTCCTCCTGCTCCTCCTTCTTCTTCATTTCTTCTTCTTCTCCTCCTCCTCCTCTTTCTTCTCCTCTTTCATATTATCCTTGCTTTAATTAACCCAACAATGACATAATTAGCCCATTTAGCTCCAATATACCATAATAAGCTCAAAATGGCATAAGAACCTTGGTTAGCTCATGAATATTATATACTTAGCTTGTTTTCCTCTAAAATGGGATAATTAGCCCATTTAGCTCCAAAAAGACATAATTACGTAATTTAGCTCCAACAAGAGGAGAAGAGGAGAAGAAATAGGCAAAATGAAAATAAAGAAAGAAGAAGAAGAAGAAGAAGAAGAAGAGAAGATGGAGAAGGAGCAGGAGGAGGAGGAGGAGAAGGAGAAGGCCAAGGACCTTCTAGTCCTTCTCCTCCTCCTCCTTCTCCTCCTTCTTCTTGATTTCTTCTTCTTCTCCTCTTCCTCCTCTTTCTTCTCCTCTTTCATATTATCCTTGCTTTAATTAACACAACAATGACATAATTAGCCCATGTAGCTCCAAAAATACCATAATAAGCTCAAAATGGCATAAGAACATTGGTTAGCTCATGAATATTATATACTTAGCTTGTTTTCCTCTAAAATGGGATAATTACCCCATTTAGCTCCAAAAATACATAATTAGGTAATTTAGCTCCAACAAGAGGAGAAGAGGAGAAGAAATAGGCAAAATGAAAAGAAAGAAGAAGAAGAAGAAGAGAAGAAGGAGAAGGAGGAGGAGGAGGAGGAGGAGAAGGCCAAGGACCTTCTAGTCCTTCTCCTCCTCCTCCTTCTCCTCCTTCTTGATTTCTTCTTCTTCTCCTCCTCCTCCTCTTTCTTCTCCTCTTTCCTATTATCCTTGCTTTAATTAACCCAACAATGACATAATTAGCCCATTTAGCTCCAAAATACCACAATAAGTTCAAAATGGCATAAGAACCTTGGTTAGCTCATGAATATTATATACTTAGCTTGTCTTCCACTAAAATGGGATAATTGGCCCATTTAGCTCCCAAAAGACATAATTAGGTAATTTAGCTCCAACAAGAGGAGAAGAGGAGAATAAATAGGCAAAATGAAAAGAAAGAAGAAGAAGAAGAAGAAGAGAAGAAGAAGAAGGAGGAGAAGGAGGAGGAGGAGGAGGAGGAAGAGGAGAAGGCCAAGGACCTTCTAGTCCTTCTCCTCCTCCTCCTTCTCCTCCTTCTTCTTGATTTCTTCTTCTTCTTCTCTTCCTCCTCTTTCTTCTCCTCTTTCATATTATCCTTGCTTTAATTAACCCAACAATGACATAATTAGCCCATTTAGCTCCAAAATACCATAATAAGCTCAAAATGGCATAAGAACATTGGTTAGCTCATGAATATTATATACTTAGCTTGTTTTCCTCTAAAATGGGCTAATTAGCCCATTTAGCTCCAAAAAGACATAATTAGGTAATTTAGCTCCAACAAGAGGAGAAGAGGAGAAGAATTAGGCAAAATGAAAAGAAAGAAGAAGAAGAAGAAGAGAAGAAGGAGAAGGAGGAGGAGGAGGAGGAGGAGAAGGCCAAGGACCTTCTAGTCCTTCTCCTCCTCCCCCTTCTCCTCCTTCTTGATTTCTTCTTCTTCTCCTCCTCCTCCTCTTTCTTCTCCTCTTTCCTATTATCCTTGCTTTAATTAACCCAACAATGACATGATTAGCCCATTTAGCTCCAAAATACCACAATAAGTTCAAAATGGCATAAGAACCTTGCTTAGCTCATGAATATTATATACTTAGCTTGTATTCCACTAAAATGGGATAATTGGCCCATTTAGCTCCAAAAAGACATAATTAGGTAATTTAGCTCCAACAAGAGGAGAAGAGGAGAATAAATAGGCAAAATGAAAAGAAAGAAGAAGAAGAAGAAGAGAAGAAGGAGAAGGAGGAGGAGGAGGAGGAAGAGGAGAAGGCCAAGGACCTTCTAGTCCTTCTCCTCCTCCTCCTTCTCCTCCTTCTCATCCTTCTTCTTGATTTCTTCTTCTTCTCCTCCTCCTCCTCTTTCATATTATCCTTGCTTTAATTTCCCCAACAATGACATAATTAGCCCATTTAGCTCCAAAATACCATAATAAGCTCAAAATGGCATAAGAACCTTGGTTAGCTCATGAATATTATATACTTACCTTGTTTTCCTCTAAAATGGGATAATTAGCCCATTTAGCTCCAAAAAGACATAATTAGGTAATTTAGCTCCAACAAGAGGAGAAGAGGAGAAGAAATAGGTAAAATGAAAAGAAAGAAGAAGAAGAAGAAGAAGAAGAGAAGACGGAGAAGGAGGAGGAGGAGGAGGAGGAAAAGGCCAAGGACCTTCTAGTCCTTCTCCTCCTCCTCCTTCTCCTCCTTCTCCTCCTTCTTCTTGATTTCTTCTTCTCCTCCTCCTCCTCTTTCTTCTCCTCTTTCGTATTATCCTTGCTTTAATTAACCCAACAATGACATAATTAGCCCATTTAGCTCCAAAATACCATAATAAGCTCAAAATGGCATCAGAGCTTTGGTTAGCTCATGAATATTATATACTTAGCTTGTTTTCCTCTAAAATGGGATAATTATCCCATTTAGCTCCAAAAACACATAATTAGGTAATTTAGCTCCAACAAGAGGAGAAGAGTAGAAGAAATAGGCAAAATGAAAAGAAAGAAAGAAGAAGAAGAAGAAGAAGAAGAAGAAGAAGAAGAGAAGAAGGAGAAGGAGGAGGAGGAGGAGGAGGAGAAGGAGAAGGCCAAGGACCTTCTAGTCCTTCTCCTCCTCCTCCTTCTCCTCATTCTTCTTGATTTCTTCTTCTTCTTCTCTTCCTCCTCTTTCTTCTCCTCTTTCATATTATCCTTGCTTTAATTAACCCAACAATGACATAATTAGCCCATTTAGCTCCAAAATACCATAATAATCTCAAAATGGCATAAGAACATTGGTTAGCTCATGAATATTATATACTTAGCTTGTTTTCCTCTAAAATGGGATAATTAGCCCATTTAGCTCCAAAAAGACATAATTAGGTAATTTAGCTCCAACAAGAGGAGAAGAGGAGAAGAAATAGGCAAAATGAAAAGAAAGAAGAAGAAGAAGAAGAGAAGAAGGAGAAGGAGGAGGAGGAGGAGGAGGAGAAGGCCAAGGACCTTCTAGTCCTTCTCCTCCTCCCCCTTCTCCTCCTTGATTTCTTCTTCTTCTCCTCCTCCTCCTCTTTCTTCTCCTCTTTCCTATTACCCTTGCTTTAATTAACCCAACAATGACATGATTAGCCCATTTAGCTCCAAAATACCACAATAAGTTCAAAATGGCATAAGAACCTTGGTTAGCTCATGAATATTATATACTTAGCTTGTATTCCACTAAAATGGGATAATTGGCCCATTTAGCTCCAAAAAGACATAATTAGGTAATTTAGCTCCAACAAGAGGAGAAGAGGAGAATAAATAGGCAAAATGAAAAGAAAGAAGAAGAAGAAGAAGAGAAGAAGGAGAAGGAGGAGGAGGAGGAGGAGGAGGAGGAAGAGGAGAAGGCCAAGGACCTTCTAGTCCTTCTCCTCCTCCTCCTTCTCCTCCTTCTCATCCTTCTTCTTGATTTCTTCTTGTTCTCCTCCTCCTCCTCTTTCTTCTCCTCTTTCATATTATCCTTGCTTTAATTTCCCCAACAATGACATAATTAGCCCATTTAGCTCCAAAATACCATAATAAGCTCAAAATGGCATAAGAACCTTGGTTAGCTCATGAATATTATATACTTACCTTGTTTTCCTCTAAAATGGGATAATTAGCCCATTTAGCTCCAAAAATACATAATTAGGTAATTTAGCTCCAACAAGAGGAGAAGAGGAGAAGAAATAGGTAAAATGAAAAGAAAGAAGAAGAAGAAGAAGAAGAAGAGAAGAAGGAGAAGGAGGAGGAGGAGGAGGAGGAAAAGGCCAAGGACCTTCTAGTCCTTCTCCTCCTCCTCCTTCTCCTCCTTCTCCTCCTTCTTCTTGATTTCTTCTTCTTCTCCTCCTCCTCCTCTTTCTTCTCCTCTTTCGTATTATCCTTGCTTTAATTAACCCAACAATGACATAATTAGCCCATTTAGCTCCAAAATACCATAATAAGCTCAAAATGGCATAAGAACTTTGGTTAGCTCATGAATATTATATACTTAGCTTGTTTTCCTCTAAAATGGCATAATTATCCCATTTAGCTCCAAAAAGAGATAATTAGGTAATTTAGCTCCAACAAGAGGAGAAAAGTAGAAGAAATAGGCAAAATGAAAAGAAAGAAAGAAGAAGAAGAAGAAGAAGAAGAAGAAGAGAAGAAGGAGAAGGAGGAGGAGGAGGAGGAGGAGAAGGAGAAGGCCAAGGACCTTCTAGTCCTTCTCCTCCTCCTCCTTCTCCTCCTTCTTCTTGATTTCTTCTTCTTCTTCTCTTCCTCCTTTTTCTTCTCCTCTTTCATATTATCCTTGCTTTAATTAACCCAACAATGACATAATTAGCCCATTTAGCTCCAAAATACCATAATAAGCTCAAAATGGCATAAGAACATTGGTTAGCTCATGAATATTATATACTTAGCTTGTTTTCCTCTAAAATGGGATAATTAGCCCATTTAGCTCCAAAAAGACTTAATTAGGTAATTTAGCTCCAACAAGAGGAGAAGAGTAGAAGAAATAGGCAAAATGAAAAGAAAGAAAGAAGAAGAAGAAGAAGAAGAAGAAGAAGAGAAGAAGGAGAAGGAGGAGGAGGAGGAGGAGGAGAAGGAGAAGGCCAAGGACCTTCTAGTCCTTCTCCTCCTCCTCCTTCTCCTCCTTCTTCTTGATTTCTTCTTCTTCTTCTCTTCCTCCTTTTTCTTCTCCTCTTTCATATTATCCTTGCTTTAATTAACCCAACAATGACATAATTAGCCCATTTAGCTCCAAAATACCATAATAAGCTCAAAATGGCATAAGAACATTGGTTAGCTCATGAATATTATATACTTAGCTTGTTTTCCTCTAAAATGGGATAATTAGCCCATTTAGCTCCAAAAAGACATAATTAGGTAATTTAGCTCCAACAAGAGGAGAAGAGTAGAAGAAATAGGCAAAATGAAAAGAAAGAAAGAAGAAGAAGAAGAAGAAGAAGAAGAAGAGAAGAAGGAGAAGGAGGAGGAGGAGGAGGAGGAGAAGGAGAAGGCCAAGGACCTTCTAGTCCTTCTCCTCCTCCTCCTTCTCCTCCTTCTTCTTGATTTCTTCTTCTTCTTCTCTTCCTCCTCTTTCTTCTCCTCTTTCATATTATCCTTGCTTTAATTAACCCAACAATGACATGATTAGCCCATTTAGCTCCAAAATACCACAATAAGTTCAAAATGGCATAAGAACCTTGGTTAGCTCATGAATATTATATACTTAGCTTGTATTCCACTAAAATGCGATAATTGGCCCATTTAGCTCCAAAAATACATAATTAGGTAATTTAGCTCCAACAAGAGGAGAAGAGGAGAATAAATAGGCAAAATGAAAAGAAAGAAGAAGAAGAAGAAGAGAAGAAGGAGAAGGAGGAGGAGGAGGAGGAGGAGGAGGAAGAGGAGAAGGCCATGGACCTTCTAGTCCTTCTCCTCCTCCTCCTTCTCCTCCTTCTCATCCTTCTTCTTGATTTCTTCTTCTTCTCCTCCTCCTCCTCTTTCTTCTCCTCTTTCATATTATCCTTGCTTTAATTTCCCCAACAATGACATAATTAGCCCATTTAGCTCCAAAATACCATAATAAGCTCAAAATGGCATAAGAACCTTGGTTAGCTCATGAATATTATATACTTAGCTTGTTTTCCTCTAAAACGGGATAATTATCCCATTTAGCTCCAAAAAGACATAATTAGGTAATTTAGCTCCAACAAGAGGAGAAGAGTAGAAGAAATAGGAAAAATGAAAAGAAAGAAAGAAGAAGAAGAAGAAGAAGAAGAAGAGAAGAAGGAGAAGGAGGAGGAGGAGGAGGAGGAGAAGGAGAAGGCCAAGGACCTTCTAGTCCTTCTCCTCCTCCTCCTTCTCCTCCTTCTTGATTTCTTCTTCTTCTTCTCTTCCTCCTTTTTCTTCTCCTCTTTCATATTATCCTTGCTTTAATTAACCCAACAATGACATAATTAGCCCATTTAGCTCCAAAATACCATAATAAGCTCAAAATGGCATAAGAACATTGGTTAGCTCATGAATATTATATACTTAGCTTGTTTTCCTCTAAAATGGGATAATTAGCCCATTTAGCTCCAAAAAGACATAATTTGGTAATTTAGCTCCAACAAGAGGAGAAGAGGAGATGAAATAGGCAAAATGAAAAGAAAGAAGAAGAAGAAAAAGAAGAAGAAGAAGAGAAGGAGGAGAAGGAGGAGGAGGAGAAGGAGAAGGCCAAGGACCTTCTAGTCCTTCTCCTCCTCCTCCTTATCCTCCTTCTCATCCTTCTTCTCTATTTCTTCTTCTTCTCCTCCTCCTCCTCTTTCTTCTCCTCTTTCATATTATCCTTGCTTTAATTTCCCCAACAATGACATAATTAGCCCATTTAGCTCCAAAATACCATAATAAGCTCAAAATGGCATAAGAACATAGGTTAGCTCATGAATATTATATACTTAGCTTGTTTTCCTCTATAATGGGATAATTAGCCCATTTAGCTCCAAAAAGACATAATTAGGTAATTTAGCTCCAACAAGAGGAGAAGAGGAGAAGAAATAGGCAAAATGAAAAGAAAGAAGAAGAAGAAGAAGAGAAGAAGGAGAAGGAGGAGGAGGAGGAGGAGGAGAAGGCCAAGGACCTTCTAGTCCTTCTCCTCCTCCCCCTTCTCCTCCTTCTTGATTTCTTCATCTTCTCCTCCTCCTCCTCTTTCTTCTCCTCTTTCCTATTATCCTTGCTTTAATTAACCCAACAATGACATGATTAGCCCATTTAGCTCCAAAATACCACAATAAATTCAAAATGGCATAAGAACCTTGGTTAGCTCATGAATATTATATACTTAGCTTGTATTCCACTAAAATGGGATAATTGGCCCATTTAGTTCCAAAAAGACATAATTAGGTAATTTAGCTCCAACAAGAGGAGAAGAGGAGAATAAATAGGCAAAATGAAAAGAAAGAAGAAGAAGAAGAAGAGAAGAAGGAGAAGGAAGAGGAGGAGGAGGAGGAGGAGGAAGAGGAGAAGGCCAAGGACCTTCTAGTCCTTCTCCTCCTCCTCCTTCTCCTCCTTCTCCTCCTTCTTCTTGATTTCTTCTTCTTCTCCTCCTCCTCCGCTTTCTTCTCCTCTTTCATATTATACTTGCTTTAATTAACCCAACAATGACATAATTAGCCCATTTAGCTCCAAAATACCATAATAAGCTCAAAATGGCATAAGAACCTTGGTTATCTCATGAATATTATATACTTAGCTTGTTTTCCTCTAAAACGGGATAATTAGCCCATTTAGCTCCAAAAAGACATAATTTGGTAATTTAGCTCCAACAAGAGGAGAAGAGGAGATGAAATAGGCAAAATGAAAAGAAAGAAGAAGAAGAAAAAGAAGAAGAAGAAGAGAAGGAGGAGAAGGAGGAGGAGGAGAAGGAGAAGGCCAAGGACCTTCTAGTCCTTCTCCTCCTCCTCCTTATCCTCCTTCTCATCCTTCTTCTCTATTTCTTCTTCTTCTCCTCCTCCTCCTCTTTCTTCTCCTCTTTCATATTATCCTTGCTTTAATTTCCCCAACAATGACATAATTAGCCCATTTAGCTCCAAAATACCATAATAAGCTCAAAATGGCATAAGAACATTGGTTAGCTCATGAATATTATATACTTAGCTTGTTTTCCTCTAAAATGGGATAATTAGCCCATTTAGCTCCAAAAAGACATAATTAGGTAATTTAGCTCCAACAAGAGGAGAAGAGGAGAAGAAATAGGCAAAATGAAAAGAAAGAAGAAGAAGAAGAAGAGAAGAAGGAGAAGGAGGAGGAGGAGGAGGAGGAGAAGGCCAAGGACCTTCTAGTCCTTCTCCTCCTCCCCCTTCTCCTCCTTCTTGATTTCTTCATCTTCTCCTCCTCCTCCTCTTTCTTCTCCTCTTTCCTATTATCCTTGCTTTAATTAACCCAACAATGACATGATTAGCCCATTTAGCTCCAAAATACCACAATAAGTTCAAAATGGCATAAGAACCTTGGTTAGCTCATGAATATTATATACTTAGCTTGTATTCCACTAAAATGGGATAATTGGCCCATTTAGTTCCAAAAAGACATAATTAGGTAATTTAGCTCCAACAAGAGGAGAAGAGGAGAATAAATAGGCAAAATGAAAAGAAAGAAGAAGAAGAAGAAGAGAAGAAGGAGAAGGAAGAGGAGGAGGAGGAGGAGGAGGAGGAAGAGGAGAAGGCCAAGGACCTTCTAGTCCTTCTCCTCCTCCTCCTTCTCCTCCTTCTCCTCCTTCTTCTTGATTTCTTCTTCTTCTCCTCCTCCTCCGCTTTCTTCTCCTCTTTCATATTATACTTGCTTTAATTAACCCAACAATGACATAATTAGCCCATTTAGCTCCAAAATACCATAATAAGCTCAAAATGGCATAAGAACCTTGGTTATCTCATGAATATTATATACTTAGCTTGTTTTCCTCTAAAACGGGATAATTAGCCCATTTAGCTCCAAAAAGACATAATTTGGTAATTTAGCTCCAACAAGAGGAGAAGAGGAGATGAAATAGGCAAAATGAAAAGAAAGAAGAAGAAGAAAAAGAAGAAGAAGAAGAGAAGGAGGAGAAGGAGGAGGAGGAGAAGGAGAAGGCCAAGGACCTTCTAGTCCTTCTCCTCCTCCTCCTTATCCTCCTTCTCATCCTTCTTCTCTATTTCTTCTTCTTCTCCTCCTCCTCCTCTTTCTTCTCCTCTTTCATATTATCCTTGCTTTAATTTCCCCAACAATGACATAATTAGCCCATTTAGCTCCAAAATACCATAATAAGCTCAAAATGGCATAAGAACCTTGGTTAGCTCATGAATATTATATACTTAGATTGTTTTCCTCTAAAATGGGATAATTAGCCCATTTAGCTCCAAAAAGACATAATTAGGTAATTTAGCTCCAACAAGAGGAGAAGAGGAGAAGAAATATGTAAAATGAAAGGAAAGAAGAATAAGAAGAAGAAGAAGAAGAAGAGAAGAAGGAGAAGGAGGAGGAGGAGGAGGAGGAAAAGGCCAAGGACCTTCTAGTCCTTCTCCTCCTCCTCCTTCTCCTCCTTCTCCTCCTTCTTCTTGATTTCTTCTTCTTCTCCTCCTCCTCCTCTTTCTTCTCCTCTTTCATATTATCCTTGCTTTAATTAACCCAACAATGACATAATTAGCCCATTTAGCTCCAAAATACCATAAGAAGCTCAAAATGGCATAAGAACTTTAGTTAGCTCATGAATATTATATACTTAGCTTGTTTTCCTCTAAAATGGGATAATTAGCCCATTTAGCTCCAAAAAGACATAATTAGGTAATTTAGCTCCAACAAGAGGAGAAGAGTAGAATAAATAGGCAAAATGAAAAGAAAGAAGAAGAAGAAGAAGAGAAGAAGGAGAAGGAGGAGAAGGAGGAGAAGGAGGAGGAGGAGGAGGAGAAGGCCAAGGACCTGCTAGTCCTTCTCCTCCTCCTCTTTCTCCTCCTGCTCCTCCTTCTTCTTGATATCTTCTTCTTCTCCCCCTCCTCCTCTTTCTTCTCCTCTTGCATATTATCCTTGCTTTAATTAACCCAACAATGACATAATTAGCCCATTTAGCTCCAATATACCATAATAATCTCAAAATGGCATAAGAACCTTGGTTAGCTCATGAATATTATATACTTAGCTTGTTTTCCTCTAAAATGGGATAATTAGCCCATTTAGCTGCAAAAAGACATAATTAGGTAATTTAGCTCCAACAAGAGGAGAAGAGGTGAAGAAATAGGCAAAATGAAAAGAACGAAGAAGAAGAAGAAGAAGAAGAAGAAGAGAAGAAGGAGAAGGAGGAGGAGGAGGAGGAGGAAAAGGCCAAGGACCTTCTAGTCCTTCTCCTCCTCCTCCTTCTCCTCCTTCTCCTCCTTCTTCTTGATTTCTTCTTCTTCTCCTCCTCCTCCTCTTTCTTCTCCTCTTTCATATTATCCTTGCTTTAATTAACCCAACAATGACATAATTAGCCCATTTAGCTCCAAAATACAATAATAAGCTCAAAATGGCATAAGAACTTTAGTTAGCTCATGAATATTATATACTTAGCTTGTTTTCCTCTAAAATGGGATAATTAGCCCATTTAGCTCCAAAAATACATAATTAGGTAATTTAGCTCCAACAAGAGGAGAAGAGTAGAAGAAATAGGCAAAATGAAAAGAAAGAAGAAGAAGAAGAAGAGAAGAAGGAGAAGGAGGAGAAGGAGGAGGAGGAGGAGGAGAAGGCCAAGGACCTTCTAGTCCTTCTCCTCCTCCTCTTTCTCCTCCTGCTCCTCCTTCTTCTTGATATCTTCTTCTTCTCCTCCTCCTCCTCTTTCTTCTCCTCTTGCATATTATCCTTGCTTTAATTAACCCAACAATGACATAATTAGCCCATTTAGCTCCAATATACCATAATAAGCTCAAAATGGCATAAGAACCTTGGTTAGCTCATGAATATTATATACTTAGCTTGTTTTCCTCTAAAATGGGATAATTAGCCCATTTAGCTCCAAAAAGACATAATTAGGTAATTTAGCTCCAACAAGAGGAGAAGAGGAGAAGAAATAGGCAAAATAAAAAGAAAGAAAGAAGAAGAAGAAGAAGAAGAAGAACAAGAGAAGAAGGAGAAGGAGGAGGAGGAGGAGGAGGAGAAGGAGAAGGCCAAGGACCTTCTAGTCCTTCTCCTCCTCCTCCTTCTCCTCCTTCTTCTTGATTTCTTCTTCTTCTCCTCTACCTCCTCTTTCTTCTCCTCTTTCATATTATCCTTGCTTTAATTAACCCAACAATGACATAATTAGCCCATTTAGCTCCAAAATACCATAATAAGCTCAAAATGGCATAAGAACATTGGTTAGCTCATGAATATTATATACTTAGCTTGTTTTCCTCTAAAATGGGATAATTAGCCCATTTAGCTCCAAAAAGACATAATTAGGTAATTTAGCTCCAACAAGAGGAGAAGAGGAGAAGAAATAGGCAAAATGAAAAGAAACAAGAAGAAGAAGAAGAAGAGAAGAAGGAGAAGGAGGAGGAGGAGGAGGAGGAGAAGGCCAAGGCCTTCTAGTCCTTCTCGTCCTCCTCCTTCTCCTCCTTCTTGATTTCTTCTTCTTCTCCTCATCCTCCTCCTCTTTCTTCTCCTCTTTCATATTATCATTGCTTTAATTAACCCAACAATGACATAATTAGCCCATTTAGCTCCAAAATACCATAATAACCTCAAAACGACATAAGAACCTTGGTTAGCTCATGCATATTATATAATTAGCTTGTTTTCCTCTAAAATGGGATAATTATACCATTTAGCTCCAAAAAGACATAATTGGGTAATTTAGCTCCAACAAGAGGAGAAGAGGAGAAGAAATAGGAAAAATGAAAAGAAAGAAGAAGAAGAAGAAGAAGAAGAAGAGAAGAAGGAGAAGGAGGAGGAGAAGGCCAAGGACCTTCTAGTCCTTCTCCTCCTCCTCCTTCTCCTCCTTCTCCTCCTTATTCTTGATTTCTTCTTCTTCTCCTCCTCTTTCTTCTCGTCTTTCATATTATCCTTACTTTAATTAACCCAACAATGACATAATTAGCCCATTTAGCTCTAAAATACCATAATAATCTCAAAATGGCATAAGAACCTTGGTTAGCTCATGAATATTATATACTTAGCTTGTTTTCCTCTAAAATGGGATAATTAGCCCATTTAGCTCCAAAAAGACATAATTAGGTAATTTAGCTCCAACAAGAGGAGAAGAGGTGAAGAAATAGGCAAAATGAAAAGAAAGAAGAAGAAGAAGAAGAAGATAAGAAGGAGAAGGTCGAGGAGGAGGAGGAGGAGGAGGAGGAGAAGGCCAAGGACGTTCTAGTACTTCTCCTCCTCCTCCTTCTCCTCCTTCTCCTCCTTCTTCCAAATTTCTTCTTCTTCTCCTCCTCCTCCTCTTTCTTCTCCTCTTTCATATTATCCTTGCTTTAATTAACCCAACAATGACATAATTAGCCCATTTAGCTCCAAAATACCATAATAAGCTCAAAATGGCATAAGAACCTTGGTTAGCTCATGAATATTGTATACTTAGCTTGTTTTCTTCTAAAATGGGATAATTAGCCCATTTAGCTCCAAAAAGACATAATTAGATAATTTAGCTCCAACAAGAGGAGAAGAGGAGAAGAAATAGGCAAAATGAAAAGAAAGAAGAAGAAGAAGAAGAGAAGAAGGAGAAGGAGCAGAAGGAGGAGGAGGAGGAGGAAGAGGAGAAGGCCAAGGACCTTCTAGTCCTTCTCCTCCTCCTCCTTCTCCTCCTTCTCCTACTTGTTCTTGATTTCTTCTTCTTCTCCTCCTCCTCCTCTTTCTTCTCCTCTTTCATACTATCCTTGCTTTAGTTAACCCAACAATGACATAATTAGCCCATTTAGCCCCAAAATACCATAATAAGTTCTAAATGGCATAAGAACCTTGGTTAGCTCATGAATATTATATACTGAGCTTGTTTTCCTCTAAAATGGGATAATTAGCCCATTTAGCTCCAAAAAGACATAATTAGGTAATTTAGCTCCAACAAGAGGAGAACAGGAGAAGAAATAGGCAAAATGAAAAGAAAGAAGAAGAAGAAGAAGAGAAGAAGGAGAAGGAGGAGGAGGAGGAGGAGGAGGAGAAGGCCAAGGACCTTCTAGTCCTTCTCCTCCTCCTCCTTCTCCTCCTTCTTGATTTCTTCTTCTTCTCCTCCTCCTCCTCTTTCTTCTCCTCTTTCCTATTATCCTTGCTTTAATTAACCTATAAATGACATAATTAGCCCATTTAGCTCCAAAATACCACAATAAGTTCAAAATGGCATAAGAACCTTGGTTAGCTCATGAATATTATATACTTAGCTTGTCTTCCACTAAAATGGGATAATTGGCCCATTTAGCTACAAAAAGACATAATTAGGTAATTAACTCCAACAAGAGGAGAAGAGGAGAAGAAATAGGCAAAATGAAAGAAAGAAGAAGAAGAAGAAGAGAAGAAGGAGAAGGAGGAGAAGGAGGAGGAGGAGGAGGAGAAGGCCAAGGACCTTCTAGTCCTTCTCCTCCTCCTCCTTCTCCTCATTCTCCTCCTTCTTGATTTCTTCTTCTTGTCCTCCTCCTCCTCCTCTTTCTTCTCCTCTTTCATATTATCCTTTCTTTAATTAACCCAAGAATGACATAATTAGCCCATTTAGCTCCAAAATACCATAATAAGCTCAAAACGGCATAAGAACCTTGGTTAGCTCATGAATATTATATAATTAGCTTGTTTTCCTCTAAAATGGGATAATTATACCATTTAGCTCCAAAAAGACATAATTGGGTAATTTGGCTCCAACAAGAGGAGAAGAGGAGAAGAAATAGGCAAAATGAAAAGAAAGAAGAAGAAGAAGAAGAAGAAGAAGAGAAGAAGGAGAAGGAGGAGGAGGAGAAGGCCAAGGACCTTCTAGTCCTTCTACTCCTCCTCCTTCTCCTCCTTCTCCTCCTTCTTCTTGATTTCTTATTCTTCTCCTCCTCCTCCTCTTTCTTCTCCTCTTTCATATTATCCTTGCTTTAATTTCCCCAACAATGACATAATTAGGCCATTTAGCTCCAAAATACCATAATAAGCTCAAAATGGCATAAGAACCTTGGTTAGCTCATGAATATTATATACTTAGCTTGTTTTCCTCTAAAATGGGATAATTAACCCATTTAGCTCCAAAAAGACATAATTAGGTAATTTAGCTCCAACAAGAGGAGAAGAGGAGAAGAAATAGGCAAAATGAAAAGAAAGAAGAAGAAGAAGAAGAAGAGAAGAAGGAGAAGGAGGAGGAGGAGGAGGAGAAGGCCAAGGACCTTCTAGTCCTTCTCCTCCTCCTCCTTCTCCTCATTCTCCTCCTTCTTCTTGATTTCTTCTTCTTCTCCTCCTCCTCCTCCTCTTTCTTCTCCTCTTTCATATTATCCTTTCTTTAATTAACCCAAGAATGACATAATTAGCCCATTTAGCTCCAAAATACCATAATAAGCTCAAAACGGCATAAGAACCTTGGTTAGCTCATGAATATTATATAATTAGCTTGTTTTCCTCTAAAATGGGATAATTATACCATTTAGCTCCAAAAAGACATAATTGGGTAATTTGGCTCCAACAAGAGGAGAAGAGGAGAAGAAATAGGCAAAATGAAAAGAAAGAAGAAGAAGAAGAAGAAGAAGAAGAAGAAGAAGAGAAGAAGGAGAAGGAGGAGGAGGAGAAGGCCAAGGACCTTCTAGTCCTTCTACTCCTCCTCCTTCTCCTCCTTCTCCTCCTTCTTCTTGATTTCTTCTTCTTCTCCTCCTCTTTCTTCTCCTCTTTCATATTATCCTTACTTTAATTAACCCAACAATGACGTAATTAGCCCATTTAGCTCCAAAATACCATAATAATCTCAAAATGGCATAAGAACCTTGGTTAGCTCATGAATATTATATACTTAGCTTGTTTTCCTCTAAAATGGGATAATTAGCCCATTTAGCTCCAAAAAGACATAATTAGGTAATTTAGCTCCAACAAGAGGAGAAGAGGTGAAGAAATAGGCAAAATGAAAAGAAAGAAGAAGAAGAAGAAGATAAGAAGGAGAAGGAGGAGGAGGAGGAGGAGAAGGCCAAGGACGTTCTAGTCCTTCTCCTCCTTCTCCTTCTCCTCCTTCTCCTCCTTTTTCTCGATTTCTTCTTCTTCTTCTCCTCCTCCTCTTTCTTCTCCTCTTTCATATTATCCTTGCTTTAATTAACCCAACAATGACATAATTAGCCCATTTAGCTCCAAAATACCATAATAAGCTCAAAATGGCAAAAGAACCTTGGTTAGCTCATGAATATTATATACTTAGCTTGTTTTCCTGTAAAATGGGATCATTAGCCCATTTAGCTCGAAAAAGACATAATTAGGTAATTTAGCTCCAACAAGAGGAGAAGAGGAGAAGAAATAGGCAAAATGAAAAGAAAGAAGAAGAAGAAGAAGAGAAGAAGGAGAAGGAGGAGAAGGAGGAGGAAGAGGAGGAGGAAGAGGAGAAGGCCAAGGACCTTCTAGTCCTTCTCCTGCTCCTCCTTCTCCTCCTTCTCCTCCTTCTTCTTGATTTCTTCTTCTTCTCCTCCTCTTTCTTCTCGTCTTTCATATTATCCTTACTTTAATTAACCCAACAATGACATAATTAGCCCATTTAGCTCTAAAATACCATAATAATCTCAAAATGGCATAAGAACCTTGGTTAGCTCATGAATATTATATACTTAGCTTGTTTTCCTCTAAAATGGGATAATTAGCCCATTTAGCTCCAAAAAGACATAATTAGGTAATTTAGCTCCAACAAGAGGAGAAGAGGTGAAGAAATAGGCAAAATGAAAAGAAAGAAGAAGAAGAAGAAGAAGAAGAAGAAGAAGATAAGAAGGAGAAGGTCGAGGAGGAGGAGGAGGAGGAGGAGGAGAAGGCCAAGGACGTTCTAGTACTTCTCCTCCTCCTCCTTCTCCTCCTTCTCCTCCTTCTTCCAAATTTCTTCTTCTTCTCCTCCTCCTCCTCTTTCTTCTCCTCTTTCATATTATCCTTGCTTTAATTAACCCAACAATGACATAATTAGCCCATTTAGCTCCAATATACCATAATAAGCTCAAAATGGCATAAGAACCTTGGTTAGCTGATGAATATTATATACTTAGCCTGTTTTCCTCTAACATGGGATAATTAGCCCATTTAGCTCCAAAAAGACATAATTAGGTAATTTAGCTCCAACAAGAGGAGAAGAGGATAAGAAATAGATAAAATTAAAAGATAGAAGAAGAACAAGAACAAGAACAAGAAGAAGAGAAGAAGGAGAAGGAGGAGCAGGAGGAGGAGGAGAAGGAGAAGGCCAAGGACCTTCTAGTCCTTCTCCTCCTCCTCCTTCTCCTCCTTCTCCTCCTTCTTCTTGATTTCTTATTCTTCTCCTCCTCCTCCTATTTCTTCTCCTCTTTCATATTATCCTTGCTTTAATTTCCCCAACAATGACATAATTAGGCCATTTAGCTCCAAAATACCATAATAAGCTCAAAATGGCATAAGAACCTTGGTTAGCTCATGAATATTATATACTTAGCTTGTTTTCCTCTAAAATGGGATAATTAACCCATTTAGCTCCAAAAAGACATAATTAGGTAATTTAGCTCCAACAAGAGGAGAAGAGGAGAAGAAATAGGCCAAATGAAAAGAAAGAAGAAGAAGAAGAAGAAGAGAAGAAGGAGAAGAAGGAGGAGGAGGAGGAGAAGGCCAAGGACCTTCTAGTCCTTCTCCTCCTCCTCCTCCTCCTCCTTCTCCTCCTTCTTCTTGATTTCTTCTTCTTCTCCTCCTCATCCTCCTCTTTCTTCTCCCCTTTCATATTATCCTTGCTTTAATTAACCCATTTAACTCCAAAGTGCCATAATAAGCTAAAAATGGCATAAGAACCTTGGTTAGATCATGAATATTATATTCTTATCTGGTTTTCCGCTAAAAATGACATAATTAGCTGAAAAACATCATATTTTGTTATTCTTTTGACTTTCTTATTCACATTTTTGCAGATTGGATATACTATATGCATGGAAGCTGACATTCATGGAGTTGAACAATGTCGATGGATGAACTTTATATGTATATCATCTAGTTTTCATTTGAGTTGATGAACAATGTCGAACTATATGTATATGTATATATGGATAAACAGTGCAATACTTTGTATGTTGGTTCTTTCGATATATGGGGATGTACATTGATTTATATGTATATCATATATGTGTGGTGAATTATATATATGTGTTGGCAAGTATATGTGTGGTGAACTATATATCATATATGTGTGGTGAATTATATAAATGTGATGTCAAATATATATATATATATATATATATGTGTGTGTGTGTGTGTGTTGTGAAATAATATAAAACAAAAAAACAGGTATTATATGGGCTCCTTGCCGTCTGCCAGCTGATGGCAAAAACCTGTGCCATCAGCTGGCAGATGGCAAAGGTGCCACATGGCACCCAACTGTGCATCCTGGGGGTGTCTATATAGGCTCTTTGTCGTCTGCCTCCAGGGTGGGCAGACGACAAAGAAGAGGGCACAGAGGAGGGGGGAGGAGGAGGCAGACGACAAAGAGTGGAGGGGGGGGGAGACGCAGACGACAAAGAGTGGAGGGGGGAGGGGAGGAGGAGGCAGACGACAAAGATGGAGGGGGAGGCAGACGGCAAAGAGTGGAGGGGGGAGGAGGAGGAGGCAGACGACAAAGATAAAGGGGTAGGCAGACGACAAAGATAAAGGGAGAGGCAGACGGCAAAGCCTCCGTTAACCCCTAATGGAGGCAACGCCTGTCGGCTGCCGTCTCGAGCACTTTGCCGACTTCTCCTAAGGAAATATGACGACAAAGAGCTTTGCCGTCCGCTTTGGGGGGCAGACGGCAAAGAAGGTCCTCCCTGCTCAGGTGTGAGGTGCTAGAACGACGGGGGAGGCCTATTTATAGGATGGCGACGGGGCACCGAGCGGGGAGCGCCGGTGGTTTTTGCCACAACTGTAGGAGAGGGAGAGAGGGCTCGGGGCCGAAACCATGGTTTGCGGACATGGTTTAGGACTTCCACAGATGCAACGGGTGGAGTGGAGGCAGTCGTGTAGGCGTGCTGCCGGGCCCCGCCCTCCTGACCGAATCGGGCGCGTGCGGGCAGGCATTGCCTGAGTCAGTGGAGAGGGGGAGAAGGGGCCCTGAGGCTGCCCTGACTCGGGTCTTTTGGGGGGGCAAGGAGAGACATCGTGGGGAGGTGTGAACCGGCTGTGACTGGCTTCCCTAGCCTCGGGTGTGCTGTGTAGCGCTTCCAGAGCGCAGCTTTGGCATGCCACGGCTTGCTGGCGCGCTCTAGCGTGCTTTGGCCTTGTATGGTGTGTGTGTGGGGTTCATTAGATTCTCTTTGGTTGCTAGGAACTGAGAGAACCACTGTTTTTCAAAGGCAGGTGCTTAAAGAGGTTCTACCAGCATTGAACCAGGAGCTAAACTGGGTTTTTTGGCTTACATACTTAGAACAAAGGAGGGGCCACTCGTCTACAGTTGAGGAGTGGTGCTGGCAGTCTGTGCTAGGAGTTTGGAGTGAAGGGTCGCGGTGTAGAGAGTGCTAGATGATGTTTGACCAATCTGGATGAAGGAGTTTGATCTAGGTTTGGGGCATCTAACCTTCACCAATGATGTTGAAAGTTAACATGATTGTGTTTTAGCTAAAATTAGGACGCTCTACCAAATTTGAGCTCCATTGGACTAGTTTGGCAATGTAAACTTGAAAACACCCCCAAATGGACAGTTCTGCCTTATTAAAAGTAAATGTTACCAAATTTATTCCCACAAATCCAATTCTTGGCAGGATCTCCTAATTTGGGGTATTGAGCACTCCTGCAAAGTTTTAGGCCATTTGGACAAACTTTGTTATGTAGAGTTGCTTCAATTTCAATGTGGACAGGAAGGGTTTTAGGATTATTTGGTCAGCCAAATCACCTTGGAATTAGGTGAAACTTGGCATGACCACAACTATCGCTTGGGAACATGCTAGAATGTTCTCGGAATTTATTGAGAATATTTCCTTTGGAAAGATTTCAAAATGTCAAAACAGACAAAATGGGTTTTCAAAGGTTGGCTCAAATATTTTAAACAATAATAGGGGTTGAAAATCTTATTTATGTTAAATATGTGTCCTCTGAGTATCTCCCTTGAAATATGTGTTCTCAGATATTTCTAAGGTAGAAAAATAATTTTCGACTCAAAAATATCATTTTTGGCCTCAGAAAAAGGACATGCAAATAAAATAGAAAAATATTTTATAAAATAATCATTGTATGATTTTGGAGAGTTATAATAGTGCTAGAATCAGAATACAATCTTTGGGTGAAGGCACTCCCTTGAAATGAGGGACTTGTAGTGCAAACCCCCAAAGCAAGGTTTTGAATTAACAAAAATGAGAAAAAGGATTTTTATAGAAATATTATGTTATAAAAAGTGTTTTTAGATCCACACACTCAAGCATACATACAATCAATGAAAATCATCGCACTCATAGCATTTGCTTAAAAAGTTTTAATTAAGTCCAAATTTGAAAAGACTATAGTTGAGGCAAAGTGAAAACAAGGTGTGACATAGATATTGATTTTTGTAATAGGGACAATAGAAAACATCAAGGTCGCGAATAACAAAAGTGAGCACAAATGGTATTGCAATGCTTGAGAATGAGGCCTAGGGTCCGTTCTTTCGCTAGTACAATCTCTCAGCAATGTTAATATAATTGGATCACATAACAACCCCTCAGCGTGTAATACAAAATCACTCCAAAGTTCCTATCTAGCACATAACATAACAAGAAATTGTTTGTAGGGTATTGATACGTCCCAAACGTATCTATTATTTTTGTTTGTTCCATGTTCTTTTGGGTGACATTGTTATATGTTTTGCTACACTTTTATATCTTTTTACACATATTTGGACTAACATACTAACTCAGTGCACCCAGTGCCAGCTTCTATCTGTTGATGTCTTTTTTGCACAGACTTTTACCCCAATTTATAGAGCCCAAAAATCCCGAGAAAAATATATAAAAATCAGCGTGAAGAAAGCTTCGCGAAGCATCAAGATGGGCCAGAGAGAGCCAGGGCCTGCCCAGGCGGCCACCTGGCGCTGCCCCCTCCTAGCCATGCCACCAGGTCGCCTGGGTGGGGCCCACATCCTCTGGTGCCCTCCTTCGGCCTATATTTACCTCTCCGACCGAAAACACTATCATAATATCCAGAATCGAGAATTTGTCCACCGTTCCGCCGACGCAGCGCTTCCGAGATCGGGAGCATCAAAAGACCTCTTTCCGGCACCCTGACGTATGGAGGATTGACCTCTGGGAGCTTCTCCACCACCATGGACGCTTCCCAGACGTGCAGTGAGTAGTCCTCCTTGGACCATGATCCCATGACCAGTAGATATGTGATGTATCTCTCCATTCTTGTCCTTCAATGCTTAGCCCTTGTGAGCTTCCCTACATGATCAAGGCATCTATGTAATTTACCTGTTGTTGCTATGTTGGGTTTGCTAGGATCCGATGGATTATGAGATTATGTTCAGATTGTGATGATTTATATATTTAGTTCTCCTTTTATATTATGTTCTTCAGTAATTCATGCATGTTCTCTGTTGCCTTTTATTGCTTTGGCCGAGTAATAGATTGTAACTCCAAGAGTGAGCGTTATGCATGACTGTGGGTTCATGCCCCCTGATGTCTAGCTTGAGTGACAGGAACATAAGACTAGGGGATGTGCTATTGCCACTAGGGAGAAAAGAATGGTGCTTGTAACCACGGTTGCAAGGATTGTTTACCTTACGCAAAGTTGTTAATGCAGTTGTCTGTTGCTTTGAGTTTACACTTTGGGTGAGTCTCACAACTTAATACCAGCAAGATGTTCTGGATAGATATGTGGATGATTAGAGAGTAGATGTTGATGGATAAATGGTCAACTTGTCTTGGCGTACTGGCATTACTTTTGAGCCTCTAGCCTTCTAGTAGCATGATTAGCATTGTGGTTTGTTTATAATTCTGTCAATTGCCGAGCTGTAATTTGTTTACCCAACATAGTTGTTTATCGTCTTTTGGTGAGAGACATCACTAGTGAACATGAAGGGACTCTGGTTCATATTACCACCATTGTTTACACCTCCATCATTTACTGTTTTTATTTACTTTTCCATTGCAATCACTATCACTGTTCCCGCTTGTTTTTTGATCCTTTGCAAACTACAAGGCCGGAGAGATTGACAACCTCTCTAAACTCGTTGGGAGCAAAGTTACTTATTTTGTGTGCAGGTCCACGTCTTCTGTTAGCGCCAGAGCAGTGGACACCTACTTGTTGATTCTCGGAGTCCTCCTGGTTCGATAAACCTTACAGTCCCCGTGTAAGGAAAATCTGCTGCTGACTACATCTCCACCTTCCACTTGGGGTAACCAACGAGGGGCGAGAAGTATATCCATCAACTCGTCATCAAGCAAATTTCTAGGGCCGTTGCCGGGGACTCCAATCTTTAAGATAGGGGAGTTGCACACTATCTTTTACCTTTGCTTTTTAGTCTTGTTAGTTTGCTTTCTAGTTTTTGGTTTAGAGTCTTATACCAAAAACTACAAAAAAGGAGTAGTTACTTTGCTTTGTTTAGTCAGTATGTCTAAGTCCTTTGCCTTTGGTGTTGCACTCGAAGGAGAGATTCTCTACTTCAAGCAAAAGGGTGGAGAAATTTTGAAAGATGCTTGGATAGAATTAATGATTCTCAAAATAGAGCCACCAAGGAGCAATCCACCACTATTTTGCTTAGAAATTTTATGTTGGTATTACTTCCTGGAATAGGTTTGTTCTATACACAACACTAGGTGTGAGTTTCTTGGAAGCTCCCTTTTGGGAGGCTCTTAATGTTATGGAAAATCTTGTCGGAATCCAACCTATTGTCGACATAAAGGATGATATCACTTTAGCTCACATTATGAGTAAACTTGAGAACATAGAGCTAGAGATGCCAATCATGGATAAAATAAATGAAGTAGATCGTAGGATTCAAGGGAACTTAAATAGACTTGATAGCTCCATGCACAAAATTTACAAAACTTTGGAGACCCTTATATCCCATGATGTGTATCCTTCTAGGATTGATAAGATCGAGGATATTATTGAAACTTTAGGAAGTATTGTATCCTCCATCAAGACTAAAAAGGTAGAAACCCCCGCAAGGAAGGGACCTATGTTCGTTCACGTACCCAAGGTTCCTCAACGCAAAACATGTATACCTATTGCTAAGGGTGTTCAAACTGTGAAGAACTTGGAAGACATACCTCTCTTAAATATAATTAGAAATGAAATTCCCATTGATCTTACTACCTTTGCTTTTGTTCCTATAAGTGTTGCCACTAGGCCTCTCTTTTAGAGTCCTCTTAAGATTAGTTGTACTATTGAAAAGCTTTTTGTCGATCTTTGTGATGGTTCAAACGATACAACTTGATCTTTTTGCATCATGCCTAGCTCAAAGGCATAAAATAAACACTTGTTGGGAGGCAATCCAATTTGTTTTTTACTTTCGGTTTTAGTGGTCTTGATGCTTGTTACTACTGTAGCAACATCATTGTATCTTTATTTTCAACCTTTGTGCCAAGTTTTAGCCTCGGATTGCAAGAAAGTTCAAAAGTTGTGACATGCTGTCCAGAAATAGATTTTGTCTTCTTGACGGAAAATTCGCAAAAAATCACCAGATGATCTTTTTGATCTGATTCTGACGTGTGTTCTGAGTTTTTTTATTTGAGTTGCAGAAGTGCCCCGAAAAAATTATTTACTACCTGCTGGTCTGTTTTCCCAAATTGCGCCCTATTTTGTGTTTTCATTGTTTTGCAAATCTTAAGGTTGCTTTTTCTTTGAAAAAAATGTTTGTAAATCTTGAGAAACTGTAGGTCTGCATGCAAATCTTTATTTCTAGTGGAAAAAATATATTTTATTATGGTCATTAACCACTCTAATCAGCTTATGATGAGTTCCGTATGAAGAGAGTTTTCAAGTATGCGATGGAAGATGATGAAAGAAGATCCAAGAGTGTCAAGTGCTCAAGCTTGGGGATGCCCCCATGCACCCGCAAGAAATATTGAAGGAGACTCAAGCGTCTAAACTTGGCTTCTCCATCAACAATCATCAGTTCTTCCTTTTTCATGCTATATTTTCATCACTTCATATGTTAGGTGCTATGCTTGGAGCGTCCCGCTCTTTACTTTTAGTTTGTTTTAGTTTTTCTTGTTGTTCATAACAAGTTGGATCCTAGACTTCTTTGTTTGGGAGAGAAACACGCTCCACTCCACCCTAGAACACAACATAGGTTTTCATGCTTATATTTTTGTGTGTTCTTTGTCTTTTCATAGCTGCTGCCATGCTTAGCTCTTAGTTTTCATGCTTTATCTTTTTAATAGATTTTATTTAGGTTGCTTTTGGAACTCTCTTGAGTTATCATGCTTTTCTTGTTTAGAGAGTTTGCTTGTTGCACTGAATTGTGTGTCTTGCATGAGTTGGTAATTGAGGTTGCTATTTAAGTATAGTAGTAACTTGCAATAGTTTTGAGGTATTCATTTGAGTAACATCTGGACTATTGGTGTCAAGAGCTTGGGCCTATTAGTGATAGGTGTCGTATTTTGGGAAATCCATGTGTATTTTCAAAAACTGAAAAAATAGTTGAGAACTCTAGCTACTAGATGGATCGCTAACCTTTGGAGGGGTTTGAATATATAGATTACCCTTATGTTATCATGGATCGAGGATGAGCAAGGATAACCAACCCCCCAAACACTCATCCTCGGGGTAATTGTCTCTTTGTGAATCTCCTGACTAGATAGGGAGTTACCGATAATAAGTGCATGAGTTCTTCAGACTAATGCGAGTATTCGATTGTTGGCACTTTCACCAATCCATATTTTGCTAGCCTCTTCTATACCGTGCATTGCCCTTTATCATCTTGAGAGTTTGTGCAAACTTCGCCGGTGCATCCAAACCCTTGGCATGATACGCTCTATCATCATAAGCCTCATTATATCCTTCCTCATATCTACCTATTAAGGCATTTCCATAGCCTTTCCGAGATACATTGTCATACATGCTTTTGCTTGATCGAGGAGCCGCATGCTAGTTGGACCTTGCCCTTATTACTCCTACATGATGTGCTAGTTTCATTGCATATCCCGCTACACTGGCAGATGCATACATTTGCATACATCATGATAGTTTTCATTTGTCTTTATGTTGAGTACTTCTTATAAAGTGTGAAGGTCTTCATTTTATTCTTGTAAAACATAGAGTGTTGCCCTTAAGTGAGAAAAAGATCCCAAAGAGGACAAATTAAAAGATCCTAAAAGAGGACACATGAAAAGATCCCAAAGAGGACAAATGAGAGATAAATAGAAAGAGCCAAAGAGGCCACACAAAAAAAAAGAAAAAAAGAAAAAAAGGAGAAGGGGCAACACTACTATTCCTTTTGAAAGATCCACACTCGTACTCCATTGTTATATTTGTACTCCATATAGATTATCGTTCATGCATAACTATGTGGGGACTCTTACACTATAGAACTTGGCTTGTATATTCCAATGATGAGCTTCCTCAAATGAGCTCTAGGTCTTCATGAGCAAGCAAGTTGGATGCACCCCACTAGTTCCATTGGAGAGCTTACCTTAGCTCATATGTGCATCTGTTGCATGGCAATCCCTACTCCTCACATCATATCTATTATTTGGCTTTCTCTCGCCTATGGTTGTCCTCATTGATGTGAGCCTTTCACACCCTTTTTGTCTTGCTTCCCCATCATTATTCTCTTTGCCATCCTAGGTGCCAACATATCTTGCTTGCGCTCATCCTTTGCATGAGTGCTCAAAGTCGAAATGGAGAGGATCATTTTGACTTGTTCCTGACTAGTGGTCTGGGGATGAGTCAAAATGAGATTCCAAAGGAGAACAAGTGTGAAATTTTAGTAGATTCCATTCTCAATTATAATATTTTTATGCTCTAAACCCATCTCACACTTCTTGCACGCAAACACCATTTGGAGACATTCGAGTCACGGACAGCGAGAGCTCTTGCACCTTTATGTTCTTACTTTGCTAATTTCAATAATAAATTTAGACTCTTGCTTGTTAATGTCTTGACTTGAATTGCATATCTTACTTGCTTTACTTTGAAGGTCGTATATGTGTGTTAGCTAGTTTCTGTTTGCTGATGTCTTTTTTGCAGGGACTTTTACCCCAATTTACAAAGCCGCAAAAATCCCGAGAAAAAAATATAAAAATCAGCGGGAGAGAAGCTTCACGAAGCATCGAGATGGGCCACAATGGAGCGAGGGCCTGCCCATGCGGCCACCTCCTGGCCGTGCCACCAGGTCGCCTGGGTGGGGCCCACCTCCTCTGGTGCCCTCCTTCGGCCTATATTTACCTCTTAGACCGAAAACCTTATCATAATATCCAGAATCGCGAATTTCTCCACCATTCCGCAGCCGCTGCGGTTCCGAGATTGGTAGCATCAGAAGACCTCTTCCCAGCACCCTGCCGGAGGGAGGATTGACCTCCAGGAGCTTCTCCACCACCATGGACGATTGCCGGACGTACCATGAGTAGTCCTCCTTGGACCATGAGTCCATGACCATTAGCTATGTGATGTCTTCTCTCCATTCTTGTGCTTCAATGGTTAACCCTTGTGAGGTAACCTACATGATCAAGGCATCTATTTAATTTACCTAATGTTGTTATAATGCGTTTGCTGGGATCCGATGGATTATGAGATTATGTTCAGATTGTGATGAGTTATATAGTTGCTTCTGCTTTTATATTATATTCTTGAGTAATTCATGCATGTTCTCCGTTTCCTTTGATTGCTTTGGACGATAGTAGATTGTAACTCCAAGAGGGAGCGTTATGCATGATTGTGGGTTCATGCCCCCTCATGTCTAGCTTGAGTGACAGAAACATGAAAATAGGGGATGTGATGTTGGCACTAGGGAGAAAACAACGGTGCTTGTAACTACGGTTGCAAGGAATGTTTACCTTACACAAAGTTCGTTAATGCAGTTGTCTGTTGCTTTGAGTTTACACTTTGGGTGGAGGTCGCAACTTAATACCAGCGAGATGTTCTGGATAGATATGTCAAGGTGGATGATTACAGAGTAGATGCTGATGGGTAAACGGTATACTTGTCTTGGCATACTGGCCATTACTTTTCAGCCTCTAACTTTCTAGTAGCATGATTAGTATTGTGGTGCGTTTATAATTCTATCAATTGCCTAGCTGTAATTTGTTTACCCAACATAGTTGTTTATCGTCTTTTGGGATAGAGACATTACTAGCGAACATCACGGGACTCTGGTCCATATTACCACCATTGTTTACACCTCCACCATTTACTATTTTTAGTTACTTTTCCGTTGCAATCACTATAACTATTCCTGCTTGTCTTTTGATCCTTTGCAAACTACAAGGCCGGAGAGGTTGACAACCTCTGTGAACTCATTGGGAGCAAAGTTACTTGTTGTGTGTGCAGGTCCACGTCTTCTGCTAGCGCCAGAGCAGCGGACACCTACTTGTTGATCTTTGGAGTCCTCCTGGTTCGATAAACCTTACAATCCCCGTGTAAGGGAAATCTACTGCTGACTACATTTCCACCTTCCACTTGGGGTAACCAACGAGGGGCGAGTAGTATATCCATCAACTCGTCATCAAGCAAATTTCTAGCGCCGTTGTTGGGGACTCCAATCTTCAAGATAGGGGAGTTGCACACTATCTTTTACCTTTTCTTTTTAGTCTTGTTAGTTTGCTTTCTAGCTTTTGTATCTAGGTTTTTTCCGGGGGTTTCCAAATTTATAGGATTTTTGGGCATTGGAATCACGCCAAGATGGGCCCCAAGGTGCCCACTAGCTACCAGGACATGCCAGGTGGGCATGATACGTCTCCAACGTATCTATAATTTTTTATGGTTCCATGCTATTATCTTGTCAACTTTGGATGTTTTATATGCATGAATATGCTATTTTATATCTTTTTGGGACTAACCTATTAACCCAGTGCCAAGTGCCAGTTTCTGTTTTTTCCGTGTTTTGGCCCATTTTCAGACGAAGTCCAAATGGAATACAACTTTACGATGATTTTTCTTGGACCAAAAGAGACCCCCGAAGCTTTGGAAGAAGGCCAGATGGGCCACGAGGGAGTCACATGCCCTCACACCGCCACCCCCCCCCCCCGTGGTGGCGAGTAGGCTTGTGACCTCCCCGTAGGCACAACTGACGCAATTCCACCGCCATAAATTCTTATAAATTCAGAAAGAAACCTAGATCGGGAGTTCCGCTGCTGCAAGCCTCTGTAGCCACCAAAAACCAATCTGGAGCCCGTTCTGGCACCCTGCCGGAGGGGGAATCCATCTCTGGTGGCCATCTTCATCATTCCGGCGATCTCCATGACGAGGAGGGAGTAGTTCTCCCTCGGGGCTGAGGGTATGTACCAGCAGCTATGTGTTTGATCTCTCTCTCGCGTGTTCTTGAGATGTCTTGATCTCGCTGTACCATGGGCTTTGCTACTATAGTTGGATCTTATGATGTTCTTCCCCCTCTCTTTCTTGTAATGAATTGAGTTTCCCCTTCGGAGTTATCTTATCGGATTGAGTCTTTGAGAACACTTGATGTATGTCTTGCACGTGTCTATCTGGTGTGATCAACTTGCGGGTTTGTGACACTTGGAACCTATGCATATGGGTTGGCACATGTTGGATTCATGTGAGTACTTGATGTATGTTTTGGTGATCAACTTGCGGGTTCATGACATTTGGAACCTATGCACAGGGGTTGGCACACGTTTTGACTCTCTGGTAGAAACTTTGGGGCACTCTTTGAAGTTCTATGTGTTGGTTGAATAGATGATTCTGAGATTGTGTGATGCATATCGTATAATCAAACCCGCGGATACTTGAGGTGACAATGGAGTATCTAGGTGACATTAGGTTCTTGGTTGATATGTATCTTAAGGTGTTATTCTAGTACGAACTCTTGAATAGATCGATCAGAAAGAATAAGTTTGTGGTGGTTTCGTACCCGACAATAATCTATTCGTTTGTGCTCCGCTATTAGTGACTTTGGAGTGACTCTTTCTTGCATGTTGAGGGCAAATTATATGATCCAATTATGTTACCATTGTTGAGAGAACTTCACTAGTGAAAGTATGAACCCTAGGCCTTGTTTCCACGCATTGCAATACCGTTCGTGCTCACTTTTACCATTTGTTACCTTGTTGTTTTTGTAATTTCAGATTACAAAAACCTATATCTACCATCCATATTGCACTTGTATCACCATCTCTTCGCCGAACTAGTGCACCTATACAACTTACCATTGTATTAGGTGTGTTGGGGACACAAGAGACTCTTTGTTATTTGGTTGCAGGGTTGCTTGAGAGAGACCATCTTCATCCTACGCCTCCCGCGGATTGATAAACCTTAGGTCACCCACTTGAGGGAAATTGCTATTGTCCTACAAACCTCTGCACTTGGAGGCCCAACAACGTCTACAAGGAGAAGGTTGCGTAGTAGACATCAAACTCTTTTCTGGCGCCGTTGCCGGGGAGGTTAGGTAAGCGGCACTCACCTCCCGTCAACAAAGCTCTTTTCTGGCGCCGTTGCCGGGGAGGTTAGCGCTTGAAGGTATATATTTAGATCTTGCAATCGAATCTTTTTGTTTCATGTTCTTTCACTAGAAAACTACAAAAAAATGAAATTGAGGATGCCTCATATGCTCCACCTTTTCAATGTCTTTCGTGACCATGATGGGAAGGAAAATTGTGCTCAAGTGCTGAAAGAAGAATTACATAGAATGCTTGGCATAGAATATGTGAACAATGATCATGATTACAATATTGTTAGCATGAATTCTATGAATACCCATGATGCTAATGATATGCAAAGCCACAAGCTTGGGGATGCTATATTTGATGAAGATGATCTTTTTAGTTCTTCCGTTTTGAATGATCAAAATCATTTTGATGAAAGCATGCCCCCTATCTATGATGATTATTGTGAGGATACTTATGCTTTGAAGAATAGGGATGATAAAACTTGTCATACTTTCGAAAAACCCTTTGCTAAACCTTGCCTTTTCATTGTGGACACAATTTGTAGTGCTCAAGTCTTTTACGATACTCCCACTACTATTCTTGAGAATAGATTTCCTTGTGTGGAGAGTAGTAAAATTCCTATGCTTGTAGATCATGAAAAGAAAGCCTTAGGTGCTGGTTATATTGTTTAATTCATTCATGATGCTAATGAAAATTAGTATGAGAGAGGATCATATGCTTCTACTTATTGCAATAGTATCAAGCTTCCTCTCCATATGTTGAAATTTTTGAAGCTATGCTTGTTTTTCCTTCCTATGCTAGTTGATTCTTGCTCCAATAGATTGTTTGATCACAAAATCCCTATGCATAGGAAGTGGTTTAGACTTAAATGTGGTAGCCATTTGCTCCATGATGCTCTCGTTGTGTTTCAATCCTTACCTTTTATGTGAGCATCATTGAAATCGATGCCTAGCTAAGGGCATTAAACGATAGCGCTTGTTGGGAGGCAACCCAATGAATAAATTTTTCTTTGCTTTTTGCTTCCTGTTTTGTTTTCTCCACACCATCATAATTCTGTTATGATTGTGTCTTTTGTGTTTCTTTTTGTGTTTGTGCCAAGCAAAACCATTATGATTAGTCTTGGTGATGATTGTTCGATCATGCTGGAAAAAGACAAAAACTTTCGGCTCACAAAAAGAATTTTCATTTTTTTTCTGTAAGAGCTTTTGTGTTGATTCTTTTTCCTGCTGATTTCTATGAAATTTATTCAGAATGTCGTAATTTCTCAGATTTTTTGAAGTACCAGAAGTATACGGACTTGTCTGCTGTTAACAGATTCTGTTTTTTGTTGAGTTGGTTGCTTATTTTGATGAAACTATGGATAGTATCGGAGGGTATTAGCTACGGAAGATTGAAAATACAGTAACCCAACATCGGCATAAGTAGAATTTAAGTTTGCTACAGTACCTAAGAAAGTGGTGGTTTGCTTTCTCATATTAATATTATCACGAGTTTCTGTTTAAGTTTCGTGTTGTGAAGTTTTCAAGTTTTGGGTGAAGTTCTTATGGACAAAGAGATAAAGAGTGGCAAGAGCTCAAGCTTGGGGATGCCCAAGGAACCCCAAGATATTCAAGGATGCTGTAAAAGCCTAAGCTTGGGGATGCCCCGGGAAGGCATCCCCTCTCTCGTCTTCAATCCATCGGTAACGTTACTTGGGGCTATATTTTTATTCACCACATGTTATGTGTTTTGCTTGGAGCGTCTTGTATCATAGGAGTCTTTTATTTTTGTTGTGTCACAATCATCCTTGCTGCACACCTAGAGATAGAGACATGCACTCACCGTGATTTTGTCGATCTTCACATATATCCTTTGGTAGACAATTCAGCTCACATGTGCTTCACTTATATCTTTTGAGCTAGATACTTTTGCTCTGTGTGCTTCACTTATATCTTTTAGAGCACATCGGTCCGTGGCTTGGTAGTTGATCTATGCTTTGAAAGTAGTCTCAAAAGGGGTAGTTATCCAAAGTGATACGAAAACTTCCACCTTCATGTGCATTGAATAGTTAGAGAAGTTTGATTGATCTCAGTTAGTTTTGAGTTGTGGTTTTGGTAATATTGATGTCATGCTAGTAAGGTGTTGTGAATCTAGAAATAGTTGTGTTGAAGTTAGTGATTCCCGTAGCATGCACGTATGGTGAACCACTATGTGATGAAATTTGAGCATGATTAGTATATTGATTGTCATCCTTTGCGTGGCGGTCGGGATCGCGCGATGGTTTATACCTACCAACCTTTCCCCTAGGAGTATGCGTTGAATGCTTTGTTTCTATTACTAATAAAACTTTTGCAACAAGTATATGAGTTCTTCATGACTAATGTTGAGTCCATGGTTTAGATGCACTTTTACCTTCCACCATCACTATCTTCTTAGTGTCGAGCAACTTTCGTCGGTGCACAAAACCCACCATTAGCCTCCCTCAAAACAGCCACCATACCTACCTATTATGGCTTTTTCAAAGTCATTCCGAGATATATTGCCATGCAACTACCACCATGACATGTGCCACCACGTCTATTTTGCCTTTGCACGATCGTAAGATAGCTAGCATGATGTTTCCATTGATGTCTATGCCATGCTAGATCATTGTCACGGTACACTACCGAAGGCATTCCATATAGAGTCATCATTGCTCTAAGTTTTGAGTTGAAAGTGTGATGATCATCATTAATGGAGCATTTTCCCATGTGAGGTAATAAAAGAGGCCAAAGATGCCCAACAAAAAAAAGAGGCCAAAGAGCCAATAAAAAAAAGGCGAGAAAAAGAGAGAAGGGACAATGCTACCACCTTTCCACACTTGTGCATATTAAGCACCATGATCTTCATGATTGAGAGTCTCTCGTTTTTTCACCACCATATATCTAGTGGGAAATTTTCATTATATAACTTGGCTTGTATATTACAATGATAGGCTTCCTCAAAATTTCCTTAGGTCTTCGTGAGAAAGCAAGTTGGATGCACACCCACTAGTTTTGTTTAAGAGCTTTCACATACTCCTAGCTCTAGTGCATCATTTGGATGGCAATCCCTACTCATTCACGTTGATATCTATTGATGAGCATCTCCATAGCTCATTGATATGCCTAGTCAATGTGACCATCTTCTCCTTGTTTGCCTTGCAACCTCCACCACACTCCACACCACTTATAGTGCTAAAACCATGGCTCACGGTCATGTATTGCGTGAGAGTTGAAAAGGTTTGAGAAAGTAAAGGTGTGAAACAATTACTTGGCCAATACCGGGCTTGTGCATGATTTAAATTCATTGTGCAATGATGATAGAGCATAGCCAAACTATATGCTTTTGTAGGGATAACTTTCTTTTGGCCTTATTATTTTGAAAGTTCATGAGTACCTTGCTAGTTTGCTTGAATTATTATTGTTTCCACGTCAATAGACAACTATTATTTTGAATCTAACGGATCCGAAAATTCATGTCACGTGAGAGAAGTTACAAAGGACAACAATGCTAGGTAGCATGCAACATCAAAAATTCATTCTTTATCACTTCCCTACTCGAGGACGAGCAGGAGTTAAGCTTGGGGATGCTTGATACGTCTCCAACGTATCTATAATTTTTTATGGTTCCATGCTATTATCTTGTCAACTTTGGATGTTTTATATGCATGAATATGCTAGTTTATATCTTTTGGGGACTAACCTATTAACTCAGTGCCAAGTGCCAGTTTCTATTTTTCCGTGTTTTTGGCCCATTTTCAGACGGAGTCCAACTGGAATGAAACTTTACGATGATTTTTTTGGACCAAAAGAGACCCCCGAAGCTTTGGAAGAAGGCCGGATGGGCCATGAGGGAGTCACACGCCCTCACGCTGCCACCACCCCCCCGGTGGTGGCGAGCAGGCTTCTGACCTCCTCATAGGCCCAACAGACGCAATTCCACCGCCATAAATTCCTATAAATTCCGAAACCCCCAGAAAGAAACTTGGATCGGGCGTTCCGCTGCCGCAAGCCTCTGTAGCCACCAAAAACCAATCTGGAGCCTGTTCTGGCACCCTGCCGGAGGGGGAATCCATCTCCGGTGGCCATCTTCATCATCCCGGTGATATGAATAACGAGGAGGGAGTAGTTCTACCTCGGGGCTGAGGGTATGTACTAGTAGCTATGTGTTTGATCTCTCTCTCTCGTGTTCTTGACATGTCTTGATCTCGATGTGCCATGGGCTTTGCTACTATAGTTGGATCTTATGATGTTCTTCCCCCTCTCCTTCTTGTAATGAATTGAGTTTCCCCTTTGGTGTTATCTTACCGGATTGAGTTTTTGAGAACACTTGATGTATGTCTTGCACGTGTCTATTTGATGTGATCAACTTGCGGGTTTGTGACATTTGGAACCTATGCATATGGGTTGGCACACGTTGGATTCATGTGAGTACTTTGTGTATGTTTTGGTGATCAACTTGCGGATTCGTGACATTGGGAACCTATGCACAGGGGTTGGCACACGTTTTGACTCTCTGGTAGAAACTTCGGGGCACTCTTTGAAGTTCTATGTGTTGGTTGAATAGATGATTCTGAGATTGTGTGATGCATATCGTATAATCATACCCCGCGGATACTTGAGGTGACAATGGACTATCTAGGTGACATTAGGGTCTTTGTTGATATGTATCTTAAGGTGTTATTCTAGTACGTAGTCTTGAATAGATCGATCAGAAACAATAACTTTGTGGTGGTTTCGTACCCGACAATAATCTCTTCGTTTGTTCTCCGCTATTAGTGACTTTGGAGTGACTCTTTGTTGCATGTTGAGGGCTAGTTATATGATCCAATTATGTTATCATTGTTGAGAGAACTTCACTAGTGAAAGTATGAAACCTAGGCCTTGTTTCCCCGCATTGCAATACCGTTCTTGCTCACTTTTACCATTTGTTACCGTGCTGTTTTTGTAATTTCAGACTACAAAAACCTATATCTACCATCCATATTGCACTTGTATCACCATCTCTTCGCCGAACTAGTGCACCTATACAACTTACCATTGTATTAGGTGTGTTGGGGACACAAGAGACTCTTTGTTATTTGGTTGCAGGGTTGCTTGAGAGAGACCATCTTCATCCTAAGCCTCCTGCGGATTGATAAACCTTAGGTCACCCACCTGAGGAAAAATTTCTACTGTCCTACAAACCTCTGCACTTGGAGGCAACGTCTACAAGGAGAAGGTTGCGTGGTAGACATCAGGCACGCTCGCGTTGTTTCCTAGTCAGAAGCATGGGCCACCTCTGGTTGGATTCCTTGGTTCTATGGATGTCTTCTGGGCATAAAAAATCTCCAAAACGTTTTCCGCGAAATATCTTCCTTCGCTTCCTTGGTCCTATGGATGTCTTCATAACATTGGGCCTCCGTTTGGTATTGATTTTCCATGAAATAAAAAACAAGCAAAAGATAGCAACTGGCTCTACACAATATGTCAATAGGTTAGTCCCAAAAAATTATGTAAAGTTGCTATAAAATGATTGAAAAACATCAAAGAACGACAATATAACAACATGAAACAATAAAAAATAAGAGATACGTTGGAGACGTATCACACTCCTCCTCCTCCTCCAGTGCCGAGTGGGCACGGAGCTCCTCCTCCTTGTGCTTTGCCTACATGAGGTGCTCGACCTCCTTGCACTCCACCGCCAGGTGGCACTGCCTCCAATGTTTGATATATGTGGCCTCCTTCGCCGACTTGTCCCTGATCCACACGAGGGGACTCACTCGTGCACGCAGCAGTCCCACACATATGTCTACTCTGTCGACATGGGCGGTAGTAGTGGTAGGAATAGCTCAACCTTCGGCGCGGGGAGCCTCGACACCAAGGGGGTGACGAGATAGTCACTTGCAGGAGATAGGGTGAGGGCCTCCGCTAGCCTTGCCTGCTAGCCCGCCTCCTCCGCTTCTCCCTTGCGTCACTCCTCTTCGATGGTGGTTTCCATGTCAGCTTCTAGAGCATCCTGGTATGCCTCCTCCCCCTCCTCCTACACCTTCGACTTGACGACAAGGTGTAAGGAAGGGTTCGTGTGGTGCTCCTGGATGCTGGGGTAGTATTGCTCCTCATTCTTAAGGGAAGACCACCTCTCCTAGTTGGGATTGTCCAGAGCGTACGCCTTCATCTGACCTTGCTCTGGCGTAAGGAGGTCCTGTCGCTGTGGACCCAGATGTGAGTCATGTGGCAACTTGACATTCGGGTATGACAGGTGCTACCGGTACACCCTGTGCCAGTGCACCTGGTGCACCAGAATGTGCAGGCGCTACAACACCAGGGGGCAGGCTCCGGTGGCGGCAGAGGAGGAAGCGTGCGCTAGAATGATCCGCCAGGGTGAACTTCCCCTTTCCCTTGACAGAGCCACTGATGAAACCGATGGTAGGGTTTTGTGCTCGCGGGTGAGGGCACATGCGTGGTGAGGATGGGGATGAGATGTGGACGGGCACTGGAAGTGAATGAAGGACCCTCGTAGCTTCCAGTTGTTGACGCATGGGTCTGTGCTATATATCTGCATTGAATACAATCGCGTCTCGTAGTTGCCTGCCAGACTAGTGGGGCCGCGGAAAACACTGAAGGGGCGCGGTGCATGGCATGGTTGACAAAATAAAGATCATGATCATGCCTATGTGGGAAATTAATATTGGTGATTGCTTGCAAGTGGTGGAGATTCTACCAAATAGGCTTCAACAACCTCTAGCCTACCCTAATAAAATTCCACACAAAAAATCCACTAATGATCATTACACTACATGTTAGGTGCATCACATAATATGGTTCCCACATCAAAAAATTAGTATCCTTCAAGTTGAGCATGCCCTGCATTTACATCCTAGATTTGAGCTTCGTGTAGTGGTACAACATGTTGTTAAACAAGAGTAGAAATGTTTCACATGTTTTTTGTTAAAAATCTACAGTGTAAGCATGCCATGCTTTTTCTGGCCATGATCGTTTAGTGTGCAAATATAGGGTCCATGCCCAACATGGGGTCATTTGGACAAACTATTGGATGGTTAACCCTAAAGCCTAGCTCATTTCCCTTGAAAACCATCCAACCTTGTTCGTGGTAGCTAAATTATGTGATGGGAATTTCATGGTTTATTATTTTTCCTAGCAACTTACTAACATAAAATGATGGTGCGCATGTTTCGTATTTTTTTAATATTTTTCAGTTTAGTTGTGCTCAACCCTAAATCTCAAAACCCCTAAACCCCTCTCAAAAACCAGCACTATGATGGCTATTGGATCTCTGTTCAGGAACGCGTTAAATCAGGTGCTGGGTCTGCCGACCCACGAGATTAGCCCTGATTGGCTGGATGCGGGGCAGGATGTTCCATGGCTACGGACATGATGGCCCACCTGGCAGCGTGGGAGAAGTGACACGTAACAACGTCTATGGACACGTGCTTGATGCATTCAATCAGGCTAGGATGCTCGTCGTACTGATAGGCCATGATACAAGACCAATGACTCACTATGACACACATGTGCACAGCCAACCAATGCAGCTACATCGTATCAAGGCAATTACTGCACCTTTGGGACAAAGCTATGTCACACTAGGGTAATTAGTGCACCCTTGTGTCGATGTTGTAAAGAATGGGTCCCTTAGTACCCAGACTTGTGCATAGACGATAGTGGCCTCTTCTCGGCAAGCCTTGCCGGGAGATGATGTGCCCAACACAACGCCACACATCAAGGCCAAGCCACCGGCAAGCCGCCTTGCCGGTGAAGAAGACCCGGAAATGGCCGTGCCCGACAACGACTCCACTACCTCTTCGCCGGTCCACCTCACAGGATGATTGTCAACATCAACAAGGTATCAAGAAAGCATGTAGTTAGATAAACCTTGTCAGGGGCATGTGACAGCTCACGGGATTTACAATAGCTTTAATGACACTCATCGCATAGTGTGGCAGAAGGATAAAAGGAAGCTAGGCGAACAACATAGAAGGAGAGGCAATCCTTGGTAGGAAACCTTTCCAACATGACACCTCATGGAGCATTCAATGCACATGTCCTAATCCATCAGGCTTAGGTTTTTTCCAGTGTAGCTCTTGTCACTCATTTTGGTAGCTATAGGATCTACTATTTACCACATGTAATGACCATTTTAACTAGTATAATAGCCCCTCAATCTATAAAAGGAGGTCCATGGCTACCTTTAAAAAGGTCGACACTTTGTGCATTTGCACGCGTAGTTGCACGCCTCGAGCACTCTTGTCGTGCTCTTACACACATGACATGGGGTTTTACGCTCCCGAGCAGCGTGAACCTGTCTAAACCCTATGCATGCATGAATTGGTGATCCTCTTGATGCCCGTAAGTCCCCATAGTTGAACCGCAAAGGGGCCTTGCAGGTCCCATAGATTGTCGTATCCCAAGTACTTGTGTGCTCCAGGTACGGGGCTTGCGTGCTTGAATCTTCACCAATTTGTACATGTATTCACCAACATCTTCATCAACTCCCGTGGCTCCCAATAAGTCCAAGGGTCCCCCGACAGCTGTTTCGTCCCCATCCAAGCTAACCTCGCATGCAGCTACAGGTGACGCCAATGGAGGCAGCCACTACGCTCTACGCACAAGTGAGCGCATCCACAACACCGTGTGGAGCTCCATAAGCCGCAGACCGGACCTTGTTGTCGCAACAATGAGAGTGCCAGTGGAGACCGGGGATAATGTTGCAGCAGCAGCGACTGCAGCAGCAACAATGATGACGTCGGGACCTCCGTCGCGCACCTCTCAAGATAACCATGACCAGCACCCATGGGACATCCACCATGGGAAGCGCATGGACAAGACCCCAACGCGCCGCTCTCAGGACGTGTAGGGCCAAGCTCATGATTGACCTCCTGGTGAGGACGTGCAGTGTGCAACAAGATGGGAGAGCGCTCTTCCAGACACGATCAGGAGTAAGAGCGCCGCCTATGCGACACACTGATCCATGCCCAAGACCATGGAGGAAGCCCTGGTGCAGGCCTAGGTATTGTAGAACTTTCTGCCTGTGCTGGAGAATGTGAAGGACTCGAGGACGACCATATAAAGCCTACTAATCTTCATGAACCGCGACAAGCCGGAGTGTGCAGGTCCTTGATGAGCGCACCATGAGGCTCCAACAGGGCCCATTACTAGATGCGATGCAGCAGAGCACCCACGATGCAGTCATTACCACAGCAACAACAGCCATCCCACCGGACTGACATGCATGACGAAGTGTCTCATGCATCAACGGACCCACATCAAAAGCAAGATCAACGCGGGGTCATGAAGGACAAGGTAAACGAGGATCCCTACACCACCATCAAGAGGCGGCGAGAGGCACATCGCCAATTGAACGGCCGTGCAAACCCAGCCATTGAGGAGCCTGTGCTTGGGATACCCAGGAGCCTACCTTATGAGATAGGTTGTTCGTCTTTCACCCACGAGCTGCGAAAAGTTCGTTGGCCCTCTAGTCGTGCCTTGAAGCCTGAGCTGTCGGATAAGTTGGAAGGCAAGATTCAACCTTATGAGTCCCTCGACATATAAACGATATCAGTAGAAGCTGCTGGGGGACATGATGAGAAAGTGTTCACATACTACTTTCCATTGGCGCTCAAACCCAATGTGAGGAGTTGGATGATGAACTTCCGAAAGGGTCCATTTCTTCTTGGGTGGATCTTTGCAACCACTTCGTTGGCGCGTACCATGGGAGTCACAAACTCCGAGGGCAACCCAGTGATCATGATGTGCTTCCCTAGAGAGACGGCGAATCTCTAAGCAAGTACATCGAGAGATTCGGCCATGTACAACACGACATACCTGACATCCATGTTGTCACGGTGATTGACGCATTCCATACAAATGTGTGCAACCGGCGAATGCGCGAGGAGATGATCAACAATAATGTGCGGGATGTCGCTTAGCTCTATACTCTTGCTGACAAATGTGCACACGTTGAAGAATGAAGATGGCTCCCTGGAGAGGATGCTGGTGCATAAATCAATTTTGAAAACGACGAAGATGCGTCCGCCTTAAAGAAAAAGGGCCAAAAGCGCAATCAAAATCAAAAGGGCAAGGCACTCATGGCCATGGAAGGGTTCAACAACTTCAGCACCATCAAAAAGGCTAAGTCCGAAGGATCTGGCAAGGAGGATGTCATGTGCTTTGGAGGCGACAAGGCCGCGGCAGGACAAAAGCCCCGCAGGCCATACTGCAAGATCCACCTCACCAAGGGCCACGACATCACCGAATGCAACCAACTAGATGAGCTTGCTGAGAAGCAAAAGCAAGAGTACGAAAGACGCGACAAGGAGAAAGGCCAAGATGGTGCTGGTGGTTCCGGCAACAAAAACCATAGTGGTCGCGAAGGTCACTACGGCAAGGCCAAGCAACAAAAGGATAAGCCCTCTAGAGGCCGAGATAAGAAGTCTGATGACGAGGATGATGATGATGATGGAGATGAAGAGGGTTTTGATGGCCAAGAATTCCAGAAGGCGATAGATGCTATGTGCATCAACGGAGGCGCATCTTTGCACTCCTCTCGCCAGCAGCTCAAGGAGTAGGTCCATGAGGTCAACGCTGCAGAACTAGCAGCGGGGCAGGGAAACTCCTTAATTGGTCCAACACTCCCATTGTCTTTGACATCGAGGATCACCTTGATCGCATCACTCATGTAGGTTGTGTGCCGTTGTTGGTGTCACCAACAATCCTCAACCTCAATGTCATGAAGATGTTGGTCCACTATGGGACAAGCTTGAATTTTTATCCCGCCCGACGTGATCAAGCAACTGCAGATCCCAGACACAGACCTCAAGCCAACATGGTCCTTCCACGGGGTTAACCCAAGAAGATCTCAGCCAAAGGGAAAATTACTCTGTCGGTGATGGTCAGTAGCGAGGTCAACTTGAGAACAAAGAAGGTTGTCTTCGAAATTAGGAAGATGTCACGGCTGTATGATGCGATCTTGGGCCAACTGGTATTGGTAAAGTTCATGGCTCTGTCTCATCAAGCCTACAAAACACTAAAGATGCACAGACCAATGAGTGTCATCACCGTCCACTCCGTCAACAAGAACACAACCCTCTCTGTCGACAATCTCTATCGGGAGGCAGTGGCGGCATCTACCAACAATGCACCTTCTCCTGCAGGCAAAGCTCCTAGGGTAAGGGAAAGAAGAAGAGTCCCAGCAAACCTGGTAAGGATTCTGGGAAGCACGCCGCATAGCACAACACGCCCTTCAATGGCTAACCAGAGAACTCTTCTACCAAGAGCAAGAAAAAAAAGGTGGCCATCCCGAAGACGAAGCAAGTGGCTTAACAGGAGGACGACAAGGGTGGCACTTTCAACAAAAGTGACACCCTCGACAACAAAGAGGAAAGTGCGCTCGTCTCCTTCTTGCGAGCGAATGTCGATGTGTTTGCATGGAAACCATGTGACATCCCTGGCGTTCTAAGGGACGTGAGTGAGCACCACCTTGTCGTTTGTCCCCATGCATGTACCATCAAGAAGAAGGTCCAAAAACGAGCCCTCGGGCGGTAGGAGTTCATTGCCAAAGAAATCAAGAAGCTGGAGGTAGGAGGTCTGATTGGAGGTGTGCTCTACCCCATGTGGCTAGCCAACACACTGGTGGTGCAGAAAGCAAGTGGGAAATGGAAACTTTGCATCGACTTCACTAATCAACAAGGCTTGTCCAAAAGACCCTTTCCCCCTACCGTGCATTGATCAAATAGTGGATTCAACTGTTGGTTGCGACCTGTTGCCATTCCTTGATGCCTATGCTGGATACCACCAGATATTCATGGACAAGGAAGACAAAGAGAAAATGGCATTAATTAACCCGTGTGACACATACTTCTTCAAGCGTACGCCATTCTGGTTAAAGAGTGTTGGTTCAACATTAGCAAGGGTCGTACAAATTGGTTTAGGCCCGTAGTTACCAAGAAATGTGGAGGCATATATGGATGACATAGTAGTCAAAACCAAGGACTAGGGCATGTTAATTCAAGACACAGAAGAAACCTTTGCAAACTTGTGCATGGTCAACCTTTAGCTCAACCTGAGAAGTATGTGTTCGGAGTCTCATCCGGCAAGCTCCTCAGTTTCTTTGTATAACAGCGCGAGATAGAAGCCAACCCCGCCAGGATTGAGGCAATCAAGTAGTTGGAGGTGCCAAAGTGCGTCAAAGACGTACGCCCCTTGGTGGGCTACATCACCGCCCTTAGCAGGTTCATTTCCAAGTCTGCAGAGCATACCCTGCAGTTTTGTAAAATCCAAAAAAGGTAGGTCCAATGAAATAGACTTCATAAGAGGAGGCGAAGTACAAGATTTGAAGAAATAAATAAGCTCAGTATTTGGACCAATGAAATAGACTAGTCACGCCTAAACCACAAGAGTCATTGCTGATGTATTTGGTGGCAATGAACCAAGTGGTTAGTGCTGCACCGGTTGCGGAGAGAGAAGCTCAGGAAGAGGAGGTGGCAACCCCCAAGCCGGCAACCAACAACCAAGATCCAAGTTCGGCAAGCCAAAAGATTGTGCAAAATAAGAAGATGGTGCAGACCAGTCTACTTTGTCAACTCTCTTGTAGGGAGCTAGGTAGAGGTACTCTGGGGTGCAAAAACGGATTTTCGGCTTTCTCATGGCTTCTCGGAAGCTGCGCCATTACTTCCAAGAACATCATATCACTATCGTCACTCGCTTTTCGCTGCAACTCATCTTGAAGAATTTGAAAGCAACAAGTAGCATTTTCGAGTGGGCGTTGGAGATGGCTAGCTTTGACCTAATGTTAGAGAGTACGACAACTATATACAATAGGGCCATGGTGGAGTTCATTATAGAATGGACACCAATGCAAGACAGTCCTCCGCGAAAAGTTAGCACTAAAGGAATGGACAATGTAGTTTGACGGGGCCTTCTCGCTGCAGGGAGCCGATGCTCGTGTGCTACTTGTCGCACCCACCGGAGAGCACCTCAAGCAAGTCATCTAGATGCACTTTCCCAGGGAGGTGTCGATGAACAACACAGCAGAATATGAGGGACTCCTTGCCAGTCTTCGGATAGGAGTCGATCTTGGCATCGGGAAGTTGATAGTCCGAGGGGACTCAGACATGGTTGTGCGTCAAGTAAGCAAAGATTAGAAGAGCCCTATGATGGAAGCCTATGTCGATTAAGTGAGGAAGTTGGAAGAGCATTGACGGTCTACACATAGAACACAATACACGTGGAGAGAACAACATTGCCAATGACCTGTCAAAGCAAACTGCTCAATAGTTGCATGCGGAACTAGGTACTTTCGTCCTTCAAATGACTTAGCCATGTGTGTCGTCATCATATCGGCAAGCCAAGAAGAGAAAGTTCAGTTTTGGCGACTATCTCCTGACATAGCTACCAGTCGCTGCGAAGAAGACTGCCAACAACGATAAACGCTCGCGGAGAGCAGCAAGCCCCGGTAGGCCATGTGGTCCTTGTCGTCGAAGCTAGTGCTCCCGCAGCAAAAGAGATGATGTGGTTCCTTGTCGTCGAGCCACAAGCTTCGGCATGGGCACATCATATTGTCCAATACATCCAAATAGGAGATCTCCTCGAGGAATAAGAGCAAGCTGAAAGAGTAGCCCGACAATCAAGCATGTACGAGTTTTTGGGCGACACTCTATGCAAAAGTGCATCTTGCGGGAAGATGGATGTAAGTTGTTGGCGGAAATAGATGAAGTGGATATCAAATGGGATCTCATGCTCTTGACGGTAAGGCGCTCCGTCAAGGATTTTACTCGTTGATAGCCCTTCAAGATGCTTTGGTAGTGATAACTACATGTGAAGGATGCCAATTCCACGCCAAGAAGATACATCATCTAGCACAAGCCCTCCAAACTATACCACTCTCCTAGACATTTGTGGTATGGGAGCTCGACATCCTTAGCACTTTCCCCCGTGCTACTGAGGGCTTTGAATTCTTGCTTGTAGCAATAGACAAGTTGACAAAGTGGACCTAAGTGAAGCCGGTGATGAAGGTACCGGCGCAAGCGGCACACAAATTTGCTAGAGGGATAGTTTGCCATTTTGGAGTACCGAACACGATCATCAGCTAAACGACACATAATTTAACAACAACAACTTCACAGTACTATAAAAACATTGGCACCAAGGTCTTCTTTGCCTCTGTTGCCCACCCTAGGAGCAACGGAAGTAGAGAGGGCAAGCACTAAAGTGTTGCGGGGCCTCAATACATGGACTTTCGACAAGCTGCACAACCACGAAAAGCGCTGGATTTATGAGTTATCGGTGGTTCTTTGGTCGACCAGAACGATGCCAAATCGAGCTACCAGTGAGACACCCTTATCCCTAGTCTATGGTGTAGAAGCGGTACACCCCATATAACTCACATACGGGTTACGACGAGTGCATGCCTTTGAGGAGGACCAACAAGACGAACAATGGCAAGATGATGCCACGCACCTCAAGGAAGATCGTCTTCAGGATGCTCTGCGTGTCGCTCGGTATCAGCAAGCCTTGTGCCGGTATCATAGCCGCAGTGTGCACGCTAGAAGCATTCACAAAGGTGACCATGTCCTTCCTTGGATCCAGTCCACGAAGGGATCAAACAAGTTGATGCCGCGGTGGGAGGGCCCTTACCGGGTGGTGGAAGTCATTAGGCCCGGTGCAGTCCGCCTGGAATATTGAGCATCTTCACAAGTTCTACCCGTGACGAGCGATTGTCGAGCCACCCGAAAACCTCTTTTGTACAAGTCAGTCCAACAAGGCTTGTAATTCTTTGTAGAAAGCTAGGTGAAGACCCTCTACATATTCAATAAAGCTAAGTGTTCTACAACTTGTTGTCAAAGTACATATTTATTTTTTGTATCCTGCATGAAATGTTGTGATTACTTTTAACTTGCATATGGTAACTATTGAACCGCCAAGGTTCCTAGCCTCCTCTATTTCATCTCCTTTCTTTTTATCAAAAGGAAGAATGGGCCCTCGCATGCAAGTCTTTCTAGGGGTGACGGTATGGACACCTACAAATATGTTAAAGGATGACCACCTCACGGCAAGGAATACAACAAAGTGAAAGCTAAGTCACAAAAAGTTTTAAGAATTTCTTTGTTGTAAGCTATTTCTCCTTGAACGATTCCATTTGTTTAATGAAACCTGCATGCAAAGGACCCATTCCAAATTTGTCTCTGCTCTTTGTTGTTTGGAGTCCGCTCAACAACCCAAGTAGCCGCGGGAAGGACGACAAGGTGACCTGGCCAGTAGCAGCATCTTCGGCAAGCTTCTAAGGACCCATTCCGAAAGCACTCGCGACAAGGATACCCGCGTCGGCATGCATTTGCATTAAGCGTAGGGATCGAAATTATACAAGTGTGGTGTTGTGCATAAGGGGAAATCATCCATTCATTTCAGCAAACATAACATGAAGTGGATATTTAGCAGATAGAGCCCAATCCTTCTTCTTTGCGCCTTCATAGGGTTGCATTGGGTACAATCTAAACAGAAAAGGAGATCTTCTACTACGATGTGGCGACTAATCCAGAAACAATATCTTGCATCATGGAGCACCACGTCTAGACTAGTCAAGCCGAGGCGCGACCCTTCTTCAAAATCTGGCTACATTGTCTTCGCACCTACTCGGAGTTCTCACCCTCGAGCTTGACATTAGGGGAGCTATCGCCCTCATCGGTCTTGCTGGAGGAGTCAAAGTCGCTCAAGCTCATGCTTTCCACACAACAATCTAGCCGGCTCTCGAAGGTCCAAAAGAACTTTATGGACAGCTTGGCAGCTCCATCGAACTTGAACTAAAAGAGATTCCCCGGTCCTGGGCGCGGGGAGTGGGAAAACGACTTCCAGCCCTGCGTAAGGAACATGACGCTTCCGAGGGAAAGAACAACTACCATCGAGGCATGTTCGTTGCAGTAGTCGTCCGTCCGAAGCCATTGGCCTAAGGGTGTGCTGCCTCCCATGACCCTCCAAAGGGGTCAGAATTCCGCAACCAACTGTGAGGACGATGGTGCAGCACCACGATGAACTCGTGCGCCACCTCTGATGCAGGGGTCTCCATCCGGGTCTATGGGAAGAGCATGTTGTCGTGGCCGCCTCAACTAGGGGTGCTTGTCCTCCCACGGCCCATAGCCGCGCTCCTACCGCGAGAGCCAAAGTGAGACCCCGCACCCGTAAGCATGATGCACGTCTGGGGGGAGGCCCTAGAGGATACCGTGCATGCTCGGTCTAGACCATGACCCCTTCCCCTCGCCATTGCAATCGTGGCCTCTGGAAGGAAAGAAAGAAGTTGAATTAGAAGGGCGATGGTGGCTCGCAGTTTGGTAGAAGAAGAGGTAAATGAGAAACACTCCTCGTAACCTCCTTTTTATAGGGAGGGAATGGGGGATTGGCTCTTTACTATTCCAAGAAGTGAATGTCCATTGTCAAGCCCATGACCCTAGCGACCGCCCTCTCCGCCAATGCCATGCCTTGCATGCAGCATACATCATAAAGGTAATAGTGATGGACGGAATGGAAAGCAGTGGTAGTTAAACTGAGGTGAGGAGCTCCCGTTCGAATCCCCAACCTTATTTTTATTTTACAAGGGCAGAATGCGCACAGGCTGCCTCTCCTCGCCCGACATGCCCGCGCTTCCCCACACGCACTCCGTGATGCTTGCGATCTGCATTGGGTTTTCTGTGAACAGGAACATGTGATGTAGCACAATATAGGTAAAGATTTACCTCAATAGATAACCAAGGTTTATGAAACCAATAGGAGTAAAAACCAACCCCATCTTCAATGACTGCACACAAAAGAAACAAATACCTGCACCCAACGCGGGCAAGAGGATTGTCAATTCCCTTGTCTCATTATTGGCAACAAGTAAAGTGTGTAGATAGAACTTGCAAAGTGAAAAGTAAATAAAAAGTAAATAAAGGCGGCAAGGAATTGTAACATTCGTGAACTTATAAGTGAATAGACCAGAGGGCCGTAATTTTCCCTAATGGCATCGCTCACATAGTAGGCATACGTATAAACAAATTACTGTTGGGCAATTGATAGAAAAGTGCGCAGCCATGTGATATTCATGACAATGATCATATGTATATAGGCATCACGTCCATAAGAAAATAGGCTGAGTCCTACCTTCACCTACTACTATTACTCCACTTCAAACAGAGTAATGGTTGGAGAATGATGAAAAGATGTAGACAAAGAGAACTCAATCAATAAGAATTAAACCGTCGTTTAATCCTTAGTGGCAATAATATGAAGACGTATCTTGTCCCCTTATGTTAGCGGGATATAGAAATCCATCAGATTAAACACACTACAACGCACCCCTCTAACTGAAGAAATATCAATCTAGTTGGCCAAACTATTTCAATAGATTGGAGAGATTTACAAAGCTATTATAATCATGCAAATAAGAGTCATACTTAGAATTCAGAGAAGACTCAAATATTTATCATGAATAATCTGAACATAAACCCACAATTCATCGGATCCCAACAAATGCACCATACAATAGGATTACATTAGATACATCAAAGCGAAGATGCGATGATCATTGTATTGAAGATCAAGAGAGAGAGAGAGAGATAGCAATCTAGGTGCTAGATACGGACCCATAGGTCCGTGGTAAACTACTCACACATCACCATGAGAGGTCCTCTATGATTGACCCCCCTCTTGCAGTGCACCACAAAAGGGCTCCAGTTGGCCTCATGGCAGAACAAAGACTTGCGGCGGTGGAAAAAGTGTTTCGGGTGGCTCCTTATAGTATCTGGGGTAATTGAGAATTTATAGGATGAAGAGGTATGCTAGGAGACGTAGAGGGGGGCCAACACACAACAGGGTGCAGCCACCCCTTGGTGCGCCCTGATGTGTGCTGCCTCCGTCGTGCAATGTGTGGTTTCCTTCCGATGCTTCCAGGTCTTCTGTTGGTCAAAAAAAATCATGAAAACATTTTGGGCCAATTGGAATTTTTTGGCACTATAAACTTGAAAGGCCAAAAAATGCAGAAAACAACAATACCACTGGGCACTCGGTCGATACGTTAGTGCTAAAAAATAACAACACTTGGTATGTAAACACCCAAAAAGCATCCTAGAATGATAATATTATAGCATGGAACAATAAAAATTGTAGATACGTTAGAGATGTATCAGCATGCCAAGCTTCATTCCTGCTCGTCCTTGAGTAGGTAAATGATAAAAAATATATTTTGACGTGACATGCTACCCAACATGTAATCTACTGTAGGTTTTATCATTTAGAAATGCTGAATCAATAAACATTAACGTAGGAAATCTAATGTAATCTACTGTAGGTTTTATCATTAACATAAGAAACATAATCATCAAGTTTTGAAATATGCGATCCTTAAAGATTGTTCACCCCCTATTCATTTTATCATATAAGTATAGCATGTCTCCGTCCTCATCACATAAATACAAATGTTAAAGCACCACAATGTCATGTTAGACAATTGGATAATACACTTTAACATGCTTTAGATTTTTATTACTTACTCAATATATGAGCATGAACCATGTATATAGCACAAGGGTGGAATAGAATATGGTGGTAGGTTTTAAAGGAGTGAAAGTGGAGAAGAAAGTCTCGCATCAACTAGGCGTATCAACAATCTATGGAGATGCCCATCAACAGATATCAATGCGAGGTTAGGGGATACCTTGCAACGGATGCATCCCAGCGAGAAGTGTATCAAATATCAAGTGATGCTAAGTGGTTGTGCATCCAACTTGCTTTCTCATGAAGACTATCGGTGTCAAAATCGGTTGATCTTGAGTAGGGGGTCCGAACTATGGATCTTGGATCGAAGGGTAACAAGGGACGAATGAGACAATATTTTACCCAGGTTCGGGCCCACTTGATGGAGGTAAGACCTAATGTCCTGCTCTTGTTGTTATTAATGAAGCAGTACGGAGTACAATGTTGGTCTACCTTGAGATCGACCATTGTGGTCTAAACCCTAATCGTAATGAGCTTAATGTGTCCAACCAACTATGCCACCTGGTTTATATAGATACCAGGGGATCTAGGGTTACCCAAAGTCAGTTACAATAAGGAAGGAATATGTCAATTACTACGTCGCATTGGCTAGTACGCCAAGTCTTCGGAAGAGTCCATCTAGATTCCAATACCTCCAATGACGATCAAACATGCCCAGGAGTCCGACCCATGAGAACAGAGTGGCGGTCGAGGATCCCTTAGTCCTGGACTACCTCACTAGCCCCCGGACTGGCCTCCAATTCCTAAATCTTCAACCCTTGGTTGCTTCATAGAGCCTTCAGCTTGCAAGGTGAGTTCTTCTCTTCCTTTAGGTGATGATAGTTCGGCTGCCAATGACCTTCCTTCCTTCAAAAACATAGATCCCTCTCTCTCTCTCACTTTTTATATATATATATATATATATATATATAATATAATATATATCTATAATATATATCTATAATATATAGATAATATATACATAAAACATAAACAAAATTTAATTTCCAGGTTGAGCGTTCGTCCATGAATAGTGTCTTTTCCTCCTCTATGGTCGTGGCTGGTCAAGCCATGTAACCTTTTATGAAAGAGCAGTTTGAGTCCGTTTTTACTAACACGTTCCATTATGGAGACCATGTGCCTCTTTTCTAAGGATATGGTTAACGATTTGGGTTATCTCACGCACCCATAATCCATTGATTCTATGAGAAAACGACAGAGTTCACGGCACAGTGGTGGGGCTCTTGCTATTTTAACGAGCCATAAAAGGTAAAACTGCCAATAAAGACCCCCTCAGGCACCTCAGGTCTTCCAATGCCATCACCCGGCGATCTAAAATTCACTCCTGGATGCTCTAGAGCATGACGCCTAACTGTCTGGAGGACGCACAGTCCTCAAAGGTAACAAGCGTCGGTTCCATACGGGAATAATCTCTTTAGTGATGCTTACTCACTTAGGGGGTTTTGGGTTTTGGTTTGGGTGTTTGGGGTTTTTCCTCACTGATAATTTTCTCTCAAAGACTTCGAGGAATGAGTTGCTCTCAAATGAGCAGCCAACTAACTAGTGGTTATGGGGCAGCTATTTATAGCCGGGGAGTAATCCCAACACGAATTGACATAAATGCCCCAATGATATGAACGTTATGTGGATAAGGTTAGGGACTACAGGGACGTGATGCAGCAACGGTCGGAACATTTAGATTCTGAAATTCCTCATGTCACTCATTGTCCTCACAGGTAGGTGATTGGCACTAGGGAAAACCTAACTCCCAAGTTAGAGAAAATTCCGCAGAGACCAGAAGGTCTTCGTGTGTGTCACTAAACAATTTGACTAGACTGTTTAATATTTCAAAAGGCTTCACTCGAAGGGTTTGTATGTGTAGGCTTTGAGATGAGCATCACTTGGAAACTTTTCTTTAGTTTTACCTCGACCCCCTTTAACAGTACGGTGGTCCTATGCTGTAGTATACAGAAAATTAAACTACAAAAATGAAGTCTTAATGCTTCAAAGTCCTCACATCAATTTGTTCACCGTCACACCAGTTTCATCCCTTCCAAAGTCTTTGAGGAAATACCAAAGTCTTCAGCCTAAGACATACATTTTAAGCGGCAGATGTTCTTTGAATAAGTCAAACTCATCAGCGGCCTATAAAGCTTGTGTACACTCACAAACACATTAGTCTCTTAACCTATAAGTCTTTAATACACCAAAATCACTAAGGGGAACTAGATGCACTTGAAATCTCCCCCTTTTTGGAAATTTATGACAAATAGGTCATCTTTTCAATGGGAATAATAATATGAAGTGTAAGTACAGAGTTTGAGAAATTTGAAATCAAGATATAGAGAAACTTCCCCTCAAGATATGCATATTTGAGGAATTTCCTTTGGACTCCAAATGCACATTGAGGCTCTATTACATGGAGATCTCCCCCTATATCCTGTAATCCATGCAAGCATTTGACATATATTATGAGGAAATTGAATGTGTCAGATTTCGGACTCCGCAAAACCCTAAGGATTCAAACACAGGGGCGTGTGCGGCGATCTCTCCCAGCTCGACCTTACCTAGCCCATTCCTTGATGGAAACGGTGAAGGACTCACTCGATGGTTAGGGGAACACAGAACACAACAGTTTACCTAGGTTCGGGCCGCTGCGAAGCGTAAAACCCTACTCCTGCTTTTGGTGGATTGCCTCTCGTGGAGGTGGTAGAAGAACTAGTACACTGCTCTCGAGCCTCCGGAGGCCAAGTGGCTAAGTATCTGGCCGTACAGTTCGAATGAACTCTCTTTGGTCTAAATCTGGTCTGAATGAAGCTCCTCCTCTCTCTATTTATAGCGGAGGACCGGGTCCTCTTCCCTCATAGATTCGGCGGGATCGGATACCACAACGACCAGTTTCGGTGGGGGGCAAGGGAACATGCTTCCCCCGTCAGAAGTGGTCTTCGCCTATAAAGTAGGTGCCATCGTTGCAGAGGTGGGCGCAGGGGTGACGATCGTCCTGCCGGCGGACGGTCGTGGTCTTGTTGCACCGGAAGGGAAACCTTTAGAAGATGCCTTCGGAGCCCTCGTACGCTCCCACCTCCGTTGCACTAAAGGGGTGACTGTCTCGTCCTACCACCTTCTGATCACCTGTCCTTTCCTAGCGTCACCCTTGACTCCTGAGGCCCGGCCTTGCCTCAAAATATCCGCCGCTCCGGAGGGGTCCTGAGGAGGCCCCCTACGGGTGTGGATGTCGCTCTTCGTCGTGAGTTTTTGCCCCTCGCGAGGGCCTTGTCCGAGTGTGGATTTTTTCTAGTCGTCCCTATGCTGATGAAGTGGGTCCGCCCTAGGCCGCAGGCAAGCAGGTCTGGGTACCCCTATTCTCAGAACACCGATAGTAGCCCGTGGGCCCAAGGCGTGCTTGGGTTGGCTTCTCGGTGAAGCCTTGAAGGTGGCCCGAAGCATCGCGGGCCCCATTTGCTTGCGGGTCAGGCGACCCACGTGTCCCGTAGTTGCGTGGCGACGCTCTCACTCCTCGAGGCGCCTGGGTGGAGCAAGGATACGAAAGCGCCATCCCCAAGAGTCGCGCAGGCCATCATCTCGCTCATTGAATGACATGGGTGTGGCCTGACCACACCCACGGACCTCGCGGATGTGACCGATCGATCGATTGCTGAGGCGACGTGTGCGGCATCGCTTCTGCAGGCCCACATCGCGGCCCTCGTGGGGCGTGCGACGCCCACGGTCCCGCGACAGTTGGTGGCTAGGGCTCGCCAATAAATTCTCCCAGCCCCTTGCGGGGGGGGGGGGGGCAACCTCGAGCTCCTTCTCTCCTTCATCCATCTGCCACGACGAAATTTCTTCCCTTCCTTCGCTCTTCGTCTTCATGGCGTCCCCCAAAGATGGCTCTAGAGGGAAAGCGTGCGGCGCCACCTCCGCCATCGCCCGCCCCCGGAGGCAGTAGCGGAGGGCCTTCAGGGCCTATGCGTGTCCGCCACCACGTGGTAATGGTTGACGAGTAAGCCCCTTGCCGCGTCTCCTTTGCTTGTTGCTCCATCTATTTTCCTTAGGTTGATCTTCTTTCTTCTTCAGCGTGCCCTCCTCCAAGAAGGAAAAGCTCGGCGAGCTCCAAGAGGAGGTGGAGGGGCTTCGGGCCCAGCTTGAGAGCGCCCAAGCCGCCCTCCGTGCCACCCGCCAAGGCGAGGAGGAGGCAAAGGAGGAGCTAGCATCGCTGCGGCAGCAGGTCCGGGAGGCAACAGACGTCATGCAAACCGCTCAGGAAGAGACGTTGTACGCCCGGCTGATAGCATCCCAACGCGCCCTGCAATTCGCGGACATCACCGACCGGGTGACCGCCATGACGCGCCGGTTTGCGGGGAAGGCCCCGGCGCTGCCCAATGTGAGCAGCGACGGGGGCTACCTCGTCTTCTTCCAGGAGATCGTGGAGGTGCTGGAGGCTGGCGTCCACCGCGTGGAGGAGGACAATGCGTCCGGCGCGCGCGAGTTTCTAGGCCTTTCCCTGACGCTCATCTTCTCCAACTTGCGCAGCCTTTCTCCGTAGCTCTACCTCGGGCACGTCGACAAACCGACGCCCGTTGAGTCTCGCCGTCTTCTCCGGGACGTCCAGGTGCCCGCCTCAAGCGAGGACGGTGGTCCCCACGCTGGGCCAGCCGGCGCCATGGGTGACGTCAGCAGCCCGTCCCCTTAGTACCCCAATCTCCTGTTTGCCTGCTCGTGTAATGGTGAATCAAGAACTCTGCGCTACCGGGCATTAAGGTTTTGTGGTTATTACCTTTGTTGTTCTCCTTTTTCCTTTTTGCTCGTGAGTTTATGACTTGCATGTTGGTGGTTGTTTCGGCCGGCCTGCAAAGCTTAGGGCCCGTTGCTGTGCCTGTTGTGGCTCGTGGCGCCGGGGGAAGCACGACCTTGTCAAGGTCTTGCCCGCCCGAGGCACCTCTCTTGTTGCCGCATGCTTGGGCGTTGGACTCACTCCTTGCTGTCATCGAATCCTTAGGCCATGCATCCTTCGTTAGTGCGCATGTTTTAATTCACTGTTAGTTTGTCGTAAAGCGAGAGGGTCCAGGCCAGGGCCTTTGAGGCACTTAGCTTGTGGATTTGTGTCGGTCCCTCGCGTAGGTCCTCCTGTGCAGTTCCTGTTTCGTAAGTAGGACGAGGTGAAGACCCTTTCGGTACTCTATGTCCGCAGGTCCCGACCCAAACGGTCGGTAAGGCTCCTGCGGCACACATCTCAGGGGGGCCCTTTGACAGTCAAGCCGCTCTGCATCGTCAAGCCCCGGTCCCAACGGACGGTAAGGCTCCTGAGGCGCACCCAGGGAGCCCCTTTCTGTCTACCCGAGCGATTCCGCACCTCGTTCCTTTGGTCATCGCCCCAGGGGGCCCTGAGGCCTCCCGAGACTCTTTGTGTTGGTATCAAGTTTTGGTCCGGACCCCCGAGCGAGGGTTTACCACTGAAAAACGTTGCCCCTCGCATTCATGCTCCTTGACTACTTGGGGTGGCGCGGAGCGGTTGTCTCCAGACACATCCTCCGGACAGGATGTTTGAAAGCCAATGAAAGAAGAAACGCCAGAGAAGGTTTCCCCATTTTTATTTTTCAAACGTCGGGCACTAAGCCTGGAAAAAACCAACTTAGGAAATCAGCCAGTTAAACTCAGCAGAAGATAGTGTCACTCTTCTGGGATTGGGGGTACCCATACCTGCCTGCCTATTGCCTAGGGTGGGCCCGCCTTACCGGAGCAAACCAACGGGCCCGACACCGTTCAAGGAAATGCCCTCATAAGGGGCCAAGCCTCACGAGGAGGAGGAGCGTCAAGACTCACAGGGGGGCCTCCTCAGGACCCTTCCGGAGCGGCGGATATTCCGATGGAAGGCCAGGCCTCACGAGTCAAGGGTGACGCCAGGAAAGGACATGTGAGCAACATATGGCAGGATGGGACAGTTTCCCCTTTGGTGCAAAGGAGGTGGGAGCGTACATGTTTTCCGAACGCATCTTACAAAGGTTTCCCTTCTGGTGCAACAAAGCCGCAACCTCCCACCAGTAGGGAAAACGTCATCCACGGGCACGTCTCTGCTGCGCGGACAATTACTTTGCAGGTGAAGACCACCTTTGGGCAGGGGATCATGTTCCCTTGTTCCCCATCAAAATTGTCCGCTGTGGGATCCCTTCCCGACGAAACTATGAGGGAAGAGGACCCGGCCTCCGCTATAAATAGAGATGGTAGGATACTTGAGAGCGGGAGTTCATTCGAACGGCAAAACAGTACACCGAGTCGCTCGGCCTCCGGAGGCCCAAGAAAACTGTACTAATCCATCCACCACCTCCATGAGAGGGAATCCACCAAAAGTAGGAGTAGGGTTTTACGCTTTGCAGCGTCCCAAACCAGGGTAAACTGTTGTGTTTTGCGATCCCCTCTCCATGGAGTGATTCCTTCATCGTTTCCATCGAATAGTGGGTTTTGCGAGGCGAAGCAGGGAGAGACCTTCGTATACGCCCGAGTGTTCGAATCGTTAGAGTTTTGCGGAGCACGAAATCCGACAGATAGTTCGAATCCAAGAAAAAGCAAGCAAGTGCCGCGTTCGGCATTTAAAGCTGGCATAGTCATTGGACGAATATATGGGTTTCCTTGCCAGCTACAAGCATGGTCATTGGCAGGCCATGCTAATTGCCTTCGTCTTTGTACCCAACGTGGAGCATAGGTCTTCAACTAGGCGTGGGGTGGACCCCTTCCGCGTCCTTGGGGGGGGGGGGCTGGGCGTATACAGCCTCAGCTCGTTATTACGTGAGAGTGTCACGGTGGTGGGGTATATGGGAGGTCGCGAGTGTCCCTACCCCCAAGGCATTGGGGCCTGAGCTACTGAAGTCATTGGTGGACTGTGTTGTATCCAGCGCAGAGCATAGGTCTTCCACTAGGCGTGGGGTGGACCCCTTCCACGTCATCGGGGGAACTTGGGCGTATACCTCCTTGGCTCATTTACGTGAGAGTGTCACGGGATAACGTAGGTTCCAGAAGGATTGAAGGACGATGCAGAGGTGCGCCGGGTTAATGGAGGTCTTGTGTGCTCCTTCCCGGGAGGCCAATTGAGGGCTTTTTATGACTCTACGTTGACAGTTCCCACTCCCGCACATTTCCCGACCGTCGTTGTGTGGGACCGAGTGAACGGATGTAGCTACTGGGTCGGGCCCTCACGCCCCTGACACCGACCGGATCACCAAGGATGCTGTCAAGGGTGGTAGGTGGCCTTACGACCGGTAAGTCTCCTAAGGCACGATGCTGAGGGGCCCCCTTTTAACGTTCGAGCGGCTCTACGTTGCTAGGATCCAGTCCTGCACATTTCCCGACCGCCGTTACTTGTGACCGAGTGAACGGATGTATCCATGGGGTCAGGCCCTGCCTCCCCCGACAAAGGTTGGATCAAGGAAGCTGTTAGGGGCGGCAGGTGCCCTTGCGACCGGTAAGGCCCCTGAAGCGCCATGCTCAGGAGCCCCCTTTTTGACGTACATTTCCCGACCCGGTCCCGGTCCCGGTCGCGCACATTTCCCGACCGCCGCTGCTTGCGATCGAATGAACGATCTCAGCTACGCGGTCAGTCCATGCCACCCTTGATAACGACCGGATCACTGAGGACGATATCAAGGGCGGCAGGTGGCCTTGTGAATGGTAAGACCCCTGCAGCGCCATGCTCTGGGGACCTCTTGGACGCTCAAGAGACTCTGATTTTATCCTGTCAATAGTGGTCCTGAGGGTCCATGGGGCTCCCCACTTCCCGCGTTGGGGTGATGCATAGCTCCCAGTGCCCCCGAGCGTGGAAGGTGGATCGCCGAAAGTTGCAAGCAAGGCAGCCTGTCACGTCGCCAACTGGATGCAATGGAAACTGTAAAAGATACGACTTGCAGAAGTATGCCCCGAGCATTCGAAGTCCCTGTGGTCAACATGCACTTCTTAAGGTAGTAAATCCAAAAAATTACATCGAATAGCCCCCTTGCGCTTGAGGAGCACCTCGTGAGGCCTGGCCCCCAACGCACACGCCTGCTTCGTGGTCCTCGCGGGTGATCCGTGCCGCTTGCGTCTCGTCGCGGCATTCAACTCATCCTCCTGAGGCCCGTGGGTTTGGCCTTACATAGTCCTTCCGCGGGGAGGGCAGCTGGTGGCGTGACCCACGGCTTGGACCCGGCTCAAGGAGGATCCCCCAAACGCTCCTCACTCCTTAGGAGGATAGGCGCCCCAGGGGGGACGCGTGAAGCACTTCCTTGTCAGGACGGTCAGGTAGTGTCGCATACTCTGGCACATATGGCTCCATGTAGACGCTTGCCTGTCACCCACGGTCGGTCATCAGTGCGACGGTGGCGGTACCCCTTGGTGGAGGAGGGGGGTCTCCCCGGCCGTATTGCTCAAAATTCTTCCTGCGAAAGACCTCGGAGCGAAGTTGCTTGTTCCTGCTGCCGCCGTCGGCTGGTCCCGGTGCCGCCCGGTGCTGAATCCCGCCCTGATATCGTGTCGTGTCTCCGCTGTCACAGTTCATCCGCGCCATCGCCTCGGCCCTTTGTTGGGTGCACAGGAGGGAGCGCTCCTGTCTAGCCGCCCCGGGCTGTCGAGGGCCGACTTGGTCTCGGTGATGCGTGCCAGCGTCCTGCCGTTCTCCTCGCGTCCCTGGTGGTTGTGAGTGTGGCGCGCTTTAGGGCCGGTCGCTGGGGTCTTGAGAAGGTGGAGGGCAGCGCGAAGCACGTGTCTCTTGGCCACGCGCAGTGCGGGCAGGGCCCCGAAGCTTGCAGGCTTGGGGACCGGCACGCGGTGCGAGCCCCCGGAGCCCGATGCCTGTGGTCTTGAGGATGCACCGGGTTGGATGGTTTGCTGGGCGATGGCGATCAGCTCCAAGATGTGGTCCGCCCAGGCGTCGTTCGCTAGCGGAGCATCTCTCTTGCCGTTCGCAACGTGTCGTGTGCGCCGAGGTCTCCCAAGTTGATGCGGCGCTCTACGGGTGGCATGGGTGGCCGCCACGGCGGAGACGATGTTGACGACCTGGTACGAGCTGCCTGGCCCCGCGAAGCCGGCATGCGAGCTTCCAGCCTCTGTGACGTGCCGGTCGGAGACCAGTTTGACAAGGCTCGGAGAAGCTGGTTGGTCGCCGACCATCGGTGCAGCGGCCTGGGAAGGAGGAAGCTAGGAAAGGACCTGCACACACCCCCTACCTGGAGCGCCAAATGTCGGATTTCGGGCCCCGCAAAACACAGGGGCGTGTGCGGTGATCTCTCCAAGATCGACCTTACCTATCCCTCTACTCAATGGAAACAGCGAAGGACTCACTCGATGGTGAGGGGAACACAGAACACAATAGTTTACCCAGGTTCGGGCCGCTACGAAGCATAAAACCCTACTCCTGCTTTTGGTGGATTGCCTCTCGTAGAGGTGGTGGAAGAACTAGTACAGTGCTCCCGAGCCTTCGAAGGCCAAGTGGCTAAGAGTCTTGCCGTACGGTTGGAATGAACTCTCTTTGGTTTGAATCTCGTACGAATGAACTTCCTCTTCTCAAATATCCTACTCTCTCTATTTATAGCGGAGTCTCGGGTCCTCTTCCCTCATAGCTTCGGCGGAAGGGATCCCACAACGTCTAGTTTCGGTGGGGGCCAGGGAACATGCTTCCCCTATCAAAAGTGGTCTTTGCGTGCAAAGTAGCTGCCAACACCGTAGAGGTGGGCGCAGGGTGACGCTCGTCGTGCCGGCGGGCTGTCGTGGTCTTGTTGCACCGGAAGGGAAACCTTTAGAAGATACCTTTGGATCTCTCATACACTCCCACCTCCTTTGCACTAAAGGGGTGACTGTCTCGTCCTTCCACCTTGTGCTCGCTTGTCCTTTCCTGGCATCACCCTTGACTCCTAAGGCCCGGCCTTGCCTCGAAATATACGCCGCTCCAGAGGGGTCCTGAGGAGGCCCCCTGCGGGTCTTGATGTCGTTCTTCCTCGCAAGGCTTGGCCCCTCGCATGGGCCTTTCCCCAGGAGGTGTTCTTCTAGTCGTCCCTATGCTGATTAAGTGGGCCCGCCCTAGGCAGCAGGCAGGCAGGTTTGTGTACCCCCGTTCCCAGAACACCGACAGTATGCTTGATGGAAAGGGAAGTCTGTCGAATTTCACCATGTGTGCATTAATTAACGTGAGGAATAAGAATGCGAGGAAAAACTGTTCAAAAGTGTTAGACCACCACCGGACATAAGTTTACAACCCATAGAACTAAACACTTCAGAAGAATAAGAGTTGTAATCTCATACGTCTCCAACTATCTATAATTTTTGATGATTCCATGCTATTATCTTGTCAACTTTGGATGTTTTTATGCATGAATATGCTATTTTATATATTTTTTGGGACTAACCTATTAACTCAGTGCCAAGTGCCAGTTTCTGTTTTTTCCGTGTTTTTGACCTTTTTCAGAGGAGAATATTAAACGGGGTCCAAACGGAATAAAACCTAGGGAATGATTTTTCCATAACATAAGATACATACGGAACTTGAGAACCAAGGCAAAGGATCTCCAAGGAGGTCACAAGCCCCCTAGGCCCCGCCTAGGGGGGGCAGGCCTACTTCTTCCGCCTATAAATTCTCCAAAAAACTAAAACCACGAGAGATAGAGCCACAAAAATACTTTTCCGCCGCCGCAAGCTTTTGTCTCCGCGAGATCCCATCTGGGGCACGTTCTGGTGCCCTGACGGAGGGGGATTCAGACACGGAGGGCTTCTTTATCAACACCATTGCCTCTCCGATGATGCGTGAGTAGTTCACCACAGACCTTCGGTTCCATAGCTAGTAGCTAGATGGCTTCTTCTCTCTCTTGGATCTTCAATACAAAGTTCTCCATGATCTTCAAGGAGATCTATCCGATGTAACTTTCTTTTGCGGTGTGTTTGTCGAGATCCGATGAATTGTGGATTTATGATGAGATTATGTATGAATATTATTTGAGTCTCCTCTGATCTCTTATATGCATGATTTCTATCCTTGTAATTCTCTTCGAGTTGTGTGTTTCGTTTGGCCAACTTGATCTATAATTCTTGCAATGGGAGAAGTGCTTGGTTTTGGGTTCATACCGTGCGGTGTCCTCATCTAGTGATAGAAGGGGTAGCAAGGCACGCATCATGTTGTTGCCATCAAGAGTAAAAAATATGGGGTTTATATCTATTGCATGAATTTATCCCTCTACATCATGTCATCTTGCTTAAGGCGTTACTCCGTTTGTTATGAACTTAATACACTAGATGCATGCCCTTGGTTCTCAAACTGAGGGAAATACTTACCGCTACTGTGCTGCATCACCCTTTCCTCTTCAAGGGAAAAATCAAAGCAAGCTCAAGAGGTAGCAAGAAGAATTTCCGGCGCCATTGCCGGGGAGTATCAAGTCAAGAATAGTCTCCCTTCAACATGCCAATTTCTGGCGTCGTTGTCGGACTATTCTAAGTGAAGCATATCCAAGTAACTATCGCAAACTCGTCTCTTGCATTTACTTTTTTTGCCCTTTGCCTCTCGTTTTCCTCTCCCCCACTTCTGAAAAACAATAATTACAAAAATATTTGCTTTTTTCGTTCGCCCTTTTCTTTCGCTTGCTTTCTGTTTGCTTGTGTGCTTGTCTGCTTGCTGAAGTCACCATGACTGAAAAGACCAAATTGTGTGACTTCTCGAATCATATGAAATCAATGCTGCTTTGCTGAATCTTGTTATGAAAGAGCAATTTCCCGGCCTTCCTAGTGAAGATGTCACATACCATCTTAATACCTTCATTGAGTTATGCGATATGCAAAAGAAGAAAGATGTGGATAATGATGTGATTAAATTGAAGCTATTTCTGTTCTCATTACGGGATCGAGCAAAAACTTGGTTTTCATCTTTACCCAAAAATAATATTGATTCTTGGAACAAGTGTAAATATGCTTATATATCCAAGTGTTTTCCACCGACTAAGATTATCTCTCTCCGTAATGATATCATGAATTTTAAGCAACTAGATCATGAACTTGTTGCACAATCTTGGGAGAGAATGAAATTGATGATTAGAAATTGTCCCGCTCATGGCTTGAGTCTTTGGATGATTATACAAATCTTCTATGCTGGTTTGAATTTTGCTTCTAGAAATATCTTGCATTCCGCCTCCGGTGGAAGTTTCATGGAAATCACAGTAGAAGAAGACACAAAACTCCTAGATAATATCATGACAAACTATTCTCAATGGCACACTGAAAGGTCACCTACTAGTAAAAAAGTGCATGCTATAGAAGAAATTAACTCTTTAAGTGCTAAGTTGGATGAGTTAATGAAATTTTTTGCTAGTAAAGGTGCTCCTCTAGATCCAAATGATATGCCTTTGTCTTCCTTGATTGAGAATAGAAATGAGAGCTTGGATGTTAATTTTGTTGGTAGGAATAATTTGGGCAACAACAATGCTTATAGAGTTAACTTTATTCCTAGGCCTTTTCCTAGTAATCCCTCTAATAACATTGGCAATTCCTACAACAATACTCATGGAAATTACAATAGATTACCCTCTGATCTTGAGAGTAATATTAAAGAGTTTATCAACTCGCAAAAGATTTTCAATGCGTCCATAGAAGAAAAACTGCTCAAAATTGTTGACTTGGCTAGGACCGTTGATAGAATGTGTCTTGATCTTGATGCTTTGAAATTGACATGTGCTCCTCCCAAGATTAATATGGATGAAAAACTTGAAAGCTATGTGTGTTTCCATGAATGATAGTAAAGAAAGAATAGCCCAAATTCGTGCTAGACATGAATGGCTTAAAAAGGCGTGTTCTCGTGATGAGAATCATGAAGATCTTAAAGTGCTTGGTGTGACTCCCGTTGAATCCTTGTTTTCTAATGTCAAACCTAATGATGATGGGGCTGGATATGAATCCACTTTGGTTGAGAAACTCCCCAATGATTCGTAGTCTATTTGTCTTGATGCTAAAAGTACTGAAAGTGGAGTAGAGGATATTAAAACTTTGAGTAGTAATGAAATTACTCTTTGATTGAATGTATTTCCTTGATGGAATCCATGCTAAACTCTCCACACGCTTATAGCCAAAATAAGGCCTTTACCGATCATACCGTTGATGCTATGATGAAATCTCTTGAAGAGAACCTTGAGTTGGAGATATCTATTCCTAGAAAACTTCATGATGAGTGGGAACCTACTATCAAAATCAAGATTAAAAACTATGAATGCAATGCTTTGTGTGATTTGGGTGCTAGTGTTTCCGCTATTCCAGTCTTTATGTGATGTTCTAGGTTTCAATGAGATTGATGAGTGCTCTCTTAATTTGCATCTTGCGGATTCTATTGTTAAGAAACCTATGGGAAGGATCAATGATGTTCTTATTATTGCAAATAGGAACTATGTACTTGTAGATTTCATTGTTCTTGATATTGATTGCAATCCGACATGTCCCATCATTCTTGGTATACCTTTCCTTGGGACTATTACTGATGTCATCGATATGACGGAAGGGAATATTAGATTTCAATTTCCATTAAAGAAGGGCATGGAACACTTTCCTAGAAAGAAAATAAGATTGCCTTATGAATCCATGATGAGGGCTACTTATGGTTTGAGCACCAAATATGACGATACTTGATTCTATCGCCTTTTGCCTAGCTAAGGGCGTTAAACAATAGCGCTTGTTGGGAGGCAACCCAATGAATTTATCTTTGCTTTTTGCTTTCTGTTTTGTTGTGTCCACACCATCATAATTCTGCTTCTATTGTGTTTTTTCGAAGTAAAACCTTTATGATTAGTTTTGGTGATGGTTGTTTGATCATGCTGAAAAGAGATAAACTTTGTGCTCACAAAATTATTTTAATTTCTTATCGGGAAAGAGATTTTGAGTTGATTCTTTGTTCTGCTGGTTGATATGCCAATTGTCCTAATTTTCATAATGTTTCAGAATTTATGGGATACCAGAAGTATACAAATTGCTACATACTGGTCTGTTTTTGATAGATTCTGTTTTTGTTGTGTTGATTGCTTATTTTGGTGAAACTATGGATAGTATCGGGTGGTACTAGCCATGGAAAAGTGAGAATACAGTAATCTAACATTAATATAAATAGAAATCAAGTTTACTATAGTACCTAAAGAGTTGGTAGTTATTTTCTTATGCTAATGATATCACGAGTTTCTGTTTAAGTTTAGTGTTGTGAAGTTTTCAAGTTTTGGGTGATGTTCTCATGGACAATGGGATAAAGAGTGGAAATAGCTCAAGCTTGGGGATGCCCAAGGCATCCCAAGCCAAATTCAAGGACACCAAAAAGCCTAAGCTTGGGGATGCCCCGGGAAGGCATCCCCTCTTTCGTCTTCAATCCATCGGTAACGTTACTTGGAGCTATACTTTTATTCACCACATGATATGTGTTTTGCTTGAATTTGCTAGAATAGTCATTGAGCTTCACTTATCTCTTTTGAGTTAGGCAATTTAGCTTGCATGTGCTTCACTTATATCTTTTGAGCTAGATAACTTTGCTCTAGTGCTTCACTTAAATCTTTTTAGAGCACGACGGGGTCATATTTTGTAGAAATAAAGACTCTCGATCTTCACTTATATCTTTTTGAGAGTGCTCTCTCTCAGTAACTTGGTAATTGGTGTGTGCTATGAAAGTAGTCCTAAAGATGATACGCATCCAAATAGGATATAATATAAACTTCCATATTCAAGTGCATTGATTAGTAAGATAAGTTTGATTCCTAACAATTAAGTTTTGAGACATGGATTTGGTGATATTAGAGTTATGTTAGTAGGGTGTTGTAAATCTAGAAATACGTGTGTTGAAGTTAGTGATTCCCATAGCATGCACGTATGGTGAACCGCTATATTAGGAAGTCGGGGCATAATTGATTTATTGATTGTCATCCTTTGTCTAGCGTTCGGGATTGCGCGATGGTTAACACCTACCAACCCTTCCCCTAGGAGTATGCGTTTAGCACTTTGTTTCGATTACTAATAAAACTTTCGCAATAAGTATATGAGTTCTTCATGACTAATGTGAGTCCATGGTATAGATGCACTTTCACCTTCCACCATTGCTAGCCTCTCTAGTACCGCACAACTTTTGCCGGTGCACAAACCCACCATATACCTTCCTCAAATAGCCACCATACCTACCTATTATGGCATTTTCATAGCCATTCTGAGATATATTGCCATGCAACTCTCACAGTTCCGTCTCATTACTTTACCCTCACTTTCATATTGCCTTTGCATGATCGTAAGATAGCTAGCGAGAAGTTTCAACGTCATACGCTAAGCTAGATCGTTTCACAACCCGGTACATTGTCGGAGGCATTTCCTATAGAGTCATCATTGTTCTAAGTATTGAGTTGTGAGTAAATAAAAGTGTGATGATCATCATTATTAGAGCATTGTCCCATGTGAGGAAATAAAAAAACAGGACAAAGATGCCCACCAATATATATATATATATATATATATATATATATATATATATATATATGAAAAGAGGCCAAAGAGCCAGAACAAATAAAAGAGAGAAAAAGAGAGAAGGGACAATGCTACAATCTTTTTCACAGTTCTGCTTAAAAATAGCACCATGTTCTTCATGATAGAGATTCTCTTGGTTTGACACTTCCATATACTAGTGGGAATTTTCATTATATAACTTAGCTTGTATATTCCAATGATAGGCTTCCTGAAAATTGCCCTAGGTCTTCGTGAGCAAGCAAGTTGGGTGCACACCCACTAGTTCTCCTTTTGAGCTTTCACACACTTATAGCTCTCGTGCATCAATTGCATGGTAATCCCTACTCATTCACATTGATATCTATTGATGGACATCTCCATAGCCCATTAATATGCCAAGTCAATGTGACCATCTCCTCCTTTTTGCCTCACAACCTCCATCACACTCTATTCCGCATATAGTGTTATATCCATGGCTCACACTCATGTATTGCGTGAGAGTTGAAAACGTTTGAGAAAGTAAGAGTGCGAAAACAATTACTTGGTCAATACCGGGGTTGTGCATGATTTAAATTCGTTGTGTGGGGATGATGGAGCATAGCCAGACTATATGATTTTGTAGGGATAACTTTCTTTGGCCTTATTATTTCAAAAGATCATGATCACTTTGCTAGTTTGCTTGAAGTATTATTGTTTTCACGTCAATAGTAAACTATTGTTTTGAATCTTATGGATCTAAAAATTCATGCCACAAGAAATAAGTTACAACCGACAAATATGTTAGGTAGCATTCCACATCAAAAATTCAGTCTTTATCACTTCCCTACTCGAGGACGAGCAGGAGTTAACCTTGGGGATGCTTGATACGTCTCGAACGTATCTATAATTTTGTATGGTTCCATGCTATTATCTTGTCAACTTTGGATGCTTTTTATGCATGAATATGCTATTTTATATGTTTTTGGGACTAACTATTAACTCAGTGCCAAGTGCCGGTTTCTATTTTTTCCGTGTTTTTGACCTTTTTCACAAGAGAATATTAAACAGAGTCCAAATGGAATAAAATCGGCGGAATGATTTTTTCCATAATAGAAGATACACAATGAACTTGAGAACCAAGGCAAAGGACCTCGGAGGAGGTCACAAGCCCCTAGGCCCGGCCTAAGGGGGCCGGGCCTAGCAAGCTTGTGGGCTCCCCATGGCTCCTCTGCCCTAGTTCTTCCGCCTATAAATTCTCCAACAAACTAAAACCACCAGAGAGAGCCACGAAAATACTTTTCCGCCGCCGCAAGCTTCTGTCTCCGCAAGATTCCACCTGGGGCATGTTCTGGTGCCCTGCCGGAGGGGGGATTCGGACACGGAGGGCTTCTTCATCAACACCATTGCCTATCCGATGATGCATGATTAGTTCACCACACACCTTCGGGTCCGTACCTATTAGCTAGATGGCTTCTTCTCTCTCTTGGATCTTCAATACAAAGTTCTCCATGATCTTCATGGAGATCTATCCGATGTAACTTTCTTTTGCTATTGTTTGTCGAGATCCGATGAATTTTGGATTTATGATCAGATTATCTACGAATATTATTTGAGTCTCCTATGATCTCTTATATGCATGATTTCGTATCCTTATAATTCTCTTCAAGTTGTGGGTTTCGTTTGGCCAACTTGATCTTTAATTCTTGCAATGGGAGAAGTGCTCGGTTTTGGGTTCATACCGTGCAGTGTCCTCACCTAGTGACAGAAGGGGTAGTGAGGCACGCATCGTGTTGTTTCCATCAAGGGTAAAAAGATGGGGTTTATATCTATTGCATGAATTTATCCCTCTGCATCATGTCATCTTGCTTAAGGCGTTACTCCGTTTGTTATGAACTTAATACACTAGATGCATGCTGGATAGCGGTCGATGTGTGGAGTAATAGTAGTAGATGCAGAAAGTATCGGTCTACTTGTGTCGTACGTGATGCCTATATGTATGATCATTGCCTTAGATATCATCATGACTTTGCGGGATTCTATCAATTGCTCGACAGTAATTCGTTCACCCACCGTAATACTTGCTATCATGAGAGAAGCCTCTAGTGAACACTATGGCCCCCGGGTCTACTTCACATCATATTTTCAGCTCTACACTTTTACTTTGTTGCACTTTCCACCTTCAGATCTCACCTTGCAAATAACCGTGAAGGGATTAATAACCCCTTTATAGCGTTGGGTGCAAGTTTGTTTGTTTTTGCGCAGGTACATTGGTGACTTGTCTTGATAGTCCTACTGGATTGATACCTTGGTTCTCAAACTGAGGGAAATACTTACTGCTACTGTGCTGCATAACCCTTTCCTCTTCAAGGGAAAAACCAATGCAAGCTCAAGAGGTAGCATAATCTAAAAGAAATATAGTTCAAAAGCCCATAAAGTAGACATGCTTGAATACTAACTCAGATTTGTCCCCCTTTGTCATTAAGTGATGAAAAGGGACGAAACTGAGAATTAACGCCCTTGAAGAATATAAAACTGTTGGTGGAGGAGGAGCACCAGTGTTGTTGGGGTCGTTTATGAGAACTGTTTTGTCAAGATCTTCAGCTTCATCAGTTGTGCGAGTTGAAGAATATGAACTGGCCACCAAGTGAGGAACGAGAATTTTCTTGAACTTATTCTTGGGCGGCCAGGACCAATCAAAGTCTTGTTGGAACTTCATTTCAATCAGCTCCTCAGAAGTCTTGAGGTGAGACAGAATGGCCCACGTGCGGTCGAAGATATCATGCAGATAATAGTGATGTTTCTTCACAACATTCTGAGTTGCATTTAGATCATGCATAATGGCACCAAACTGATGCTTTACCCACTTGTGGGTGCGATCAACCTTTGGATGAAGACTAAACAAGAGCTCACGGTCAGTCATCACACGCGGTACAGAGTCATGAGGGGCTTTACCTCTTGAAGCTGAGTCTTGAGAAGTAGTGTCATCATTTGTGGAATCGGAAGCAACTTTACGAGATTGGCAACCATGGTGCCGAGATCCTTCATCAATCACGAATTTTCCATTGATTTCAATCAGCTTGTAGGATTTCTTGACGACTTCAAGTGGAGGAAAGTAGCTGAGGTGATTCTGAAAATCAGCCTTGTAAGGAATTGATGATGTGGCCCTGATGAATTTCATAATCCATGGCGCATAAGGCTTCAAATCAAAAGGTGACAGAGCATTGTTAGCCAAAGTTCTCATGAAGAAATTTTGAAGATTTATTGGAATCCCATGGATGATATTGCATAGAAAATTCTTCATGATTCCCACAACATCTTCGTCTTCCGAGTTATGGCACATGATGGGACTAAGGGTTTTGGTAAAAATGCGGTAAACTATCGTGGGCAAATAGAACAATTTCTTGACGAGGAATGTGGTTCTTGGCAACATTCTAGGAGCCAAAGGTTTCATCAACACTTGCATCATGGGATTGGGCAGTTCAGTTTCTTCATAGATGCATCTGGCTCCTTCTGAGGGAATTGGAACTGGGACTGCATGAAGTTCCTTGGCAGGAGCTTTGTAATGAGTGTTTTCAGTCATCTAGTCTAGAACCCAAGTGTTGGCATCTGATACTTTAACAGAGATGTGCAAGGTAGCATAGAATTGAAGGATGATCTCCTCATTCCAGTCATAGTTTTTCATGCAGAATGGCAGTAGTCCAGCATAAAAAAACACGAAGGACTACAGCAAAGTAAGGAATGTTCTCCATATCTGCATGAGGAATTTCCCGATGCTGAAAAACCTTGTTCTTGTTGAAGAGTACGTCACCATAGTAATTCAGTTGATTGGTGGTCCAGAATGTGTTGCGCCTTATTCTTAGAGATTCAAGTGGATTTTTCAAATAATCTCGCCTTGTCAAACTTTGGCCTTCTTGTTCCACTTTAAGGCTGAAGAGTTATGGATTGAAGATTTGGCTTGAAGTGCCCCACAAGTCTTCGAAGTTCTTGAATCTAAGGAATAACAACCACGACTGATGCTGACTAAGGATGATCGACACGAGGTCCAGAGGTAGTGTCTTCACTCTGAGGAACATTTTCTTCAGCCATACTTGTCTGAGTGTGAGGAATATGCTGCGCAGATTCATCAATTTCTGGTGCAGCAGTGACCCGAGTTGATGTTTGATTGTTAGTGTCTTCAACTGGTACAGCTGATTCAGTATCCGGGATGGACGTCATCTTAGTGTTCTTGTCTTTAGACCATGTATGAATTTCTTCAGTGGTTGCAGGGGACTGAGGAACTTGAGGAAGTGGAGTTGTCAATGGTGAGTTGGGATGAGCATATTCCCAGTACTCGCCATTGATCACTGGTGTTGTGCTGCCAATGTCCACTTCTTCATCTTTTTCTTCATCTACCACATTTGATGTATTCGGCACCAAATGGCACCAGCACGTAAGAGGGTGCCGTGTTGATAGGAGTGGCATCAATTGGTGTTGTTGAGGGACTCGTCAAAGTCCTCAAGCGTTTTGCTTCTAAGGACTCTAAGCTTGTTGAAGCCTTTCTATTCTTTCAAGCTTCCTTTTCAGTAACCTTCATTTTCTTCACTTGTGATGCAGATGGAAGTTTCACTTTCTTCACTTGTGAAGGTTTTGGTGCCAGAGCCAATTCTTTACGCTGACTGATGTAGTCGGCCTGTTAGTAGCAGTTTCTTTAGGCGCAACCATTCCTTCAGCTGCCGCGACAGGTTCATGAGTTGCAGGAATTTCTTCATTTGAGTTGTCACGTAGTTCAATAGTGTAGCCAGCCAGAGGAAATTGAGGTTCCGTAGAAGTTGCAACCCGTTTGTTGTGTTATGTGATGACCTTGTTTGCAATATTGATAATCTGACTTTTGCACCCTTCTAGTCCGCATGAAAGTGATGATATTCTTCACTGAGGTTTTTGATCTCAGTTTGAGTGGTGAGGAGCTGATTAGGGGTCACAGTCAGAATGTTTTTCTTCAGAAAGCTCTCTTTCCGAGTTTGTCCTTTTCTGGCTTGTTTGGCCTTCTTAACCTTCCATTTGTCTTCATTGGTGAAGGCCTCAGCATGTAACAAGGTCCAGGTCAAAGCTTTAAGTCGTCATTCTGTGTTTGAGGATTTTCATACCATATATCTATGAAGTCTAGTATCACCTTTGGATCCATCATGAGGAGAATGCTTATTCCTTTCGCCTATCCGACCCTTTCTTGCTTGTTTCTGATGATAGAAGCAAGTACTTCATCATCAACTACTTCTTCTTCTTGTGATCCAGAAGGAACATTGTGGACTTTGCTAGGGCTGGGCCTTCTTACTCGCCCAAGAGTCATCTTCTTCTTCACGTTTGCACTTAGAGAAATATGTGCAGAGCCAAAAGTAGAGGGCCCTGAGGCAATTGAAATCCCCATTGGATTCCGACTTGTAGTCAGCTTCATTGATTGTGAGGACTGTGAGGTAGAAGCTGAGGACTTCGCTGCCATCTTAGGAGCTGACTGAGGAATTTCCTGTGAGGGATTTAGACGTCAGGACCTTGGCTTGATAGCAGACTTCTACAACAGAGTCCGTTTTGGAGCTGTTTTAGTACCAGAAGACTTAGCAACAGAGGAGGAGGCATCATGAGCACATTCCTCATTGAATCTTTTCACGGCCTATTTTGCAACTTTGTGAAGGTTGGTATGTTTCGTTTCCCATTCTTCAGGATAGTCTCCAATAGTGGCAAGGCTTGTCGAATCAGCAACTTGTTGATTGCCTAGCGGAGGCCTTTTGCATGGTGGCTTCATGGCGAATTTCTTCATTTATATAGGAGTTACATACATGTACTCCTTCCATTCTTTGTCCCATCTCCTCTCAATTTTCGGCAAGTGCATTTTTCACTTTTCTTTTGTTTCTTTTCCATAAATTGGTTCATCAGGGGTGCAATATTCATCATAGATATCGCCAGGTATCTCAAAATTAGTGTTGGTATCAACCTTCTTTCCACCCTTCTGTTTCTTCTCATCAACCATTTTCTTCACTTGAGGAATATGAACTTTTGAGGAATCTGATGAGGTATGCAAATTTTCCTCAAGAAATGCTGCAAATGAATTAAGTTGATGAGAACCTAGTGATTTGTCACCAGACATTTTTGTACATGTGAACGTAGTATAGGTGCAAATAATTTGAACAGGTCATATGTGTTGTCAGAAGATTTTTGAAAAATGAGTCAAGATGAGGAAAACGACCAATACTGTTTTTGAGGAATTTTGCTAAGTGTTCTTGTCTTGGGTACCAGAGTTGTGCATATCCAAAAATTCACACGATTGAGGAATCTCGTGAAGAACCGAGTAACTTCGTGGAATTTATCGAGTGTTGTAGACATGCAAGCGTTCATCAGATGAATTTGTTGAGGAATAACACTTTTTGATGTTTTTATGGAAACACAAAGATCTACAGCAGTAGTAAAATTAGATTCTAAGTATCGCGGTTGAATAACACGATGATCTGGGGAGGGTGAAACAGAAGCTCGTCGGTTCAGCTCTTCCGCGTCGTAACTCGACGACTGAAGACAGCTATGGTGGCGCTGGAGGAAGGATATCTGCAGCAAGCGTGAGTATGATAGCGACGAGGTCAAGGCAGTGAAGCTCTTCCTCACCGGCGGCGATGATTTTCAATGGCAGTAATAGGTCTAGCTTGGAGCAGTGAGAAGTGGAAACGAGAGGAAGAAGTCACTCAGGGGTTTGAGTGGGGTATTTATAGCCGAGGTAAAAACGGTCCGGCCCAAATAATTCGACCAAACTTCCCCTGGCCCTTCCTCTCCGCTCGACAGGTGGCACTCATGTGTTAAGCGGTGGAGTTAGTGGACATCGTGCAGATCATGTTTATCTAATCATGGGTATTGGGGAAGGTTTGAGTGGTAACGGCTGAAATTTTTTGAAATAAATTTTGAGGACTTTGTTCGCAAATTTTTCAGCTGACAAGGATTTAGTGAAGACTTTGAAAGAGTGTCAAATAGAATGCATATGAATAATTTGAGAACAGACTGGTTGAGCTTAGCATAGAGGGGTAATGGGTCCGATCACAATCACTTAAGAGAAAAATACAACATGAAGACTTAGCTATAAGTGAATGCTGGTGAGGACTTTGAAAGCTCACAAATATGTATATAGTCAATGAAGAACACATTTCCAAGAGTTTGAAGAATTTGAATTTCTAAGGAATTTGCATACTTGAGGAATTTGAAAAATATGAAGAATTTGAAGATTTGAAAATATGCAAAAATCTCAACGTTGAAGAATTTCAAATTTGATTGGTGGCGTGACCCACCGTATAAGAATGATGATTTCACGCACCTCGTACAATTGTCGTAGGGTCCTTAGAATCTAAGTTTTCATTAATTTCTTCACACTTAGAGTGTTATTCTTCATTAACTGAAGAAAAATGTTACTTTGTGTGCTGCACATCTAAGTCATAAGTTTTGCATAGGTGTTAGGTTGTCTGTCCTTTCACACAACGTTCAAAGATTCTAAGATATTTAGCTCGCATCGCAACTTGCAAACTATGTTTTCATCCTAGGGTTACTGAAGATATATGCTAGTTGTCCTTCTGTCTTCACATGGTCGATGACGATGTTGCCCTTGAGTACATGATCACGAAGAAAATGATGACGAATCTGGATGTGCTTGGTCTCCGAGTGTTGTATTGGGTTGCATGCAATCTTGACTGCACTCTCGTTGTCGTAGTAGAGTGGCACAGTTTTCATGTTGATGTGGTAGTCCTTGAGGGTTTGCTTCATCCACAATAGTTGAGCACAACACAAACCAGGAGCAATGTACTCAGCTTCAGAACTGCAAAGTGACACGCAATTCTGCTTGTTTGAGGACCAATAAACTAAGGATCGTCCGAGGAAATGACAGGTGTCTGATGTTGACTTGCGATCCACACGGTCAGCAGCATAGTCAGAGTCAGAATATCCAACTAGATGAAGGTTTGAGCCCTTAGGGTACCATAATCCAAGCATTGGTGTGTGAGCTAGATATCGAAGAATATGCTTCACAGCCTTAAGGTGTGATTCCTTCGGTGTTGCTTGGAAATGGGCACACATGTAAACACTAAGCATAATATCTGGCCTAGATGCATTAGGTACAATAAAGAGCCAATCATAGAGTGATATACCTGCTGATCGAAATCTTTACAATTTTCGTGAATGTAGTGGTGGCCCTTGGTAGGCATGGGAATTTTGAAGCCTTTGCATTCATGCATGCCGAATTTCTTGATACCCTTGATTTATTTCTCTTGAGAAATGAAGATATTGTTGCATTGTTGACGAATTTTAAGCGCTACAAAAAGTTTCTGCTCCCACGTCATGGACATTCGATTGTTCTTCACCCATCATGTAGGTGAATTTGTCACTGTAATGTTTGTCAGTACAACCAAAGATGATATTATCCACATATATTTGGCACAGAAATAGTTCATTGTCATACGATTTCGTGAAAATAGTTGGGTCGACTGAACCGAGTTTGAAGCCTATCTTCACTAGGAATTCCTTCAATGTGTCATACCATGCCGAGGGGCTTGCTTGAAGCCACAGAGAGCCTTGTTGAGTCTGAAGACTTTGTGAGGATGCTATGAGTCTTAAAAACCTGGGGGCTGAGCAAAATAAACTTCTTCCTCAAGCTTAGCATTGAAGAATGCGCTTTTCACATCCATTTGATACAATGTGATATTGTGATGGTTAGCATAAGCAAGCAATATACGAATATCCTTCAAGTATAGCAACACATGCAAAAGTTTCATCGAAGTCAGTTCCTTCAACCTGTGTGTAGCCTTGGGCTACAAGTCGTGCATTGTTCCTCAGTGCCTGACCATCTTCATCTTGCTTGGTTCGGTATATCCATTTGGTACTAATGACATTGTGCTTGCGAGGATGAGGCCGCTTGACAAGTTCCCACACATTGTTAATCTTGAATTGATAAAATTCTTCTTCCATGGCTTGAATCCACTCAAGTTCCATAAAGGCTTCATCAATTGTTGAGTGTTCTGTGATAGACACCAAGGAAGAATGCCCACAAAAGTTAATCAAATGTGAAGCTTTCAGTGAGTGAGGGGACCTGACTTATTGATATCATAGATGATTTTGTTAATTTGCACTTCGTCAGCAATCCTTAGATGCGCGGGTTGAAGACTTTGATCGGGTTGAGGAATTTGATCCGGAGCAATTTCCTTAGTTGCACCAGCACGAATTTATTCATTGTTTGGGCTGACTTCTTTAAAAGGCGGTTATTCTTCAGTAGGAATGATATCTTCAGTACCCTTGAGCTTAATAGCTTCCTAAGGAGGCATTTCATCTAGCACAGGAGGCAACTACTCTCTTTGTGAGCCATTATTTTTATCGAACCGCACATCTACAACAGCAACCTTGTTGTGGTAGTTGTTCAAGACTCTGTAGGTGTGCGAGTACTTTCCGTAACCAAGTATAAAACCCTCATGTGCTTTCGGCGCAAACTTTGAACTGTGGTGAGGATCTCTAATCCAGCATCTTGCACCGAAGACTTTGAAATAACTTACATTGGGTTTCTTGTCACTGAGGTGTTCGTATTAAGTATCCTTGAGGAATTTGGTGAAGATATACCCTACTGATGATGTGGCAGGCAGTGTTGATTCCCTCATGCCAGAAGCAACGATGAGTTTGATATTCTTCAAGCATAGTCCGTGTGAAAGTATGTTATATCAACTAGAGGGGGGTGTATAGGTTATTTTTACAAATTCGTCACTTAGGAAATTACTAGTGAGGAAAGTCCTCAGTCACAAACTGAATGCAACGGAATAAGTACTCAAACAGATGTGCAAAAAAAGTTATAGCTTAGTCGTGAGAGTAAAATGAAACATTCAGGTTGTACATGTCATGTGATCAGGGAAAGCAGGTGACGAATAACGTAAGTGAAGAATTTGAACTGAGGAATAGAGAAAGTCTGCAGTCAAATTCTTCAAAGAATAAAGATCAAAGTTGCGAACATAACATTGAGGAAATGAAAGGTTTGATGAATTAGAACCCGTTTCTCGATGAAGACAATGATTTTATGACCGAATTCCAACTGATGTGACAGTCGTACATCTCGTTTGGTGTGCCTTGGTATTTAAACCAAAGGACACACAATCCTTACCGTATTCTCCTTGAGCTAAGGACACTCGTGGTAAGTCTTCAGGATAGACTTCCAAACCTTCACAAACTTGGTCACCTGGCGATCCACAATTCACTACTCAATGCTCTAGACCATGATGCCTAACCATCTGGAGGATGCACAGTCCTCAAAGGTAACAAGCGTCGGTTCCACATAGGAACAATATCTTTAGTGATGCTCAATCACTTTGGGTTTTTTGGGTTTTGGTTTGGGTGCTTGGGGTTTTCCCTCACTAATGATTGTCTCTCAAAGTCTTCGAGGATTGGGTTACTCTCAAATGACAAGTGTCAATTTCTCTCGCGGAGCAGCCAACCAACTAATGGTTATGGGGGTGTCTATTTATAGCCGGGGAGCAATCCCGACATGAATTGACATGAATGCCCCAATGATATGACCGTTAGGTGCATAAGGTTGGAGACAGCTGGCGCGCAACACAACAATGGTCGGAACCTTTAACTGTTGAAGTCCTCATGTCACTCATTGTCGGTGATGCTAGGTCGACACCTATGGGAATCAACGTGAAACCCTTGTGATCGTAGGGCGGGGGAAGACGACTTCAAGAGTGGAGCTAACGATCAACACCCGACAAGCCTTTTTATCCAGGTTCGGGCCGCTTACGCGTAAAACCCTACGTCCTACTCGCCTCGTTGTATTAAGCGTTTTATTGTTTGTTAAAGTTATCAATGATAACCGTCTTCTGGCCAATGTCCAAAGAGTCTAACCTCTTGTGAATGAGCTAAGGGCCTCCTTTTATAGGCAAAGGGGTCACCTACAGTGCTCGGTGGTAGATTCACGAGAAGTTACAGTGAACCTAGAGCGGTGCTTATCCATCTACCATTGTCGGGGGCATTAAATGCACGTCTTGTCCTTGTCAGCAATGTGCTCGTGAAGACATGTGTCCAGGCGTTTGGACACCTGGATGCCGTGCTGGAGCATGCTGAATGCGGCAAGGGAGGCCGCCCTCCAGTGCCTAGCCTCGTCATCCCGGCAAGGGAGCTTGTCGGGGCCTTGGGTTTTCGTCCCGGCAAGGAAGCTTGCCGGGGGCTCGGTTGTCATCCCAGCAAGGGAGGCTTGCCGAGGTCTTGTACTTGGTGAGCTCATCACGTCCACTAAACGGGCGTGGCCTTGGTTATCCTCCCGGCAAGGCAAGGTTGCCGGGGCCTTGGTAATCTCGGGGGTGCAACTTATCTGGATCCTGCTATGCCCTGCCGTTAGGGGCTCTTTGCGCCCGTGCACAAGTCTGGGGCACTAGAGACCCTAGTATTTAGTGCACCAACAGGAGCCCGGGGCCTGGGTCACACACACGTGCGGAGCATTGTTGGGCCAGGCCCAAAGAGGTGCACGGGCCTTCATGGCTGGATTTGCTGGCGGTTTCTTTTCCCCATGTCGCGCATCGGATGCGCGAAGTGGGAGGTTGTGCATGGAGTGTCCTCTCCGCCTCCAGAAATGCCTCTGCCACACGCGTGGCATGCACAGTTATGAACGGGCAGGTGGCAGACGTGGCCTTGAATGGCGTATAAGTGGCTGGGCTTCCTGTGCATGCATTGGTGCAGTAGGGCGGTTATGTGTTCACCCGTGAGCTCAAGTGATTGGGCGAGAAGGGTTGTGGCCTCTGGAGTAAGGGAGGCTAGCCCCCGCTCCCCATCCTTTAAATTGGGAGGGTTTGTTGTGGTTTTGCTCACCCAACTCCTCCTCAATCACCAACTCCTCAGTCTTGGTCTTCAGAATCTTCTTCTGCTTGCAGGTGGCACTCGCCCCTAACCATGGTTAGGGGACGGGGTCGGCCACCGTCGGCCGCCAGGGTGGCGAGGTGATCCCGTTCGGATCATGCCACAGCTTCTGGGGGCACCACAGCGGAAGACGGCCCGAGCGCCCGTGGCGGAGGAAGGGCGAGGGGCTATGGCCGTCGTGGAGGCCGAGTCCGGGGGAAGCGTCGCACTACACCAACGCCTTCGCCTTCCCTGAGGCTTCCTCCTGAGGTGGTACTCCATGTTGCTTTAGGGGCCCCCATGTATGCTTCTCGGCTGCTGCAAAGGTCGCTCGAGCGGCATTGGGTGCTCCGCTTCGAGCGATGGTGATGAGGGGGACGGGGGCGGCTGTGGCGCTCTTAGCAGGTCGGGAGCCCGTGGTTTAATCTTCTGTGTTGTTCACTGAGCTTTTTGATCTCAGTTTGAGCTTTGAGGAGTTGATCAGGGGACGTAGTCAAAATGTTTTTTGTCAGAAATTTCTCTTTCTGAGCATGAGTCTTTTTGGCTTGCTTGGCTTTCTGTACCTTCCATTTTTTTCATTGATGAAGGCTGTCAACATGTGGCTTGGTCTAGGTGGAAGCTTCAAGTCGTCATTTGGCATTTGAGGATTACCATACCAGATGTCTATGAAGTCCTGTATCACCTTTCGATCCATCATGAGGATAATGGTTGTACCTTTCGCCTGAGCGACCCTTTGTTGTTTGTTTCTAATAATTGCTTCAGGTGTTTCATCATCAACTTCATCTTCATCCTCTAATGCAGAGGGAACATTGAGGAATTTTTGAGGGCTCGGCCTTTTTCCTCTGCCAGCAATCATTTTGTTTTATCACATTTGAACTCGAAGAAGTGTGTGCAAAGCCTGAAGCATATGGCCCTAAGGGATGATGTGTGGTCATGAGCTTTAGTGGTGGTGAATACTGTATGGCAGCGGTTGAGGACTTTGCAACCATCGTAGTTGTTGTTTGAGGATTTTGCATTGAAGTTTGTGGAGTTGAGAACTTTAACTTGATAGCAGATTTCTTCAGAATGATTTGTTTTGGAGCAGTCCGAGTGCTAGAGGCCTCAGCAGTAGAGGAGGGGGTAGTAGCAGATACACCAGCAGAATCCTCATTGAATTACTTCACAGCCTGGTGTGCAGTTTTCTCCAGTTTGGCCTTGTGTTTGGCATATTCTTGAGGAAAGTCATGAATGGTTGCAAGGCTAGTTGGATTGGCAACCTGTTGAGTGCCCAGAGGATCCTTTTGCATGCAGGCTTCAGGGCAAATTTATTCATGTATTCGGGAGTCACATACATGTACTCCCTCCATTCTTTGGCCCATCTCCTCTCAATTTTCTACAAGTGCGTTTTGCACTTTTCCTTTGTTTTATTTCCATAAACAGCTTCATTAGGTGTCATTTTCTTCACTTGAGGATTTTGAACTTTTGAGGACTCCGAGGTGGTATGCAAATTTTATTCAAGAAACGCTGCAAATGAGTTAAGTTGATGAGAACCTAGAGATTCATCAGCTGACATTTTGTACCTATCAACAGAGTATAGGTTCGAAGCATTTGGAGAGGTCATATGCGTTCTCAGAAGATTTTAAAAAATGACTCAAGTTGAGGAAATTGACCAATACTATTTTTGAGAAATTTTGCTAAGTGTCCTTGACTTGGGTTCCAGAGTTGTGTAGATCAAAAAATTTACACAATTGAGGAATCTCTTGAGGAATTGAGTAACTTAGGGAAAATTTTCAAGTGTTCTAAGACAAGGAAGTGTTCATGTGATGAATGTACCGAGGAATACCACTTTTCACAACTTTAATGGAAACATAAGGATCAACAGGGCAGCAAAATGAGATTTTAATTAGCCTGGCTGGAGAACACGAAGAACACGGCAAACTATAGATGATGAAAAGAGAAGCTCATCGGTTGAGATGTTCAGCGCCCTAACTTTGTGATAGAAGACATCTACGACGACGACGGAGGAAGGAGGTCTGTGGCCGGTGTGAGTACGTTGTCAATGAGGTCAAGGCAGCGAAGCTTTTCCTCACCGGAAGCGATGATTTCCAACACAGGTGCTAGATGTGGCTAGGAGCGGTAAGAAGTGGAAGCGAGAGGAAGAAATGACCTCGGGGTTAAGAGTGGGGGGTATTTATATCCCACATGAGAAACCACCTGGTCCAAAGATTTCGGACCAGAATGCCCCTGGCCCTGCCTCTTTGCTCGACGGGTGGCACCCACGTATTTAGTGGTGGAGTTAGTGGAGCTCGTGCTTATCCAATTGTGTGTAGTGGGTGCGGTTTGAGCGGTATTGATTGGAAAAAAAATGAATTAAATTTTGAGGACTTTGTTCGCAAATTCTTCAGCTGACAAGGATGTAGAGAAGACTATGAACGAGTTTCAAACATAACGCATATGAAGAATTTGAGAACAGACTGGGTTGAGCTTAGCGAAGAGGGGGTAGGGTCCGATCATATTCACCTAGAAGAAAAACATCGCATGAAGACTTAGCTATAAGTGAATGTTGTGAGGACTTTGAAAGGTCATGACTTAGTAGATTGTCAATGAAAAACATATCTGAAAAGTTTGAAGAATTAGAACTTTTAAGGAATTTGCAATGATTTTGAAAATCTAAAGACTTTGAAGATTTGAAGAATTTCAACTTGAAGAATTTCAAATTGGGTGTTGGCGTGACACACCATATAAGAGTGACGATTTCACACACTGCGTACAATTGTCATACCGTCCTGAAATCAAATTCTTCATTAATTTTTTCAAACTTAGAGTATGATTCTTCATTGATTGAATAGAAGCATTGCTTCGTGTGTTGCACATCTAAGTCCTCAATTTTGCGTAAGTGTTTGGATTTGTGCCTTTTTCGTAGACCATTCAAAGATTCAAAGATATTTAGCTCACACCTTAACTTGCTATATCTCTTTTCATCAAAAGGCTTACTGAAGATATCCGCTAGCTGGCCTTCAGTCTTCACATGGTCGATGACGATATTGCCCTTGAGTACATGATCACGAAGAAAATGAGGACGAATCTGGATGTGCTTGGTCTTTGAGTGTTGTACTAGGTTGTATGCAATCTTGATTCCACTCTCATTATCGCTTTAGAGCGGGAAATTCTTTATTTTGATGTTGTAGTCCTTGAGGGTTCGCTTCATCCACAATAGTTGAGCACAACAAGAACCAACAGAAATGTACTCAGCTTCAGCAGTGGAAAGTGACACATAGTTCTCCTTCTTTGAGGACCAACAAACTAAAGATCGTCTGAGGAAAAGGAAGGTTCCAGAGGTTGACTTCTGATCCACATGGCCACCAGCATAATCAGAATCATAATATCCAACGAGGTGAAGATTTGAGCCCTTGGGGTACCATAATCCAAGTGTTGGTGTGTGAGCTAGATATCGAAGAATATGTTTCACATCCTTATGTTGTGATTCCATCGGTTTTTCTTGAAAACAGGCACACATGCAAACACTAAGCACAATGTCTGGCCTACATACACATAGGTACAAGAAAGAGCCAATAATAGAACAATATACCCGACGAACCATTTTTTTCATTTCGGAGGTGGTCATTGGTACGCATGGGTATTTTAACGCCTTTGCACTCATTCGTGCCGAATTTCTTCAAGACATCCTTGAGGTATTTCTCTTGAAAAATGAAGATGTCATTGTGTTGTTGATGAATTTGAAGCCGTTGGAAGAATTTTAGCTCCCCCATCATGGACATTTGATATTCTTCACCCATCACGTAGGCAAATTCGTCACTGTAAAGTTTGTTAGTATAAGAAAAGATGATATCGTCCACATATATTTGTCATACAAATAGTTCATTATCATATGATTTTGTGAAAAGTGTAGGATCAATTGAACCGGGTTTGAAGCCATTCTTCACTAGAAATTCCTTCAATGTATCATATCACGCCCGAGGGGCTTGCTTGAGGCCATAAACTGATTTGTTGAGTCTGAAGACTTTGTCATGATGCTTCAGGTCTTCAAAACCTGAGGGATGAGCAACATATACTTCTTACTCAAGCTTACCATTGAAGAATGAAATTTTCACATCTAATCGATACAGTGTAATATTTTGATGATTAGCATAAGCAAGCAATATACGGATAGCTTCAAGTCTAGCAAGAAGTGCAAAAGTTTCATCACAGTCAATTCCTTCAACCTGTGTGTAGCCCTGTGCTACAAGTCCTGCCTTCTTCCTCACTCCCTGACCATCCTCATCTTGCTTGTTTCGGTAGATCCACTTGGTAGCGATGATATTGTGCTTGCGAGGATGAGGCCGTTTGATGAGTTCCCACATGTTCTTAAGCTTGAATTGATGACGTTCATGTTGCATAGCGTGAATCTAGTCAGTTCCATGAAGGCTTCATCAAATTTTGAGGATTCTGTGATAGACACAAGGAAAAATGTCCACAAAAGTTAATCAAATGTGAAACTTTTGAGGGAGTGTGGGGACCTGGCGCATTGATGTCATCAAGGATTTTGTCAATTTCAACTTCATTTGCAATCCTCACATGCGTGGGTTGAAGACTTTGGTTGGGTTGAAGAGTTTGATCTAGAGCAATTTCCTCAGGTGCACCAGCTTGAATTTTGTCATTGTTTGGGACGACTTCTTCAACAGGAGGTTGTTCCTTAGTTGGAATGATATCTTCAGTAGCCTTGTGCTTAATAGCTTCCTCATGAGTCAATTTATCAAGCACATGAGGCAGGTGCTCTCTTTGCAAACCATTAGTTTCAGCAAACCGCACATCTACAGTTTCAACAACCTTGTTGTGGTAGTTGTTGAAGACTTTGTAGGTCTGCGAGTCCTTTCCGTAACATAGCATTAAACCCCCATGTAATTTTGGTTGAAGTTTTGAACTGTCGTGAGGATCTCTAACCAATATTTTGCACCGAAGACCTTGAAATAACTTACATTGGATTTCTTGTTAGTGAGGAGTTCGTATGAAGTCTTCTTGAGGAATTTGTGAAGATATACCCTATTGATGATGTGGCATGTAGTACTGATTACCTCAGGCTAGAAGCGATGAGGAGTATGATATTCTTCAAGCATAGACCATGCCATCTCAACTACAGTCATGTTCTTGCACTCGACGACGCCATTCTACTTAGGAGTGTAAGGAGCAGACAATTCATGAGTAATACCAAGTTCGTCAAGATAGTCATCAAGGCCGATATTCTTGAATTATGTCCAATTGTCACTCCTCATGTGTTTGATCTTGACGCCAAAGTTCGTTGAGGCCCTTGAGGAAAATCGCATGAAGACTTCCTGCACTTCAGTTTTGTAAAGAATGATATGCACCCGAGTATAACGAGGATAGTCGTCAACGATGACAAAACATGTGGGGACCCCGACTTATGAGTCGAGACCACTGGATGAACGTGTATAGTGATCCTAGAGATCAATGCTCATTGAACACACGGATTCTGAATAACAAGAGTCTTACATGCATGAATAATGTCTCACACAAATAATGACCATTATGGTCAAGTCCTACATAGATAGGGCCATAAAGGCCAATCGCACCAACTCAACTATTAGCGGAAATCTCGGTTGTAAACATGAACCCGTGCCATCAGCCTTAACCAACAGACATTCTCACTAGGAAGCATCCTAGTTCGCGTATTCGTCTCCGACGACGAATTCTTCTCCATATTCTGGTTCCTCCATGATTGGTTAATAAAATAACCAGTGGCAAGCTAATGAGTACTTTGAATGTACTCGCAAATAGCCCATGATGCGGGTTATGTAATTGAGTGCAATATGAAGTATAATGCAACCATTGTGGAAAGCAGGTTTTATTAATGCATAAACATGGTCAAGTATTTAGGCGGTCATGCATCACAAGATAAATAGTAACCATAGGAACATGTTACAGATATCAACATAAATATATCGAGGGCTGAATACCTCATGTTCACCCTCCATGTCAAGTCACCAGACTTTACCCAGGTATTCACTTTCTCATGTAACGCCATTGTACACACGCACACTTAGTTTACGGGGAAAACGCTAGACGTAGTTTAAGCAGCACCACCCAACTGTCCTGGACCGTCGACACCGTTATTCGAATAGTTTGACACTATGCACATGTTGTGCACTGTACCCACGAGATCCGGGAAAGTTCCGTGTCATCCACAACTCGCGGTATATAACATACCCGAGGTAAGTACCATATCAATGCCTTTCCCTTGACGACACTCAACAAAGAGTCCACTTGTTTTGTACCCAGCCCACATGATGTACGTCTTACGAGCACCAACTCTAGACCGTATCATCCATGCAGGAACCAACGGCGTACCCGGAACACGTAAAAACGACGTAGTCACCCTACCTGGCACGACCCCGTCATGAGAGTGACCATATCACTCCCGCCACTATCAATGCATGCTCTTTGCTAGCACAAACAGAGTAATAAACACATCCCCGTCCCATAAAGGGTGTCGTGGTCGCACATGTAAGGTTGGGACCCTCGACAAATCTTAAATCTAATCTCATTTCCGAAACCACTCACACAAAACCTTTCTGGTACGCCACTTCTTTCTCAAGTGGTCATCCAGCTCAGCATCATCACCCTCGGGCATTAGTGGCACCCGACGGGGTTTTCCTAAAACCTTTGATATCACCTCTATGTTATCATCACCATGCATATCCTCAAACTATGCGCATCACTACTAAGTACTTGTCATCTTTTCATCAATGTGACCCTCATAGATGGAAAGGACGTTCTCAAATGCAAGTGCTCCAGAGGAGCTATCGGTAACACCATATCAAAGGTTTACCGATTAATCATGATCATATGCATCGGAGTAAAGTAATGGCATGCACAATATTTTTTTCACACACATGGTCAAAGGGATGCTTGCCTTGATCAGCTAGGTATCCGAGGTCTTCGAGGTCTTCGGGTCCAAGTGCTTCGTCAAACGTATGATCTATCGTCGTAATAGCAATAATAATAATAAGGAACACAACCAAAAACTCACATCGAAGATGTTAACCTATTCTAAAAAAATCCAATTATTATTCAACAAAATATTTGTTTCTCGTTTTGGAATGAAAAAGTATTTTTAAAGTCTTTTTAACAGGAGTTAAAAATATTTGAGCTAGGTTTTTAAAAAACGTGTGCATAAAAGTTTTCATACAAAATTCACAAATAGTACTGTTAAATACTACATATTTTTTCAAGAATTATGGTGGAAAATTATTTAAGTTTGGATAAGGAATTAATCCTGTGGGTTTATTTTTAAAATCCAGAATTAAAAATAATTCAAAAAAGATCCATCTAACTGGCCTGGCTCGTCAAGCAGCTGGAACGGCCCAGCTGGCCAACTGGTCAGCCAGCCAGCCACCGAGCCCAGGCACGCGCGCGCTGTGAGGTTCAAACCTGATGCGCGGGCCCCTACGATCAGTGACGAAGAGGAGAGGGAGGGGGAGAGAGAGTCCGCCGATAGGTGGGGTCCTCATATCGGGGTCGTCTTCTACCTTCACACAGAGGAGAGGGGTGGCTCATCAGCGGCAGCTCCGGGGTTCTCGAGGCCATGTGAGCACGGGAATGGACTCGTGGCAGTCGCACCTACCAGATGGGGTCAAGGGGTGACGGAGGTGGCCTGAGTCGCCAACGATGATGAAGCCGCGGCGTAGACCGTTCGAGAAGGTGCTGGCAATGGTGCTCTGACCGGGGAGAAGGACGGGGGAGTGGTGAAGAAGGTCCGGGAGGTCATTGCGGTCACACAGGAAATGAAAGGAGCTCGGGAGCATGCTTATAGCCCGAGATCGACGGAGCCCTGACGCGGTGGCGCCTCGGTCGATCACGAGTACTGGGACTCTATTAGCTCAAGGGGCTACTCCGGGTGGTCGATTGGAGTGGAGAGGGAGGTTCTGGTGGTCCGGAGGAATGTGGGGGAGCCTTTAAATAGGCTGGCATGAGTCACTGAATGGTGGCACGCCGGTGGTTTCACTACGGCGACAGGACAGGGAGAGAGAGCTCAGGAGTGAAATCGTGGTATTGCCGACACGGTTTAGGACCTTGCAACATCTTCAGGAAGAGCGGGGCCAGTCTCTTGGTGTGTCGAGGTGGCAGGGTTCTTGTGGCCGCTTCGGTCGCGCACGTGCATGGGTTTCGAGGGGCATAGGTGTCACACCCAGTTTTTGCTATCACTTGTGTGTGTTTTAGAATTCTGAGCTTGTTAAATCTTTTTTAAAACTAATGTTGTGAGTGCCATGATTGACATTGTATGCTTGTATGCTTGATCATGTGAGGATTTCAAACCCTAAATTCCTTGGTATTATTCTGATTTCCAAAAGCCTTTGCTTATTGCTGACCAGAGCAAACGGATTGGCGGTTGATCCCTCTAAGATTACTACGGTAACCAACTGGGAATCGCCAATCGATGTGAAGGAAGTTAGGAGCTTCCTCGGACTCGCAGGATATTAACGCAAGTTCGTAGAAGGATTCTCCCGCATCGCGCGACCTATGACTCAGCTCTTGAAGAAAGGCAAGAAGTTCGAATGGACGCCAGAATGTGAGGCAAGCTTCCATGAGTTGAAGAAGAGGTTAACCACCGCCCCGGTATTGGCCACTCCAGATATCAGCAAGGAGTTTGTGATATATTGCAATGGCTCAAGGACCGGGCTAGGTGGGGTTCTAATGCAGGATGGCAGGGTCATGGCATACGTGTCACGACAACTACACCCGCATGAGGAAATTTATGCCACCCATGATCTCGAGTTGGCAGAAGTAGTGCATGCCCTGAAGACGTGGCGATATTACCTTCTGGGGAAGCGATGTGAAATATACACCGACCACAAGAGTCTGAAGTATATCTTCACCCAAAGGGAATTGAATATGAGGCAACGTAGATGGTTGGAGTTAATCAAAGACTATGACCTCAGCATTCAATATCACCCCGGTAAGGCAAATGTAGTGGCTGATGCCTTGAGTCGGAAGACCGGCACCTTAAATGTCATAATTCCGGAAAGGCAGCCTGCCTTATATGAAGAATTGGGGAACTTCGGATTGGAACTGGTGGAACCAGGATTCCTAGATAACCTCGAAGTCAAACCAACGCTGGAAGATGACATCAAGGGAGCCCAGAAGGGTCACAAGAGCATCGAAGGTATCAAGAAGAAGATTCCTGAAGGCAAGGCCCTAGGATTCTTGGAGGATGATCATGGAGTGGTGTGGTTTGGGAAACGTTTATGCATACCCAACAAGGCTGAACTCAAGGAACTCATCCTACGGGAAGCTCATGATACACCCTACTCCATTCACCCCGGTGGTACCATGATGTATCAAGATCTCCAAGAAACATTCTGGTGGCACGGCATGAAGAGGGAAATCGCGTCGTATGTGGCCAAGTGCATTGTGTGTCAGCAAGTTAAGGCTGAGCATCAGCGGCCCGCAGGACTGCTACAACCTCTCCAGGTGCCGGAATGGAAGTGGGACAAGGTAGGAATGGATTTCATTACCGGCCTACCAAGGTCTAGCAAGGGCCATAACTCGATATGGGTTGTTGTCGACCATTTGACCAAAGTGGCCCATTTCATCCCTCTCAACACCACTTATGACGGGAACAAGTTGGCTAGTCTCTATATCGAGCGCATAGTAAGCCTTCATGGAGTTCCCAAGGAGATTGTATCTGACCGAGGCACGCAGTTCACCTCAAGGTTTTGGAGGAAACTTCAAGAGGCCCTCGGTACCAAGATCTCTTTTAGCACCGCCTTCCACCCACAGACGGGAGGACAGACGGAAAGGGTGAATCAGATACTCGAAGATATGCTCCGCGCATGCGTCCTAGCGCACGGAGCCAAATGGGAAGACTCTCTGCCGTTCGCTGAGTTCTCATACAACAAATGCTACCAATCCAGTCTCAAGATGGCCCCGTTCGAAGTGCTGTACGGACGGAAATGCCGCACCCCGTTCAACTGTTCAGAAACCGAAGACGGCCTGATTTTTGGACCAGAAGTTTTGCACCGGGCCGAAGAGAAGGCGCAACTAGTCCAAGAAAATCTGAAAGCAGCCAAGTTGCGACAAAAGAGTTATGCGGACTCTCGCCGCAGGAATGTGGAGTTCGTTCCCGGAGATCTGGTGTACCTCCGTGTCTCACCTCTCAAGGGAGCCAAGCGTTTCCACGTTAAGGGGAAACTCACTCCAAGGTTCATTGGGCCATATAAGATCACGACAAGGTGTGGAGAGGTTTCTTATGAGTTGGAGTTACCTCCAGAACTTTCAGGTGTGCACAACGTTTTCCACATGTCACAGCTTCGGAAGTGTCTCCAAATGCCAAGTCGTTCCGATCCTTACAAGGGCATTGACCGCCAAGCCATTGACCTTGAGCTTGATCTCACCTACCGCGAGAGGCCAATCCGCATTCTGGATGAAGCAGAGCGATGCACCCAAAGTTGCACCATCAAGTATTTCAAGGTTCAATGGAGCAACCACACCGAAGCCGAAGCTACATGCGAGTGTGAAGACAATCTCCGATCTGAGTTTCCAAACCTTTTTAGCACCTAGCTTAGGAATCTCGGGGGCGAGATTCTTATAAGGGGGATAGGTCTGTTACACCCTGTTTTTGCTATCACTTGTCTGTGTTGTAAAACTCCGAGCTTGTCTAAACTTTTTCAAAACTAATGTTGTGAGTGCCATGATTGACATTGTATGCTTATATGCTTGATCATGTGAGGATTTAAAACCCTAAATTCCTTGGTATTATTCTGATTTCCAAAAAGCTTTGCTTATTGCTGACCAAAGTAAAAACACCTTGAGTTGCACTACATGTCCTTGATAGCAAGCAGTGCTTCTACTCATATTTGGTAATTTGATTTTTACCTATCTTTATATTTCAACAGCACAAAAATAGTTATTTTTTAGATTATTTTCCTAATTAAATGACCTGTCCATTTCTAAGGTCACAATTGGTATTCCAACATGGAAAAATACTTTTCTGCTTTGGAAAAATCTGATTAAATTTAGAGATGATTAGAAGGACATATATTTTCCATACATAGGATTTTAAACCCCATTTTATATTATATTTATTGATTAAAACTATACAAGCTATTTCTGTCTGTTTTGGCATTTTGAAATATTTCCGAAGGAAATATTCTCAATAAATTCCTAAAAAATTCCAGCGATATCCCTAAGCCTTGTTTGGTGTCCAAATAAAGTTTCACCTTGATAAAAGGAAGATAAGGACCCCAAATAACCCTAAAACCCTGTCTGTCCAGAATCAAGTTAGCACAACTCTACATAGCAAAGTTTTCCAATGATGCTAAAACTTTGTAGGAGTGCGTAATACCTCAAATGAGGGTTCCACACCAAAAATGGGATTTGTGGGACTTAGTTTGCCCACACTCCCTTTGGAAGGAACAAATCTGGTCATATTGTAGTGTTTTCAAGTTTACAAAGCTAAACTTGTCCTTTGGAGCTCAATTTTAGTGAAACTCCATGGTTTACCACCAAACCCAAACCTGTTAAGTTGCACCACCAGTGGTGGAGTGCAACCCCCCAAACCCACTATCGAACACATTCTGACAGATAGGAAAAAGCGACCTTAGCCACAGCTAAACCAAACTCCTTTGCTTCAAACTCTTAGATTAAGTGGCTAGCACCTGTATATAACCCCGGTCAACTGGCCCCTCACTTGTTCAAAGTGGAAAGGCCAAAAACCCCAATTTAGACCTTAGTTCATGACTCACAGCACCAGTATTTCTTGCCTCCCTTGACCAGCTGAAGCTCCCACAAGAACCAAATGGCTAGCCACACCCCCAGCAAGTGCCAGGACATGCTAGACACGTCCAAAGTGCCTAAGAGCGCCCCAGCATGCCGTGGCATGCCAAAACTGTGCTCTGGGCGCGCTACAGGGAGTAACCGAGGTGGGGGCGACGCCCTCGGCCAGACCAGCCTCCCCCGAGATTCCCAACCTCTTCCCCAACAACCCCTCTGCGTCGGGCAAGCCTCAGGGCCCCTCCTCTCCCGCGCTAGAGCTCGCGCGACGCGTGCCCGCGCGCACCAGAATCGGCCAAGGTTGCGCAGCCACGAATGCTCGCCTTCTCTCTCCCTCTGCTGCAGATGGTTCGGGCGGTCCAATACCACGTCCTGAGACTGTGGTTTCAACCCCAACCTCTCTCTGCGCCCCCATGCGCGCCACGCTGAGTCACCGGCGCTCCCGAATCTGCTCACCGTCGCGGGCCTATAAATAGCCCTCCCCCTCGCTCCAGCACCCCTCAGATAGCTTCACCATGACCACTAGTACCTCCCTAGCCACCCCAGCAAACCAGCAGCGCCCCGGTGCTCGAGATCGACCGAGGCCCCTCCGCCTCGGAGCTTCGGTCGATCTCCGGCTACACGACGGCTCCTGCGCCACTCGACCCACCAAACTGACCCCCTTGATCCCAGGAAGCTTTCCCCCAACTCGCCCGAGCTTTTCTGTGTCTCTAGCCACCCCCTAGACCACCTCCCGAAACTCCTCCGCCACGGCCTCCTCGTCGCCGGCGAACACCTGCCTCCCCGTCGTTGTTTCGACCACCAGCAGGTAGGCGACGGTAAGGCAAACCCATTCATGTGTTCGTTGGAGCATGAGCGCGTGGGCAACCTCGTCGGCGTCCTCCTCCTCCTCTCTGGCCGGAGGTAGGAGACGACCCCAACAGGTTTGGCCCACCTATCGGTGGCCCAGCCTCCTCTCCCGCGCTGGCCTCGGCCACTGACCGCAGGGCCCCGTGCGTCACGTTCAAACCTGACGGCGCGAGCGCTTGGGCAGGTTGTCGGCTGGCCATGGGCCAGCCCAGCTCTGGGCCGAGCCAGGCCAGGAGCTAGCCTGTTTTTCTTTTTATTTTAAACCATGGTTTCTAAGATTTTTATAAAAACATTTAACCAGTGTAAAAATATAATTCTTCCACTGTTATTCTTCTAGAAACGTGTAGTATTTAATGGTACGCTTAGGTAAATTTTTCCAGCAACTATTCTATTTTATATTAATAAAAAGGGCTAAAATGGAATAGTTTTGCTTCTGCTTGGTTGTTTTCAAAAATATTCCTTCAAGGAAAACTAAGGCAAATATTTTTTAAATGATATCTTAGAATTATCAGTAATAGAGAACATTTTTAAAATAACTTTGTGGACTGTTTGTGTGTGAGCTATTTCTTATTTATTGTTTTATCGACAATAGAAAATCCGTGTGACGACGGAATCGGAGCGGAAGACCTCGAAGACCCCGGATACTTAGCTGACCATGACTGAGCATATGATACTTTGCATGTTAAATAGCAAGTATTCCCGTTGCATATGATCATAAGTGTCGGTAATCATTTGATATGATTTTACCGAAGGCTCTCCCGGAGCACATGCATTGAGCCTGACCCTACCCCTTGAGGGTCATGCTAATACCATGTTGACAAGTAAAGATAGCAGTAGTACTGTCATGAGCATGATGTTGTCATAAAGCAAGAGTTCATGAAAACCCCGTCGGGTCCACTAATGCCCGAGGGTGATGATGAGTTAGGTGGTCACTTTTGGTGAAGTGATGCGCCCGATATTTGTGTGAGTAAGGTTTCGGAAATGGGATTAGATTTATGATGTGTCGACCGTCCCAACCTTACCAGTACGACCACGTTACCCCTTATGGGATGGGGCTATGTTAATTACTCTGGTCGGTGCTAGCAAAGAGCCGCAGTACTAGTGGCGGGAGTGATATGTGGTCACTCTCGTGATGGGGTCGTGCCGGGTAGGATGACTATGCCATTTTTATGAGTTCCAGTCACACCGTTTGTCCCCGCATGGTTGGTACTGTCCACAGTTGGTGCTTAAGACATACAACATGCGGGCTGGGTACCAATCGAGAGGACCTCTTCGTCTAGTATCGTCAGGGGAAAGACATTGATCGGGTACTTACCTCGGGTATGTGATATACCTCGAGTCGTGGATGACACGGAAGTTTCTCGGATCTCGTGGGTCCAGCGTACTACCTCTGCAGAGTGTAAACTATTCAACTAGCCGTGTCCACGGTCAAGGGCAGTTGGGTAATCCTGCTTAAACTACGTCTTGGTATTTCCGCATAAACCAAGTGTGCGTGAGTTGTGTGTGTGTGTATGGTGATGAGAAAGGTGTTGCTATGATAGCAATGGTATGACCAAGTTCAGTGACTTGGCATATAGGGTGAACCCGGATGGTTTATCCCTCGGCAGGTATATTGATATCTGTAACCTGTTCTTCAATAGTAATTCTTTGACTTGATTCATATTTATGATCAGTCCACCCAGATGAGTTACACTAGAAATGCATGATATTGTTATCCTTTACTTTCGTTCATTATATCATGGGCTGTTTGCGAGTACATTCAAAGTACTCATTGGCTTGCCACTTGTTATGTTATTGACCAGACATGGAAGAACCAGAGTTTGGAGATGAGTACATCTTGGGAGACACCCCTACGAACTAGGACGCTTCCGAGTCAGAATGCCTGTCGATGTAGGCTTGATGGCATGGGCACCGCTTAGCCCTTTGTTTTCCGCTATTAGTGTACTTGTTTGATTTGGCCTTGAGCCCAGTCATGTGAAGTTGACCCTTCGGTCACATGTTGTAATAATCGGTACTTGGATGTAAGAATCTTTATTCAGTATCTGTGTTCGGTGAGCATTTATCTCTGGGATCACTGAGCACGACGATTCTCGACTAGTAAGTCAGGGTCCCCACAATAGGAGAGGGGGAGAAGAGGGACCCGACGCAGCCCTGGACTCGGTCGTCGGTGTGCTCAAAGAGGGGCAACGGGTGGAGGCGAGAATTGGTCGGTGGAGGTCCCCTTGGGCTCGAGTGCGCTCTGTAGCACATCCACAGCACATCTTTGGCATGGCACGTCATGCTAGCGTGCTCTAGCACGTCTTGGTCGTGCCTGGGGTGTGTGGGAGATGGGGTAGATGCTCCTTCGTGCTAGGAATCGAGAGGAATCAGGCTAGCCAAGGGGAGAGAGGTAAAGTGGCACTGTCAGTCTTGGTTCAAGAGCGAAAATGGAGATTTTGGGTCCCTCGCATTGAACCAATGCTGGGCCTCTTGTCTGAAGTTGAGGAGGGGACAGGCAACGTGGGGCAAGTGTTTGGCATGAAGGCGGTAAGTGTGGTGGTTCCTAGATGATGCTTTTCAAATTTGGCAGAAGGTGTTGGATGCATGTTTGGGGAAGTTAAGCTCCTCTAATTGCATTGAGAGTTAACAGGATTTGGTCTTCGATAGAATTAGGAGGATCTACCAAATTTGAGCTCCATTGGACAAGTTTGGCAATGTAAACTTGAAAATACCCACAAATGGGAAAATCTGCATTCTTATGAGAAGATGTGAGCAAATCATTTCCCACAAATCCAAATCTTGACATGATCTCCTTATTTGGGATATTGAGCACTCGTGCAAAGTTTGAGACCAAATGGACAAACATGGCAATGTAGAGTTGCTCCAACTTGATTCTGGACACACACGGTTTCTGAATTATTTGGTGAATCAAATCACCTTGGATGAAGGTGAAACTTGGCATGATTACCAAATATAGCATGTGGGGCATGCTCAAATGTTCTGGGAATTTAGTGAGAATAATTCTTTTTTAAATATTTCAAAAAGGTCAAAATAGACAGAATTGTTTTTCTAATGTTTGCTTAGTATTCTGAAAAGGACTAGGGGTTGAAACTCTGATGTATGCAAAATATATGTCCTGTCAGTATTCCCAAATTTTCACAGATTTTTCTTAGGTAAAAAAATAATTTTTCACCGAGAAATACCTTTTCTGACCTTAGAAAAGGACATATAAATAAAATATAAAAATGACTTTAATAATAATCATTTTATGGTTTTGAAGAGATATAATAATAATAGAATGAAAATACAATCTTTGGGTGAAGGAACTCCCTTAAATCTAGGGACTTGTATTGTAAACCACAAAGCAAGGTTTTGGTTTACCAAAATAAACAAAAAAGATTATTGTGGAAATAATATTTTATAAAAATTGTTTTAAGAGATCTACTCACAAGCACACATACAAACAATGACAATCAAGGCACTCATGTGATTCACTTAAAAAGTTTTAATTTATACCAATTTTTGAAAGAAAAACAGCAGAAACAAAGTGAGGTGAAAACAGGGTGTGACAAAGCCATATAGAGATGTTGCATTGGTTAGAGTAGCATAATGGGTAGGTCCAATCAAATCCATGTGAAGAAATTCAAAATTATGAGTAGTAGTCAGGATAGTCTTCGAGGGGTGCTTGGATCTGGTCATCTTCCCAAACTTAGAAGCCCCGCAGAGATGATCCTTGAGGACTTTGACGGTTTATAAGCCAATGACATGATTCTTCTTCGCCGGTGTGTGCAAATTCCTCGTGCCCACATGACCAAGTCGTGGATGCATAGCCACCCCTCTTAGTCTTTTGTAAGAAGATGCGTGGCTGGCTGAGGACCTGTAGAGAAATCAAAAATGTACAATTCTCCTTTCCTAAAGCCTTTGAAGACCTTGGATTTGTTAGATTCCATGATGACTACGCATCGATATTTTCCTAAGATGACAATCATATCTAGATCACAAAGCATTTAGACTGACATGAGGTTAAACCCATGGGATTTGACAAGCATGATTTTGTCCATGTGTCGATCCTTAGAAATACCACCTTACCAAGTCCCAACACCTTGCTTCTACCTTTGTCAACGTAGGTGTTATGCTTCAGTGTTGATGGAGTCAGTGGGATATTCATCAATAGGATTTTGTCACCAGTCATGTGATTTGTACACCCACTGTCAAGAACCCACTCTGTGGTTTTGGGTTGGTCATCCTTCGGATTAATTAGTGTTGATTACCATCTCATATGCTTCAGAGTGAACAATACAACATCAAATTCATGAGACTTGAATTTCATGACATCAAGTATATTTTATAAATAATGAGGATGAGTGCAATGATAGGTGATTTCATGAGGATTAGCTTGCGTCCTATCAAGAAATTTCCTCAAGTCTCCATCAAATTCTTCACATGATGACTTTCATATGGAGACCCGATTTGTTCACCACCCACATCTTAAGGCGTGGTATAGAGTTCGTCATCCCGCGAGCAGCATATGAGAATTGAGGCATTGAAGCTAATACACTTAGTTTCACAGGAGGTGAGTTAGATTACTCAAATGAATAGGCAGAGAAATTCTTTGAGTAATTATGAACATAGTGATTTGAGGAATAATGCACATATCCATGTCCCTTGTAGTTTCCCTGTATATCAGAAGCATTAGTGCGAGTACGAGTATAGTTTTGACGATATGAGGAGTTTGATCCTCGTGAAGCCTTTGGTCCATTGGATGAATTTGATCTGGGGTTCCTGTTCTTCACAGGTGGTGTCATGACGACATTCGCCTGAAGACTTTCCAAGCTGCTTTTGGGAACCGAGATTTTCCTCAAGGGTAGTCCATTCCTACAATTAGTTCCAACATATCTAGCAAATACTTCACCAGCCTGATTTTTCAGTAGTTTATAGTTTGAGGAATGTAACATTTCACATGTAAAGCGTGTTAGAGTAGATGGAGGTCCTTTTGCAGCAACCCATGAGGTTTTGGGATACTCCTCAGGTTTCCAGTATGATCCATCAACATTTAACTTGCTATCAAAGGCAATACCCTCTTTCCTAGGGTTTCTATTTAGAACCTAATTTTTGAGCACATCACAAAGGGTTTGATGCCCTTTGAGACTTTTGTATATGCCTGTCACATACAATTCCTTCAAGTCTGCATTTTCATCAGTCAAATTTGTGGTTTCCTCGAGTGAGGAATTTGTTACAACAGATATAGTTGAAGAATTTGTAGCAATAGAAGCATTTGAATTTTCAGGTGAAGAATTAGTAGATTCACATTCGATGCATTTCAAACATGGTGGAGTGAATTCTTCCTGAGAGGTACTAGTTTGTTGAGAAAGAAAATACTCATTTTCAATTCGAAGATGATCATGACACATTCTTAGTTGCTCAATGTCTTCCTTTATTTGAAGAAATTCATAAGAAAGCTTCTCATGATCAACCAAGATTGTGCCATAATGTTCTTGAAGACTATCAAACCTAGACATAAGACTTTGAACATCATTAGTGAGGGTTTGAATCCGATTCATTTCCTCTCTCAACAGGTCATCGCTTTTGTCTTGAAGTTTGTGAAGCTTTTCAAAAGCGGTATGTTGCAGAGTGGCAATATTAGAAGGTTTATAGTAGCTAGGTTTCTGATAGTCATCAGGTTCACAGTCACTAGTGTCAGAAGAGGAAGTGTGGCTTGGTACCATTGAAACTTTTTCCATGAAGCAATACGTGGGAGAAAAGTCATCATCACAGTCATCAGTGTTCTTGATGTTGTCATTTTCTTCTAGATCGAAAATGGACTTGCTAACGAATGTGGTAGCAAGGGCTAGGCTTGCTACACCAGACTCTGGCTCCACTTCTGAACCTTAATCTTCATCACATTCTTTAGATTCTTCCTCAGAATCCATTTCTTTGCCAATAAGTGCCCGAGCCTTTCTGAAGCTGGTCTTCTTGTGCGATGAGGACTTTGAGGATGATGACTGTGAAGATTTCTTCTTTTTCTTTGAGTCATCAGAACTATCATCCTTGTACTTCTTATTCTTTGATTCCTTCACCCAACGAGGACAGTCAGCAATATAATGATATGATTTCTTGCATTTATTGTAGGTTCTTTTCTTGTAGTCTTGAGATGAAGATTTTGATTTCCTCATATCTCTCCTTGAAGACTCTCCGAACCGGCTCGCCTTGAGAACTTCTCAAATTTCCTCACGAGCATAGCAAGTTCTTGACCAGGTTCTTCAGGATCACCAAGACTGCAATCAGAGTGTTCTTCTTCAGATGAGGAAACAACCTTTCCCTTCAGCGCACGAGGTCTTGTCTAGCTTGGTCCATAAAGGTCTCTCTTCTCAGCTTTTGGCATTCGTGAGAATTGAGTCTCTCAAGTATATCAGCGGAATCATGTAGCTTGTAGTCTCTTTATTCTAGAATCATCAGTACTAGTGTACCGAATGAAGAATCAAGAGATCGTAGCAGCTTCTTCACCACTTCATGGTGAGTGATTTCTCTCGCTCAAAGAGCCTGAAGCTCGTTGGAGATGTCAATAAGGCGATCAAAGGTTTCTTGGCAGCTTTCATTATCAAGTCTCTTGAAGTGGTTGAAGAGATTGTGAAGAACATCAATACGAGAGTCACGTTGTGTAGATACTCCTTCAGTGACTTTGGACAACCTTTCCTAGATATGCTTTGTAGAGCCCAAAGCACTCACTCTTCCATACTGACCTTTGCTTAGATGGACACATATGATATTCTTCGCGTGAGAGTCGATTTGCTTGAATCTCTTCACATCGACAACAATGATATTTTCAGACACTGTGGGAACCCCTCTTACCACAATATACGAGAGATTGTTGTCAATTGCTTCAAGGTGCATGCACATATTGTTCTTCCAGTAGGGGAAGTCCTTTCCTTCAAAGGTAGGACAACCCGCACTAACCTTGATCATACCTGTGGTCGACATAATTAAAACTCTAGGCGGCTAAACCAAAATCACATAGAACAAGGGCGTACCTTGCTCTGATACTAAATGAAAGTGCATTATATTGGATACACGGGGGTGAATAGGCAATTTTTATGAAAGCGTCAATGAGGAAATTCCTTTTCACGTAAGTCCTCAGTCGCGAACTACGTGGAATGGAATAATATTGAGCAAAGCATGCAAAACACTGATAGCATAGTCATGAGAGTGAAATGAAACATTCGGATTGCACAAGTAGCGTTTTCAGAATATGCAGATGAAGAATAAGTAAGGAGAAGAATTTGAGGTGAGGAAATTTTGAAAATCTTCAGTCAAATTCTTCAAACAGTAAAGATCAAACTCATCAACATACAATTGAGGAGATGAAAGGGTTGAGGAATTAGAACTAGGTGCTCGATGAAGAGAATGGTTTGATGACCCAGTTCCAACTGCTATGACAATCGTACGTCTCGTTCGGAGTGTCTTGGTATTTAAACCAAAGGATACATAGTCCCAGGACACACAATCCTTATCGTGTTCTCCTTGAGCTAAGAACGCACAGTCCTCGCCCAACACTCATGGTAAGTCTTCAGGGCAGACTTCCAAACCATCACAAACTTGGTCACCCGTCGATCCAAAATTCACTACTGGATGCTCTAGACCATGACGCCTAACAATCTAGAGGATGCTCAACCCTCGAAGGTAACAAGCGTCGGTTCTACACAGTGACAATCTCTTTACTGATGATCAAGCACTTTGGTGTTTTTTGGTTTTGGTATGGGTGTTTGGGGTTTTTCGTCACTTATGATTTTCTCTCAATGTATTCAAGAATGGGTTGCTCTCAAATGACAGGTGTCAATTTCTCTCGAGGATGAGCCAACCAACTAGTGGTTATGGGGGCGACTATTTATAGCCGCGGAGAAATACCGACATGAATTGACATAAATGCCCCAATGATATGACCGTTATAGGGATAAGGTTAGGGACAACTGGCGCACGATGCAGTAATGGTCGAAACATTTCTACTTTGGAAGTCCTCATATCACTCATGTCCCTCACAGGTAGGTGATTCGCACTGGAGAAAACCTATATCCTCAGTTGGAGCAAATTCCTCAGAGACTAGAAGATCTTCGTCTCTATCACTAAAGAATTTGACTAGAGTGTTGAAGATTTCCAAAGGCTTCAATCGAAGGGTTTGTATGTATAGGCTTTGAGATGAGCATCACTTGGAAACTTCTCCTTAGTTTTACCTTGAGCCCCTTTAATAGTACGATGGTCCTGTGACGCAGAATACAAAAAATGAAACTACGAAAACAAAAGTCGTAACACTTCAAAGTCCTCGCGCCAATTCTTTCACGGACACACCAATTTCCCCACTTCCAAAGTATTTGAGGAAAGACGAAAGTCTATAGCTGTAGACATACATTTTTAGGGGTCGATATTCTTCGAATAACTCAAACTCCTCACGATTATAGAGCATGTGTACACTTACAAACACATTATTATCTTAACCTATAATTCTACAATACAACAAAATCACTAAGGGGCACTAGATGGACTTACATCATTCCTCATTTTCTTTGGGGTTTTGATTTTTCCCTCCACCCTTTTGTTTGGGGCTTCACGTTCTACTACGGGCTTGACTTCCATGATCTCCCTCCGAACTCCATGACCCACCTCTCAGCCTTCATCATAGTCTGCGAGGCATTTTTGCGGGTCCAAGCCCACTTGAGCCTATTGCTGAAGGTTCTCAATGTTATGCCCAAGGTCGTCAATGGCGAGTAGGCTGACTACAAAGTGGCGATGATCAGCAAGCTTGTTGGGGCCAAATGATAAAGGGCATATTCATAGATACTTTCAAGGTGTGGCAGAAAGAGTGGTTCTACATCATCCAGAAATGCAACACAAGTGAGACAACTTGTCCAACATTTACATCTGGCCCTCCCATCCATCTTATGTCCTGGACGAAAAAGGTACTGTATTGGGGGAGGCCGTGGAGGTGAAGGAGCTCACAAAGAAGATCTCCAATCTACTCGAGAAGAAGATCGAGCTTACCAATCTCATTCAGGTAATGCTGCGTTGTAGCCTTCTCCCCTTCCAAAACCAGTCCATCCAGATGTCAGATAATAATATGGAGGATCCAGATAGTGCGACACACACTATGCAGAACTTTTTCCGCATTACCTGCGAGAAGCGGTGGAAGGCGCTTTTCAAGCTGCAAAAGGCTTGATCCACCGAGGAGGAAGACGTAGGCCTTTCCATCCTTAACCTTTCTAGTCCAGTAAGGTTTTTATCATATATTTAATTTTCATACTTTCCCTTTAACAAGGTTCTTACTTATTCCATGTCCCGTGCTTCCATGTCCACCTAAAAAAGTCCGAGCAGATCAACTATCCCGCGCCTTTGCATGAAGACAATATGACAATGTTGTTGGCACCCATGTTGGTCGAGAAGCCATACAAGACTCCGAGGGAGAAGGAGGAGCAGAAGAAGGGGAAGAAGAATATATAGGAGGTTCTTTAGTCAAAGGGTCCACCTGACACGAGGTTTGAGGAGACGTTGGCTCCCTCCAACCTGGGTGGATAGGAATAAGATGACGATGAGGAGGTGAGAGACTCCTCCCACACGAAGAAGGCAACGGCGTCTGAAGATGCCGAGGGAGATCCACCTCCATTTTCTATGAAGAGGCAACATAGGGCCCATGCGACCCTATTTGAAGATATTCCAGACTCGGACGAGGAATCACACGATGAAGCACCGGTCCCCGAAGGACGCTCAAGGTGAAACCTCGAGAACGAATTTACTTATCAAAAATCCTTACACACCATTTTTAAATGTCATGGCTCTAACAACTAGGACAGTTTTTTGTATTGCAGCCCACAGCGTGACCTTCCCACTGATCAAATTTCGGAGGGAGATTCATTTTGAGCAAATCTGGCTGAGAGTGGGACTAGCTCACCCAACACACCTCCCCATGTCACCAATGAGATTGGGAGGTGGTATCTCGAGAGGTCCTCCTGCCCTGGACACCAAGGCTGGGGTCGACCATAGTATGGACGATGTTAACACCTCACCCACAAAGGACCAGGAGGATGAATGCCTCCTGGCAAGAAAGGAAGGAGAATCTGGACCTTCTAGGTCCCCTCCGAAGACAACTCCAGAGGCTCATCCCTCCCTGGCACCATAAGTAGGAGTCTCTTCGCGAAGGGAGACTGCTACGACATACTCAGAGCCATCCACAATGGAGAAATTCTAAACTGGATAGCCAGCCTTGAAGGAGGAGGATCTCAGTGACTCTTCCATTCCGGAAGAGTGTCGCACTCATTTGAGTGCGGTATTGAAAAGCATTGAGGCCGTTGATAACGGTCTGGAAGAACCTTTCAACGCGCTGCTGGCAGGCATCAAGGTTATCCGCGCACTTTTTCCCTTTATAAAGTGATTCTGCCATTTGTATTGTCTGTAAATAATCTTATGCTCGGTAGACCCCGAGCCGTGTGTGAGTTAAAAAAAACTCATGCGGTGGTAAGTATAGTTCAGAAAAAAGTTGCATATAGACCCCAAGACTCTAGTCGGAAGATAAGAAACACCCTAGTAGAGGATTTCGAGAAAATCTGAGAACTGTAGAAGTCTGGAAAACACTTATCTACACGCCTCTACTTCGGCCATAGCCCCCAACTCCCTGGAGTTGGAGGAAATGAACCGCAAACTGTAGGTTTGCGAGGAGGAGCTGGACCGCATCAACAAGCAGTTTGAGGATGCACAAGGTAAGTGTTGAAGCCTTAGGTCTCCCATAAAAATGAGGTGTTGGATATTTTTGTTTCTAAGTGTTTATTTGTTCGAATGATCGTCATAGCTATTGTTGTTGATGTCGAGCGGCTCAAAGCCGAACTGTACAAGGCCAAGTAGGATGCTGCCGAACAAAGAGCGGTGGTCGAACAAGCCAAGTCTTCTAATGAGTGGTCTAAGGCTAGTGCTAGTGAGGTCTAGCAAGAGTTCAATTAAGCCATTACATAAAATGAGGCACTTGAGTAGAAGAACAAAGAAAAACCTTCCGAGATGACCTCGTAACAGCAGCACTCCAAGAAGCACGACAAGGTACACAAGATCATCTAAAGGAGATCCATCAGGTCCAGTAAATTTCTGATGGTAAGAGATATTTACTAAAGTGTATATGTGGCAGAATTTTTTTTGCATTGCTTACTCGACTATGGAGTTCTCCAGGTGCAATTGCAGATCTCTCAAAGAATGCATGAGAAGCTATGAAGCAATATGCATCCTAGGAGGGCGAGGTCCAACGAAGGCTTTTCTGGCTGCAATTTCAAGCCCCCGAGGAACTCATGCTTGTCTTCGATCACTTGAAACAACTAATGGAGCTGCACAAGATGATAGAGTCGGCTATGAAAGATACTTCCATAAAGATTTGGCTGACAAACCCGCTGCACTTCAGCTATTTTGCCCTGGTGCATAATTTTATTGCTGATACGTCCGGGGTTGATGTCATGAAGTGATCTGTCTGCATCAAGGGGCCTCGAATGGCCTTTGCAAGGATGATGATGAACTGGCCAAAGGTGGAGCCTGACAAGATGGCCACCGCACCTCAGCCGCCCAGAAAGGAGCACAGATGCATGGAGCTGTAATACTCCACTGCCATAAAAGATGATCGGGCTGTAGAAGCATAGTGCTCCAAAGACTTGATCTTTGATTAAGAATATTATCTTGTAAAAGTGGTTTGTATGATACAATACCTTGTAATTTTTTCTTCGCATACCATGTCTTCTTAATTGCAACTCCTCTGTTGTTGTTTTTATAATGAAAGTTTCCAGTCGTCGGCTTCAACCCCCTACCAAATACAAGCAGGGGTATTTTAGCCTTCGCGTCGTTACCCTTAGCCAACATCTTGGCGCCCTAACGCTGTAATGCGGGAGAAAACCTGGTAATCCAAATATGTGGTTTTACATCTATTATTTAACAATAGGAGCTTGACTACGGGTGCTAATTGGAGCCCCTTTCTTAATTGTTATATTCCGCTTATGGCGTGGTGTAAAAACCTATAATCACTTGGTCTGAATATTTTCAAATATTTTGCAGAACGCGATGAATCTCGAGCGATTCCTTAGTTTACTACTTGTCTTCGGATTGCAAACCAGTTCTGGCTTATTATGTCGGTCAGTTTTTAGCTATCTCCACTAAGGTACTGAACCAGACTAACTGGTACGACAATCACAACGGTTCTCCCTTGACCCTTTTTTTGAACTGGCGGAACATAAAGGAGTAAGCACAGGAGCGGGGCAACCCAACTTTTGACCAAAGACATAATTCGAAAGCGATGCATATAACGCGAATACAAGACTTTGCACATGTGAATGCTAAATAATATTGTAATGGTTTGAAGGGTGGTCATGATGGCCAAGCCCCCCGTGAATTTAGCCAATATCTACGATGTGCATCAAAACTGGCTTGTGTTGGTGTTAGCAAAACAGTTCGGAGAAAGGAGGAGGAAAAAGAAATTAAAAAGCTCGTGAACCACAAAGAGCGTTCCTTATTTCCGACAAACTTTTAATCATAGAATTCAAACTTAGCAAGTGGTTGTTCATATATATATATACATATACATATATACATATATATAGATATATATATATATATGTATATATATGTATATATATGTATATATATGTATATATATATATGTATATATATATGTATGTATATATATGTACATATATACATATATATACATATATATGTAAGAAGAAGAAAAGTTTACAAGGTAGAGGTTTAGACAGGGTTTGGTATCGATGGCTTGATGTTCCTTGAATGCTCTGTCGCACGTCATGATGGCCAAGCCCCCCGTCAATTTAGCCAATATCTACGAGGTGCATGAAAACAGGCTTGTGTTGGTGTTAGAAAACAGTTCGGAGAAAGGAGGAGGCATAATACATTGCAAAGCTTGTGAACCACAAAGAGCGTTCCTTATTTCCGACAAACTATTAATCATACAATTCGAACTCAGCAAGCGGTTGTTCATATATACATATATATATATGTATGTATATATATATGTATATATATAAGAAGAAGAAAAGTTTACAAGGTAGAGGTTTACACAGGGTTTGGTATAGATGGCTTGATGTTCCTTGAATGCCGTGTTGCACGCGTGCGCCTTCACTCTTCGGAAAATATTCCTTCAAAGGGGAGAACTTCCATTAATAGTTCTCTAAACAATGGTGGTCTTGAGAAGCCGCCGATGCATGTGTTTGCTTGACGCAGATATTGGTCCGTAACGATACCTATTTGTGTGTGAGGAATATACTGGCCATAGTTCGGTTTACCCGAATACTAGGTTGTATATTATTAATCCCCATAGCTGCCCATGGTATATTAAGCGGAAAATTGTGCTTTTGAGTTACATACTTTGCTAGAGGCGAGGCACTGCTATGGAAAGTGTATCCCTATGTACCAGGAGTGATATATAACTGTGGCGGGGGCGAGGTCGTTTATGCTCATTGACGGTTAGCTTTGACTTGAGAGCCACTTCTCGTGACTGTACTTCGGCTTCCAAAGTTGCCATGTGTTCCTTAGTTCAAAGGGATCGCTCGATTTTACCATTGACTCTAATGACACCCTTAGGTCCTATCATCTTCAACTTGAGGTATGCGTAATTAGGGATGACATTAAAGCGAGTGAACGTTGTACGCCCGAGGAGTGCATGGTACCCGCTGCAGAAGGGGACAATGTTGAAGATGAAATCTTGGCTACAAAAGTTGTCAGGGGAACCGCACACTATTTATAGATTTATCGTACCTCAACAGCGAGCCTCGATGCTAGGAATTACTACCTTTAAGGTGGTTTTGTTGGGTTTGATTCTGGACGGATCATTGCCCATTTTTCGCATTGTATCCTCATAAATTAGATTAAGGCTGATGCCCCCATCCATGAGGACTTGTGTGAGGAGATATCCTTCAATGATGGGGTCAAGTACCTAGGCCGTTGATCCCCCGTGCCAAATACTAGTGGGGTGATCCATGCAATCATAAGTGATAGTACATGCCGACCATCGCTTGTACTTTGGGGCAACTGGCTTCATGGTGTATACATCTGGAAGTGCCTGCTTCCTCTCCATTTTTGGTAAGTGGGTCACGTAGATCATATTCAGGATTTTTACTTTAGGGGAAATTGTTTTTGTGCCCCGCTGTTTGGGTGACGAGGTTCTTCATCATCCTTGCTATGGGGGCTCTTGCCTGGTCTTTGGCCATGCTCTTGCTCACCGCCTTGATCACCCAACAATTATGGTTGGTGTGAGTAGCACGTTTATTTTGAGTGTCGTTTATCCACAAGGCCTCTCGAGTATTTTGCCCAGTGTGGTTGGGCCTGGAGATGGTGAATCTGGAATTGACTATCGTGTCATCGTCTTCACCACTATGATGCCGAGGCTTTCTCTTGTTGCATCGTCACTTTCCCTTACTGTCCCAGACTATGGAACTGCCAGGGATTGAAGGAGGGTTGTACCGACGATCTAGCCAAGTATACTCACCTGCGCAATGGCGGGTCATGAGAGAGGTAACGGTAGCCATTGTGCTCGGCCTTTCCTGTCGAAGTGTCCGGGCTAGCCATTCGTCTCGTATGTTGTTACTAAAGGAAGCTAGTGCCTCGACATCCGAACAATCCACAATCTCATTTTTTTTGGTGAGGAATTTGTTCCAGAATTTCTGAGATAACTCATTGGGCTGCTGGATGATGTGGCTAAAGTCATCTGACCCCGATGGCCAGACATAAGTGCCTTGAAAGTTGGCCTCTTTGAGATCCTCCCAACTCCCGATGGAATTATCTGAGAGGGTGTTAAACTAGTGCCTAGCTGGCCCTTTGAGCTTTAGTGGTAAGTATTTGATGGCGTGGAGGTGTTCAACCCATGTGAATGCAGGGAAGGAAATCTTCAACCCATATGGCCGGTTCTGTTTTCCCGTCATTCTGCTCGATATTTAAGGAATTTTTGCCCTCAAGGAATTTTTGCCGCATCAGCTCATGTGTGAAGCACATTGGGTAGGCGGCGCCCCTTATCCGAGATGTGTCATGTTGGAGATCGTACGAGATCCTACCGCGCCGCGGATCCCCAGCTCCGTCGTCCTGACAGGGTCGCGCTTGATACATGTCTTGTCTCATGGGAGTGTGACTCCTTGATCCGTAAATAGATGTAGTTTGTCCTACTCTAGACTAAATGTTCTGTCGCGTGCCAAATGGGTCTTCGGGTTGAGCCGGTTCCTTCCTCCTGGCCTATCCTCGAGGAGGGCAGTCTGGTTGATCGTCTTGTGTGAATTAGGGTGGTGCGGGCTCCAAGGCCTCATCTCTGAATTCTAGCAACAAGCGGTGATGTTTGTAGCTTTTAGTTTGTCACTGGATTTGCTGTTCGTGCCCCTCTTTGGTGGTGAGGACTTTCGTCCATGTCTTAGTGATGGAGTCATGTTCGGCTTTGATTTCCTTCTACTTTAGTTTAAGACTCTGAGCAGTGGCTATGACCTGCCGCTTGAATACTTCTTGATCCAGTGGATCTTCAAGGACAATCAAAGCCTCGTCTCCCAATCTTTCCTCCTCCTGGATCGGAGGGATGTAGTTGCTTTCTTCGGAATCGCCGAGATCCTCGGGCATGTCTCTATCCATATAACCTGGTAGGTTGGGGTCGTATTTGGGGTCTGCGTGTTTTGGGGATTTGGCGGGATTTTTCATATCCTCAGGGTTGAGGATGTCTACGGTTCCCACATTGGTTTTCCTTGCCCTTATGAGATTTATGCTTTTTGTGCTAGCGATGGTGTTTGACGGGTTCGTCGCCGTTATTTTTGGCCAGGGTGTCATCACCGCTTTTCCCCATGGCGCCATCATCCTTGAGTGTGTCCACCATGTAGAGGTCGTACGTGAAGACGGCAGTCCATCGTCCTATTATGGTAGGACTGGGTGATGTGATAGCCATGTCCATATCTTCGGCTTCCTCTGCCAAGAAGTCTAATAGATCGTTTAGATCTTTGATAGAGGCGATGAAGTGGGTGGTGGGTGGGGAATAAAGTTCTCTACACCTAGTCTTCGAGCCAGAAGGATCCTCGATCAGGACCGATCCGTCCAAACCGTCAGCGGTTTGGGTTCGGGTAATCGTCTCGTTTGACCACGAGATATTTACCGGACTAGTCCTTAGAGCTCTGGGGGAGTTGAAATCCAACGATTCAGCATAAGGGCTGTGTTTGGACGAGGTTGACTTCACGCCTCCGAACACCATGGTATGATCCTGGCTCGAGGCCTGATCATGATAAAATATATCCAGTACACGAGGTCCACGAGAAGATCTGTAGTTAAGGCTTCAGAGTTTTTGAGCTCTTCTGCCAATGCTGAGGCCTCGTAAAAGATTAACTCACCTTGGCCGTCAACGACGTATTCCAAATCGCCGAACTTTAATCCCTAGCCCGTGGTGAACTCATTGATGTGGTGATGAACAACCTTGACACGCGGGGTGGTACTGCTAAAGGCAGGGGATTGGTCGGAGATAAAGATATCCCCGGCCTTGATGTTTTCGCTGGTGAACTAGCGATCCCTCGATACTTTTGGCAATCCTATAGAGGAGCTTTCAATGAAAGCACCATTGTCGGTGTCAAAACCGGCTGATCTTGACTAGGGGGTTCGAACTATGGATGTTGGACCGAAGGGTAACAAGGGGCAAAGGAGATGATGTTTGACCCAGGTTTGTGCCCTCTTGATGGAGGTAAAACCTACGTCCTGCTCTTGTTGTTACTGATGAAGTAGTATGGAGTACAATGTTGATCTACCTCGAGATCGACTGTTGTGGTCTAAACCCTAATCGTAATGAGCTTAATGTGTCCTATGAACTATGGCCCCCTAGTTTATATAGATACCAGGGGTGCTAGGGTTACACAAAGGCGGTTACAATAAGGAAAGAATATGTCAATTACTATGTCGCCTTGGATTGTACGGCAAGTCTTCGAAAGAGTCCATCTTGATACTAATACCTCCAATGACGATCAAATATGCCTCGCAGTCCGGCCAATGAGACTAGATAGGCGGCCCGTGGACCCCTTAGTCCAACATTCCCTTAAATACCTACGACATTTGAGGAAGCCCGCCATAAAAATGTACAAGACAAGTTCTATAATGAAAGATTCCCACTAGCATATGGAAGTGACAAAACAAGAGACTCACTATATGAAGAATATGGTGTCACTACGGATGTCAATGTGTCGGATCGGATCGGATAATGCTTTTACCATATCCTTTATCATATTTTTAGGTCGGATTCAGAACAGAGAGGGTAATAGCAGGATGCAGATTCGAATGAGGATTACATCGGACCACGGGTTCGAACCAGATGCGGAGCGGATTCGGACCGGATACACACAAAAAATATCGAATGATACATGTAAAGAGGCATGCTTTATTTCTATCATGCAACATGTGAAGATATGTTTCCATCAAAGCACATAACACTAGAAAGTGGTGTTCTAAAGCTATAACTCACAAAATATAGTAACAATACGTAGTACCGATAAATCCATATTGTTTTGCACCATAGTAAGATGAAACCTGCACTACTCACCTATTACAAATAAATTTGGTGTTCATACTTGTATCTCACTGCATGCATGAAAGAAGGGACCACTACTAGTGTTCATACTTGTTTATAGTTCGAATTCCCACGTGTATATGTAAGCAGACCACAATGCACATGCACCACGTGCATACATGTACGCAATCGCACTCCTCTGCATTATGTGATGCTTGCGTATATGTACATACGAAATCAATTTATATGTGGTGATTTTTATTAATGGTCCACGTGGGCATTTGTTCTTCTCAAATGGGATTAATTTATCTGATAATCCTGTTTGACAACTGCGGATAATCCGCAAAAAATATCGGATAATCCATATCCGTCAGATATTACCAATACCATATCCTCCGAATATTCGGTTGATCAAAATCCATATCCGCATCCATATTAGCCGGATTTGCGTAAGTGTATATCATATCCTTAAAACCGGATGTGGAACCAGATTCGGAACAAAAAATTACCCGTACCATTTACATCCCTAGGTGCTACTTTGAGGCACAAGTGTTGGGAAAGAAGTAGTAGCACTATCCCTTCTCTCATTTATTTATTTATTTCTTTCTTTCCTTTTTTTCTTGTTTTCTTTCTCTTCTTTTTCTATTTTTTTTCTTTTTCTCACTCTTTTTCTCTTTTTTTATACTTTTTGTGTGGAGTCTCATCCCGACTTGTGCGAGATTATTGTCTCCATCATCCTTTCCTCATTAAGACAGTGCCCTAATAATGGTGATGATCACACTTTTATTTACATAAAACAAAGCATGAAAAACTATAGTATGAATCTATATGAAGGCATGTGGTAGTGTACTAGGATCCTAGCTACGACGCAGTGGATACACTCAGATATACGAGTTTGGGCCCCACTCGAGAATGGTAACAACCCTACGTCTCGAGCCCAGAGGCTCGTGTTTGCTTATCGGGGTGTATGATTACAGAAGGCTCAACCCTTGTTCAGGAGCTCGTGTGCGGCTTATATAGAGTGCGCCACGACTAGTTGGGCGCCATTACAAGGGTGAGTTAATGCTAATGACTACAAAATTTATTATTAACAACAACTCTAACTCCGGCGTTACTGGTAACGCTCGTCTTCTCTGCACTTAAATTGGTAGTTTAAGTGTGTGGCCGTTGCAGTCTCTTTGTCGTTCATGCCTTATTGTAGTCCGAGTGTCGGGGCATTTCCGACTGATAGAAGAAAAACCGAGTGAGCTTGTGAAAACAGACTGAGAACCTATTTTCCCGAGTAAGACCGTGACTGCGCGAGTAGCTTTGGGGATATTGGTGTCCATGTGGGGTCTTAGGTGGGCCCTAGGATGCCGGTCTGTGGGCCTACCCCTAATGTACAACCCCATCAGTGAGAATGGGCAATGCACGATGCCAAACAGGCTAACAAATATGTGGACATGAGAGTGCATATATCCATGAATTCACATTAGTCATGAAGAACTCACATACTTATTGCAAGATATTATTAGCTCTCTCAATGCAAAGCATTACTCACATGACCCGTGGGAGGAGGTTGGTAGGAGTTAGCAATGGCGTGCCCCTGACTCACATATCATCACCGTGCCATAAAAATATTTGGATGAACAACAAGTTAACACCACTAATTCATGATACCTATATTATCCAATGATCATGCACTCATGCTTTTTCACATTAGCACATTAATATCATTAACCATGTGAAAGTGTGTTATATCGACTGGAGGGGGTGAATAGGCCTAGTAAGGAAAGTCCTCAGTCATGAACTGAGTGCAGCGGAATAAGTACTCAAATAGATGTGAAAAAACAGTTAAAGCTTAGTCGTCAGCGTGAAATGAACCATTCAGGTTGCACAATTGGAGTGATCAGGATAAGCAGGTGACGAATAACTTAAGTGAAGACTTAGATGTGAGAAATTAGAGAAAGTCTTCAGTCAAATTCTTCAACCAGTAAAGATCAAAGTCATCAACATACAATTAAGGAAATGAAAGGGTTGAGGAATTAGAACCCGTTGTCGGTGTTCTGGGAATGGGGGTACCCAGACTTGCGTGCTTGTGGCCCAGGGCAATTGGGCGCGGCACTAGTCAAGGCAAGGTCCTTGCGAGGGGCCAAGCCTCACGAGAACAAATAACATCAAGACCCGCAGGGGGGCTCATCAGGACCCCTCTAGAGCAGCGGATATTCCGAGGCGAGACCCGACCTCAGGAGTCAAGGATGACGTGGAGGACGCACAGGCGAGCAGGAGACAACAGGACGGAGCAATTTCCTCTTTAGTGCAAAGGGAAGCAAGGACGAACCAAGGTTCCCAAGGCATCTTCCAAAGGTTTCCTTTCTGGTGCAACAAGGCCATCGCCGCCCGCCAGTAGGACACACGTCATCTCTGGACCCGTCCCCGCAGCGCTGGCAGCCACTTTGCAGGCGAAGACTACCTTTGGGCAGGGGAGCATGTTCCCCTGTTCCCCTTCAAAATTGGGCGTTGTGGGATCCCTTCCCTCCAAAACAATAAGGGAAGAGGATCAGGGACGCCACTATATATATAGAGACAATAAGGCGTTGTAGGTTACTTCATAGGGGGGATCCATTCATTCGCCCACCGATACCACACAAAGGCCACCTATTCTCCGGAGGCCCTCGCCACTGTACTAGTTCATCCACCAATCTCCACGAGAGGAAATCGACCAAAGTAGGAGTAGAGTATTACGCTTCTCAGCGGCCCGAACCTGAGTAAACTGTTGTTTTCTGTGTCTTCCTCATCATTGAGTGAGTTATGTGCCATCCCGAGCGAGTAGCGAGTTAGGTGAGGCGAGCCCGCGAGAGATCTTCGTACACGCCCATGAGTTTGAATCTTTAGGGTTTTGCGGAGCCTGAAATCTGACATTTGGCGCACCATGTAGGGGGCGTGTCAAGGTTTCTTCCAAGCTCCGCCTTCACCAAGCTTCGTCGCTTCGATGGCTAATGCTTGCCGGCCTCGCGCCGAGCGCAGCGCCACCCACGTTTCTCAAACGGCGCCTGTGGGCCCCGCCGGCGCGTGCCGGTCACCATCGCCCATGGTGAACGCCGCAACGGGCCCTGACGCTCAAGAACAACAAGGTTCGTCTCAACAAGGTCCCTGACAAACAATGAGGAGCAAGACGCACCACCCCCACCTCCGCGGCGTGGCGCACGCCCCGAGCCGAGGCAGGAAGCGCGTCCCCGCGACCGGCCTCGCGAACCCAGGGCGAGGCCAGGAGATGAAGCAAGCTGTCAGGTGGTTCCTCGGCCACGCGCCGACGCGCGTGCGCTCCCGGTGCTGCATATCCCGTGCCGCGAGCATGCCCAGCTCCAAGCAGACCCATTGGAGCAACAAGACCAGGTCGCCCTCGCACGCGCTGCACCTGTCGGGCCGGTGGGGTGCCTCGCCATCGCCCCTGAGCTCTAGCCAACTGAGTGGCCGTGCAAGTTCAAGCCCGACCTACCCCCTTGCTACGATGGCACCCTGGACTCGGCCTATTTCCTACAACTCTACATGGTGAGTATCAGGGCGGCAGGAGGGGGCGACAAGGTCATGGTGTGCTGGTTCCCCATGGCGCTCAAGAGCGGCGCGCTCTCTTGGCCCTCAACCTCCCAAGGGCATCCATCACCTCCTGGGATGATCCACGCGAACGCTTCCTCGCCAACTTCCAGGGCACCCACGACCGTGCTCCCACCTTGAACGACCCGCGACCCATCAAGCAGAAGGAGGGGGAGACCCTATACAAGTTCATGCAGTGCTTCACGACCATGCGCCTCAAGATCCCCAAGGTGTCGGACGAGGCCGTCATTTCGGCCTTCTCCGACGGAGTCATCGACCTCAAGATGAAGGAGGAGCTCGCCATGAGTGATGAAATGAGCACTACACTAGAGATGTTCAACTTGGCAAACTAGTTCGCAAGGGCTGAAGATGATCGCATGTCCCTCCTCGGGCCCCAGGTGGCGGAACCAGAAGTGAAGAAGACCAAGGACAAGGAGACGTAGAGCAAGGCTCTGGCGGTCCTCGTAGCCGAGCCTGAGGCGAAGCACGACCGAGGGGGAGAGCGTCCATCGGGAGGGGGCCAACGTGCATCTTCCACCGCACCAGCGATGATACCTTCGATTGCCACGAGCTTGACTGGTCTGTGCCGAGCACTTCAGCACGCCCCCCAGACGGGGTGACAGAGGCCGAGTGCGTCGCGGTTATTGTAGTGGAGGCCGCTGGGATGAACTGGAGCCGCGTCAGGGGTGGCATGAACAGCCTCATGAAGACCGTTGGCGCGGCCAGCCTCAGGAGGACTGCTCGCGCCACCAGGCTCGGGAAGACCGCTCGCGCAACGACCTTCAGCAGGGGCAACGCCGCAGTTAGCCTCGTGAGGCTCGCCCTCGTAAGGCTGGGCTGCCTCCGCCATCCATAAGGAGGGATCAAGACACGTGGAATGGTGGGGCTGGGGGCTTCCAGGAGGTCAGGGCAGTGGCCTCCATCCTGGGCGGCACCCATACCCCAGCCTCGAACCGCGCATTCAAGCACTTTGCCCGGGATGTGAATGCCCCGCTCCCGATGCCTGAAGCAATGCGCCCCGTCAACTGGTCCTAGACCGCCATCACCTTCGACCCAAATGATTAGCTAAGGTGCTCATTCATGGCCAGCAAGATCCCCAAGATGTGCACTGATACGTCCATGTTGACATTTATTGCTTTATGGGCTGTTATATTACTTTGTGGTACCATATTTATGCCTTTTCTCTCTCATTTTGCAAGGTTTATTTGAAGAGGGAGAATTCAGGCAGCTGGAATTCTAGACTAGAAAAGGAGCAAATCTGAGTCCTTTATTCTGCACAACTCCAAATGCCATGAAAATTTGCGTGGAATTTTTTGGGAATATATAAAAAATACTGGGCGAAAGAAGCACCAGAGGGGAGCTACCAGGCCCCCACAAGCCTGGTAGCCGCCACCCCTGGTGGCGGCTACAGGGATTGTGGGCTCCCTGACGGCCCACTAGCCCCCCTCTTTTGCTATAAGAAGGGTTTCGTTCTAGAAAAAAATCAAGAGGGAGCTTTTTAATGGTTTCGCCTCCGCCACGAGGCGGAACTTGAGCAGATCCAATGTAGAGCTCCCGCAGGACGATCCTGCTGGGGAAACTTCCCTCCCGGAGGGGAAATCGCCGCCATCGTCATCACCACCACTCCTCTCGTCGGAGGGCAGGCATCTTCATCAACATCTTCATCAGCACCATCTCCTATCCAATCCCTAGTTCATCTCTTGTAACCAATCTCTGTCTCGCGACTCCGATCGGTACTTGTAAGGTTGCTAGTAGTGTTGATTACTCTTTGTAGTTGATGCTAGTTGGATTACTTGGTGGAAGAGTTTATGCTAAGATCCTTGATGCTATTCATTACACCTCTGATCATGATTATGATTATGCTTTGTGAGTAGTTACTTTTGTTCCTGAGGACATGGGATAAGTCATGTTAATAATAGTCATGTGAATTTGGTATTCGTTCGGTATTTTGATATGATGTATGTTGTCTTTTCCTCTAGTGGTGTTATGTGAACGTCGACTACATAACACTTAGCCATACTTGGGCCTAGAGGAAGGCATTGGGGAGTAGTAAGTAGATGATGGGTTGCTGGAGTGATAGAAGCTTAAACCCCAGTCTATGCGTTGCTTCGTAAGGGGCTGATTTGGATCCACTAGTTTAATGCTATGGTTAGACTTTGTCTTAATTCTTCTTTCGTAGTTGCGGATGCTTGCGAGAGGGATTAATCATAAGTGGGATGCTTGTCCAAGTAAGGTCAGTACCCAAGCGCCGGTCCACCCACATATCAAACTATCAAAGTAACGAACATGAATCAAATGAACATGATGAAACTAGCATGATAGAAACTCCCGTGTGTCCTCGGGAGCGTTTTTCCTCCTGTAAGACTTTGTTCAGGCTTGTCCCTTGCTAGAAAAGGGATTGGGCCACTTTCTGCACCATTGCTACTACTTGTTACTTTTCGCTTGCTACGTTTCACCTCGCTACATCATCACTTGTTACCGCTACTTTCAGTGCTTGCAGTTATTACCTTGCTGAAAACTGTTTACCAGAGTCTTCTGCTCCTCGTTGGGTTCGACACTCTTACTTATCTAAAGGACTACGATTGATCCCCTATACTTGTGGGTCATCAAGACTCTTTTTTGGCGACGTTGCCAGGAAGTGAAGAGCCTTTGGTAAGTGGAATTTGGTAAGGGAACATTTACATATTGTGCTGAAATTTATTGTCACTTGTCACTATGGAAACTGTTCCTTTGAGGAGTTTGTTCGGGGTATCTTCAGCACGAACGGAAGCACGAGGAGTTGTTCCTCAACCTGAGGTACCTACTGAAAATATCTTTTATGAAATTCCTTCGAGTATGCTTGAGAAACTGCTAGCTAATCCTTTTAAAGGAGATGGATCTTCACATCCAGACTTGCATCTGATCTATGTAGATGAAGTTTTTGGTTTATTTAAGCTTGCAGGTTTGCCCGAGGATGAGGTAAAGAAGAAAGTATTTCCTTTATCTTTCAAGGATAAGGTATTGACATGGTATAGGCTATGTGATGATACTGGATCATGGGACTACAATCGGTTGAAATTGGAATTTCATCAAAAGTTTTATCCTATGCATTTAGTACATCGTGATCGGAATTATATTTATAACTTTTGGCCTCGTGACAGGGAAAGCATAGCTCAAGCTTGGGGGAGTCTTAAATCAATGCTATATTCATGCCCCAATCATGAGCTCTCGAGAGAAATTATCACTCAAAACTTTTATGCTCGGCTTTCTCATGAAGATCGTACCATGCTTGACACTTCTTGTACCGGTTATTATATGAAGAAGGATATTGACCACAAGTGGAATTTATTGGAAAGAATCAAAGTAACTCTGAAGATTGGGAGCTGGAGGAAGGTAAGGAGTCAGGTATGAATTTCTAGTTTGATTGCGTTAAATCTTTTGTTGAGACAAACACTTATAGAGATTTTAGCGCTAAGTATGGACTTGACTCTGAGATAGTAGCTTATCTTTGTGAATCTTTTGCTGCTCATGTTGATCTTCCCAAAGAGAATTGGTTTAAGTATCATCCTCCTGTAGAAAGCAACATAGTCAAAACCGATATACTTGAGGAGAAAGTCATTGCTTTTAGTGATCCTATTGTTCCTTGTGCCTACGCTGAGAAATCACCTTACCCTGCTAGGAAAAAGGATTATTCTAAAGATCCAACTGTGATACGTAGGGGTTACATTAGACCACTTGCACCCCCTGAGGAACTTAGAGTTGAACCTAGTGTTGCTATTATCAAAGATCTCTTAGCCGAAGACATAGACGGGCATGTTATCAAATTCTATGAGGACTCCGCTAGAATTGCTAAACCTCACGCGAAAGACAAATACGGACATGTAGTTGGCCTGCCCGTTGTTTCTGTCAAGATAGGAGATCACTGTTACCACGGTTTATGTGATATGGGAGCTAGTGTTAGTGCAATACCCCGTTCCTTATATGATGAAATCCAAGATGAGATTGCACCTGCTGAGCTAGAACCCATTGATGTCACTATTACACTAGCTAATAGAGACACTATCTGCCCTCTGGGAATTGTGAGAGATGTAGAAGTCCTGTGTAGTAAGACGAAGTATCCTACTGATTTCGTCGTCCTTGGTACTACACAAGATAGCTTTTGTCCCATCATATTCGGTAGACCCTTTCTTAACACTGTCAATGCTCGCATTGATTGCATTAAGCAGACTGTCACTGTTAGTTTCGAGGGTGTGTCTCATGAATTTAACTTCTCCAAGTTTGGAAGACAACCCCATTAAAAAGAGTCGTCTGGTAGGGATGAAATCATTGCTCTTTCCTCTATTACCGTACCTCCTACGGATCCTTTAGAGCAATATCTGCTTGAGCACGAAAATGATATGCATATGGAGGAAAGAGATGAGATTGATAAAATTGTCTTAGAACAATATCCTATTCTCAAGAATAATTTGCATGTTGAACTGCTTGGGGATCCTCCTCCACCAAAGGGTGATCCTGTGCTCGAGCTTAAACAGTTGCCTGATACTCTTAAGTATGCCTATCTTGATGAGAAGGAGATATATACTGTTATTATTAGTGCTCTCCTCTTGGAGGGCGAAGAGAAGAAGTTACTGCTGCTATTGGATATACTCTTGATGATCTTAAGGGTATTAGTCCCACTCTATGTCAGCACAAGATTAAAACCGATCTTGATTCTAAACCAGTTGCTGATCATCAAAGGAGATTAAATCCTAAGATGAAAGAGGTCGTTAGAAAAGAAATATTAAAGCTTCTGGAAGCATGAATCATTTATCCTGTTGCTCATAGTGATTGGGTAAGTCCAGTACATTGTGTACCTAAGAAGGGAGGTATCACCATCGTTCCTAATGATAAGAATGAATTAATCCCACAAAGGATTATTACTGGCTATAGGATGGTGATAGACTTCCGGAAACTGAAGAAGGCAACCAGGAAAGATCATTATCCTTTGTCGTTTATCGACCAAATGCTAGAAAGGCCATCCAAACACAAACACTTCTGCCTTCTAGACGGTTATTCAGGTTTCTCGCAAATACCTGTTGCACAATCTGATCAGGAGAAAACCACTTTCACCTGCCCCTTCGGTACCTTTGCTTATAGACGTATGCCTTTTGGCTTATGCCATGCACCTGCCACCTTTCAAAGATGTATGATGGCTATATTCTCTGACTTTTGTGAAAACATTGTTGAGGTTTTCATGGATGACTGCTCCGTTTATGGGTCTTCCTTTGATGATTGCCTCAGCAACCTTGATCGAGTCTTATAGAGATGCAAAGATACCAACCTCGTCTTGAATTGGGAGAAGTGCCAATTTATGGTTAATGAACGCATCGTCTTAGGACACAAAATCTCTGAAAGAGGCATTGAAGTTGATAAGGCTAAGGTTGATGCAATTGAGAAAATGCCTTGCCCCACAGATATCAGAGGTATACGAAGTTTCCTAGGTCATGCTGGTTTCTATAGAAGGTTCATTAAGGACTTCTCTAAGATTTCTAGGCCTCTTACCAACCTCTTGCAGAAGGATGTTCCTTTTGTTTTTGATGAGGATTGTGAGGAACCTTTCGAAATACTTAAGAAGGCTTTGATAACTGCACCTATTGTTCAACCACCTGACTGGAACTTGCCCTTTGAAATCATGTGCGACACTAGTAATTATGTTGTTGGTTCTGTTCTAGGACAAAGAGTTGACAAGAAGTTTAATGTTATTCACTACGCTAGTAAAACTCTAGACAGTGCCCAAAGAAACTATGCCTCTATGGAAAAGGAGTTTCTAGCAGTCGTGTTTGCATGTGAAAAGTTCATATCTTATATAGTTGATTCCAAAGTCACTATTCACTATGATCATGCTTCTATTAAGTACCTTATGGAGAAGAAGGACACTAAGCCTAGGCTAATCAGATGGGTTCTCCTGCTACATGAATTTGATTTGCACGTCGTTGACAGAAAGGGTGCTGATAACCGTGTAGCGGATAACTTGTCCAGTCTAGAGAATGTCCTTGATGACGCACGACCTATTGATGACAGCTTTCCTGATGAGCAACTAAATGTCATCCGCACTTCACATAGTGCACCGTGGTATGCTGATTACGCAAATTACATCGTAGCCAAATACATACCACCCAGTTTCACCTATCAGCAAAAGAAGAAATTCTTCTTTGATTTGAGACACTACTTTTGGGACGATCCTCACCTTTATAAGGAAGGAGTAGATGGTGTTATTAGACGTTGTGTGCCTGAACATGAACAGGGACAGATCCTGCAAAAGTGTCATTCCAAGGATTACGGAGGACACCATGCTGGAGATAGAACTGCTCATAAGGTATTGCAATCCGGTTTCTATTGGCCCACTCTCTTCAAGGATGTCCGTAAGTTTGTCTTGTCCTGTGATGAATGCCAAAGAATAGGGAACATCAGTAAGCGTCAGGAAATGCCTATGAACTATTCACTTGTCATTGAACCATTTGATGTTTGGGGCTTTGATTATATGGGACCCTTCCCGAGTTCCAATGGGTACACTCACATCTTAGTTGTTGTGGATTATGTCACTATGTGGTTAGAAGCTATCCCCACTAAAAATGATGATCACCACACCTCTATTAAGATGCTTAAAGAAGTCATTCTCCCAAGATTTGGAGTCCCTAGATATTTGATGACTGATGGCGGTTCACACTTCATTCATGGTGTTTTCCGCAAGATGCTTGCTAAGTATGATGTCAACCATAGAGTTGCATCTCCTTATCATCCTCAGTCTAGTGGTCAAGTGGAGTTGAGTAATAGGGAGATCAAATTGATCCTACAAAAGACTGTCAATATATCTTGAAAGAATTGGTCTAGCAAACTTGATGATGCACTATGGGCTTATAGGACTGCTTATAAGAATCCCATGGTCATGTCGCCGTATAAAATGGTTTACGGTAAGGCCTGTCATTTACCTCTTGTGCTGGAACACAAAGCTTATTGGGCAATCAAAGAGCTCAACTTCGATTTCAAACTTGCCGGTGAGAAGCGGTTGTTTGATATCAGCTCATTAGATGAATGGAGGGCCCAAGCATATGAGAATGCCAAGTTATTCAAGGAAAAGGTTAAGAGATGGCACGATAAACGAATACAGAAACGGGAGTTCAATTTAGGTGATTATGTCCTGCTATACAATTCTCGCTTAAGATTATTCGCAGGCAAGCTTCTCTCTAAATGGGAAGGTCCTTACGTTATCGAGGAAGTATATCATTGTGGTGCCATCAAAATCAATAACACGGAAGGAAATTTTCCTAGAGTGGTAAATGGGCAAAGAATCAAGCATTATATCTCCGGTACTCCCATAAATGTTGAGACCAATACCATCAATATCATAACTCCAGAGGAGTACATAAGGGATGTTTATCAGCCTGTTTCACATCCTGAAAACGAAGAGGTGTATGTTTCGGTAAGTAATTGGACTCCGAAACTTTTCCGATAGGAAATTTCCTCCGTTTTGCAATTTTTGGAAAATTAGAAAAATAAAGAGCAGTCCGAAGAGCGCACGAGGCGGCCACAAGCTTGGTAGCCTCCACCTACCCCCCTCGCGGCGGCTAGAGGGCTTGTGGGCACCTCGTGTGCCTCCCAGACTCCGTTTTCTTGCGGAGCACTCCTTCTGGACCAGAAAAAATCATTATATATATGCTCGAAGGTTTTCATCTCCGTATCGAGCAGTTTTCCTCTGTTTTTATTTCGAGCCTGTTTCTGTGGCAGATCTAGATCATCAGCACTTCCCCAAACGCTCCTAAGGACAAGATCTTCGAGAAGGTCATCAATCCCTACCTCACGGAAGTGCAGAAACACCCTCAATCTATCAAGATGAGCGAGGGGATGTTGCACATCCGTGATGTTGAGGGGCCTAAGAAGGTCGGAAGCGTGGAGACGAGGCTTGAAGTAATGGAGCAGCAAGTCTTCAAGTGCAAAGGGATGGTGGAGCGTGGACTCAACGCCAACCACATGATGATCACGGAGTTCACCAGCAATCACAAGATGGATGCCATTGACATTGGGAAACACCTCTCCATGCTCTATGACAGGGTTGACCAACTTCAGGGCCAAATCTATGACCTACAGAACCAAAACTGTGAGTATGAGTATAGATTTAAATCAATAAGGTTGGCTGCAGATTTGACGATTCCTGCCATGATGGAGCACCTATGCCTTGGAAGACGGAGGATCAGACTGTTTCAACAACTCCACCACCTTCACCACCAAAGGAAGACAACTAAGCATTGGTATGGGCAATCCCCTTGGCTTCTGCCAAGCTTGGGGGAGTTGCCCTGGTATCCTATCACCTTTATATCTTTTGCTTTTACCTTTGTTTTAGTTCTTTCCTTTTTCAGTTTTTATTTCTTCTCTTAGAGGAATAAGTCTTTAGTGTTTAGTTTGAGTCTTTCGCCTTGTGTTTCGCCCGATGCATTCGATCTTGCGAGTTGTATAATAAAGAGTATCTTAGTCAAGGGCTTTTCTTTGTGTCGTGATCAAAAGTATGAAAAGAACGATAGCATCAAAGATCATGAGATGATCTAATGGAAAGTGATAACTTCACATATGACATGTATGATGATTGAAACTTGTTGAGAATAAATAAACATAGACCTCAGTCATTGTTGCAATTCATAAGAAGTAATAAGCAAAGAGAGGTTCACATATAAATATATCATCTTATACACTTTTTACAATTGTGAGCACTCACCAAACTATTACATGCTTAGGAGTAGATGTTGGACAAGGAAGACAACATAATGAATTGTGGTTGCTTGGTTCCAAACAATGTTATATGATTAGAGATCCCTTAGCATGTGACGATTTCTTCCACCACATATTAGCCGGAACTCTCGCACCAAGTAGAGATACTACTTGTGCATCCATAAACCTTCTCCCCAGTTTTGCCATGAGAGTCCACCGTACCTAACTAGATTGAATAAGATCCTTCAAGTAAGTTGTGATCGGTTCAAGCAATAAAAATTGCTCTCTAATATGTATGATCTATTAGTGTGTGGAAAATAAGCTCTGTACGAACCTATGATGAGGAAGACATAAAAATGACAGACTGCATAATAAAGTTCTTTATCACAGGAGGCAATATAAAGTGACGTTCCTCCGCACTAAGAGGACACACATTCAAACCTCAAAAGAGCATGACAACCTATGCTTCCCTCTACGAAGGGCCTATCTTGTACCTTTACTTTTTGCCCTTGTAAGAGTCATGGCGATCTTCACCAATTCCCTATTTTTGCCTTTGTCTTGCCTAACGTCACATGCTTGGGAAAGATCTATATTCCTATATCAACTTGGAGTTGAGTACTTATGCTTTATTATTGTTGACTTTACCCTTGAGGTAAACAGTTAGGAGGCAAAACTATAAGCCCCTATCTTCCTCTGTGTCCAGCTGAAACTTTGATACCATGGGTACCATGTGAGTTGTAACAATTGTGGAAAACAAAACAGATGATTGAGTATGTGGGTTTGCCTTACAAGCTCTTATTTGACTCTTTTCGATGTTATGATAAATTGCAATTGCTTCAATGACTTTGGACTGTTGTTGGTTACTTCTCGGTAAGGTTTTTGCTTCATACTTTGCTTTGTGAAGGAATTGTTACTTTCCCATAAGAATCTTTATGATGTATTCTGTTCTATGTGTGATCATGATGCCCTCATGTCCGCATTATGTTTTATCGACACCTTCGTCCCTAAACATGGGGACATGTTTATGGAACTTGGTTTTCGCTTGAGGACAAGCGAGGTCTAAGCTTGGGGGAGTTGATACATCCATTTTGCATCATGCTTTCATGTTGATATTTATTGCTTCATGGGCTGTTATATTACTTTGTGGTACCATATTTATGCCTTTTCTCTCTTATTTTGCAAGATTTATTTGAAGAGGGAGAATTCACGCAGCTGGAATTCTGGACTGGAAAAGGAGCAAATATGAGTCCTCTATTCTGCACAACTCCAAATGCCCTGAAAATTTACGTGGAATTTTTTGGGAATATATAAAAAATACTGGGTGAAAGAAGCACCAGAGGGGAGCTACCAGGGCTCCACAAGCCTGGTAGCCGCCACCCCCTGGTGGCGGCTACAGGGCTTGTGGGCTCCCTGACGGCCCACTGCCCCCCCTCTTTTGCTATATGAAGCGTTTCGTTCTAGAAAAATCAAGAGGGTGCTTTTTCGTGGTTTTGCCGCCGCCACGAGGCGGAACTTGAGAAGATCCAATCTAGAGCTCCGGTAGGACGATCCTGGTGGGGAAACATTCCTCCCGGAGGGGAAAACGTCGCCATCATCATCACCGCCAGTCCTCTCATCGGAGGGGAGGCATCTTTATCAGCATCTTCATCAGCACCATCTCCTCTCCAATCCCTAGTTCATCTCTTGTAACCAATCTCCGTCTCGCGACTCCGATTGGTACTTGTAAGGTTCCTAGTAGTGTTGATTACTCTTTGTAGTTGCTGCTAGTTGGATTACTTGGTGGAAGAGTTTATGTTCGAATCCTTCACTACACCTCTGATGATGATTATGCTTATGCTTTGTGAGTAGTTACTTTTGTTCCTGAGGACATGGGATAAGTTACGTCCATTTTGCATCATGCTTTTATGTTACGTCCATTTTGCAAGGTTTACAAGAAGAGGGAGAATGCCGGCAGCTGCACTTCTGGCCTGAAAAAGGAGCATTTGAGATACCTATTATGCACAACTCCAAAAGCCGTGAAAATGAACGAGGAATTATTTTGCAATTTATAAAAAATACTGGGCCGAAGAAGTACCAGAGGGGAGCCACCAAGAGGCCACAAGCCTGCTAGGCGCAGCCTACCCCCTGGCCGCGCCTAGGGGACTTAAGGGCTCCCTGTTGGCCCTTTGGCTCCCATTTTTTGCTATAAGGAGGGTTTCATTCCAGAAAAATGAAGAGGAGGCTTTCTGTAGGAATCGCCGAATCCACGAGGTGGAACTTGAGCAGAACCAATCTAGAGCTCCGGTAGGGCTGTCCTGTCGGGGAAATTTCCCTCCCGGAGGGGGAAATCGTCGCCATCGTCATCACCAACACTCCTCTCATCAAAGGGGAATCATCACCATCAACATCTTCATCGGCACCATCTCATCTCCAAACCCTAGTTCATCTCTTGTAACCATTCTCCGTCTCGCGACTCCGATTGGTACTTGTAAGGTTGCTAGTAGTGTTAATTACTTTTGGGATGATCCTCGCCTTTATAAATAAGGAGTAGATAGTGTTATTAGACGTTGTGTACCTTAACATGAATAGGGACAGATCCTACATAAGTGTCACTCCGAGGCTTACGGAGGACACCATGCAGGAGATAGAACTGCACACAAGGTATTGCAATCATGTTTCTATTGGCCTACTCTCTTCAAGGATGCCCGTAAGTTTGTCTTGTCTTGTGATGAATGTCAAAGAATAGGTAATATCAGTAAACATCAGGAAATGCCTATGAATTATTCACTTGTCATTAAACCATTTGATGTTTGGGGTTGTGATTATATGGGACCTTTTCCAAAATCCAACGGATATACTCATATCCTAGTTGTTGTTGATTACGTTACTAAGTGGGTAGAAGTTATCCCAACTAGTAGTGCTGATCACAACACCACTATCAGGATGCTCAAAGAAGTTATTTTCCCTAGGATTGGAGTCCCTAGATATCTGATGACTGATGGTGGTTCACATTTCATTCATGGTGCTTTCCGTAAAACGCTTGCTAAGTATGATGTCAACCATAGAGTTGCATCTCCCTATCATCCCAAGTCCAGTGGTCAAGTATATCTAAGCAATAGAGAGATTAAACTAATTCTGAAAAAGACTGTCAATATGTCTAGAAAGAATTGGTCTAAGAAGCTTGATGATGCATTGTGGGCTTATAGAAATTCTTATAAGAATCCCATGGGTATGTCTCCGTACAAAATGCTTTATGGTAAAGCATGTCATTTACCTCTTGAGGTAGAGCATAAGGCTTATTGGGAAATCAAAGAGCTCAACTTTGATTTCAAACTTGCTGGTGAGAAGAGATTATTTGATATTAGCTCACTTGATGAATGGAGAACTCAGGCATATGAAAATGCCAAGTTGTTCAAAGAGAAAGTTAAGACGTGGCATGATAAAAGGATACAAAAACGTGAGTGCAATGTAGGTGGTTATGTCTTGCTATACAATTCTCGTTTGCTGGCAAGCTTCTCTCTAAATGGGAAGGTCCTTACGTTGTTGAGGAAGTATATAGTTCCGGTGCCATCAAGATCAACAATACGGAAGGTAATTTTCCGAGAGTGGTAAATGGGCAAAGAATCAAGCATTATATCTCAGGTACTCGCATAAATGTTGAAAGCAATGTTATTAATACCATAACTCTGGAGGAGTACATAAGGGATATTTATCAGCCTGTTTCAGACTCCGAAAACGAAGAGGCATGTGATTCGATAAGTAAAGCAACTTCAAAAGTTTTCCAGTAGGAATTTTTCTCCGTTTTGGAATTTTTAGAAAATTATAAAAATTTAAAGTAGTCCGGAAAGCGCACGAGGAGGTGACAAGCCTGCTAGGCGCGGCCTACCCCCTGGCCGCGCCTAGGGGGCTTGTGGGCACCTCGTGTGGCTCCCGGACTCCGTTTTCTTGTGGAGTACTCCTTCTGGTTGGGAAAAATTCATTATATATTCTCCCGAAAGGCCTGACTCTCGTATCACGGAATTATCCTCTGTTTTCGTTTCGAGCTGTTGTGCAGACATATCTAGATCGCTATGGCGTCCCTAAAAGCTCCGAAGGACATGTTCTTCGAGAAGGTCATCAATCCCTACCTCGCGGGAGTGCTGCAACACCCTGAATCTATCGAGATGCGTGAGGGGGTGCTGCACATCTGTGATGTTGAGGGGCGCAAGAAGACCGGAACCGTGGAGGCGAGGCTCGAAGCAATGGAGCAGCAAGTCTTCAAGTGCCAAGGGATGGTAGAACACGGACTCAACGCCAACCACATGATGATTATGGAGTTCACCAACAAGCACAAGATCGATGCCAATGACATCGGGAAGCACCTCTCCAGGCTCTATGACAGAATTGATCACCTCCAAGCCCAGATCTATGACCTGCAGAACCAAAACAGTGAGTATGAGTATAGATTTAAATCAATACGGTTGGCTGCAGATTTGACGATTCCAGAGACTCAATCATCTTTCCATGATGGAGCACATATGCCTTGGAAGACGGAGGATCAAACCCAGGTTACAACAACTCCACCACGATCACCTCCGAAGGAAGACAACTAAGCACGGGTATAGGCAATCCCCTTAGCTTGTGCCAAGCTTGGGGGAGTTGCCCCGGTATCGTATCACCTTTTCATCTTTTGAATTTACCTTTTTCTTAGTTCGATCCTTTTTGGTTTTATCTTTCTCTAGTAGTATAAAGTTCTTAGTGTTCTAGGCTTGAGTTTTGCTCTGTGTCACCCCCAATGTATTCGAGCTCGTGAGTCATATAATAAAGAGAGTTTTAGTTAAGGGCCTTACTTCATGCCGTGATCTAACGAAAGAATGATGAAAGAACAAAAGGATGAAAGATCATGTAATGATCTTATGGGAAGTAATGACTTCACATATAAAAAGAATGTTGATTGAAACATGTTAAGGGGGTAAAAACATAGATCTTGGTCATTGTTGAAATTAATAAGAAGTAATAAAGAAAGAGAGGTTCACATATAAATATATCATCTTTGCCTCCATCTATGATTGTGAACACTCAGTAAACTATTACATGCTTAGAAGTAGATGTTGGACAAGGAAGACAACATAATGAATTATGTTTGCTTGGTTCCGAACAATGTTATATGACTAGAGATCCCTTAGCATGTGACGATTGCTTCCACCTCATCGCAGCCAAAAATTCCACACTAAGTAGAGATACTACTTGTGCATCCATAAACCTTCAACCCAGTTTTGCCATGAGAGTCCACCATACCTACCTCTGGATTGAAGAAGATCCCTCAAGTAAGTTGTCATCGGTGCAAACAATATAAATTGCTCCCTAAATATGTACGATCTATTAGTGTGTGGAAAATAATTTTTGTACGAACCTGTGATGAGGAAGGCATAAAAGCGACAGGCTGCATAATAAAGTTCTTTATCACAGGAGTCAATATAAAGTGACGTTCCTGCACACTAAAAGGTCACACATCCAAACCTCAAAAGCACATGACAACCTCTGCTTCCCTCCGCGAAGGGCCTATCTTGTACCTTTACTTTTTGTCCTTAAAAGTGTCATGGTGATCGACACCAATTCCTTATTTCGCCTTTATCTTGGCTAACGTCATGTGCTAGGGAAAGATCTATATTCATATGTCAACTTGGAGGTAAGTGTCCATGAATTATTCTTGTTAACAATACCCTTGAGGTAAGTAGTTGGGAGGCAAAACTATAAGCCCCTATCTTTCTCTGTGTCCAACTGAAACTTTGATCTCATGAGTACCACGTGAGTTTTAGCAATTGTAGAAGACGAAAATATGATTGAGTATGTGGATTTGCTTTACAAGTTCTTATTTGACTCTTTCCGACGTTATGATAAATTGCATGTGCTTCAATGATTAAAGGCTAGTGGTTCTTAATTCTCAATAAGGCTCTTGTCCCATACTTTACTTCGTGAAGGAATTGTCACTTTAGCATAAGAGTTTATATGACGTTATAGATGTTCTAATTACGATGATGATGCATGCATGTCCGTATCTTGTTTTGTCGACACCTCTATCTCTAAACATATGGGCATATTTATTGATCTTAGCTTCCGCTTGAGGACAAGTGAGATCTAAACTTGGGGGAGTTGATACGTCCATTTTGCATCATGCTTTTATGTTGATAGCTATCGCTTTATGGGATGTTATTACACTTCACGGTACAATACTTATGCCCTTTCTCTCTTATTTTGCAAGGTTTACAAGAAGAAGGAGAATGCCGGCAGCTGGAATTCTAGCCTGAAAAAGGAGCAAGTTTGAGATACCTATTATGCGCAACTCCAAAAGCCGTGAAAAAAACGAGGAATTAATTTGGAATTTATAAAAATACTGGGTGGAAGAAGTACCAGAGGGGAGCCACCAGGAGGCCACAAGCCTCCTAGGCGCAGCCTACCCCCCTAGACGTGTCTAGGGGGCTTGTGGGCTTCCTGTTGGCCCTCTGGCTCCCATCTTTTGCTATAAGGAGGGTTTCGTTCCAGAAAAATGAAGAGGAGGCTTTCGGGAGGAATCTCCGCCGCCACGAGGCGGAACTTGAGCAGAACCAATCTAGAGCTCCGGTAGGGCCGTCCTGTCTAGGAAATTTCCCTCCCGGAGGGGGACATCGTCGCCATCATCACCACCAACACTCCTCTCATCGGAGGGGACTCATCACTATCAACATCTTCATCAGCACCATCTCATCTCCAAACCCTAGTTCATCTCTCGTAACCAATCTCCGTCTCGCGACTCCGATTGGTACTTGTAAGCTTGCTAGTAGTGTTAATAACTCTTTGTAGTTGATGCTAGTTGGATTACTCGGTGGAAGATCATATGTTCAGATCCTTGATTCTATTCAATACTTCTCTGGTCATGAACATACTTATGCTTTGTGAGTAGTTACTTGTGTTCATGAGGACATGGGATAAGTCTTGCTATAAGTAGTCATGTGAATTTGGTATTCGTTCGATATTTTGATGCGTTGTATGTTGTTTTTCCTCTAGTGGTGTTATGTGAATGTCGACTACATAACACTTCACCATTATTTGGGCCTAGAGGAAGGCATTGGGAAGTAGTAAGTAGATGATGGGTTGCTAGAGTGACAGAAGCTTAAACCCTAGTTTATGTGTTGCTTCGTAAGGGGCTGATTTGGATCCGCTAGTTTAATGCTATGGTTAGACTTTGTCTTAATTCTTCTTTCGTAGTTGCGGATGCTTGCGAGAGGGGTGAATCATAAGTGGGAGGTTTGTCCAAGTAAGGGCAGCACCCAAGCACCGGTCCACCCACATATCAAAATTGTTGGAAATATGCCCTGGAGGCAATAACAAATTAGTTATTATTATATTTCTTTGTTCATGATAATCGCTTATTATCCATGCTATAATTGTATTGATTGGAAACACAGTGCATGTGTGGATACATAGACAAAACACTGTCCCTAGTAAGCCTTTAGTTAACTAGCTCGCTGATCAAAGATGGTCAAGGTTTCCTAACCATAGGCAAGTGTTGTCACTTGATAATGGGATCACATCATTAGGAGAATCATGTGATGGACTAGACCCAAACTAATAGACGTAGCATGTTGATCGTGTCATTTTGTTGCTACTGTATTCTGCGTGTCAAGTATTTGTTCCTATGACCATGAGATCATATAACTCAATGACACCGGAGGAATGCTTTGTGTGTATCAAACGTCGCAATGTAACTGGGTGACTATAAAGATGCTCTACAGGTATCTCCGAAGGTGTTCGTTGAGTTAGTATGGATCGAGACTGGGATTTGTCACTCCGTGTGACGGAGAGGTATCTTGGGGCCCACTCGGTAATACAACATCACACACAAGCCTTGCAAGCAATGTGACTTAGTGTAAGTTGCGGGATCTTGTGTTACGAAACGAGTAAAGAGACTTGCCGGTAAACGAGATTGAAATAGGTATGCGGATACTTACGATCGAATCTCGGGCAAGTAACATACCGAATGACAAAGGGAATGACATACGGGATTATATGAATCCTTGGCACCGAGGTTCAAACGATAAGATCTTCATAGAATATGTAGGATCCAATATGGGCATCCTGGTCCCGCTATTGGATATTGACCGAGGAGTCACTCGGGTCATGTCTACATAGTTCTCGAGCCCGTAGGGTCTGCACACTTAAGGTTCGACGTTGTTTTATGCGTATTTGAGTTATATGGTTGGTTACCGAATGTTGTTCGGAGTCCCGGATGAGATCACGGACGTCACGAGGGTTTCCGGAATGGTCCGGAAACGAAGATTGATATATAGGATGACCTCATTTGGTTACCGGAAGGTTTTCGTCCATTACCGGATAAGTTTCGGGCTCATCGGTAGTGTACCGGGAGTGCCGGGAGGGGTGCCGGGGACCATCAGGAGGGGTGTCATTCCCCAAGGGATCTCATGGGCTATGGGAAGAGATAAACCAGCCCCTAGTGGGCTCGAATAAGTTACCACTAAGGCCCATAAGTTTTGAGAAGGAAAAAACACAAGGTGGAAAGAGTTCCCAAGTGGGAAGGTGGAATCCTACTCCAAGTAGGATTGGAGTAAGACTCCTCCACCTCCAATATCGGCCAAACCTTTAGGTTTTTATGCTGCCTCCTCCCCTCCCTCCCTCCTATATATAGTAGGGTTTTAGGGCTGATTTGAGACAACTTTTGCCACGGCAGCCCGACCACATACCTCCACGGTTTTCCCTCTAGTTCGCGTTTCTGCGGAGCTCGGGCGGAGCCCTGCTGAGATTAGATCACCACCAACCTCCGGAGCGCCGTCACGCTGCCGAAGAACTCATCTACCTCTCCGTCTCTCTTGCTGGATCAAGAAGGCCGAGATCATCGTCGAGTTGTACATGTGCTGAACGCGGAGGTGCCGTCCGTTCGGCACTAGGTCGGAGCGGATCGTGGGACGGATCGTGGGACGGTTCGTGGGACGGTTTGCAGGGCGGATCAAGGGACGTGAGGACGTTCCACTACAGCAACCGCATTTCTTAACGCTTCTACTATGCGATCTACAAGGGTACGTAGATCGGAAATCCCCTCTCGTAGATGGACATCACCATGATAGGTCTTCGTGCGCGTAGGAATTTTTTTCCCATGCGACGTTCCCCAACAGTGGCATCATGAGCTAGGCTCATGCGTAGATGTAATCTCGAGTAGAACACAAAAGTTTTTGTGGGCGGTGATGTGCGTTTTTCTGCCCTCCTTAGTCTTTTCTTGATTCTGCGGTATTGTTGGACCGAAGCGGTTCGGACCGACATTACTCGTACGCTTACGAGAGACTGGTTTCATCGCTACGAGTAACTCCGTTGTTCAAAGATGATCGGTGAGTGTCGGTTTCTCCAACTTTAGTTGAATTGGATTTGATCGAGGAGGTCCTTGGATGAGGTTAAATAGCAATTCATATATCTCCGTTGTGGTGTTTGCGTAAGTAAGATGCGATCCTACTAGATACCCATGGTCACCACGTAAAACATGCAACAACAATTAGAGGACGTCTAACTTGTTTTTGTAGGGTATGCTTGTGATGTGATATGGCCAACGATGTGATGTGATATATTGGATGTATGAGATGATCATGTTGTAATAGTTAATATCGACTTGCACGTCTATGGTACGGCAACCGGCAGGAGCCATAGGGTTGTCTTTAAACTAACGTTTGTGCTTGCAGATGCCTTTACTATATTGCTAGGACATAGCTTTAGTAGTAATAGCATGAGTAGCACGACAACCCCGATGGCGACACGTTGATGGAGATCATGATGATGGAGATCATGGTGTGACGCCGGTGACAAGAAGATCGTGCCGGTGCTTTGGTGATCGAGATCAAGAAGCACCTGATGATGGCCATATCATATCACTTATGAATTGCATGTGATGTTAATCCATTATGCACCTTATCTTGCTTAGAACGACGGTAGCATTATGAGGTGATCTCTTACTAAAATTTCAAGACGAAATTGTGTTCTCCCCGACTGTGCATCGTTGCGACAGTTCTTCGTTTCGAGACACCACGTGATGATCGGGTGTGATAGACTCAACGTTCACATACAACGGGTGCAAAACAGTTGCACACGCGGAACACTCGGGTTAAGCTTGACGAGCCTAGCATGTGTAGACATGGCCTCAGAACACATGAGACCGAAAGGTCGAGCATGAATCGTATAGTTGATATGATTAGCATAGAGATGCTTACCACTGAAACTATTCTCGACTCACGTGATGATCGGACTTGAGATAGTGGATTTGGATCATGTACCACTCAAATGACTAGAGAGATGTACTTTTTGAGTGGGAGTTCTTAAGTAATATGATTAACTGAACTAATAGTCATGAATATAGTCTAATGGTCTTTGCGATTTACGATGTAGCTTGCGCTATAGCTCTACTGTTTTTATATGTTCCTATAGAAAATTTAGTTGAAAGTTGATAGTAGCAAACTTTGCAGACTGAGTCTGTAAAACCGAGGATTGTCCTCGTTACTGCGCAGAAGGCTTATGTCCTTAATGCACCACTCGGTGTGCTGCACCTTGAGCGTCGTGTGTAGATGTTGTGAACATCCGACATACACGTTTCTGATGACTACACGATAGTTCAGTACAAAATACTTAATGGCTTAGAAGCAAGGCACCTAAGACGTTTTGAAACGTCACGGAACATAACAGATGTTCTAAAGAGATGAAATTGTGATTTCATGCTTGTGCCCTTGTTAAGAGGTATGAGACCTCCGACAAGATTCTTTGTCCACGAAGTAGAGGAGAAAAGCTCAATCATTGAGCGTGTGCTCAGATTATCTGAGTACGACAATCGCTTGAATCAAGTGGGAGTTGATCTTCCAGATAAGATAGTGATGGTTTCCAAAGTCACTGCCACCAAGCTGTGAGAGCTTCGTGATGAACTATAACATATCAAGGATAGATACAATTATCCTTAAGCGATTCGCGATGTTTGACACTGCGAGAGTAGAAATCAAGAAGGAGCATCAACAGTTGATGGTTAGTAAAACCACTAAGTTTCGAGAAAGGCAAGGGCTAGAAGGGATACTTCGTGAAACGGCAAAGCAGTTGCTGCACTAATGAAGAGACCCCAGATTAAACCCAAGCCCGGGACTAAGTGCTTCTGTTACGAGGGGAACAGTCACTGAGGCGGAGCAACTCTAGATACTTGGTAGATAAGAACGCTGATAAAAGTCGAAAGAAGTATATTTAATATACATGATGTTGATGTGTACTTTACTAGTACTCCTAGTAGCACGAGGGTATTGGATACCGGTTCGGTTGCTAAGTGATTAGTAACACGAAATGAAGGCTACAGCACAAACGGAGACTAGCTAAAGGCGAGGTGACGATACGTGTTGGAAGTGTTTCCAAGGTTGATATGATCAAACGTCGCACGCTCCCTCTACCATCGGGATTGGTGTTAAACCTAAATAATTGTTATTTGGTGCTTGCGTTAAGCATGAACATGATTGGATCGTGTTTATTGCAATACGATTATTCATTTAAAGAGAATATTGGTTACTCTATTTGCTTGAATAATCACCTTCAATGGTTTATTGAATCTCGATCGTAGTGTTACACATGTTCATGATATTGGTGCCAAAATATACGAGGTAACGATGATAGTACCACTTACTTGTGGCACTGCCGCTTGAGTCATGTTGGTATAAATTTCATGAAGAGGCTCCATGCTGATGGATCTTTATACTCACTTGATTTTGAATCACTAGTGACATGCAAATCATACCACATAAGCAAGGCCTTGTTTTCATTGAGATGAAACAAGATAGTAACTTGTTGGAAGTGATACATTTTGATGTATGCAGTCCAATGGGTGCTGAGGCACGCAGTGGATATCATTATGTTCTTACTTCAATGACGATTTGAGCAGATACAAGAGTATTTACTTAATGAATCACAAGTCTGAAATATTGAAAGGTTCAATTCTGTTTCAGGAGTGAAGTTTGTCGTAACAAGCGGATAAACTGTCTACAATATGATCATAGAAATGAATATCTGAGTTACGAGCTTTGGTATGCAGTTAAGACAATGTGGAAATTGTTTCGCAGTTCATGCCACCTAGAACATCATAGTGTGATGATGTGTCTGAACGTCATAGCCATGCACTATTTGGCATGGTGCATGCTATGATGTCTCTTATCGAATTACCACTATCGTTTATGGCTTATGCATTAGAGACAAGCGCATTCAGTTTAAATAGGGAACCGCGTATTTCCGTTGAGATGACACAATATAGACTGAGGTTTAGAGAAATCTAAACTGTCGTTTATTGAAAGTTTGGGGCTTCGACACTTATGTGAAAAAGTTTCAGTCTGATAAGCTCGAACCCAAAGTGGATAAATGCATCTTCATAGGATATCCAAAACAGTTGGGTACATCTCCTATCTCAGATCCGAAAGCAAAGTGTTTGTTTCTAGAAATGGATCCTTTCTCGAGGAAAGGTTTGTCTCGAAAGAATTGAGTGGGAGGGTGGTAGAACTTGATGAGGTTATTGAACCATCACTTCAACCAGTGTGTAGCAGGGCGCAGGAAGTTGTTCCTGTGGCGCCTACACCAATTGAAGTGAAAGCTAATGATGGTGATCATCGAGCATCGGATCAAGTTACTACAAACCTCGTAGGTTGACAAGGTCGCGTACTACTTGAGAGTGGTACGGTAACCCTGTCTTGGAGGTCATGTTGTTGAGAAACAGTGAACCTACGAGTTATGGAGAAAGCCATGGTGGGCCCGGATTCCGACAAATGGCTGGAGGCCATGAAATCCGAGAGAGGATCCATGCATGAAAACAAAGTGTAGACTTTGGAAGAACTACTTGATGGTCATAGGAGTATTGAGTAAAGATGGATCTTTAAAAGGAAGACAGACAATGATGATGATAAGTCACTATTAAGAAAAGCTCGACTTGTCGCAAAGATGTTTCCGATAAGATCAAACAGTTGACTATGATGAGACTTTCTCACTCGTAGCGATGCTAAAAGTCTGTTAGAATTATGTTAGTAGTTGCTGCATTATTTATGAAATATTGCATATAAGATGTCAAAACATTGTTTCTTCGATGGTTTCCTTGAGCAAACATTGTATGTGATACAACCAGGAGGTTTTGTCGATCCTAAAGATACTAGCAAGTATGCAAGATCCAGCGATCCTTCAAGGGACTGGTGCAAGCATCTCGGAGTTGGAATATACACTTTGATGAGATGATAAAAGATTTTGGGTTTGTACAAGGTTTATGAGAAACTTGTATTTCCAAAGAAGTGAGTGGGAGCACTATAAAATTTCTGATAAGAATATGTGGTTAACATATTGTGGATCAGAAGTAATGTAGAGTTTCTGTAAAGCATACAAGGTTGTTTGAAAGGAGTTTTTCAAAGGAATACCTGGATTGCGCTACTTTAACGTTGAGCATCAAAGATCTATGGAGATAGATCGAAAACGCTTAATGCAAGTTTCAACAAGATGCATGCCTTGACAAGTTTTCGAAGGAGTTCAAAATAGATCAGCAAAGAAGGAGTTCTTGGTTGCATTGTAAGGTGTGAATTTGAGTAAGACTCAAAACTGACCCCGGCAGAATAAAGAGAATAGACGAAGGTCGTCTTCTATGCCTTGGCCGTAGAATCTGAAGTATGCCATGCTGGGTACCGCACCTGATGTGTACCTTAACTCAAAGTCTGCTGAGAGGTACAGAGAGTGATCCATGATTGAATCACTAGCAGCGGTCAAAATTTATCCTTAGTAACTGATGGACTAAGGAATTTTTCTCGATTATGGAGGTGGTTAAAAAGTTCGTCGTAAAGGGTTACGTCGATGCAAGCTTTGACACTAATCCGAATAACTATGAGTAGTGAAACGGATTCGTATAGTAGAGTATATATTTGGAGTATTTCCGAATAGCACATAGTAGCAACATCTATAAGATGACATAAAGATTTGTAAAGAACACACGGATCTGAAAGTTTCAGAACCGTTGACTAAAACCTCTCTCACGAGCAAGACGTGATCAGACCCCATAACTATATGGGTGTTGGATTCCTTGGAATCACATGGTGATGTAAACTAGATTATTGACTCTAGTGCAAGTGGGAGACTGTTGGAAATATGCCCTAGAGGCAATAATAAATTAGTTATTATTATATTTCTTTGTTCACGATAATCATTTATTATCGATACTATAATTGTATTGATTGGAAACACAGTGCATGTGTGGATACATAGACAAAACACTGTCCCTAGTAAGCCTCTAGTTGACTAGCTCGTTGATCAAAGATGGTCCAGGTTTCCTAACCATAGGCAAGTGTTGTCACTTGATAACGGGATCACATCATTAGGAGAATCATGTGATGGACTAGACCCAAACTAATAGACGTAGCATGTTGATCGTGTCATTTTGTTGCTACTGTTTTTTGCGTGTCAAGGATTTGTCACTCCGTGTGACGGAGAGGTATCTCAGGGCCCACTCGGTAATACAACATCACACACAAGCCTTGCAAGAAATGTGACTTAGTGTACGTTGCGGGATCTTGTATTACGGAACGAGTAAAGAGACTTGCCGGTAAACGACTTTGAAATAGGTATGCTGATACTGACGATCGAATCTCGGGCAAGTAACATACCGAAGGACAAAGGGAAAGACATACGGGATTATATGAATCCTTGCACTGAGGTTCAAACGATAAGATCTTCGTACAATATGTAGGATCCAATATGGGCGTCCAGGTCCCGCTATTGGATATTGACCGAGGAGTCACTCGGGTCATGTCTACATAGTTCTCGAGCCCGCAGGGTCTGCACACTTAAGGTTCGACGTTGTTTTATGCGTATTTGAGTTATATGGTTGGTTACCGAATGTTGTTCCGAGTCCCGGATGAGATCACGGACGTCACGAGGGTTTCCGGAATGGTTCGGAAACGAAGATTGATATATAGGATGACCTCATTTGCTTACCGGAAGGTTTTCGTGCATTACCGGAAAAGTTTCGGGCTCATCGGTAGTGTACTGGGAGTGTCGGGAGGGGTGCCGGGGACCATCAGGAGGGGTGTCACGCCCCAAGGGGTCTAATGGGCTATGGGAAGAGATAAACCAGCCCCTAGTGGGCTGGAATAAGTTCCCACTAAGGCCCATAAGGTTCGAGAAGGAAAAAACACAAGGTGGAAAGAGTTTCCAAGTGGGAAGGTGGAATCCTACTCCAAGTAGGATTGGACTAGGACTCCTCCACCTCCGATTTCGGCCAAACCTTTAGGTTTTGAGGCTGCGTCCTCCCCTCCCTCCCTCCTATATATAGTGGGGTTTTAGGGCTGATTTGAGACAACTTTTGCCACGGCAGCCCGACCACATACCTCCACGGTTTTTCCTCTAGATCGCATTTCTGCGGAGCTCGGGCGGAGCCCTGCTGAGATTAGATCACCACCAACCTCCGGAGCGCCGTCACGCTGCCGGAGAACTCATATACCTCTCCGTCTCTCTTGCTGGATCAAGAAGGCCGAGATCATCGTCGAGCTGTACGTGTGCTGAACGCGGAGGTGCCGTCCGTTCGGCACTAGATCGGAGCGGATCGTGGGACGGATCGCGGGACGGTTCGTGGGACGGTTCGTGGGGCGGATCGAGGGACGTGAGGACGTTACACTACATCAACCGTGTTTCTTAACGCTTCTGTTGTGCGATCTACAAGGGTACGTAGATCGGAAATCCCCTCTCGTAGATGGACATTACCATGATAGGTCTTCGTGCGCGTAGGAATTTTTTTCCCATGCGACGTTCCCCAACAAAAATATGAAAGTAGCAAACGCGAATCATATGAACATGATGAAAACTAGCTTGACAGAAATTCCCATGTGTCCTCTGGGGCGCTTTACCTCCTATAAGAGTTTGTCCAGGCTTGTCCCTTGCAACAAAAGGGATTGGGACACTTTGCTGCACCGTTGTTACTATTGTTACTTGCTACTTGCTACGAATCATCTTATCACACAACTATCTGTTACCGAAAATGTCAGTGCTTGCAGACAATACCTTGCTAAAAACCACTTGTCACATCCTTCTGCTCCTCGTTGGGTTCGAGACTCTTACTTATCGAAAGGACTACGATAGATCCCCTACAGTTGTGGGTCATCACGCGCTTACCGCGCCAGGGTGGCAAAACGCCTGTACGACGAAGAAGACGAGCGACCTCGCGAGGACCCATGCAAGAAGAAGAAGCAGCTCCTCCCCACAGAGTGCCCTGGGACTTCGGGCTCCGTGCCCAGGGATGGGGTCATGCCTCCCATCGCATATGATGGCATGCTCGCCGCACCCTTGGATCAGGCCTAGGGGCTCCAACCAGGGATGTTCCCAGCCTGACCAGTGAGGCGAGGGTGGCTCTCAAGCACAAACCGAGGGCGCACTCCGGCGCGCATCCGCCCAGCTCGTGTGAGTCCGTCATCAGAGCAATCCAAGAACTACAAGAGGCCCAAGCCGTGCGAGGCGGCGACTGCACTGCATCACCAATCTCAATGGTTGTCGTCGGCCCCGCATCTGCATCAACGCGCTGGCAATCGACAGAGCCACAGCTCAAGGCCCCTTCTGGCCCGCACGAACTGACCATCGGTGGGTGTGCCCGGGCATCGGCACCCCCATCACCTTCGGGCTGGGGAACGCGACTGCTACCAACCGGCGGCTCAAGCAGGCCATGCTTATGATTTTTTTACTGGGCGTGGTGAGGAAGAGGACGAGATGCTCGGGCCAAGCGAAGGACCCGAGCCTCGGGAGACGGCGGACCGGTGAGGGACACGATCGTGGAAGCAGGAGATTGGGCGACAACGGCACCCTCGGCCCTTCAGCGGCATGGCCACGAGGTGACTTTCTGTTGGCTGCTGCCAGGTAACTTTTTGGCTCACTCTCTCCGAGGGCGCCCGCAGGTCCATGTGGCCTCCAGGAGTTCAGGGCACTCTCCAACCGCCACTTTCATTTACACATCCTTCAGTTGTTTCTATCGCACCCACTTCAAACAATAGGCGACTTTTTATTCTTGGGGCGACTAGGAACCAGGCTAGCAGTTTCATATGAGGGAGGCGTCACCTTCTTTTTATTCTCGTCATAGGCGACTTGGTATTTGTTCATATCTAAACTGGCTGCCAGTTGAATCGCCGCATAGCGAGATTCTATGATGGTTCGGTGATAGTCCAACTCGGTGAATTCTGACCCGTCATCTTTCAGCTTGGGGTAGCCGGCGACTATTTCTTTGGTTTTGAGCTCAGGGGCGTATGCTAAGCACCGACTCAGGGTGTTCAACACTCCATTTCGGGCGGCTGATCTTTTTAACTCCTCTATCTGAGGAGCCAATGTAGATAAGAAGCCAAGAATCTGCTCGATGGTCTGCTTGATAGCAATTTGAAGTCCATGGGCAGGCGGTCTGCTCTGAAGCCCGGGAGAGGGTTCTCGCCTGGTGGAGAAGTGTCTCGGCAGCAGAACCATGACTCGGCCCAGCCTTTGGGATGGCTGGGCAAAAGAACTGTCGGGAATCCACGTTCGCGGCGTCTTCGGATGTTGACTCCTTTGAGCTCATGGTTGGGACCGTTGCGAAACTCGGTCTGGCGGTTTAGATGGAAAAAGTTCCAGAATAAGGGGATCATGGCTTCTCTCTGCAAAAATACTTCGCAGAAGACCTGGAACTGGCATAGGTTGCTGATGGAGTTGGGTCCCAGATCTTGAGGATGGACGTTGAGGAAATGCAGGACGTCCCGGAAAAACTTTGACCCGGGCGGCTTAAAACCGCGCTCAAGGTAATCGGTAAAGATTACTACTTCTCCTGGGGCGGGGTTGGGAGTCAACTCGCCCGGAGCGGGTCTCCAACCAATGGTTTCCTTGCTGTCATGGAGACCCGCCTTAACAAACTTCTCAAGCGTGGCATCGTCGACTTTGGTTGGTAGCGAGTCACACTTCATAATGGCCATGACTACAAAAGAGAGGGGAACGAGGCAACTTAGTAAAAGACTAGGAGATGTTCTAACCCGCCAGTATGGGCCTACGATGTTCGTAAAAGATTTGGTAACCCGCCAAATGGTTGACGTACATCATAGCTCGTTATTTGGGCGATCTACAGATATATCTTCAAAAGCATTCTAACTCGCCCTTCAGACTGAAAGAGAAGGTATCATGGCTATAGTAATAAAACTAAGTCGCTATGAAGACTGGAGCTAAACGGCGACTCTCAGAGGTGTTTTATTCCTTAGGGATATTCTTAGCAGATGAACAAACATGTTTCTAAAGATAGGCAGTAAATCGTGGATCTACGAATAGGTCAAAATAAGAGGATATTTCCTGGAATAATTATGATGAACTATGCACGTAACGCAGCGACAATGTTGGGTCTGAAGTATGTAGGTTTAAATTGGAGAAAAGACATGATTAAATGGCCGAAACCAGCTACTGCCTAAGGTCAATCACGAGAGCATGAGACGGATCTAAGGCAGATAAGCGTGTTCATCACATTGTGGAAGCTAGTTCGCAAGAGACTGCAGTCATGGCGTTCTCGGCCTAACCCTAAATAGGGGGAATATGTGTACCTGAGAGCAGGAGATCGGTGTCGGGGACAAATGCGTGGTGCTTCGCGATCCTTGACGCATGGAAGGTCGCTGTCAATGGAGAAGCTCCAGGAGCCGGAGACGACGCCGAGGCGCTGGTGCTCGGAGACGAGGTGCGCGAGGAAGACGAGGAAGAAAAGGAGGTTGGTGACGGGGTTCCCCCCCATTTCCCTTGTTATTTAAAGGGTAGGAACAGAAATCGAGGCTGTCGAGGCGGAAATCGAGGCAACAAATCATAGATTGCGATGATGGTGCCTAGATTTTCGGGATAAGCAATTATGAACAAAAGATCCGTTCACGGTTACGGTGTTAGGAGCCCCGGAACTAAGGGGACGAGGTGACGCCATTCAATACTACATGTTGACTCTGATCAAGTACGATGGATGGCGACTTAACATTCGCCGAAGGTCAGAAATGAGGAGAGTCGCCGCGAGTTGATAGGAGTTTATTGACATGAATGAAATCAGGACAATCTGGGGCCTAATGTTGGGGATATTACCTATGGGTAACCCGCTCTTAATTGGTCGGGTCACCAAAGGGGCGACTCACCATTGGCTACGCGTCCCATGGCCCAGGAGCTGAAGGGCGGTTCAAAAGATCGTGCGGATGATGGAATATCGAGGAAGCTCCTGGTCGTGGAGGACATGGCGACTTAGAGATAAGGAAAGCTACAAAGAGTAGAATGGAGGACTGTGTAAACCCTAGGGCCTCGACCTGTATATAAAGGTGAGTCCCAGGGAGAGGTCAGGTGAGTTAGAGAGAATCGAGAGCTAGGTCAGGCGAGTTACGCCCTCCTTGTAATCGAACCCACCATTAATCCACACAAAGCAGGACATAGGCTTTTACCTCCTTACGAGGGGCCGAACCTGGGTAAATATGAGTCTTGCTTTTGCTCACCCCCTTCGAGTCGCCACCAAGGTGCGATGGCTCCATCTCTAAGTCCTTTCAAGAGGACATCTGCCCTGACAAAACCACGACAACCTCTGTGTTCTGCCAAGGTAGAGGAGTTGAGGCTTGAGGAATTGGATCAGCTGCAATTCCTCATCAATAGTTGTGGAAGCAGCAGAGTGATTTTATTCCCTTTCTTCAACCCCATCTTGGATGACGTGCTCAGCACCAAATGGTAGGATCTTATAGGCAGGTGCAACATTTATAGGGGTGGCATCATTTAGAGCATTTGAGGAAGTTGTCAAAGTCCTCACGTGTTTTGCTTCTGAGGACTCTGAGCTTATTGAGGCTTTTCTCTGGAAGAAGTGTGTGTAGATCCTGACGTAGATGGCCCTGAGGGAAGATGTATGGTCATCAGCTTCAGTGGCGGTGAAGGCTGTGTGGACTTCGGCTTCAGTGGACCCTGAATGATGTTAACCTACATTATCCTTGGATTGTTGCCAGAAATCAGAGAGGATACATTGATAGGCAACTTGATAATCCTAGAATTTCTATGGATAATATGTTTCAAGTTATTTTTGAAAAATCTCCTGACAAAAACACATCTATGAAAAACAAGAAGAAGGATGACAACACTTGATATCTATGTGTTATGCCTAGCAAGGGGCGTAAAACGATAGTGCTTGTTGGGAGGTAACCCAATGAAGAAATTTATTTTTGTTTTTTCCTTTCTGTTTTTGAGTGTTTGAAGAATTATGCTTCTGTTATGATTGTACTTCTATGTTCTATGAAGTGTTTGTGCCAATTAAGACCTTTAGGATCATTCATAAGATGAGTAGAAACAATGTTGAATCTGAAACACAAACTTTGTCTCAAGTGCCCGAATTTTCATTATTGACTCGAGCATGATAATGATCTGAAATGTTAACACCGTATTGTGCTAGAAATTGTTTACGTTTTCCTAATTTTTCAAAAAAATTAAAGTTACATAAGTATGATTATCGAACATATTACTCCACACTATTCTGTTTAAGACAAATTATGTTTTCCTTGAAATGTGTGCTTGTTTTGATGAATCTACGACTTGTATTGGGTGGTATAAGCCATGGTAAAGTTTGAATACAGTAGATATAATGCAATATTAAAATATGAATGTGTTTGCAACAGCACCTTAAGGTAGTAATTTTTGCTTTATTATACTAACGGATCTCACGAGAATTTTGTTAACTTTTGTGTGATTGATGTTTTCAAGTTTTGGGTGAGATCACGATGGATGAAGGAATACGGTGTACAAAATCCTAAGCTTGGGGATACTTGCTGCACCCCAAGACAATATTCAAGAAGTATCAAACAACTAAGCTTCAGAATGCCCCAAGTGGCAGTGCCTCTTTCTTCTAACAACCATCGGTATTCTACTTAAAACTATATTTCTATTCATCATATATTATGTGTTTTGCTTGGAGTGTCTTGTATGATATGAGTCTTTGCCTGTTCTGCTCTTTAGTTTGTAATTTGTATCCTTGCTGGACACACCTATTTTAGAGTGCCAAAACGATCTATGATTTGTTAGAATTGCTCTGTGTGCTTCACTTAAATCTTTTAGAGCTATGGAATTTCTCTAGTGCTTCACTTATATCTTTTGAGGCACGGTGTCCTTTATCATGTTCGAAGAAATTCTCTCATGCTTCACTTAGATCTATTTGAGAGTTAGTATTTTTGAAGAAATCCTCTCATGCTTCACTTAGATTATATTGAGATATGAAAAAATTTATGCTTATGATATTTACTTAAATTATTTGATCTTGTGAAAAGCAAAAGGAACATATGAAACTAGTCCCAGAGTGATAGATATTCAAGTGGGATATAATGAAAACTTTCATGAAGATTATCAGACAAATTAAACTTGATTCTTTGTAATAGTTTTGAGATATGATGATAGTGATATGTGAGTCATGTTGATGAGTAATTATGCTTTAGTAAGAATATTGGTGTTAAAGTCTGTGATTCCCTATGCAACCACGCAAGTCAATACTTATGCTCAACGCTTACTTATGGTGCATTATTCGGTGTTAGTTATGCTCAACGCTTGTTTACGTGATTTTTTATTTCTTGGTTGGATGGTTCCCAATCTTTTGCTAGCCTTCACTTGTACTAAGTAGGGATACTACTTGTGCATCCAAACTCTTTAAACCCAGTTTTGCCATATGAGTCCACTATACCTACCTATATGCGGTATCTCCTAGCCGCTCTAGGCAAATTTGTATGTGCCATCTCCAATTTTCAAAATAAATTTCTGTTTTGTGTACACGAACTAAGTCATTAGGCGGTGAAGGGTGGCTTATATTTTTTTCATGTTAGATATGTTATTCTGAAGATGAGTGTTTATTCACTTGTCATTGCACGAGAATATGGCGGTATTAGGGATGCCCAGTCCCGAAATGAAAAAAATGTTCTCAAATAATAAATTCCTTAGAAAGTGTTGGTATAGACGGTACCCGTGGAAATGGCTAGCCGTGGAATGTGAAAGAAATGGTGGAAAAGGAATAAACTTTATTTTCTATTTGGGAACTGCCTATGATGTATCTAGCATGAGAAGTATGGGGAACTCTAAGTAGTTCTCGTTGATGGGAAAAGCATACTTCCCAAAATGTTTTATCTCTTACTTTTTCGCTTTGAGCTCTAGCACCTCTACAAATCCATACTTCCCTCTACGAAGGGCCTTTCTATTTACTTTTTGCAAATTTTACCTTGTGTCTCCATTTTTCTTACTAAAAGCGCCAACTAGGGGGCACTATGATCGTACTTGAGCGTTGGGTGTAGCCTTGTCAGCCTTCCTGGCAAGACTCGGAAACCACCAAGTGCAGATTGGAAGCCCCGGCAAGCACTCACTTGTTGGGAAGGATGAAGAGACCCCGACAGGAGTTCCCTACCGGGGAGATAGGCAATGCCATGGTGAGACCCTCCCGCCGAGGAAGGAAGACTGAGCCCGGAAACCCACCCTTGTCGGGAAGGCTAACAAGGCCTCGGCAGGCCATCACCTCCCTGTCGAGAGGAACAGGAAGAGCCCCGAAAAGGAGACCCTGTCGGGAGGAAAGAGAAGGGCCCGAGGAGAGGTGCGGGCCCAGGGCGCCCTCGCGACCTGCGAACGCCTCCACCGATGAGCATGCCACCAACGATGCACGTGCCACGCGTCTGCTCGCACGCCAGCACAACGCCTCGGAGTTGCCACGTGTGGGTACGTGTCCAACCCCCCCCCCTGACAAGGTCAGGGAAGTCTGTCAAAGAATTTATTGCACCTCTGACAAGGTAGTAACACAGTAACTGTCGGTCGGCACTGTTTCGCCCGTGAACCCACCATTCACCCACTGAGCCGCTGTGGTGACTCCTTTGCCTATAAAAGGAGGCCCAAGGCTCAGTAGTAGGTGCTTTTTGGCAAATCGAAAGGTAGTAAAAAGGGAGAGATCTACAGTAACCCAAAACGAATAACTAAACGCATGCACGAGTAGGTTTTTATGCACCACGCGGCCCGAACCTGGGTAAACAGATCTTGCTGGTCCTTGACTGTTGGTTCTGCTCTTGCCACGACCCCTCTCCCTGCCAAACCAGCAAAAAGGGGACCGTCAAGGCCCCCAAAGGTGTCGCTCCTTCACCAACATCTTTGGCGCGCTAGGTAAGGGAGCTGGATGGTCGCGTTCACCTGATCTAGTGGTCACCGGCCGGATTTCTTCATCAACACCACCGCCATGGCTCCCAAGAAGAGGAGCGCGACGGCGGCCGAGACACCCACGCCCATTGCACCTGCCACGGCGCAGGCAGGGGGCACGGGCGCGGGAGAGGGAGGTGGAGCCCTGGAACTCCCTCAACATTCAAGAAATCAGACGCGGGCGAGCGGAATCGTCTGCGGCCCTAGGGGCCCCGCGCGCGCCGGATCGTACAACAACGGAGCTATGCAGCCAACAGGTAGTGTGGCTACTTATAAGGACACCGGAGGGCCCACGGTGACGCCTATGCCATGACGCTCCTAAAGGTGTCGATCCTTCACCGACATCTTTGATGCTCCAGGTAGGGGGATCGCCGGAAGCAGGTCGGCGTCAGCGCCAACCCGATCCGACGAGCCGCTCGTCGGCTCCACGGATCCCAGTTCGCCGTTGCATCTACCCTGAGTTGGAGGAAGCACTGGCTGCTCTAACCGCGTAAGAGTTCATAGCGCCTCCATAGGTGCTATGCGAGTGCAGGTGGAAGGAGCGGAAGCCCCGAGCTTCGCATCGCCCGGCCAACACACCTCCTTGGAACGCCGCGCTGTTGTCGAGGGCGTGACAGGGGGCTTCAGCCAGGCCTTCGACGCTTACTCCGACCGACGCACCTCTCCGGAGTGCTGCATGGTCGTCGAGGACGTGTCCGAGGCCCCTAACCGCCCCTTCACACGCCCTCTAGCTCGCATTCCTCCTTGGAGCGCTATGACGCCAGAAAGATGCGCTCGGGGGCTCCGTCAGCAAAACTCTTGCAAAAGAGATAAGAAAGTGTTACGCCCCAACGTGCCTCTTTCCTCCAGAGTGGCCAATGTCCACCGGTGAAAACCTCGTTCGCAAGAACGCCGCTGGACGCAATGTACTCTTATCGGGGGGTATGGATACTCCTCCCCGACAGCACCTTCAAATGTTGCGGCTAGGAATGCCGCAATGCGCGAGATAAGTACAGAATTAAACTCCTTACCAGACTCTTGGTAGACTAGTTGTATCCTTTTGGAGTATCGACTTTTGTATCAGAACCCCGCGCGTAGATGGACATTGCTAGGATCACTGCACTCTGACTCCGTTTCGAGCCTGTTCAACGACTTGAGCGGCCATAGAGCGCCCTTCTCTCGTTTCGAACTCGCTCAACGTTTCGGACGGCTATGTAGCACCCTATTTCGCCTCGAGCCTCACTTCACAATTTAAATGCATGCACTGACTGCAGCAAGGAGTCTTGCCGGTGATGACCTCCTTTGTTGAGTTTTTTGAGGATCCGCTCCTCTAAGGGCTTGCGGCACGATAAGTGAAGCCGGTAAGCTTCCGGAAAGTTCAAGGACATAATCATACAAAATGAGAGTCGAATAAATGATGCAACTATTCATTCATTTGTCTGGATACATTTGATACCACTTGCAAAGCATTGTTGTCCTAACCTAAAGACTCTGTCTTTTGATGAGGAACGACCTATGCAAAGGAAGTGAAGTTCAAGAAGACAAAAAAGGGATGACCTCCGACGCAACCCAGGCTGGTTCCTCGTGGACCAGCACTGCACGAGGGAGAACGGGGGCGGAAGACAGGACGATCCGAGGGGATGGAGAAGCCAGAGCCCGCCATTGCACCGCCTCAAAGATGAGGCGTCGATGCGGGCTCCGGCCGCGCCACCCTACCGGGAGGGGAAGAGGCGTGAGCGGGCCTCAGCGGCAGGGCCGACGGTTAGTCGGAACCCGGGGAATCGTACTCCTACCTGACCCCCAAAGATCCTGACCTGCCAAGGGCACCAATGTCGCCGCTGTCCTCCTCGTCACTTTCACTCGAGGAAGGACACTCGGTGCCGCTCGAGTTCTCTTCGCAGCAGCCGAGACGCACACCTAAGCACCCGTAAAACATGACGGATAGCATATCGTCCTCCGTTAACTTGAAACGGAGGGTATGCCTATCCTCAAGGCTATGGGAACGGGAGAAAGCTTTCCATCCCCGCCCGAGCAGCATGGAGTGGCACTTCGGGTACTCCACGCGTGCCTGCATAACACCGTGGGAGCAGTCGTGCGCCAATAACCACAAGACAGGGGACCTGGCGGCCTCCATCGCCTTAGGTAAAGGGCGGGGGAGATGCAGCTGGCCTCGCAGTACGTCATGCAGCTCCACGACGAAGTCCAATGTCGTCCCGTCCGAGTGCTCGCCAAGCCCAGGAGAAGGCGAAGACGCTGGAGTAGCACTCGACCTCCCTCGGCCATGAGCCCGGCGTCCTCGGCACCTCGAGCTTCTCCCGCCACAGTCGACGGGGCTGTTGCTGGCTGCGGCTCTTGAAGCTGTGGCATGATCCGAACGGGATCCCCTTGCCGCCCTGGCGGCCGACAGAGGCCGGCCCCGTACCCTAACCATGGTTAGGGGCAGGCGCCACCGGCAAAGCTGAAAGAACAAGACAAGGCAAGGCAACGGGTGCTCGCCCTCATTATAGGGCAAAGCTCGGAGGCCCTTCGAGAGTGAGATGGATGGGCAAAACCTCCGCGCAAACACCCTAATTTATTGGGCAAAGCTCGGAGGCCCACCCTCCTCGCTCCATAAGCCACCACCCCTCTCTCCCAATCACCCTCAAGTCAAGAGCAGAATAGGGAACTGCCAAGCTGCACCAATGCATGCAGGGGTGGGCCCATCCACTCCCGCAGCTTTTAAGGCCATGATCGCCACTTGCCCGACCTCTGTTGTGCATGTCCTACACGTGGCAGATGCGTTCTCACTAGGTAAAGAGGCCACCGCGCGCATGTCGCACACCCTCCCACTTCGCGCGTTCAATGCGCGGTGTGGGGAAAGAAAGCCTGTAACGACTCGGTTCCGATAAGCCAGTGCCCGCGAGTCCGCGTACCGCTTTGGCGCAGGCCCAACAACGCCTCGCATGCGTGCGTGGCCCAGGACCGGGGGCTCATGTCGGTGCACTAAAGACTGGGGTATCCAGTGCCCTAGAGTTGTGCACGGACACCGGTGGCCCCTCCGCAGTGGCAAGGCGCGTCGCTGAGTCTTAGGGCGAAAGCAAGACTCAGAAACCACCCAGTGCAGATTGCAAGCCCCGGCAAGCACTCGCTTGTTGGGAAGGATGAAGAGACACCGTCAGGAGTTCCCTAGCGGGGAGATAGACAATGCCACGGCGAGACCCTCCCGCCGAGGAAGGAAGACTGAGCCCCGTCAAGCCACCCTTGCCGGGAAGGCTGACAAGGCCTCGGCAGGCCATCAACTCCCTGCCAAGAGGAACAGGAAGAACCCCGGAAAGGTGACCCTACCGTGAAAAAAGAGAAGGGCCCGAGGAGAGGCGCGCGCCCAGGGCGCCCTCGCGACTTGCGAACACCTCCACCGACGAGCACGCCACCGACGATGCATGTGCCACACGTCCAACCGCACGCCAGCGCAACTCCCTGGAGTTGCCACCTAAGGGTACTTGTCCAACCCCCCTAACGAGGTCAGGGAAGTTTGTCAAAGCATTTATTGCACCTCTGACAAGGGAGTAACACTGTAACTGTCGGTCGACACTGTTTTGCCCGTGAACCCACCATTCACCCACTGGGCCACTGTGTTGACCCCTTTGCCTATAAAAGGAGGCTCGAGGCTCAATAGTAGGGGCTTTTTGGCAAATCGAAAGGTTGTAAAAAGGGACAGATCTACAGTAACCCAAAACGAATAACTAAACGCATGCAGGAGTAGGGTTTTATGCACCATGCGACCCGAACCTAGGTAAAAAGATCTTGTCGGGCCCTGACTATTGGTTTTTCTCTTGCCGCGACCCCTCTCCCCGCCAAACCAGCAAAAAGGGGACCGTTGAGGCCCCCAAAGGTGACGATCCTTCACCGACAGCGAGTGTGTTTCATGAATAGATCAATGATTGAGCATGGTGGGGTAGGGACTTTCTTTAGTGTTGATATTTTGAAAGACATGGTTGCTTCTTGATATGCTTGAGTATTAAAGTCTTCATGTCAAAACTAGACTATTGCTTTGAACCATATGATAGGCAGCATTCCACATCAAAAATTCTATTTTTATCATTTACCTACTCAAGGACGAGCAGGAATTAAGCTTCGGGATGATGATAGATCTCTAACATATCTCTAATTTTGATTGTTCCATGTTGTTATGTTATCATTCTTGGACGTTTTACAATCATTTTATAGAAAATTTATATCATTTTTTCGGACTAACCTATTAGCATAGTGCCCAGTGCGAGTTGTTGTTTTTTGCTTGTTTTTTACTTCATAGTAAATCAGTACCAAACGAGTCCAAACGCAACGAAAAATTTTGGAGAATTTTTCTGGGCTAGAAGACACAGGATGGGCCTAATAAGTACCAGAGAGGGACTCCGAGGGGAGCACCAGCCATGTGGGCGCGTCAGGAAGCCGAGATGCGCCCTAGTGGGTGGTGCCCTCATCAGTGGCCTCCTGCACCGCCCCTTCACCCTATAAATCCCCCAATATTCCAGAAACCCTAAGGGATTCAACAAAAAACAATTCCAGCCGCTGCAAGTTATAGAACCATGAGATCCAATCTAGAGCCCTATTTCGGCACTCCGCCGAAGGTGAACACGATCACAGAGGGGTTCATCATCCTCATTGGTGCCTCTGCGATGATGCGTGAGTAGTTTATATCATACCTACGGGTCCGTAGGCAGTAGCTAGATGGCTTCTTCTCTATATGTTCCTCGAAACAATGGTCTCTTCAAGATCTATTTGATGTAATGCTTTTGTGCTGTGTTTGTTGGGATCCGATGAGCAATGAGTTTATGATCAGATTTTTCCTTGAACTTTATATCCAATCTTGATTATTATAGCCTCGTATTTCTTCTCCTATATTTGGGTTTTTTCTGGCCAACTTGATCTATTTATCTTGCAATGTGAAGAGGTGCTTTGTGATGGGTTTGATGTTGCGGTGTCTTTTACCAGTGACAGAAGGGGCAGCAAGGCACACATGTATCGTTGCTATTATGGATAAAAAGATGGGGTCGTTCTTATTGCATTACTCCGTTTTTCCATGAACTTAATACACTAGATGTGTGCTGGATAGTGGTCGATGTGTGTAGTAATAGTTCTGGATGCAGGCAGCAGTCGGTCTACTAATGTTGGACATGATGCCTATATACATGATCATTGTCTTGGATATCGTCATGGTTATTTGTTGTTCTATCAATTGCCCAACAGTAATTTGTTCACCCACCATTGCTATTTTCTTGAGAGAAGCCACAAGTGAAATCTATGGCCCCAGGGTCTATTTCCTCATCACATAGTTTGAGATCTATATTACGATTTGCCTTTTCCTTTACTTGCAACTTTTATTTTCATATCTATATTATCAAACAGACAAAAAAATACCTTGCTACACTTTTTTGTTTCTTATTTTATTTCGCATTTACGAGAGATCTATTTATCCAAACTATCACCAAACTATCCATCTTTTTACCTGTGAGGGATTGACAACCCCTCTATTACGTCGGGTTGCAAGTGTTCGTTATTTGTGTGCATGCACCGTCTACATAGTTTTGTGTGATTCTCCTACTGGTTTGATAACCTTGGTATGATCACTGAGGGAAATACCTACCGTTAGTGTGCTGCATCATCCATTCCTCTACGGGGAAAATACAGACGTAGTTCAAGCGACATCAAGGAATAACACTGTTTACAGATTTAATGGAAACATAAGGATCAACACAGACAGTAAATTAAGATTTAATTACCCTAGACAACGAACACGAAGAACATGATGAACTGTAGATGATGAAAAGAGAAGCTCGTCGGTTCATATCTTCACTGTCCTAACTCGGCGACAAAATACAACTACGATGATGGCGGAGGAAGAAGGTCTGCGGTCGGCGTGAGTACGTCATTATTACGGTCGAGCTAGCGAAGCTTTTCCTCACCGGTGGCGGTGATTTCCAGTGGTGGTGCAAGATGTGGCTACGAGTGGTAAGAAGTGCGAGCGAGAGGAAGAAATGAGCTCAGGGGTAAGAGTGGTGTATTTATAGGCCACGTGAGAACCAGTCCGGTCCAAAAGTTTTGGACCGGAATGCCCCTGGCCCTTCCTCTCTGCTCGACAGGTGGCACCCACGTATTAAGTGGTGTACTTACTGGAGGTCATGCTTATCCAGTCGTGGGTAATGGGTGCGGTTTGAGCGGTAACGTCTGTAAAAAAAATAATTAAATTTTTGAGGACTTTGTTCGCAAATTCTTCAGCTCACAAGGATACAGTGACGACTTTGAAGGAGTTTCAAACAGAACGCTTATGAAGAATTTCAGAATAGACTGGGTTGAGTTTAGCATAGAGGGGGATAGGATCCGATCACATTCACCTAGAGGAAAAATACCGCATGAAGACTTAGCTATAAGTGAATGTTGTTGAGGACTTTGAAAGTTCATAACCTAGTATATAGTTAAATGAAGAACATACCTAAAAAGTTTGAAGAATTTTAACTTTCGAAGAATTTGCAATCTTGAGGATTTTGAAAATGTGAATACTTTTAAGATTTGAAGAATTTGCAAAAAAATTAACTGTGAAGAATGTCAACTTGAAGAATATGAAATTAGGTGGTGGCGTGACCCACCGTATAAGAATGATGATTTGAGGCGCCATGTACAATTGTTGTAGGGTCCTGAGAATCGAATTCTTCATTTGTTTCTTCACACTTAGAGTATTATTATTCACTGAATGAACAAAAATGTTACTTCGTGTGTTACACATCTAACTCGTCAATTTTGCAAAAGTGTTAGGATGTGTGCCTTTTTCACGCAACATTCGAAGATTCTAAAATATTTGGCTCACACTGCAAGTTGCAAAATCTCTTTTCATCCAAGGTCTTAGTGAAGATATCCGGTAGCTCGCCTTCAGTCTTCACGTGGTCAATGACGATGTTGCCCTAGAGTATATGATCACGAAGAAAATGATGACAAATCCAGAATTCCTTGATCTTCGAGTGTTGTAGTAGGTTGTATGCAATCTTGACTCCACTCACATTCTCGTAGTGGAGTGGCACATTCTTCATTTTGATGCCGTAGTACTTGAGGGCTTGTTCCTCCTTGGTGGCCCTGCTACACTTGTCCTCTTGCCTATAAATTCACTTATATTTCAAAAACTCTAAAGGGCATCACGAAAACACTTTTTCTATCGCTGCAAGTCTCTATTCCGTGATGATCTCATCTGGACCTCCATTCCGGCAACCTGTCGGAGGGGGATCAGTCACGGAGGGCCTCTTCACCAACCTTGCATCCCTCAAGCTAATTTGTGAGTAGTTCACTATAGACCTATGATAATCCCCAAGTGCAAGGAATCATTGTTGCAATTTCCAACACTGGAAGTGATAAGTATGAAGTGTCAAATGTACAAGGAGCTAAAGGTAAGTGCAATATTCTCTCAAGTCATATCTGCCACTGATACAACTCTACGTACGCCGAACGTTTGCTTCCAACTTGGAATGAGAAATAAAACTACGTTGTGGGTATGAAGAGAATAGCTTTGCATGACATCGGAGAACTAAAATATAAAAATAAATGTTGTTATCATAAAGATAGAATATATTAAAATATATTACAAATAGCGAGTGTGGAATAATGATGGGTCGGTGTGCGTAATTGTCCTAGGCAATTGTTAACAAGATCGGTAATCATTATTTTAATTTTATATGAGAGAGAGGCATAAGCTAACATACTTTCTCTACTTGGATCATATGCACTTATGATTGGAACTCTAGCAAGCATCCACAACTACTAAAGATCATTAAGGTAAAGCCCAACCAGAGCATTAAAGCATCAAGTACCCTTCATCGCATACGCAACAACCCACGTGCTCGGGTTTATGCTTCTGTCACTCAAGCAACCCACTATAGGCGAATCATGAACGTATTGCAACGTCCTATAGCGGGAATCCTTCACGCTTGCGGGACACGGAGAGCACCATAGGACAACACCAATAATAAAACATGCAACTAAAACCAATCTAGATCATCAATCAACCCATAAGACAAAGAGAATCTACTCAAAACATCATAGGATGGCAACACATCATTAGATCATAATATGTGGCATAAAGAACCATGTTCAAGTAGGGGATTACAGCGGGGTGCGGGAGAGTGGGCAGCTAAAAGAAGATGAGGATGGTGATGAAGAAGGTGATCACTACTGGAATCAGAGAATTTTCCATCTGCTGCTTCTTTGTCGTCCGTTGGGTGATGGCAAAGACCCTCTTTGCCATTAGCTACCAAAAACCAGACGGCAAAGAGCAGGCTGATGGAAAAGATATTATTTCCCATCAGCCAGCTATTTGCCATCAGCTGGAAGACGGCAAAGAGCATTCAGGCAGATGGTAAAGAGCACGGGCAGCCCACCCCGCACCCCCTCTCTCCCCCCTAACGGCCTCTCTCTTTGTCGTTTGATTTGTTGCTCTGTGCCGTCGGGGGGCAGACGGCAAAGAGGATGCGCCCTAACGGTCGTCGCCCCCCACCCTCACACCCCTCTCTCCCCTAATGATCGTCGCGCCCCACCCCACACCCCTCTCTCTCACCCCCGAAACCACCATCGATGTCGCGCCCTCCTCCTCCCTGCGCCGTCGCGCCCTCCTCCTCCCTGTGCCACCGCGCCCTCTTCCTCCCTGCTCCACCACCGCACCCTCCTCCTCCCTGTGCCTCCTCCTCGGGACCTCCTCCTCCACCACCGCCGCCGGAGCTCACCCCTTCTCCACCACTGCCCCCTCCGCCACCACCGCCCTCTCCTCCATCGTCGCGCCAACCTCCTCCCCACGACTCCCTCCTTCACCACCGTGCCGCCCCTCCTCCACCACTACCGGCCCCTTCCTCCCAGCGGACCGCCTCCTCCCTGCGCCCCTCGTCCTCTACGGTCGTCCTCCCTGCGCCGTCCTCCTCGCCCGGCTGCCCCCCTCCGGTGAATCCTTATTTTTTTTTCCTTTTTTCGTTTAATTTGTTAATTAGGTTAGTTAGGTTAGTTTTTAATTACCTACTGTTAGCTAGATTAGTTAGGTTAGTTGTTAGTGGTTACGTACTGTTAATTAGGTTAGTTAGGTTAGTTGTTAGTTGTTAGTGGTAATTAGGTTAGTTGTTAGTGGTAATTACCAACTCTTACTTAGGTTAGTTAGGTTAGATGCTAATTACCTACTGTGCATTAGGTTAGTGGTTAGGTTAGTATTTGCCCGTGTAGAGACCTCTGGCCGCCGCCTATGCTTGGACTAGCCACAACGTTAGGAAACGTAAGTGAGCTTGTCACGCACCTGCCATAGCTACGACGCCATCAAGCTCACGGGCTGCAACAACGATGCAGCTGCAACCACACCCATGAGGTCGGTGCAGAAACATTACTGCTGGGACCACCCCCTTGAGGCACCGGTGATATTCCACTACAGCATCGAGGATACTACAACATCTCGGCGAGGCTCCACTTGAGGCACCGGTGGCACCAGTGGGGAAGAAGAATTGAGTGGATGAGCGTTGTTGCATGAGATGAGGCAAAGGAGGTTGAACAATTCCCACGCCGGCCACCATCGCATCTATACCCACAAGAACGTCGAGGGATCTCGAAGGTTCAATGGTGGCTGGCTTGCAGTAGACCATGGCGCAGACGCCAAAACAGATCGCAACAGTAATTTTCGCACCGACACGACATCTCGAGAACACCCCTGACACCTGACACGATGCCATGAAACCCCGACACGACATCTCGACGACACCCCGGCACGAAATATTTTTTTATGGAACCCTAGATGACATTTATATAGGTCATATTTTATGTTAGTTCATATATTTTTGATTTTATTAATGAACACAAAATATTTGTGATGATCGGGTGGATTTACATGTGCGGTTGGCTCGTCGCTGCGAGTTCTGCTGTTCGAAGACCTATCCCTGCGTTCGACGAGCTCTGCCCCTGCGTTCGTGGGTGAGTACAAATGACATCTCCTCCTCGCCCCTTAATTTGCTCTGGGCCGGTCATCGGATGAAACTTGCTAGATATAGGTACATTAAATTATCAGTATGTGTGACCAATTTGCGTCTCCCATTTGAAAGGGTTACGATTATAAATATGCATGCATTTGCATATATTTATAACCATGATTCTTCCGAATTGTCCAACACTATCCATGAACAGCTCAAGTATGTGTAGATTGGGTTCGCTTTCCCATATGCTTTGTTCCGGATCCGATGCATAATTTCGTCTGTGCATCCCTGTTGTTCTCCGGATACACATCCTCTCTGTTTATTGCCGAGACATGTATCAGGAGAACAACGGGGAGGTCATGCCTGATACTGCTCCATCGCATCTACTTTTCCAAACTCTTTTGCCCTTGTTTTGGACTCTAATTTGCATGATTTGAATGGAACTAACCCGGACTAACGTTGTTTTCAACAGACTTGCCATGGTTTTGTTTTTGCGCAGAAATAAAAGTTCTCGGAATGACCTGGAAATTTACGAGGATTTTTTGTGGAATATATAAAAAATACTGGCGCAAGAATCAAACGGAGGGGTGGAGCGAGGAGTCCAGAAGCCCACCAGGCACGGGCCCCCCATGGCCGTGCCTAGCAGGCTTGTGGGGCCCTCCGATCTCCACCGCCTCCAATTCCAGCTCTATTTAGTCCCTTTCAGCCAGAAAAAATGAAGGAGAAGAGTTCATCGCATTTTACGATACGGAGGCGCCGCCACCTCCTTTTCTTCCTCTGGAGGGCAGATCTACAGTTCGTTCTGGGCTCCGAAGAGGGGAGATCATTGCCATCATCATCACCAACCTTCCTTCATCGCCAATTCCATGATGCTCTTCACCGTTCGTGAGTAATCTCATCGTAGGCTTGCTGGACGGTGATGGTTTGGATGAGATCTATCATGTAATCGAGTTAGTTTTGATGGGGATTGGTCCCCAGTATCCACTATGTTCTGAGGTTGATGTTGCTACTACTTTGCCATGCTTAATGCTTATCACTAGGGCCCGAGTGCCATGATTTCATATATGAACCTATTATGTTCTCGTCAATATATGTGTGTTCTTGATCCTATCTTGCAAGTTGTAGTCACCTACTATGTGTTATGACCCGGCAACCCCGGAGCGGCAATAGCCGGAACCACTCCCGGAGATGACCATAGTATGAGGAGTTCATGTATTCACTAAGTGTTAATGCATTGTTCCAGTTCTCTATTAAAAGGAGAACCTTAATATCCCGTAGTTTCCATTAGGACCCCGCTGCCACGGGAGGGATGGACAATAGATGTCATGCAAGTTCTTTTCCCTAAGCACGTATGACTACATACAGAATACATGCCTACATTACATTGACGAACTCGAGCTAGTTACTTATCTCTCCGTGTTATAAATGTTGCATGATGAATATCATCCGGCATAATAATCCATCACCGATGCAATGCCTACGAGTTTTTCCTACTGGTCCTTGCTACGTTACTTTGCTGCTACTGCTGTCGCTGCTTCTACTCTTACTCTGTCGCTACTGTTGTCACCGTTGCTACTGTTACTCTGTCCCTACCGCTGTCACTGCTGCTACTATTACCGTTGCTACCATTGCTATCACACTACTCTGCTACTGATACTTTGTTGTAGATGCTAAGTCTTTCTGGTGTGGTTGAATGGACAACTCAACTGCTAATACTCGAGAATATTCTTTGGCTTCCCCTTGTGTCGAATCAACAAATTTGGGTTGAATACTCTACCCTCGAAAACTGTTGTGATCCCTTCTACTTGTGGGTTATCAAGACTATTTTCTAGCGCCGTTGTCGGGGAGGCATAGCTCTATTCACTGAGTCACTTGGGATTTACGTCTGTTGATCACTATGAGGAATCCAAGAGATCCAAAACCTAAAGTCTTGGCCTCAACTACGAGGACAGGTAAGGAACTGCCATCTAGCTCTGCACTTGATTCACCTTCAGTTATGAGTAAGTTTGCGACACCACCTCCTGCTAGAAATTTTGATGTGTCGCATGTACTTGATGATGCTACTTCTGCTATCCATGATGCTTGTGATGATGCTTTCCTTGATACTACTTTGCCACTAGGTGCATTCCTTGATGCACAAATTGCTAGAGTTGCTGCTAGATCTGTTGATACTTCTGAAACTGGTGAGATTATTGAGGTAGAACCTGCTATTTCGCCTGTTAGAACTAGCTCTACTAGATATGAATTGCCTGATATGCCCGAGGGTTATGTTATGGAGGGAGAGATAGCTGAGGACTTTCTTGCTTGTAAGGATAGCTATGATGTTGAGAATTTACTGTGCAAGTTGAAAGAAAAATCTTTGAACACTAGCATGAAATACGACCCGAAGTTTGCTACTTCGCCTATCTTTGTGACTGATAAGGATTATGAATTCTCTGTCGACCCTGAGTTAATCACTCTGGTCGAATCTAATCCTTTTCACGGTTATGAGTCTGAAACGGTTGTAGCACATCTTACCAAACTGCACGATATAGCCACCCTATTCACGAATGAGGAAAAGATCCGCCACTACTATATCCTTAAGTTGTTTCCTTTCTCGCTAAAGGATGATGCTAAGACTTGGTTCACCTCTCTTGCTCCTGGTTGTGTGCGTAGTCCCCAGGATATGATCTACTACTTCTTTGTGAAATATTTACCTGCCCATAAGAAGCAAGCTGCCTTGGAGGAAATATACAACTTTGCGCAAGTTGAAGAAGAGAGTCTCCCACAAGCTTGGGGGAAGCTTGTCCAGCTACTGAATGCTTTGCCCGATCACCCTCTTGAAAAGAATGAAATACTTGATATCTTCTATAATGGACTAATCGATGCTTCTAAGGACCACCTAGATAGTTGTGCTGGTTATGTTTTCAGGGAACGAACCATAGAACAAGATGAGATCCTATTGAATAATATCTTGTGCAAAGAGAATACTTGGACTATTCCCAAACTACCTACGAAGCCAACTCCTAAGAAAAGAGGTATACTATTCCTCAGTCCTGAAGATATGCAAGAAGCTAAGAAATCTATGAAAGAGAAAGGCATTAAATCTGAAGATGTCAAAAATCTACCACCTATCGAAGAGATCCATGGTCTTGATAACCCGATACAGGTAGTAGACGTAAATTCTCTTCATAGATTCAATGAGAGTGATATTCCTTTTGATAAACCTGCTAGCTTATGCTTGGATGAATTTGATAACTTTGTTGCCAAACAACAAAGTTTCGGTGATTATGTTAGCAGACAATTGGAATAGAATGCTCGTATGCTTAGTCATTTAAGTGCTTGTGTGGACAGAAACGGCAATGATCTTAAGCTCTTGAGTAAACATGCCTATATGGTTACTACTCAGGTAGAACAAGAACATAAGGATCAGAATGACTTGCTCAATGAGTTGAATGACAATTCTGTTAGAGTCCTCACTAGAGGCGGTAGAATGACCCAAGAACCTTTGTATCCCGAGGGTCATCCTAATAGAATTGAACAAGATTCTCCAGGAGTTAGCACTGATGCACCTAGTCATCCTAGGAAGAAGAAGAAAGATGATAGGAACTTGGATGCTAGCAATCCTGTTGCTGTTACACCCGAGAATCCAAACGATGTCTCTGTTGCTGATGCTGAAACACAATCTGGCGACGAACCTGAGCCTAGTGATAATATCGATAGTGGTGTTCATGATGATGCTCAACCTAGCAATGATAAGGATGTCGAGATTGAACCAATTCATCTTGATAACCCACAACGTAAGAATAGGAGATACGATAAGACTGACTTCGCTGCTAGGAAGCATGGTAAAGAAAGGGAACCATGGGTTCAGAAACCCATGCCCTTTCCTCCCAAACCATCCAAGAAAAAGGATGATGAGGATTTTGAGTGATTTGTTGAAATGATTAGACCTGTCTTTTTGCAAATGTGTTTGACAAATATGCTCGAAATGTCTTTGTATGCTAAGTACATGAAGGATATTGTGACTAATAAGAGGAGGATACCTGAGGTTGAGATTTCCACCATGCAAGCCAATTACACCTTCAAGGGTGGAACTGCTAAGAAACTAGGTTATCCTGGAGTGCCCACTATACCTTGCTCCATTAAAGGAAACTACATTAGAACTGCTTTATGTGACCATGGAGCCGGTGTTAGTGTTATGCCTCTCTCTCTTTATCGTAGGCTTGAACTGGATAAGTTTACACCCACTGAAATCTCTCCGCAAATGGCCGACAAATCAACTGCTTTCCCTATCGGCATTTGTGAGGATGTACCTATTGTGGTTGCTAACGTTACTATCTTAATGGACTTTGTTATTCTAGATATTCCCAAGGATGATGCCATGGCGGTCATCCTTGGAAGACCCTTTTTGAACACTGCAGGGGCTGTTATTGATTGCAACAAAGGCAATGTCACTTTCCATGTCAATGGTAATGAGCATATGGTGCACTTTCCAAAGAAACAATATCGAGTACATTGCATCAATGCTATTGCAAAAATCTCATCGATTCTTATTGGGAGCTTTGAATGCCTGATACCTATTATTAAGATGAAGTATGATTTTCTTGTTGGGGATATGCACATCCCCATTGAGGTAACCTAGTGACTCTTCGAAAATTCTCCGTTCTTTTTTATGCGGTTCGAAAAAGTTTGTCAAGGAGACTTGATCAACCTCATTCACGGATTTCTTTCGATGACCATGAGACGGATGAATCGAGGAGTTACAAACCTCTGCTCCAAGCTTTCACCTTCGGTTGCTTAGAAGAAAAATGATAGATTTAGCTTTATTTTTTTCCTGTTTTCTATTTTTGCATCCCGTAGAAAACTGTCCCAAAAATAAAAGTTCTCCGAATGTCCTGAAAATCAAGTATGATTTTTTCTAGGATATTTGAAAAATTCTGAGACGGAGAGCTAGTAAGGGGGATGCACCAGTGGGCCACAAGCCCTGGAGGCGCGGGCACCCCCGTGGTCGCGTCTACCAAGCTTGTGGGGCCCACGTATCCCCCTCCACTTATTCCAGATCCCATCTCCTTCTCCTACCTCCAGAAAAAATCGTTTCGTAGATCAAACCCGTGTTCTTGCTCTTCTTGCTGCGATTTTCGATCTCCTTGTGCAAAGCCCCATTCACCAAACTGTTTTTGGGGAAATTGGTCCTTGGTCTGTGACTCCTCCATTGGTCCAATTAGTTTTTGCTCTAGTGCCTTATTCGTTGCATATTTTTGCTGCCCTGGTGACCCTGTTCTTGAGCTTTGCATGCTAATTTTAGCTGGTCCCAAGTAGTTTTGATGCGTGATATGGCATGTAGGCACTTGTCGGAGTAGTTGCTATGAGTTTCATTGGGCCTTGTTCACTTTTCCTTTGAGTCACTGAATTTTTTTGAAAAGGAAGATGTTCAGGAGAAGCTATCATGGTGGTTCCTCAAGAAAGAGGGGTCCCCGTCTCGCGATTCGGGAACCCGATCCTTACCAACCGAGGAACGCACAGGTAAAACCATGTGAATGGCCTTCTGATGAATTCATGATTGATGCAGGTTTCAAAGACGAGTTTGATACACTTGTTCACAATGTTGGACTTGAAGAATTCATCTCCGATAAATGTGAACAGTATACTACTCTCACTGCCTCTTTTGTTCGGTGATTCAAATTTTTAGCTAGCCGTGACACATCCATACTGTTTGATCTCTATGACAAATCGTATACCATGGATTTAGAGGATTTCAATATAACTTGCAAGATACCTGATTGGGGTAGTCTCAATGATCCTCCTAAATCTTCGGTTAGAGATTTTTTCTCTAGTATAACTGTTGGAGAAACTAGAGATATTACGCAGGCTACCATGGGGAGCATTCATTTTCCTGCCTTGCATTACTTTGCCCTCTTCATAGGTAGATGCATTAACGGCAAGATTGAGCATTGTCACCTCTGCGCACCCGACCTTAGTATTCTTAAGAGCGCAGTAACGGGTGATAGAAGCTTCAACATGGGAGCTATAATAGCAAGGAGGCTGGATAATAATGATAATGAAGGGGATTTCTTTCGTGGATCTATGCCACTCGCATAGCAAATTTCCTTGGAGTACCCATCTGCGAAGGAGATCCCCCGCTCCATACAGCTTTCCTTGATCCGCCGCTACGACACGTTGTCAGTTCCTTGAGAGGGATAATGAATCCCTGCTATAACGGTTCATATTTAACCGATAACGTGTTTTCCATATTACCCTTCCTGCTCCTGCCTTCTTTGACTTTCACGTAAAACGGAGAAATTACATAACCAGAGGAGAGGCAGAGGAGTATGAGAGGGAGGCAAAGGCTACTCGCTGATACATCTCAACCGTATCTATAATTTTTGATGGTTTGATGCTATTATCTTGTCAAACTTTGGATGTTATGCATGCCTTTTATATATTTTTTGGGACTAACTTATTAACTCAGTGCCAAGTGCCAGTTCCTGTTTTTTCCATGTTTTTGACCCCTTTAAGAGGAGATTTTGAAACGGAGTCTAAATGGAAGAAAATCCCCGAAAAGATTTTTTTGTAACGGAAGAAGATTGGGAAGCTTGGGAGCCAAGGCAGGGGAGCCTCAGGGGCCCCACAAGCCCCCACCCCGCGGCCAGGGGGGAGGCCGCGGCCCACAGGCTTGTGAGCCCCCTGGGCGCCCTCTGCCCTAGGGGTTGCGCCTATAAATTCCCTAAAAATCCCAAAAAAAACCAGGAGATCATCGAAATTACTTTTTCGCCGCCGCAAGCTTCTGTCTCCGCAAGATCCCATCTGGGGCACGTTCTGGTGCCCTGCCAGAGGGTGATACGTCTCCATCATATCTACTTTTCCAAACTCTTTTGCCCTTGTTTTGCACTCTAATTTGCATGATTTGAATGGAACTAACCTGGACTCACGTTGTTTTCAGCAGAATTGCCTTGGTGTTATTTTTGTGCAGAAATCAAAGTTCTCCAAACGTCCTGAAAATCTACGGGGAGCAGTTTTGGAAAATATAAAAAATATCTGCGCCAAGTTCCACCTGAGGGGGTTGGCCAGTGGGCCACAAGCCATGGCTCCGCAACCACCCCCTGGTGGTGGTGGGCAGGCTTGTGGGGCCCACACGGCTCTGCCGCCCCCAACCTCAGGTCTATAAGTCCCCTTTCGTGCAGAAAAAATAAAAAGAGAAGTTTTCATCGCGTTTACGATACGGAGGCGCCGCCACCACCGGTTCTTCATCTGGAGGGCAGATCTAGAGTCCGCCTTGGGCTCTGGAGAGGGCAAAACATCGCCATCGTCATCATCAACCTTCTTGCCTCTCCAATTCCATGAAGCTCTTTGTCGTTCGTGAGTAATCTATTCGTAGGCTCGCTGGGCGGTGATGAGTAGGAAGCGATATATCATGTAATCGAGTTAGTTTTGATGGGGATTGATCCCTAGTATCCACTATGTTATGAGATTGATGTTGGTACTACTTTGCCATGCTTAATGCTTGTCACTAGGGCCTGAGTGGCATTATTTCAGATCTGAAATTATTATGTTGTCACCAATATATGTGTGTTTTAGATCTGATCTTGCAAGTTGTAGTTACCTACTATGTGTTATGATCCGGCAACCCCGGAGTGACAATAACCGGAACCACTCCCGATGATGACCATAGTTTGAGGAGTTCATGTGTTCACCAAGTGCTAATGCGTTGGTCCGGTTCTTTATTAAAAGGAGAACCTTAATATCCCGTAGTTTCCTTTTGGACCCCGCTACCACGGGAGGGATGGACAATAGATGTCATGAAAGTTCTTTTCCCTAAGCACGTATGACGACACACGGAATGCATGCCTACATCACATTGACGAACGGGAGCTTGCTACTTATCTCTCCGTGTTTTAGCTCTTGTATGATTAATATCATCCAAACAAATCACCGACCCATTGCCTACGAGTTCTCCTACTGTTGCTACTGCTGTTACTTGTCTTGCTCTGCTACTGCTACTACTGTTTCTACTGCTTTTGCTTGTCTTGCTCTGCTGCTACTGTTGCTACTACTGTCACTTGCTACTGTTGCTACTTGCTACTGCTGTCACTACTGCTTTTCCTTGCCGCTGCTATTGCTCGTTACACTGCTGCTACCTGCTACATTTTTAGTTCGCTGGTCGTTGACGGGAACTGAAAACTTCCGTCAACGAGGCAACTTGGCACCATTGATACAATCCTTAGGAATAGTCTGCCGTCAACAGATCGTTTCTGACACCGTTGTTATCATACTACTTTGCTACTGATACTTTGCTTCCAGATACTAATCTTTCAGGTGTGGTTGAATCTGACATATTCAGCTGCTAATACTTGAGAGTATCCTCTCACCTCCTATAGGCGTACCAACAAATTTGGGTTGAATACTCTACCCTCGAAAACGGCTACGATCCCATGCGCTTGTGGGCCGTCAACAACATTCTTCTAGTTTCGATTGCCGGAGAGTGCTAGCAACATTCTTCTGGTGCCGTTGCAAGGGGAAGAATAGTTGACATCAAGCATTTTTCTGGCGCCGTTGCTGGGGAGGTATTGCTATATTCTTTGAGTCACTTGGGATTTATATCTGTTGATCACTATGAAGAATCTGAAGGATCCGAAGACCAAAGTCTTGCCCTCAACTACAAGGGGAGGTAAGGAATTGCCATCTAGCTCTACACTTGATTCACCTTCAGTTATGAGTAAGTTTGCGACATCACCTCCTGCTAGAAATCATGATATGTCGCCTGTGCTTGATGATGCTTATGATGCTACTCCTAGAGATGCTATGCTTGATACTATGCCTGATGATGCTATGCTTGATACTATGCGTGATGATGCTATGGTTGATACTGCTAGAGATGCTATGCTCGATACTGCTTTGCCTGATGATGCTAGAGATGCTATTTTGCCTGATGATGCTATGCTTGATACTGCTAGAGATACTACTTTGCCTGATGTTCCACTAGGGGTATTCCTTGATGCTGATATTGCTAGAGTTACTGCCAATGCTCGTGATGCTTCTGAAACTACCGATACTATTGAGATAGAACCTGCTTTTGCTCCTACTAGATCTAGCTCTCCTAGATATGAATTGCCTGATATACCTGAGGGTTACGTTATGGAGGGAGAGATAGCTGAGGATTTTCTTGCGTGTAAGGATGCCTATGACGCTGAGAAATTACTTCTCAAGTGGAAGGAAATATCTCGGGAAGCTAAGATGAAATATGACCCGAAGTTTGCCACTTCACCTATCTTTATCACCGATAAGGATGATGAATTGTCTGTCCATCCTGAGATAGTCTCTCTAGTCGAGTCTGATCCTTTTCACGGTTATGAGTCTGAGACGGTCGTAGCCCATCTTGCCAAACTACACGATATAGCCAGCCTTTTCACTAATGAGGAGAAGATCTGCCACAACTATATCCTTAAGCTATTTCCTTTCTCTTTAAAGGATGATGCTAAAGCCTGGTTCACCTCTCTTGCTCCTGGATGTGTGAGTAGTCCCCAGGAGATGGTCTATTACTTCTGTGAGAAATATTTCCCTGCCCATAAGAAGCAAGCTGCCTTGCAGGAAATATACAACTTTGCTCAACTCCAAGAAGAGAGTCTCCCACAAGCTTGGGGGAGGCTCGTCCAGCTACAGAATGCTTTGCCTGATCACCCTCTTAAGAAGAACGAGTTACTTGATATCCTCTATAACGGACTTACCGATGCGTCTACAGACCACCTAGATAGTTGTGCCGGTTGTGTTTTTAGGGAACGAACTGTAGAACAAGCTGAGACCCTACTGAATAACATCTTGATCAACGATAATGCTTGGACTATTCCCGAACCACCTCCTACTCCAACTCCTAAGAAAAGAGGTATTCTATTCCTCAGTCCCGAGGATATGCAAGAGGCCAAGAAATCTATGCCAGAGAAAGGCATTATATCTGAAGATGTCAAAAATCTACCACCTATCGAAGAGATCCACGGTCTCGATAACCCGATAAAGGTAGTAGAAGTGAATTCTATGCGTACGTTTGATGAGAGTGATATTCCTTTTGATAAACCTGCTAGTCTATGCGTTGATGAATTTGACAACTTTGTTTCCAAACAACAGAGTTTCAATGATTATGTTAGCAGACATTAGGAACAAAGAACTCGTATGCTTAGCCATTTAAGTGCTTGTGTAGAGAGAAATGTCAATGATATGAAGCTTCTGAGTAAACATGCCTCTATGATTACTACTCAGGTAGAACAAGTACTTAAAGCTCAGAATGACCTGCTCAATGAATTAAATGACAACTCTGTCAGAGTCATTACTAGAGGAGGCAAAATGACTCAGGAACCTTTGTATCCTGAAGGTCATCCTAAGAGAATTGATCAAGATTCTCAAGAAATCAATGCTGATCCACCTAGTCATCCTAAGGAGAAGAAGAAGGATGATAGAAGCCTGCATGCCAGTTCACCAAATACTGTCACACCGGAAGAACCTAATGATATTTCTGCGTCCGATGCAGAAACACAATCTGGTGATGAACATGAACCTAGTGACAATATGGACAGTGATGTTCATAATAATGCTCAACCTAGCAATGATGAGGATGTGGAGATTGAACCTACGGTTAATCCTGATAACCCACAACCTAAGAAATACGATAAGAACGACTTCACTTCTAGGAAGCATGGTAAAGAAAGGGATCCATGGGTTCAGAGACCTATGCCCTTTCCTCCTAAGCCATCCAAGAAAAAGGATGATGAGGATTTTGAGCGCTTCGTTGAGATGATAAGACCCGTCTTTCTGCAGATGAGGTTAACTGATATGCTCAATATGTCTCTGTATGCCAAGTACATGAAAGACATCGTGACCAATAAACGGAAGATACCAGATCTTGAGATCTCCACCATGCTTGCCAATTACACTTTTAAAGGTGGAACTCCTAAGAAACTTGGTGATCCCGGAGTGCCCACTATACCTTGCTCCATTAAAGGAAACTATGTAAGAACTGCCTTATGTGATCTTGGAGCCAATGTAAGTGTAATGCCGCTCTCTCTTTATCGTAGACATGAGTTGGATAAGTTGACACCCACTGAAATTTCTCTGCAAATGGCCGAACAATCAACTTCTTTCCCTATCGGCATTTGCGAGGATGTGCGTGTTGTGGTTGCTAACACCACTATCTTAACCGACTTTGTTATCTTGGATATTCCCGAGGATGATGCCATGGCTGTCATCCTCGGAAGACCCTTTTTAAACACTGCAGGGGCAGTTATGGATTGCAACAAAGGCAATGTCACTTTCCATGTCAATGCTAATGAGCACACCATGCACTTTCCGAAGAAACGATATCAAGTAGATTGCATCAATGCTATCGAAAAGACTTCATCGATTCTCATTGGGAGCTTTGAATGCCCTATTCCTCGTGTCAAGATGAAGTATGATTTGCTTGTTGGGGAGATACATATCCCCATTGAGGTGACTTAGTGGCTATTAGAAAATTCTTCGTTCTCTCTTGCGATTCGAGAAGGTTTTGTCATGAGGACTTGATCAACCCCATTGACGGATTTCTTTCGATGACCATGAAACGGATGAATCAAAGAGTCACATTCCTCTATTTTGAGCTTTCATTTTCTTTTGCTTAGAAGAAATATGATAGTATTAATTTAGTTTTTCCTATTTTCTATTTTAGCATCCCGAAGAAAAATACCTCGAAAATAAAAGTTCTCTGATGGTCCTGAAAATTTAGTATGATTTTTTGTGGAATTTTTGAAAAATTCTGGGCCTGAGAGCTGCATGGGGGCCAGACCAGTGGGCCACAAGCCCTGCCACCGCCACCTACCCCCATGGTGACGGGGTGCAAGCTTGTGGGGCCCACAGGCACCCCCTCCACTCATTCCAGCCCTCAGCCTCTTCTTCCACCTCCAGAAAAAATTGTTCCGCAGCTCAAACCCGTGTTCTTGCTCATTTGGCTGTGATTCTCGATCTCCTTGCTCAAAGCACCATTCTCTGAACCGTTTTGGGGAAATTGCTCCTTGGTAAGTGACTCCTCCATTTGTCCAATTAGTTTTTGCTCTAGTGCTTTATCCTTCGCGTATTCTTGCTACCTGGTGACCCTATCATTGAGCTAGAAAGGTTGATTTTAGCTGGTCCCAAGTAGTTTTAGCGCGTGATACGGTCTCTAGGCACTAGTAGGAGTAGTTGCTACAAGTTGGGTTAATCTTCATTCACTTTTCTTTCGAAGTCTCTAAAAATTTCAGAATTTTTCACAGCTAGAAAAAGGAAAAGATGAGGAGGTTCTTGAGAGGCTCTTCAAGCCATAACCCCAAGGAGGATGAGAAGAACCACCCCAAGTACGTAGTCCCTCGAGTCATAGAAATTCGAGTGTGCGAGTGGCCAAGTGATGAATTTTTGCGCGTCGCCGGAGTTTATGAAGACTTTTATTACTTGGTGGAGAACGCAGGTGTTACTGCATTCGTTGAATATAAGTGCCCACAATACATTCTCCTCACCAATTTTTCGTTCAAAGATTAAACTTTTATCCGAGGAAGAATCTTCCCATGGTTGAGTTAATTATATACGATGTCCCCCAGTGCATGACGCTGCAGGATTTTTGCAATGTATGCAAATTACCTTATGTTGGGGATATCCGTGACCCTCGTCCATGGGAATTGGAGGATTTCATTGGTTTTATTGATGTTGGAGAGGAGAGAGGAGTGTCTCACGCTAGAATTGCTAGCATACATTTTCCTTTGCTTCGGTACTTCTCACTATTTGTGGGAAAATGTTTGATTGGTCGTGGGGAGGCTGGATCACTTAGTTCTCCAAACCTTGTGGTTTTGCGCGAAGGCCTTTATAACGATAAGACTTATAGCTTGGGCGCTATAGTCGCTCAACGGTTGAACCTAAACCGTTCCAAAGGTGTTCTCTATGGAGGTATCTATGCTACCCGTCTTGCCAGACACTTTGAGATACCCATTAGACTGGGAGAGGAAGGAGAGATGCTTCTCCCTGAGAAATATCTGGATTATGACAGCATGGTTCGCCATGATTTTCTGGATAGAGATGCTAGTAGACGGATGATTTATAACCTGGTGTTCAGTCAGGGTACTCGAGAGACTATTACTTTGCCTGCTCCTTCTTTGTTCGATCTTAATGCACGTATGTACACTATTATGCCCTCGGACATCTACGCATATTGGGGATTGGCCCAACTATAGGCGCTCGTGCCCGAGCCGCCACTCGAGTACCAGACGCCAGTTTACCAGTGGGAGCCAGAGGAGCTCACACAACAGTGGCATCCACAGTCCGCTCCGGAGTATCCTGGCGCTGGTGATTTCCCACCTTGGGAGTAGACCAAGCTAGGCCAAAAGCCTAAGCTTGGGGGAGTACGTGTTCTCACCGACTTTACATTCATGCTTATGCTTTCACTTTGTTAGGCAGTGTTTACACTTTGCCACTGTATTATCCATGCTAGTTTATTTTCGTTTTCTTGTTTTCTTGTTTTGTGTCCTTTTTAGAAAACCAAAAAGATTTTTCTGTCTTCTTTTGCTTGTTGGGAGCTTTCCCGTGTAAATAGCTTTCTTTTTCTTTGTGTCAAGGTAGAATATATTGGTTACAATGTTTATTGCTTCTTGCATGCTTACCTGTTTAGCTTTCAAAGAACCATATTACTTTGTCTTCTCCTTTGTGTTTGCCTGCAGATTCAGCTTAGTCCAATGCGCTTATTATTGTTCGCATCGTTCGATCGTGCAATTGAAAGGCAACAATGACAACATATGATGAAGTGACTAAGACTGAAAAGCTGGTATGAACTCTATCTATTTTGTTTTTGTAAATATGACTAGCTTGTCGAACCAGATTTAGCTTTGTTGTGAGAGAACCATGTTTGCAATGACAACTTAGAGATCATAGTTTCTGATGCCATGCTTATTTAGCTGAGAGCTTATAATGGTTTGTCTTGAATGCCAACATAGATTTTGAGATTACTATGATGTAGTATGATAGGATGGTATTCTATTTTGAATATTTCAAGTGGCTTGACTTGGCGCATGTTCATGCATGTAGTTGAAGCAAAATAAACATAGCCTCTATGATGTTTGTGTTCATGGTGATTTATATCATGTTCAAGCTTACATTCAATGTTAGTCAAACTCATTGCATCTTGATGACTGTTGTCGCTCTCTAGTTGGTCGCTTCCCAGTCTTTTGCTAGCCTTCACTTGTACTAAGCGGAATACTGCTTGTGCATCCACTTCCATAAACCCAAAAGTTTTTCCATGATAGTCCACCATACCTACCTATTTGCGGTATCTACCTGCCGTTCCAAGTAAATTTGCATGTGCCACTCTCTAAACCTTCAAGAAATAATCTATTTTGCATGCCCGAACCGCTCATGTGGTGACAAGGGGCTATTGATATCTTCCTTGCTAGGAGAGTTATCCTCGACATGTGTTTATTCATAGTCATTCACAAGAAAGGGGCCGGTAATTGGAATGCCCAGTTCCACGCTTAAATCGAAAACCTAACTCTAAAACAAGACTCCTCCTAGATTGATGTTAGTATGGACGGTACCCGAGGATTCGGCTAGCCGTGGAGTGTGATTGATTGGTGGTGGGGGAGTTAAAACTTTACTTTTCTGCTTGGGAACCGCCTATAGCATGAGTAGCATGGAAGATATTGAGAACTCTTGGTCATTGCATTGACAATGAAAGCATGCCACCCAAAATTATTATCTCTGTTTTAAAAGCTTGAGCTCTGGCACCTCTGCAAATAAATGCTTCCCTCTGCGAAGGGCCTGTCTATTTATTTTCCTATTGAGTCATCCTCCTCTTATATAAGCACCAATTAGAGAGCACCTCTGTCATTTTTATGCTTTGCTTTTGATTGATATTGAGTATGACTATGAATGGTTCTTCGTTGCTATGAATTACGATGTTTAGTCAGCCCTTGATCTTTGAAAGTGCTCTGCATTTATGTTTTGCGGTCTCAGAAAGAGCTAGCGAGGTACCACCTATTCATATTGCTTCATGCTTGTTTTGTTTGAAGTGTTGGTATTTGAAACTCATTATTATTTGCTCCTTAGCTGATTATGACATTGATATTACTTTACCGTGAGACCTTTGTGTCATTTGCTTCTGTGGTTAACTTGTGATCTTGCTGAAATTCTGGTTATGAGTTAGACATAGTTGCAACAACAAGATCAAACAGAGTTTGTCAAGGTTTTTCTTTCTCTCTCAGTTTGTCAACTGAGTTGCTTGAGGACAAGCAAGGTTTTAAGCTTGGGGAGTTGATACGTCTCCATCGTATCTTCTTTTCCAAACTCTTTTGCCCTTGTTTTGGACTCTAATTTGCATGATTTGAATGGAACTAACCTGGACTGACGTTGTTTTCAGCAGAATTGCCTCGGTGTTATTTTTGTGCAGAAATCAAAGTTCTCCAAACGTCCTGAAAATCTGCGGGGAGCAGTTTTGGAAAATATAAAAAATATCTGTGCCTAGTTCCACCTAAGGGGGTGGGCCAGTGGGCCACAAGCCCTGGCTCCGCCACCACCCACCCTGGTGGCGGTGGGCATGCTTGTGGGGCCAACATGGCTCTGCCTCCCCCAACCTCAGGTCTATAAGTCCCCTTTCGTCCCAGAAAAGAAAACAAAAGTTTTTGTCGCGTTTACTATACGGAGGCGCCGCCACCACCTGTTCTTCATCTGGAGGGAAGATCTGGAGTCCGTCTTGGGCTCCGGAGAGGGGAAATCGTCGCCATCGTCATCATCAACCTTCTTCCCTCTCCAATTCCATTAAGCTCTTCGTCGTTCGTGATTAATCTATTCGTAGGCTCGCTGGGCGGTGATGAGTAGGATGAGATATATCATGTAATCGAGTTAGTTTTGACGGGGATTGATCCCTAGTATGCACTATGTTCTAAGATTGATGTTGCTACTACTTTGCCATGCTTAATGCTTGTCACTAGGGCCCGAGTGCCATGATTTCAGATCTGAAATTGTTATGTTGTCACCAATATATATGTGTTTTAGATCCGATCTTGCAAGTTGTAGTTACCTACTATGTGTTATGATCCGGCGACCCCAGAGTGACAATAACCGGAACCACTCCCCGTGATGACCATAGTTTGAGGAGTTCATGTGTTCACCAAGTGCAAATGCGTTGGTCTGGTTCTTTATTAAAAGGAGAACCTTAATATCCCGTAGTTTCCTTTTGGACCCCGCTGCCATAGGAGGGATGGACAATAGATGTCATGCAAGTTCTTTTCCCTAAGCACGTATGACGACACACGGAATGCATGCCTACATCACACTGACGAATGGGAGCTAGCTACTTATCTCTCCGTGTTATAACTGTTGCATGCTGAATATCATCCAAACAAATCACCGACCCATTGCCTACGAGTTTGTCCTACTGTTGCTACTGCTGTTACTGGTCTTGCTCTGCTGCTGCTGCTACTACTATTGCTACTGTTGTTACTTGTCTTGCTCTGCTGCTACTGTTGCTACTACTGTCGCCTGCTACTGTTGCTACTTGCTACTACTGTCACTACTGCTTTTCCTTGCCGCTGCTATTGCTCGTTACACTGCTGCTACCTGCTACATTTTTGGTTCGCTGGTCGTTGATGGGAACTGACAACTTCCGTCAACGAGGCAACTTGGCGCCATTGATACAATCGTTAGGAATAGTCTGCCGTCAACAGATTGTTTCTGACACCGTTGTTATCATACTACTTTGCTACTGATACTTTGCTTGCAGATACTAATCTTTCAGGTGTGGTTGAATCTGACATATTCAGCTGCCAATACTTGAGAGTATCCTCTCACCTCCTATAGGTGTACCAACAAAGTTGGGTTGAATACTCTACCCTCGAAAACTGTTGTGATCCCATGCGCTTGTGAGCCGTCAACAACATTCTTCTAGTTTCGATTGCCGGAGAGTGCTAGCAGCATTCTTCTGGTGTCGTTGCAAGGGGAAGAACAGTTGACATCAGAGGGAAGATTCGGATATGGAGGGCTTCTTCATCAACACCATGACATCTCCGATGATGCGTGAGTAGTTCACCATAGACCTATGGGTCCATAGCTAGTAACTAGATGGCTTCTTCTCTCTCTTGGATCTTCAATACAAAGTTCTCCATGATCTTCATCGAGATCAATCCGATGTAATCTTCTTTTGCGGGTGTGTTTGTCGAGATCCGATGAACTGTGGATTTATGATCAGATTATCTATGAATCTTATTTGAGTTTCTTCTGATCTCTCTTATGCATGATTTCATATCCTTGTAATTTTCTTCGAGTTGTGGGTTTTGTCTGGCCAACTAGATCTATGATTCTTGCAATGGGAGAAGTGCTTGGTTTTGGGTTCATACCGTGCGGTGACCTAACCCAGTGACAGAAGGGCTAGCGAGGCATGCATCGTGTTGTTGCCATCAAGGGTAAAAAGATGGGGTTTTCATCATTGGTTTGAGATTGTCCCTCTACATCATGTCATCTTTCTTAAGGCATTACTCTGTTCGTCATGAACTCAATACACTAGATGCATGCTGGATAGCAGTCGATGTGTGGAGTAATTGTAGTAGATGTAGAAAGTATTGGTCTACTTGTCTTGGACGTGATGCCTATATGTATGTTCATTGCCTTAGATATCGTCATCACTTTGCGCGGTTCTATCAATTGCTCGACAGTAATTTGTTCACCCACCGTGATATTTGCTATTTTGAGAGAGGCCTGTAATGGACACTATGGCCCCCGGGTCTACTCCACACCATGTTTTCAGCCTTACACTTTTTACTTCGCTTCACTTTCCGCCTTCAGATCTCACTTTGCAAACAATCTTGAAGGAATTGACAACCCCTTTGAAGCGTTGGGTGCAAGCTTGTTTGTGTTTGCGCAGGTACTCTATACTTGACGAGGCCCTCCTTCTGGATCGATACCTTGGTTCTCAAACTGAGGGAAATACTTACTGCTCATGTGTTGCATCACCCTTTCCACTTCAAGGGAAAAACAAACGCAAGCCCGGTCTCCGTCAATGTGTCAATTTCTGGCGTTGTTGTTTGAGAAGTAGCACTCGCCTCCGTGAGGCAGCTATTCAGGCGGTAGCTGCAGCGCTCCCGTACAACCCCCATTATGATTTTGGGTATCGCTCGGACCATCCTTGGGAGTAGACCAACTTAGTCCAAAAGCCTAAGCTTGGGGAGTACGTGTTTCTCACCGACTTTATATTAATGCTCACACTTTCACTTTGATAGTCGATGTTCACACTTTGCCACTGTATCATCCATGCTAGTATATTTCTTTTTCTCGCTTTCTTCTCGTGTGTTTCTCTAGTTTGCGAAAACCAAAAAAAAAGATTTCTTGTTCTTCTTTTGCTTGTTGGGAGCTTTCCCGTGTCAATAGTTTTCTTTTTCTTTGGGTCAAGGTAAAATACCGTGGTTACAATGTTTAGTGGCTCTCGCATGCATATCTGTTTATCTGTCAACGAGCCATATTACTTTGACTTCTCCTTTGTGTTTTCTTGTAGATTCCATCTTAGTCCAATGCACGAGCACTCTTATTATTCTTCACATCATTCGGTCGTGCAAGTGAAAGGCAATAATGACGATATATCATGAAGTGACTGAGCCTGGAAAAGTTGGTATGAACTCGATCTATTTTGTTTTTGTAAATATGACTAGCTCATCATTCCAGATCCAGCTTTGTTATGAGAAAAACATGTTTGCAATGACAACTTAGAGATCATAGTTTCTGATGCCATGCTTAATTAGCTAGGAGCTTATAATGGTTTGTCTTGGATGCCAACATGAATTTCGAGATGATTATGATGTAGTATGATAGGATGGTATCCTCCCTTAAATGATTCAAGTGGCTTGACTTGGCGCATGTTTACGCATGTAGTTGAAACAAAATCAACATAGCCTCTATGATATTCAAGTTCATGGTGATTTATGTCCTACTCATGCTTGCACTCAATGTTGGTTAATTTCAATGCATCTTGATGACTGTTGTCGCTCTCTAGTTGGTCGCTTCCCAGTCTTTTCCCAGCTTTCACTTGTACTAAGTGGGAATACTGCTTGTGCATCCACTTCCATAAACCCAAAGTTGTTCCATATGAGTCCACCATACCTACCTATATGCGGTGTCTACCTGCCGTTCCAAGTAAATTTGCATGTGCCACTCTCTAAATCTTCAAGAAATAATCTGTTTTGCATGCCCGAACCGCTCATGTGGTGACAAGGGGCGATCGATATCTTCCATGCTAGGCGTGTTATCCTCGATACGTGTTTATTCACTATCACTCACGAGAAAGGGGCCGGTAATTGGAATGTCAAATTCCATGGTCAAATCGAAAAGATAATTGCAAACAAAAATCCGCCTGGATTGTTGTTGGTATGGACGGCACTTGAGTATTCTGCTAGTCGTGGAGTGTGATTGATCGGTGGTGGGGGAGTCAAAACTTTACTTTTCTATTTGGAAACCGCCTATAGTATGTGTAGCATGGAAGATGGTGAAAACTCTTGGTCATTGCGTTGACAATGAAAGCATGACACCCAAAATTATTATCTCTGTTTTCAAAACTTGAGCTCTGGCACCTCTGCAAATCAATGATTCCCACTGCGAAGGGCTTGTCTATTTATATTTCTGTTGAGTCATCCTCTCCTTATAAAAGCACCAATTAGAGAGCACCTCCGTTATTTTTATGCTTTGCTTTTAATAGTTATTGAGTATGACTATGACTGGATCTTCTTTGCCATGAATTACAATGTTCAGTGAGCCCTTGGTCTTTGAAGGTGCTCTGCATTTATGTTTTGCGGTCTCAGAAAGTGCTAGCGAGATACCATCTGTTCATATTGCATCATGATTGTTTTGATTGAAGTGTTGACGTTTGAAACTTATTATTATTTCTCGCTAGTTGATTAGGCCATTGATATGAGTTCCTCTTGAGACCTAAATGTCAAACAGAGTTCGTAAAAGTTTTTCTTTTTTCTCTTTCAGTTTGCCAACTAAATTGCTTGAGGACAAGCAAGGCTTTAAGCTTGGGGGAGTTGATACGTCTCCATCGTACCTACTTTTCCAAACTCTCTTGCCCTTGTTTTGGACTCTAATTTGCATGATTTGAATAGAACTAACCTGGACTAACGCTGTGTTCAGCAGAATTCCCATGGTGTTGTTTTTGCGTAGAAATGAAAGTTCTCGAAATGACCTGGAAATTTACGAGGATTTTTTGTGGAATATATAAAAATTACGGGCGCAAGAATCAACCACAGGGGTGGAGCGAGGAGCCCACAAGCCCACCAGGCGCCCCCCTGGCCGCACCTAGCAGGCTTGTGGGGCCCTCGGAGCTCCACCGCCTCCAATTTCAGCTCTATTTAGTCCCTTTCGTCCGGAAAAAAATCAAGGAGAAGAGTTCATCGTGTTTTACGATACGGAGGCGCCGCCATGTCCTGTTCTTCCTGTGGAGGGCAGATCTGGAGTCCGTTCTAGGCTCCGGACAGGGGAGATCCTCGCCATCGTCATCACCAACCTTCCTTCATCGCCAATTACATGATGCTCTTCACCGTCCATGAGTAATATCGTCGTAGGCTTGCTGGACGGTGATGGGTTGGATGAGATCTATCATGTAATCGAGTTAGTTTTGACGGGGATCGATCCCTAGTATCCACTATGTTCTGAGATTGATGTTGCTACTACTTTGCCATGCTTAATGATTCTCATTAGGGCCCGACTGCCATGATTTCAGATCTGAATCTATTATGTTCTTGTCAATATATGTGTGTTCTTGATCCTATCTTGCAAGTTGTAGTCACCTACTGTGTGTTATGACCCGGCAACCCCGGAGTGACAATAGCCGGAACCACTCCCGGAGATGACCATAGTATGAGGAGTTCATGTATTCACTAAGTGCTAACGCGTTGTTCCGGTTCTCTATTAAAAGGAGAACCTTATTATCCTGTAGTTTCCATTAGGACCCCGCTGCCACGGGAGGGATGGACAATAGATGTCATGCAAGTTCTTTTCCCTAAGCACGTATGACTAAATACGGAATACATGCCTACATTACATTGACGAATTGCAGCTAGTTCCTTATCTCTCCGGGTTATAACTGTTGCATGATGAATATCATCCGGCATAATTATCCATCACCGATCCAATGCCTACGAGTTTTTCCTACTGGTCCTTGCTACGTTACTTTGTCGCTACTATTGTCGTTGCTGATACTGTTACTCTATCGCTACTGCTGTCACTACTGCTACTGTTACTCTGTCGCTAGTGTTGTCACTACTGCTACTATTACCGTTGCTACCGTTGCTATCACACTACTCTTCTACTAATACTTTGCTGCAGATACTAAGTCTTTCAGATGTGGTTGACTTGACAACTCAACTTCTAATACTCGAGAATATTCTTTGGCTTCCCCTTGTGTCGAATCAACAAATTTGGGTTGAATACTATACCCTCGAAAAGTGTTGCGATCCCCTATACTTGTGGGTTATCAAGACTGTTTTCTAGCGCCGTTGCCGGGGAGGCATAGCTCTATTCTCTTAGTAACTTGGGATTTACGTCTGTTGATCACTATGAGGAATCTGAGAGATCCAAAAACTAAAGTCTTGCCCTCAACTACGAGGACAGGTAAGGAACTGCCATCTAGCTCTGCACTTGATTCACCTTCAGTTATGAGTAAGTTTGCGACACCACCTCCTGCTAGAAATTTTGATGTGTTGCCTGTGCTTGATGATGCTACTTATGCTATCCATGATGCTTGTGATGATGCTTTTCTTGATACTACTTTGCCACTAGGTGCATTCCTTGATGCACAAATTGCTAGAGTTGCTGCTAGATGTGATGATACTTCTGAAACTGGTGAGATTATTGAGGTAGAACCTGCTATTTCGCTTGTTAGAACTAGCTCTCCTAGATATGAATCGCCTGATATGCCTGAGGGTTATGTTATGGAGGGAGAGATAGCTGAGGACTTTCTTGCTTGTAAGGATAGCTATGATGCTGAGAATTTACTGCGCAAGTGGAAAGAAAAATCTTTGAACGCTAGGATGAAATACGACCCGAAGTTTGCTACTTCGCCTATCTTTGTGACCGATAAGGATTATGAATTCTCTGTCGACCCTGAGTTAATCACTCTGGTCAAATCTGATCCTTTTCACGGTTATGAGTCTGAAATGGTTGTAGCACATCTTACCAAACTGCACGATATAGCCACCCTATTCACGAGTGAGGAAATGATCCGCCACTACTATATCCTTAAGTTGTTTCCTTTCTCGCTAAAGGATGATGCTAAGACTTGGTTCACCTCTCTTGCTCCTGGTTGTGTGCGTAGTCCCCAGGATATGATCTACTACTTCTCTGAGAAATATTTCCCTGCCCATCAGAAGCAAGTTGCCTTGCAAGAAATATATAACTTTGCGCAAGTTGAAGAAGAGAGTCTCCCACAAGCTTGGGGAGGCTTGTCCAGCTACTGAATGCTTTGCCCGATCACCCTCTTTAGAAGAATGAAATACTTGATATCTTCTATAATGGACTAACCGATGCTTCTAAGGACCACCTAGATAGCTGTGCTGGTTGTGTTTTCAGGGAACGAACCGTAGAACAAGCTGAGATCCAATTGAATAATCTCTTGTGCAATGATAACGCTTAGACTATTCCCGAACAACCTCCGAAGCCAACTCCTAAGAAAAGAGGTGTACTATTCCTCAGTCCTGAACATATGCAAGAACCTAAGAAATCTATGAAAGAGAAAGGCATTAAATTTGAAGATGTCAAAAATCTACCACCTATCGAAGAGATCCATGGTCTTGATAACCCGATACAGGTAGTAGAGGTAAATTCTCTTCGTAGATTCAATGAGAGTGATATTCCTTTTGATAAACCTGCTAGCTTATGCTTGGATGAATTTGATAACTTTGTTGCCAAACAACAAAGTTTCAATGATTATGTTAGCAGACAATTGGAACAGAATGCTCGTATGCTTAGTCATTTAATTGCTTGTGTGGACAGAAACATCAATGACCTTAAGATCTTGAGTAAATATGCCTCTATTGTTACTACTCAGGTAGAACAAGTACTTAAGGCTTAGAATGACTTGCTCAATCAGTTGAATGACAATTCTGTTAGAGTCGTCAGTAGAGGCGGTAGAATGACCGAGGAACCTTTGTATCCTGAGGGTCATCCTAAGAGAATTGAACAAGATTCTCAAGGAGTTAGCACAGATGCACCTAGTCATTCTAGGAAGAAGAAGAAAGATGATAGGAACTTGCCGCTATTGTTGTCGTTGCTACTACTGTTACTCTGTCGCTACTGCTGTCACTGCTGCTACTTTTACTCTGTCGCTACTTTTGTCACTGCTACTACTATTACCGTTGCTACTGTTGCTATCACACTACTCTGCTACTCATACTTTGCTACAGATACTAAGTCTTTCAGGTGTGGTTGAATTGACAACTGAACTGCTAATACTCGAGAATATTCTTTGGCTTCCCCTTGTGTCGAATCAACAAATTTGGGTTGAATACTCTACCCTCGAAAATTGTTGCGATCCTCTATACTTGTGGGTTATCACTGCCGAAATTTTGCGTTGGATCCGGAGCAGAGCGTGGGAAAATGAACCCAATCTACACATAGTCGGGTGGGATTAAGACCTATCTTTACCTGTTAGCATGTAGGTTGCATGGACGTAATAAAATAGGCGAACTTGATTAACTGATGAATATATATATATATATATATATATATATATATATATATATATATATATATTTCTTGTGTGTTTGGTAGCTAGGCAAGATGAGTAATTGTGCGTGGATGTACAATGGTCACCCTAGTCACAAAGAGATAACGAAAGAATGGTTTCTAAAAAACAAGGACTTTGTGAAAGCCGCATTTGCAAATCGCCAGGATCAAACTGGTGCCCCTGTCCACAGTGCGACAACTATAAAAAGAGGACCGAGGTTGTAATGATTAAACACCTGCAGAGGAGGGGTTTTAAGCCTAATTATATGGTGTGGACATTTCATGGTGAGTCTATGCAACGCACCAAAGCTGAAGTGATTCATCGTCGCACTGACAAGCATGGTACCGGGATCGAAGAGATGGTGCAAGACTTTGATGATGCTCGGGATTCACACGATGATATGGAGGAATTTGCAAAGGCCTTCTATGAAATGTTGGAGTCTTCAAAACATGCTCTCCACGAGCACACTAAGCTTTGTCAGCTAGATGCCATTGCACAAGTAATGGCTCTGAAGGCTCAGTTCAACTTGGGAAGCGATGATGACACTATTTGAATGCTTTCTATCCAAAGGCCATGTCATGCCTACAAACCTGTACCAGTCGGACAAAATACTTAGTGTACTTAAGATGCCCTATGAGAATATAGATGCGTGTGAGAAAGGATGTGTCTTATTTAGGAAGGAGTATGCACACTTGGACTATTGTCTCAATTGCACAATGGTATGGGTGAGAAGAGGTAGCCAAAATCGCAGTTAATGTCCTTCGGTATATGCCAATCATACCAAGGCTTCAACGTCTTTTCATGGTCGAAGAGACAGCCAAACAGATGACATGGCATAGATTGGGCAAAAGAACTGAACTAGATGTGAATGGGAATAAGGTGGCGGTACACACATCGGATGGGGAAGCGTGGATAGATTTCGAATGATTACATAAGGATAAAGCGTCATATCCAAGGAATCCTCGAGTGTGTGTCGCCTCAGATGGGTTCAATCCCTTCGGCATGACGACAACCCAATACAGTAGTTGGCCTGTATTTGTCATTCCACTTAATCTCCCCCCGGTAGATTATGCAAAGAAAGAACATATTCCTTACGTTGATAATTCCAAGGCCCAACTATCCCGGGAAGAATATGAATGTGTACATGCAGCCGCTTAAGGATGAATTGCAAGAACCTTGGGATAATGGGGTCAAGACATATGATGCCGCTAGAAAAGAAAACTTCAAAATGCATGTGTGGTACATGTACTCTATGCATGACTTGCCGGCGTATGCGCTATTCTTTGGATGGTGTGTGCATGGAAGGTTCCCGTTCCCCACATGCAAGGCAGCTCTTCAGTTTCATTGGTTGCAGGCGGATGGGAAGTATTCGTGCTTTGACTTGCATAGATAGTTCCTGGATCCTAACCATCAATTCAAAAAAGACAAGAAGAACTTTACCAAAGATAATGTTGTCAAAAACTTGGCACCACCTGCGTTCACAGGCCAATAGATCCTGGATCAGTTAAATTCCCTCGAGCCTCATCCTGAGTGTCTAGGGTATTTCAACGGGTATAATTCAAAACACGCCTGGACTCACAAGCCATGCTTGTGGGATCTGCCTTACTTCAAAGACCTCCTTCTTGCACACAATATTGACATGATGCACACTGAAAAGAATATCGGAGAGGCTATTTTTGGTACATTTTTGGACATAGATGGGAAGACAAAGGATAATACTAGGGCTAGAGTCGATCATGAGACACTATGTCATAGACCGTTACAAAACATGCGAGAAGGCAAAGGAAAGCAGAAGTAGTCAAAACCAAAGGCCTGGTTCAATCTTGGAAGTACAGCTGTGAGAGAAACTATCTTGTGGGTCAAAATGCACTTGATCTTCCCCGATGGGTATGCAGCGAATCTAAAGAGGGGAGCGAGTCTTGAACAATTAAATATCTTTGGTCTCAAGAGCCATGATTGGTGCATATGTCTTGAGCGGGTAATGTCGGTGATGTTACATGGCTTTATTCCAGAGGATGAATGGCTAGTACTGGCGGAGCTGAGCTATTTCTTCCGTGCTCTTTGTGCAAAAGAATTGTCACCTGGCGTGGTAGATGACATGGAGGAGTTTGCACCAGAGTTGTTGTGCAAGTTAGTGAAGATCTTTCCGCCGGGCTTCTTTAATCCAATGCAACATTTTATTTTACATCTACCAACCGAGGCAAGATTGGGTGGGCCGGCGGAAAATCGTTCGTGCTATGCAACTCTGAGAATGCAGAACATACTTCGAGCTAAATGTAAAAATAAGCATAGAATTGAAGCATCGATGGATGAGGCATTCATTACTGAGGAGGTGGCAAACTTTGTGACAGCACACTACGAAGCCAAAAATCATCATCTGCATAATCCGAAGCCTCGGTACAGTGATGTAGACCCTAAAAAAGGTGGATCCAACTTCATCCTATTCAATGGGAAGCTCGCACCAACAGGTGCTTCAAAACCAATAACGTTGGATGTCAAAGAATGGCGGAACATTTCATTGTATATCTTCAACAACCTAACAGAAGTGCGGCCGTACATCGAGTAAGTTCTCGACACATTTTTCCATAACTTCTAATTTCTTTGAACTCCTCTTATTCCCGGATATTTCATACAGCCGATACATCGCCAAATTCTCGGATGGAGCGGTGATCAAAAATGATTCCGTCGCAGAGTATGAGCTTCTGGCAAACCATGGACGCGGCTATCCCGGTTTCATCTCTTGGTTCAAACAAACGGTAATTATCAATAATGGACCATTTCATTTCTTTGTCTAACTTGCGGCTAATGCAACAATCGTTTCGTATTAAACTTATAGGATATTTCAAAGTCTATGGACGCCGAATTGAGACAAGCCTCTAATGGTTTTGACTATAAGGTTCGTTCATTTGAGAAATACAACATCAACGGGTATCTCTTTCGTACCTTTGGCAAAGAGCTATCTATGCCCGACCGGAAATCTACCAATTGTTGTGTCTCTTCTATCGGCGAAGGTGGTATCGTGTATTATGGAAGAGTTGAAGAAATGTATGAACTTCAATTCTATGGTGAAAACCCATCGAACGTCGTAGTCTTCAGATGTTATTGGTTCCAGCCGAAGGAGACTAGAAGGACTCATGAACATATAGGACTAGTCGACATCAATCCAAACACCAACTTAGATGTTCCCGATGTCTATATTACGTCTCAACAGGCGACCCAAGTTTTCCATCTACCGTGGGCATGCCAAACTGGTAAGAATTTGGAAGGTTGGTATGTTGTTTATGAAGTGTCGCCACATGTTAAACCACCTCCCCCAAATGAACAGGATTATGAACCTCCAATTAACCCACACACATATGATGGAGAATTCTTCCAGGAAACACGTCTTGCTAAGAAAAATTTTAAGAACCGCCGTGCTTCACCTCAAAACATGGAAGTAGACAGCGACAATGAATCTGACTTCACCCCTGAGCCGGAACCAGCAGAGCTGGAACTAGAAGAGGTTACTGATGCGGATGACCTGTCAATGCTTGACCGATTACAGAAAGTCCTTCCACAACTTCATGCCGTTGAAGCCGATGAGCATGTCATTCTTGAAGACATGCGTGATCACTAGTATAAAATAGGGCTTTGGTCCACCTCATGAAATCCCATTAGTCCTGGTTCACTTACGAACTGGTACCGCTCCAGGCAACGGTCCTAATTCGTGAGGCCAGGGCGCCAGCCGAGCCTCGTGGGCCATTGGTCCCGGTTCGTCTGGTCCCTTTGGTCACGGTTCCAGACACAATCCGGGATGAATGTGCCTTGCTCCTGGCCCACAAAAATTGGTCCTGGTTTTTGGCTAGACCCGGGACCAAAGGTTGTCCTTCACTCCCGATTTCGTCCTCAAACCGGGACCAATTCTTGGCCTATATATACCACCCGACCGCGAGCAGAGCGGTGCACTGCTCTGTTTTTTGGCCGGTCGTGGGAGAGCTTTGTGGTGCTCTAGCTCACTTCCTATGCACATGAGGTGTTCGATGAAATGCCCAAGCCACACTTAAGCTTTCTCCTCTCGAAGCTCCTTGTCCAAGCTCCATTTTCCTCTAGTTTTGTGTAGCTTTGGCGGTCCGTCCGTGTCCCGTCCCCGTCCTCACCGCCGTCGATCGCCCGCGGCCATCTCAGCGCCGGCACCACCGTGGTTAGTCTCTTCTTCTTATCTTCTTTCTAAAAGAAAAAAGTTCTTACTTGTATGATTTAGATAGATACTTGTGTAATTTTCTTACTTCTATTATTGTTTGTTATTATATAGTGTGATGGTTTTGGTATCCGCCTCCGTCGGCCCTCGTCCTGACTACGATTCGGATTTGGTATATATTATCTTTTATAACTATTTATTGTATTTAGTGTTTATGACAATTATGACGACCAACGTGACATATATTTTTTAATCTAGGAGATACGTGAACCGGAAATTCCAACCCACATAGAAATTCTTGTCAAGAAGTTAAATTTGGTTGAAAAAGAAAACAATTACTTGTAAGAAAAATTACAAAGAGTTGAAGAGGAGAAGATGATATTGGAGTTGTATGTTGTCGAGGTGCGTGACGATCACAAGATTAAGATGAATGCAATGCGCTTGTAGATTAGAAACATTAGAAAATATGCCATTCATACTAAGTCTTTGTATAATTATGCCATTGGATCAATTCTTACCTTAGTTGCGGTTATGATCGCATTTGTTTATGCATTTAAATATAGTAGTTTCAATATATGTTCTAATTAGATGCAAAAAAATGAAATAAGTTCGAAAAAGTGAAATGCCTTTTGTATTGATGATATGTTGTAATGGTTTTTAATACACGCACCCATGTGGAAAAAATGAAATAAGTTCGAAAAAATGAAATGCCTCTTGTAACAGATGAGTTTTCGTATGAAACCCTCATACTTCGAAAGAGATTGTTCGATTTGTACACAAAGTGCATCCAGTTTTTGCGGCAACCCTCTCAACTTTTTAGCACATGCTATGTGGGCGAAATGATGATACCATGCCAACTTCCAACCTATTAAGAGTTCATTTGTAGTGCTTTTCAATTTCTGGGTCATTTATCTCCAAAAAATCTGTAAAAGCATGAAAAATACCAAATGAAGTCAGAAAGTGTTGAAAATTGAGGATGTGGCCTTGAATGGTTCATTTTGAACACACAAAAAGTCTGGAGTTCAAATAGATCTTGTTGGCATTTCTTGAATCATGTAGAATTATGTGGAATCATGTCGAATCATGTGGTGAATAGATCTTGTTGGCATTTCTTGAATCATGTCGAATCATGTGAATAGATCTTGTTGGGATTTCTTGAATCATGTCGAATCATGTGAAGAATAGATCTTGTTGGAATTTCTTGAATCATGCCGAATCATGTGAAGAATAGATCTTGTTGGAATTTCTTGAATCATGTCGAATCATGTCGAATCATGTGAACAATAGATCTTGTTGGCATTTCATGAATCATGGCGAATCATGTGAAGAATAGATCTTGTTGGAATTTCTTGAATCATGTCGAATAATGTGAAGAATAGATCTTGTTGGAATTTCATGAATCATGTCGAATCATGTGGAATCATGTGAAGAATAGATCTTGTTGGCATTTCTTGAATCATGTCAAATCATGTGAAGAATAGATCTTGTTGGCATTTCTTGAATCATGTCAAATCATGTGAAGAATAGATCTTGTTGGAATTTCTTGAATCATGTCGAATCATGTGAAGAATATATCTTGTTGTAATTTCTTGAATCATGTCGAATCATGTGAAGAATAGATCTTGTTGGAATTTCTTGAACCATGTCGAATCATGCGGAGCTTGGTGAAGAACCACCTGTTATTGCCGGTCTTGAACCTATCCTTGAGCTTAAGGAAGACCTTGACACAGGACTTCTTGGCCGTCTTCTTGGCCGAGTCCTTGCGGATCACCTTCTTCGGGTATTTGGCCAGGCCGGCGACGAGGCAGTGCCCGTAGGGGCGGTCGCAGGGTCCCTCCTCGAACACGCGCACAATCACCGCCTTCTTCCTGGCATACCTGCCCTGCAGCAGGATCACCGCATTCCCCGGCTTCATGAACTTCACCATCTTCCTTCTCCTCTCCTCGCGTTGCGCCGCCGCCGATGGGTTTCGGGTTGGGGGAGGGGTTGGAGGTTGTGGGCGGGGGGAAGCTGGCGGCGTGGTTGGGGAGGAAATTATATAGGTTTGGCGGCGCTAGTGTTTTGTCGAATCATGTGAAGAATAGATCTTGGTTTTGGTGGTACTTCACCAAGCACATAGGACGTGGCAGGCATAGGACATTTGTGTCGGTTTGTGGCACCAACCGGGAGCAAAGACATCCGTTCGTGTCGGTTGGTGGCACAAACCAGGACCAAAGACCCCCTTTAGTGTCGGTTTGCGGCACAAACCGGGACTAAAGGTCTCTTCTTCCTCCCCGTTAGGCTCGTGAAATTGACATTTATTCCCGGTTTGTTCCTCGAACCAGAACAAGAGGTTTTTGCATATAAGGCGGGAGTTGTCGTATTTTCCTCAACCTCTCCCATTTGCCAGGCACCGCCGCCGCTGATCCATTCCTCCTCCTTGTTGCCGCCGTCCCCGAGCCAGTCGTCGTCACCGCCCACGAGCATGTCGTCGTCGCCGCCCCCGCCCCAAGCCCGTCATCGTCGCCTCCCCCGAGCCCATTGCCATCGCCGCCCCCGCCCCAAGCCTGTTGACGTCGCCGCCCCCGAGCTCATCGCCCTCGCCGCCCCCGCCCCGAGCCCGTCGTCGTCGCCGCCCCCGAGCCCTTCGCCGTCGTCGCCCCCGCCTCGAGCCCGTCGTCGTATCGGCCCCCGATCCCATCGCCGTCGCCGCCACCGACCCGAGCCCGTCGCCAACCTCGACCCCGGCCTTGACCCAGACCTCGACCCCGACACCGAGCCAAACCTCTAGTGAGACATCCCCATATCCTCTTGCCTAGGGTTCTTGCTAGGATATGATTCTTATATATTCGCAAAATATTTTCTCAAGCCCCAAATGTTGTTGTTGCAAAATATATATTGTGTTTTATTGTTGTATATTTGGTGTCATACTTGCATGTTGAGAAAAATAGGTAGTGGGCGCTAGCTAAATTCAAATCAGATGATTATTGTATAAATGATAACCAGAAAGTAAAACATTAAACAATAAGTAAATTTTCTCCGAGGAATTTGTCTCGATGTCGACGATGCCCGTTCCACATCCTCGTTGTCGAGTGGTCAGCGAGAGCCTCCTTGATAGGCGCCAGCATGTCCGGGACTGAGCTTCGCCGGGCTGGCACTGGGAGTTGCTACCTTCCGAGGGGCGCACCTTGGTTAGGAATCCGGGTCTCATCATTGACCCGGAGCTTATTTGGTGGCGGTCGCGTGGGCCATTATCGGTGCCGAGGGAGCTGGCCCCCACGGAGGTGGTACGTCACCGTGTCAGGGTGGAGGACGAGCACGTCGGTCGCTACATGGCTGCGTTGGATGACAGGTTCTCCAATACCTGGCAAGTTCTCGAGGGACATCACCCGAGCTATGATCCGGTGATGGTTCCTTATCTTTAGGTTGCCACTGCCTGCACCATGAGACGTCAACTAGGTTTTTATCAGTGATATTGTATGATAATATTCGAGATGTATTAGTGATAATATCGGTTATGTTTCTGTTTTTCGTTGCTCCTTGTATGACTTCCATGAGTTGTTAAATGAGTAAGATGATGATGAGTTATATGTCATTTATTTGATGTATGGAAAGGGTTGACTTTAGGTGTCGTTGGGGTCACTTCTCCTTCTTTTCCTTGTGTGCTAGATAGAGGAAGAATCCTGACTGTTGTCGTGGGGATTGCTTCTCCTACGTTTCCGTGTGCTAGATATTTGTAATGCACTCGGGAAAGAAGGAGTAGCGACCATCACCGACGGTCGAAATATCAGAGGGAGTGTCCACCATATACGTGAGACGAGCGTTTAGGAAGGAAAGACTCGACAGACCTAAATGCAACCCGTTGCATATTGAGTAATAGTGATCTGTGTGTTGATCAGTTTCAGGAAGGAAATTCGGTATGTGCGAATACTGCCAAGACGAGCGCGGCCTGTGCGACACGCCTCACCTAGTTGATGATAGGCGCTTTAGCATCATGCTGGATGAGGACTTCAAAGTGGATACAGTAAGTCACAACGATAAGTCTTTTTTGTAATTAAGCATGAATTCTTTTGCTTCTACTTATAATTTTTATTTTTTACTATTCTACTAGCGTATCCCGTGCCATGCAAGAATTTATGTCTTGGATAAGATTGGTTTCAGTACTGAAAAAATTATGGAGGTAAAGAGAGTTCACTTGAGGACTGAGCATGGTTATACTTTTGTCGTAAAGTTGTACAATGCAGACACCTACTCCTATTTTGAATGCACAAATTGGCAAGCACTATGCAAGGCTTATGCATTTGAGCCTAATATGCTTATCACCTTTGATATTCGTCCGGAACATGAAATTGAAGGTAATATCGACATTTGGGTCGATTTGCACACGCCTCGAGTTCTACCATTATGTGAGTTTATCAACAATATTTATTAAGTAATTTATATTGTTTATTTAAAAATAGTTGACAACTTGTTTCCATTGACAGCTTATTTTCGTTCTTCAAACAATGTATGGAAGATGGTAGACAGAACCTATTACCACAATGATGAAGCGGAATTAACTTGTAAGGAGAAACATCATCTTGTCACATTTATCAATGATCTTTAGAATTACAATACCTATCAGCAAACTCCCCCACATTATGGTCAATACGTGCCACTAGTGCATGTGGTGAACTACGGTAACATGCATGGAGATTGCATGGTAAGATTTTCTACTATTATGACATCCGTGCATCTTTTGCATAAATTCTTGTAAAACTAAACTACATTGCTAGCTACAAAGTTAATACTAAGTTTTTCAACAGAAAATCCCGCAAGATTGTGTGCCTCATCTGATGTTTCCAAGAGGTCGCGTTGATGTTATGAGCATACGACCAGCACGGCCAGGTCAGCCTAGGCATCTCCATAATGGAGAGTCAGGGCCTATCTTGTTTTATGATATTCTACCTAAGAGGGGGTAGAGTAGGTCCTATGAGAGAGGAGTAGGTCCTAGGTACAATGTGTTATTATGTGCTACAATGTGTTATAGTTGATGATGATGAGGAGGAGTTGTGATTATGACTAGTGACCAACTTTTGTTATATATATGATGTCTCATTGACGAAAATGATGATTAAATAGTGTTGGTGGTAATGACTATGATGATTATTACCAACCGGGACTATAGGCCCTCCCGCGTGGGCTACCCGTAGAGGCCACGTGGAGTCCCTTCTGCCCCGGTTGGTAAAGCAACAGGGACTAAGGGTTTTGGGCTTTTGTCCCGGTTTCGGAACTCGGGCTAATGGGCCTCTGGAACCGGGACAAATGGGCCATTTTCTACTAGTGGATAGTGATGATGATGATGCATTTATTGATGATGATTATTAGTTTGTAAGATTCCCAACTTAAATTATATATGTACATATTATTATTCATGTGAGTTATTCAACTTTTTTATGTTGTACTAATTTATTTTAATATTTATCATGGCAAGTCAACAGGTGTTGAAAGATGATGGGTGCGGGTCCAGATCGCTTGACGGGTTCTTCTTCAGCGGCCCGCATGAGGGGTGGTACTTCCATTCCACCCCTATCTCTCCGTATAGCCTTGGCAGACATTCAGACAACACCACCCGTGGGTGCTTCTTCGTTGGTGGCATTGCCCACTAGGAGAGGTGTTGGTCGGGTAGGGAAGAAGGGGAAGGGTACAGGGAGAGGTGGTGTCCGCGGAATAGGTAGGCGGACTGTTGCGCCGTCCTCACCACCACCACCAGCTCATTCACCCGAGCACAGGACTACTATGGTGGACCCATTTGCGGAGGAGGCTACGGGGACTCCGGTCCAGGAGCCTCGGGTGGACGGGCATTCGGCCCATTAGAGTCCGGTCCAGGATCATCCTCGGGTCGAGGTGCCTTTGACCAACGAGACTCCTGTTCCTGAGGCTACATCCAACTAGACTCCTGCCGCACAGGCTTCGGCCGACGTGGAGACGTCTGGATGGGGTGCCTGGCCGGATCAGACCGAGGTGCCGGATTGGACCAAGGGTCCAGGTGGCTGTTCTGTTGATGGCGGGGATGAGTCTACGGATAGTGAGGGTGACGTGCAGGTGGATGGGGCCACCGTATACAAGCGTGCTAGTAGACGTCTCCCGGTCATGTCGGCTACCCGCGAGTAGAGACCGGTGATTAAGCCTGAAGGGTATAGGTAAGTACATTTACTTTTTTTTAGCTTTTGCCTTCAAGTTTCTTCAAATATCTAATGTGTTGACCTTATCATACTGCAGGGGATGGATACACCCTCATGGAGTCCGGAAGACGAACAGCGTCCTTAGTGTGCTTTGCCGGACAAATTTCCCGGGGTTTGTCACGTTGCCTGGTGAGGGTCAGGTTCCTACACTAGGATTTACCTGGGAGCACTACCAGGCTGCACAGGCCCCGCCGAAGGAGATTATAGATGGTGTCTTGTGCCACACCAGGGCCGAGATGGTGATCAACAGCTTTTGGGTAAATTATCCTTTTACACAATCGAAAATTAACAATATAGCTAATTATTGTACTAATATGTTGTCTCGTTTGATTGTAGACCTTCTATAGGTGTGAGGAGGGATATGAGGAGGAGGCGGCCAAGGTTATCGAGGTCGAGTGTAGGCGGTTATTACAGAACTTACGCCACGAGGCTCGGCCGCAGGCTATTCGAGACTACTATGCCATGTGTGATCTTAAGAAGGAGAAGAAGGAGTGCCGCGGAAAGTATCTGAAGAAGGAGAAGTACATGAAGGTAATTACCTATTCTTAAGGCCTTGTACTTAGTTTTCTTGATTTTATTCATAGGCTTAGTGCTCAAAATTCTTTCTAATAACTTATAGGTGCCCCAGAGAGGGTGTGCGGATAAGATTGATTGTTGGGATGCGTTGGTGGATGAGTGGTGCATAGGCAACTGGCGAGCCATCCACGACAATGCGAAGGATTGGCGTAGCCAAATGGTTGGTGTGCCACACCATCAAGGCAGCGCCAACTTACTTCTGTTCGGATGAAACTGGGTATGTGGTTTTCTTCATGATTCATGCAATTCATTCTTCATGCTAGCTTGAGCCCCTTACTAGTACTTTGTTCCTCTCTTTTAGGCGCATCACAATAAGACGGAGATGCCAGAGTTGTACGTCTTTTTTGGCATGGCCCATACCGCCTCCTACAAGAAGGCGAAGGCATTCTATGAGTCTGACCTGGATGATCCAAATAACTTCACCAAGATCTCATCCCACCACAAGCTCATGAAATACATGGACACGGGGAAGGCTTGGAAATGGGAGGACTTTAACCCGAGCCAGGAACCCTTGGATCCAGAGCTAGTGATGATATCTCGTGGCTGGAGGCCCCATGGCTCGATAGCCATTAGAGATGGGATAATACGTTGTCCACTCACTCTCCCGAAGATCAAGGCGTGCCAGTCGAGCTCCTGAACTGAGATAACGCCTCGTCCACGGCCAGTCGATCTTGCCATCGAGGTTAGTTGTACGGACTTATAAAACTTTCATCCATTTCATTGTGTGTGTGGCCATCAATGATTACTGTGGTAATGTGGAATGGTGTTGCAGGTTTCTCTTCAGAAAGAGAGAGCAGCAAACCAGGCTGCTCTTGAGAAAGAGAGATTGGCAAGCCAGGCTGCTCTTCAGGCTGCTCTTGAGGAGAGGGACCGGCGCACAGCTCGGCTGATTGAGGAGGAGAGGGCCCGGAATGAGGCGGCTCACCTGGCCATGAACGAGCTTATTGTCGTAAGTTTCTTTTTTACATTAGCCAAATCATGTGTGTAATGTATGTTTCATTACTAACTAATACGACTGACTCTTCAAAACCGAATGTGCAGTCTATGTGCAAGAAGACCGGTCAAGCCCCTCAGTCGATGCCCATCTTCTCTGCGATTGGCACGGTGGGTTTCATTTCAATGGTCATTATAAACTAGTATTAACAATTGAGTGTCATCATGCTAACTAAGACATTGCCAAATATCTTTTCTGCAGAATAACTCCCGAGCGACAACGCACGACCCTTCCCCAGGGCAACCGTCTCCAAACGAAGCCGCAGTGAGCAACCCTAGTGTTTCTCCTCCTTGATGACCACTGTGATAAGTTTTCTCTAGCTCATAACTTAGCTAATTTAGCTCAAAAATGACCTAATAAGCTCAATTGAAATAGGAAAAATGAAAAGAAGGAAGAAAAAGATGAAGAGAAGAAGAAGAGAAGAAGAAGGAGAAGGAGGAGAAGAAGGAGGAGAAGAAGGAGGAGAAGGAGGAGGAGAAGAAGGAGAAGGAGCCCTCCTTCTTCTCCTTCTTCTTCTTCTCTCCTCCTTCTTCTCCTTCTTCTTCTCCTTCTTCTTCTCTTCTTCTTTTTCTTCTTCTCTCCATCTTCTTAATTTTGTTCTCCTTCTTCTTCTCTTCTTGCTTCTTCTCTTTCTTCTTCTACGTAGCTTATTTTCCCCAACAAAGACATACTTAGCTAATTATCCTCCAAAATGACATAATTAGCTTAGTTATGGTAAAAACATCATAAGAACCTTGGTTAGCTCACAACTTAGCTAATTATCCTCCAAAATGACATAATAAGCTCAAAATGGCATAAAAACCTTGGTTAGCTCATGAATATTATATTCTTAGCTTTTTTCCTCTAAAATGACATAATTAGCCCATATAGCTCCAAAAAGACATAATTAGATAATTTAGCTCCAACAAGAAAGAGGAAGAGGAGAAGAAGAATAGAAGAGGAGGAGGAGAAGGAGGAAAAGGAGAGAAGAAGAAAAAAATAAGGAGAAGAAGGAGAAGGAGCCCTCCTTCTTCTCCTTCTTCTCTCCTCCTTCTTCTTCTCCCTCCTTCTTCTCCTTGTTCTTATCCTTCTTCTCTCCTCTAAAATGACTAACTAATTAAGCTCATTCTCCTTCTCCTTGGTTAGCTCATTAAAATGACTAACTAATTAAGCTCCAAAAATACATAATAAGCTCAAAATGGCATAAGAACCTTGGTTAGCTCATGCATATTATATACTTATCTTCTTTTCCTCTAAATTGACATAATTAGCCCATTTAGCTCCAAAAAGACATACTTAGCTAATTTAGCTCCAAGAAGAGGAGAAGAGGAGAAATGAAAAGAAGGAAGAAGAATAAGAAGAAGAAGAGAAGAAGAGAAGTAGAAGGAGAATAGGAAGAAGGCGGGGGAGAAGAAGAAGAGAAGAAGAAGATAAGAAGGAGAAGAAGATGGAGGGCTCCTTCTCCTTCTTCTCCTCCTTCTTCTTCACCTTCCTCTTCTCTCCTCCTTCATCTACTTCTTCTTCTCCTTCTTCTTCTGTTTTTCTTTTCTTCTTCTTCCCCTCCTCCTTCTCCTTCTCCTCCTCCTCCTCCTCCTCCTCCTCCTCCCCCTCCTGCTTCTTCTTCTGATTCTTCTCCTTCTTCTCTTCCTTCTTCAATTTAGCTTATTTTCCCCCAACAAAGATATACTTAGCTAATTATCCTCCAAAATGATATAATTATCTTAGTTAGGTATAAACATCATAAGAACCTTGGTTAGCTCATTAAAATGACTAATTAAGCTCCGAAAAGACATAAGAAGATCAAAATGGCATAAGAACCTTGGTTAGCTCATGAATATTATATACTTAGCTTGTTTTCCTCTAAAATGACATGATTAGCCCATTTAGCTACAAAAAGACATACTTAGCTAATTTAGCTCCAAGACGAGGAGAAGAGGAGAAATAAAAAGAGGGAAGAAGAAGAAGAAGAGAAGAAGAAGAGAAGAAGAAGAGAAGGATAACGAGAAGAAGAAGGAGGAGGAGAAGAAGAGGAGAAGAAGAAGATAAGAAGGAGAAAGAGACCTCCTTATTATCCTTCTTCTTCTCCTTCTAATTCCCTCCTCCTTCGTCTCTTCTTCTTTTCTTCTTCTTCTCCACCTCCTTCTCTTTCTCCTCCTCCTCATCCTCCTTCTTCTTCTTCTTTTTCTTCTCCTTCTTTTCTTCTTGCTTCTTCTCTTTCTTCTTGATATTAGCTTATTTTCCCCAACAAAGACATACTTAGCTAATTATCCTCCAAAATGACATAATTAGCTTAGTTAGGTAGAGACATCATTAGAACCTTGGTTAGCTCATTAAAATGAATAATTAAGCTCCAAAAAGACATAAAAAGCTCAAAACGGCATAAGAACCTTGGTTGGCTCATGAATATTATATACATAGCTTGTTTTCCTCTAAAATGAAATAATTAGCCCATTTAGCTCCAAAAAGACATACTTAGCTAATTTAGCTCTAAGAAGAGAAGAAGAGGAGAAATGAAAAGAAGGAAGAAGAAGAAGAGAATAAGAACAGAAGGAGAAGGAGAAGAAGAAGGAGGAGGAGGAGAAGAAGAAGAGAAGAAGAATAGAAGAAGGAGAAGGAGGAGGAGAAGGAGAAGCAACCCTCCTTCTTCTCCTTCTTCTTCTCTCCTCCTTCTCCTCCTTCTTCTTCTCCTCCTTCTTCTCTTCTTCTTTTCTTCTTCTTATCCTCCTCCTTCTCCTTCTCCTTCTCCTTCTCCTCCTCCTCCTTCTTCTTCTTGTTTTTCTTCTACTTCTTCTTCTCTTCTTGCTTCTTCTCTTTCTTCTTCAGTTTAGCTTATTTGTCATATATATGTTGTTGTTCTTGTTCTTCTGACTTTCTTATTCCATTTTGCAGATTGGATGTACTACATGCATGGAAGCTGGCATTGATGGAGTGCTTTAGTTCTAGTTTTCATTTGAGTTGATGAACAATGTGGAATTATATGTAAATGTATATATGGATGAACAGTATATGTGGAACTATATGTATATGTATATATATGGATGAAACTTTGTGCTATGAATATATGGATGAACAGTATATGTCGGCTGCCGTCTAACCATGTGTGCCGTCTTTTCGGAGCCAAAGACTGACGGCAAAGGTCTTTGCCGTCCGCTTCAGGAAGACTCACGGCAAAGAAGGTGATATGCCGTCGAAAGTAGTCGTAGGAACAATGTCGACAGGAGGCTGACGACAAAGACCTTTGCCGTCAGTGGATCACCTCTTTGCCGTCCATTATGGCAGACGGCAAAGAGTCTGATTCCTGTAGTGGATGTTGATGAAGACGATCACTGCGACGATGGTTCCCCCTGTGGCACTCCGGCACCACCACCAGAGAGGGGGAGTGAAAGCACAATTGCTCCCTAGGGTGGTTTTGATAATTGATCACAACATATGCATCATTGGACTAATGTGTTTTCCAAGTATATTTCAGAAAAGTTCAAAAGTTGCTATGGCTTAAGGTTTTGTGGAGATGCCCCTTGATGCAAGTAAGGAATAATATTGGCTCAAGCTTCAAGCTAGAAGACTCTTCATTTTATATTTCCAAGAAATCACATTTTGAGTCCATAGGAAACACAATACTATTAAAAGGAGGTGAGGTAGTAAAATGAACTAATTCCTCAAATGCTCAAAGTTAGCCACCAAAACACTGAGGCATTTTTCCCACATATCCACTCTATCAAGTTCCACATTCAAAAATTCGGTGTCACCAACATTTCCACATCGGACCCACCAAGTTTGAACCTCATACAGAACCCTAGCCGTTCCCACCAAATCGGTGCAACCGAAACTGCATTAGTGCTACCGAGTTTGGGTGACCAACATTCTATTGCCAAGATACACAAAATCGGAATTTTCGAGTTTGAGTATCGGTACCACCGATTTTGGCCATCTGACAGTTAGTCACCTTTTTGGTGCCACTGGGTTGTATATATCGGTCTCACCGAGATTCAAAATTTCACATCTTTAGTGCTAGTCGGTACCATCGAGTTTCCAACTTCGGTGTCACCGAGTTTGCTCTTTTGTGTGGAACGGTTGGATTTTGGCTGTTGTCTATATATACCGCTTCACCCAACTCTCATTCCTGGGACAAGCACTCTGAACACACGCTTCATTTCCAGGTCCATTTTTTGAGAAAGAACCACCTACTCATGTGTTCAAACCAAGATATTCCAATCCAATCATTTAAACTTGATCTCTAGCCTCCGCAAACTGCTTTCCACCAAATCAACCTCTCCTACCCATGCATATTCTGTGAGAGAGTGATTTTTGTTGAGAAGACTGTCTTTAGAAGCACAAGAGGAAGGAGTTCATTGATCTACCCCATCTATTACCTTTTGGAGGGTGGTTCCTCCTAGATTGGTTAGGTGTCGCTTGGGAGCCTCCTACTTCGTGTTGTGGAGTTGAACCAATATGGTTGTAAGGGAAAGGAGATCGCCTACTTCGTGAAGATCAACCGTGACTAAGGCTAGTCCTCCGTGGACGGAAGCCGTGGTGGGATAGACAATCCCGCTTCTTTGTGGACCCTGTGTAGGTGGAGCCCTCCGTGGAATATCGCGGCCATTACCCTCCGTAACATGGACATACGATAGCTCCACCTATCGGAACCATGCCAAACATTGTCGTGTCAACCTCATGCTTTTTATCTCCCTACCTTACTCCTCTATTTACACTTGCATGTTTACTTTCCGCTGCTATACTATTAGAACTACATATGTCGGGTGTACTTGACTTGTTATAACTATCTTAACTGCCTCTCAAGTAAAATTGGGAAAAGGAAAAAAAAATCTTGTCAAGTAGTCTAATCACCCCCCCTCTAGACATGCTTTTGATCCTATAGGGAGAGGGCATCCCCTTGTGCCTCCTCCTCCATGGCCTCCTCCCAAGGTGGGGAGAGGTTCTCCCTCTGGTCCTTGGCCTTCATGGTGATGATGGCCCCTCCGTCTTCCTCCTCCATGGTATCCGCTGATTGTGACCCCCTCCGACAGGGTGCCGGAGAGGGACAAGATTGGTTTATTTTCAGGGCATCGTGGCTCTAGGGGCTTGCAGTGGCGGAACTCCCGATCCAGGTTTATTTTCAGGGGTTTCTGTATTTATAAGAATATTTGGCGTTGGAATCACAAGCCAGGGGTCGCGCCCTGGTTGCTTGTGGCTGGCTCGGGACTCCTCTTCGGTATCTTCTTCCTCCATTATTTTTCATATTTTCCAAAAAAATTCTCCATAAATTTTCAGCCCATTCCGAGAACTTTTAATTCTGCACAAAAACAACACCATGGTAGCTGTGATGAAAACAGCGTCAATCCGGGTTAGTTCTAATACAAGCATACCAAAATCATATATAATTATTGTAAACATGGCATGAATACTTCATAAATTATAGCTACATTGGAGACGTATCAGCATCCCCAAGCTTCATAAATTATAGATACATTAGATACATTGGAGTAGGTAAATGATGAAAGAAAAAATTTATGAAGTGTGAATGCTAGCGTAGTGCATAAATTTGATTAATGATAGTTCCATACAATTTTTCTAGCATCACTATATATCATAAATAGTAACTCCTCTCATAAAACTTCTCATGATGAAGTAACAAGCTATTCACGTGTTAAAGTGTAGACCATAAAGTTTCTTGAAAACTAACAGACTATGCTTTCAGTCACCAAACAATTGCAATTCATCTTATTTTCAGGAAGGGTGTATGTAAGAGCTTTGATTTAGCAAATTTCACATACTCAACTATCATATAGTCTTCCATGATTATTTACACTCAAAGCATATTTTTAGAACAAATAGCATCCATCGAACACAGAGAAACATAGGGGCTTAAAGTTTTGCCTCCCAACTTATTTATCATATAGTTAATTTTCAATAATAATAATTCATGATAAAATATATTTGTATGGATACATAAGTTTGGATCTTCCCCCACCACATGATTCTTACCAACTAATACTTTGATGTTGGACTAAGAAGTTAACTCAACAAGAATAGTAAATAACATGAAAGTAAATGGATTGGTCCTTCGCAGAGGGAAGGAGTGATTTGCATATGTGTGAGCGCTCGAGATTTTAAAACAGAGAAGAATAATAATTTTGGGCAGTATGCTTTCATTGTCAACGTAACAACCAAGAGATCTCGGTATCTTCGATGATAGATGCATTGTAGGCGATTACCAAACAGAATGATATAGTTTTTACTCTCCCTCCACCAATCAATCACACTCAACGCCAAGCCGAATCCACGGGTGTCGTCCATACAAAAAACAATCCTCGGGGCATTTTGTTTCAATATATTTTGATTTTATTTCTGAAAATGGAGCTGGGCATCCCACCTAGCATGGAAGATACTGACAGCCCCTAGTCACTACATGAGCGATTCGGGCATACAAAACAGAATATTATTTGAACGTCTGGAGTTTGGCACATGCAAATTGAATGGCAAGTAAATACCACATATAGGTAGATATAGTGGACTCTCATGCCAAGAAACTGGGTTTAAGGTTTTTTGGATGCACCAGTAGTATCTTTACTTAGTACGAAGTGTTGACTAGCAAAAGGTTCTAAACAAGCACAACATGTTGCAGGATCGATAAAAATATAATTTCTATGCAAATATACCCAAACATAACTCAATAAGTTGTCTTCCTTATCCAACTTCAATTAATTTGCTCAAGCTTGAAAATAATTAATGGGTCTCACAATCATAGAAGATGTTCAAGATAATATATTTATATGTGGAATCTCTCTTTGTTAAGTATTATTTCATGAATTGTTCAAGTGACCAATGCAGTGTTTGCTAACTTTCAATAAATTTTACCACCTAAACTTCTTATATGTGAAGTCATTACTCCCCATGGTATAAGAATTTAAAACGTATATAATTTCAAATTTATGATATTCAATTCATTCAACTATTTACTCATAGGATGTAAGTGAAGCGTGGGAGTAAATGACAAAACTACTCCAAAACATATAAGTGAAGATCAATGAGTAGTCAAACAATTAAGTAGCGATGTGAGGACTTTCTCCCTCTCTCTCAGTAATGATTTTCATATATGATTATTTTATTTAAACGACAAGAAAAATAAAAATATCATTCCAAGAATAGGACGCGTCATGTGAACGAATAAAAATTTAGGATTAACATAGGCTAACCAATAGTTGACGGAGAGAGGTGGGATGAGTAGCATCCCCGAGCTTAGATGCTTTAGAGTTCTTGAAATACTTACTTGGGGTGCCTTGGGCATCCACAAGCTTGAGCTTTTGTAGCTCGCTCAATGCTCTCATATCATGGTTTCACCTATTCTCAAAAACTTCATCCACACAGAACTCGAAAGGAACTCGTGAGATAGGTTAGTACACACAATAATAACTCAACTCTTCATGTACTGCCAAGACAAGTTGTATTATAATTTGCAAACATATTCTACTATTTATTATCATTTCCACAATTTATATCTAACAATATAGGCTATGGAAACTATAGGATGTGTAGATAACAAAACTATGACAACAATCTGTCCAAACAGAACAGTATGTAGCAATTTATGAAAACTATGTACTTCTGTAACTAAAAAAAATTATGAAAAATTAGGACATGCTATAATATTTGTATGACAACACTGTGTAAAAATTTCAGAAAGTTTCCATGTTCGAGTAAAATATAAAAATCCAAACACTACAACAAGAGTTTCTGTTTTTACACAAAACATGTCAAACCATGCAATGCAAGCATCCTAATGCAATTCTTGGAACTTTTTTATTGAAAATAAAATAAATAGCACCTAAAAGAAATTAAAAAAAATAAAACACTATAGGAATCAGCTTCTTTGTCGTCTGCCAAAGCAGACGGAAAAGGGGTGTTCCACTGTCGGGAAAGGCCTTTGCCGTCACCCTCGTGTCCGCAAGACTTCTACAACTACCGTCGTCGGTAAAGGCCCTTCTTGTCCGTGTGCCTAGAAAAAGAAAACGAAAAAGGAGTTTGTCATCAGCGAGATGTGTGAGTAGACGACAAAGGTGTTTAGACAGCAGCCGACAGGAAACTACTCCGTTACGTGGCTAACGGAGTATTTGTCGCCTGCCTTCTTTAAGTTCTTTGCCGTGTGCCTTGTTTAAGCTCTTTGCCGTCAGCTTTTTTTAAACCTGCATCGTCTGCCTTCTTTAAACCTTTGTCGTCTTCCTTATTTGAAACCTTTGTCATATGCCTTCTTTACAACCTTTGTCATCTACCTTCTTTAAAACCTTTGCCATCTATTTTCCGGGGCAATAGACGACAAAGTAACCATATGGGCCAGCCGCCTGTTGCCCCAATTTGCACAGCTATCTGCCAAGTGGCCCCTTTGCCGTCTGCCAGCTGATGGCAAAGGCCTTTGCCATCAGCTGGCAGATGGCAAAGAGCCCATATTGTCACTGTTTTGTTTATTTTATGTTATTTCACAGCACATATATGATATATAGTTCACATCACATATATATAGTTCACAACACATATATGTTATACATATAAACTTCATCAATGCCATTTGTTCATTAATCACAACACATAGATCGAAAGAACTAACATACAAAGTTTTACACTTTTCATCCATATATACATACATATAGTTCCACATTGTTCATCAACTCAAATGAAAACAAAAACAAAAACACTCGATCAATCCCATCTTCCATGTAATTAATCTAATCTGCAAAATGAGAATAATAAAGTTAGAAGAAGAAGAAGAACAATATATGACATTTTTGAGCTTATTATGTCATTTTGGAGGAAAATAAGCAAAGTATATGACCTTTTTGAGCTAACCAAGGTTATTATGCCATTTTTGACCTAACTAAGCTAATTATGTCATTTTGATGAAAATAAGCTAACTATCTCACATTTATGATGTAACAAATGCTCTTATGCTATTTTTGACCTAACTAAGCTAATTATGTCATTTTAGAGGAAAACATGCTAAGTATATAGCATTTATGAGCTTACCAAGGTTCTTATGCCATTTTGAGATTATTATGTCATTTAGGAGGAAGATGCGCTAAGTTATGAGCTAACCAAGGTGCTTGTGATGTTTTTTACCTAACTGAGCTCATTATCTCATTTTGGAGCTAAATTAGCTATTTATGTCATTTTGGAGCTAAATTAGCTATTATGTCATTTTGGAGATAAATTAGCTAATTATGTCTTTGTTGGGTAAAATAAGGTAAGGAGAAGAAGAAAGAGGAGAAGAAAGAGGAGGAGGAGCACAAGAAGAAGAAGAAGAAGAAGAAGAAAAAGAAGAAGGAGAAGGAGAACAAGAAGAGGAAGAAGAAGAAGGAGAAGAAGGAGGAGGAGGAGGAGAAGAAGAAGAAGAAGAAGCAGAAGAAGAAGAAGAAGAAGAAGAAGAAGAAGAAACACACGAAGAGGAAGAGGATGATTACAATACTTTTCTTATTTTGAGCTTATTATGTCATTTAGGAGGAAGATACACTAAGCTATGAGCTAACCAAGGTTCTTGCGATGTTTTTTACGTAACTAAGGTAATTATGTCATTTTGGAGCTAAAGCAGCTAATTATGTCATTTTGGAGCTAAATGGGCTAATTATGTCATTTTGGAGCTAAATTGGCTAATTATGTCATTTTGGAGGATAATTAGCTAAGTATGTCTTTGTTGGGAAAATAAGCTAAGGAGAAAAATAAAGAGGAGAAGAAAGAGGAGAAGGAGAAGAAGAAGATGGAGAAGAAGAAGAAGAAGAAGAATAAGAAGGAGGAGGAGGAGATGAAGGAGGAGAAAAAGGACAAGGAGTAAGAGAAGAAGAAGAAGAACAAGAAGAGGAAGAGAATGATTACAATACTTTCCTTATTTTGAGCTTATTATCATTTAGGAGGAAGATACACTAAGTTATGAGCTAACAAAGGTTCTTGTGATGTTTTGTACCTAACTAAGCTAATTATGTCATTTTGGAGCTAACGTAGCTAATTATGTCATTTTGGAGCTAAATTAGCTAATTATGCCATTTTGGAGGATAATTAGGTAAGTAAGTCTTTGTTGGTAAAATAAACTAAAGAGAAGAAGAAAGAGGAGAAGAAAGAGGAGAAGGAGAAGAAGAAGAAGAAGAAGAAGAAGAAGAACGAGGAGGAGGAGGAGGAGGAGGAGAAGAAGAAGGATAAGGAGGAGAAGAAGAAGAGGAGGAGGAGGAAGAGAAAGAGGATGATTACAATACTTTTCTTATTTTGAGCTTATTATGTCATTTAGGAGGAAGATACGCTAAGTTCTGATCTAACCAAGGTTCTTGTGATGTTTTTACCAAACTAAGCTAATTATGTCATTTTGGAGCTAAAGTAGCTAATTAGGTCATTTTGGAGCTAAATTAGATAATTATGTCATAAATGAACTGGAGAAAACCTACCTCCATGGTCATCTAGGAGAGGCATCAGGGTTGCTTGGGCCGGTTGCGTTTGGAGACGATTGCCCTAGAGAAGGGTCATGCGATGGCGCTCGGGAGTTATTCTGAAGAAAAGATATTTTGCAATGTCTCGCTAGCATGATGGCACTCAAATGTTAATACTAGTTTATAATGACCATTGAAATGAATCTCACCGTGTCAACCACAAAAAATACGAGCATCGACGGAGGGGGCTGACCGGTCTTCTCGCACATAGACTCCACATTTGGTTTTGAAGAGTTGGTCATATTAGTTAGTAATGAGACAGACATTACACGCATAATTTGGTTAATCTAAAAAAGGAACTTGCCACAAGAAGGTCGTACATGGCAAGGTGACCCGCCTCATTCCGGGCCCTCTCCTGCTCCAACAACCGAGCCATGGTCTGGTCCCTCTCCTCAAGAGCATCCTGAAGAGCAGCCTGGTTCGCCACTCTCTCTTTCTGAAGAGCAGTCTGCAACACCATTTCTCTTTACTGAAAGTGCGTTATATCGACTAGAGGGGGTGAATAGGAGATTTTTAGAATTTCATCACTGAGGAAATTCGTTTTGAGGAAATTCCTCACTGATGACTAACTTGTAGCGGAAACAACAAAGGATCTGGGGTGCAAATTATACTTTCAGCAACTTCCTCAATGAGGATTATGAAAAACAGTTTGCACAGTACGCAGGCATAGAGTAGCAGGTGAGGATTAACTAGTGTGAAGAATTTGAGGTTGAGGAAATTCAGAGAAAGTCTTCAGCAAATTCTTCAAACAGAGACAATGAAAATCTTCAACATACAATATTGAGGAATTGAAAGAGTTGAAGAAATAGAACCCGGATCACAGTGAAGACAGTTATTGATGACCCAGTTCTAAGTTGTGACAGTCGTGCGTCTGGTTCGGAGCGGCTTGGTATTGAAGCCAAAGGACACACAGTCCCAGGACACACGGTCCCTACCGTATCTCCTTGAGCTAAGGACGCACGACCCTCGCTCGACACTCGTGGTAATTCTTCGGGGCATAGTTCCAAACCCTCACAAACTTGGTCACCCAGTAATCCACAATTGATTGCTCGATTGCTCTAGACCATGATGCCTAACCGTCTGGAGGATGCATAGTCCTCAAAGGTAAAAGGCTTCTGTTCCACATAGGAACAAATTTTTTAGTGATGCTCAATCACTTTTTTTTGTTTGTGGTTTGGTGTTTGGGGTATTTCCTCACTAATGATTTGCTCTCGAACTCTTTGAGGAATTTGGGATGCTCTAAATGAGTAGTATCAGTTTCTTGCGGAGCAGCCAACCAGCTAATGGTTGTGGGGGTGGCTATTTATAGCCTGGGAGCATCCCGACATGATTTGACATTAATGCCCTTAAATAATATGACCATTGGTGTGGATAAGATCGGTGATGTGGCGTGAATTGCGGCAACGGTCGGGACCCTCAACTGTGACAGTCATCATGTCTCTCATATTCCTCACTTGAGGCTTTTGTTAGGATTAGGCTTGGGTTGAGCACCATGAGGAAATTCATTCCGAAGTGTTACCTCGACCCCCTTTAACAGTACGGTGTTCCTATGACTCAAGAGTGAAGAAAATGAAACATAAAGAATAAATCTTCACGCTTCATAGTCTTCGGATCATTTTTCTTTAGAACACACTGAATTCCTCATCTTCAATATCTTCATGAGGAATATCAATTTCATCGCAATTTATTCGCGATCAAAGTCTTGAGCAGAAGACCAATTTCTTCAGCCGAAGATATACATTTTTAGGGGCCGATATTCATCGTATATTAAAAACTCCTCAGCGACTTATAGATCATGTGTACACTCATGAACACATTAGCTACTTAACCTATAAGTGTTCAAACCACCAAAATCACTAAGGGGCACTAGATGCACTTACAATCTCCCCCTTTTTGGTGGTTGATGACAATTAGGTTAAGTCTTCAACGGGGATGAAAATATGAAGTGTAAATACTCATTTGGGGAATTTGAAATCAAGATACAGAGAGACTCCCCCTGAAGATGTGGATATCTTGAGGATTTTGCTTTTCACAGCAAATGCACATTGATGATTTATATCATGGAGATCTCCCCGTGAGTCTTGTAAATCATGCATACATATGACATACAATATGAAGAATTTGAGAATGCACGATGAGAAATGGTATCTGACGAATTTCAACATGCGTGCATTAATATTTTGAGGAATAACCATGCGAAGAAAAACGTTCAAAAAGCGTCAGATTACCATCGGGCTTAAGTTACAACTCATCACATAGAACACTTCAGAAGAACCCGGAGTTTGTAACTTAATAAAGTTCATAAGCCCCAAAATATATCCCGCGTGAAGACTAACTCTCAGATTTCTCCCCCTTTGTCATCAAGTGACGAAAAGGGACAAAACTAAGGACTAACGCCCCTTGAACACTTTCACTTCTTGGCTGATGAAGAAGACGCGTGAGGATTCTTGGCGACGGGCTTCCTCCTTGGGCCAGTAACAGTGTCTTCTGGTTCTTCATCAGATTCTGCAGAGCTGAATGAAGAAAAAGAGATGTCCTCAAGATCTGGAACTAGAATTAGCTTGAATTTCTTCTTGGGAGGCCACGACCAGTCGAAGTCCTGAGTAAACTCCAATTCATCAAGTTCTTCTTGAGTCTTCAGATGAGCCAGAGTGGCCCAGGTGCGATCAAAAACCTCATGAAGATAGTAGTGATTTTTCTTCACTGCATTCTGAGTCTCATTGAGGGTTTTCACAATGGCACTAAATTGACGTTTGACCCATTTGTGAGTGCGATCGACCTTATGATGAAGACTGAGGAGTAGTTCTCGGTTAGTCATCACCCTTGTGGCAACAGGGCTATGCGGCTCGTGAGCTTCAGTGTCATCCCATGAAGAGTATGCATCTGGTTCACGAAACTGGACACCAAGGGTCCGACTTCCTTCATCGATAACATATTTTCCTTTTTCTTCAACAGGCTCAAAAGTCTTCTTATTGACTCTGATAGGAGGCATATATCCAATGTGATTGTTGAAATCGGCATGATAGTTGATGCCTGACCTGTGTCTGATGAATCTCATGATCCATGGAGCGTAATTCTTCGGGTCGAAGGGTGACATAGCATTCTCAGCCACAGTCCTCGGGAAGAAGTCGTGAAGGTTTATTGGGATGCCATGAATGATGTTGAACAGGACATTCTTCATGATGCCTACAACATCTTCTTCATCATCATGGCCCTTAATTGGAGCGATAACACTACACAGAATCCTGTAGACAGTCCTAGGTTCATACTTCAAGTCTTAAACCAGAAAAATCGTTCTTGGTGGTTGACCCTTGGCCAAAGGTTTCATGAGGACTTCCATCAGTTTGTTCGGAAACTCTCATTCATCATACATGATCACAGCTTGTTCTAAGGGAATTGAAACCGGAAGCACTCGTGGCAGCACAGTAGCAAGGGCTTTGTAATGTCTGTGCTGTGTCATCCAGTCCAACACCCAAGTGTTGATATCCTTCGGGTGTCCAGAGAATGATATCACTGTTCCAATCACAGATATCAGTGCAGAGAGGCAGCAGTCGGGCTTCATGAAGCACGTTGAGGACTGGGGTGAAGCCAGGAATTTCTTCCAACTGAACATGGGGAATATGCATGTGCTGAAATATTTTGTCTCTTCCACAGAGCACAGAGCCATACTAGTTGAGCTGAGTCCTTGTCCAAAACTTCATGCGTCGATGAAATACATCCATTGCTCATAAAATGCTTCCTTCTGAAACTTTGGCCTCTTTGAAAAAGGCTGATTTTGCATTAGCTGAAGATTATGCTGCTTTTGTTGAGGAGATACTATCATTGATGTCTAAGTGTTGACCACAACAATAGAAGTTTCACTATTGGGTGAAGGAGCATTTTCTTCAGCATGTTCCTCAGGTTGAGGATTTTCTTCAGGTTGAGGGTTTTCCTCTGGTTGAGGATTTTCCTCCGGTTGAGGATTTTCCTCGGGTTGAGGATGTTCCTCAGCTTGAGGAATTTGCTTGGTGGACGAGGAACAATATTTAGCTGTTGCAGCTGATCCTTGAGCAGGTTCATTAGACGTCTTGTGAGGAATGAAGGACTGAGGAATATGATCAATTTGTATTTCCTAATCCATGGTTTCTTCAGAATCAGCATCTTTCATTTCCTCATCAATCGGAATTCCCTCATCTTCTTCTAGAATGACATAGTCAATTCCGAAGGGAATCAAAGTATATGATGGAGCTATCTTTAGAAGCACAACATCCAGTGGAGCAGTTTCATCAAGTGTTTTGACGCGCTTGGCATCTGATGATTCTGGAGTAAATGAAGCTTTTCTTTTCTTCGCTTCTTTCTTAGCAGCCTTGGTTTTCTTCACGTCTGATGCAGACGGAACCATTTTCTTCACCGTTGAGTATTGAGGTGAAGGTATTTTCTCTTTAGGAGCTGGTGCAGTATCAGTCGTGGCAGTTTCCTCAGTTGGAGCATTTTCTTCAGCTAGAGCAGATTCATCAGCTGGAGTGCCTAGAGGTATTTCCTCAATTAGAGGTTCATTAGCTCGACTATCTTGAGGCATTTCCTCAGCAGGAGATTCTTCTTCTTCACCTTCCTCAGTGAGGTGAGCAGAATAGCTGGGCTCTGGCTGCTTTGGGTTTGCAGGAGGAGCAACCTTCTTGTTATATTCATCAACTGCATTGGTTGCAAACTTGATGAAATTTGACTTGAGACTTTGACGATCAGATAGTTTCGTGTACTTGTTGGTCAAAGTCTTCAGTTCAGCATGGGTAGAAACAAGATCATCAAGCGACAGGTTGAGGAGATTCTGCCTGAGGAACTTCTCCTTCTTCAGTTTTGCAGCCTTTGCTTGCTTGGCTTGCGTCTCTTTCCATTTGGCCTCATTGATGAATGTGGCCACCATATGGCTGATAACTGGGGGAAGTTTCAAGTCATCAATGGGTGTGTTTGGATCATCATACCAGACATTGATGTAGTCCAATAGGACCTTTGGGTCTATGTCAAGAGGAATAGCGCTGCCTGAGGCTTGTGCGACACGTTCCTACTTGTTTCTGATGATGACTAGAAGAGTTTCATCATCAAATTCATCACTTCCTTCTGATGCAGAAGGGACTCTGATGACTTTTCTTGGGCTGGGTCTGATGCCTCTTCCAACAGTCATTTTAGTCTTCAAGGGTGTTGGTGAAGACTTTGTCTCTGAGCTCGTGGGAGATGGTACAGAGGAGCTGGAATGAGCAGGTTGTTGCTAGACAATCTTCTTGTGTTCAGGCTTTGAAGCCTATGTAATTGTTGAGGGTTTTGGCGCAGGCGCAGCCTTCTGAAGCAATTGCTCTTTAGGCTTTGCAGCCTTTGGTTTTTGTGGCACAGTCTTCACTTGAGGAATAGTTGTACCCGAAGCTTCAGCAGCAGAAGAGGTGGCTGAAGTGGCAGCAACAGATTCCTTATTGAATTTCCTCACTGCAGCTTCTGCTTTCTTCTGAAGCTTAGACAAGTGTTTGTCTTTTTCCTCAGGATAATCATCAATAGTTTTGATGCTTGAGGGATGTGCTACTTGATGATCACCAAGAGGAGGCTTTTGCAAGGTGGCTTGAGGGCGAATTTCTTCGCATACTTGGGAGTGACGAAGTGATATTCCTTCCATTCCTTAGTCCACCTGCGTTTTATCCTTTGAAGCCTGATTTTACTTTTCGCCATAGGTTCTTGCTAATCTGGCGTACAATAGTCAAGGTATATATCCTCAGGGGTATAAATTGCAGTGTTCTATTCCAGTTTCTTTCAACCCTTTTGCTTTCTGTCATCTTCCATTTTCTTCAGCTGAGTCTTTTGCTGAGGAATTTGCACTTTTGAGGATTCTGATGACACTGGCAAAGTTTCTTTGAGGAATGCTGCAAATGAGTTAAGTTGATGAGAACCTAGAGATTCATCAACTGATATTTTGTACCTGTGAAGAGAGTATGGGTGCGAGGAATTTGGAGAGGTCATATCCGTTCTCAGATTTGAAAAAATTCAAATTTTAAAAGTTGAGGAATTTGACCAGTGGGTTGAGGAATTTGTCTAAGCACTCTGATCTTGGGTTCCAGAGTTGTGCAGATTCGAAAATTTGCACAATTGAGGAATCACGTGGAGAATTTTAGTGGCTTAGTGAAATTCATCAAGTATTTGACGAATAGAGTGTGCGAAGCTGATAGACACTGAGGAAAAACAGATTTCTCGAATCTAAGGTAAAATAGTAGATCGAAAGGGACAGTAAAAATAGGATTTTATTTACCCTATATGGCAAGCACGAAGAACAGAGGCAGCAAGAGTAGATGCTCTTCGGTTCGAGTCCGCTGTGCCCTAACTTGGCGGCAGAAGACAGCTACGGCAGCGGCAGATGTAGATGTTCCGCTTCCGGCGTGAGTTCGGTGTCGGAGAGGTCGAGGCAGTGAAGCTGTTCCTCGCCGGCGACGAGTTTGCTAGCGGTGGCGCTATGTTTTGTGCTTGAGGCAGAGAGAACGACGGTAGAACGAAGATTTTGAATAGAAGAGGTAAGGACGTATTTATAGCTCACGTGAAAACGGTCCGGCCAATACTTTCGGACCGAACTGCCCTTGCACATTCGTCTCCGCATGACACGTGTAGCCTGATATTAAAGCGGTGGAGATCATGCTTATGTGATCATGGGAAGTGGGGTTCATTTACTGTGCAACAATATAAAAATTATTTTTGAAGATTTGAGGATTTCGTTACCAAATCCTCAGCTGATAAGGACACAGTGAGGATTTTGAACAAAAGTTTCAAGTAGAACGCATATGAAGAATTGAATAGACTGGGTGAGTATAGCATAGAGGGGAGTAGGGTCCAATCACATTTACTTAGATGAAATATCAAGTTGAAGAAATAGCTATAAATGAATATTGTTGAGGACTTTGAAATCACCGTCTATATATATATACATATATATATATATATATATATATATATATATATATATATATATATATAGGCAAATGAAAATCATCAAGTGTTTTGAAGATTTTGAAAAACTTAAGGATTTTGTGACAAAGCGTCAGGTTGATGAATTTCAACTTTGAGGAAAAACAACTTGAAGAATTTCAAAGTTGGTTGGTGGCGTGACCCACCATATAAGAATGATGATTTCAGGCGCCGCGTACAATTGTCGTAGGGCCCTGAGAACCAAATTCTTCATTAATTTCCTCACACTAAGAGTGATATTCTTCATTGATTAAAGAAAATTGATTCTTTGTGTGTTGCACATCTATGTCATCAATTTTGCATAAGTGTTAGGATGTGTGCATGTTTTTACAAAACATTTGAAGATTCTAACATATTTAGCTCACACCGCAACTTGCAAAACCTTTTCTCATCCAAGGGCTTAGTGAAGATATCAGCTAGTTGATCGTCAGTCTTCACATGGTCAATGATGATATTGCCCTTGAGGACATGGTCCCGATGAAAATGATGATGAATCTGGATGTGCTTAGTCTTCGAGTGTTGTACTGGGTTGTAGGTGATCTTGATTGCACTCTCATTGTCACGGTAGAGGGGCACATTCTTCATGTTGATGTCATAGTCCTTGAGGGTTTGGTTCATCCATAGCAATTGAGCACAACATGATCCAGCAGCAATGTACTCAGCTTCGGCAGTGGAGAGAGAAACGCAGTTCTAATTCTTTGAGGACTAGCAGACTAATGATCTTCCGAGGAAATGACAAGTGCCAGAAGTTGACTTGCGATCCACACAGTCACCAGCATAGTCAGAATCAGAATATCCCACAAGATGAAGATTTGAGCCCTTGGGGTACCATAATCCTAGTGTTGGTGTGTGAGCTAAGTATCGAAGAATATGCTTCACAGCCTTATGGTTTGATTCCTTCGGTTTTGCTTGAAAATGTGCACACATGCAAACACTAAGCATTATATATGGCCTAGATGCACATAAATACAATAAAGAGCCAATCATTATGCGATATTCTTTACCATTTTCGTCAGTGCAGAGGTCGCCGTTGGTAGGCATGGGAGTCTTGGCGCCTTTGCATTCATGCATGTTGAATTTCCTCAGAACATCTTTGAGGTATTTCTCCTGTGATATGAAGATGCCATTGCGTTGTTGATGAATTTGAAGACCTAAGAAGAATTCCAACTCCGTCATCATAGACATCTCATATTCTTCACTCATCATGTAAGCAAATTCATCGCTGTAACGTTTGTCAGTACAGCCAAATATGATGTCATCGACATATATTTGACACACAAATAGTTCATTGTCATAGGATTATGTGAAGAGAGTTGGATCGAGTGAACCAGGTTTGAAGCCTTTCTTCATGAGGAATTCCTTCAATGTATCGTACCACGCCCAAGGGTCTTGCTTGAGACCATAAAGGGCCTTTTTGAGTCTGAAGACTTTGTCTAGATTCCTCGGATCCTCAAAACCTGGGGGCTGAGCAACATATACTTCTTCCTCAAGCTTACCATTCAGGAATGCACTTTTCACATTCATTTGATATAAGGTAATGTTATGATGATTAGCATAAGCAAGTAGTATTCGAATAGCTTCAGGACAAGCAACAGGTGCAAAAGTTTCATCGAAGTAAATTCCTTCAACCTTTGTGTAGCCTTGGGCTACAAGTCGTGCCTTATTCCTCAGCACTTGACCATCCTCATCTCGCTTGTTTCGGAAAATCCACATGGTGCCGATGATATTGTGCTTGTGAGGATCTGGTCGTTTGACGAGCTCCCATACGTCATTTAGCTTGAATTGAAGAAGCTCATCTTGCATGGCTTAAATCCACTCAAGTTCCATGAAAGCCTCAACAACTTTTGAAGGCTCTGTGATAGACACAAAAGAGAATGCCCGCAAAATTTAACTAAGTGTAAAGCTTTTGAGCGAGTGAGAGGACCTGGCGCGTTGATGTCATCGAGGATTTTGTCAAGTTCTACTTCATTTGCAATCCTCGGATGAGCTTGTTGAGGATTTCGTCTCGGTGAGGAATTTGTTTTGGAGCAATTTCCTCACGAGCATCTTCTTGATTTTCATCGGTATTGGGATTGATTTCTTCAGAAATTTCTTCAGTAGGAACAATGTCTTTAGTAGCTTTGAGCTTGATTGCTTCCTCGGGAGACAATTTATCTGGATCAGGAGGCAATTGCTCTCTTTGCGAGCCATTAGTTTCATCAAACCGCACATCTATAGTTTCAACAACCTTTTTGTGATAGTTGTTGAAGACTCTGTAGGTGTGCGAGTCCTTTCCTTAACCAAGCATAAAACCCTCATGTGCCTTAGGTGCAAATTTTGAGCTATGGTGAGGATCTCTAATCCAGCATTTTGCACCGAAGACTTTGAAATAAATTACATTGGGTTACTTGTCAGTGAGAAGTTCATATGAGGTTTTCTTGAGGAATTTGTGAAGATATACCTCGTTGATGATATGGCAAGCAGTGTTGATTGCTTTAGGACAGAAACGACAAGGAGTCTGATATTCTTCAAGCATGGTCCATGCCATTTCAATCAGAGTCCTGTTCTTTCTCTCGACAATGCCATTCTGTTGAGGAGCATAAGGAGCAGACAATTCGTGAGTAATAACAAGTTCATCAAGACAAGATAAGCGATGGCGTCTCCCATCTCCCACCTCCCACCGCGGCGACCCAATGGCGATCTGGAACTCTAGCCGGCGTATCCTCCATCCTCGCCTCTCCTCTGCTCAGGTGAACCTTCCCGACCCTCCTCTCGTGGTCGTGCATGGCTTGCATGGGTGGTTCTACGTTGGATCTGGATTTTTCGCACAGTCGTGTATTACGGTGCACCCTATGAAGCACCGCCGCCCTTTCATCATGGTGATTTCCTTTGGTCGTCATGTGTTCCGTCTGTCGACTGACATAGTTGCCGCAGCTCTGGAATCAGTGATTGGAGGATCGGCTATTGAGTTTCGTGTCTCTCAAGTCATAGATTCGGTTTTCTCATTCAAAGTCTCCTGCATGCAAGTTGGTTTTCATATTCTGGATTTACGTTCTTTCAAGTGTTCAAGTTTTAAGTGTTGCTTCCATCTATGGGGACATGGAGGTCCTAATTGGCATCGGGAATTTGCTCTGTGGAAGAAGCAATGCGATGTTGAATGGATCATTGTGAGTCCTTCTAAGAGGAGAGCATCTTTAGGTCTGATGGCCATGCATTCCAGACCCCTCAAGTCTTCACTTAAATCTGGATCTTCTGTTCGTAAGAAGCTGGCTTTTGCATCCCTTCAGCAATATGAGGTTTGCAACGGATACAGATATCCTGTTTCCCATGATGAGCTCGTCACGCTTGAACAGGCTGGTTATTCGGTGCCTTCTCCTGAACGTGTAATCATCTCAGCACCACCGCCGGCGAAACTCCGGTGGACGACAGCCACGCCGCATATTACGTTTGGGACAGTTTCTCGCCAAGTTTCATCTCCCGGATCTCCCGCCGATGATTTTCAAATTGCCAAATTAATCGGAACTTCTCCCGTGCAACAAGGCGCTACATCTGATCCCGCCGAGATTCATGGTATTTTGAATGATGAGAATCAATTTTCGGTGGCAAGTTTGGATTCTGGGCCTATCTCCACTCTCATTAATGAGTCTGCTGAGGTTACCTCTCTCTCTGGGACCGACCCTAATCACTCAATGGATATTCCCTCCTCTCAGGAGGCCCATTTGGCCTTTGACGAACTCATTAATACCATGGTTGAGGATATCTTTTCTTGCTCAATTTGCAACGCTCGGGGACATCTAGCTGCGAACTGCCCGGCTTCGCCTGGATGCGCTGAGAACACGGTGGGCCACGCACGATCTAGAGGGGCCTCTTTTATGCGTAATAATTGTCTTACTTGGAACTGTAAGAGACCCACCACCTCCCCTGTCGCTGATATCTCGGGAACTGCTGATACTCTCGGCGAAACAGCAACCCCTGTGACACAGTTCCGTCCTGTCTCGTCGCCGTCGCCTCCTCGAACTCCCTCTGAGACGCCACCGGTCACTCCGCCACCGCCTCCCGCAAGGGCGAACTTTGAGCTTGATCCTGAGTTCTTCCTCCCACCTGGCCACAATATCATCGATGGAGGTCCCGACCGGCAGCCTCGGACCTACACCACGCCTACGGTCCCCATCACCAGACGTCATGAGTGCTTTGTCATCGCTGACGTCCACCCAGCACCACCGGCTGACAACGTGATTCAGGTACGGCAAGAAGTTGCTGCTCTTCTTCTTCACCAAGGGTTGCATGTTCGGTCTGCCCAACCTTGGATTGAGGGTGTTGGATTGTTTGAGCTCCGAGATGCGGCAGAAAGCTATGCTGCAGTCCACATGCTTCCGCAGGAAGTTGCTCAAAACTCTGTCAAGCGTTTCCTGCGTCACGATCAGGGTCTTGGTTTCCGTGGCCAAGAGGGTTTTCCTCAGGGCTGTCTCATGCTTTTGGGGGTCCCGCTCGACTTCCGTAATACTGAAGATCTCCGGGCCGCTGTCAATACCTTTGGGGAGTTTCACCATTGGGTCAGTGATGATCCTTACCTCGTTCGCTCTATTGTGTTTGCTGCATTCCGAGATAACCGGCTGGTCCCTCGCAGTATCAACTTCTCTGAATATGCTGATTGGGGTGGCGCCAAGGTTTCCTGGTCTACTCCGGTATATATCCTGGGTGCGGCGGCTACTGAGATTCTGCCTAATGATGAGGATCCCATGCCCCTCAATGGCAACCCTCATCCGCTTCCTGGACATCTTGTTCATGATAATCTGCAATTTGCTGTGCCCCCATATCCTGCGCTGGGTTGGAATGCGGTACCGCTGGCGCCTGGAGACCCAGGGCCTGCTGCTGGTGCTGCTGATAACGGAGGCTGGGGTCAGCCGCCTGCTGCTGATGATGACGGAGGTTGGGGTCAGCCGCCTGCTGCCGCTGCTGGAGGAGGATGGGAACCTGAAGCGGCCCCGGAAGCACCTGTTGCTGATCCTGTTCAGGATCAAGAGTCTATGGTGATTGATTAACCGAGTCCTTCTTCCTCGGATTCGGTTCATGAGCTCATGGACCTTGACCCTCAGCCGCAGGGTGACATGGAGGGGGAACCTGCTGCTCAAGAACCACTGCTGGCTAATCCTGATGCCCCCGATGCTGACATGCCAATGGCTGCCCCGGACAATGATGCTGAGCCAGAGGAAGATGTGCCTGTGATGGAATAGGCGCATGATGACAATCCTGTAGCAATTGTTCTCTACAAACCCCCCCCCTCATTCAGACTGATAACATCTTTGATGGGGCTGCTAGGGTTGTGCATGGGCCTCCTCTGCCGCCTGTGATGTCCTGGGCATGCACCTTTGATGCTCTTATGGGAGCTGCTACTGCTATGCACGTACCTCGTCAACTACAGATGCCAATTCTGGATCCCATTATGATCCCCAAGCGATCCTGGGCATTGGCATTCGACACTGATGCTCTAGAACCTTCTCTATCAGAGCCTGCTAGTACCTCTATCTCAATGCAGGAGGTAATCCCTCTTAGTCCTTCTTCATCTACAGAGGACTTATCTTTTCGTTTTCCTGCTCCATCCAATAAGGGGACCCGCAAGAAGGCCACTCTAGTGGTTGACTCCTCGGTCCGTCGGTGTACTCGCGGCTCCATCAAGGGAGACGGCTTCAAGCCAATTCTGCAGGAGCTGTCGGCGCATGTCCCCAAGAAGAGGAAGCCCAAGGCCAAGCCAATGCCCTCTACATCGCAGGAGACTGAGGATGTTCAAATACCTCCTTCCACTCCTATCCCAGTGATTCAGGAGGTGGGACAGTCACTCGGCATAGCTCCTGAGAAGCTCACGGTGGATCGACTTATGGAAGATCCTGCTGATTCTGCGCCATCGTCTTCTGATGTTTAATCCATCTATGTTTATCTGTTATTGTACTGGCTCTATGTACTGTCAAACTTCTGCTTGCGCTGTCTTTTGGTTTTTGGAACCCTGGTTGCACTGGCTATTACATGGCCTTGCTTTTGCTATATATATATGATCTGCAATGGATAGTCGTTCAACGAGAAGTTGGCGTGTGCTGTGTTGGAATGTGCGTGGCCTAAATTCGGATCATAGGCAGCGGGCGATCCGTAACAAGATTGATGAGAGCCTAGCTGTTGTGGTCTGCTTAAAGGAAACAAAAATGCAGTCAATAGAGTTTCGTGAAGTTAAAGGTTTCCGCCCCAAACGCTTTGATCAGTTTGCTTACTTCCTTCCAAGGGTGCATCAGGAGGGCTTATCACCCTTTGGAACTCATCCATTCTTACTGGTTAATTAGTGGAATGCACACCCTACGGATTGATCATCTCCTTTACCTCAAATCACACGGGTGAGTCATGGACTTTAGTTAATGTCTATGGGCCATGTCAAGGAGAGGCCCGTGATCTTTTTGTTAGCTGGCTTTACAATCTTAATATTCCCACTGGGCTAATTGGTTGCTTCTTGGAGATTTTAATTTCATTAGATCTCCTGACAACAGAAACCTTCCTGGGGCTGATGTGAATGACATGTTCATCTTCAATGAAATTAATGGGCATCTGGGATTGCTGGAACTACCCATTAAAGGCAGATCTTACACTTGGTCCAATATGCAGGATTCCCCTCTTCTGGAGCAGCTTGACTGGTTTTTTACATCAGTCAACTGGATCTCCTCATATCCTCTTACTCAAGTGCTACCCCTGGCAAAGACTGCTTCTAATCATGTTCCCTGTGTGGTCAATTTAACACTTCCATCCCTAAATGCAACCTATTTCGCTTTGAAAACTACTGGGTTGAAATGGAAGGCTTCATGGAATTTGTACAGCATTCTTGGCTCATTCCTTCAAGGAAGACACACATTACTGCTGTTATTATGGATAAGATGAAGCATCTTCGGCAGGCTTTGAAAAAATGGCAGACATCTCTGTCACAGTTAAAAAAATTATTTTCAGATGTAATCAAGTGGTGCTATGTTTGGATGAGCTTGAGGAGTTGAGGTCACTTTCCAGACGAGAAGCTAATCTCAGGAAAATTGTCAAATTACATTTGTAACATATTCTGCATCTTCTGTGCTTGTACTGGAAGAAGAGAGCCACTATCAGATTTGTTAAGGTTGGTGAGGAAAACACTAAATTCTTCCATGCTATGGCCACTGAGAGATATAGGAGGAATTCCATTGCATCTCTCAAGTTAAATGATGGTTCTACCATCTCTGATCATGATCAAATTGCTGTATGTTTTTGGGCATCTTTTAAGGATAGAATGGGAACTTCTCTTGGCATTAACATGGCATTTGATTTACAATCCATGCTGACTGAGGTGGAGGGTCTAGACATTCACACAGAACCTTTTTCCAAGTCTGAAATGGACAAGACTGTTCAGGATATGCCCATTGACAAAGCTCCAGGGCCTGATGGTTTCAATGGTGTTTTCTTCAAGAAATGCTGGCACATTATCTCCCCTGAGTTTTACCAGCTTGCTGCTGATTTCCATGCTGGACAGACCCAGCTTGTGAACATGAATTCATCCTATATTACACTGATTCCAAAGAAGAGATCACCTGAACATGTGGGAGATTACAGACCAATATCACTTACTGGAATGGTCACAAATTTTTGTCCAAAATGCTTGCTAACAGGCTTCAGTTGCAGATTGTGAAGTGTCTTCACAAGAACCAGTATGGTTTTATCAAATCTAGAACCATTCAAGATTGTGTGGGATGGACTCTAGAGTACCTGCACGAATGTCATCAATCCAAGAAGCCTATAGTTATTCTTAAGCTGGATTTTGAAAAGGCATTTGATTCTGTGGAACATGAGTTCATGTTCTAGATTCTAAAGCACAAGGGTTTCAATGACAAATGGATCCTTTGGGTTAGGCAACTCATAACTTCTGGATCATCTTCAGTTCTGATCAATGGTGTGCCTGGAAAGAAGTTCATGTGCAAGAAAGGTGTCAGGCAGGGAGATCCTATGTCTCCACTGCTTTTTGCTATTTCTGCTGATTTTTTACAAACTCTCGTTAACCAACTGCTGGTGGATAGGCTGATACAGCTGCCTATACCTTGTCATGATAAGGATTACCCTATTGTGCAATATGCTGATGATACTCTTATCATCTTACCTGCTGATAAATCCCAGTTATTGACGTTCAAGAAAATGCTCTTGCTTTTCTCCCAGTCCAGTGGACTACAGGTGAATTACCACAAATCTGCACTTCTACCTGTTAACACTTCTCCTCAGCATCTACAGGATCTGGCAGGCTCCATTGGTTGCAGAGTGGGATCATTACCCTTCACATATCTTGGCCTTCCTATTGGGACAACTAAACCAAGAATCATTGATCTCATGCCTCTGGTTGATAACATGGAAAGAAGACTCAGTGCTAGTTCATGTTTTCTTGCTCAGGGGGGAAGGCTGCAGTATTTAAACTCAGCCGTGTCTTCTGTACCTATCTTCTTTCTATGCAGTCTGGATATCCCACCAGGTATACTGAAGCAGTTGGAGAGGATTGAAAGGCAATGTCTATGGAGAAGAAATGGGAATGATCATGCACTCTCTCTTGCTGCTTGGCCTCTGGTGTGCAGGCCTAAAAATAAAGGGGGGCTAGGGATTATGAACCTAGCAGTACAGAATGAAGCACTCCTGCTCAAACATGCTGATAAGTTCCTCAATCATGCTGACATCCCTTGGGTTCATCTGATTTGGAACACTTATTATCATAACACTGTACCTCAGGGAACTGCTCTTTGTGGTTCCTTTTGGTGGAAGTATATCTGTAAACGGCTTGACAAATTCAGATCAGTTACATATGTTCTGCCAAACAAGGGTGATTCCTTTCTGTTTTGGTCTGACTTCTGGTTGATTGGAAACTCCATTATGCCACTGGCGGCCAGATTCCAAAGACTGTTCTCTTTTGTCGCTGACCCTTTCTGCACAGCTCAAGAGGTCTTTACTGCCTTTTATGATGACAACATGCTCTCCATGTTTCACTTACCACTGTCTGCTCAAGCTTATCAGGAACTGCTTTCGGTCCAATCTTTGCTTCAGGACCTGGATCTTAATCATCAGGCCTCTGACAGATGGGTATGGGGAAAGGATGCTAAGGTCTACACAGCCAAGAGATACTATGCTCATCTTCAGAGCAGCATTGTACCAAACCCTTTACTTAACTGGATCTGGAGAAGCTGCTGTATTATGAAGATTAAGATGTTTGCCTGGATGCTTATCATGGACAGGCTAAACACTCAAGATATGCTAGAACGGCGTCACTAGAAGGTCTCTGATTCCAACCTTTGTGTTCTATGCCACGCTCGAGTCAAGGAGGTCAGAGATCATTTATTCTTCAACTGTCTTTTCAGTACCAGGGTCTAGAATTACCTGCAGATCACATGGCAGGGTTTATCTATGTGGAGTGCTGCTGTTGCGGCTAGAAAGGACTTCCATAACCCTTTCTTTGCTGAGGTGGTTTTCACTGCATGTTGGAACATCTGGATTATCAGAAATGCAAAGGTCTTCAACCAGGAGCAGCCAAAGTTCAGAAAATAGAGATCTGGATTCATTCATGACATTTCTGTGTTAGCTCATAGAATTAAGGCTAGGTTCAGGGATGATCTCCTTAAATGGATTTCCTTTTTGCCTCCTTGAGGTTTGTAATCCTTTGCTCTTCTTCCCCTTGTACATTCTAAATCTCCTCTTGTACATACTGCTCCCATTTATGAGAATAAAGGAAAATGGATGTGGGGGCTTTTCCCTACAGTAGCCGGTCAAAAGAAAAGTTCATCAAGATAAGCATCAAGACCGGTGTTTTTGAATTCTGTCCCATTATCACTCCTGATGTGCTTGATCTTGACGCCGAAGTTCGTCGAGGCCGTTGAGGAAAATCGTTTGAAGACTTCGTGCACTTCAGTTTTATACAAAATGATATGCACCCAAGTGTATCTGGAATAATCATCAACTATGATAAAGCCGTATAAAGAAGATGCATTTGTTAGAGTGGCATAATGAGTAGGTCCAAATAGATCCATGTGAAGCAATTCATATGGACGAGTAGTGGTCATGATAGTCTTCGAGGGGTGTTTGGATTTGGTCATTTTTCCAGATTCACAAGCACCGCAGGGTTGGTCCTTGAGGAATTTTACTGATTCGATGCCAATGACATGCTTCTTCTTCGCCAGCGTGTGCAAATTCCTCATGCCTGCATGGCCAAGTCTTCGATGCCATAGCCAGTCTTCTGAGGTTTTTGCTAGTAAGCATGTGGCTGGTTGAGGACCTGTAGAGAAATCAACAATGTACAAATCCCCTCTTCTAACACCTTCGAAGACTTTGGATCTGTCAGATTCCATGATGACAACACATCTATATTTTCGAAAGATAACAAGCATATCAAGATCACAAAGCATTGATACTGACATGAGGTTAAACCCAAGGGATTCAACAAGCATCACTTTGTCCATATGCCTGTCCTTGGAAATAGCCACTTTGACAAGTCCCAATACCTTGCTTTTACCTTTGTCAGCATAAGTGATTTGCTTCAGTGGTGATGGACTTAGTGGCATATTCATCAGCAAGCTTTTGTCACCAGTCATGTGGTGTGTGCAGCCACTATCAAGAACCCACTCAGTACTCTTGGGTTTGTCATCCTATATATGAATTAGTACAACTTACCATCTCATATGCTTCATACTTGAAGAATATGATATCAATTTCATCAGATAGGAATTTCATCATAAAAAGTAAATTTGAGGACGTGTGAAATGTTATCATTTCATCAATGTTAGCTTGCGTCCAATCAAGCATTTTCCTCAGGTCTCTAGCAAATTCTTCAGATGATGATTTTCATCTGGAGACCTGACCTACAGATGTGATTAGTTCAATTTCTTCACCACCCACATCTGAAGGGATGGTAAAGAGTTCATCATCCTGCGAGCACCATATGAGAAAGGGGGCATTGAAGCTAATGCACTTCTCTTCACGGTAGGTGGGTTAGAGTAATCAAATGGGTAGGCACAGAAGTTCTTCGAGGATTTATGAACATAATGATTTGAGGAGTAATGCTCATATTCATATCCCTTGTAATTTCCCTGCTTATGAGTAGCATTAGCACGAGTACGAGCATAGTTTTGACTAGTTGAGGATTTTCATCCTCTTGAAGACTTTGGTCCTCCTGAGGAATTTGATCTGGGGTTCACATTCTTCAGAGGTGGTTTCATGAGGACATTCACCTAAGGATTTTCAAGGCAACTTTTGGGGACCCAGATTTTCCTCAGGGGTGGTCCATTCCTGCAGTTAGTTCCAACATATCGAGCAAATACTTCACCAGATTGATTTTTGAACAGTTTATAGTTGGAGTCAAATGACTCATCTGAGGAATGGGATAATTTACATGCAAAGCCTGTTAGATTGGATGGATCAACAGGAGGCCCTTTAGAAGCAACCCATGAGGTTTTGGGATACTGCTCGGGTTTCCAGTATGATCCATCAGCATTCAATTTCCTCTGAAAGGCAATTCTTTCATTCCTTGGGTTCCTGTTCAAAATCTTCTTTTTAAGCACATCGCATAGGGTTTGGTGCCCTTTGAGACTTTTTTACATGCCTGTCACATACAATTCCTTCAGCCCTGCATTTTCGTCATTGACATTTGTGGTTTCCTCAAGTGAGGAATTTGATACCACATGAGTAGTTGAAGAACTTGTAGCAATAGAAGCATTTGATGATTCTGGTGAAGAATTGGCAGTTTCATGTTCGATGCATTTAAGACATGGTGCAATTAATTCAACCTGAGTGGCATTGATCTGTTGAGCGAGTAATGAATCATTTTCCATTCGAAGATCATCATGAGACATCCTCAACTTCTCAAGATCAAGTTTCCTTTGAAGAAATTCATAGCAATGTTTTCATGATCAGCTAGGAGTGTGCCATGACGATCTTGAAGATTATCAAATCTGGATTGAAGACTTTTCAAATCTTCAGTGAGGATTTGGGTAAGATTCATTTCATCACTCCACACATCATCACTTCTGTCTAGCAGTTTCTGAAGCTTTTCAAGGGCAGTTTGTTGTTTAGTTGCAATGTTGGCAAGTTTACTGTAACTAGTTTTTTATAATCATCAGGTTTAAAGTCACTTGAATGAGAGGAGGAAGTATCATTCGATACCTTTGAACCTTTTTCCATGAAGAAATAGGTTGGAGCGATGTCATCAGCATAGTCATCAGTGTGGATGGCGTTGTCATTTTCTTCAAGGTTGAAGATTGACTTGTTGACGAATGCGGTAGCTAGTGCAAGACTAGCCTGTCCAGATTCTGAGTCTTCTTCAGAACCCTCCTCTTCATCACATTCCTTAGATTCTGCCTCAGAATCCATTTCCTTGCCAATAAATGCCCGAGCCTTTCTGAAACTAGTCTTCTTGTGCGATGAGGACTTTGAGGATGAGGATTTTGAAGATTTCTTATTTTCTTCGATTCATCAGAGCTTTCATCCTTGTTTTCTTCTTCTTTGATTCCTTCACCCAACGAGGAAACTCAGCAATATAGTGACCTCATTTCTTGCATTTGTGGCAGGTTCTTTTCTTGTAGCCTTAGATGAAGATTCTGATTTCCTCATATCTCTTCTTGAAGATTTACCAAACTGGCCACGTCTTGTAAACTTCTGGAATTTCCTCACGAGCATTGCAAGCTCCTGTCCAAGTTCTTCAGGATCACCAATGCTGCAATCTGAGTCTTCTTCTCCAGATGAGGAAATTGATTTGGCCTTCACTACACGAGGTCTAGAATAGCTTGGTCCATATAGATCTCACTTTTCTTCTTGTTGGAATTCATGAGTATTGAGTCTTTCGAGTATATCAGCAGGATCAAGCATCTTGTAGTCTGGTCTTTCTTGAATCATCAGAATTAAAGTATCAAATGAAGAATCCAAAGATCTTAGGAGTTTCTTCACAACTTCATGGTCAGTAATGTCTCGAGCTCCTAGTGCTTGCAGTTCATTTGATATGTCAGTGAGGCAATCAAAGGTATCTTGGCAGCTTTCATTGTCAAGCCTTTTGAAGCGATTGAAGAGCTTGCGAAGAACATCAACACGAGATTCACACTGAATTGATACTCCCACATTGACTTTGGACAACCTTTCCTAGATTAGTTTTGCTGAGCCCAAAGCACTCAGTCTGCCATAGTGACCTTTTTATCAGATGGCCAGAAATAATATTCTTCGCTTGAGAATCAAGTTGCTTGAATTTCTTCACATCAGCGGCAGAGACAGTAGCAGTGATGGAGGGAACACCATCTTCCACAATATACCAAAGATCATTGTCAATAGCTTGTAGATGCATCTGCATCTTGGTCTTCCAGAAGGGAAAGTCCTTTCCTTCGAAAGTAGGACATCCTGCAGTAACCTTGATCATGCCTGCAGTTGACATAACTATTACTCCAGGTGGTTAAACCAAAATCACACAGAAAAAGGGAGTACCTTTCTCTGATACCAATTGAAAGTGCGTTATATCGACTAGAGGGGGGTGAATAGGAGATTTTTAGAATTTCATCACTGAGGAAATTCCTTTTGAGGAAATTCCTCACTGATGACTAACTTGCAGCGGAAACAGCAAAGGATCAGGGGTGCAACGTCTACTTTCACCAACTTCCTCAATGAGGATTATGAAAAACCGTTTGCACAGTACACAGACATAGAGTAGCACGTGAGGATTAACTAGTGTGAAGAATTTGAGGTTGAGGAAATTCAGAGAAAGTCTTCAGCAATTTCTTCAAACAGAGACAATGAAAATCTTCAACATACAATATTGAGGAATTGAAAGAGTTGAAGAAATAGAACCCGGATCACAGTGAAGACAGTTGTTGATGACCCAGTTCCAACTGTTGTGATAGTCGTATGACTCATTCGGAGCGGATTGGTATTGAAAACAAAGGACACACAGTCCCAGGACACACGGTCCCTACCGTATCTCCTTGAGCTAAGGACACACAGTCCTCGCTCAACACTCGTGGTAAGTCTTCAGGGCAGACTTCCAAACCCTCACAAACTTGGTCACCCGGTAATCCACAATTGACTGTTGGATTGCTCTAGACCATCACGCCTAACCGTCTGGAGCATGCACAGTCCTCAAAGCTAAAAGGCTTCAGTTCAACACAGGAACAAATTCTTCAGTGATGCTCAATCATTTGTTTTTGGTTTGTGGTTTGGTGTTTGGAGTATTTCCTCACTCATGATTTGCTCTAGAACTCCCTGAGGAATTTGGGTTGCTCTAAATGACAATCGTCAGTTTCTTGCGGAGCAGCCAACCAGCTAATGGTTCTGGGGGCCGCTATTTGTAGCCTCGGAGCATCTCGACATGATTTGACATTAATGCCCTTAAATAATATGACCGTTGGTGTGGATAAGATCGGTGATGTGGCGCGAATTGCGGCAACTGTCGGGACCCTCAACTGTGAGAGTCCTCATATCTCTCATATTCCTCACTTGACGCTTATGGTAGGATTAGGCTTGGGTTGAGCATCATGAGGAAATTCATTCCGAAGTATTATCTCGACCCCCTTTAACAGTACGGTGTTCCTATGACTCAAGAGTGAAGAAACTGAAACAGAAAGAATAAATCTTCACGCTTCAAAGTCTTCAGGTCATTTTTCTTCAGGACACACCGAATTCCTCATCTTCAATATCTTCATGAGGAATATCAATTTCATCGCAATTTCTTCACGATCAAAGTCTTCAGCAGAAGACCAATTTCTTCAGCCGAAGATATACATTTTTAGGGGTCGATATTCCTCATATATTTCGAACTCCTGGGCGACTTATAGATCATGTGTAGACTCATGAACACAATAGATACTTAACCTATAAGTCTTGAAACCACCAAAATCACTAAGGGGAACTACATGCACTTGCATTTACCACTCTAATGATCGATGGCCACACACACAATGAAATGGATGAAAGTTTTCTGAGTCCGTACAACGAACCTCGATGGAAATATCAACTGGCCATGGACGAGGCGTTATCTCACGACAGGAGCTCGACTAGCGTGCCTGGATCTTCGGGAGAGTGAGTGGACAACATATTATCCCATATCTAATGGCTATCGAGCCATGGGGCCTCCCACCACCAGATATCATCACCAACTCTGGATCCAGAGGTTCCTCGCTCGGGTTAAAGACCTCCTCTTTCCAAGCCTTCCCCACGTCCATGTATTTCACGAGCTTGTGGTGGGAGGAGATGTTGGTGAACTTCTCTAGATGATCCAGGATAGACTCAGAGAATGTTCTCAAATTTCGGCCTCCGCAAAACCCTAAGGATTCAAACAATGGGGCATGCACGAAGGTCTCCCCTGCTTCGCCTCGCCTAACTCACTACTCGATGGAAACGATGAAGGACTCACTCGATGGCGAGGGGAACACAGGACACAACAGTTTACCCAGGTTCGGGCCGCTGCGAAGCGTAAAACCCTACTCCTGCTTTTGGTCGATTAGCTCTCTCAAAGGTGATGGGTGAGTTAGTAAAGTGTTCTTGAGCCTCCGGAGGCTGAGAGACTAAGTGTGAGGCTGTACCATACGAATGAACTCCCTTTCTCCAGTATCCTACCCTATCTATTTATAGCGGATGTCCGGGTCCTCTTCCATCATAGCTTCGGTGGGAAGGGATCCCATAGCTGTCAATTTTGAAGGGGAACGGGGGAACATGCTCCCCTGCCCAAAGATGGTCGTCGCCTACAAAGAAACTGTCCTCCCCGCAGAGACGGGCCCATGGATGACGTTTGCCCTACTGGTGGGAGACTGTGGCTTTGTTGCACAAGAAGGGAAAGCTTTGGGGGATGCCTTTGGAAAGCCTGTGTGCCCCCGCCTCCTTTGCACCAAAGGGGAAACTGTCCCGACCTGGCATCTTCTGCTCGTGTGTCCTTTCCTGGCGTCACCCTTGACTCTTGAGGGCCGGCCCTTCCTTGAAATATCCGTCGATCCAGAGGGGCCTGAGGAGGCCCCCTGCGGGTTTTTACACTGCTCCTCCTCGTGAGGCTTGGCTCCTCACGAGGGCCTTCCCTTAAGCTGTGTCGGGCTTGTTGCATCGCTTCGATGAAGCAGGCCCGCCCTGGGCCAGAGGCAGGTAGGTCTGGGTACCCCCAATCCCAGAACGCCGATCGTAGCCCCCGGGCCTGCGGTGTGCTCGGGTTGGCTTCATGGCGGAGCCTTGAGGGGCAACATGAGATGACGTGGGCCCTCAAACGCCTATGGGCCAGGCCGCCGCGCGACACACGGATGGCGTCTGGTCCTCCTTCTCCTCTATCTCTTCCCCCCTTTATTAGGTGCCCTGCTTGTAGCTTCAGTGCCTTAATGCCTTCCTTCTTCCGCACTAGTCTTTCTTCTCAAACCTTTGACTCCGACCGGTGCCTCCCAGATCCAGCACCGCATAGTTCCTCGTCAGTCCAGCGATGGCTCCCGTCGGCAAGCAGTGGTCAGAGGGGCATGGCGTGGCCCCGGCTTCTCCGCTCCTGGACTGCGCCCTCTCCAAGGAGGCGGATCTCGTCCCAGTTCTTCCATGGACCGCGGCTAAGTCCAATCAGCATTGGCGAACCCTGATTTGGCCTGGAGCCGTAGAGGAGCATCCCGTGACTAGGGCGGTGTAACCTTTCTTCCTTCATAGTATTTACATTGGGCTGGTGCCGCCTTTCTCTCGATTCTTCTCCGCCGTGTCAGATCACTATCGGATCCAATCCCTTCATCTCCAACCCAACTCCATCTTGCTTCTGTCAGTCTTCGCCTTCTATTGCGAGGCTTTCGTTGGCGTGCAGCCTTCGGTTTCCCTCCTCTGTCACTTCTTCAGCCTGCGCCTGCACGACGGTGCTCAGTTGTCGGCGTGATTTTCCTTCGTGGCGGCCCAGAGCGGCAACGTGCTCTTCAAGGCCGGGAATAAGGTGGAGAACTTCAAGCACCGCTGGGTCCTCATGTGTCTCAAGGATGCCAACCCCTAAGTGGAAGAACCGAAGGGGTTGCCGGAGAAGACCTCTGCGTGGAGCTCAGCAAACCTCTCCGACCCTCGCGCTATTCCCGTGTTGGAGCGCTTTTCCCGTGACATTGGCGCAAGAGGCTGACGGCGGAATGATAGTGAAGGAATTCGTGGCACAGCGCTTGGCATCCCTCCACGCGCATTCCAGGCCTGTGTGAGAGTACCGGGCTGGCGACGATAAACTCCCGCTTTGGTCCCGGGACCTTCCCTTAGAGGACCTTAACAGGGTCTTGGGATTCTGCAAGGGGCGACCCTAGAGACATTCCCTAGACCCTGGGTCCGCTGTATCATCGTAATGACCAGACCGATCTGGTCTCCGCGATGCCCGTCTTCAACGAGCGGGGGCTCATCCTGACGGAAGGCTCTGGTCCGATGGAGGTGTCATCCGGAGACACTTTCGGGGAGGGGGCTCGGAGAAGACCTTCGACGACCATGCGGTGAGCGTGCTCCTCCCATCGCAGCTCGTCCTCCTACGCGAGCTCGAAGACGATGGCACCACTGATGGTACCCCTGCCGTGACACCCTCGCGCATGTCCAGGGCCTCCATAGGGCATGCGCCGACTGTGCGTGCTACGCGGTCTGCATGCGTGCATGCTTCCGAAAAGCTTCGGGTCGAGCCGTCCCCGGCGCACCCAGCCTCCGCCGGCGGGGGTCCAAGGTGTTGAGCACGCCTCGGCCTGCGGGGGCGCTGTTTCCTCTGTTGGCACCGGGGCGGAGAGAAGGAAAAGGTGGCGCGAACCCGAAGAGTAAGTCACCTTCTTGGGCGCACTTTGAGCATCTATGTCCGTGCTTGGCTGATTTAACCCCTTTGCTTGGCGTCGGGGACATCATCTCACCGGGGCCGAAGAAGAAGAAGAAGACGATTGCCAAGCCAAAGTCGTCTACGGGTGAGGACGAGGAAGAGGAGGGGGCTCGTGGGGCGGCCTCCCTGGTCTTGGTCGTCAAGCCCCCCGAGCCCTCGAAGCATCCTGGGGCGAGCGTGGGGATACCGCTACACGGAGAACAGGCCTCCAAGGCTTCCCATCCTCCGGTGGTGCTGACGCCCGCAGCGGTGCAGCAGCCTTGGGGCCTCTTGTTCTTCGTGGCACCGCTCCTTTAGTAGCGCCGCCTGTGCCAGTGTTGGAGGCTCGTCAGGAGGTGTTCAAGAAGGCCTCAGGGTTTCTCGGGCCATAATGCATGCGGCCTTCACTGCCCTGAATGGTGTCGCAGTCGAGATGAGGAAGGTCGAGGAAGAGGCCATGGCCGCCCACGCCGTGTGTGAGGGGGCGCTGAAGGAGGCTAAGGCGGCCGTCACGCGTTGCGAAGATGTGGAATCCCACCCGAGCGCCATCCAAGGGGAACATGCCAAGCTGGTCGAACAACTTCGCTCGAAGGAGGAGGAACTCAAGGCCCGCGAGGCCAAGCTTGCCGCCCGGGAGGGGGAGCTGTCCCGAGAGGCGAAGCGCCTAGGTGCAGAACAGGAGCACTTGGTTGAGCGGGAGAAGTATGCCACCATGAAGGAGGCTCTCCTTGAGGCCTGGCAGAAAGCCCTCGCCGCGGCCAAGGAAATGAAGGCCTCCGAGCTGGCTCGCTTCCCCGACGTTGAGCTTGGGCTTCTCAAGGCGATCCGCTTCCTCTATCGGGGTAGATTTGACGAGCCTCTGGCTACCCTAGAGGAAGGCTTCGCTGAGCTCGTGAATGGGCTCATCGCGGCGCTGGAGGCTGCCGTCACGCAGATGGACAAGACATTGGAGACCTCTGCTTTGCGTTCGCGACTCGTGTCTTCACTCACCTTCATCTTCATGACCCCGGGTTCGATCTGAGCTCCACGATCGTGTTGGTCACTCTCGGGGCCGGCGACCGCGTCGCGGAGTCGGTAAAGGGTCTTATGGAGGCGTTGGTGAGGAAGTTTGCCTGCGTCGTGCCCCCCTCGTCTCCAGGTACCGCTGGAGGCAACGACGGGGAAGAGGATGCCTCCAACATCGATGACTAGCCCCCTATGGAGGCGGTGACCAGTGGCGGCTCCTCCTGATCTACTGCACCTGTCATTTCCCTGCAATGCACATCATGCCTTGTGGAGTGATACGTCCATTTTGCATCATGCTTTCATGTTGATATTTATTGCTTTTTGGGTTGTTATATTACTTGTGGTACCATATTTATGCCTTTTCTCTCTTATTTTGCAAGGATTATTTGAAGAGGGAGAATTCAGGCAACTGGAATTCTAGACTGGAAAAGGAGCAAATCCTAGTCCACTATTCTGCACATCTCTAAATGCCCTGAAAATTTACGTGGATTTTTTCTGGATTATATTAAAAATACTGGACGAAAGAACTACCGGAGGGGGGCGACCAGGGCTCCACAAGCTTGCCCACCGCAACCACACCCCTGGTGGCGCAGGGCAGGCTTGTGGGCTGCCTGAAGGCCCACTAGCCCCCCTCTTTTGCTATATGAAGCGTCCTGGTCTGGAAAAAATCAATAGGGAGCTTTTTCGTGGTTTCGCCGCCGCCACGAGGCGGAACTTGAGCAGATCCAATCTAGAGCTCCGGCAGGATGATCCTACCGTAGAAACTTCCCTCCCGGAGGGGGAAATCATCGCCATCGTCATCACCAACACTCCTATCATCGGAGGGGAGGCATCTTCATCAACATCTTCATCAGCACCATCTCTTCTCCAATCCCTAGTTCATCTCTTGTAACCAATCTTCGACAAGCGACTCCGATTGGTACTTGTAAGGTTGCTAGTAGTGTTGATTACTCTTTGTAGTTGATGCTAGTTGGATTACTTGGTGGAAGAGTTTATGTTCAGATCCTTGATTCTATTCATTACACCTCTGATCATGATTATGATTATGTTTTGTGAGTAGTTAGTTTTGTTCCTGAGGACATGGGATAAGTCATGCTGATAATAGTCATGTGAATTTCATATTTGTTCGGTATTTTGATATGATGTATGTTGTTTTTCCTCTAGTGGTGTTATGTGAATGTCGACTACATAACACTTCACCATATTTGGGCCTAGAGGAAGGCATTGGGAAGTAGTAAGTAGATGATGGGTTGCTGAAGTGACAGAAGCTTAAACCCCAGTCTATGTGTTGCTTCCTGAGGGGCTGATTTGGATCCACTAGTTTAATGCTATGGTTAGACTTTGTCTTAATTCTTCTTTTGTAGTTGCGGATGCTTGCAAGAGAGGTTAATCATAAGTGGGATGCTTGTCCAAGTAAGGGAAGTACCCAAGCGCCGGTCCACCCACATATCAAACTATGAAAGTAACGGACACGAATCATATGCACATGATGAAACTAGCATGCCAGAAATTCCCGTGTGTCCTCGGGAGCGTTTTTCCTCCTATAAGACTTTGTTCAGGATTGTCCCTTGCTACAAAAGGGATTGGGCCACTTGCTGCACCGTTGCTACTACTTGTTAGTTGTTACTCTTTGCTTGCTATGTTTCACCTCGCTACACAATCACTTGTTACCGCTACTTTCAGTGCTTGCAGTTATTACCTTGCTGAAATCCGTTTATCAGAGCCTTCTGCTCCTCGTTGGGTTTGACACTCTTACTTATCGAAAGGACTATGATTGATTCCCTATACTTTTGGGTCATCAAGACTCTTTTCTGGCGCCGTTGCCGGGGAGTGAAGCGCCTTTAGTAAGTGGAAATTGGTAAGGAAACATTTTTATACTGTGCTGAAATTTCTTGTCATTTGTCACTATGGAAACTCTTCCTTTGAGGAGTTTGTTCGGGGTATCTTCACCACGAACGGAAGCACGAGGAGTTTCTCCTCAACCTGAGGTACCTACTGAAAATATCTTTTATGAAATTCCTTCGGGTATGCTTGAGAAACTGTTGGCTAATCTTTTCACAGTAGATGGATCTTCACATCTAGACTTGCATCTAATCTATGTAGATGAAGTTTGTGGTTTATTTAAACTTGCAGGTTTGCCCGAGGGTGAGGTAAAGAAGGAAGTCTTTCCTTTATCTTTGAAGGATAAGGCGTTAACATGGTATAGGCTACGTGATGATATTGGATCATGGGGCTACAATCGGTTGAAATTGGAATTTCATCAAAAGTTCTATCCTATGCATTTAGTACATCGTGATCGGAACTTTATTTATAACTTTTGGCCTGGTGACAGGGAAAGCATAGCTCAATCTTGGGGGAGGCTTAAATCAATGTTGTATTCATGCCCCAATCATGAGTTCTCGAGAGAAATCATCACTCAAAACTTTTATGCTCGGCTTTCTCATGAAGATCGTACCATGCTTGACACTTCTTGTGGCAGTTCTTTTATGAAGAAGGATATTGATCACAAGTGAAATTTATTGGAGAGAATCAAACGCTACTCTGAAGATTGGGAGCTGGAGGAAGGTAAGGAGTCAGGTATGAATTTCTAGTTTGATTGCGTTAAATCTTTTGTTGAGACAAACACTTCTAGACATTTTAGCGCTAAGTATGGACATGACTCTGAGATAGTAGCTTCTCTTTGTGAATCTTTTGCTTCTCGTGTTGATCTTCCCAAAGAGAAGTGGTTTAAATATCATCCTCCGGTAGAAAGCAACATAGCCAAAACCAATCTAGTTGAGGAGAAAGTCATTGCTTTTAGTGATCCTGTTGTTCCTTGTGCTTACACTGAGAAACCACCATACCCTGCTAGGATAAAGGATTATTCTAAAGCTCCAACTGTGATACGTAGGGGTTACATTAGACCACTTGCACCCCTTGAGGAGATTAGAGTTGAACCTAGTGTTTCTATTATCAAAGATCTCTTAGCCGAAGACATAGACGGGCATGTTATCAAATTTTGTGAGGACTCCACTAGAATTGCTAAACCTCACACGAAAGACAAGCACGGACCTGTAGTTGGCCTGCCCGTTGTTCCTGTTAAGATAGGAGATCACTGTTACCATGGTTTATCTGATATGGGAGCTAGTGTTAGTGCAATACCCCATTCTCTATATGATGAAATCGAAGATGAGATTGCACCTGCTGAGTTAGAACCCATTGACGTCACTATTACGTTAGATAATAGAGACACTATATGCCCTGTGGGAATTGTGAGAGATGTAGAAGCCCTGTGTGGTAAGACGAAGTATCCTAATGATTTCCTCGTCCTTGGTACTGCACAAGATAGCTTTTGTCCCATCATATTTGGTAGACCCTTTCTCAACACTGTCAATGCTCACATTGATTGCATTAAGAAGACCGTCACTATTAGTTTCGAGGGTGTGTCTCATGAATTTAACTTCTCCAAGTTTGGAAGACAACCCCATGAAAGAGAGTCGTCTGATAGAGATGAAATCATTGCTCTTGCCTCTATTGCCGTACCTCCTACGGATCCTTTAGAGAAATATCTGCATGAGCATGAAAATGATATGCATATGGAGGAAAGAGATGAGATAGATAAAATTGTCTTAGAACAATATCCTATTCTCAAGAATAATCTGCGTGTTGAACTGCTTGGGAATCCTCCCCCATGAAAGGGTGATCCTGTGTTCGAGCTTAAACAGTTGCCTGTCATTATTAGTGCTCTCCTCGCAGAGCGCGAAGATAAGAAGTTACTAAAAACTCTGAGGAAGCACCGCGCTGCTATTGGATATACTCTTGATGATCTTAAGGGTATTATTCCTACTCTATGTCAGCACAAGATTAAAACCGATCCTGACTTTAAACCAGTTGCTGATCATCAAAGGAGATTAAATCCTAAGATGAAAGAGGTCGTTAGAAAAGAAATATTAAAGCTTCTGGAAGCAGGAATCATTTATCCTGTTGCTCATAGTGATTGGGTAAGTCCAGTACATTGCGTACCTAAGAAGGGAGGTATCACTGTCGTTCCTAATGATAAGGATGAACTAATCCCACAAAGGATTATTACCGGCTATAGATAGGTGATAGACTTCCGGAAACTAAACAAGGCAACCAAGAAAGATCATTAGCCTTTGTCGTTCATCGACCAAATGCTAGAAAGGCTATCAAAACACACACACTTCTGCTTTCTGGACGGTTATTCAGGTTTCTCGCAAATACGTGTTGCACAATCTGATCAAGAGAAAACCACTTTCACCTGCCCTTTCGGTACCTTTGCCTATAGACGTATGCCTTTTGTCTTATGTAATGCACCTGCCACCTTCCAAAGATGTATGATGCCTATATTCTCTGACTTTTGTGAAAAGATTGTCGAGGTTTTCATGGATGACTTCTCCGTTTACGGTCTTCCTTTGATGATTGCCTCAGCAACCTTGATCGAGTCTTAGAGAGATGCGAAGAAACCAACCTCGTCTTGAATTGGGAGAAGTGCCACTTTATGGTTAATGAAGGTATCGTCTTAGGACACAAAATCTCTGAAAGAGGCATTGAAGTTGATAAGGCTAAGGTTGATGCAATTGAGAAAATGCCTTGCCCCACAGATATCAGAGGTATACGAAGTTTCTTAGGTCATGCTGGTTTCTATAGAAGGTTCATTAAAGACTTCTCTAAGATTTCTAGGCCTCTTACCAACCTCTTGCAGAAGGATGTTCCTTTTGTTTTTGATGTGGATTGTGAGGAAGCCTTTGAAATACTCCTGTCCATACCGGATTTCTAAAACCGACGGAATGACAATCAAAGATTGGAAAAAATGTATGGCCAATCGTAGAGATCTACTTGTAAGAAACATTGTGTGTAGGCCAAGAATGGGATACAAGATGATCTCCATTCTCCATAATGGAGAGTCAGGGCCTATCTTGTTTTATGATATTCTACCTAAGAGGGGGTAGAGTAGGTCCTATGAGAGAGGAGTAGGTCCTAGGTACAATGTGTTATTATGTGCTACAATGTGTTATAGTTGATGATGATGAGGAGGAGTTGTGATTATGAGTAGTGACCAACTTTTGTTATATATATGATGTCTCATTCACGAAAATGATGATTAAATAGTGTTGGTGGTAATGACTATGATGATTATTAGCTATAGTGATCCAAGAGTTTTTATATTAATATGATGATGATGTTGATCATGATTATCATGATGATTTTTTATTATGATCATGATTAGTTATTATATCATTGGGGGAAGGAAAGCGGATTAGATTCATGTGTGGATGAATCTTCGATGTTGGGTTCATTAGCCCAGATGTTGTAAATGAATGGTCGGTATGCCACAATAGCTAAGAGACCGAGGATAACTTGCTAAAGTCGTTACTTCTACATCACGGAGAAAGAGAGGACACTTCTCTTTATTAGCTAGCTAACACAATATGAAACCCCTAAATTAACCCTCCAAACCCCCCAACACACACCCCCATTCAAAAAAAACCACCTCCTGATCCCGGATGGTATTACCAACCGGGACTATAGGCCTTCCTGCGTGGGCTACCCATAGAGGCCACGTGGAGACCCTTCTGCCCCGGTTGGTAAAGGAACAGGGACTAAAGGTTTTGGGCTTTAGTCCCGGTTCCGGAACTGGGGCTAATGGGCCTCTGGAACCGGGACAAATGGGCCATTTTCCACTAGTGGATAGTGATGATGATGATGCATTTATTGATGATGATTATTAGTTTGTAAGATTCCCAACTTAAATTATATATGTACATATTATTATTCATGTGAGTTATTCAATTTTTTTATGTTGTACTAATTTCTTTTAATCTTTATCATGGCAGGTCAACAGGTGTTGAAAGATGGTGGGCGCGGGTCCAGATCGCTTGACGGGTTCTTCTTCAGCGGCCCGCATGAGGGGTGGTACTTCCATTCCAACCCTATCTCTCCGTAGAGCCTTGGCAGACATTCTGACAACACCACCCGTGGGTGCTTCTTCGTCGGTGGCATTGCCCACTAGGAGAGGTGCTGGTCGGGTAGGCAAGAAGGGGAAGGGTACAGGGAGAGGTGGTGGCCACGGAATAGGTAGGCGGACTGTTGCGCCGTCCTCGCCACCACCACCAGCTAATTCACCCGAGCACAGGACTACTATGATGGACCCGTTTGCGGAGGAGGCTACGGGGACTCCGGTCCAGGAGCCTCGGGTGGACGGGCATTCGGCCCATTAGACTCCGGTCCAGGATCAGCCTCGGGTCAAGGTGCCTTCGACCCACGAGACTCCGGTTCCTGAGGCTACATCCCACGAGACTCCTACCGCACAGGCTTCGGCCGACGTGGAGACGTCTAGATGGGGTGCCTGGCCGGATCAGACCGAGGGTCCAGGTGGTTGTTCTGTTGATGGCGGGGATGAGTCTACGGATAGTGAGGGTGACGTGCAGGTGGACGGGGCCATCGTATACAAGCGTGGTAGTAGACGTCTCCCGGTCGTGTCGGCTACCCGCGAGCAGAGGCCGGTGATTAAGCCTGAAGGGTATAGGTAAGTACATTTACTCTTTCTTTAGCTTTTGCCTTCAAGTTTCTTCAAATATCTAATGTGTTGACCTTATCATACTGCAGGGGATGGACACAACCTCGTGGAGTCCGCAAGACCAACAACGTCCTTAGTGTGCTTTGCCGGACAAATTTCTCGGGGTTTGTCACGTTGCCTGGTGAGGGTCAGGTTCCTACACTAGGATTTACCTGGGAGCACTACGAGGCTGCACAGGCCCCGCCGGAGGAGATTATAGATGGTGTCTTGTGCCACACCAGGGCCGAGATGGTGATCAACAGCTTTTGGGTAAATTATCCTTTTACACAATCTAAAATTAACAATATAGCTAATTATTGTACTAATCTGTGTTGTCTCGTTTGATTGTAGACCATCTATAGGTGTGAGGAGGGATATGAGGAGGAGGCGGCCTAGGTTATCGAGGTCGAGTGTAGGCGGTTATTACACAACTTATGCCACGAGGCTCGGCCGCAGGCTATTCGAGACTACTATGCCATGTGTGATCTTAAGAAGCAGAAGGAGTGCCGCGGAAAGTATGTGAAGAAGGAGAAGTACATGAAGGTAATTACCTTTTCTTAAGGCCTTGTACTTAGTTTTCTTGATTTTATTCATAGGCGTAGTGCTCAAAATTCTTTCTAATAAATTATAGGTGCCCCCGAGAGGGTGTGCGGATAAGATTGATTGTTGGGATGCGTTGGTGGATGAGTGGTACACAGGAAACTCGCGAGCCGTCCACGACAATGCGAAGGATTGGCGTAGCCAAATGGTTGATGTGCCACACCATCGAGGCAGCGCCAACTTACTTCAGTTCAGATGAAACTGGGTATGTGGTTTTCTTCATGATTCATGCAATTCATTCTTCATGCTAGCTTGAGCCCCTTACTAGTACTTTGTTCCTCTCTTTTAGGCGCATCACAATAAGACGGAGATGCCAGAGTTGTACGTCTTTTTTGGCATGGCCCATACCGCCTCCCACAAGAAGTCGAAGGAATTCTATGAGTCTGACCTGGATGATCCAAATAACTTCCCCAAGATCTCATCCCACCACAAGCTCGTAAAATACAGGGACATGGGGAAGGCTTGGAAAGGGGAGGACTTTAACCCGAGCCAGGAACCCTTCGATCCAGAGCTAGTGATGATACCTGGTGGCGGGAGGCCCCATGGCTCGATAGCCATTAGAGATGGGATAATACGTTGTCCACTCACTCTCCCGAAGATCAAGGCATGCCAGTCGAGCTCGTGAACTGAGATAATGCCTCGTCCACGGCCAGTCGATCTTGCCATCGAGGTTAGTTGTACGGACTCAGAAAACTCTCATCCATTTCATTGTGTGTGTGGCCATCAATGATTACTGTGGTAATGTGTAATGGTGTTGCAGGTTGCTCTTCAGAAAGAGAGAGTGGCAAACCAGGCTGCTCTTGAGAAAGAGAGATTGGCAAGCCAGGCTGCTCTTCAGGCTGCTCTTGAGGAGAGGGACCGGAGCACAGCTCGGTTGATTGAGGAGGAGAGGGCCCAGAATGAGGCGGCTCACCTGGCCATGAACGAGCTTATTGTGGTAAGTTTCTTTTTTACATTAGCCAAATCATGTGTGTAATGTCTGTTTCATTACTAACTAATACGACTGACTCTTCAAAACCGAATGTGCAGTCTATGTGCAAGAAAACCGGTCAAGCCCCTCCGTCGATGCCCATCTTCTCTGCGATTGGCACGGTGGGTTTCATTTCAATGGTCATTATAAACTAGTATTAACAATTGAGTGTCATCATGCTAACTAAGACATTGCAAAATATCTTTTCTGCAAAATAACTCCTGAGCGACAACGCACGACCCTTCCCCAGGGCAACCGTCTCCAAACGAAGCCGCCGTGAGCAACCCTGGTGTTTCTCCTCCTTGATGACCACTGTCATAAGTTTTCTCTAGCTCATAACTTAGCTAATTTAGCTCAAAAATGACATAATAAGGAGGAGAAGAAGAAGAGAAGAAGAAGGAAAAGGAGGAGAAGAAGGAGGAGAAGGAGGAGGAGAAGAAGGAGAAGGAGCCCTCCTTCTTCTCCTTCTTCTTCTTCCCTCCTCCTTCTTCTCCTTCTTCTTCTATTCTTATTTTTCTTCTTCTCTCCATCTTCTTAATTTTCTTCTCCTTCTTCTTCTCTTCTTGCTTCTTCTCTTTCTTCTTCTACGTAGCTTATTTTCCCCAACAAAGACATACTTAGCTAATTATCCTCCAAAATGACATAATTAGCTTAGTTTGGGAAAAAAACATCATAAGAACCTTGGTTAGCTCACAACTTAGCTAATTATCCTCCAAAATGACATAATAAGCTCAAAAATGGCATAAAAACCTTGGTTAGCTCATGAATATTATATTCTTAGCTTTTTTCCTCTAAAATGACATAATTAGCCAATATAGCTCCAAAGAGACATAATTAGATAATTTAGCTCCAACAAGAAAGAGGAAGAGGAGAAGAAGAAAAGAAGAGGAGGAGGAGAAGGAGAGAAGAAGAAAAAAATATGGAGAAGAAGGAGAAGGAGCCCTCCTTGTTCTCCTTCTTCTCTCCTCCTTCTTCTTCTCCCTCCTTCTTCTCCTTGTTCTTATCCTTCTTATCTCCTCTAAAATGACTAACTAATAAAGCTCATTCTCCTTCTCCTTGGTCAGCTCATTAAAATGACTAACTAATTAAGCTCCAAAAATACATAATAAGCTCAAAATGGTATAAGAACATTGGTTAGATCATGAATATTATATACATAGCTTGTTTTCCTCTAAAATGACATAATTAGCCCATTTAGCTCCAAAAAGACATACTTAGCTAATTTAGCTCCAAGAAGAGGAGAAGAGGAGAAATGAAAAGAAGGAAGAAGAAGAAGAAGAGAAGAAGAAGAGAAGTAGAAGGAGAATAGGAAGAAGGCGGGGGAGAAGAAGAAGAGAAGAAGAAGATAAGAAGGGGAAGAAGATGGAGGGCTCCTTCTCCTTCTTCTCCTCCTTCTTCACCTCCCTCTTCTCTCCTCCTTCTTCTACTTCTTCTTGTCGTTCTTCTTCTGTTCTTCTTTTCTTCTTCTTCTCCTCCTCCTTCTCCTCCTCCTCCTCCCCCTCCTGCTTCTTCTTCTGTTTCTTCTCCTTCTTCTCTTCCTTCTTCAATTTAGCTTATGTTCCCCCAACAAAGATATACTTAGCTAATTACCCTCCAAAATGATATAATTATCTTAGTTAGGTATAAACATCATAAGAACCTTGGTTAGCTCATTAAAATGACTAATTAAGTTCCAAAAAGACATAATAAGATCTAAATGGCATAAGAACCTTGGTTAGCTCATGAATATTATATACTTAGCTTGTTTTCTTCTAAAATGACATGATTATCCCATTTAGCTACAAAAATACATACTTAGCTAATTTAGCTCCAAGACGAGGAGAAGAGGAGAAATAAAAAGAGGGAAGAAGAAGAAGATGAGAAGAAGAAGAGAAGGATAAGGAGAAGAACAAGAAGGAGGAGGAGAAGAAGAGGTGAAGAAGAAGAGAAGAAGGAGAAGGAGACCTCCTTATTATCCTTCTTCTTCTCCTTCTACTTCTCTCCTCCTTCTTCTCTTCTTCTTTTCTTTTTCTTCTCCACCTCCTTCTCTTTCTCCTCCTCCTCATCCTCCTTATTCTTCTTCTTTTTCTTCTCCTTCTTATCTTCTTGCTTCTTCTCTTTCTTCTTGAAATTAGCTTATTTTCCCCAACAAAGACATACTTAGCTAATTATCCTCCAAAATGACATAATTAGCTTAGTTAGGTAAGGACATCATAAGAACCTTGGTTAGCTCATTAAAATGAATAATTAAGCTCCAAAAAGACATAATAAGCTCAAAATGTCATAAGAACCTTGGTTAGCTCATGAATATTATATACTTAGCTTGTTTTCCTCTAAAATGACATAATTAGCCCATTTAGGTCCAAAAAGACATACTTAGCTAATTTAGCTCCAAGAAGAGTAGAAGAGGAGAAATGAAAAGAAGGAAGAAGAAGAGAATAAGAAGAGAAGGAGAAGGAGGAGAAGAAGGAGGAGGAGGAGAAGAAGAACAGAAGAAGAACAGAAGAAGGAGAAGGAGGAGGAGAAGGAGAAGCAGCCCTCCTTATTCTCCTTCTTCTTCTCTCCTCCTTATCCTCCTTCTTCTTCTCCTTCTTCTTCTCCTCTTCTTTTCTTCTTCTTATCCTCCTCCTTCTCCTTCTCCTTCTCCTTCTCCTTCTCCTCCTCCTCCTCCTTCTTCTTGTTTTTCTTCTACTTCTTCTTATCTTCTTATTTCTTCTCTTTCTTCTTCAGTTTAGCTTATTTGTCATATATATGTTGTTGTTCTTGTTCTTCTGACTTTCTTATTCCATTTTGCAGATTGGATGTACTACATGCATGGAAGCTAGCATTGATGGAGTGCTTTAGTTCTAGTTTTCATTTGAGTTGATGAACAATGTGGAATTATATGTAAATGTATATATGGATGAACAGTATATGTGGAACTATATGTATATGTATATATATGGATGAAACTTTGTGCTATGAATATGTGTTGTGACCTATATATGTGCTATGTATATGTATATGTGTTGTGACCTATATATGTGCTATGAATTATATGTGCTATGTATTGTTATATTTGATGTGAAATAAAAAAACTATGACAATATGGGCTCTTTGCCGTATGCTAGTTGATGGCAAATGCCTTTGCCATTAGGCAGCGGACGGCAAAGGTTCCACGTGGCACCCAGCTGTGCAACCTAGGGCAGTAGCAGCTGGCCCATATAGGCTCTTTGTCGTCCGCTGCCTTGGGAGCCTGACAGCACAGCAGGAGGGAGGCTGACGGCAAAGGGATGATTCCTGTGCTGTCCCATATAAGCAAACGGCAAAGACGGGGAGGGAGGCAGATGACAAAGACAAGGAGGGAGGCAGACGACAAAGAGAGGGACGGAGGCAGACGACAGATAGAGGGAGGGAGGCAAACGGCACAGAGAGGGAGGGAGGCAGATGGCACAGAGAGGGAGGGAGGCAAACGACAAAGCCTCCATTAGCCCTAACAGAGGCGTTGCCTGTCGGCTTCCGTCTAACCATGTGTGCCGTCTTTTCGGAGCCAGAGACTGACGACAAAGAAGGTGATATGCCATCGAAAGTAGTCGTAGGAACAATGTCGACAGGAGGCTGACGGCAAAGACCTTTGCCGTCGGTGGATCACCTCTTTGCCGTCCGTTATGGCAGACGCCAAAGAGTCTGATTCCTGTAGTGGATGTTGATGAAGACGATCACTGCGACGATGGTTCCCCCTGTGGCACTCCGGCACCACCACCAGAGAGGGGGAGTGAAAGCACAATTGCTCCATAGGATGGTTTTGGTAATTGATCACAACATATGCATCATTGGACTAATGTGTTTTCCAAGTATATTTCAGAAAAGTTCAAAAGTTGCTATGGCTTAAGGCTTTGTGGAGATGCCCCTTGATGCAAGTAAGGAATAATATTGGCTCAAGCTTCAAGCTAGAAGACTCATCATTTTATATTTCTAAGAAATCACATTTTGAGTCCATAGGAAAGACAATACTATTAAAAGGAGGTGAGGTAGTAAAATGAACTGATTGCTCAAATGCTCAAAGTTAGCCACCAAAACACTCAGACATTTTTCCCACATATCCACTCTGTCAAGTTCCAAATTCAAAAATTCGGTGTCACCAACATTTCCACATCGGACCCACCAAGCTTGAACCTCATACAGAACCCTAGCCATTCCCACCAAATCGGTGCAACCGAAACTGCATCAGTGCTACCGAGTTTGGGTGACCAACATTCTATTGCCAAGATACACAAAATCGGAATTTTCGAGTTTGAGTATCGGTACCACCGATTTTGGCCATCTGACCGTTAGTCACCTTTTCGGTGCCACTGAGTTGTATATATCGGTCTCACTGAGATTCAAAATTTCACACCTTTAGTGCTAGTCGGTACCATCGAGTTTCCAACTTCGGTGTCACCGAGTTTGCTCTTTTGTGTGGAATGGTTTGATTTTGGCTATTGCCTATATATACCCCTTCACCCAACTCTCATTCCTGGGACAAGCACTCTGAACACACGCTTCATTTCCAGGTCCATTTTTTGAGAAAGAACCACCTACTCATGTGTTGAGACCAAGATATTCCAATCCAATCATTTAAACTTGATCTCTAGCCTCCGCAAACTGATTTCCACCAAATCAACCTCTCCTACCTATCCATATTCTGTGAGAGAGTGATTTTTGTTGAGAAAACTATCTTTAGAAGCACAAGAGGAAGGAGTTCATTGATCTACCCCATCTATTACCTTTTGGAGGGTGGTGCCTCCTAGATTGGTTAGGTGTAGCTTGGGAGCCTCCTACTTCGTGTTGTGGAGTTGAACCAATATGGTTGTAAGGGCAAGGAGATCGCCTACTTCGTGAAGATCAACCATGAGTAAGCCTAGTCCTCCGTGGACGGAAGCCGTGGTGGGATAGACAATCTCGCTTCTTTGTGGACCCTCTGTAGGTGGAGCCCTCCGTGGAATATCGCGACCATTACCCTCCGTAACATGGACGTACGATAGCTCCACCTATCGGAACCATGCCAAACATTGTCGTGTCAACCTCATGGTTTTGATCTCCCTACCTTACTCCTCTATTTACACTTGCATGTTTACTTTCCGCTGCTATACTATTAGAACTACATATGTCGGGTGTACTTGACTTATTATAACTGTCGTAGCTGCCTCTCAAGTAAAATTGGGAAAAGGAAAAAATATCTTGTCAAGTAGTCCAATCACCCCCCCCCCTCTAGACATACTTTTGATCCTATAGGGAGAGGGCATCCCCTTGTGCCTCCTCCTCCATTGCCTCCTCCCAAGGTGGGGAGAGGTTCTCCCTCTTGTCCTTGGCCTTCATGGTGATGATGGCCCCTCCGTCTTCCTCCTCCATGGTATCCGGTGATTGTGACCCCCTCCGACAGGGTGCCGGAGAGGGACAAGATTGGTTTTTCGTGTCTCTAGGGGCTTGCGGTGGCAGAACTCCCGATCCAGGTTTATTTTCAGGGGTTTCTGTATTTATAAGAATATTTGGCGTTGGAATCACATGAGGGGAGTGCTCGAGGGGCCCACAAGCCACGGGTCGCGCCCTGGTGGCTTGTGGCTGGCTCGGGACTCGTCTTCGGTATCTTCTTCCTCCATTATTTTTCATATTTTCCAAAAATATTCTCCATCAGTTTTCAGCCCATTCCGAGAACTTTTAATTCTGCACAAAAACAACACCATGGTAGCTGTGGTGAAAACAGCGTCAATCCGGGTTAGTTCTAATACAAGCATACCAAAATCATATAGAATTATTGTAAACATGGCATGAATACTTCATAAATTATAGATACGTTGGAGACGTATCAGCATCCCCAAGCTTAATTCCTGCTCGGCCTCGAGTAGGTAAATGATGAAAGAAAAAATTTATGAAGTGTGAATGCTAGCGTAGTGCATAAATTTGATTAATGATAGTTCCATACAATTTTTCTAGCATCACTATATATCATAAACAGTAACTCCTCTCATAAAACTTCTCATGATGAAGTAACAAGCTATTCACGTGTTAAAGTGTAGACCATAAAGTTTCTTGAAAAATAACAAACTATGCTTTCAGTCACCAAACAATTGCAATTCATCTTATTTTCAGGAAGGGTCTATGTAAGAGCTTTGATTTAGCAAATTTCACATACTCAACTATCATATAGTCTTCCATGATTATTGACACTCAAAGCATATTTTTAGAACAAATAGCATCGATCGAACATAGAGAAACATACGGGCTTAAAGTTTTGCCTCCCAACTTATTTATCATATAGGTAATTGTCAACAATAATAATTCATGATAAAATTTATTTGTATGGATATATAAGTTTGGATCTTCCCCCACCACATGATGTTTCCCAACTAATACTTTGATGTTGGACTAAGAAGTTAACTCAACAATAATAGTAAATAACATGAAAGTAAATGGATTGGTCCTTCGCAGAGGGAAGCAGTGATTTGCATATGTGTCAGAACTCAAGCTTTTAAAACAGAGAAGAAGAATAATTTTGGGCGGTATGCTTTCATTGTCAACGTAACAACCAAGAGATCTCGGTATCTTCCATGCCAGATACATTGTAGGCGATTCCCAAACAGAATGATAAAGTTTTTACTCTCCCTCCACCAATCAATCACACTCAACGGCAAGCCGAATCCACGAGTGTCGTCCATACAAAAAACAATCCTGGGGGAGTTTTGTTTCAATTTATTTTGATTTGATTTTTGAACATGGAGCTGGGCATCCCACCTAGCATGGAAGATACTGATAGCCCCTAGTCACTACATGAGCGATTCGGGCATACAAAACAGAATATTATTTGAACGTTTGGAGTTTGGCACATGCAAATTGAATGGCAAGTAAATACCACATATAGGTAGATATAGTGGACTCTCATGGCAAGAAACTGGAATTAAGGTTTTTTGGATGCACCAGTAGTATCTTTACTTAGTACGAAGTGTTGACTAGCAAAAGGTTCTAAACAAGCACAACATGTTGCAGGATCCATAAAAATATAATTTCTATGCAAATATACCCAAACATAACTCATTAAGTTGTCTTCCTTATCCAACTTCAATTAATTTGCTCAAGGTTGGAAATAATTAATGGGTCTCACAATCATAGAAGATGTTCAAGATAATATATTTATATGTGGAATCTCTCTTCGTTGAGTATTATTTCATGAATTGTTCAAGTGACCAATGCAGTGTTTGCTAACTTTCAATAAATTTTACCACCTAAACTTCTTATATGTGAAGTCATTACTCCCCATGGTGTACGAATTTAAAACGTATATAATTTCAGATTTATGATATTCAATTCATTCAACTATTTACTCATAGGATGTAAGTGAAGCGTGGGACTAAATGACAAAACTACTCCAAAATATATAAGCGAAGATCAATGAGTAGTCAAACAATTAAGTAGCTATGTGAGGACTTTCTCCCTCTCTCTCAGTAATGATTTTCATATATGATTATTTTATTTAAACAACAAGAAAAATAAAAATATCACTCCAAGAATATGACGTGTCATGTGAACGAATAAAAATTTAGGATTAACATAGGCTAACCGATAGTTGACGGAGATAGGTGGGATGAGTAGGATCCCCAAGCTTAGATGCTTTAGAGTTCTTGAAATACTTACTTGGGGTGCCTTGGGCATCCACAAGCTTGAGCTTTTGTAGCTCGCTCAATCCTCTCATATCATGGTTTCACCTATTCACAAAAACTTCATCCACACAGAACTCGAAAAGAACTCGTGAGATAGGTTAGTACACACAATAATAACTCAACTCTTCATGTACTGCCAAGACAAGTTGTATTATAATTTGCAAACATATTCTACTATTTATTATCATTTCCACAATTTATATCTAACAATATAGGCTATGGAAACTATAGGATGAGTAGATAACAAAACTATGACAGCAATCTGTCCAAACAGAATAGTATGTAGCAATTTATGAAAACTATGTACTTCTGTAACTCAAAAAAAATATTAAAAATTAGGAAATTCTATAAAATTTGTATGACAACACTGTGTAAAATTTTGAGAAAGTTTCCATGTTCGAGTCAAATATAAAAATTCAAACACTACAACAAGAGTTTATGTTTTTACACAAGACACGTCAAACCATGCAATGCAAGCATCCTAATGCAATTCTTGGAACTTTTTTATTGAAAATAAAATTATAAATAACACCTAAAAGAAATCAACAAAAATAAAACACTATAGAAATGAGATTCTTTGTCGTCTGCCAAAGCAGACGGCAAAGGGGTGTTCCACTATCGGGAAAGGCCTTTGCCGTCACCCTCGTGTCCGCAAGACTTCTACGACTACTGTCGTCGGTAAAGGCCCTTCTTTGCCGTCTGGATAGAAAAAGCAGACGAAAAACGAGTTTGCTGTCAGCGAGATGTGCAAGTAGACGACAAAGGTGTTTAGACAGCAGCCAACAGGAAACTACTCCGTTAGGTGGCTAACGGAGTATTTGTCGCCTGCCTTCTTTAAGTTATTTGTCGTGTGCCTTGTTTAAGCTCTTTGTCGTCTGCTTTTATTAAACCTGCATCGTGTGCCTTCTTTAAACCATTTTCATCTGCCTTATTTAAAACCTTTGTCATCTGCCTTCTTTACAACCTTTGTCATCTACCTTCTTTAAAACCTTTGCCATCTACTTTCCGGGGCAATAGACGACAAAGTAACCATATGGGCCAGCCGCCTCTTGCCCCAATTTGAACAGCTATCTGCCAAGTGGCCCCTTTGTCGTCTGCTAGCTGATGGCAAAGGCCTTTGCCATCAGCTGGTACATGGCAAAGAGCCCACATTGTCACTGTTTTGTTTATTTTATGTTATTTCACAGCACATATATGATATATAGTTCACATCACATGTATATAGTTCACAGCACATATATGTTATCCATGTAAAGTTCATCAATGCCATTTGTTCATTAATCACAACACATAGATCGAAAGAACTAACATACAAAGTTTTACACTGTTCATCCATATATACATACATATAGTTCCACATTGTTCATCAACTCAAATGAAAACAAAAACAAAAGCACTCGATCAATCCCATCTTCCATGTAATAAAACTAATCTGCAAAATGAGAATAAGAAAGTTAGAAGAAGAAGAACAATATATGACATTTTTGAGCTTATTATGTCATTTTGGAGGAAAATAAGCAAAATATATGACCTTTTTGAGCTAACCAAAATATATGACCTGTTCAGAATAGCACTTTGTGAAGGAAGAGCTATTTCTATTTTTTTGATCGCCCTCAAAATTGTTGGTCACTCTTTCCTATCCAAATCATTGCCTCATGAAAACTTTCGTAATCATTTACCTAGTAAATCTTTCTCAGCAAATTTCCAAAGTTTGTGTTCAGCTGACAACTTTGTGAAGGAAGTACTAGCTAGGAATATCCTGATGAGTTGAATTTTTTCCACATCTTCTATATGGCAAAACCATAGCTCTCCACAAAATTTCAGCCACATTGTTTTTAGCACTTAGGGCATGTACATTGGATTAAACAGCAGGTATCTATAATATGTATCCACGTCATATAATGAGAGCACTACAGACGCGTCCTACAACGGGGTGTATTTTCCTCTGTCTGCTAGCAAAGGCGCCGTTGCATGGAATACATAATACTATTTACATCACTTTCATTAACGCTAATTACATGTAATCCCTGATCAGGTTTGCTTCTTGTTCATTGTAGAATATAATAAATTTTATTCTTCTTTACCCTGTACTATATTCTCCCTTCGCTGTTAAACCTTCTGATTCTTCAATTTTCCTTTGCCAATTCTTAGAAAAACGCAACAAAAAACAACAAAAAATCTTCAGTCTATAAAATTCATGATATACGTTCAGTCTAAAAAACAACAAAAAACATTGTCTCTTGGAATTGGAACAAAAAACAACAAAAAACAGTGATTGATTTCAGTGATTGGAATTGGAACTCATCATTGATCAACCAAACTGCATGGCTATAAAATTCAGAAATCAGTGCATGTAACTACTATCGATGGAAGCAATGATATACGTTCAGTGATTGATTTCAAACGCTAGATAGGTAGAGTGCAAAGCGTGAACATTGTCTAAACAAGAGAACAGAAGCAACGATTGATGGGAAGAACATAAGAACATCGCGGTGGATTCACGAGGACACGGATATATACGGCGCCACCGGTCACCTAGATTCATGTGCACAAGAAGACTAGCACTCCATGGCTTCAGGAAGAAGGCAGTTCGAGATTTACCGATGCCCAACCATACAATGGCGAAAGAGGCGTCGATAGCCAGCGAATTCCATGCGAATCGCCCGTCTACAGATTTAACAACGGCCTCCTCCTTCTCTCTTCTCCATGTCGTCTAAAATCCTTACTGTCATCCCTTATAGATAGCTGACTGTACATCATTGTATATGCCCTTAGAGATTATTTTAAATGACACATGTCTTCACCAATCAGAATAGAGTCCACGGATCACCGTATTGAAAACGATCTGAGCCGTCCAAGTCGTATAGATCCAACGGCCCACACCCCCTCACCCTCTCACCCACCCAACTCCTCTCTCTCCCCCGCACAACCAACCCTCGCCCATCCAGATCGAGCACCCCTCCTCCTCCCTTCCAGATTACAGCCGCCACCTCCTACCCACCGTCCTACCCATCCTCTGCACCTCCGCTCGTCGCGCCCTTCCTCCGCTGCTCCACCCCTCCACCTCCTCGGTGCGCCGCAGTGCCCCTTCCTCCTCCTCCTCGGCGTGGCGCGGCGGCAACGCCTCCGCCGGCCGCGGGGACGCGGTGCGCGCGAGGGTGGCGGGGGCAGCCGCGCCGGTGACCGAGACAACGGCGGCCGAGGGATGCGGCAGGCAGGAGGCCCCCGCCGCACCGACGGGATCTCGACCTGTCCCTGAACCCTACCAGCGAGTCGCCTCCCTCGCCATGGCGAAGCCCTCGCCGCCACCACCGCCCAACTCCGCACCTTCCGCGTCCACTACGCCGTGATCCAGTTGGCGCTGCTGCTGGCCACCATGACCCCCCACCACCGCGCCTCCATGCTCTACCTTATGGCCGCATCCAAGGGCCTGCTCCTCAACGGGGGCCTCCTCCGGGCCTTCCCCAACTCGACGCTGCCATATTGGAATCACACTGGTAGCTCCCTCGCTCATAGCATCCCTTCCCGGTCCGGAGACGCCCCCCTGAACTCAGGTGCGGCGCGCGCGGACACACACTCGACCCCGGAGCCGGAGCGGCGACGGAGATGGTCAACGGGGAGAAGGCCCCGACCCCGCCCCTGCTGCGCCTGGAGACACTGCTCGCGCTCGGCCTCGACCAGCGCACGACAGAGAACGCACTGGTCAACAGCAAGGTCACCGCCAACCTTGCCGCCGTTGTAGCCGAGGTACGCAACAGCCTCCTATTGTCACCCGTGCAGCACTCTCTTGATTTCGGCGAGCGCTGCTCTGCCCTGCACCTGCCGCAAGGGTTTGGTTTCTGCTCGCCCACGCTGCGAGTTGCGTCAGCTTACTACCCTGACCAAATCGGTGCCACTTATAATCTCTGGGATGCCCTACCATGTTTGTTTTGGGCCTTCTAACTGTAGATCTGCATATGAACAGGCTGGGATAACCGGATGCGACAAGTCCGTCGGGAATCTTCTGTATGCAGTAAGCGCCTGTGCCAATTTCCTCTGCTGAACTTGAGAATTCTTATGCCTTGTGTGACTTATGAGCGTGCACTTGTTCGTGAATGAGACAGGTTGCCACTAAATACCGAAATAATGCACTCGTCCATCGTCCTGCTCTCATTAGCTACATCGTTTCAACCAAGGTACATATATATATCTGCCGCCTATTCATGTTTCAATCCAGTTTCAACGCACAGTTTGCATTATCTGTTCTTTACTCTTAGTTCAAGCAAAGAACTAGTAATGTCTGAGTGCTTGTTTCTCCTTATGCCGTGGAACTAAAGTATTTCTTGCCATGTCACTTGAGATTAAGAACCCTGCACAGCTAGATGCTGCTCTGTCATTTCCTACCAACACCGGTCCTGGATATTGGGAAGTTTGAAGAAGCCTGTGGTGTAGGTATGTTTTCATGATCAGAATATACCTATATGCTTCTGCAAGTTATAAATCATGTCTGCAAATTCACTGACTGTACACTAAGCATTTCTACCAGTGTGATTTGAGAATGTGTTTGTTTGGACGATAAAAGAATATTGAATTAGTGCACACTGTTTTATGATCAGACATTTTCTACCACTGTTTTCATGTGCTTTCTTGTGCATATGAGCATATGTTTTCTGGCCCTGGAACAAACAAGCATATGATGATTTAATTATTTGACTGAATCTAGACCTTATAATAAGGTCCAAGTAGTGTATGCTTAATATAAATTTTGGAGTGCTTACTGCCAAGTATTTGTTTCAAAAATCACCCGCCAACATCTAAACTCAACAGACTTAGTTTTGCATTTTACAAAATGTCAAAAATATAGAAACCAGTTGATGATTTTGCAGACCTGATGAGGTGAAGAAGAAGGACCACCGGCTGTCCGGCTCCATGGTCCAATACACCATGGACCTCCAGCCCCACATTAGCTGCACCCCCCCCCTTCTCACCTCGAGAGAGAGAAGGTCTTTCTTCTCCTCCCCGGAACATGCATCTCTCTCTTTTGCTGATGATAGATCCCATATTCTAGTAAGTGTTGTACAAATTCATGATTTTTTCAGTGATTAGAATGAGTAGAATAATTGAGGAAACCTCATGGTGTTGGTGTATACGAATCCATCCATTAGATGAGAGTAAAGCCAATCTGAAGAGCTTGATTCAGTTTGTTATGGGATGAGCTTCTTATCTAATTACGAGCATCCTTTTTGTTCTATTGTACAGTAGTATGTTTTTCTATACTACTATATAGTGTATCACTATATAGCCTATCAGTTTGAATCAGACATTGAAATACTATCCGGCCATTCACTGGCTTCCATCCAGCGGCCTACAATGCTTGGATTCGCAGCTACTAGCTCTGGGTGCCATCTGGGTCATTCCAAAGGCAGCCATGAATTGTCATAGAGTCAAAATTATTTGGTTCATTCTACATGTAGTAGATACTATGTTATTCTCATTTTTAGGAACTATAATTTAAGAATTTTGGGTGTGGGTTCCTCTTGTCCCGTGTGACAGTGACATAACTAACTGAACGCATTAGCAAAACTTCAGAAGAAGAACGACCCTTCTACTTGGAAAATATATAAGCTTTAGTAAACCAACAACTGAATTACCACCAGGTTCCTGAACCTGGCAGATCATCTACTGACCTTTCATGCTTCTCCGAGAAATGCAATCCATAAACCTGCTACTTGAAAAAAGAACTAGTATATTATGCACTCATCATTCTTAATGTTTTGCTCCTCGTGGCATTGTAACACATTGATCATGTTTACTGCTACTGTATTTTACTGCTATTTTCAATTAACTGCTTATTTTTAGAAAAGTTCCTAAGAGTGTGCTTCTGAATTGCATTTGTAGAAGAAGGGTCATGCCTATGCGACTGCCTCGGGCTGGGGCTGGTGCACCTTGGGCTAGGGCTAGGTTGGATCAGCTCCGCCTGGGAGAAGTTGCAGCAGTGCCTGAGTGGCAAGGAGAAGGCCTGGGTGCTGATGTGCCATTCTATTGTGTAGATGTGTTATTGTTCTATTATGCAATTCTATTTGTTCTTGCTATATTCCTGTGTAAGGAAATGTATTCAATAGATGACTTATTGTGTTATGTAAACCTGGGAGATGTATTATGCGATGTTATATGATGGATGATTTTAATTTGACTTGGATTTTCTTGATTTGAATATGAAATATTGTTGGATTTAATATTGGACAAATAATTGGGCTGAAAAGGCCCAACAAATCAAATGAAACCAAAAATGAAAAAGGGCAAAACTGAAACTGGACCAAATGTATTTGGGCACTAAAAGGCCAGGGCCCAAATTATAATGATAATAAAAATCGAAAGAAACATACTAAAGTGGCGGTAAATAGGCTAAGGCCCAAAAGAAGTCCAATAAGAAAAAGCCCAAAAAAACCCAGCCCATGTGATCAATTGAAATGGGTTGGGCTGATTTCAACTATGATGTTTTGATTTCGTCGTAACTTTGCCACGTAGGACTTCCACGTCGGACTGGTTATATTGTCAACGATGATTTAGGATCGTCGTAAAGGTTACGACGATCCAGGAATCGTCGTAGAAGTTACGACGATTTCGATCAAAACGTCGGTGTTGTTCATTTCTGACGCTCCGTTTTCGACGCGTGGTTTTTCGTCGTGAGTTCATCGTAAAGTAAAAACCGTGACGATGTAGCGACGAAAATATAGCGTCGTGTATTAGCATATTCCTTGTAGTGAGGGGGCTGACCGGTCTTCTCGCACATAGACTGCACATTTGGTTTTGAAGAGTTGGTCATATTTGTTAGTAATGAGACATACATTACACGCATAATTTGGTTAATCTAAAAAAGGAACTTACCACAAGAAGGTCGTACATGGGAAGGTGACCCGCCTCATTCCGGGCCCTCTCCTCCTCCAACAACCGAGCCATGGTCTGGTCCCTCTCCTCAAGAGCATCTTGAAGAGCAGCCTGGTTCACCACTCTCTCTTTCTGAAGAGCAGTCTGCAACACCATTCCTCTTTACTGAAAGTGCGTTATATCGACTCGAGGGGGTGAATAGGAGATTTTTAGAATTTCATCACTCAGGAAATTCCTTTTGAGGAAATTCCTCACTGATGACTAACTTGCAGCGAAAACAACAAAGGATCACGGGTGCAAAGTATACTTTCAGCAACTTCCTCAATGAGGATTATGAAAAACTGTTTGCATAGTACGCAGGCATAGAGTAGCAGGTGAGGATTAACTAGTGTGAAGAATTTGAGGTTGAGAAAATTCAGAGAAAGTCTTCAGCAAATTCTTCAAACAGAGACAATCAAAATCTTCAACATACAATATTGAGGAATTGAAAGAGTTGAAGAAATAGAACCCGGATCACAGTGAAGACAGTTGTTGATGACCCAGTTCGAACTGTTGTGACAGTCATGCGTCTGGTTCGGAGCGGCTTGGTATTGAAACCAAAGGACACACAGTCCCAGGACACACAGTCCCTACCGTATCTCCTTGAGCTAAGGACACACGGCCCTCGCTCGACACTCATTGTAATTCTTCGGGGCATACTTCCAAACCCGCACAAACTTGGTCACCCAGTAATCCACAATTGATTGCTGGATTGCTCTAGACCATGATGCCTAACCGTCTGGAGGATGCATAGTCCTCAAAGGTAAAAGGCTTCAGTTCCACACAGGAACAAATTCTTTAGTGATGCTCAATCACTTGTTTTTGGTTTGTGGTTTGGTGTTTGGGGTATTTCCTCACTTATGATTTTCTCTCGAACTCTCTGAGGAATTTGGGATGCTCTAAATGACTAGTGTCAGTTTCTTGTGGAGCAGCCAACCAGCTAATGGTTGTGGGGGCGGCTATTTATAGCCCGGGAGCATCCCGACATGATTTGACATTAATGCCCTTAAATAATATGACCATTGGTGTGGATAAGATCGGTGATGTGGCGCGAATTACGGCAACGGTCGGGACCCTCAACTGTGAGAGTCGTCATGTCTCTCATATTCCTCACTTGAGGCTTTTAGTAGGATTAGGCTTGGGTTGAGCACCATGAGGAAATCCATTCCGAAGTGTTACCTAGACCCCCTTTAACAGTACGGTGTTCCTATGACTCAAGAGTGAAGAAAATGAAACGGAAAGAATAAATCTTCACACTTCGAAGTCTTCGGATCATTTTTCTTCAGAACACACTGAATTCCTCATCTTCAATATCCTCATGGGGAATATCAAATTCATCGCAATTTCTTCGCGATCAAAGTCTTCAGCGGAAGACCAATTTCTTCAGCCGAAGATATACATTTTTAGGGGCCGATATTCATCGTATATTTCAAACTCCTCAGCAACTTATAGATCATGTGTACACTCATGAACACATTAGATACGTAACCTATAAGTCTTCAAACCACCAAAATCACTAAGGGGCACTACATGCACTTACAATCTCCCCCTTTTTGGTGGTTGATGACAATTAGGTTATGTCTTAAACGGGGATGAAAATATGAAGTGTAAATACTCATTTGAGGAATTTGAAATCAAGATACAGAGAGACTCCCCCCTGAAGATGTGGATATCATGAGGATTTTGCTTTTTACAGCAAATGCACATTGATGATTTATATCATGGAGATCTCCCCGTGAGTCTTGTAAATCATGCATACATATGACATATAATATTAAGAATTTGAGAATGCATGATGAGAAATGGTATCTGACGAATTTCAACATGCGTGCATTAATATTTTGAGGAATAACCATGCGATGAAAAACGTTCAAAAAGCGTCAGAGTACCATCGGGCTTAAGTTACAACTCATCACATAAAACACTTCAAAAGAACCAAGAGTTTGTAACTTAATAAAGTTCATAAGCCCCAAAATATATCCCGCGTGAAGACTAACTCTCGGATTTCTCCCCCTTTGTCATCAAGTGATGAAAAGGGACAAAAATGAGGACTAACGCCCCTTGAAGACTTTCACTTCTTGGCTGATGAAGAAGACGCGTGAGGATTCTTGGCGACGGGCTTCCTCCTTGGGCCAGTGGCAGTGTCTTCTGGTTCTTCATCAGATTCTACAGTGCTGAATGAAGAAAAAGAACTGTCCTCAAGATCTAGAACTAGAATTAGCTTGAATTTCTTCTTGGGAGGCCACGACCAGTCGAAGTCCTGAGTAAACTCCAATTCATCAAGTTCTCCTTGAGTCTTCAGATGAGCCAGAGTGGCCCAGGTGCGATCAAAAACCTCATGAAGATAGTAGTGATTTTTCTTCACTGCATTCTGAGTCTCATTGAGGGTTTTCACAATGGCACTAAATTGACGTTGACCCATTTGTGAGTGCGATCGACCTTCTGATGAAGACTGAGGAGTAGTTCTCGGTTAGTCATCACCCTTGGGGCAACAGGGCTAGGCGGCTCCTGAGCTTCAGTGTCATCCCATGAAGAATATGCATCTGGTTCACGAAACTAGACATCAAGGGTCTGACTTCCTTCATCGATAACAGATTTTCCTTTTTCTTCAAGAGGCTCAAAAGTCTTCTTGTTGACTCTGATAGGAGGCATATATCCAATGTGATTGTTGAAATCGGCATGATAGTTGATGCATGACCTGTGTCTGATGAATCTCATGATCCATGGAGCGTAAATCTTCGGGTCGAAGGGTGACATAGCATTGTCAGCCACAGTCCTCGGAAAGAAGTCGTGAAGGTTTATTGGGATGCCATGTATGATGTTGAAGAGGATATTCTTCATGATCCTACAACATCTTCTTCATCATCATGGCCCTTGATTGGAGCGATGACACCGCACAGAATTCTGTAGACAGTCCTAGGTTCATACTTCAAGTCTTAAACCAGAAAAGTCGTTCTTGGTGGTTGACCCTTGGCCAAAGGTTTCATGAGGACTTCCATCAGTTTGTTGGGAAACTCTCGTTCATCATGCATCATCACAGCTTGTTCTGAGGGAATTGAAATCGGAAGCACTCGCAGCAGCTCAGTAGCAGGGGATTTGTAATGTGTGTGCTGTGTCATCCAGTCCAGCACCCAAGTGTTGATATCCTTCGGGTGTCCAGAGAATGATATCAATGTTCCAATCACAGATATCAGTGAAGAGAGGCAGCAGTCAGGCTTCATGAAGCACGTTGAGGACTGGGGTGAAGCCAGGAATTTTTCCCACTCAACATGGGGAATATGCATGTGCTGAAATATTTTATCTCTTCCACAGAGCACAGAGGGATAGTAGTTGACCTGATTCCTTGTCCAAAACTTCATGCGTCGATGAAATACATCCGTTCCTCATAGAATGCTACCTTCTGAAACTTTGGCCTCTTTGAAAGAGGCTGATTTTGCATTGGCTGAAGATTATGCTGCTTTTGTTGAGGAGATACTATCATTGCTGTCTCAGTGTTGACCACAACAAGAGAAGTTTCACTATTGGGTGCAGGAGCATTTTCTTCAGGATGTTCCTCGGGTTGAGGATTTTCTTCAGGTTGAGGGTTTTCCTCTAGTTGAGGATTTTCCTTAGGTTGAGCATTTTCCTCCGGTTGAGGATTTTCCTCGGGTTGAGGATGTTCCTCAGGTTGCGGAATTTGCTTGGTGGACGAGGAACAATCTTCAGCTGTTGCAGCTGATCCTTGAGCAGGTTCATCAGACGTCTTGTGAGGAATGAAGGACTGAGGAATATCATCAATTTGTATTTCCTAATCCATGGTTTCTTCAGAATCAGCATCTTTCATTTCCTCATCAATTGGAATTCCCTCATCTTCTTCTAGAATGACATAGTCAATTCCAAAGGGAATCAAAGTATATGATGGAGCTATCTTTAGAAGCACAACATCCAGTGGAGCAGTTTCATCAAGTGTTTTGACGCGCTTGGCATCTGATGATTCTGGAGTAAAAGAAGCTTTTCTTTTCTTCGCTTCTTTCTCAGCAGCCTTGGTTTTCTTCACGTCTGATGCAGACGGAACCATTTTCTTCACCGTTGAGGATTGAGGTGAAGGTATTTTCTCTTTAGGAGCTGGTGCAGTATCAGTCCTGGCAGTTTCCTCAGGTGGAGCATTTTCTTCAGCAGGAGCAGATTCATCAGCTGGAGTGCCTAGAGGAATTTCCTCAATTAGAGGTTCATCAGCTCGACTATCTTGAGGCATTTCCTCAGCAGGAGATTCTTCTTCTTCACCTTCCTCAGTCAGCTGAGCAGAATAGCTGGGCTCTCTCTGCTTTGGTTTTGCAGGAGGAGTAGCCTTCTTGTTATATTCATCAACTGCATTGGTTGCAAACTTGATGAAATTTGACTTGAGACTTTGACAATCAGATAGTTTTGTGTACTTGTTGGTCAATGTCTTCAGTTCAGCATGGGTAGACACAAGATCATCAGGCGACAGGTTGAGGAGATTCTGCCTGAGGAACTTCTCCTTCTTCAGTTTTGTAGCGTTTGCTTGATTGGCTTGCGTCTCTTTCCATTTGGCCTCATTGATGAATGTGGCCACCATATGGCTGATAACTGGGGGAAGCTTCAAGTCATCAATGGGTGTGTTTGGATCATCATACCAGACATTGATGTAGTCCAATAGGACCTTTGGGTTCATGGCAAGAGGAATAGCACTGCCTGAGGCTTGTGCGACACGTTCCTGCTTGTTTCTGATGATGACTTGAAGAGTTTCATCATCAAATTCATCACTTCCTTCTGATGCAGAAGGGACTCTGATGACTTTGCTTGGGCTGGGTCTGATGCCTCTTCCAGCAGTCATTTTAGTCTTCAATGGTGTTGGTGAAGACTTTGTCTCTGAGCTCGTGGCAGATGGTACAGAGGAGCTGGAGTGAGCAGTTGTTGCTTGACAATCTGCTTGTGTTCAGGCTTTGAAGCCTATGTAACTGTTGAGGGTTTTGGCGCAGGAGCAGCCTTCTGAAGCAATTGCTCTTTAGGATTTGAAGCCTTTGGTTTTTGTGGCACAGTCTTCACTTGAGGAATAGTTGTACCCGAAGCTTCAGCAGCAGAAGAGGTGGCTGCAGTGGCAACAGCAGATTCCTCATTGAATTTCCTCACTAAAGCTTCTGCTTTATTCTGAAGCTTAGACAAGTGTTTGTCTTTTTCCTCAGGATAATCATCAACAGTTTTAATGCTTGAGGGATGTGCTACTTGATGATCACCAAGAGGAGGCCTTTTGCAAGGTGGCTTGAGGGCGAATTTCTTCGCATACTTGGGAGTGACGAAGCGATATTCCTTCCATTCCTTAGTCCACCTGCGTTCTATCCTTTGAAGCCTGATTTTACCTTTCACCATAGGTTCTTGCTAATCCGGCGTACAATAGTCAAGGTATATATCCTCAGGGGTATCAATTGCAGTGTTCTGTTCCAGTTTCTTTCAACCCTTTTGCTTTCTGTCATCTTCCATTTTCTTCAGCTGAGTCTTTTGCTGAGGAATTTGCACTCTTGAGGATTCTGATGACACTGGCAATGTTTCTTCAAGGAATGCTGCAAATGAGTTAAGTTGATGAGAACCTAGAGATTCATCAACGGATATTTTGTACTTGTGAACAGAGTATGGGTGCGAGGAATTTGGAGAGGTCATATCCATTCTCAGATTTGAAAAAATTCAAATTTTAAAAGTTGAGGAATTTGACCAGTGGGTTGAGGAATTTGTCTAAGCACTCTGATCCTGGGTTCGAGAGTTGTGCAGATTCGAAAATTTGCACAATTGAGGAATCACGTGGAGAATTTTAGTGGCTTAGTGAAATTCATCAAGTATTTGATGAATAGAGTGTGCGAAGCTGATAGACACTAAGGAAAAACAGATTTCTCGAATCTAAGGTAAAATAGTAGATCGAAAGGGACAGTAAAAATAGGATTTTATTTACCCTACATGGCAAGCACGGAGAACAGAGGCAGCAACAGTAGATGCTCTTCGGTTCGAGTCCGCTGTGCCCTAACTTGGTGGCAGAAGACAGCTACGGCGGCGGCGGATGTAGATGTTCCGCTTCCGGCGTGAGTTCGGCGTCGGAGAGGTCGAGGCAGTGAAGCTGTTCCTCACCGACGATGAGTTTGCTAGCGGTGGCGCTAGGTTTTGTGCTTGAGGCGGAGAGAACGACGGTAGAACGAAGAATTTGGACAGTATTGATAGCTCACATGAAAACGGTCCGGCCAATACTTTCGGACCGAACTGCCCTTACACATTCGTCTCCGCATGACACGTGTAGCCTGATATTAAAGCGGTGGAGATCGTGCTTATGTGATCATGGGAAATGGGGTTCAATTACTGTGCAACAATATAAAAATTATTTTTGAAGATTTGAGGATTTCGTTGCCAGATCCTCAGCTGAAAAGGACACAGTGAGGATTTTGAACAAAAGTTTCAAGTAGAACGCATATGAAGAATTGAATAGACTCGGTGAGTATAGCATAGAGGGGAGTAGGGTCCAATCACATTTACTTAGATGAAATATCAAGTTGAAGAAATAGCTATAAGTGAATGTTGTTGAGGACTTTGAAATCAATGTCTATATATATATATATATATATATATATATATATATATATATATAGGCAAATGAAAATCATCAAGTGTTTTGAAGATTTTTAAGATTTTGAAAAACTTGAGGATTTTGTGACAAAGCGTCAGGTTGATGAATTTCAACTTTGAGGAAAAACAACTTGAAGAATTTCAAAGTTGGTTGGTGGCGTGACCCACCATATAAGAATGATGATTTCAGGCGCCGCGTACAATTGTCGTAGGGCCCTGAGAACCAAATTCTTCATTAATTTCCTCACACTAAGAGTGATATTCTTCATTGATTAAAGAAAACCGATTCTTCGTGTGTTGCACATCTAAGTCATCAATTTTGCATAAGTGATAGGATGTGTGCATGTTTTCACAAAACATTTGAAGATTCTAAGATATTTAGCTCACACCGCAACTTGCAAAACCTTTTCTCATCCAAGGGCTTAGTGAAGATATCAGCTAGTTGATCGTCAGTCTTCACATGGTCAATGATGATATTGCCCTTGAGGACATGGTCCCGAAGAAAATGATGATGAATCTCGATGTGCTTAGTCTTCGAGTGTTGTACTGGGTTGTAGGTGATCTTGATTGCACTCTCATTGTCACGGTAGAGGGGCACATTCTTCATGTTGATGTCGTAGTCCTTGAGGGTTTGGTTCATCCATAGCAATTGAGCACATCATGATCCAGCAGCAATGTACTCAGCTTCGGAAGTGGAGAGAGAAACGCAGTTCTACTTCTTTGAGGACCAGCAGACTAATGATCTTCCGAGGAAATGACAAGTGCCAGAAGTTGACTTGCGATCCACACGGTCACCAGCATAGTCAGAATCAAAATATCCCACCAGATGAAGATTTGAGCCCTTGGGGTACCATAATCCTAGTGTTGGTGTGTGAGCTAAGTATCGAAGAATATGCTTCACAGGCTTATGGTGTGATTCCTTTGGTTTTGCTTGAAGACATGCACACATGCAAACACTAAGCATTATATATGGCCTAGATGCACATAAATACAGTAAAGAGCCAATCATTATGCGATATACCTGCTGATCGAATTCTTTACCATTTTCATCACTGCAGAGGTGGCCGTTGGTAGGCATGGAAGTCTTGGCGCCTTTGCATTCCTGCATGTTGAATTTCCTCAGAACATCTTTGATGTATTTCTCCTGTGATATGAAGATTGATAAGACCTCGATGACGCCTAGAGGGGGGTGAATAGGCTATTTAAAAACTTCTTCAGATTTGGCTTGAATCTGATGCGGAAATAAACTAAGAGGGTACTTGTCAAGAACAAATCCTAAATGCACTAGGCACTATAACGTGTATCAACAACACGATCGACTAAGATGGACACAATGAAGTTACTGACAAGCACAAGTAAGTTACACAAACTTACTTGAGCTATATCACACGACAAGTAGGTGAACAACACAAGATACTAGATCACACTATATCACACGATATATCAAGGGCTGCAAGTATGTACGTGTGAATATAGAGGGTATGCTTGAATGATTAATCTTGTACAAGAAATAGCCAACACAATATAATGAGCACAAACGATATGCAATGGATGTAGCTCAAGTAACACATGTAAACCACAAGTAAGGAGTTAGGGTTAAGGATAACCAAGGTCCCTGAGACGAAGATGTATCCCGATGTTCACTTCCTTGGAGGGAAGCTACTCACCGTTAGAGAGGTGGATGTTACCATGAAGGCACACCAACGCCACGAAGGCTCACCCTATTCTCCCTTTGAGATAACACCACGAAGGCGTTTCTCAACAACTAGTGGTAAGCCTTTGAGCTGGCTTCCAAACCCTCACAAACTTTTCCGGAGGAAATCACACAGATTGATATCTCTCCGAAGAACTCCTACCGCCTAGGAGTCTCCAACCTCCAAGAGTAACGAGATCACGGGGAATGCTCAAAACTTGCTCAAATCACAAATTGCTTGGATTGAGAGAAGGAGAGGGAGACGATCTATCTTTTGATTGGAACAACTCTCAAAGGGGCTCACAAATGCTCTTGGGATCTAAGATTTGGAGTGAGCAAATGTGTGTGAGGTGGAAATGTGTTCTTATGAGGATAAGGCTGTGTTGGGCAACCCTCTCACGAAGTGGGAGGGGGGTATTTATAGAGGGGAGAGAAAAAGAGCCGTTGGGGACACTTTAAGTCACACAGGGTCCGGACGTACGACAGTTGTCGGAAGTCCGGGCGTCCGCGAGGGGTCGGACGTCCGACGTGGGTCCGTCGTCCGAGGCCTGTAGATACGACTGAAACTATTTTGAACTAAACAGCGACCGGACGTCCGACAGGGGTCGGTCGTCCGACGCCTGAAGATACGATTCAACCTATGTTGAATTTATCAGCCACCGGACGTCCGGAGAGGACCAGAAATCTGAGTTATCCAGCTCAAATTCTACTGGTGGGAGGTTCCGGATTTCCGACGGGTGTCGGACGTCTGGCGCTCGGACGTCCAGAGGGAGCCGGATTTCCGAGATATAGAACTCAACTTCTACTGGTGCAGGCTTCCGGATTTCCGGGTCTTACCGGACATCCGGGCCTCGGACGTCCGGAGGAAGCCGGAAGTCCAAGGTATATGGCTCTGATTTCTCTCGTATTGGATTCCGGATTTCCGAACTAGTCGGTCGTCCGGTCCTCGGACGTCCGGAGAAAGTCGGATGTCCGAGGCACTGGTTCTGTTTTCAGATAACAACAAAGCAGTGGAGATGTGGTCTGAGCAGAAAGTGATGATGTAGTTTGAGCAAGTTCATCGCAAAACCTGTGATCCCCCCTTAATAGTGCGGGATCCCTAAGGACTCAATAATCATAAAAGAGTACTGATGATCCATACTTGAGTGTATACTTTTATTCGCTGATCATCACTCCGCACAACTAACGTCAAAGGAACTGATACCTTTGAGTTAGCCCTTTCACCTGAGCTTGATGTTGTTGTTCCTTCTTGGCTCAAGTTGAAAGCAGGACATGTTGAAGTCTTCAAGTAGCTTTCCATACACAATGCGGAAAGCCTAGCTTATGTATTCATCTTCATCTGTCCACCATGCGAACATCCACAAGAATCAAGCATGTAGTTCTCAGGAATGCTTATCTTGATCTTGTCCTTGTTAGCACATGAGGTTCTCCTTATCAACATCCTTGTTAGCTTACGTTTCAATGATATATTCGTGCCGGTCCACTTGAACTTGCACACCACAATCTTGATGACGATCACCACTTGACGTCATCCTTCATGGGTTGTATGAGATCTTCCTTTTGACGCAAGCCCAATGAAAGCACACCTAACCCCCACATAGGAGTCACACAAAGACCATGGGTTAGTACACAAACATGTAATGGACAATGCTTACCATACCATGGGATCACTTGATCCCTCTCGGTACATCTTATACGCTTTGTGTGTTGATCATCTTGATTTACTCTCTGTCTGAGATCTTGATCAACCTAGTGTTTCTATGACCATTCTTTGGATAATACCTTGAATAACATCTTGGTCATCATATAAACTCCTTGAACCCAACAGATGCACTTCAAGAAGTGCCTATGGACAAATCCTATAAATATAACTTAAGGCAACCATTAGTCCATAGGAATTGTCATCAATTACCAAAACCACATATGGAGATATATGGTCTAACAATCTCCCCCATTTTGGTAATTGAAGACAACCACTTCAAGAGAGTTTATGTAAAGAAATAAGCATAACCAAGCGCACACATACAAGGTAATAATGCATGTGTGCAAGATGTAAATGCTTACGCAATAAAAGCAAAACCCTCTAAACATATCCAAAGTAAATTCTCTAAACTTCTCCCCCACTGGCATCGATTGCCAAAATGGACGACATGTTTAGAAAGCCAAAATAGTAGGTGGTCCTCCAAAAAGTGTGTACTTCTCAGCAAATGAGTGCAGAAAAATACACAAATACAATGATAAGTAGTTGGAGGAAAATAAACTATATTGAGGACCCAAACATTGCAAATAAAAGGATCGTATTACACAAAGACATACAAAGATGGAGGCAAGCAATCAAAGAATTCCAGATGGAACAAACTATCATATGGTCCTTCGAACCACATGAATAAAAGATATTATGATAGAAGCAAGCAATCAAAGAATTCCAGATGGAACAAATAATCATATGGTCCTTCGAACCACATGAATAAAAGATATTATGATAGAGGCAACATAGTGCTTTATCAAAAACTAGAGAAGCTCCCCATGGTTTGTGCACTAATATGAGATTTTTGTATTTGACACAGGTGCACAAAATAGGATCGTTGCTCCCCCAGAATTAATAGAAACACACAACGAGTGCAAGAAGATAGGTGAGACAATAGGCATATCAATTGCACAAAACTAATGATTGAGAAACATGTAAAGGAAGCAACTTAAGAATAAGCTCAACCAAAGTAATGTGTGTGAGTCATGGCAAAGCACTTGAGAAGACTTAAGATAAGGATGAGCATTGGTCATCAACATAGTCTTGATGAATATGGGATAGAAAGTGCAAGACATATCATTCCCACACACACATACTAGAAAATGGGTTCACAAGCTTACTAATAAACAAAATAAGAACCAACGCTTGTGACAACCCATTGTGAAGATAGGAAGTAAGAATCTTGTCAAGAGGAGGGATACTAATTGAAAATGGCAAAACCCTCATCAAGACAAGCATGAGGAAAAATAATCTTCACGGCCAAAGAGTGCACCAAGATGTAGAAAAATAAGATACGCACTCAAAACAAATCCTTTCACGTTGCCACCAAAAACCGAAAAAGGAAATGCAGCGATGGACGTGAAAGAAAAGAGGATATCAATTAGAGATATAACTTCTCTCATGTGACCAAGATGCTAAGTAGAAGACAATCATGATGATATATATATCCACAAAGAAGGATGTACACACGAAATGGTTACAAGAAGGAAGAACACTAGATATCCAAAAAGGGAAGTCATAAATATATGAATGAGATCTTTTGCTTGGAAGCATAGCACATGGCCTAATATTTTCTTATTGTATAATATGAGCTTCCAACATACGAACATCAAAGACATCCCAACTAGCAGTAAGACATGATCGTTCGGATGCTTTGAGAAAGCAAACAAGTACTACGAGAACAAATCAAGAGATTCATGCCATGATGCAACCTGGAAAAGAAAAGACAGGTTGGGTCCTTTGCAAGAAAAGAATGCATGAAGTGGATACTTGTTACCGAGACAACATTGGATTGATGTAGTAGATAGTTGTTCTTTGATCATCCTAACTTGGCTCCAATAATCACATGGTCTCAACATCTTCCTTATAGGTGAGCCGAGCATCCAATGCATCTCCAGTTGTTCCTGGAACAACAAAAACAAACAAAATGGTGCCCAAACTCATTGGGACCAAAGAGTTAGAAAACCAGCAATACATAGGACAAACTCCACACACATATGTGCATATAGATATGAATTTGAATTTCATGCACACCTTAGCCAATTTATGACAGGGTGGAGATTCCCTTATATATTGTGTCAAAAGAGGAAAGCAAGCAAAAGAAGTTGTATATAGTAGCTAGATACGCATGCTCAAGACTCTCAAGAATCAACTCAACACAAAGTTGATAAGTCATCAAAAGACAAGGTATCAAGGGATAATAAGATCCTAAAACAAAAGACCTATCATTTGAAGGATATCAATTAAAAGATACATCAAGGAATGAGATATCCATCGACACATGCCAAATAGAAGGCAACAAGAAACCAATTGAAGGAAAACAAACACGAGGTATCTAGTTTCCAAGAGAGAGCTAGGTTCCAACAAACAAAGCCCTCTACAAATTTTCATGATGGCACAAAGCATCATAAAGAGCAAGACTTGCCTCCCATCAACACACACTTGATGGGGATCAAATGATTTTATGATGGGTGAATAAAGAGAGTGTTTTTAAAGAGAATAGGATAGCTCCCCCAAGGGACGTGCATTATATAGAATTTGCATTTGAATACAAAACGCACACGATGGGATCATCACTTTGTCTATATCTATAACCACACTAGACATGTTAAAAATAGATTCATAAGAGGCAAGAAAGACAAACGAAACACAAAATCCAATGTAAAGATGATTAGCAATTCCAATCACATGATGGGAATACCAATTGTCAAGGACAAGAAGTATTTTTGAAATGATACTCATTGGTGGATCACAAATATATCCAAGATCATCTTTACCCATAAAACGCAAGAAAATGACACTTGTAGAGCTAACATGCCACCTAGGAACAAGATAATTTACAATATCAACATTAAGTGGCAATACGTCAAATGTACACATTTTCTAGGTTTGTAATATGCACATAGCATATTACTCCCCCATAATGTGATAAACCAATAACATTAACAAGTGGCAAACTAAAACCAACAAGAGATACTTAATGGACCATATAGAATTTGAATTTCTCATGAGTAAGACATACCACATAGACACTAGATAATCTTGAAGCATCAAAACTAAGTGGTATTCCCCATGTATACACATTTATAGGATTGTGAGGTGTGCAAAGCACATCACTCCCCCACAATGGGATAGTCCATTAATCTCTCACAAGAGCCAACAAAAATACAGACAAGATGCAAATAGGCTCAATAGAAGACTCACATGTACATGATGTGCAAACCAACATACACATACTCGATTACTCAAGATAAGGAAGTTGGAAGCACAACATATACAAACGCATGCAAGGTACAAAACCACAACATGCAAAGGGGAAAGCACCTAACAATGTAAACAGTTTAAGTATAAGTTATCGTAAGGAGGCACATTGGATATAAGATAGAGACTCGATAATCCAAATGTCTTGGCTTGAGATAATATGAATGATGAAGACCCCTTAATTCTTCATTATGTATCCAAGTCTCTAATGTCCTCCAAGGTCACCTCTTGATCAAGTTTGAGCTTGTTGGTCCCCAACTACGTTGGGTCCTAAGAGGTTAATCACAATAGGCTTGGCAACCCAAATGGTTCTTTTCTTGACACCATTTTGAGTACCAACAAACTTGGCAAACACATTGCCAACCTTATCCTTCCCAAGGGAATATGTATCATCAATAGTGATTGGGTTGGATAAGTTACCTTTTGTGCAAGACGAAGCGACGTGACCCTTCTCACGACATAAGTAGCAACATCTACCCTTTGTTTTCTTCCCAGTTGATTTCTCACCTTGGGGCGTGTTGGCTTGGGTCTTATTGGGAAGAGGCCTTCCTTCAACTTGTAGTTGAATATGTGATTGAGTTTGTGGCCGCTTCCCTTGTTGCTTGTGACTTTGAGACTTCGCCTTCAGAGGGCAAGATCTAACATGGTGCCCTTTAACTTTGCACTTGAAGCAAATGATTTTGGCCGAATTCTTGACTTGTTCTAGGCCCCTCTTGTTCTTGTTTGAGTTTACTCCAAACTCATTTTTGTCATTCGGAGATGTTTGCTCACACAGGACGTTGTTGAGTGTGGGCATCCCTTCATGACACTGTTCCAAGTCTTTCTTCAAAGAAGTGACTTGGGCCTTGAGCTCTTTGATTTCCTCTACACGGTTAGTATCAATGCAAGTACTAGAGGAAGTGTAAGCTTCAATGTTAGAGCAACAAGGCAAGGAAAGTAATTCATCACACGAGGTAGCAACATTATGAGTAGACGAATTACGCGGAGTAGCACATGGAAATATAGTACTTTGACTAGAAGTAGTGCCATTGTCCACATGAGGCTCGCTTGATGTTACCTTGCTGATGATAGCCTCATGAGCTAACTTTTGCACATTACGGGATGTTAGAAGATCGGCATGAGAGCTTGTGAGCATTAAATGGTTTTCTTCCAACTTCCCATAATTGCTAGTTAGTAAATCAAGTTGAGCACGTAGCTCAACATTCTCCTTCAATGTTGATACTTCAAAAGAGACGGGGTTAGATGTACAAGTATCATCAACAATATGAGCGGAGTAAGTAGCGATCAAAGACTTCTCATGAGTAGATTGAAGCTCCTCATAGATCTTAGAGGTTTTGACGAGCTCTCCCTTGACATTCTTGCATTCAAGGAGAAGGGCCTCAAAGTCCTTCTTAAGTTTATCATGAGCAACTTCAATCTCTCCTTTTGAAGATCTTAAGTCTCTACATGCTTGATGACTCTTCTCAAGTTCATGTTCAAGTTGTTCACTTTTAGCTTGTTCATGATTAAGTGAATCATTACAATTTTCAATGTAAGCAATAACATCTTGGAATCTTTGAAGAGCATTATTTTTAGCTTTATGAACAATTTTACTGATCACATAGATATTTTCGGTCAAATCATCATCATCATCCTCATCGCAAATATCATCGTTATTGCACACGGAAGATGATACCTCATTATTACCTCTTGCCATGAGGCACATGTGAACTGGAGGAGTTGATGATGATTCTTTTGGTGAATCAGATTCTTCATTAGTCAAAGGTACTTCATATATCTTGATTTCCCCTAAATGATTAGTCATAGAACAACTAGGTAGAAACAAGATATTTTGATCAAGAGGACACGAGGAAGTAGGCATATCACCATAGACATTTGTCGAGGGATCTTTAGGTGAAATGCATGGCCTATCAGCACAATAATTTACAGTATGTGTGGTGCTAGATATGCTTGTGTCCATAGAGGCTATGACATTTTCATCAACATATATTTCTTCACTCACCATGTCATTACCATGTGAGATTGAAGATGCTGAGGTGTGCAAGCAATCGGATATGGAAGTAGTGGTGGAATCTTTAAGATCGAAAAGAGTCAAGAGCTCATGCACCAACTCCTTCATCATAATACCGTCTTCATCAAGATTGGACCCACCATATTTATCTTCAAGTTTAGTCCAAACTTCATGAGCTGACTTGCAAGTTGAGATATACTTAAACACTTCAGGACTGATAGTTTGATGAATGGCAAGAAAAGCCTCACAATCAAGATACATCTCATTAGTAGATGAAGATGCATCATCCTTTTTGTCGATAATCCCTACAAGAACAATTAGTAAAGTATTTGGGCCCATGGCCCAAAAGTGATGAAGCATACGAATTCTCCATAGGGTATAATTTGTACCATCAAAGTCAAAGATGCCATTGTGCACTAATCCAATAGTCGAGATCGATACTCTCTAGGTCGTGAAACCTAATTAAAGAGAGACCTAGCTCTAATACCAATTGATAAGACCTCGATGACGCCTAGAGGGGGTGAATAGGCTATTTAAAAACTTCTTCAGATTTGGCTTGAATCTGATGCGGAAATAAACTAAGAGGGTACTTGTCAAGAACAAATCCTAAATGCACTAGGCACTATAACGTGTATCAACAACACGATCGACTAAGATGGACACAATGAAGTTACTGACAAGCACAAGTAAGTTACACAAACTTACTTGAGCTATATCACACGACAAGTAGGTGAACAACACAAGATACTAGATCACACTATATCACACGATATATCAAGGGCTGCAAGTATGTACGTGTGAATATAGAGGGTATGCTTGAATGATTAATCTTGTACAAGAAATAGCCAACACAATATAATGAGCACAAACGATATGCAATGGATGTAGCTCAAGTAACACATGTAAACCACAAGTAAGGAGTTAGGGTTAAGGATAACGAAGGTCCCTGAGACGAAGATGTATCCCGATGTTCACTTCCTTGGAGGGAAGCTACTCACCGTTAGAGAGGTGGATGTTACCATGAAGGCACACCAACGCCACGAAGGCTCACCCTATTCTCCCTTTGAGATAACACCACGAAGGCGTTTCTCAACAACTAGTGGTAAGCCTTTGAGCTGGCTTCCAAACCCTCACAAACTTTTCCGGAGGAAATCACACAGATTGATATCTCTCCGAAGAACTCCTACCGCCTAGGAGTCTCCAACCTCCAAGAGTAACGAGATCACGGGGAATGCTCAAAACTTGCTCAAATCACAAATTGCTTGGATTGAGAGAAGGAGAGGGAGACGATCTATCTTTTGATTGGAACAACTCTCAAAGGGGCTCACAAATGCTCTTGGGATCTAAGATTTGGAGTGAGCAAATGTGTGTGAGGTGGAAATGTGTTCTTATGAGGATAAGGCTGTGTTGGGCAACCCTCTCACGAAGTGGGAGGGGGGTATTTATAGAGGGGAGAGAAAAAGAGCCGTTGGGGACACTTTAAGTCACACAGGGTCTGGATGTACGATAGTTGTCGGAAGTCCAGGCGTCCGCGAGGGGTCGGAAATCCGACGTGGGTTGATGGTCCGAGGCCTGTAGATACGACTGAAACTATTTTGAATTAAACAGCGACCGGACATCCGACAGGGGTCGGTCGTCCGAGGCCTGAAGATACGGCTGAACCTATGTTGAATTTATCAGCCACCGGACGTCCGGAGAGGACCGGAAATCCGAGTTATACAGCTCAACTTCTACTGGTGGTAGGTTCCGGATTTCCGACGGGTGTCGGACGTCCGGCGCTTGGACGTCCGGAGGGAGCCGGATTTCCGAAATATAGAACTCAACTTCTACTGGTGTAGGCTTCCGAATTTCCGGGTCTTACCGGACTCCGGGCCTAGGACGTCTGGAGGAAGCCGGAAGTCCGAGTTATATGGCTATGATTTCTCTGGTATAGGATTCCGGATTTCCAAACTAGTCGGTCGTCTGGTCCTCCGACGTCCGGAGAAAGCCAGATGTCCGAGGCACTGGTTCTGTTTTCAGATAACAACAAAGCAGTGGAGATGTGGTGTGAGCAGAAAGTGATGATGTAGTTTGAGCAAGTTCATCGCAAAACCTGTGATCCCCTCTTAATAGTGCGGGATCCCTAAGGACTCAAGAATCATAAAAGAGTACTGATGATCCATACTTGAGTGTATACTTTTATTCACTGATCATCACTCCGCACAACTAACGTCAAAGGAACTGATACCTTTGAGTTAGCCCTTTCACCTGAGCTTGATGTTGTTGTTCCTTCTTGGCTCAAGTTGAAAGCAGGACATGATGAAGTCTTCAAGTAGCTTTCCCATACACAATGCGGAAAGCCTAGCTTATGTATTCATCTTCATTTGTCCACCATGTGAACATCCACAAGAATCAAGCATGTAGTGCTCAGGAATGCTTATCTTGATCATGTCCTTGTTAGCACATGAGGTTGTCCTTATCAACATCCTTGTTAGCTTATGTTTCAATGATATATTCGTGCTGATCCACTTGAACTTGCACACCACAATCTTGATGACGATCACCACTTGACGTCATCCTTCATGGGTTGTATGAGATCTTCCTTTTGACGCAAGCCCAATGAAAGCACACCTAACCCCCACACAACAGTCTCACAAAGACCATGGGTTAGTACACAAACACGTAATGGACAATGCTTACCATACCATGGGATCACGTGATCCCTCTCGATACATCTTATACGCTTTGTGTGTTGATCATCTTGATTTACTCTTTGTCTGAGATCTTGATCAACCTAGTGTTTCTATGACCATTCTTTGGATAATACCTTGAATAACATCTTGGTCATCATATAAACTCCTTGAACCCAATAGATGGACTTCAAGAAGTGCCTATGGACAAATCCTATAAATATAACTTAAGGCAACCATTAGTCCATAGGAATTTTCATCAATTACCAAAACCACATATGGAGATATATGCTCTAACAAAGATGCCATTGCGTTGTTGATGAATTTGAAGACCTAAGAAGAAACATATACTTCTTCCTCAAGCTTACCATTCAGGAATGCACTTTTCACATCCATTTGATATAAGGTAATGTTATGATGATTAGCATAAGCAAGTAGTATTCGAATAGCTTCAGGACTAGCAACAGGTGCAAAAGTTTCATCGAAGTAAATTCCTTCAACCTTTGTGTAGCCTTGGGCTACAAGTCGTCCCTTATTCCTCCGCACTTGACCATCCTCATCTTGCTTGTTTGGGAAAATCCACATGGTGCCGATGATATTGTGCTTGCGAGGATCTGGTCGTTTGACGAGCTCCCATACGTCATTTAGCTTGAATTGAAGAAGCTCATCTTGCATGGCTTAAATCCACTCAAGTTCCATGAAAGCCTCAACAACTTTTGAAGGCTCTGTGATAGACACAAAAGAGAATGCCCGCAAAATTTAACGAAGTGTAAAGCTTTTGAGCGAGTGAGAGGACCTGGCGCGTTGGTGTCATCGAGGATTTTGTCAAGTTCTACTTCATTTGCAATCCTCGGATGAGCTTGTTGAGGATTTCGTCTGGGCTGAGGAATTTGTTATGGAGCAATTTCCTCACGAGCATCTTCTTGATTTTCATCAGTATTGGGAGTATTTCTTCAGCAATTTCCTCAGTAGGAACAATGTCTTTAGTAGCTTTGAGCTTGATTGCTTCCTCGGGAGACAATTTATCTCGATCAGGAGGCAATTGCTCTCTTTGCGAGCCATTAGTTTCATCGAACCGCACATCTATAGTTTCAACAACCTTGTTGTGATAGGTGTTGAAGACTCTGTAGGTGTGCGAGTCCTTTCCTTAACCAAGCATAAAACCCTCATGTGCCTTAGGTGCAAATTTTGAGCTATGGTGAGGATCTCTAATCCAGCATTTTGCATCGAAGACTTTGAAATAACTTACATTGGGTTTCTTGTCAGGGAGAAGTTCATATGAGGTTTTCTTGAGGAATTTGTGAAGATATACCTCGTTGATGATATGGAAAGCAGTGTTGATTGCTTTAGGACAGAAACAACGAGGAGTCTGATATTGTTCAAGCATGATCCATGCCATTTCAATCAGAGTCCTGTTCTTTCTTTCGACGACGCCATTCTGTTGAGGAGTATAAGGAGCAGACAATTCGTGAGTAATAACAATTTCATCAAGATAAGCATCAAGACCAGTGTTTTTGAATTATGTCCCATTATCACTCCTGATGTGCTTGATTTTGATGCCGAAGTTCGTCGAGGCCGTTGAGGAAAATCGTTTGAAGACTTCGTGCACTTCAGTTTTATATAGAATGATATGCACCCCAGTGTATCTGGAATAATCATCAACTATGATAAAGTTGTATAAAGATGATGCATTTGTTAGAGTGGCATAATGAGTAGGTCCAAATAGATCCATGTGAAGCAATTCATATGGACGAGTAGTGGTCATGATAGTCTTCGAGGGGTGTTTGGATCTGGTCATTTTTCCAGATTCACAAGCACCGCAGAGGTGGTCCTTGAGGAATTTTACTGATTTGATGCCAATGACATGCTTCTTCTTCGCCAGCGTGTGCAAATTCCTCATGCCTGCATGGCCAAGTCTTCGATGCCATAGCCAGCCTTCTGAGGTTTTTTCTAGTAAGCATGTGGCTGGTTGAGGACCTGTAGAGAAATCAACAATGTACAAATCCCCTCTTCTAACACCTTCGAAGACTTTGGATCTGTCAGATTCCATGATGACAACACATCTATATTTTCCGAAGATAACAAGCATATCAAGATCACAAAGCATTGAGACTGACATGAGGTTAAACCCAAGGGATTCAACAAGCATCACTTTGTCCATATGCCTGTCCTTTGAAATAGCCACTTTGACAAGTCCCAATACCTTGCTTTTACCTTTGTCAGCATAAGTGATTTGCTTCAGTGGTGATGGATTTAGTGGCATATTCATCAGCAAGCTTTTGTCACCAGTCATGTGGTGTGTGCAGCCACTATCAAGAACCCACTCAGTACTCTTGGGTTTGTCATCCTGTATATGAATTAGTACATCTTACCATCTCATATGCTTCAGACTTGAAGAATATGATATCAATTTCATCAGATAGGAATTTCATCATAAACAGTAAATTTAAGGACGTGTGAAATGTTATCATTTCATCAATGTTAGCTTGCGTCGAATCAAGCATTTTCCTCAGGTCTCTAGCAAATTCTTGAGATGATGATTTTCATCTGGAGACCTGACCTGCAGAAGTGATTAATTCAATTTCTTCACCACCGACATCTGAAGGGATGGTAAAGAGTTCATCATCCTGCGAGCACCATATGAGAAAGGGGGCATTGAAGCTAATGCACTTCTCTTCACGGTAGGTGGGTTAGAGTAATCAAATGAATAGGCACAGAAGTTCTTTGAGGATTTATGAACATAATGATTTGAGGAGTAATGCTCATATTCATATCCCTTGTAATTTCCCTGCATATCAGTAGCATTAGCACGAGTACGAGCATAGTTATGACCAGTTGAGGATTTTGATCCTCTTGGAGACTTTGGTCCTCCTGGGGAATTTGATCTGGGGTTCAGATTCTTCATAGGTGGTGTCATGAGGACATTCACCTAAAGATTTTCAGGGCAACTTTTGGGGACCCAGATTTTCCTCAGGGGTGGTCCATTCCTGCAGTTAGTTCCAACATATCGTGAAAATACTTCACCAGATTGATTTTTGAACAGTTTATATTGGAGTCAAATGACTCATCTGAGGGATGGGATAATTCACATGCAAAGCCTGTTAGATTGGATGGATCAACAGGAGGCCCTTTAGCAGCAACCCATGAGGTTATGGGATACTGTTCAGGTTTCCACTATGATCCATCAGCATTCAATTTCCTCTGAAAGGCAATTCTTTCTTTCCTTGGGTTCCTGTTCAAAATCTGCTTTTTAAGCACACCGCATAGGGTTTGGTGCCCTTTGAGACTTTTTTGCATGCCTGTCACATACAATTCCTTCAGCCCTGCATTTTCGTCATTGCCATTTGTGGTTTCCTCAAGTGAGGAATTTGATACCACATGAGTAGTTGAAGAACTTGTAGCAATAGAAGCATTTGATGATTCTGGTGAAGAATTGGCAGTTTCATGTTTGATGCATTTAAGACATGGTGCAATTGAATCAACCTGAGTGGCATTGCTCTGTTGAGTGAGTAATGAATCATTTTCCATTCAAAGATCATCATGAGACATCCTCAACTTCTCAAGATCAAGTTTCCTTTGAAGAAATTCATAGCAAAGTTTCTCATGATCAGCTAGGAGTGTGCCATGACGATCTTGAAGATTATCAAATCTGGACTGAAGACTTTTCACATCTTCAGTGAGGATTTGGGTAAGATTCATTTCATCATTCAACACGTCATCACTTCTGTCTAGCAGTTTCTGAAGCTTTTCAAGGGCAGTTTGTTGTTTAGTTGCAATGTTAGCAAGTTTACTGTAACTGGTTTTTTATAATCATCAGGTTTAAAGTCACTTGAATAAGAGGAGGAAGTATCATTCGGTACCTTTGAACCTTTTGCCATGAAGCAATAGGTTGGAGCGAAGTCATCAGCATAGTCATCAGTGTGGATGGCATTGTCATTTTCTTCAAGGTTGAAGATTGACTTGCTGACGAATGCGGTAGCTACTGCAAGACTAGCCTATTCAGATTCTGAGTCTTCTCCAGAACCCTCCTCTTTATCACATTCCTCAGATTCTGCCTCAGAATCCATTTCCTTGCCAATAAATGCCCGAGCCTTTCTGAAACTAGTCTTCTTGTGCGATGAGGACTTTGAGGATGAGGATTTTGACGATTTCTTATTTTTCTTTGAGTCATCAGAACTTTCATCCTTGTATTTCTTCTTCTTTGATTCCTTCACCCAACGAGGAAACTCAGCAATATAGTGACCTGATTTCTTGCATTTGTGGCAGGTTCTTTTCTTGTAGCCTTAGATGAAGATTCTGATTTCCTCATATCTCTTCTTGAAGATTTACCAAACTGGCCACGTCTTGTAAACTTCTGGAATTTCCTCACGAGCATTGCAAGCTCCTGTCCAAGTTCTTCAGGATCACCAATGCTGCAATGCGAGTCTTCTTCTCCAGATGAGGAAATTGATTTGTCCTTCACTGCACGAGGTCTACAATAGCTTGGTCCATATAGATCTCTCTTTTCTTCCTGTTGGAATTCATGAGTATTGAGTCTTTCGAGTATATCAGCAGGATCAAGCATCTTGTAGTCTGGTCTTTCTTGAGTCCTCAGAACTAAAGTATCAAATGAAGAATCCAAAGATCTTAGGAGTTTCTTCACAACTTCATGGTAAGTAATGTCTCGAGCTCCCAGTACTTGCAGTTCATTTGATATGTTAGTGAGGCAATCAAAGGTATCTTGGCAACTTTCATTGTCAAGCCTTTTGAAGCGATTGAAGAGATTGCGAAGAACATCAACACGAGATTCACGCTGAGTTGATACTCCTACATTGACTTTGGACAACCTTTCCTAGATTAGTGTTGATGAGCCCAAAGCACTCACTTTGCCATACTGACCTTTGCTCAGATGGCCACAAATAATATTCTTCGCTTGAGAATTAAGTTGCTTGAATTTCTTCACCTCAGCGGCAGAGAAAGTAGCAGTGATGGAGGGAACACCATCTTCCACAATATACCAGAGATCAATGTCAATAGCTTGTAGATGCATCTGCATCTTGGTATTCCAGAAGGAAAGTCCTTTCCTTTGAAAGTAGGACATCCTGCAGTAACCTTGATCATGCCTGCAGTTGACATAACAATTACCCCAGGTGGTTAAACCAAAATCACACAGAAAAAGGGAGTACCTTGCTCTGATACCAATTGAAAGTGCGTTATATCGACTAGAGGGGGGTGAATAGGAGATTTTTAGAATTTCATCACTGAGGAAATTCCTTTTGAGGAAATTCCTCACTGATGACTAACTTGCGGCAGAAACAACAAAGGATCAGGGGTGCAACGTATACTTTTAGCAACTTCCTCAATGAGGATTATGAAAAACAGTTTGCACAGTACACAGACATAGAGTAGCACGTGAGGATTAACTAGTGTGAAGAATTTGAGGTTGAGGAAATTCAGAGAAAGTCTTCAGCAATTTCTTCAAACAGAGACAATGAAAATCTTCAACATACAATATTGAGGAATTGAAAGAGTTGAAGAAATAGAACCCGGATCACAGTGAAGACAGTTGTTGATGACCGAGTTCCAACTGTTGTGACAGTCGTATGACTCATTCGGAGCGGATTGGTATTGAAACCAAAGGACACACAGTCCCAGGCCACACGGTCCCTACCGTATCTCCTTGAGCTAAGGACACACAGTCCTCGCTCAACACTCGTGGTAAGTCTTCAGGGCAGACTTCCAAACCCTCACAAACTTGGTCACCCGGTAATCCACAATTGACTGTTGGATTGCTCTAGACCATGACGCCTAACCGTCTGGAGCATGCACAGTCCTCAAAGGTAAAAGGCTTCAGTTAAACACAGGAACAAATTCTTCAGTGATGCTTAATCACTTGGTTTTTGGTTTGTGGTTTTGTGTTTGGAGTATTTCCTCACTCATGATTTGCTCTCGAACTCTCTGAGGAATTTGGGTTGCTCTAAATGACAAGTGTTAGTTTCTTGCGGAGCAGCCAACCAGCTAATGGTTGTGGGGGGTGGCTATTTATAGCCTCGGAGCATCTCGACATGATTTGACATTAATGCCCTTAAATAATATGACCGTTGGTGTGGATAAGATCGGTGATGTGGCGCGAATTGCGGCAACGGTCGGGACCCTCAACTGTGAGAGTCCTCATCTCTCTCATATTCCTCACTTGACGCTTATGGTAGGATTAGGCTTGGGTTGAGCATCATGAGGAAATTCATTCCGAAGTATTACCTCGACCCCTTTTAACAGTACGGTGTTCCTATGACTCAAGAGTGAAGAAACTGAAACTGAAAGAATAAATCTTCACGCTTCAAAGTCTTCAGGTCGTTTTTCTTCAGGACGCACCGAATTCCTCATCTTCAATATCTTCATGAGGAATATCAACTTCACCGCAATTTCTTCATGATCAAAGTCTTCAGGTGAAGACCAATTTCTTCATCCAAAAATATACATTTTTAGGGATCGATATTCCTCGTATATTTCAAACTCCTCGGCGACTTATAGATCATGTGTACACTCATGAACACAATAGATACTTAACCTATAAGTCTTCAAACCACCAAAATCACTAAGGGGCACTACATGCACTTACATTTACCACTGTAATGATTGATGTCCACACACACAATGAAATGGATGAAAGTTTTCTGAGTCCGTACAACGAACCTCGATGGAAAGATCAACTGGCCATGGACGAGGCGTTATCTCACGACAAGAGCTCAACTGGCGTGCCTTGATCTTTGGGAGAGTGAGTGGACAACATATTATCCCATATCCAATGGCAATCGAGCCATGGGGCCTCCCACCACCAGATATCATCACCAACTCTGGATCCAAAGGTTCCTGGCTCGGGTTAAAGACCTCCTCTTTCCTAGCCTTCCCCACGTCCATGTATTTCACGAACTTGTGGTGGGAGGAGATGTTGGTGAACTTCTCTAGATGATCCAAGACAGACTCAGAGAATGTTCTCAGATTTCGGCCTCCGCAAAACCCTAAGGATTCGAACATTGGGGCGTGCACGAAGGTCTCCCCTCCTTCGCCTCGCCTAACTCACTACTCGATGGAAACGATGAAGGACTGACTCGATGGCGAGGGGAACACGGGACAAAAGTTTACCCAGCTTCGGGCCGCTGCGAAGCGTAAAACCATACTCCTGCTTTTGGTGGATTGGCTCTCTCGAAGGTGATGGGTGAGTTAGTAAAGTGTTCTTGAGCCTCCGGAAGCTGAGAGACTAAGTGTGAGGTTGTACCATACGAATGAACTCCCTTTCTCCAGTATCCTACCCTATCTATTTATACCGCATGTCCGGGTCCTCTTCCCTCATAGCTTCGGCAGGAAGGGATCCCATAGCTGTCAATTTTGAAGGGGAACAGGGGAACATGCTCCCCTGCCCAAAGATGGTCGTCGCCTGCAAAGTAACTGTCCGCCCCGCAAAGACGGGCCCGCGGATGATGTTTGCCCTACTGGCGGGAGACTGTGGCTTTGTTGCAGAAGAAGGGAAAGCTTTGGGGGATGCCTTTGGAAAGCCTGTGCGCCCCCGCCTCCTTTGCACCAAAGGGGAAACTGTCCCGACCTGGCACCTTATGCTCGTGTGTCCTTTCCTGGCGTCACCCTTGACTCCTGAGGGTCGGCCCTGCCTCGAAATATCCGTCGATCCAGAGGGGTCCTGAGGAGGCCCCCTGCGGGTTTTTACACTGCTCCTCCTCGTGAGGCTTGGCTCCTCACGAGGGCCTTCCCTTAAGCTGTGTCGGGCTTGTTGCGTCGCTCCGGTGAAGCAGGCCCGCCCTGGGCCACAGGCAGGTAGGTCTAGGTACCCCCAATCCCGGAACGCCGATAGTAGCCCCGGGGCCTGCGGTGTGCTCGGGTTGGCTTCATGGAGGAGCCTTGAGGGGCAACATGAGACGCCGTGGGCCCTCAAACGCCTGTGGGCTAGGCCGGCGCGCGACACATGGATGGCGTCTCGTCCTGCTTCTCCTCTATCTCTCCCCCCCTTTATTAGGTGCCCTACTTGTAGCTTCAGTGCCTTAATGCCTTCCTTCTTCCGCACTAGTCTTTCTTCTCAAGCCTTTGACTCCGACCGGTGCCTCCCAGATCCAGCACCGCATAGTTCCTCGTCAGTCGAGCGATGGTGCCCGTCGGCAAGCAGTGGTCAGAGCGGCATGGCGTGGCCCCGGCTTCTCCGCTCCTGGACTGCGCCCTCTCCAAGGCGGCGGATCTCGTCCCAGTTCTTACATCGACCGCGGCTGAGTCCAGTCAGCATTGGCGAACCCTGATTTGGCCTGGAGTCGTAGAGGAGCGGCCCGTGACTAGGGCGGTGTACCCCTTCTTCCGTCACAGTATTTACGTTGGGCTCGTGGCGCCTTTCTCTCGATTCTTCTCCGCCGTTTCGGATCACTATGGGATCCAATCCCTTCATCTCCAACCCAACTCCATCTTGCTTCTGTCAGTCTTCGCCTTCTACTGCGAGGCTTTCGTTGGCGTGCAGCCTTCGGTTTCCCTCCTCCGTCACTTCTTCAGCATGCGCCTGCACGACGGTGCTCACTTGTCGGCGTGATTTTCCTTCGTGGCGGCCCAGAGCGGCAACGTGCTCTTCAAGGCCGGGAATAAGGTGGAGAACTTCAAGCACCGCTGGGTCCTCATGTGTCTCAAGGATGGCAACCCCTAAGTGGAAGAACCGAAGGGGTTGTCGGAGAAGACCTCTGCGTGGAGCTCGGCAAACCTCTCCGACCCTCGGGCTATTCCTGTGTTGGAGCGCTTTTCCCATGACATTAGCGCCAAGAGGCTGACCGGCGGAATGATAGTGAAGGAATTCGTGGCGCAGCGCTTGGCGCCCCTCCACGCGCATTCCAGGCCCGTGTGACAGTACCGGGCTGGCGACGATAAACTCCGGCTTCGGTCGCGGGACCTTCCCTCATAGGACCTTAACAGGGTCTTGGCGATTCTGCTGGGGGCGACCCTAGCGACCTTCCCTAGACCCTGGGTCCGCTGTATCATCGTGACGACCGGACCGATCTGGTCGCCGCGATGCCCGTCTTCAAGGAGCGGGGGATCATCCTGACGGAAGGCTCCGGTCCGGTGGAGGTGTCATCCGGCGACACTTTCGGGGAGGGGGGCTCGGAGAAGACCTTCGACGACCACGCGGTGAGCGTGCTCCTCCCATAGTAGCTCGTCGTCCTACGCGAGCTCGAAGACGATGGCACCACTGATGGTACCCCTGCCGTGACACCCTCGCGCCTGTCCAGGGCCTCCATAGGGCATGCGCCGACTCTGCGTGCTACGCGGTCTGCATGCGTGCATGCTTCCGAGAAGCTTGGGGTCGGCCATCCCCGGCGCACCCAGCCTCCGCCGGCGGGGGGTCCAAGGTGTCGAGCTCGCCTCGGCCTGCGGCGGCGCTGTTACCTCTGTTGGCACCGGGGCGGAGAAAAGGAAGAGGTGGCGCGAACCCGAAGAGTAAGTCGCCTTCTTGGGCGCGCTTTGAGCATCTATGTCCGTGCTTGGCTGATTTACCCCCTTTGCTTGGCGTCAGGGACATCGTCTCACCGAGGCCGAAGAAGAAGAAGAAGACGGTTGCCAAGCCGAAGTCGTCTACGGGTGAGGACGAGGAAGAGGAGGGGGCTCGTGGGGCGGCCTCCCTGGTCTTGGTCGTCAAGCCCCCCGAGCCCTCGAAGCATCCTGAGGCGAGCGTGGGGATGCCACTGCCCGGAGAAGAGGCCTCCAAGGCTCCCCATCCAACAGAGGTGCTGACGCCCGCAGCGGTGCAGCAACCTTGGGGCCTCTTGTTCTTCGTGGCACCGCTCCTTCAGTAGCGCCGCCTGTGCCACTGTTGCAGGCTCCACAGGAGGTGTTCCAGAAGGCCTCAGGGCTTCCTCGGGCCATAATGCACGCGGCCTTCACCGCCCTGAATGGTGTCGCAGTCGAGATGAGGAAGGTCGAGGAAGAGGCCATGGCCGCCCGCGTCATGTGTGAGGGGGCGCTGAAGGAGGCTAAGGCGGTCGTCAAGCGTTGCGAAGATGTGGAATCCCACCTGAGCGTCATCCAAGGGGAACATGCCAAGCTAGTCGAACAACGTCGCTCGAAGGAGGAGGAACTCAAGGCCCGCGAGGCCAAGGTTGCCGCCCGGGAGGGGGAGCTGTCCCAAGAGGCGAAGCGCCTAGGCACAGAACCGGAGCACTTGGTTGAGCGGGAGAAGGACGCCACCACGAAGGAGGCTCTCCTTGAGGCCTGGCAGAAAGCCCTCGCCGCGGCCGAGGAAATGAAGGCCTCCGAGCTGGCTCGCTTCCCCGACGTCGAGCTTGGGCTTCTCAAGGCGATCCGCTTCCTCTATCGGGGCAGATTTGACGAGCCTCTCGCTACCCCGGAGGAAGGCTTCGCCGAGCTCGTGAATGGGCTCATCTCGGCGCTGGAGGCTGCCGTCACGCAGATGGATAAGACCTTGGAGAGCGAATGTCGTGACCTCTTCTTTGCGGTCGCGACTCGTGTCTTCACTCACCTTCATCTTCATGACCTCGGGTTCGATCTGTGCTCCGCGATCGTGCTGGTCCCTCCCGGGGCCCGTGAACGCGTCGCGGAGTCGGTAAAGGGTCTTGTGGAGGTGTTGGTGATGAAGTTTGCGTGCGTCGTGCCCCCCTCGTCTCCAGGTACCGCTGGAGGCAACGACGGCTCCTCCTGATGTAGTGCACCTGTCATTTCCCTGCAATGCACATCATGCCTCGTGGAGTGATACGTCCATTTTGCATCATGCTTTCATGTTGATATTTATTGCTTTTTTGGATTGTTATATTACTTGTGGTACCATATTTATGGCTTTCTCTCTTATTTTGCAAGGATTATTTGAAGAGGGAGAATTCCGGCAGCTGGAATTCTAGACTCGAAAAGCAGCAAATCCTAGTCCACTATTCTTCACATCTCCAAATGCCCTGAAAATTTACTTGGATTTTTTCTGGATTATATTAAAAATACTGGACGAAAGAACTACCGGAGGGGGGCCACCAGGGCTCCACAAGCTTGCCCACTGCCACCAGCCCCCTGGTGGCGCAGGGCAGGCTTTTGGCTGCCTGAAGGCCCACTAGCCCCCCTCTTTTTCTATATGAAGCATCCTGGTCTGGAAAAAATCAATACGGAGCTTTTTCGTGGTTTCGCCGCCGCCACGAGGCGGAACTTGAGCAGATCCAATCTAGAGCTTCGGCAGGACGATCCTGCCGTGGACACTTCCCTCCCGGAGGGGGAAATCGTCGCCATCGTCATCACCAACACTCCTATCGTCGGAGTGGAGGCATCTTCATCAACATCTTCATCAGCACCATCTCCTCTCCAATCCCTAGTTCATCTCTTGTAACCAATCTTTGACAAGCGACTCTGATTGGTACTTGTAAGGTTGCTAGTAGTGTTGATTACTCTTTGTAGTTGATGCTAGTTGGATTACTTGGTGGAAGAGTTTATGTTCAGATCCTTGATGCTATTCATTACACCTCTGATCATGATTATGATTATGTTTTGTGAGTAGTTACTTTTGTTCCTGAGGACATGGGATAAGTCATGCTGATAATAGTCATGTGAATTTCATATTTGTTCGGTATTTTGATATGATGTATGTTGTTTTTCCTCTAGTGGTGTTATGTGAATGTCGACTACATAACAATTCACCATTATTTGGGCCTAGAGGAAGGCATTGGGAAGTAGTAAGTAGATAATGGGTTGCTGGAGTGACAGAAGCTTAAACCCCAGTCTATGCGTTGCTTCCTCAGGGGCTGATTTGGATCCACTAGTTTAATGCTATGGTTAGACTTTGTCTTAATTCTTCTTTTGTAGTTGCGGATGCTTGCAAGAGAGGTTAATCATAAGTGGGATGCTTGTCCAAGTAAGGGCAGTACCCAAGCGCCGGTCCACCCACATATCAAACTATCAAAGTAACGAACACGAATCATATGCACATGATGAAACTAGCATGACAGAAATTCCCGTGTGTCCTCGGGAGCGTTTTTGCTCCTATAAGACTTTGTTCAGGCTTGTCCCTTGCTACAAAAGGGATTGGGCCACTTGCTGCACCATTGCTACTACTTGTTACTTGTTACTCTTTGCTTGCTACATTTCACCTCGCTACACAATCACTTGTTACCGCTACTTTCAGTGCTTGCAGATATTACCTTGCTGAAATCCTTTTGTCAGAGCCTTCTTCTCCTTGTTGGGTTCGACACTCTTACTTATCGAAAGGACTATGATGGATCCCCTATACTTGTGGGTCATCAAGACTCTTTTCTGGCGCCGTTGCCGGGGAGTGAAGCGCCTTTGGTAAGTGCAAATTGGTAAGGAAATATTTTTATACTGTGCTGAAATTTCTTGTCACTTGTCACTATGGAAACTCTTCCTTTGAGGAGTTTGTTCGGGGTATCTTCACCACGAACGGAAGCACGAGGAGTTTCTGCTCAACCTGAGGTACCTACTGAAAATATCTTTTCTGAAATTCCTTCGGGTATGCTTGAGAAACTGCTGGCTAATCTTTTCACAGTAGATGGATCTTCACATCCAGACTTGCATCTAATCTATGTAGATGAAGTTTCTGGTTTATTTAAACTTGCAGTTTTGCCCGAGGGTGAGGTAAAGAAGAAAGTATTTCCTTTATCTTTGAAGGATAAGGCGTTGACATGGTATAGTCTATGTGATGATACTGGATCATGGGGCTACAATCGGTTGAAATTGGAATTTCATCAAAAGTTCTATCCTATGCATTTAGTACATCGTGATCGGAACTTTATTTATAACTTTTGGCCTGGTAACAGGGAAAGCATAGCTCAATCTTGGGGGAGGCTTAAATCAATGTTGTATTCATGCCCCAATCATGAGTTCTCGAGAGAAATCATCACTCAAAACTTTTATGCTCGGCTTTCTCATGAAGATCGTACCATGCTTGACACTTCTTGTGGCTGTTCTTTTATGAAGAAGGATATTGATCACAAGTGAAATTTATTGGAGAGAATCAAACGCTACTCTGAAGATTGGGAGCTGGAGGAAGGTAAGGAGTCAGGTATGAATTTCTAGTTTGATTGCGTTAAATATTTTGTTGAGACAAACACTTCTAGAGATTTTAGCGCTAAGTATGGACATGACTCTGAGATAGTAGCTTCTCTTTGTGAATCTTTTGCTTCTCGTGTTGATCTTCCCAAAGAGAAGTGGTTTAAATATCATCCTCCTATAGAAAGCAACATAGCCAAAACCAATGTAGTTGAGGAGAAAGTCATTGCTTTTAGTGATCCTGTTGTTCCTTGTGCTTACACTGAGAAACCACCATACCCTCCTAGGATAAAGGATTAATCTAAAGCTCCAACTGTGATACGTAGGGGTTACATTAGACCACTTGCACCCCCTGAGGAGATTAGAGTTGAACCTAGTGTTGCTATTATCAAAGATCTCTTAGCCGAAGACATAGACGGGCATGTTATCAAATTCCATGAGGACTGCACTAGAATTGCTAAACCTCACACAAAAGACAAGCACGGACCTGTAGTTGGCCTGCCCGTTGTTTCTGTTAAGATAGGAGATCACTGTTACCATGGTTTATGTGATATGGGAGCTAGTGTTAGTGCAATACCCCGTTCCCTATATGAGGAAATCAAAGATGAGATTGCACCTGCTGAGTTAGAACCCATTGATGTCACTATTACGTTAGCTAATAGAGACACTATATGCCATGTGGGAATTGTGAGAGACGTAGAAGTCCTGTGTGGTAAGACGAAGTATCCTAATGATTTCCTCTTCCTTGGTACTGCACAAGATAGCTTTTGTCCCATCATATTCGGTAGACCCTTTCTCAACACTGTCAATGCTCACATTGATTGCATTAAGCAGACCGTCACTATTAGTTTCGAGGGTGTGTCTCATGAATTTAACTTCTCCAAGTTTGGAAGACAACCCCATGAAAGAGAGTCGTCTGATAGAGATGAAATCCTTTAGAGCAATATCTGCTTGAGCATGAAAATGATATGCATATGGAGGAAAGAGATGAGATAGATAAAGTTGACTTATAACAATATCCTATTCTCAAGAATAATCTGCCTGTTGAACTGTTTGGGAATCCTCCCCCACCAAAGGGTGATCCTGTGTTCGAGCTTAAATAGTTGCCTGATACTGTTAAGTATGCCTATCTTGATGAGAAGGACATATAACCTGTCATTATTAGTGCTCTCCTATCAGAGCGTGAAGAGAAGAAGTTACTAAAAACTCTGAGGAAGCACCGCGCTGCTATTGGATATACTCTTGATGATCTTAAGGGTATTATTCCTACTCTATGTCAGCACAAGATTAAAACCGATCTTGACTTTAAACTAGTTGCTGATCATCAAAGGAGATTAAATCCTAAGATGAAAGAGGTCGTTAGAAAAGAAATATTAAAGCTTCTGGAAGCAGGAATCATTTATCCAGTTGCTCATAGTGATTGGGTAAGTCCAGTACATTGCGTACCTAAGAAGGGAGGTATCACCGTCGTTCCTAATGATAAGGATGAAGTAAACCCACAAAGGATTATTACCGGCTATAGAATGGTGATAGACCTCCGGAAACTGAACAAGGCAACCAGGAAAGATCATTATCCTTTGTCGTTCATCGACCAAATGCTAAAAAGGCTATCAAAACACACACACTTATGCTTTCTGGACGGTTATTCAGGTTTCTCGCAAATACCTGTTGCACAATCTGATCAAGAGAAAACCACTTTCACCTGTCCTTTCGGTACCTTTGCCTATAGACGTATGCCTTTTGGCTTATGTAATGCACCTGCCACCTTCCAAAGATGTATGATGGCTATATTCTCTGACTTTTGTGAAAAGATTGTCGAGGTTTTCATGGATGACTTCTCCGTTTATGGGTCTTCCTTTGATGATTGCCTCAGCAACCTTGATCGGGTCTTACAGAGATGCGAAGAAACCAACCTCGTCTTGAATTGGGAGAAGTGCCACTTTATGGTTAATGAAGGTATCGTCTTAGGACACAAAATCTCTGAAAGAGGCATTGAAGTTGATAAGGCTAAGGTTGATGCAATTGAGAAAATGCCTTGCCCCACAGATATCAGAGGTATATGAAGTTTCTTAGGTCATGCTGGTTTCTATAGAAGGTTCATTAAAGACTTCTCTAAGATTTCTAGGCCTCTTACCAACCTCTTGCAGAAGGATGTTCCTTTTGTTTTTGATGAGGATTGTGAGGAAGCCTTTGAAATACTTAAGAAGGCTTTGATCACCGCACCTATTGTTCAACCACTTGACTGGAACTTGCCCTTTGAAACCATGTGCAGCGCTAGTGATTATGCTGTTGGTGCTGTTCTAGGACAAAGAGTTGACAAGAAGTTGAATGTCAATCACTACGCTAGTAAAACTCTATACAGTGCCCAAAGAAATTATACCACTACGGAGAAGGAATTCTTAGCAGTCGTGTTTGCATGTGAAAAGTTCAGATCTTACATAGTTGACTCCAAAGTCACTATTCACTCTGATCATGCTGCTATTAAGTACCTCATGGAGAAGAAGGACGCTAAACCTAGGCTGATCAGATGGGTTCTCCTGCTATAGGAATTTGATTTGCACGTCGTTGACCGAAAGGGTGCTGATAACCCTATAGCAGATAACTTGTCTAGGCTAGAGAATGTCCTTGATGACCCACTACCTATTGATGACAGCTTCCCTGATGAGCAATTAAATGTCATCCGCACTTCACATAGTGCACCGTGGTATGCCGATTATGCAAACTATATCGTAGCCAAATACATACCACCTAGTTTCACCTATCAGCAAAAGAAGAAATTCTTCTTTGATTTGAGACACTACTTTTGGGATGATCCTCACCTTTATAAGGAAGGAGTGGATGGTGTTATTAGACGTTGTGTGCCTGAACATGAACGGGGCAGATCCTGCAGAAGTGTCATTCCGAAGCCTACGGAGGATACCATGATGGAGATAGAACTGTCCATAAGGTATTGCAATCAGGTTTGTATTGGCCCACTCTCTTCAAGGATGCCCGTAAGTTTGTCTTGTCTTGTGAAGAATGCCAAAGGATAGGGAACATCAGTAAGCGTCAAGAGATGCATATGAACTATTCACTTGTCATTGAACCATTTGATGTCTGGGGCTTTGATTATATGGGACCCTTCCCGAGTTCCAATGGGTACACTCACATCTTAGTTGCTGCGGATTACGTTACTAAGTGGGTAGAAGCTATCGCCACTAAAAATGATGATCACCACACCTCTATTAACATGCTTAAAGAAGTCATATTCCCAAGATTTGGAGTCCCTAGATACTCGATGACTGATGGCGGTTCACACTTCATTCATCGTGTTTTCCGCAAGATGCTAGCTAAGTATGATGTCAACCATAGAGTTGCATCTCCTTATCATCCTCAGTCTAGTGGTCAAGTGGAGTTGAGTAATAGGGAGATCAAGTTGATCCTACAAAAGATCGTCAATAGATCTCAAAAGAACTAGTCTAGCAAACTTGACGATGCACTATGGGCTTATAGGACTGCTTGTAAGAATCCCATGAACATGTCACCGTATAAAATGGTTTACGGTAAGGCCTGTCATTTACCTCTTGAGCGGGAACACAAAGCTTATTGGGCAATCAAAGAGCTCAACTTTGATTTTAAACTTGCCGGTGAGAAGCACTTGTTTGATATCAGCTCGTTAGATGAATGGAGAGCCCAGGCATATGAGAATGCCAGGTTGTTCCAGGAAAAGGTTAAGAGATGGTACGACAAACGAGTACAGAAACGAGAGTTCAATGTAGGTGATTATGTCTTGCTATACAATTCTTGTTTGAGATTATTTGCAGGCAAGCTTCTCTCTAAATGGGAAGGTCCCTATGTTGTTGAGGAAGTATATCATTCCGGTGCCATCAAACTCAATAACATGGAAGGAAATTTTCCTAGAGTGGTAAATGGGCAAAGAATCAAGCATTACATCTCTAGTACTCCCATAAATGTTGAGACAAATATCATCAATATCATAACTCCAGAGGAGTACATAAGGAATGTTTATCAGCCTGTTTCAGACCTTGAAAACGAAGATGTATCTGTTTCGGTAAGAAATTGGACTCCGATACTTTTCCAATAGGAAATTTCTTCCGTTTTGGATTTTTTGGAAAATTAGAAAAATAAAAAGCAGTCTAGAGAGCGAACGAGGCAGCCACAAGCCCCCACTCCATCGCCACCCCCCTAGTGGCGGTGGGCAAGCTTCTGGGTCCATCGTGTGCCTCTCGGACTCCGTTTTCTTGCGGAGGACTCCTTCTGGCCCAGAAAAAATCAATATATACTCGCCCGAAGGTTTTGATCTCCGTATCGCGTAGTTTTCCTCTGTTTTCGTTTCGAGCTTGTTGTCTGCCGCAGATTTAGGTCAAGATGTCTTCTCAAGATTCAGAAGAAGAGATCTATGTGGCCGATGATCTTGCTAGCTCTAGGATTAATGGGGACTTGGAACCATATGGCTGGACCACTGATGAGGAAGAGGACTATGAGCCCAAAGGGAAGGAGCAAACAAGTTCCGATGAAGAGCAGGCTCCTCTACCTCAACCTGCAAACACCCATGTGGAGTTCAAGAAATCAAGCCTCCCTGACCATAGGAAGAAGCCTAAGACCTTGTTTATCCCTTCTCGTTTCTTGCACGAGAGTAAGCAGGAGCTTTGCCACAGGGTTTTGAAACTTGAGGAGGAAAATGACGATCTAAGGGAGCAGAACTTTTTGCTCAAGTGGAAATTAGACAAGCTCAAGACTACTCCAACAACACCATCATCACCACCAAAGGAAGACAACTAAGCATTGGTATGGGCAATCCCCTTGGCTTCTGCCAAGCTTGGGGGAGTTGTTCTGGTACCGTATCACCTTTATATCTTTTGCTTTTACCTTTGTTTTAGTTCTTTCCTTTTCAGTTTTTATTTCTTCTTTTAGAGGAATAAGTCTTTAGTTTTTAGTTTGAGTCTTTTGCTTTTGTCTCTCCCCCGATGTATTCGAGCTTATGAGCTATATAATAAAGAGTATCTTAGTCAAGGGCTTTGCTTTGTGCCATGATCAATAGTATGAAAAGAACGATAGCATGAAAGATCATGAGACGATCTTATGGAAACTGGTAACTTCACATTTGACACGTGTGATGATTGAAACTTGTTGACAATAAATCAACATAGACCTCAGTCACTGTTGCAATTAATAAGGAGTAATAAGGAAAGAGAGGTTCACATATAAATATATCATCTTAGACACTTTTTACAATTGTGAGCACTCACAAAACTATTACATGCCTAGGAGTAGATGTTGGACAAGGAAGACAACATAATGAATTATGGTTGCTTGGCTCCAAACAATGTTATATCATTAGAGATCCCTTACCATGTGACGATTGCTTCCACCTCATATTAGCCAAAACTCCCACACCAAGTAGAGATACTACCAGTTTTGCCATGAGAGTCCACCATACCTACCTATGGATTGAATAAGATCCTTCAAGTAAGTTATCATCGGTGCAAGCAATAAAAATTGCTCTCTAATATGTATGATCTATTAGTGTGTGGAAAATAAACTTTGTACGAACCTGTGATGAGGAAGACATAAAAATGACAGACTGCATAATAAAGTTCTTTATCACAGGAGACAATATAAAGTGACGTTCCTCTGCACTAAGAGGACACGCATTCAAACATCAAAAGCGCATGACAACCTCTGCTTCCCTCTGCGAAGGGCCAATCTTGTACCTTTACTTTTTGCCCTTGTAAGAGTCATGGTGATCATCACCAATTCCCTTTTTGCCTTTGTCTTGGCTACCGTCACATGCTTGGGAAAGATCTATATTCATATATCAACTTGGAGTTGAGTATTCATGCTTTATTGTTGTTGACTTTACCCTTGAGGTAAACCGTTGGGAGGCAAACTATAAGCCCCTATCTTCCTCTGTGTCCAGCTGAAACTTTGAGACCATGGGTACCACGTGAGTTGTAACAATTGTGGAAATCAAAAGAGATGATTGAGTATGTGGGTTTGCCTTACAAGCTCTTATTTGACTCTTTCTGATGTTGTGATAAATTGCAATTGCTTCAATGACTATGGACTATTGTTGGTTACTTCTCGGTAAGGTTTTTGCTTCATGCTTTGCTTTGTGAAGGAATTTTTACTTTCGCATAAGAATCATTATGATTGTTGTTCTATGTGTGATCATGATGCCCACATGTCTGTATTATGTTTTATCGACACCTTCGTCCCCAAACATGTGGACATGTTTATGGAACTTGGTTTTCGCTTGAGGACAAGCGAGGTCTAAGCTTGGGGGAGTTGATACGTCCATTTTGAATCATGCTTTCATGTTGATATTTATTGCTTTTTGGGCTGTTATATTACTTGTGGTACCATATTTATGCCTTTTCTCTCTTATTTTGTAAGGATTATTTGAAGAAGGAGAATTCAGGCAGCTCGAATTCTAGACTGGAAAAGGAGCAAATCCTAGTCCACTATTCTGCGCATCTCCAAATGCCCTAAAAATTTACGTGGATTTTTTCTGGATTCTATTAAAAATACTGGACGAAAGAACTACCGGAGGGGGGCCACCAGGGCTCCACAAGCTTGCCCACCGCCACAACCCCCCTGGTGGCGCAGGGCAGGCTTGTGGGCAGCTTGAAGGCCCACTAGCCCCCCTCTTTTGCTATATGAAGCATCCTGGTCTGGAAAAAATCAATAGGGAGCTTTTTCGTGGTTTCGTCGCCGCCACGAGGCGGAACTTGAGCGGATCCAATCTAGAGCTCCGGCAGGACGATCCTGCCGGGGAAACTTCCCTCCCGGAGGGGGAAATCATCGCCATCGTCATCACCAACACTCCTCTCGTCGGAGGGGAGGCATCCTCATCAACATCTTCATCAGCACCATCTCCTCTCCAATCCCTAGTTCATCTCTTGTAACCAATCTTCGTCTCGCGACTCCGATTGGTACTTGTAAGGTTGCTAGTAGTGTTGATTACTCTTTGTAGTTGATGCTAGTTGGATTACTTGGTGGAAGAGTTTATGTTCAGATCCTTGATGCTATTCATTACACCTCTGATCATGATTATGATTATGTTTTGTGAGTAGTTACTTTTGTTCCTGAGGACATGGGATAAGTCATGCTGATAATAGTCAGGTGAATTTGATATTCGTTCGGTAGTTTGATACGATGTAAGTTGTTTTTCCTCTAGTGGTGTTACGTGAACGTCGACTACATAACACTTCACCATATTTGGGCCTAGAGGGAGGCATTGGGAAGTTGTAAGTAGATGATGGGTTGCTGGAGTGACAGAAGCTTAAACCCCAGTCTATGCGTTGCTTCATGAGGGGCTGATTTGGATCCACTAGTTTAATGCTATGGTTAGACTTTGTCTTAATTCTTCTTTTCTAGTTGTGGATGCTTCCGAGAGAGGTTAATCATAAGTGGGATGCTTTTCCAAGTAAGGGCAGTACCCAAGAGCCGGTCCACCCACATATCAAACTATCAAAGTCACGAACGCGAATCATATGCACATGATGAAACTAGCATGACAGAAATTCCCGTGTGTCCTCGGGGGCGTTTTTCCTCCTATAAGACTTTGTTCAGGCTTATCCCTATCTACAAAAGGGATAGGGCCACTTGCTGCACCGTTGCTACTACTTGTTACTTGTTACTCTTTGCTTGCTACATTTCACCTCACTACACAATCACTTGTTACCGCTACTTTCAGTGCTTGCAGTTATTACCTTGCTGAAATCCGTTTATCAGAGCCTTCTGCTCCTCGTTGGGTTCGACACTCTTACTTATCGAAAGGACTACGATTGATCCCCTATCCTTGTGGGTCATCATGGAGGCATAAAACTTATTTGCGTTTTTATGAACTGGGTCATGGTCTGTAATAATTGAATGCTCGAGTGTGTTCCTCGCCTTGTTCCTATCTTGTTTGCCGTGTTACTCTACGTCGGTAGGGACCGCCCCGCACGTACCTTCTCCCAAATGAACCGACCGAAAACCAAGGATGACCCAAAGGGGAAGGGGCTACGAGCGCAGTTAGGCTCTAGAGTCGTGATGCTCAGGAGTCCCCCTTGATGCAGAACCTGCTCTCATGAGGAGAACGTGTCGAAGATTTCGAAACTTAGAAAACCTTCAGCACTCTGCGTCGGGAGGGCCCGCCCCGCGCGTACCTCCCCGCGATTGAACCGACCGGAAACCAAAAACGGCCCAAAGGGGGGAGGGGCTACGAGCACAGTTAGGCCCGTGAGTCGCGATGCTCAGGGGTCCCCCTTGATGTGCGAGCGACTCCGATGTTGTTCGTAAGAAACCGATGGTATGAGATTCTCAAACTCCTTCAACACTCTGCGTCTCCAGGGCCCGCCCCGCGCGTACCTCCCCGTAGTTGAGCCGACTGGAAAGGGACTACTCAAAAGGAAAAGGGGCTACGGTCGCAGTTCAGGCTCCTGAGTCGCGATGCTCAGGAGTCCCCCTTGACGTACGAGTGACTCCAGTGTTCTTCTTAAGGGATTCAAAGCGATTTATCGAGCACATTGGGCTCTGCATCGGGAGGGCCCGCCCTGCGCGTACCTTCTCGCGATTGAACCATCCAAGGATGACCCAAAGGGGGAAGGGGCTACGAGAGTAGTTAGGCCCCTAAGTCATGATGCTCAGGGGTCCCCCTTGATGGGTGAATGGCTCCGTACCTTCAGTTGTTTTCCCACACGCTGGGTGTGGGCGAAGTTGCGGATGGACTGCGCTGATCCCCCTGATGGTTGTGGGTGTAGCCATTGGCACGCTATATTGGTGCCAGCTGGGGGCATAGTCATTGCCGGACTATATTAGTTGCCCGTGTCTGTACCCAGCGCGGATCATAGGTCTTCCACTAGGCATAGGGTGGACCCGTCCGCGTCCTTTGGGGGGGGGGGGCTGGGCGTATACAGCATTAGCTCGTTATTACATGAGAGTGTCACGGTGGGGGTGTATATTGGAGGTCGCGAGGATGCTATGGCCTCGCGAGTGTCCCTACCCCCGAGGCATTAGGGACTAATCTTCTCCCCAGCGCAGAGCGTAGGGCTGCCACTAGGCATGGGATGGACCCCTCCACGTCCTCGGGGGCCCTGGGCGTATATGGCCTGGGCTCGTTATTACATGAGAGTGTCACGGCGGGGGTTTATATGGGAGGTCACGAGGACGCTATGTCCTCGCGAGTGTCCCTACCCCCGAGTCATTGGTGGACTGAATTAATTTGGTTTGGGTCATTGGCAAACCCTGTTGACTTCTTCTTCTTTAGGAGCAAGGTTTCGCACCTGCACGAACAAACGTTGGCCGGAGCCCCCAAGTGGGGGGCCGGTCGCCTGATAATATAACCAAGGCAGAACGTTAGGATGCCAAGTAGGTGCAATTGAACAACAAATTACGCATTAAAGGAAAGTAGTAGCCTGGGAAAGTCCGAAGCTGTGGGAGGCCGCATGGCCCTAGGGTTACCTACGGACTGGGCGAACCGAAAAGGTTGCCTTGCAGCGGTCAACAAAAAGTCACCTGGCGGCCGAGCTGCTGAAGTGCCGGAGGCTCCGTTGTCACTTAATTTCCTGCCTCCGCGGTCGCGACCCTCATGGGTCCGCCTCCCCCCGAGGCTCGGGGCCTTCGCTCGGCCCGAGCATCTCCTCCTCCTCCTCACGGCGCCGCAGCAGGCGGGGTATGATCATGGCCTGTTGGAGCCTCTGGTAAGTGGCAGCCGCATTCCTTAGCCCGAAGGGCATGAAGGCGCGGGTGCTCGGGTACTCCCACCGGTAGCCAGTCTGCGTAGGCCAAAAGGGGTCGTGTGCCGCGGCTGTGTTCGTTGGGGATGCGTTGATGCAGATGCGGGGTCGGTCAATCGTACCGACAACGATGACTTCGATGGGTGGTGCGGGGCAGTCACAACGTCGCATGGTCTGGGCCTCGCGGCGTTCTCGGATTGCTCTCATGACGTACTCACAAGAGCTGGTCGGACGTGCTCTGGAGTGCGCCCTTGGGTTGTGCTCGGACACTGCCCCCGTCTCACTATTCAGGCTAGGGCCTCCCCAGTGGGAGCCCCCAGCACCGACCCAAGAGGGGCCGAGCAGGGCCTAGCACGCATCCCTATGCGACGGGGGGCACAGCTCCGTCCCCGGGCACGGAACCCGAAGCCCAAGGGCACTCCGCTGGGAGGAGCTCCTTCTTCTTCTTGCGCGGGTCTTCGCGAGGCAGCTCGTCATCTTCATCGTCTGAGCGTTCCGCCGTCGTCGCGCGGTACGCTCGCTCCAATGCGCAGATGGCATCCTTCTCATGACAGGGAATGGTGATGACGCCGCCTCTCCCCGGCATCTTGAGGACATTGTATCCATGGTGGTCCATGCCATGAACTTGGCAAGCGTTGGGTACCAGAGGATGGCGTTGTATGGCAGATGGATGTGCGCGACGTCGAAGACGATGACCTCGTTGTGATAGTTTTGGTGCTCTCAAAAGGTGACGGGTAGGTGCACTTGCCCAATGGGTACAGTGGATCCCTCTGTGACCCCTGAGAAGGGCTTGGTCGGCATGAGCTGCTCATATGGCAGCTAGAGCTTCTCGAAGGTCTCGACTGAGAGGAATTTGAGCCCAGCTCCACTGTCAATGAGGGTCTTGGTGACGAGGACGTTGATGATAGTTGGGGTGCACATCATTGGGAGATTGCCGACCATGAACGAGCACCTAAGCTGGTGGCTTGGGTCAAAAGCAATGGTGGTCTTGATCAATTGAGGGGACACATCGCTTCAGGCCTCGGGAGGGCGGCATTCACCTCCCGGGAGAACTGCTTGAAGGCACGGTTAGAGGCTGGGGTCTGGGCGCCGCCCAAGATGGAAGCCACTGCCCTTGCCTCCTGGAATCCCCCAGCCCAGTTGTCTTGCCTATCTTCATCCCTCCTCCTAGGCTGCGGGAGCAGCGGGGGCAGCTCGGCCTCCCAAGGGCGAGCATCACGAGGTTCGCCGTGTCGCTGCCCCTCCTGAGGATTATCACGCCAGCGGTCCTCCTGAGGCTGGTCACGCCACCCCTGATGCGGCTCACGATCATCCCAACGGCCCTCATTGTGGCCTCCTCCACGTGCAGGGCTTCTGTCGAACCGTCTGGGGCGCATGTTGAAGTGTTCGGCACGAACCAAACGTAGTTCATGTCATTTAGAGGTGTCATGGCCGCTGGTGCCATGGAAGATGCACGTGGGCCTCCTCCGGATGGGCGCTCTCCCCCTCGGGTATGCTTCGCCTCAGGCTCGGCGGCTAACACCGCTGGGGCCTTGCGCTTCACCTCCTTGGTTTTGGCTTTCTTCTCTTCTAGGTCCGCCGCCTGGGTCCCAAGGAGCGACAGGCGTCCTTCTTCCGCCTTAGCGCACTTGCTTGCCAAGTTGAATATCTCCAGTGCGGTGCTCATTTCATCATTCATGGCAAGCTCTTCCTTCATCTTGAGGTCGGTGACTCCGTCGGAGAAAGCCGAAATGACAGCATGGTCCGACGCCTTGGGGATCTTGAGGCGCATGATAGTGAAATGATGTATGAACTTGTGCAGGGTCTCCCCCTCCTGCTGCTTGACGCGCCGCCGTTCGTTCATGGTGGGAGCACGGTCGCGGGTGCCGTGGAAGTTGGTGGCGAAGCTCCCGCGCAGGCCGTCCCAGGTGGTAATGGACGCCATCGGGAGGTTGAGGAGCCATGAGAGCAGGTCGGTAATGGAGCAGCTCGATGGCCATGGCAAGCGCGCAGGATGCCGACCCAGAAAGCTTGACGAGCACGGGATGCCGACCCAGAAAGCTTGACGAGCGACGGCGTGCCGGTGCGGCCGTCGACATGCTCGGTCAGAGGTTGGGAGGAGCCCTGTTGCTCTTGAGCTTCGGGGCCGGTGGCAGCGTTCACCACGGGTGACGGCGACTGGCGCGCGCCGGCAGCACCGACGGGCACGGTCTGGGCGATGCGGGTGGCGTGGTGTTCCGTGCGTACCCGGTGAGTGTCAGCCATCGGGGCCGTGGAGCTTGGTGAGGACGGAGCTTGGAGGAAACCTCGACACGCCCCCTACATGGCGCGCCAAATGTCGGATTTCGGGCTCCGCAAAACCCTACGGATTCGAACACTAGGGCATGTATGAAGATCTCCCTGCTTCGCCTCGCCTCACTCACTACTCGATGGAAACGATGAAGGACTCACTCGATGGCGAGGGGAACACAGGAAACAACAGTTTACCCACGTTCGGGCCGCTATGAAGCATAAAACCCTACTCCATCTTTTGGTGGATTGCCTCTCTCGGAGGTGATAGGTGAGTTAGTATAGTGTTCTTGAGCCTCCGGAGGCTGAGTGACTAAGTGTGATGCTCTACCGTCCGAACGAACTCCCTTTCTCCAGTATCCCACCCTATCTATTTATAGCAGAGGCTCGGGTCCTCTTCCCTCATAGATTCGGCGGGAAGGGATCCCACATCGGCCAATTTTGAAGGGGGACAGGGGAACATGCTCCCCTTCCCAAAGATGGTCTTCGCCTGCAAAGTAATTGTCCGCCCCGCAAAGACGGGTCCGTGGATGACATTTGCCCTACTGGCGGGAGACTATGGCTTTGTTGCTCCAGAAGGGAAACCTTTGGGGGATGCCTTTGGGAAGCCTGTGCTCCCCGGCCTCCTTTGCACCAAAGGGGAAACTGCCCCGCCCTGCCATCCGCTGCTCGCATGTCCTTTCATGGCGTCACCCTTGACTCTTGAGGGTCGGCCATGCCTCAGAATATCCGCCATTCTGGAGGGGTCCTGAGGAGGCCCCTTGCGGGTCTTAACGTTGCTCCTCCTCGTGAAGCTTGGCTCGTGATGAGGGCCTTCCCTTAAGCCGTGCCAGCTTTGTTGTGGCGCTCCGGTGAAGCGGGCCCACCCTGGGCCATAGGCAGGCAGGTGTGGGTACCCCCAATCCCAGAACACCGACAAATGCCTTGGCCTTCTTGTAGGAGGCAATATGGGCCATGTCATCAAGGTTGTAGAACTTTGGCACCTCCTTCTTATTGCGATGCGCCTAAAAGAGAGGAACAAAGTATTAGTAAAGGGCTCAAGCTAGCATGAAGAATTAATTGCATGAATAAGGAAGCAAACCACATACCAGTTCCTTTCGAACTGAAATAAGTTGGCGCTGCCTTGATGGTGTGGCAGACCAACCATATGGGCACACCGATCCTTCGCATTGTCGTGGACGGATCACCAGTTGCCAGTGCACCACTCATCCACCAACGCCTCCCAACAATCCATATTATTCGCACACCATCTCGGGGGCACCTATAAGTTAGTAAAAAGAATTTTGAGCGCTACACCTACGAATCGAATCAAGAAAACTACGTACAAGGCCTTAAGAATAGGTAATTACCTTCATGTATTGCTCCTTCTTCAGATACTTTTCGCGGCACTCCTTCTTATACTTCTTAACACCATGCATGGTGTAGTAGTCTCGAATAGCGTGCGGCCGAGCCTTGTGGCGCAAGTTTTGTAAAAGCCGTCTGCACTCGGCCTCGACAACATTGGCTGCCGCCTCCTCATATCCCTCCTCACACCTGTAGAAGGTGTGCAATCAAATGAGACAACACCAATTAGTAAAATAATTAGCTATATTGTTAATTTTAGATTGTGTAAAAGTAGAATTTACCTAGAATGTGTTGATCACCATCTCGGCCCTCGTGTGGCACAAGACACCATCTAGAATCTCCTCCGGCGGGGCCTACGCAGCCTCTAGTGCTCCCAGGTAAATCCTAGTGTAGGAACCTAACCCCTACCGGGCAACCTGAAAAACCCCGGAAAATTTATCCGGCATAGCACACCAAGGATGGTGTTCGGCTTGCGGAATCCAAGGGGGTGTATCCAACCCCTGCAGTATGACAAGGTCAACACGTTACATATTTTAAGAAACTTGAAGGCAAAAGGTAAAAAAGAGTAAATGCACTTACCTCTCCCCTTCACGCTTAATCACCGGCCTCTGCTCATGGATCGTCGGTACGACCGGGATACGTGTACTACCACGCTTTTACACGGTGACCCCGTCCACCACATCACCATCACTATCCGTAGACTCATCCCCGCCACCGAAAGAATGGCCACCCAGCCCCTCGGTCTGATCGAGCCACGCACCCCATCCGGACGTCTCCACGTTAGCCGAAGCCTCTGTGGTGGGAGTCTCCTGGGACGTAGCCTCAGGAACCGTAGTCTCATGGGCCGAATGCCCATCGACCCGAGGCTCCTGGACCAGAGTCTCATGGGCTGAATGTCGTCGACCCGAGGCTCCTGGAATGGAGTCTCATGGGCCGAATGTCGTCGACCCGAGGCTCCTGGACCGGAGTCCCCATAGCATCCACCGCAAACGGGTCCACCATAGTAGTCATGTGCCTCGGGTGAATGATCTGGTGGTGTTGGCGAGGACGTCGTAGCAGTCCACCTACCTCTCCCGCGGCCAAGTCGTGCACCTTTCCCCTTCTTCCCTGCCTGACCTCCTCTCGCAGTGGGCAAAGCCGCCGACGAAGAAGCACCCGCGGGTGGTGTCGTTAGACTGTCCGCCAAGGCTCTATGGAGAGATAGGAGTGGAATGGAAGTACCACCCCTCGCGCGGGCCGCTGGTGAAGACGAACCCGTCGAGCTATCTAGACCCGTGCCCACGCTCTTTCAACACCTACCATGATAAAGAGTAAAACAAATTAGTATAACATCAAAAAATTGAATACCTGACATCAATAATAATATGTACATATATAATTTAAGTTGGGATGCATACAAATTAATAGTAGTCTGGATCAATAAATGCATAATCATCCTCACTATCATGCATGTCGCCATGAATGACCTTCTCATTGGGTTCAACGGCATGAACTTGTGGAAGGCCTTTCTATAATCGGTGAAGAATTGACAGGTCATCCGCAACAGTAACATCTTCTAGTTCCGGCTCTGCTAGTTCCGGCTCAGGGGTGAAGTCGGATTCACTATCGCTGTCTACTTCCATGTTCTGGGGTGAAGCACAACGGTTCTTGAAACATTCTTGGAAAGACATGTTTCTTGGAAGAATTCTCCGTCATATGTGTCTAGGTTAATGAGAGGTTCGTAATCCTATTCATCTAGGGGAGGTGGTCTAACACGTGGCGGCACTTCATAAAAAACATACCAACCATTCATATTCTTATCAGTTTGGCATGCCCACGGTAGATAGAAAACTTGGGTCGCCTATTAAGCCGTAATATAGAGATCAGGAACATCTAAATGGGTGCTTGGATTGATTTCGACTAGCCCTATATGTTCATGAGTCCTTCTAGTCTGCTTCGGCTTCAACCAATAACATTTCAAGACTACGACGTGCAACGGGTTTCCACCATAGAATTGAAGTTCATAAATTTCTTCAACTCGTCCATAATACTCGATACCACCTTCGCCGATAGGAGAGACACAACAATTTGTAGAGTTCCGGTCCGCCATAGATAGCTCTTTGCGAAACATACGAAAGTGATACCCGTTGATGTTGTATTTCTGAAATGAACGGACCTTATAGCGAAAACCATTAGCGACCTATCTCAATTCGGCGTCCATACACTCTAAATTAGCCTACAAGTTTAATACGAAACGATTGTTGCATTAGCCGCAAGTTAGACAAGGAATGAAATGGTCCATTATTGATAATTACCGTTTGTTTGAAGCAAGAGATGAAACTGGGATAGCTTCCTCCATGCTTTGCCAGAAGCTCGTACTCTTCGACGAAATCATTTTGGATCATGGCTCCATCCAAGAATTTGGCGACGTATTGACTGTATCAAATATCTAGGAATAAGAGCAGTTCAAAGTAATTAGAAGTTACGGAAAAATGTGCTGACAACTTACTCGATGTACGGCCGCACTTTTGTTAGGTTGTTGAAGATATACAACGAAATGTTTCGCCATTCTTTGGTTTCGAAGCACCATTTGGTTTCGAAGATAGTAATTGGTTTCGGAGCACCATTTGGTGCAAGCTTCCCTTTGAATAGGTTAAGGTTGGATCCACGTTTTTTAGGATCGAAAACATTGTATCGAGGCTTCGGATTATGCAAATGACAATTTTTGGCTTCGTAGTGTGTTGTGACAAAGTTAGCCACCTCCTCAGTAATGAATGCCTCGGCCATCAATACTTCAATTCTAGCTTTATTTTTACATTTAGCTCGAAGCATCTTCTGCATCCTCTTAGTTGCAAAGCACCAACGATTTTGCACGGGCCCACCCAATATTTCTTCGGCCGGTAGATGTAAAATCAAATGTTGCATCGGATTAAAGAAGCTCGGCGAAAGATATTCTCTAACTTGCAGAGCAACTCCGGTGCCAATTCCTTAAAGTCATCTACCACGCCAGGCGACAGTTCTTTCGCACAGAAAATTTCTTCGTCGGTGTGTTCCTCAGCGGCAGCATCCTTCATTACCTCATATGCCCCTTTCGCTTGATCATCAAGGATGACCATTTCATAAGAAGGAGCGACATTTAGGGGCACAGGGTCTAGAGGGGCAGTCTCTTCAAGCGCTTTGACGTGCTTGGCCTCTGTTTCTTCTTCTGCTGAGGAGGCCTTTCTCTTTTTGGCTTCCTTCTCAGCAGCCCTGGTTTTCTTCACGTCTGATGCAGACGGGGTCATCTTCTTCACCTTTTAAGCTTTTGGTGAAGGGGTTCTCTCGACAGATTCTCCAGCTGATTTTGAGGAACCAGGTGGAAAAGAGTCATTAGCTTGCTTTGATGAAGCAGCTGGGTCAGGGACAGTCTCATCAGCTGCAGCAGATTCAGCACCCGGAGCTTCCATGATGATTTCTTCAATAGCCGGTACATCTACACGGCTTTCTTGGTGGATTTCCTGAGCTTGAGGAGATTCATCTGCTGGCTCCTCAATCAAGGGCTGGGAAGTTGGTGCTGGAGGTGCAGCCTCCTTGTTGTAGTCATCAACAACTTTAGTGGCCAGCTTGATGAAATTGCTCTCGAAACTCTTACGATCTAATAGCTTGGAGTACTTGTCAGTCAAATTCTTCAGCTCTGCCTGTGTTGACACCAGTGCATCAGGCGTCAAGCTGAGGAGATTCTGCTTGAGGAATTTCTCCTTTTTAAGCTTTGCAACCTTGGCATGCTTGGCCTGCTGTTCTTTCCACTTGGCTTCATTGATGAAAGTGGCCACCATGTGGCTGATGCCAGGGGGTAGTTTCAAATCATCAAGTGGAGTGTTTGGGTCCTCATACCATATGTTGATGTAGTCTAGGAGGACCTTGGGGTCCATGGCCAGAGGAATGGTGTTGCCTGATGCATGAGCTACTCTCTCCTGCTTGTTTCTGATTATGGCTTGCAGGGTTTGATCATCATATTCATCACTGCCCTCTGATGCAGACGGGACGGTGATGATTTTGCTGGGGCTCGGCAGAGTTTCTCTTTCAACAGACACCTGAGTCTTCACCAGAGGTGGTGAAGACTTTGTCTCGGAGCTGGTTGTAGCCAGGAGTGAGGAGCTGGAGGTGGCGGTCATTGGCTTCATGACTGGCTTCGGTACTGGTGTTTCTTGAGGCTTTGGTGGTGGTGCTGAGGGTTTTGGAGCTGAGGGTTTTGTGACTGATGCCTGAGCAGACTTCTCTTGAGGCTTTGGAGCCCTTGGCTTTGATGGCACAGACTGCGGTTGAGGAATTGCTGAACCAGAGGTCTCAGCAGCAGAGGAAGTAGCTGCAGCTGAGGCAACAGCTGAGCATTCATTGAATTTCCTCAGTGCAGCATCTGCCTGCTTCTTGAGCTTAGCCAGATGTTTTTCCTTCTCATCTGGATAGTCATCAAGGGTCTTGAGGCTTGAGGGATGTGCTACTTGATGAGCCTCAAGTGGGGCCCGTTTGCCAGGGGGCTTCAGAGCGAATTTCTTCGCATACTTGGCAGTTACAAACATGTATTCTTTCCATTCCTTCGCCCATCGGTGTTCTATCTTCTGCAGCCGGATCTTTCTCTTGGCCATTGTATCATTTTCATCAGGTGTGCAATAGTCCAAGTAAATATCCTCAAGGATATCCGCAGCTGTGTTTTGCTCAAGTTTCTTTCCTCCCTTTTGTTTTCTGTCATCCTCCATTTTCTTCAGCTGAGGATTTTGCTCATGAGATTGAACTCTTGAGGACTCTGATGAGACTTGAAGATTTTCTTCAAGAAACGCTGCAAATGAGTTAATGTGATGAGAACCGAGAGATTCATCAGCTGACATGTGTGTACCTGTGAACAGAGTATAGTTGCGAGGAATTTATAGAGGTCATTTGCGTTCTCAAATTTGAAGAAAATGAAAAAGTTTGACACTTGAGGAATTTAACGAGTGGTTGAGGAATTTGCCTAAGCATACTGTTCTTGGGTTCCAGAGTTGTACAGATCCGAAAATTCGCACAATTTAGGAATCTCGTGAAAATCTTAGATGCTGAGTGAAGTTCATCAATGGTGTGGTGATAGGCAGTGTTTGAGGAATCAAGTGCATATCAATTCTTGAGGAAAAACAGATTTCACATAGGAGATGTAAAATAGTAGATCTAACTTGCGGTAAAAATGGGATTTTATTTATCCTGGAAGGTGCGCACGAAGAACACAGAAAGGTGTGTAGAGAAGCTCTTCGGTCGCGTGTCCAATGCACCCTAACCCGGCGACAGAGGACGTCTACAGCGGCAGCGGACGAAGATGGTCTGACTCCGGCGTGGTTCCGGCGACGGAGAAGTTGAGGCAGTGAAGCTCTTCCTCACCGGCGACGAAACTTCCAGCGGTGGCGCTAGGGTTCGGTGATTTTTGTTGTAGCAAGAGAGAGATGGGGCGAAGAAGAGTTTGCCGAGGGGGATAGGGACATATTTATAGCCAGACAGTTACTGTTGGCGCGAAGATTTCGGACCAAACAGCCCCTGCCTCTACGTCTCCGGAGGACACGTGTAGTTCCCGAGCAAGGCGGTGGAGATAGTGCAGATCGTGGTTATCCGATCGTGGGAAGTGGGGTTCAGTTACTGTGCATTAAAGAAACAACTTTTGAAGATTTGAGGATTTTCGTTACAAAATCATCAGCTGACAAGGACGCAGTGAGGACTTTGAACAAAGTTTCAAGTAGAACGCATATGAAGAATTGAATAGACTGGATGAGTATAGCATAGAGGGAAACTAGGGTCCGATCACATTCACTTAGAAGAAATATCGACTTGAAGAAATAGCTATAAGTGAATGCTGTTGACGACTTGAAATCACAGTCTATCTAGTCAAATGAAAGTCATCAAGTGTTGTTTAAGATTTTGTGATAAATCGTCACAATGACGAACAACTTCTTTGAAGAAAAACACATTTTGAGGAAATGGAACATTTGAAGAAAATCAACTTGAGGGATTTCACATTGGGCGGTGGCGTGACCCACCATATAAGAATGTTGATTACAGACGCCGCGTACAATTGTTGTAGGGCCCTGAGAATCAATTTCTTCTTTGATTTCTTCACATTCAGAGTGACATTCTTCAGCAGTTGAAGAAAATCGATTCATCATGTGTTGCACATCTAAGTCATCAATTTTGCATAAGTGTTAGGATGTGTGCATGTTTTTACAAAACATTTGAAGATTCTAAGATATTCAGCTCACACCGCAACTTGCAAAACTTTTTCTCATCCAAGGGCTTAGTGAAGATATCTGCCAGTTGACATCTGTCTTCACATGGTCGATGAGGATATTGCCCTTGAGGACATGGTCTCGAAGAAAATGATGACGAATCTGGATGTGCTTAGTCTTCGAGTGCTGTACTGGGTTGTATGCAATCTTGATTTCACTCTCATTGTCGCAGTAGAGGGGCACATTCTTCATGTTGATGCCGTAGTCCTTGAGGGTTTGCTTCATCCATAGTAATTGAGCACAGCATGAACCAGCAGCAATGTACTCAGCTTCGGCAGTGGAGAGTCATACGCAGTTCTGCTTCTTTGAGGACCAGCAGACTAGTGATCTTCCGAGGAAATGACATGTACCAGAAGTTGACTTGTGATCCACACGATCACCAGCATAGTCAGAATCAGAATACCCTACCAGATGAAGATTTGAGCCCTTGGGATACCATAATCCTAGTGTTGGTGTGTGAGCTAAATATCGAAGAATATGCTTCACAGCCTTATGGTGTGATTCCTTCGGTTTTGCTTGAAAACGTGCACACATGCAAACACTAAGCATTATATATGGCCTAGATGCACATAGATACAATAAAGAGGCAATCATAGAGCGATATACCTGCTGATCGAAATCTTTACCATTTTCATCAGTGCCGAGGTGGCCGTTGGTAGGCATTGGAGTCTTGGCACCTTTGCATTCATGCATGTCGAATTCCCTCAGAACATCCTTGAGGTATTTCTCCTGTGATATGAAGATTCCATTGCTTTGTTGATGAATTTGAAGACCTAAGAAGAATTTCAGCTCCCCCATCATGGACATCTGATATTCTTCACTCACCATGTAAGAAAATTCATCACTGTATCGTTTGTCAGTACAGCCAAATATGATATCATCGACATATATTTGACACACAAATAGCTCATTATCATAGGATTTAGTGAAAAGAGTTGGATCGAGTGAACCAGGTTTGAAGCCTTTCTTCATGAGGAATTCCTTCAATGTATCATACCATGCCCGAGGGGCTTTCTTGAGACCATAAAGAGCCTTTTTGAGTCTGAAGACTTTGTCTGGATTCTTTGGATCCTCAAAACCTGGGGGCTGAGCAACATATACTTCTTCCTCAAGCTTACCATTGAGGAATGCACTTTTCACATCCATTTGATATAAGATGATGTTATGATGATTCGCATAAGAAAGTAGTATTCGAATAGCTTCAAGTCTAGCAACAGGTGCAAAAGTTTCATCAAAATCTATTCCTTCAACCTGGGTGTAGCCTTGGGCTACAAGTCGTGCCTTGTTCCTCACCACTTGACCATCCTCATCTTGCTTGTTTTGGAAAATCCACTTTGTGCCGATGATGTTGTGCTTCCGAGGATCTGGTGTTTGACGAGCTCCCATACGTCATTCAGCTAGAATTGAAGAAGTTCGTCTTGCATAGCTTGGATCCACTCCGGTTCCAGAAAAGCCTCAGCAACTTTTGAGGGTTCTGTGATGGATACAAAGGAAAAATGCCCACAAAAGTTAACTAAGTGTGAAGCTTTTGAGCGAGTGAGAGGACCTGGCGCGTTGATGTCGTTGAGGATTTTGTCAAGTTCTACTTCATTTGCAATCCTCGGATGAGCTGGTTGAGGATTTCGTCTGGGCTGAGGAAGTGGTTCGGGTGCAATTTCCTCAGGAGCATCTTCTTGATTTTCATCAGTGATGGGAATCGTTTCTTCACCAATTTCCTCAGTGGGGACAATGTCTTCAGTAGGTTTGAGCTTTATTGCTTCCTTAGGAGACAGCTTATCTGGATCAGAAGGCAATTGCTCTCTTTGCGAGCCATTAGTTTCATCGAACCGCATATCTACAGTCTCAACAACTTTGTTGTGATAGTTGTTGAAGACTCTATAGGTGTGCCAGTCCTTTCCGTAACCGAGCATAAAACCTTCATGTGCCTTAGGTGCAAATGTTGAGCTATGGTGAGGATCTCTAATCCAACATTTTGCACCGAAGACTTTGAAATAACTTACATTGGGTTTCTTGTCAGTGAGGAGTTCATATGAGGTTTTCTGGAGGAATTTGTGAAGATATACCCTATTGATGATATGGCATGCAATGTTGATTGCTTCGGGCCAAAAGCGACGAGGAGTCTGATATTCTTCAAGCATAGTTCTTGCCATTTCAACCAGAGTCCTGTTCTTCCTTTCAATGACACCATTCTGTTGAGGAGTATAAGGAGCAGATAATTCGTGAGTAATACCAAGTTCATCAAGATAATCATCAAGACCAGTGTTTTTGAACTCGGTTCCATTATCACTTCTGATATGTTTGATCTTGATGTCAAAGTTTGTCGAGGCCCTTGAAGAAAATCGTTTGAAGATTTCCTGCACTTCAGTTTTATACACTATGATATGCACCCATGTATATCTGGAATAATCATCAACTATGACGAAGCCATATAAAGATGTTGCATTGGTTAGTGTGGCATAGTGAGTAGGTCCAAATAGATCCATATGAAGCAATTCGAATGGATGTGTAGTGGTCATGATAGTCTTTGAGGGATGCTTGGATCTGGTCATTTTCCCAGATTCACAAGCACCGCAGAGATGATCCTTGATGAATTTGACTGATTCGATGCCTATGACATGCTTCTTCTTCACGAGCGTGTGCAAATTCCTCATGCCTGCATGACCTAGTCTTCGGTGCCACAACCATCCTTCTGAGGTTTTTGCTAGTAAGCAAGTGGCTGGTTGAGGACCTGTAGAGGAATCAACAATGTACAAATCCCCTCTTCTTACACCTTCGAAGACTTTGGATCTGTCAGATTCCATGATGACTACACATCTATATCTACTAAAGATAACAATCATATCAAGATCACAAAGCATCGAGACTGACATGAGGTTAAAACCAAGGGATTCAACTAGCATCACTTTGTCCATATGCCTATCCTTGGAAATAGCCACTTTTCCAAGTCCCAATACCTTGCTTTTACCTTTGTCAGCATATGTGATTTGCTTCAGACGTGATGGAGTTAGTGGCATATTCATCAGCAAGCTTTTATCACCAGTCATGTGATATGTGAGCCACTATCAAGAACCCACTCAGTATTCTTGGGTTTGTCATCCTGCAGATGAATTAGTACAGCTTACCATCTCATATGCCTCAGATTTGAAGAATATGATATCAATTTCATCAGATAAGAATTTCATCACAACAGAAATTTAAGGACGTGTGAAATATTTCTATTTCATCAATCATTAGCTTGCGTCCTATCAAGCATTTCCTCAGGTCTCGAGCACATTCTTCAAATGATGATTTTCATCTGGAGACCTGACCTACAGAAGTGATTAGTTCGATTTCTTCACCACCCACATCTGAAGGGGTGGCAAAGCATTCATCATCCTGCGAGCACCATATGAGAAATGTGGCATTGAGGCTAATGCACTTCTCTTAACAGTAGGGGGTTAAAGTACTCATATGAATATGCAGAGAACTCGTTTGAGGATTTATGAACATGATAATTTGAAGATTAATGCTCATATTCATATTCCTCAAGGGAGGGCCATTCCTGCAGTTAGTTCCAACATATCGAGAAAATACTTCACCAGATTGATTTTTGAACAGTTTATAGTTGGAGTCAAATGACTCATCTGAGGAATAGGATAATTCATATGAAAAGCCAGTTAGATTAGATGGATCAAAAGGAGGCCTAGTAGCAGCGACCCATGAGGTTTTGGGATACTTCTCAGGTTACCAATAAGATCGATCAGCATTTAATTTCCTCTCAAAGGCAATTCCTTCTTTCCTCGGGTTCCTGTTCAAGATCTGCTTTTTGAGCACATCACACACAGTTTGATGTCCTTTGAGGCTTTTGTATATGCCTGTCACATACAATTCCTTCAACCCTGCATTTTCATCAGTAACATTTGTGTTTCCCTCAAGTGAGGAAATAGACACAACAGGTGCAGTAGAAGAATTTGTGGCAATAGTAGCATTTGATGCTTCTCGTGAGGAATTAGCAGTTTCACGTTCAATGCATTTAAGACATGGAGGAATGAATTCAACTTGACCAGTGATGATTTGTTGAGCTAGTAATGAATCATGTTCCATACGAAGATCATCATGAGACATCCTCAGCTTCTCAAGATCAAGCTTCCTTCGAAGAAATTCATAGGAAAGCTTCTCATGATCAGCGAGGAGTGTATCATAAGGATCTTGAAGATTATCAAATCTAGACTGAAGACTTTTCACATCTTCAGTGAGGATTTGGGTAAGGTTCATTTCATCATTCAAGAGATCATCACTTTTATCTAGCAGTTTCTGAAGCTTTTCCAGGGCTGTTTGTTGTTTAGTGGCAATGATAGCAAGTTTACTGTAACTGGGTTTTTTATAATCATCATGTTCAGAGTCACTTGAATCAGAGGAGGAGGCATTATTTGGTACCTTTGAACCTTTTGCCATGAAGCAATAGGTTGGAGCGAAGTCATCAGCATAGTCATCAGTGTGGATGGTGCAATCATTTTATTCAAGATTGAAGATTGACTTGTTGACGAAAGTGGTTGCCAGTGCAAGACTAGCCTTTCCGGATTCTGAGTCTTCATCAGAACCCTCTTCTTCATCACATTCCTCTGATTCTGCCACTGAGTCCATTTCCTTGCCAATAAGTGCCGAGCCTTTCTGAAACTAGTCTTCTTGTGCGATGAGGGCTTTGAAGATGAGGATTTTGAAGATTTCTTCTTCTTCTTTGAGTCATCAGAACTATCATCCTTGTATTTCTTCTTCTTTGATTCATTTCCCCAACGTGGACATTCAGCAATGTAATGACCTGATTTCTTGCACTTGTGGCAGGTTCGTTTCTTGTAGTCCTCAGATGAAGATTCTGATTTCCTCATGTCTCTTCTTGAAGATTTACCGAACTCGCCACGTCGTGTAAATCTGTGGAATTTCCTCATGAGCATTGCAAGCTCCTGTCCAAATTCTTCAGGGTCACTAATGATGTCATCTGTGTCTTCTTCTTCAGATGAGGAAATTTCTCTAGCCTTCAGTGCACGTAGTCTGGAATAGCTTGGTCCATATAGATCTTTCTTTTCTTCTAGCTCGAATTCATGAGTATTTAGCCTTTCGACTATATCAGCTGGATCAAGCATCTTGTAGTCTGGTCTATCTTGAATCATCAGAACTAAAGTATCAAATGAAGAACCCAAATATCTCAGCAGTTTCTTCACAACTTCGTTATCAGTGATGTCTCGAGCTCCCAGTGCTTGCAGTTCATTTGATATGTTAGTGAGGCGATCAAAGGTGTCTTGGCAGCTTTCATTGTCATGTCTCTTGAAGCGATTGAAGAGATTGCGAAGAATATCAACACGAGAGTCACGTTGGGTTGATACTCCTTCATTTACTTTGCACAGTCTCTCCCAGATCAGTGTTGCAGAGCCCAAAGCACTTACTCTTCCAAACTAGCCTGGGCTCAGATGGCCACAGATGATATTCTTCGCTTGAGAATCAAGTTGCTTGAATTTCTTCACATCAGCAACAGAGACACTAGCAGAGATGATGGGGACGCCATGTTCCACAATATACCAGAGATCGTTATCAATAGCTTGTAGATGCATTTGCATTTTGTTCTTCCAGAAGGGAAAGTTCTTTCCTTCGAAGCTAGGACATGATGTAGTCACCTTAAACATGCCTGCAGTCGACATAACTAAAACTCCAGGTGGTTAAACCAAAATCACAAAGAACAAGGGAGTACCTTGCTCTGATACCAATTGAAAGTGCGTTATATCGACTACAGGGGGGTGACTAGGAGATTTTTAGAATTTCATCAATGAGGAAATTCCTTTTGAGGAAATTCCTCACTGATGACTAACTTACAGCAGAAACAGTAAAGGATCAGAAGTGCAATGTTTCAGAACAATAGTTTTTCAGAGTGAGGAATGTGAAAACAGATTGCATTGTGAGCAGGCACGCAGAATACAGATGAGGATTAACTGACGTGAAGAATTCGGGGTTGAGGAAATTTAGAGAATGTCTTCAGCAAATTCTTCAAACAGTAGCAGTGAAAGTCATCAACACATAATACGAGGAAAGTAAGGAGTTGAGGAATTAGAACTCGTTTCTCAGTAAAGACAGTCGTTGATGACCCAGTTCCAACTGTTGTGACAGTCATACATCTGGTTTGGAGCGGCTTGGTATTGAAACCAAAGGACACACAGTCCCGGGAGACACAGTCCCTACCGTGTTCTCCTTGGGCTAAGAACACACAGTCCTCGCCCAACACTCGTGATAAGTCTTCAGGGCAGACTTCCAAACCCTCACAAACTTGGTCACCCGGCGATCCACAATTGACTGCTGGAAAGCTCTAGACCATGACGCCTAACCGTCTGGAGGATGCACAGTCCTCAAAGGTAAAAGACTTCAGTCCCACACAGGAACAATTTCTTCAGTGATGCTCAATCACTAGGTTTGGTTTGTGGTTTCGGTGTATGGGGTATTTCCTCACTGATGAATTACTCTCGAAGACTCTGAGGAATTGGGTTGCTCTTATGACAAGTGTCAGTTTCTAACGGAGCAGCCAAACAGCTAATGGTTGTGGGGGGTGGCTATTTATAGCCTGGGAGCATCCCGACATGATTTCACACTAATGCCCTTAAATAATATGACCGTTGGAGTGGATAAGACCAATGACTTGGCGTGGCTATCGAAACGGTCGGAACCCTCAATTGTGGGAGTCCTCATGTCACTCGTATTCCTCACTTGAGGCTTTTGGTAGGATTAGGCTTGGGTTGAGCATCATGAGGAAATTCATTCCAAAGTGTAACTTCGACCCCCTTTAACAGTACGGTGTTCCTATTACTCAAATGCAAAGAAAATAAAACAGAAAGAGTAAATCTTCATGCTTCAAAGTCTTCAAAATGATTTTCTTCAGGACACACCGAATTCCTCGATTTCAGTATCTTCATGAGGAATATCAATTTCATCGCAGATTCCTCGCGATTCATTTCTTCAGGTTCAGACCAATTTCTTCAACCGAAGATATATATTTTTAGGGATCGATATTCTTCAAATATCTCAAACTCCTCAATGACTTATAGATCCTGTGTACAGTCATAAACACATTAGATACTTAACCTATAAGTCTTCAAACCACCAAAATCACTAAGGGGCACTAGATGCACTTACAATCTCCCCCTTTTTGGTGGTTGATGACAATTAGGTTAAGTCTTCAACAGGGATCAAAAATATGAAGTGTAAATACTCATTTGAGGAATTTGAAATCAAGATTCAGAGAGACTCCCCCTGAAGATGTGCATATCGTGAGGATTTTGCTTTTCACAGCAATTGCACATTGATGATTTATATCATGGAGATCTCCCTTGAGTCTTGTAAATCATGCATACATGTAACATGTCATATGAAGAAAATGAAAATGCATGATGACAAATGGCATCTGACGAATTCCACCATGCGTGCATTAAAACTTGAGGAATAAGCATGCGAAGAAAAAACGTTCAAAAGCGGCAGAGTACCATCGGGCTTAAGTTACAACTCATTACATAAAAACTTCAGAAGAGCCAAGAGTTTGTAACTTAAATATAGTTCATAAGCCCCAAAAATATCCCGTTTGAAGACTAACTCACAAGCTTCTCCCCCTTTGTCATCAAGTGACAAAAAGGGACAAACTGAGGACTAACGCCCGTGAAGACTTCACGTCTTGGCGGTTGAGGAAGAGCCGTGACGCTTCTTGGGAGTAGTCTTCTTCCTTGGACCGGTAGCAGTGTCGAGCTGTTCTTCATCAGTTTCAGCAGTGCGGAATGAAGAAAAGGAGGTGTCTTCAAGGTCTGGAACTGGAATGGGCCTGAACTTCTTCTTGGGAGGCCACGACCAGTCAAAGTGTCGCTCAAAGTCCATTTCTTCAAGCTCAGTCTGAGTCTTCAGATGTGCAAGTGTAGCCCAGGTGCGATCAAAAACCTCATGGAGATAGTGATGGTTGAGCTTCACGGAGTTCTTTGTTTCAGTGAGGATTTTCACAATGGCGCCAAACTGGCGTTTGACTCACTTGTGATTGCGATCCACCTTCTGGTGAAGATTGAGGAGGAGCTCTCTTGTATTCATCACTCGAGGAGGAACGGGGCTTGCCGGACAAGTCTCAGTATCATCCCATGAAGAATAAGCTTCTGGCTCTCTGAACTGGCCATCAAGGGGCCTACTTCCTACTTCAATCACTGATTTTCCTTTTCCTTCAATGGGCTCGAAAGTCTTCTTGTTGACCTGGATAGGAGGCATATAACCAACATGGTTTTGGCACTCAGCGAGAAAGTTGATGCATGTCCTCGTCCTGATGAATCTCATGATCCATGGGGCATATATCTTGTGATCAAATGGACACATAGCATTGTTGGCCAAAGTCCTCAAGAAGAAATCATGGATGTTGATAGGAATACCATGAATGATGTTGAAGAGGATATTCTTCATGAGGCCTACGACATCTTCTTCATCATCATGGCCTTTGATTGGTGCGAGCACACTGCAGAGGATTCTGTAGACAGACCTGGGTGTATACTTGAGCTCGTGGACGAGCAATGTTTTTCTCGGTGATTTTCCTTCAGCCAAAGGCTTCATGAGGACTTCCATCATCCCATTGGGCATCTCACGCTCACCATAAAGCTTCACAGCCTCCTCTGAGGGAATTGGTACAGGTAGTTCACGGAGGAGCTCAGTAGCAGGAGCCTTGTAGTGAGTGTTTTGTGTCATCCAGTCAAACACCCAAGTGTTAATGTCTTCAGGGTTGCCAGAGATGTGAAGAGTGGCATAGAACTGAAGAATGAGCTCGTTGTTCCAGTGAGAGATGTCGGAGCACATTGGCAGTAAACCAGCATCATGGAGTACATTGAGGACTGGCTCTAGGCATGGTATAGCTTCAAGTTCAACGTGAGGAATATACCTATGCTGGAATATCTTGTTTCTTCCACACAGCACACAGGCATAGTAATTCATCTGTGTCCTAGTCCAAAACTTCAGATGCCTCATTTGAGGCTTGTCATAGGGGTTCTCTCCAATGAAGTACATGCGTTCTTCAAAAAATTCTCCTATTGAAACTTTGGACGCTTGGAGAATGGCTGACGCTGAACTGGCTGAAGATTTTGCTGAGGAACAGGAGGGGAGATAACAATTGCAGTCTTGGGGTTGAGCACGACGAATGCATTGTCTTGGTCAGGTGCATTTTCCTCAGCATTTTCCTCAGGGTGAGGAATTTCAGCAACTAGGACTTCAGGCTGAGGAGATGGCTCTGGCTGGGCGTCAGGCTGAGGAATAGTTTCATCTTGCTCAGGTGGAGGAGTTGGGTCAGCCTGTTCCTCATCTTGAAGATTTTGCTCAGGGCTTTGAATTTCATCAGCTTGAGGATTTTTAGTTTGTTCTTCCTCAGCTGGCTTGGTGGCAAAGGCAGTTTCTTCAGCTGGTGCAGCTGATCCTTGAGCAGTGTCTTTCTGAGGAATGAAGGGCTGAGGACTATCGTCAATACGAATTTCTTCGTCGGTGTGTTCCTCAACGGTAGCATCCTTCATTTCCTCATCTGCCCCTTTCGCTTGATCATCAAGGATGACCATTTCATAAGAAGGAGCGACATTTAGGGGCACAGGGTCTAGAGGGGCAGTCTCTTCAAGCGCTTTGAGGCGCTTGGCCTCTGTTTCTTCTTCTGCTGAGGAGGCCTTTCTCTTTTTGGCTTCCTTCTCAGCAGCCCTGGTTTTCTTCACGCGTGATGCAGACGGAGTCATCTTCTTCACCTTTGAAGGTTTTGGTGAAGGGGTTCTCTCGACAGATTCTTCAGCTGATTTTGAGGAACCAGCTGGAATAGAGTCATCAGCTTGCTTTGATGAAGCAGCTGGGTCAAGGGCAGTCTCATCAGCTGCAGTAGATTCATCAGCTGGAGCTTCCATAATGATTTCTTCAATAGCCGGTACATCTACACGGCTTTCTTGGTGGATTTCCTCAGCTTGAGGAGTTTCCTCAGCTTGAGGTGATTCATCTGCTGGCTCCTCAATCAAGGGCTGGGAAGTTGGTGCTGGAGGTGCAGCCTTCAGTAAGGAGTTCATATGAGGTTTTCTTGAGGAATTTGTGAAGATATTCCCTGTTGATGATATGGCATGCGGTGTTGATTTCTTCAGGCCAAAAGCGATGAGGAGTCTGATATTCTTCAAGCATAGTTCTTGCCATTTAAACCACAGTCCTGTTCTTCCTTTCGACGACACCATTCTGCTGAGGAGTATGAGGAGCAGATAATTCGTGAGTAATACCAAGTTCATCAAGATAATCATCAAGACCAGTGTTTTCGAACTCGGTTCCATTATCACTTCTGATATGTTTGATCTTGATGTCAAAGTTCGTCGAGGCCCTTGAAGAAAATCGTTTGAAGATTTCCTGCACTTCAGTTTTATACACTATGATATGCACCCATGTATATCTGGAATAATCATCAACTATGACGAAGCCATATAAAGATGATGCATTGGTTAGTGTGGCATAGTGAGTAGGTCCAGATAGATCCATATGAAGCAATTCGAATGGACGTGTAGTGGTCATGATAGTCTTCGAGGGATGCTTGGATCTCGTCATTTTCCCAGATTCACAAGCACCGCAGAGATGATCCTTGAGGAATTTAACTGATTCGATGCCTATGACATGCTTGTTCTTCGCGAGCGTGTGCAAATTCCTCATGCCTGCATGACCTAGTCTTCGGTGCCACAACCATCCTTCTGAGGTTTTTGCTAGTAAGCAAGTGGCTGGTTGAGGACCTGTAGAGAAATCAACAATGTACAAATCCCCTCTTCTTACACCTTCGAAGACTTTGGATCTGTCAGATTCCATGATGACTACACATCTATACCTACCAAAGATAACAATCATATCAAGATCACAAAGCATCGAGACTGGCATGAGGTTAAAACCAAGGGATTCAACAAGCATCACTTTGTCCATATGCCTATCCTTGCAAATAGCCACTTTGCCAAGTCGCAATACCTTGCTTTTACCTTTGTCAGCATATGTGATTTGCTTCAGAGGTGATGGAGTTAGTGGCATATTCATTAGCAAGCTTTTATCACCAGTCATGTGATGTGTGATCCACTATCAAGAACCCACTCAGTATTCTTGGGTTTGTCATCCTACAGATGAATTAGTACAGCTTACCATCTCATATGCTTCAGATTTGAAGAATATGATATCAATTTCATCAGATAAGAATTTCATCACAACATAAATATAAGGACGTGTGAAATATTTCTATTTCATCAATCATTAGCTTGCGTCCTATCAAGCATTTCCTCAGGTCTCGAGCACATTCTTCAAATGATGATTTTCATCTGGAGACCTGACCTGCAGAAGTGATTAGTTCGATTTATTCACCACCCACATATGAAGGGGTGGCAAAGCACTCATCATCCTGCGAGCACCATAGGAGAAAGGTGCCATTGAGGCTAATGCACATCTCTTAACAGTAGGGGGTTAAAGTACTCATATGAATATGCAGAGACTGGTTTGACGATTTATGAACATAATAATTTGAAGAGTAACGCTCATATTCATATTCCTTGTAGTTTCCCTGCGTGTTAGACGCATTAGCACGGGTACGAGCATAATTTTGACCAGCTGAGGATTTTAATCCTCATGAAGACTTTGGTCCTCCTGAGGAATTTGATCTGGGGTTCAGATTCTTCAGTGGTGGTGTCATGAGGACATTTACCTGAAGATTTTCAAGACAGCTTTTGGGAACCTAGATTTTCCTCAAGGGAGGGCCATTCCTGCAGTTAGTTCCAACATATCGAGCAAATACTTCACCAGATTGATTTTTGAACAGTTTGTAGTTGGAGTCAAATGACTCATCTGAGGAATGGGATAATTCACATGAAAAGACAGTTACATTAGATGGATCAAAAGGAGGCCCAGTGGCAGCAACCCATGAGTTTTTGGGATACTGCTCCGGTTTCCAATAAGATCCATCAGCATTTAATTTCCTCTGAAAGGAAATTCCTTCTTTCCTCGGGTTCCTGTTCAAGATCTGCTTTTTGAGCACATCACAAACGGTTTGATGTCCTTTGAGGCTTTTGTATATGCCTGTCACATACAATTCCTTCAACCCTTCCTTTTCATCAGTAACGTTTGTGTTTTCCTCAAGTCAGGAAATAGACACAACAGGTGCAGTTGAAGAATTTGTGGCAATAATAGCATTTGATGATTCTGGTGAGGAATTAGCAGTTTCGCGTTCAATGCATTTAAGACATGGAGGAATGAATTCAACTTGACCAGCGATGATCTGTTGAGCTAGTAATGAATCATTTTCCATACGAAGATCATCATGAGACATCCTCAGCTTCTCAAGATCAAGCTTCCTTTGAAGAAATCCTTAGGAAAGCTTCTCATGATTAGCGAGGAGTGTATGATAACGATCCAGAAGATTATCAAATCTAGACTGAAGACTTTTTACATCTTCAGTGAGGATTTGGGTAAGGTTCATTTCATCATTCAATAGATCATCACTTTTATCTAGCAGTTTCTGAAGCTTTTCCAAGGCAGTTTGTTGATTAGTGGCAACGATAGCAAGTTTATTGTAACTGGGTTTTTTATAATCATCAGGTTCAGAGTTACTTGAATCAGAGGAGGAGGCATTATTTGGTACCTTTGAACCTGTTGCCATGAAGCAATAGGTTGGAGCGATGTCATCAGCATAGTCATCAGTGTGGATGGTGCAATCATTTTCTTCAAGATTGAAGATTAACTTGCTGACGAAAGTGGTTGGCAGTGCAAGACTAGCCTGTCCGGATTCTGATTCTTCATGAGAACCCTCTTCTTCATCACATTCCTCTGATTCTGCCTCTGAGTTCACTTCCTTGCCAATAAGTGCCCGAGCCTTTCTGAAACTAGTCTTCTTGTGCGATGAGGGCTTTGAAGATGAGGATTTTGAAGATTTCTTCTTCTTCTTGGAGTCATCACAACTCTCATCCTTGTATTTCTTCTTCTTTGATTCCTTTCCCCAACGGGGACAATCAGTAATGTAATGACCCGATTTCTCGCACTTGTGGCAGGTTCGTTTCTTGTAGTCCTCAGATAAAGATTTTGATTTCCTCATGTCTCTTCTTGAAGATTTACTGAACTGGCCACGTCGTGTAAATCTCTGGAATTTCCTCATGAGCATTGCAAGCTCCTTTCCAAATTCTTCAGGGTCACCAATGTTGTCATCTGTGTCTTCTTCTTCAGATGAGGAAATTGCTCTAGCCTTCAGTGCAGGTGGTCTGGAATAGCTTGGTCCATATACATCTTTCTTTTCTTCTAGCTGGAATTCATGAGTATTTAGCCTTTCGAGTATATCAGCTGGATCAAGCATCTTGTAGTCTGGTCTTTCTTGAATCATCAGAACTAAAGTATCAAATGAAGAATCCAAAGATCTCAGCAGTTTCTTCACAACTTCGTGATCAGTGATGTCTCGAGCTCCCAGTGCTTGCAGTTTATTTGATATGTCAGTGAGGCGATCAAAGGTGTCTTGGCAGCTTTCATTGTCATGTCTCTTGAAGCGATTGAAGAGATTGCGAAGAATACCAACACGAGAATCACGTTGGGTTGATACTCCTTTATTTACTTTGCACAATCTCTCCCAGATCAGTGTTGCAGAGGCCAAAGCACTTACTCTTCCAAACTAGCCTGGGCTCAGATGGCCACAGATGATATACTTCACTTGAGAATCAAGTTGCTTGAATTTCTTCACATCAGCAACAGAGACACTAGCAGAGATGATGGGGATGCCATGTTCCACAATATACCAGAGATCATTATCAATAGCTTGTAGATGCATTTGCATTTTGTTCTTCCAGAAGGGAAAGTTCTTTCCTTAGAAGGTAGGACATGCTGCAGTCACCTTAAACATACCTGCAGTCGACATAACTAAAACTCCAGGTGGTTAAACCAAAATCACAAAGAACAAGGGAGTACCTTGCTCTGATACCAATTGAAAGTGCGTTATATCGACTAGAGGGGGGTGAATAGGAGATTTTTAGAATTTCATCAGTGAGGAAATTCCTTTTGAGGAAATTCCTCACTGATGACTAACTTACAGCAGAAACAGTAAAGGATCAGAAGTGCAATGTTTCAGAACAATAGTTTTTCAGAGTGAGGAATGTGAAAACAGATTGCATTGTGAGCAGGCACGCAGAATACAGATGAGGATTAACTGACGTAAAGAATTCGGGGTTGAGGAAATTTAGAGAATGTCTTCAGCAAATTCTTCAAACAGTAGCAGTGAAAGTCATCAACACATAATACGAGGAAAGTAAGGAGTTGAGGAATTAGAACCCGTTTCTCAGTGAAGACAGTCGTTGATGACCCAGTTCCAACAGCTGTGACAGTCGTACATCTGGTTTGCAGCGGCTTGGTATTGAAACCAAAGGACACACAGTCCCGGGACACACAGTCCCTACCGTGTTCTCCTTGGACTAAGAACACACAGTCCTCGCCCAACACTTGTGGTAACTCTTCAGGGCAGACTTCCAAACCCTCACAAACTTGGTCACCCGGCGGTCCACAATTGACTGCTGGAAAGCTCTAGACTATGATACCTAACCGTCTGGAGGATGCACAGTCCTCAAAGGTAAAAGGCTTCAGTCCCACATAGGAACAACTTCTTTAGTGATGCTCAATCACTAGGTTTGGTTTGTGGTTTCGGTGTATGGGGTATTTCCTCACTGATGAATTACTTTCGAAGACTCTGAGGAATTGGGTTACTCTTATGACAAGTGTCAGTTTCTAACGAAGCAGCCAACCAGCTAATGGTTGTGGGGGGTGGCTATTTATTTCCTGGGAGCATCCCGACATGATTTGACACTAATGCCCTTAAATAATATGACCGTTGGAGTGGATAAGATCAATGACTTGGCGTGGCTATCGCAACGGTCGGAACCCTCAACTGTCAGAGTCCTCATGTCACTCGTATTCCTTACTTGAGGCTTTTGGTAGGATTAGGCTTGGGTTGAGCATCATGAGGAAATTCATTCCAAAGTGTAACTTCGACCCCCTTTAACAGTACGGTGTTCCTATTACTCAAATGCGAAGAAAATAAAACAGAAAGAGTAAATCTTCATGCTTCAAAGTCTTCAAAATGACTTTCTTCAGGACACACCGAATTCCTCAATTTCAGTATCTTCATGAGGAATATCAATTTCATCGCAGATTCCTCGCGATTCATTTCTTCAGGTTCAGACCAATTTCTTCAACCGAAGATATATATTTTTAGGGATCGATATTCTTCAAATATCTCAAACTCCTCAATGACTTATAGATCCTGTGTACAATCATAAACACATTAGATACTTAACCTATAAGTCTTCAAACCACCAAAATCACTAAGGGGCACTAGATGCACTTACACCAAGGTTTTGACAACTTTACCTTTGGTAAAGTTCTTCTTACATTTTTTGAACTGATGATGAGGATCCAGGACCTGTCTATGAAAGTCAAAGCAAGAATACTTCCCATCCGCCTACAAACAATGAAACTGGAGAGCTGCCTTACACAAGGGGCACGAGAACCTTCCATGCACACACCATCCAGAGCATAGCGCATACGCCGGCAAGTCATGCATCGAGTACATGTACCACACATGCATTTTTGAAGTTTTCTTTTCTAGTGGCATCGTATGTCTTGACCCCATTATCCCAAGCTTCTTGCAATTCATCCTTAAGCGGTTGCATGTACACATTCATATTCTTTCCCGGTCAGTTGGGCCCTGGAATTATCAACGCCGGGAATATGTTCTTTCTTTGCATAATCTACCCGGGGGAGATTAAGTGGAATGACAAATACAGGCCAACTACTGTATTGGGTTGTCGTCGTGCCGAAGGGATTGAACCCATCCATGGCGGCACACACTCGAGAATTCCTTGGATATGCTGCTTTATCCCGATGTAATCCTTCGAAATCTATCCACGCTTCCCCATCCGATGTGTGTACCGCCACCTTATTCCCATTCGCATCTAGTTCGGTTCTTTTGCCCAATCTATGCCATGTCATCTGTTTGGCTGTCTCTTCGACCATGAAAAGACGTTGAAGCCTTGGTATGATTGGCATATACCGAAGAACATTAACTGCGATTTTGGCTGCCTCTTCTCACCCATACCATTGTCTACCACAAGATACCTGCAAGACTTGCAATTGAGACAATAGTCCAAGTGTGCATACTCCTTCCTAAATAAGACACATCCTTTCCCAGAGGCATCTATCTTCTCATAGGGCATCTTAAGTACACTAAGTTTTTTTCCGATGGGTACAGGTTTGCAGGCATGACATGGCCTTTGGGTAGAAAGCGTCCAAATCGTGTCATCATCGCGTTGTAGCATTCTCTTCCCAAGTTGAATTGAGCCTTCAGAGCCATTACTTGTGCAATGGCATCTAGCTGACAAAGCTTGGTGTGCTCATGGAGAGGATGTTTTGAAGACTCCAACATTTCATAGAAGGCCTTTGCAAATTCCTCCATATCATCGTCTGAATCTCGATCATCATCAAAGTCTTTCACCATGTCTTCGATCCTGGTACCATGCTTGTCGGTGCGACGACGAACCACTTCAGCTCTGGTGCGTTGCATAGACTCACCATGAAATGTCCACACCATATAATTAGGCTTAAAACCCCTCCTCTGCAAGTGTTTAATTATTACAGCCTCTGTCCTCTTTTAATAGTTGTCGCACTATGGACAGGGGCACCAGTTTGCTTCCTGTGCATTTGCAAATGCGGCTTTCACAAAGTCCTTGTTTTTTAGAAAACATTATTTCGTCATCTCTTTGTGACTAGGGTGACCATTGTACATCCACGCACAATCACTCATCTTGCCTAGCTACTAAACACACAAGAAATATATATATATAATTTAGCATATATATATTCATCAGTTAATCAAGTTCTCCAATTTTATTACGTCGATGCAACCTACGTGCTAATAGGTAAAGATAGGTCCTAATCCCACCCGAGTATGGGTAGATTGGGTTCGTTTTCCCACGCTCTACTCCGGATCCAACGTAAAATTTCGGCAGCACCTCCCCATTGTTCTCCTGATACACGTCTCGGCACTAAACAGAGAGTATGTGTATCCGGAGAACAATAGGGATGCAGTGACGAAATTATGCATCGGATCCGGAACAAAGCATATGGGAAAACGAACCCAATCTACACATAGTCGGGCTGTTCATGGATAATGTTGGACAATTCGGAAGAATCATGGTTATAAATATATGCAAATGCATGCATATTTCTAACCGTAACCCTTTTGAATGGGAGACGCAAATTGGTCACACATACTGATAATTTAATGTACCTATATCTAGCAAGTTTCATCTGAAGACCGACACAGAGCAAATTAAGGGGCGAGGAGGAGATGTCATTTGTACTCACCCACGAACGCACGGGCAGAGCTCGTCGAACGCACGGGGAGGTCTTCGAACAGCAAAACTCGCAGCGACGAGACAACCGCACATGTAAATCCACGTGATCAACACAATTATTTTGTGTTCATTAATAAAATAAAAAAATATATGACCTATATAGATGTAATTTAGGATTCCGCCGATGTTGAAGAACCCCCGAACTCGCTTGTCCCCGTCTCCCTCAGGTATGGTGACGCACGGTTGAAGGGTCAGCACGCCAACTCTTCTGGTTCCAGAGAACTCTCTTTTGTGCCAATCCTATACTCTCCGAGCATTCTCCTGGTGAGGTCCGCGGCCGACGGCCTCTGGAAGGCCGAAGAACACCTTTTCGATCAATAAGAGGTTGAAGAGGTGTCGGGGGTCGGTGGTTGGGGGTCAGTGGCGTCAGGGGCGGCGTATTAACAGTTTCCTGGAGTTTCGTGTCGGGGTGTCGTGTCGGGGCGTCGTGCCAGGGGTGTCGGGGCATCGTGTCGAGGTGTCAGGGTGTCGTTTTCTTCTTCCTCCTCTTCTTTTTTCCTCTTCTTCCTTTTCTTCTTCTTCTTCTCCGTCTTCTTAGTCTATTCTTCTTCTTCTTCTTCTTCTTCTTCTTCTTCTTCTTCTCCTCCTCCTCCTCCTCCTCCTCCTCCTTCTTCTTCTTCTTCTTCTTCTTCTTCTTATTATTCTTCTTCTTCTTCTTATCCTTCCCCTTCTTCTCCTTCTTATTCTCCTTCTTCTTCTCCTCCTTCTTCTTCTTCTTTCCTTCTCCTCTTCTTCTTTTCTTCTTCTCACCTTCTTTTCTTCTTCTTCTTCCTTCTTTTTATTATCCCTCTTTCTTCTCTTCTTCTCCTCCTCCTCTTCTCCTCTTATCCCCATCTTCTTCCTCTTCTCCTTCTAAAATAAACTAAACTACCAACTAAACTAAACTACTTACCACTAAACTAAACTAAATTAAAAAAGGAAAACAACAAAAAACAAAAAATACCTTTACGGCCGGAGGCAGTGGGGGCGCCGGGCGGCGGCAGGGCGCCGAGCGTGGTAGGGGCGGTGGCATGAGGGAGGAGGGGTGGCCGGTTGCAGGGTGGGGGAGCGGCGTAGGGAGGATGCCTAGCGAGGGGTGGGCGGTTGCAGGGTGGGCGGCCGACTTAGGGAGGAGTGGGTGGTCGGGTCGGGGTGGGGGCCGACACGGCTGCGCTGGTGCGGCGGCGGCGCTCGGGGTGGGCAGGGGCGAGAGAGAGAGGCGGGTGGGCGTGTGGGGTGGAGAGAGTGGGGCGGGTGGGTTCAGGTGATTGTTATGGGGTCGTCCCCTTTGCCCTTTGCATGCGGACGTCGAAGGTGTGGAGGCAGACGACAAAGGGGTGGCGTGGTGTGGTGTTGGGGCCGTCCGTTAGGGTTGGCACTGGCCGTCCCCTTTGCCGTCTGCCTTCACCTTCTGTGTCGTCCGCTCGCAGATGGCAAAGGGTTGGCTGATGGCAAATATGTTCTTTGCCAATAGCCAACCCTTTGTCGTCTGCGTGCACCTTCTCTGCAGTTTGCTGGCAGCCGGCAAAGAGATGGTTGATGGCAAATAGGATCTTTGCCAACAACCATTACATTGACGTATGTTCTTTGGCAGCTGACGACAAAGAGGCTCTTTGCTATGAGCCAGCAGACGACAAAGAACTGGCTGATGGAAAATTCCCTAATTCGAGTAGTGAAATTATGCTCCAAGCAAAACTCATATTGGGCATCCCCGAGCTTAGGTTCTTGTCACTCCTTTTTCTCCTCATATCGGTGTCTCACCCAAAACTTGAAAACTTCAATCACACAAAACTTAACGGAACTTCGTGAGAAGGGTTGGTGTAGTAAAGATAGATCATTCACTTAGGTACTGTCAAGACAAGATTCAAAATTGTTCCCACATCATACCTATTGTATTCTATCATTCCCATTATTTATATTACTAAATATAAGCCATGGGAAAACTAAAATAAGCAAACTATCCATGCAAAACAGAATCTGTCAAAAACAAAACAGTTTGTGAAGATCTGTAGTATATCCATACTTACCTGTCTCTAAAAATTCTTAAAAATGAGGACAAGTAGAAGAATTTGTATATCAAGACTCTGTAAAAATTTCAGATCAGTATCACGCCCTAGTAAAAAATGAAAATTCTTGTACTGGAGTCAAAAGTTTCTGTTTTGGTTCAGCATCAATTCTACTCATCTTGTGAGTCATCCCCAAGGCTTTACTTGGAAATTTATTGAAATAAAAGACACAAAACATGATTACTATAGTAGCTTAGTCATGTGAACTCATAAAAACAGAAGGTAAAAGTGTTGGGTTGTCTCCCAGCAAGCGGTTTTTCTTTAATGCCTTTTAGCTAGGCATGGTTACTTCAATGATGCTCTTCCAAGCCTAATTCCCATGATGATTTTATTCATACTATAAAATATATAAGTGAAGTTCATAGATCATTCTACAATTAATATAGTTTAACCAATATCCAATCTCAAAATATATAAGTGAAGCACATGAAGCATTGTGTAAGGCCATACTCAAAAGATTTAAGTGAAGCACATAGAGCTTTCTACAAAGCCATACTCAAAAGATTTAAGTAAAGCACATGAAGCATTCTACAAATCAATGAAGGACTATATCATACTATAAGGGTGCATAAAAGGAGAAGAAAAACACTAAAGACGCATATCATGTGAACAAAACAAGAACTGAGCCATACCGATAATTGTTGAAGAATAAAGATGGGATGCCTTCCGAGGCATCCCCAAGCTTAGATGCTTGATCCTCCTTGAAATATTTACTTGGGGTTCCTTGGGCATCCCCAAGCTTGAACTCTTGTCTCTCTGTATTCTTATTTTATCGATACCTCCTCGATCTTCAAACACTTCGTTCACACAAAACTTAACAAAACCCTCGTGAGATCCCTTAGTATAATAAAGCAAAATACAACTTTAAGTAATGTTGCGAACTCATTCCAAATTCTGTATTCCAAATTCACCATGGTTCATACCCCTCGGTACTACCCATAGATTCATCAAAATATTAGAACAATGCATAGAAAACAGAATCTGTGAAAAATAGGACAGTCTATAGCAATATGGTAATTTCATATACTTATGTAACTCAAACAATTCTGAAAAATTAGGGGGAAATAACAAAATTTCATAGAAGTACTGTGTAAAAAATTCAGAAACTTTTCATATACTAGTAAAAAACGTAAATTCACGCACTCTAGCCAAAGTTTCTGTTTTTGCACGGCACACACCAAACAAGCAATCTAATCATCCTAAAGGCAAATCTTGGCACATTATTTTTTGTAGTACAATGGATATATACGAGGGTATAATTATTTTTGAGAAACTTCCATGAAATATTCTACATTGATTCCATGAGCACGAACAAAAGTGTTCAAGTTCGGCGCTCACTTCTCCAATACACAACCTTTCAATCACTTCTCTTTTTGAAAACTTCTTAGGCATAAGAGGCAAGTTATTCTTTTTGTATTTTTATTTATTTAATTTTTTTTTGTTTCACCGAAAACTAAATAAAGAAAAAAAGGAAAAAAATCTACTTAGTGAAGAAAGCAAACAAGCACACACGCGAATATCAACCCCACGCTATTGCTCCCCGGCAACGATGCCAGGAAAGAGCTTGATAATCCCCAAGTGCAAGGAATCATCGTAGCAATTTCCAAAGGTGGAAGTGATAAGTATGGAGTGTAGAACCTACAAGGAGCTAAAGGAAGGAGCAATATTCTCTCGAGTCCTATCTGCCACTGATACGACTCTACGTACGTCGAACGTTTGCTTCCAACTAGGAACGAGAAATAAAACTACGTTGTGGGTATGAAGAGAAAAGCTTTGCATGACATGGGAGAACTAAAATATAAAAATAGGTGTTGTTCTCATAAAGTTATAATATATTAAAATATATTACAAATAGCGAGTGTGTAATAATGTTGGGTCGGTGTGCAGAATTGTCCTATGCAATTGTTAACAAGATCGGTAATCATTATTACAATTTTAAATGAGGGAGAGGCATAAGCTAACATACTTTCTCTACTTGGATCATATGCACTTATGATTGGAACTCTAGCAAGAATCCGCAACTACTAACGATCATTAAGGTAAAACCCAACCATAACATTAAAGCATCAAGTCCCCTTTATCCCATACGCAACAACCCACCTACTCGGGTTTATGCTTCTGCCACTCAAGCAACCCACTATAAGCGAATCATGAACGTATTGAAACACCCTACAGCGGGAATCCCTTACGCTTGCGCGACACGGAGAGCACCACAGGAAAGCACCAGTAATAAAGCATGCAACTCAAACCAATCTAGATCATCAATCAACCCATAAGACAAAGGGAATCTACTCAAAACATCATAGGATGGCAACACATCATTGGATCATAATATGTGGCATAAAGCACCATGTTCAAGTAGGGGCTTGCAGCGGGGTGCGGGAGAGTGGACCGCTAAAAGAAGATGAGGATGGTGATGAAGAAGGTGATGTTGATGAAGACGATCACCGCGGCGATGGTTCCCACGGTGGCACTCCCGCACCACCGGGAGAGAGGGGGGAGGGTCTCCCCCATGTGCCTCCTCCTCCATGGCCTCCCCCAAGGTGGGGAGAGGTTCTCCCTTTGGTCCTTGGCCTCCATGGTGATGGTGGCCCCTCCGTCTTCCTCCTCCATGGTCTCCGGTGATGGTGACCCCCTCCGACAGGGTGCCGGAGAGGGCCAAGATTGGTTTTGAGTGGCTCTGGAGGCTTGTGGCGGCAGAACTCCCGATCGAGGTTTATTTTCGGTGGCTTTTGTATTTATAAGAATAGTTGGCATTGGAAGCACGTAAGGGGAGTGCTCGAGGGGCCCGCCCTAAGGGGCGCCCTGGTGGCTTGTGCCTGCCTCGGGACTCCTCTATGGTATCTTTTTGCTCATTTTTTCATATTTTCCAAAAATATTCTCCGTAAATTTTCAGCCCATTCCAAGAACTTTTATTTCTGCACAAAAACAACACCACAGTAGTTGTGGTGAAAACATCGTCAGTTCGGGGTTGTTCTAATACAACCATACCAAAATCATATGAAATTATTGTAAACATGCCATGAATACTTCATAAATTATAGATACATTGGAGACGTATCAGTAACCCCAAGCTTAATTCCTGCTCGTCCTCGAGTAGGTAAATTATAAAACAATAATTTATGAAGTGTGAATGTTAGCATAGTGCAGAAATTTGATCAAAGATAGTTCCAAACACTTTTCTAGCATAATTATATATCATAAATAGTAACTCATCTTATAAAACTTATCATGATGAAGTAATAAGAACGTGTTAAAGTGTAGACCATAAACTTTCTTGAAAAACTAACAAACTATGCTTTCAGTCACCAAACAATTGCAATTCATCTTATTTTCAGGAAGGGTCTATGTAAGAGCTTTGATTTAGCAAATTCCACATACTCAACTACGTATAGTCTTCCATGATTATTGACACTCAAAGCATATTTTTAGAGCAAATAGCATCCATCGAACACAGAGAAAGATAGGGACTTAAAGTTTCACCTCCCAACTTATTTATCATATAGATAACTGTCAACAATAATAATTCATGCTCAAACATAATTGTATGGATATATATGTTTGGATCTTTCCCCACCACATGATGCTCAACAAGAATAGTAAATAACATGAAAGTAAGTGGATTAGCCCTTCATAGAGGGAAGCAGTGATTTGCATATGTGTTAGAGCTCAAGCTTTTAAAACAGAGATGAATAATAATTTTGAGCGGTATGCTTTGTCAACATAACAACCAAGAGATCATGATATCTTCCATGCTAGATACATTATATGAGGTTCCCAAAAAGAATGTTAATGTTTTTAGCCCCCTCAACCAATCAATCACACTCCACGGCGAGCCGAATCCACGGGTACCGTCCATACAAACAACAATTCAGGGGGAGTTTTGTTTCATTATATTTTGATTTGATTATTGAGCATGGAACTGGGCATCCCAAATACCAGCCACTCTCTCATGAATGATAGTGAATCAACACATATCGTGAGAATAACCCACCTAGCATGCAAGATACTGACAGCCCTAGTCAGTACATGAGCGATTCAGCCATACAAAACAGAATATTATTTGAAGGTTTAGAGTTTGGCACATGCAAATTTACTTGGAACGGCAGGTAAATACCGCATATAGGTAGTTTTAGTGGACTCTCATGGCAAGAAACTAGTTTTAAAGGTTTTTGGATGCACAAGTAGTATCGCTACATAGTACGAAGTGTTGGCTACCAAAAGGTTCTAAACAAGCACCACGTGTTGGAGGATCCATAACAATATAACTTCTATGCAAATATACCCAAACATAACTCATCAAGTTGTCTTCCTTGTCCAACTTCAACTAATTTGCTCAAGTTTGAAAATAATTAATGGGGCTCACAATCATAGAAGATGTCCAAGATAGTATATTTATATGTGGAATCTCTCTTCCTTCAATATTATTTCATGAATTTTTCAAGTGACCAATGCGGTGTTTGCTAACCTCCAATAAATTTTACCACCTATACTTCTTATATGTGAAGTCATTACTCCCCAAGGTATAAGCATTTAAAACATATATAATTTCAGATTTATGATATTTAATTCATTCAACTATTGACTCGTAGGATATAAGTGAAGCAAGAGAGTAAATGACAAAACTACTCCAAAACATATAAGTGAAAATCAAAGAGTAGTCAAACAATTAAGTAGCTATGTGAGGACTTTCTCCTATCTTTCAATAAAGATATTCAGATCTGATATTTTATTTACACATAAAGCAAAATAAAAATAGCACTACAAGAATAGGATGTGTCATGTGAACGAATAAATTTTTTGGCTCAACATAGGCTAACTGATAGTTGACTAAGAGATGTGGGATGTGTAGCATCCCCAAGCCTAGATACTTGAGAGTTCTTGAAATGTTTACTTGGGGTGACTTGGGCATCCCCAAGCTTGAGCTTTTGTATATTGTTCAATACTATCATATCATGGTTTTACCAATTCTCAAAAACCTCATCCACACAGAACTCGAAAAGAACTCGTGAGATAGGTTAGTAGGCACAATAATAAATCAACTCTTAATGTACTGCCAAGACAAGTTGTATAATAATTTTCAAACATCATATATTGTTTACTATCGTTTCCACAATTTATATCTACCAATATAGGATATTAAAACTATAGCATAAGTAGATAATAAAACTATGAGAGCAATCTGTCCAAACAGAACAATGTGTAGCAATTTATGAAAATAGTGTACTTTTGTAACTCACAAGCATTATGAAAATTTAGGACATGCTATAAAATTTATATGACAACACTCTGTTAAATTTCAGAAAATTTCCACATTCCAATAAAATATGAAAATTCAAACACTACAGCAAAAGATTCTGTTTTTACACAGCACACATCAAACCATGCAATGCAAGCATCCTAATGTAGTTCTTGGAACTTTTTTATTGATTTTTTTTATAAATAACACCTAACAGAAATCAAAAAAGTAAAATGATGCTCCAATAAAAACTCATATTATGTGATGAATAAAAATATAGCTCTAAGTAAGACTACCAATAGCGTTGGAGACGAAAGATGGGATGCTTTTGGGGCATCCTCAAGCTTAGGCAATTGAGTCTTCCATGTATATTACCTTGGGGGTGCCTTTGGCATCCCCAAGCTTAGGTTCTTGTCACTCCTCATTCTCCTCATATCGGTGTCTCACCCAGAACTTGAAAACTTAAATCAGACAAAACTTAATGGAACTTCGTGAGAATGGTTAGTGTAATAAAGATAGATCATTCACTTAGGTACTGTCATAATTGTTCCCACATGATACCTAATGTATTCTATCATTGCCATAATTAAATTACTGAATATAAGCCATGGGAACACTAAAAGAAGCAAACGATGCATGCAAAACAGAATCTGTAAAAAACAGAACAGTTTGTGAAGATTTATAGTATAGCCATACTTCCGTGTCTCTAAAAATACATATTGATTGAGTTTACTTTTTCTACATCATGTGATCATTCTCCAAGGATTACTCTATTTGTCAAGAACTTAATTCGTAGAGAGGCAAGCATAGAAGCGCTCTTGAAGTAGAATAATAGTGGTAGGTGCAGGCAGGAGTCAACCTATTTTCTTATGAACGTGTGATAACCCGCAAGTGTAGGGGATCATTTGTAGGCTTTTCTGATAAGAAAGAGTGTCGAACCCAATGAGAAGATAAAGATAGAATTAATATTATCTCAAGTTCTATCGACCACTGATACAACTCTACGCATGCTAACGTTTACTTTACCTAGAACATGTATGAAACTACTTTGCGGGAAAGAAACTAGAAGTACTTAGTAGGCGTGATAGATAATTTTGCAAGGTAATAAGGAGCAAGTAAATAAAAGTTACTTGTTGTTTTGCAAGAAAATAAAGAGCATGGTAATAAAATATAGGGGCTATTTAGTTGAAAGATTTTTGTGTAATGCAAGAGCAAGATTGTAATGACCAAATCACGAACGATTTGAGTCTCTGTGCTTTATTGTGCTAGTCCCTGGATCGACTCGCTAGCACACACAGTATAGATGAATACTAGAATAGCAAGTGCATCATTTATTACAACGTATGATCCAGAATTTATAAAGTATAACAATCTGCATAGCACTTAGTTAGCTTTTCTATCAAACAGCGGAAAAGTAGCAGAATAATAACGATGTGTCCCATCATAGCCCACTGTCGATATTGAGTGAAGACTCGTGACCCTAACGGTACCTTAGTCCTCGACTCAATATCCTACAACATGATATGTTGCAGCCACATAGGTCAATACTTTGAATGTATTGGAAAGTTACATAGAAGAGTAATATAGGAGACCTACATGTATATGCATAGTATAACAAAGGAAAGGTTGGTGGTTATTTTGCAGAAAGCTGATTTTATCCTCACAACTACCTAATAGTCAAGTTTTAATTTGTTTGCTGCAATTAACTAACATATGGTTGAATTGGCATCTCCAACTCCAACCTATTACCTTTATTAAGTTTCCCACCAAATTTTATTAAGTGTCTCATCTGTCAAGATCATCCAACAACTGTAATGGCCTAGCTGCTCAAGATTGTCCATAACCGGGGACACAGCTAATCATGATTAGGCTTTACACTCTCTAGAGGTTTACAGACTGTATCCACTAGACCCAACCCGATGGTTGAGACAAAGTCTTTCAGAAGAAATCACCTCCACCCAACGGCAGCCGGTACACCTACTCATATCTACATCTGCTAGCTTTGCCCAAGCGAGGTCCCACAACCTACTCAACTAAGCCAGAGCCCATATAACTAGTGATTGCGCAAGGAAGCTACTAGTCACTAGGTTTGTCTGATCTTTTTGAACCTATGCGGCATTCCACTTACATTCAGAGGGTTGAAACCATGATATTCTTGAAACCACCCAGCAATACCATATCCGCCCAGAGGTGTATTATATCCTTAATTACTACTCAATTTATTTTGTAGTAATCCTAACATAATCTCAATGAATACACGAACCAACCCCGTCCAGATAGCATAGCAAAACTACAAATACCACGATCTTCAATGACGAGGGGATATAGCTCAATAGCATAGCATAATAATAATATTTCTATACATGCATAATTTCATAGGGAGATATAATACTACATGCATAGAAAACAATAGGTGAAGGATGATCAACATGTAACTTGCCTTGATTCTGGTTCAAAAAGTCACACTCTTGACAATAGTTTGCGTCGCACTCCGGGCAATCTACATGTTTCAATAAATCACAACAATCAATCACCACAATCACATAACACCAAATTAAACCAACAACGAGAAAACAATTTTTAAAACCAAAACAAAAATATCATGGCAGTAGGTATAAAATCATCTACATGCTGCTACGATCATAACGCAAAAAGAAACAATTAGTTTGGATGAAAGGTTTGCAAATTATGGCCTCCGAAAGGTTTAAACTAAATCTGGTTCAACTCAAATTTGAAATATTCCTAACCTAAAAACTATTGGTCTATCATGTTCTACTCGTCAATACGAGATCACAGGAAAAAGAATTTCCTGAGTCGAAGCTACGAGAAAATTGTTGAACAGGTTTCGAAATACTATCGAGAATTTGTCTAAGCTTAAACACATAAAAAATGCGGGTTAATTCGGTACTGTAGCAACTGCACGTGTTCATCAGGATTGGGCGAACTGGATCACGTGTGTATGCTCATCACAAGCAGCAGGTAAAAACGGGGCGGTCTCGGCGTGGCTCCTCCGGTGACTGTCGGACGAACTCCGGCGGGGGCGCTCCGGCGAAGACTGCTGTGGTGCTGGCTCCGGCGAATGGCTCCATGAACTCCGGCGCTAGTGACGGGTTCTCTGAGAGGCAGAGGTTTTCGGCAACGACTCCTCAGGTCTCGGGACAGGAATCAGATCACGGGGCAGGGAGAATCAGAGCAGGGGAAAGAATCGGGACAGGGTCTCGTTCGTGGGGCTTTTCTGCTCACGACGAAAACGCCTGGGGGGAGCACGGGTCGAGCCTGGCTCGGAATCGAAGGAATTGTGGGTGGGGCCCTCCTGCGGCCCCTGGAGGCGAGGGAGGCTAGGATCGCTGGCAGCTCGGTGCCAGGTGCGCTAGCTCGTGGCTGGGGCTATGGGGCTGGCTGCACTAGCGCTACGGGAGAGCTGGCGCTCGTGGGCCGGCCTGGTTCGCTCGGTTGGTGGAGCGAAGGCTAAGCCCGGGCTGGGCTGGGCGAGTTGGCTCGATGCGTTTCGTTTTTTTAAATCAGCTACGAAAATAAATAAATATATATATATTTCTAGCTAAACAAATACCATAAAAATATATACCCTAAAATACTATAAAAGAGAGAAAAATAATATGCAACTAATATAAACTCTACGGGAACACTAGTTCCACCTAATGCAAAATTAAAAATAAAGTTGTATGCAATAGGCCACACATCGAGCATCGAAAAACTCAACTAAAATAAATCAGAGTTTATAAAATTTGCAAAAACTGTACCAGGTTACTCCAAATAATATTTCAAACATTATGAACTTTTATTCGACAGGGGAGAAGTCATGTTATCTCCACTCCAATAAATTGCCCTCACTTGCATAATGAATAGAATTTTCAGAAAGGCAAATATTGCATAGAAAAAAATATGACATGCATTATGAATGATCTATTAACATCCTGATTTAAGAAAATTGGGATGTTACAAAGATTGTCCATAGCCAATTGAATATAAAATGATAGATACTTATCATATGCAATGAGGAAGAGGCATGCGCTAACACACTTTCCGTACTTGGATCATATACACTTATGATTGGAACTCTAGCAAGCATCCAAAACTACTACAAATCATTAAGGCAAACCCCACTATAGCATTAAACATCAAGTCCTCTTTACTCTTATACTCTCACAGCTCACTTACTCGGGCGTATAGTTCTGTCACTCTAGCCAGCCACTATAAGCGAATCATGAACATGCTGCAAATCCTTCAGCATGTATCCTTCACGTGTGCGCCTCACGGAAGGCACCTTAGGACATCACCATATCAACACACAACTCATATCAATAACATAATATCACAATTAACCCATAGGACAAATGAAATCTACTCAAACATCATAGGATAGCCACATATCACTGGATAATAATATATAGCATTAAACACCATGTTTAAGTAGTGATTACAGGGGGAAAGAGAGGTTTTACACCGCTGCATGGAGTATGAGAGAGTTGGTGGTGACGATGGCGATTTTTTTTGTGTAGATCGTCGTCATGATGGTTGCCCCGGTGGCGGTCCCGTGCCACCGGGAGAGAGGGGGTGAGATCCCCCTCATTATTCTTCTTCCTTGGCCTCCTCCCTGGGTGCGAGGAGAGTTTCTCCTCTGGTCCACGGCCGCCATGGCACCCGGAGGGCAGCAGCCCCCTCCGAGATTGGGTCTCTCTCTCTCTCTCTCTCTCTCTCTCTCTCTCTCTTTGTTTCTCTCCTATTTTGGTGACCTTTTTCTGGTACTTCACCGTTTAAATATCCGGAGATCCGCAACTCCGATCGGGCTGAAATTTTGAGGGGATTTTTATCACGAAAATATCTTCCTTGCGGCAGGTGGAGAACATCAACATACTTAAGGGGTGGCCTCAAGCCATCATCCCCCCAAGCTGCCCCATGTTGGCTTGGGCCTCCCTCGGGCATCGTGTTGCGTTGATTCCGACTCCCAATTTTCAGATATATTCCAAAAAAATCATAATTTTTTATCGCATTTGGTGTTCATTTGATATGGATTTTCTGTGAAATAAAAAACACACAAAATACAGGAATTGTCACTAAGCACTAGGTCAATATGTCAGTGCTTAGAAATAATATAAATTGGTAAATAGTTTCTAAAAAAAGTATCCTAGAATGATAATATAATAGCATGGAACAATCAAAAATTACGGATATGTTCGAGACGTATCAAGCATCCTCAAGTTTAATTCCTCCTCATCCTCGAGTAGGTAAATGATAAAGAAATGGAATTTTTGATGTGACATGGTACCCAATATGTAATATTTTTCATGTGTGCTTCTTGAGAAAGGATGAATTAACAAACATTGACATAGTAATACTTATAAGCACAAGCAACAAAATCATCAATATTTTAAAGTATACGATCCTCAAAGAATGTCTATCCCCATTCATCTTGTTATATTAGCAAGGTATGGTTCCACCTTCACCACATTAATACAAAAGTTAAGAGCCACGCTGCCCAAGTCAGGCAATTGGATCGTACTTTTTTAATATGAATCAACTTTTTATTCTGCACGCAATACATGAGTGTTTACCATGGACATAGCATATAGGTGGAATCGAATGTGGCTATAGGTTTCAAAGGGGTAGAAGTGGAGAAGAAAGTCTCACATTAACACGGTGTATCAACGGGCTATGGAGATGGCCATCAATAGATATGAATGCAAGTAGTAGGGTGTGCATCCAACTTCCTTGCTCATGAATACCTCATGCATTTGAGGATGTCCGTCATCGGAATTACAAGCCATGTTCTATAATGAAAAAGTCCCACTAGCATATGGAACTGAAAAAACAAGAAACTCTCTATATGAAGAACATGGTGCCACTTTGAGCCACAAGTGTGGTAAAGGATAGTAGCAAACTCCCTTCTCTCTTTTTCTCTCATTTATTTGTTTGTTTATTGGTTTATTTTCATGGTGGGATTTTTTTTCTTTTTTTTGCCACCGCCATTTTTTTATGGTGGGTTCATTTGGCCTCCCCTATTTTTATTTGCTCACTAGGAAAATGCTCTAATAATGATAATCATCAAACGTTTATTTACTTACAACTCGATATGAAAAACTAATACGAAGATATGACTCTATATGATTGCCTCTAGTGTCACATTAGTCATAAAGAACTCATATACTTATTGCAAAGTTTTATGAGTTTTATCACAACTCAAAGTATTACTCGCATGCCCCGAGGAACAAGGTTGGGAGGAATTAACCATCGTGTGACTCCGTCTCGAAACAACACTAGGATTCCAACAAGAAATAGAAATGCTCACACATGATCACCATACCCTTTTAATTTTTAGAAAAACAAGAAGAGAACACCTCTTAAAACCGACACTTCTATGAATCAGCAATGATGCACTTACACCCTTTCACATTACCACATCAATATCATTGACCCACAATTTCTCTTTAATGTGCTACATGAAGGTTTTTATTATAATTCCTTGAATACCTATTATTTTTGGACTAGTCTTATAACCCATGCAAATTACTCTTAGACAAATATAAGTGAAGAACAAGAGTTTAATTAATTCTACAAAAGACCTGGACATGCTCTAATAAATAGAAGTGAAACAAAAGATCATTCTACAAGTAACATTTTTCTATATGTAGAGAAACAAGCATTCAACTTCAAATAATATAAGTGAAACCCATGAAGCATTCCATATATCAACTCAAAAGATATAAGTGAAGTGCAAAGAGCATTCTATAAATAAACCAAGGACTTTCGCATACCCGCATTGTGCATAGCTAAAAGGAAAATAAAAGGCACACGATGCTCCAACAATTTACGCTTATCATGTGAACAAAACAAAAACCGAAACATACCGATAGTTGTTGAAGAAGAGAGAAGGGATTCCTTCCGGGGCATCCCCAATCTTAGACGCTTGATTCTCCTTGAATAATTACTTGGGGTGCCTTTGGCATCCCCAAGCTTGAGATCTTGCCTCTACTTATTCTTCTCATATCAATACCTCCTTAATATTCGAACACTTCATCCACACAAAACTTAGCATAACTTTTATTAGAGAGGTTAGTTCATATAACATCAAATCTCATCATGTGCTGCCATAACATTATTTTATAATTATATTCCAATGTCACCCACTATATGATATCACAATTCTATGGACCCCAAGTCAATGGGGCTCAACAAGAATTCAAAACATAATCACGCAAAGCAACTATAACAACAATATGTAAAAATAGGACAGTGTGGAAAGGTGTGGATGATACCTGAAATATTAAGAAGTGGTAAAAAATTAGATAAAAGAAATGTGTAAAATTTTAGAATTTGTTTCACGTCCCAATAAAATATGAAAAGACAAACACTACAGTCAAAGTTTCTATTTTCACATAGCACATATCAAACAAGCAATTTAAACATCCTAAAGGAAATTCTTGGAACTTTTTATTGAAAACAAGATTATAAATGACATCTAACAGATAAAAATAAAATAAAAGACTCTCCAAGAAAAATACATAATATGGGATGAATAAAAATATAGCTCCAAGTAAGATATACCGATGGTGTTCAAGAGGAAAGAGGGGATGCCTTCCGGGGTATCCGCAAGCTTAGACGATTGAGTCTTCCTTGTATGTTACTGTAATGCCCCAAGTGTAAAACCTAACCTATTTGGACCTACTTCATGTGGGACCACCTTGTCATTGATATGAGAGTGTCCTATGCTTGGATGATTTCATGTGTCCTTTTATTTCTTCCCTTGCTTGCATGCATATCATATCATTTCATGTGTTAGGTGTTGGTGCATGTGGTCATATGATTCCATGTGGTGCTTTTAATCTTGTGGTCATGTGTCTTGTGATTTCATGCTTGTGTGGCTTGAGTGGAGTGGTGCATGTGTTAGCAAGTGCTTAGCTTTCAAAACCAACCACCTTCTCCACCCCTCCTCTCTATTTCTCCTATGTCAAGATTCCCTTCTCCCTTCCCTCTTTTAAAAATGCCCATGGTTTAACAGGTTATGTGTGGGGTATGGAGTGGTGTGTTTGCTATTTCTAAAACATGTTTTGAGGGGCATATGATTACAAAACAGACCAAGTAAATTCTGTTTTGTAAAATATTTACGTGCTCCTAAACCCTTGTTCCTATTTTTATTAATTGGGTTTAGATTTTACATGTCCAATGCAAGTGCCGTTTTTATTTTAGCACTTGTAGTTTATCTTGGGCTTTTCTTTTTCTCTCTGTTATTTCAGTAAACAGGGAATAGCTTAGGATGTCTTTTTCCTTATGTGGTGCCTAAGGTGGGCTTTCTCCCCCTGGCGGCCCATTCCTCTCTTTCTCTCGCTGCAGCTCCTCTTCCTGGCCCGAAACTCCTCGCGGTAGCAGCCCAGCTAGTGGCGCCTCTTCTTCCTCCCGACGTCATGCACGTACGACCTGCTGGAAGCCTCCCGATCAGCGTGACCTTGATCCAGCGGTTCAAGCTCGTCCCCCGAGGCTCATAAAAACGCTCCTCTCCGTCCCCCAGGCAGGTAGGGTTCCTCCTCTCCCTCCTCTTCTTCCTCCCGCGCCGCCAGAGAGAGTTGAGGTCGCTCCCAACGCCATGACCAGCTCCGGGTCGAGCTCGTCGCCGGCGTAGCTACCACCTCGTCGCCTCCCCGCAGCTGCGCAAGCAAGAGGACCCAGGAGGGGTTCCATTTTTGCGTGGAGCCGGAGCCGGAGCGTCTTCCCCGACGTGCACCTCCTTCCTCTGGTTCGGTCGGCATCTTGCTGCGTCGTCCAGCACCGCCGCGTCTTCTTGCACGACGCCGGCGATCTCTCCTCTCCTTCCCCCCTCGGTGAACAGCCGCCGTCCGGCTACTTTCCTCTCTTGCCAGGAGTAGCTCGAGCCGTCGCCGAGGTGCTGTGCACTGCTGCAACGGCAGCTAGCAGTGCAGTAGGCAGTAGACAGTAGATGTGCTCGTCGTTAGATGCATCGGGAGGTGCCTTTAGAGGCGGGAAAGGATCCCCTTTGGATCCTACTCCAACCCCGTAGTGTGTGTGTGCACGTAGGCTTGCGTCGTTGTCACCGCCATCCGCCTCTGGTTCGGTCGGCGGCGAGATATTCAGATCAGAGCAATAATCTTCACAGATGCCCCTCCTCTCTGTCAGTAGCAGCAGTGTAGCATAGTGGTTGGCGACTTGGGGTGGTTCCCGCGAGGTGCTGGGATCGAATCCCAGGGGATACACCTCCCCCTTTTGTTCATTTTTTTGCCTGACAGTAGTGTTACAGTAGCAGTGCATATTCTCCTGCTGAGCTAGCCTTCTCTGTCGAGCAGGGCCTCTCAGCCCAGTGGTGTGCGGCAGGGTTGCACACCAGAGGCACAGGGGTTCGACCCCCAGGGTGCCCTTTTATTTTGTTTCTTTTCCTTTTGCTCTTTTGATTAGTTGATGGTTGTGCATTAAGCTTAGATGGCAGAGGGCATTTTAATGTTTTTCTTTGCTGCTATAGTATGGCCATTTGAGGTGATGTGTGTATGTGTTCTTGTGAGAGAGAGCATGTATGTAGTGTTCACGGTGTTAGGGTAGATGTGTAGATTTATGTGTGTATGAGTGAGTGATTGAGGGTGAGTGTGTCTGCAAGTGTGTGTGTGACCCTACACACATGCTTGTGCAATTGCACAAGTCCTTGAGTTCAAGCTTTGGTGGTAGTAGTTTTGTGATGTGAATGTGTTTCCCTTGTGCTTGGAGTTGGGCTCTTGCACCATGTGGTGCTAGTGTGATTGATGGGTGTGTGAGCTTCACACATGCTAAGGCATGAAGTGCCTTGATGTGCACATGAGCAAGCTAGGGTGTGTAGGTGTTGGAATCATCATGGGAGTGTAGCTATTGTATGTTCTAACTAGATTGGGTAGGACTAGCTATGTGTTATGCTTGACATATGTGTGTGTGTGGACCTTCCCACCTTTGCAAGTTGTGCACCTCCTCATGGTTAATATGAGAGAGAGCATGTTGTGTGTGGGGTTGGCTTGTGATAAGTATTGGTGTTGTTGATGTGCATGACACAAACATGGGGTTCAAACCCCCTTGTCCCTTTGTCAATGTGCACATGAACTCAACCTTTAGTTGTTGTCTTAGTAGGATACTCTATGGAGTTGACATATTCAGATTTGTTGCAAGTTTGATCTTTGATTCCATGGAATAGGTGGAGCCCAAGGGCATGAGCTTTTGTGTGATAGTAGTAGGGGTTTTGCTATACACCATAGTGGTGTCATTTATCACTTCGTGTTAGGTGTGTGCAAACTATGCCTAGACAAAGTGGGCATGTGGCTGAAAAATTCCAGATTAGTGAAATCTGAAATTTCACCAAGTCTGGGATTCTGGAAACATTTTCTTCCCCTATAGATGAGGATGTGGTGGTCATTCTGTTGAGAACTAGCCTTAGTTCAGTGCTAGGATTTTGAACATGGTATGTTTGTGAAGTTTCCTGTCAAATGTCAAATCATTTTGAGTCCAGTAGGTTGTGTTTTGGTTGCTGTCAAAAAGCTTCAGAACAGAGACAGAAACTCAGGTGCAGGAATTTTCACTAAGTCCCTGAGATCTGACGGTTTTGGGAAAGTTTGTGGCCTTGTATCTTCTAGAGTTTAATTCCTTTTGCTGTGATTCTTGCTGGTGCTTGTAGTGTTCTTGGTTGCCTTCAGCCACATATATTACTTGTCATGTTTGGAGGCCTGTAGCTATGTTGCATGTAGCTCACAATGTGCTAAGATGCAGATTATGGCAGATTATGTAGTATAGTCATTTTGCTCATTGTGTGAGCTTAGTTGATGTTGTGGTGTTCTTCCTTGATCCAATACATTCATGTTGGGTTGTTACATGTCTTGGCAACCTGGTAATACCAGATTTGTGCCAATTGTGAGTGTGGTGTTGATTCTTCCACGTAGAGCTTCATATCTTGTCTCGTTGATTCCCGTTGATCCGTAGCTCCGTTTGCAATGTTCTTTACATGGTTTTGCACCATTTTCACGAGCCGCATCTGTTCCTGTCATTCTCATGCATGTCAAAATAGCTTAGTGTTCAGTTCTGTCCAGAAACTTGCATTAGTTTATTTTGCTTGTGCTAGTGATAGAAATAGTGGTGCATGCTTAATTTTCATCTCATGCATCATGTGATTGTTGCATATTGTGGTGCTTCTGTTAATTGGCTGTTATTCTTATGTTGGGTAGCACCGGGATCGGAGAACGAATACATGGAGTCAGGAGAGTACGTGCAGGACGAACCAGAACCATTCCAAGCTGAGGATATCACAGGCAAGATAATATGACCTTGATTCCATCTCTAGACTTGTTATGTTAGTTTCGTTTCCATGTCATATTGCCCGCTGCCTACCACTGAAATTAAATTGCCTCTTGAAATGCCATGAGCCCAAACACCGTTCTCCTTCCGAGCAAAACTTGTGTGGCTAAGTAGGCTTACTCAGCTAGTAATGTTAGCATTGCTAGTTGCAGGTGCTTTGCCTCATGCGATAACATGAGCTTGATATCATTATCTTAAATCCTGTTATTAAATCAATGCACCTATATACTTGGTGAATTACGGGAGGCCTAGACTTTTCCCGGGTGCTTTGTTCCGTTATTGTCGCCTTAGTTACCGGTTACCGGTGTTTGATTCCATAATGATCGCTCCTAACACGTTCGGGGTTGTTATGGGGACCCCCTCGATAAATCGCGTAGTGCTAAGGCTTGTCCGGCAGGACCCGACATTGGTGTTAATTTGCTAAACAACTTAATAATAATCTGCATAGGGAGTAGCTACCCCGAGGACTTTAATCAACAACCCGGGCCAGTGCTCCTCATGAGTGTTTGTCCAACCCAGAGCAGCTTATTACGCTCCCCGGGGCAACCCGGTGTTTTGGCGTGGTAACCATCGCTCATCCGGCGTGTCCTGAGACTGAGATACGCTGCTCTTATCAGGGTCGTCGACACGTCGGGAGGTCCTGCTAGCCTTGCCTTACCTTAGCGGTATATCTTGCGTATAGGAATCCGAGTGAAGCTTTGGGTTTCCCCAGAGTTGAGGTTTTCCTCTAAGGAATCCGACGAGATCACGAGATTTGTGATAGAGGATGCCTTTGAGGTCTGTGTTCATTTTTGGTGGACTAGTTGGAGCACCCCTGCAGGGTTTAATCTTTCGGAAAGCCGTGCCCGCGGTTATGTGGCAACTTGGAATATTTTGTTAACATCCGGTATTAGAGAACTTAAACATAAGCTAATAAAATTGCCAACTGTGTGCGTAACCGTGACTGTCCCTTCGAAGATCTCTCTTCGATCGGGAACACGGTGGGGTTATGAATGCCGTAGGTAGGTGTTCAGGATCACTTAGTGATCAAGTAAATCCCGACCGTTAGCGTAGACCACCTTCACTCCTATTTTGCGTAAGTTAGCCACTTATTCAAGCATAGGATCCTGCAGCCTGATACACTTCTCCCTTATCCTACCCAATAACATGACTAGTTCTGGCACCAAGGTCTTAGATTGCTGAGTCCCCGTGGCTCACGGATTCCTCTGAAACTCCCAGCAGGTACAGGTACCCCAGAGACAGATGATCCTGACGGCACCCAGCTGGCGTGGCAGTACAAGTTGGTAATCAGAGCCTTACGACCATAGGAGCCTTTGTGTGATCGTATTTGGCCGAGTCGAGTCTAGAAAATGTTTTGTGGCTTAGTTATATTGGAGAGTAGGATTCTTTTTTCTCCTCTTCTATGCTTTGGTGAGGTTCCCGTCTTAGGAAATCTTTAACTCTACTCCTTTTCTTGCTCAAAATTTTTTTTAGGGATCACGCGGGTATTTGTGAAATCTATACGATTTTGATGTGACGGATTCATGTCCTGCTGCCTCCTATCTGCTCTAAGTACCAGGGGAGTTGAGCTCCAAGGACTCTTGCTCACATCGCCATCATTCAGATTTCTGAGTATCTAAGAACGGAGGGTGTTCGTTATTGCTTCAATATGGGTAGTGGTGAGATAACCCCGATGTCCCCAGTACTGGTGTAGATTGTTCGGGGGTATTACCACACTTTGTATAGTTGTGATCACGAGGATCTGTTGTAGATGAAGGTCCGAGATGCTGGTTGTGTGTTGAAGGATGTGATACAGGTGACGGGTTAGTTTAGGAGTTGTGTGAAATACTCCTTGTATCCGTGTACCTGATTGCATGACCAGTTATTTCGGGAATTCATAGGTGGGATATCTAGTAGTATCTTATAGGACTATCTTCCTACAGACGCTTGATTGAGGTTTGGGGAAATCTCGATCATATGTTTGTTCCGAGCAGTTCTAGCTCACACTTGGTTGCAGTGGTCCTTATCGAAATTTTGTCGTCTGTTACTTTGAGGATGCACTCTTGCTATGTTGTTCGAGTGCAATGCTAAATTCTATTCAGATAGTCCTGTCTTTTGATTCAGCTATATCTTCAATTATTCTGTGGACTAATATGCTGTCCGTCTTCAGGATGGCTCCACCGACTCGTTAGACCCCAGCGCGTGAGGATATGCCGCCTCCACCTCCTCCTCCTCCGCCGCCGCCGCCTCCTTCGGCAGAGGCCTGGCAGGCGATGATGGCAGCTACTAATGCAAACACTCAGATGTTGTTGCAGTTGATCCAGGAGAGAGCCAATCATCAGCAGGGCAATTTTCAACAGGGTGGCAATCACTTCGCCAATCTGAGTCAGTTCCTGTCAAACCAGCCTAAGAAATTCACTTCTTGCGACCAGCCGTTTGATGCGGAAGGTTGGATCCGTGATACGAACAAGTATTTCGAGTGTAGCAATGTGCGTCCGGAGGACTATGTTAAGTTCGCAACATTTCAGTTGAAGGGGCAGGCTTCTATTTGGTGGCAGCAGCTTAAGGACTCCAGAGGTGGCTGGGTGTTGTCTTGGGACGAGTTTTGTCGTGACTTCAGGTCCCACTACATTCCTTCCAGTTTTGTTGAGGAGATGCGTGAGAAGTTCAGGCGCTTGAAGCAGGGCAGCAATTCAGTGTACAAGTACAATGTCGAGTTCCACGAGCTGGCCCGTTACGCGTTGCAGGATGTTCCGGATCAGAAGAGCAAGATCTACCAGTTCAGGGGTGTCTTGAAGGAGGACGTGCAGTTAGCACTTGCTTTGCACTATCCTGAGGAGTTGAACAAGTTCTACAACTTAGCTCTTAGAGAAGAGGCAGCCTTGCTCAGGGTGGAGAACTCCAAGAAGCGTTTCAGAGATTCCAGCTCTTCCTCGACTCAGGTGGTTCAAAAGCAACAGAGGTTTTGGGTTTCTCCTCCTCCTCCTCGGCACTCGCAGCACCCGAAGCACTCAGGTGGACGTTGTTCTTCCCACCCACCCAACCCTGGCTTCCAGCAGAGATACCAGCATCAGAAGCAAGGGCCTCCTCAGACTCAGTTCCGGCAGCCAGCAGATGTCATTTGTCACAAATGTGGGCAGAAGGGTCACTATGCCAACAAATGCACTTCTCAGCTCCGTCTGCCGCCTCCTCCTCCAGGCAAACCTCCAAGCAACGCTCTTGTCAAGTTCAACCCCAGATCAGCTCGAGTCAACATGGTGAATGCAGCTTAGGCAGAAAATTCATCGGATGTGATCATGGGTAATCTCCTAGTCAATGATTTTCCTGCTAAAGTCTTGTTTGATACTGGTGCATCGCATTCGTTGATCTCAAGTCCATTCTCATTTAAGCATGGGTTCCCTACTCGTGATTTGCTTAAGCCTCTTTCAATTGTGTCTCCGGGTAAGATCATGAATTCTCACATGATGGTTCCGGACGTTCCTATCAAGATGGGCAGTTATTCTTTTCTGGCGTCTCCTATTGTCTTGGGCAAGTCCGACATTGATTTGATCCTTGGTACGGACTGGTTGGCCATGAACAAGGCATCAATTGATTGTGAAGCTAAAGAAGTCAAGCTTACCCACTCTTCGGAGGATGTGATTATATTTGCGGCGTGCGATGACACAATCCGTTTGTTCTCCTTGAATGAAAAGGGTGAGATCAATCCTATTGAGCAAGTTCGTGTGGTCTGCGAATACCAAGATGTGTTTCCTGAAGAGTTACTAGGCATGCCTCCGCACCGTGAAGTTGAGTTTGTCATTGAGCTTGAGCCTGGCACAGAGCCAGTGTGCAAACGGCCGTACAAGCTGGGTCTAGAAGAGTTGAAGGAACTCAAGAGGCATCTCGATTAGTAGGAGCATTTGGGTTTGATCAGACCAAGCTCGTCTCCGTGGGGATGTGGTGTTCTATTTGTCAAGAAGAAGGATGGTTCGGACCGGCTGTGTGTTGATTACCGTCCATTAAACAAGAAGACAATCAAGAACAAATATCCATTTCCGGACATAAATGAGTTGTTCGAACAGTTGAAAGGTTCTAAAGTATTCTCCAAGCTTGATCTCAGAATGGGCTATCATCAGATTCGCATTCGCGAGGAAGACATTCCGAAGACGGCATTCAGGACTAGTTTTGGCTCGTATGAGTATACGGTCATGTCTTTTGGTCTGGCTAATGCTCCTCCGACTTTTTGCCGATTAATGAACTATATTTTCTCACCATACAAGAATGAGTTTTTCTTGCTCTATCTCAACGACATTCTGGTCTTTTCTGAGGATGAGGAAGAACATGAGAAACATCTTAGGTTGGTGCTTGATAATTGAGAGAATACAAGCTGTATGCCAAGTTTTCCAAGTGCGAGTTCTGGCTGAAAGAAGTGGTTTATCTTGGGCATATTATCTCTGCCGAGGGCATTAAGGTTGACCCGTCCAAGGTTCAAGCCTTTGTTGAATGGGAACCTCCGCAGAATGTGAAGCAGCTTCGAAGCTTTCTTGGTCTTGCCGGATATTGCAGAAGATTCGTTGAGAACTTCTCCAAAATCGCCAAGCTGCTCTCTAGTCTTCTTCAGAAGGGTGTCAAGTATGTTTGGTCTCCAGAGTGTCACCTGGCTTTCGATACACTCAAAGAGAAGCTTATCTCCACTCCGGTATTGGCCCCTCCGGATGATTCCAAGCCGTACCAGGTCTTTTGCGATGCTTCTCTCCAGGGTCTCGGTGCAGTCTTGCTGCAAGATAGGAAGGTGGTTGCTTATACCTCCACGCAGCTGAAGCCTGCGGAGAAGAACTATCCTGTGCACAATCTCGAGCTAGCAGCTGTTGTGCACGCCTTGATGACTTGGAGACATCTCTTGTTGGAACGTAAGGTTGAAGTTTTCATCGATCACAAGAGCCTCAAGTATATCTTCACTCAGCCTAACTTGAATCTTCGGCAAACACGTTGGGTGGAAATGCTCCAAGATTTTCATCCGAGTGTTTAGTACACGCCAGGCAAGGAAAATGTTGTGGCAGATGCATTGAGCAGGAAGGCATATTGCAACAGTCTGATTCTGCAACCTCTCCAACCGGGTGTTTCTGAGTCTTTCAGGAAGCTCAATCTTCAGCTGGTTCCTCAGGGTTTTCTTGCGAACCTTCAGATCTCTCCTACCTTGGAGGATCAGGTCAGAGCAGCTGAGCTACTTGACGCTATGGTGAAGAAGATCAAGATTGGCGTGGGGAAGAGTCTTCCCAAGTAGAAGTGTTTCACTGTTGATACCAGGGACACATTGTTTTTCGAGGACCGCCTTGTCGTCCCGAAAGGTGATCTCAGGAAGGTGATCATGGAAGAAGCTCATAACTCTCTGCTCTCTATTCATCCTGGAAGTTCCAAAATGTACCATGACTTGAAGCAGACTTTCTGGTGGACTCGTATGAAACATGAAATTGCACAATTCATAAACGAGTGTGATGTATGTCGAAGGGTGAAAGCAGAACATCAAAGACCAGCAAGCCTCTTGCAGCCTTTGCCGATTCCCGAGTGGAAGTTCGATCACATTGAGATGGACTTCGTCACTGGGTTTTCGAAGTCCAAGAAGGGCAATGACGCTATGTTCGTCGTCATCGACAAATTGAGTAAAGTAGCGCATTTCCTTCCAGTCAAGGAGTCCATTTCAGCAGCTCAGCTGGCAGAGTTGTACATCTCCAGGATTGTCTCTTTGCACGGCGTACCTATGATGATCTCGTCGGATCGCGGAAGTATCTTCACTTCCAAGTTCTGGGACTCCTTTCAGTCTGCTATGGGCACGAAGATCCGCTTCAGCAGAGCATTCCATCCTCAGACTAGTGGTCAAGTGGAGAGAGTGAATCAAGTTCTTGAGGATATGCTGAGAGCCTGTGTTATCTCGTTTGGCATGAAGTGGGAGGATTGTCTGCCTTTCGCGGAGTTCTCGTATAACAACAGTTATCAAGCAAGTTATGGCAAGGCTCCGTTTGAAATTCTCTATGGCAGGAAGTGCCGTACTCCGCTCAACTGGTCCCAGATAGGCGAGCGTCAGATCCTTGGCAATGATATGATAGAAGAAGCTGAGGAGATGTGTCGGATCATTCGCGACAACCTCAGAGCAGCGCAGTCCCGGCAGAAGAGCTATTACGATAGCAAGCACCGTGACATGTCATATGAGCTTGATGATTTTTTCTATCTCAAGGTGTCTCCTATGAAGGGTATGCAGCGTTTTGGCATCAAAGGCAAGCTTGCGCCTCGTTTCGTTGGTCTGTTCAGAGTGGTTGGCAAGAGGGGCGACCTTGCGTACCAGCTCGAGCTTCCGTCAACCTTTGCAAATGTCCATGATGTGTTCCATGTTTCTCAGCTCCGGAGGTGTTTCAAGACCCCCGAGCGCACTGTGCATCTTCAAGATATAGACCTTCAGCCTGACCTTTCTTATCGTGAGCATCCGGTTGCAGTTCTCGAGGCGACTGAGCGCAAGAACCGTAACAAGAGTGTCAAGTTTCTCAAAGTGCAGTGGTCACACCATTCCGATAAAGAGGCTATGTGGGAACGTGAGGATCACCTCCGTTCAGAATTTCCCGATTTCTTTCAGTCTTAGATCTCGAGGTCGAGATCTTCTTTGTAGTGTGGGAGAGTTTGTAATGCCCCAAGTGTAAAACCTAACCTATTTGGACCTACTTCATGTGGGACCACCTTGTCATTGATATGAGAGTGTCCTATGCTTGGATGATTTCATGTGTCCTTTTATTTCTTCCCTTGCTTGCATGCATATCATATCATTTCATGTGTTAGGTGTTGGTGCATGTGGTCATATGATTCCATGTGGTGCTTTTAATCTTGTGGTCATGTGTCTTGTGATTTCATGCTTGTGTGGCTTGAGTGGAGTGGTGCATGTGTGAGCAAGTGCTTAGCTTTCAAAACCAACCACCTTCTCCACCCCTCCTCTCTATTTCTCCTATGTCAAGATTCCCTTCTCCCTTCCCTCTTTTAAAAATGCCCATGGTTTAACAGGTTATGTGTGGGGTATGGAGTGGTGTGTTTACTATTTCTAAAACATGTTTTGAGGGGCATATGATTACAAAACAGACCAAGTAAATTCTGTTTTGTGAAATATTTACATGCTCCTAAATCCTTGTTCCTATTTTTATTAATTGGGTTTAGATTTTACATGTCCAATGCAAGTGCCGTTTTTATTTTAGCACTTGTAGTTTATCTTGGGATTTCCTTTTTCTCTCTGTTATTTCAGTAAACAGGGAATAGCTTAGGATGTCTTTTTCCTTATGTGGCGCCTAAGGTGGGCTTTCTCCCCATGGCGGCCCATTCCTCTCTTTCTCTCGCTGCAGCTCCTCTTCCTGGCCCGAAACTCCTCGCGGTAGCAGCCCAGCTAGCGGCGCCTCTTCTTCCTCCCGACGTCATGCACGTACGACCTGCTGGCAGCCTCCCGATCAGCATGACCTTAATCCAGTGGTTCAAGCTCATCCCCCGAGGCTCATAAAAACGCTCCTCTCCCTCTCCCAGGAAGGTAGGGTTCCTCCTCTCCCTCCTCTTCTTCCTCCCGTGCCGCTAGAGAGAGTTGAGGTCGCTCCCAACGCCATGACCAGCTCCGGGTCAAGCTCGTTGCCGGCGTAGCTACCACCTCGTCGCCTCCCCGCAGCTGCGCAAGCAAGAGAACCTAGGAAGGGTACCATTTTTGCGCGGAGCCAGAGCCGGAGCGTCTTTCCCGACGTGCACCTCCTTCCTCTGGTCCGGTCGGCATCTTCCTGCGTCGTCCAGCACCGCCGCGTCTTCTTCCACGACGCCGGCGATCTCTCCTCTCCTTCCCCCCTCGGTGAACAGCCGGCGTCCCGCTACTTTCCTCTCTTGCCAGGAGTAGCTCGAGCCGTCGCCGAGGTGCTGTGCACTGCTGCAACGGCAGCTAGCAGTGCAGTAGGCAGTAGACAGTAGATGTGCTCGTCGTTAGATGCATCGGCAGGTGCCTTTAGAGGCGGGAAAGGATCCCCTTTGGATCCTACTCCAACCCCGTAGTGTGTGTGTGCACGTAGGCTTGCGTCGTGGTCGCCGCCGTCCGCCTCTGGTTCGGTCGTCGGCGAGATATTCATATCAGAGCAATAATCTTCAGAGATGCCCCTCCTTTGTGTCAGTAGCAGCAGCGTAGCGTAGTGGTTGGCGACTTGGGGTGGTTCCCGCGAGGTGCTGGGATCGAATCCCAGGGGATACACCTCCCCCTTTTGTTCATTTTTTGCCTGACAGTAGTGTTACAGTAGCAGTGCATATTCTCCTGCTGAGCTAGCCTTCTCTGTCGAGCAGGGCCTCTCAGCCCAGTGGTGTGCGGCACGGTTGCACACTAGAGGCACAGGGGTTGGACCCCCAGGGTGCCCTTTTATTTTGTTTCTTTTCCTTTTGCTCTTTTGATTAGTTGATGGTTGTGCATTAAGCTTAGATGGCAGAGGGCATTTTAATGTTTTTCTTTGCTTCTATAGTATGGCCATTTGAGGTGATGTGTGTATGTGTTCTTGTGAGAGAGAGCATGTATGTAGTGTTCATGGTGTTAGGGTAGATGTGTAGATATATGTGTGTGTGAGTGAGTGATTGAGGGTGAGTGTGTGTGCAAGTGTGTGTGTGACCCTACACACATGCTTGTGCAATTGCACAAGTCCTTGAGTTCAAGCTTTGGTGGTAGTAGTTTTGTGATGTGAATGTGTTTCCCTTGTGCTTGGAGTTGGGCTCTTGCACCATGTGGTGCTAGTGTGATTGATGGGTGTGTGAGCCTCACATATGCTAAGGCATGAAGTGCCTTGATGTGCACATAAGCAAGCTAGGGTGTGTAGGTGTTGGAATCATGATGGGAGTGTATCTATTGTATGTTCTAACTAGATTGGGTAGGACTAGCTATATGTTATGCTTTACATATGTGTGTGTGTGGACCTTCCCACCTTTGCAAGTTGTGCACCTCCTCATGTTTAATATGAGAGAGAGCATGTTGTGTGTGGGGTTGGCTTGTGATAAGTATTGGTGTTGTTGATGTGCATAACACAAACATGGGGTTCAAACCCCCATGTCACTTTGTCACTGTGCACATGAACTCAACCTTTAGTTGTTGTCTTAGTAGGATACTCTATGGAGTTGACATATTCAGATTTGTTGCAAGTTTGATCTTTGATTCCATGGAATAGGTGGAGCCCAAGGGCATGAGCTTTTGTGTGATAGTAGTAGGGGTTTTGCTATAAACCATAGTGGTGTCATTTATCACTTGGTGTTAGGTGTTTGCAAACTATGCCTAGACAAAGTGGGCATGTGGCTGAAAAATTCCAGATTAGTGAAATCTGAAATTTCACTAAGTCTGGGATTCTGGAAACATTTTCTTCCCCTATAGATGAGGATGTGCTGGTCATTCTGTTGAGAACTAGCCTTAGTTCAGTGCTAGGATTTTGAACCTGGTATGTTTGTGAAGCTTCATGTCAAATGTCAAATAATTTTGAGTCCAGTAGGTTGTGTTTTGGTTGCTGTCAAAAAGCTTCAGAACAGAGACAGAAACTCAGGTGCAGGAATTTTCACTAAGTCCCTGAGATCTGATTGTTTTGGGAAAGTTTGTGGCCTTGTATCTTCTAGAGTTTAATTCCTTTTGCTGTTATTCTTGCTGGTGATTGTAGTGTTCTTGGTTGGTTTCAGCCACATATATTACTTGTCATGTTTGGAGGCCTGTAGCTATGTTGCATGTAGCTCACAATGTGCTAAGATGCAGATTATGGCAGATTATGTAGTATAGTCATTTTGCTCATTGTGTGAGCTTAGTTGATGTTGTGGTGTTCTTCCTTGCTCCAATCCATTCATGTTGGGTTGTTACATGTCTTGGCAACCTGGGAATACCAGATTTGTGCCAATTGTGAGTGTGGTGTTGATTCTTCCACGTAGAGCTTCATATCTTGTCTCGTTGATTCCCGTTGATCCGTAGCTCCGTTTGCAATGTTCTTTACATGGTTTTGCACCATTTTCACGAGCCGCATCTGTTCATGTCGTTCTCATGCATGTCAAAATAGCTTAGTGTTCAGTTCTGTCCAGAAACTTGCATTAGTTTATTTTGCTTGTGCTAGTGATAGAAATAGTGGTGCATGCTTAATTTTCATCTCATGCATCATGTGATTGTTGCATCTTGTGGTGCTTCTGTTCATTGGCTGTTATTCTTATGTTGGGTAGCACCGGGATCGGAGAACGAATACATGGAGTCAGGAGAGTACGTGCAGGACGAACCAGAACCATTCCAAGCTGAGGATATCACAGGCAAGATGATATGACCTTGATTCCAACTCTAGACTTGTTATGTTAGTTTCGTTTCCATGTCATATTGCTCGCTGCCTACCACTGAAATTACATTTCCTCTTGAAATGCCATGAGCCCAAACACCATTCTCCTTCCGAGCAAAACTTGTGTGGCTAAGTAGGCTTGCTCAGCTACTAATGTTAGCATTGCTAGTTGCAGGTGCTTTGCCTCATGCGATAACATGAGCTTGATATAAATTATCTTAAATCCTGTTATTAAATCAATGCACCTATATACTTGGTGAATTATGGGAGGCCTAGACTTTTCCCGGGTGCTTTGTTCCGTTATTGTCGCCTTAGTTACCGGTTACCGGTGTTTGATTCCATAATGATCGCTCCTAACACGTTCGGGGTTGTTATGGGGACCCCCTCGATAAATCGCGTAGTGCTAAGGCTTGTCCGGCAGGACCCGACATTGGTGTTAATTTGCTAAACAACTTAATAATAATCTGCATAGGGAGTAGCTACCCCGAGGACTTTAATCAACAACCAGGGCCAGTGCTCCTCATGAGTGTTGATCCAACCCAGAGCAGCTTATTACGCTCCCCGGGGCAACCCGGTGTTTTGGCATGGTAACCATCGCTCATCCGGTGTGTCCCGAGACTGAGATACGCGGCTCTTATCAGGGTCGTCGACACGTCGGGAGGTCCTGCTAGCCTTGCCTTACCTTAGCGGTATATCTTGCGTATAGGAATCCGAGTGAAGCTTTGGGTTTCCCCAGAGTTGAGGTTTTCCTCTAAGGAATCCGACGAGATCACGAGATTCGTGATAGAGGATGCCTTTGCGGTCTGTGTTCGTTTGTGATGGACTAGTTGGAGCACCCCTGCAGGGTTTAATCTCTCGGAGAGCCGTGCCCGCGGTTATGTGGCAACTTGGAATATTTTGTTAACATGCGGTATTAGAGAACTTAAACATAAGCTAATAAAATTGCCAACTGTGTGCGTAACCGTGACTGTCCCTTCGAAGATCTCTCTTCGATCGGGAACACGGTGGGGTTATGAATGCCGTAGGTAGGTGTTCAGGATCACTTAGTGATCAAGTAAATCCCGACCGTTAGCGTAGACCACCTTCACTCCTATTTTGCGTAAGTTAGCCACTTATTCAAGCTTAGGATGCTGCAGCGTGATACACTTCTCCCTTACCCTACCCAATAACATGACTAGTTCTGGCACCAAGGTCTTAGATTGCTGAGTCCCCATGGCTCACGGATTCCTCCGAAACTCCCAGCAGGTACAGGTACCCCACAGACAGATGATCCCGACGGCACCCAGCTGGCGTGGCAGTACGACGAGGAGACAGACCGCCTCTACGTGAACTATCCAGAGGACTGAGGCGTGGTCGTGATCGTGGGCCTGAGAAGGGTAGCATAGCATTTTCCATGTTTTGTAGTCCATAGCGGAACTACCTTGTTTGTATCTGTGATGTACTCTGAGTTATTAATAAGAAGACAGTTGAATCCCGAATTGTCTACTTTTACAATTATTTGTGCTATGTTACTTGCTTGCGAAATGCTTAGATGCGCTTTTTTCCTATTCGGGGGCCTCGACCCCCAGATCGGAAAGGATCGCATCTTGGTCGTTACAGTTACCTTGGGGATGACTTGGGAATCCCCAAGCTTAGGTTCTTGTTGTTCCTTATTCTTCGCATATCGGTGTCTCACTCAAAACTTAGAAACTTCAATCGCATAAAACTCACCAAAACTTCGTGAGATCTGTTAGTATAAGGCACATATCAAATACTTTGGGTACTGTTATAAGTTGATTATTATTTTATTTTAGCATAAGGTACTATACTCTAACTTCTTCATGGACAATACCCTCCAACACAATCCATAACATCATCAAAACAAGCAAATTATGCAAGCAAATACGAAATCTTCTAAAACAGAATAGTCTCTGATGATACATTTACTTGCCATACTTCTGTAACTCAATTTTAAAAAAAAACTTAGGACGACTTGAAGAATTTTTAAATCAGTAATTTGTAAAAAAATCATCTTAAAAAATGTTCCACTAAAATTATAGAAATTCTGCACTCAACGTCAAAGATTCTGTTTTTGCACCGTATCAATTCTATTCATCATACAAAACATCCCAAAGGCTTTACTTGGTGCAATATTTTTACAATTCAAAACTATTTATAGAAGGCGGTAATTATTTTTGTTCAAAAGTTTGTGTAATCAATATTGACAAACTTTCCTTGGGCATGAACAAAGTTCAAGGCTAGCCCCACTTCAATGGTGCACGTCCTTCTCAATTTCACTTTTCTTTTTGAAAAAGATTCACGTTGCCCACTTTTTTAATTATTTTAAAATCACACAACAAAAATAAATGACTCTCTAAAACTTCCGGGTTGTCTCCTAGGCAGCACTTTCTTTAAAGCCTTTAAGATAGGCATATAGTGCTCAAGTACCACCCGGATCCCAATGTATATCAAAGCCAATTTTAATCAACAATGATTTGCAATTTAGTACTGAGCGTAAAGTGATATATATCTTGTTGCAACAAAGTCTAACTCTCTTCCTATGCATTGGCATGTCATAAAATACAATTCATTCACACAAAGTAAAGGCCAATACATAGCATAAGTAGTTTCTTGCAATTTTGTCATATTGGAAACATAGAGAGGTGAAGATTTGGTTCCTCTCTCGTAATAATTGCAAGTAGGAGCAGCAAGCACATGCATATTATATCCATCAAAATCATCACGTGTAGTGGTAAAACGCAACCCATCAACACATAAATATAATCCTTAATAAGTGCAAACTTCTCCGATATGGTGTAGTTGGGAGAATTCAAAAATGCAATAGGACTATCATGTGTGGGTGCTATAGAAACAATTTCATGCTTAATATAAGGAACTACAACAAGTTCATTTTCATAAGCATAATTCATATTGCCATCATGCCCACAAGCATAGCAAGCATCAAGTTCATCGAAAAGGGATATTTCAAATGAATCCAAGGGATCATAGCAATCATCATAGCATTCATATTTCGGTATGTGCGAAGAGAAATTAAACAATGTATGAGTTGAAGAGTTACTCTCGTTAGAAGGTGGGCTCGGGTAGCTAATCTAATCTTCCTCCTTTTTTTCTTCGCTCTCCTCCTCATCTTTTCCATCTAATGAGCTCAAAAATTGAGCAATTTATTCTTCCATTCATTCCCGTGAAATATTATTCTCTTCCGAGGCAGCGGTCATTCTTTTAAAAAAAATATTTAACTTAAGAAGTAGAAGGATAGTTTTCACAGCAATATTTAAGTACGGCAAATTTTTCAGATTTGTAAAGACTAGCATCATACTTTTTAATCAAAGTAGCAATATCATAAGCACCCCTAAAAGCAACAAATTCTTCAATTTGTTCAACATCATAATAACAATAAGCCTCCTTGGCATAAGAAGATAATATTTCATTATCATTAAACACACATTGGTAAGGAAGGTGTTTTTTAGTTTCCTCAGAACAACAAGTAAAATCATATATTTCACATAAATTCCAAGCATAACAACATGGAGTATTTTTTGTGATGCCACACAAATTTTCCTTTTTGATATAAGCGATATCGCACATAATAAGCACGCTGATTTGATGGTCTTCCCTCAACTAAGCTGGTTGGGTTTTCAACACGAGCACAAAGGGATCGAAGATGATCCAAGTAATAAGCTTCAATAGAAGGATACATTTTGGGTGTTTCCTCAACTTTTGAGAAGAAAGTACATCTAATTTTTTTGGTGTTCTGTGTTTCCTACCCATAAATAAAGATAGAAAACAACTAATAACAGCAAATAAAAGTTACTTAGTGATAACTGATGACCCACAAGTATAGGGGGTCTATCGTAGTCCTTTCGATAAGTAAGAGTGTCGAACCCAACGAGCAGCAGAAGGATCTCACAAGTGGTTTTCACCAAGGTAATATCTGCAAGCACTGAAATTATCGGTAACAAGTAGTTGTGTGGCAAGGTGATTCGTAGCAAGTAACAAAAGTAATAACGGTGCAGAAAAGTGGCCTAATCCCTTTTGTAGCAAGGGACAAGCCTGTACAAAGTCTTATAAGAGGTAAAACGCTCCCGAGGACACATGGGAATTTCTTTCAAGCTAGTTTTCATCATGTTCATATGATTCGCGTTCATTACTTTGATAGTTTGATATGTGGGTGGACCGATGGGTACTGCCCTTACTTGGACTAGCATCCCACTTATGATTAACCTCTCTAATACGTCTCAAACGTATCTATTATTTTTGATGGTTTCATGCTGTTATCTTGTCATCTTTGGATGTTTTATGTACCTTTTATATCTTCTTTAGGACTAACTTATTAATTCAATGCCAAGTGCCAGTTCCTGTTTTTTTGTGTTTTTGGCTCTTTTCAGATCTGATTTTGGAATGGAGTGCAAACGGAATAAAATCCCTGAAATGATTTTTTCCCGAACGGAAGAAGATCAGGGGGCGTGTGGGCCAAGCCAGGAGGGCTACAAGGAGCCCACAAGCCCCCACTCTGCCACTAGGGGAGGCGACGGTGGGAAGTCTTGTGGCCTCCCTGGCGCCCCCCTCACCTAGATCTTGCGCCTATATATTCCCTAAAAATCAGAAAAAAAATTCAGGGGAGCCTCGAAAATACTTTTCTGTCGCCGCAAGCTTCCGTTTCCGCGAGATCTCATGTGGAGACCCTTCCCAGCGCCCCGCCGGAGGGGACTTTGGAGTTGGAGGGCTTCTTCATCATCATCATCGCCCGTCCAATGACTCGTGAGTAGTTCACTTCAGACCTACGGGTCCGTAGTTAGTACCTATATGGCTTCTTCTCTCTCTTGGATCTTCGATACAAAGTTCTCCATGATCTTCATGGAGATCTATCCGATGTAATCTTCTTTGGCGGTGTGTTTGTCGAGATCCGATGAATTGTGGATTTGTGATCATATTATCTATGATATATATTTAAGTCTTCGCCGATTTCTTATATGCATGATTTGATATCCTTGTAAGTCTCTCCGAGTCTTGGGTTTTGTTTGGCCAACTAGATCTATGATTCTTGCAATGGGAGAAGTGCTTGGTTTTGGGTTCTTGCCATGTGGTGACCTTTCCAAGTGACAGTAGGGGCAGCAAGGCACACATTGAGTAGTTGCCATCAAGGGTAACAAGGTGGGCTCTATTGTTGATATGAGATTGTCCATCTGCATCATGTCATCTTGCTTAAGGCGTTACTCTGTTCTTTTGGACTTAATACACTAGATGCATGCCGGATAGGGGTCGGCGTGTGGAGTAATAGTAGTAGATGCATACAGTATCAGACTACTTGTTTTGGACGTGGTGCCTATAGATATAATCATTGCCATAGTTACCATCACGACTTTGCGCGGTTCTATCAATTGCTCGACAGTAATTTTTTCCGCCACCGTCTACTTGCTTTCATGAGATAAGCCACTAGTAAACACTACGGCCCCGAGGTCTATTCACACCTATTGTTTACACCTCCGCTTTCACTTTGATTTGTTACTTTGTTGCTTTCAGTCCTCACTTGGCGAACAATCTATAAGGGATTGACAACCCCTTCATAGCGTTGGGAGCAGGTTCTTTGTGTTTGTGCACGCACTTGTGATACTCCTTCACTGGATCGATACCTTGGTTCTCAAAACTGAGGGAAATACTTACCACCGCTGCGCTACATCACCCTTTGCGCTTCGAGGGAACACCAACGCAAGGCTCCAAGGCCACGGGGAAATCCTTTGCATATTTGCCTAGGAAGTCCCTAAAGGCGTAGCCGTAGCAGAAGGATTCCTGGTGCCGTTGCTGAGGAGAATCAAGACAAGAACAATCTCCCATCAGCACGTGTTTCTGGCGTTGTTGGAAGGTCTTTTGTTGCAGTAGCAGAAGTGTTTCTCGCGCCGTTGCCGGGGAGGAGAGATCTATCCAAGTAGGTCTCACAAACTCATCTGCTGCATTTAATTTTTTGCCAGTTGCCTCTCGTTTTTCTCTCCCCCACTTCACATTTACCGTTTTCATTTGCCTTTCTCCTTTGTCGTTTTCTTTTGCCTTTTGCCTTTTTCGTTCGCCCTTTTCTCTCACTTGCTTTCTGTTCACTTGTGTGCCTTGTGCCTTCAATATGCTTGCATCTTCACTTGCTGAAAATCTAGTGATATGGATCCTCATCCACTAGCTAATCTCTTTAAGAGACCCACTTATGTGGAAGGAATTGCTAGTGAGTTGAGAGCATTTGACTATCTTCATGGAGTTAAGCTTGAGATGCGTGAATCTGAAAATCGTGATGAAGAAACTTATGAAGTGATTCACGAGGGCTCCTTGAATGAAAAGCATGATTGCAATGGTTTCACTATAAATTCTATTAGTGACAATCATGCTAAAAACATGCAAAACCCTAAGCTTGGGGATGCTAGTTTTGCTATGTCCCCTACTTGTTGCAATAATCATGATCGGGGTGATGATCTTTCTTATGATCTTGAAAATTTGTTCAAACCTCATGATGATTATGATATTTGCAACAATATTGAAAGTGGGATTGGAGAAGTCATGACTTTGGTTGATGACAATCCCACTATTTTTGAAGAGCGTCAACTTTGCCTGCATGTGGATCATAAAAAGAATATCCTATGGGATATCTATATTGTCGAATTTGAATATGATCCCACATGTAATTCCTATGAGAGAGGAAAATATTGTGGTAGAAACCTTCATGTTACCAAATCACCTCTCGTGATGTTGAGATTGCTCTTGTCTCTTTCTTCTTCCTTGCATATGGAAACTATTGGTTGTCTTGACAATCTGTTTTCCTATAAAATGCCTATGCATAGGAAGCATGTTAGACTTAGACGTGATTTTCACATTCTTTATGATGCTCTCGTTGTGCTTCAATTCTTGTATTTTGTGTGAGCATCATTGATTTTTCAATGCCTAGCTAAGGGCGTTAAATAATAGCGCTTGTTGGGAGGCAACCCAACGAATCTATCCTTTTTCTTTATGTTTTGTGTTTTCCACACTTTCATAATTCTGTTATGATTGTGTTTTTTGTGTTTCTTTTTGCGTTTGTGCCAAGCAAAACCGTTATGATTAGTCTTGGGGATGATCGTTTGGTCATGCTGGAAAAGACAGAAACTTTCTGCTCACGAAAAGAATTTTTGTTTTTTTCCATAAGAGCTCTTGAGTTGATTCTTTTCGCTGCTGATTGCTATGCAAATTATTCAGACTGTCGTAATGTTTCAGAATTTCTTAAGTAACAGAAGTATACGAAATATACAGATTGTGTACAGACTGGTCTGCTGTTAACAGATTCTGTTTTTGTTGTGTTGGTTGCTTATTTTGATGAAACTATGGATAGTATCGGGGGGGTATTAGCCATGGAAGATTGAAAATACAGTAACCCAACATCAGCATAAGTAGAATTTAAGTTGGCTACAGTACCTAAGGAAGTGGTGTTTGCTTTCTCATACTAATGTTATCACGAGTTTCTGTTTAAGTTTCGTGTTGTGAAGTTTTCAAGTTTTGCGTGAAGTTCTTATGGACAAAGAGATAAAGGGTGGCAAGAGCTCAAGCTTGGGGATTCCCAAGGCACCCAAAGAGATTCAAGGATGTCGTAAAAGCCTAAACTTGGGGATGCCCCGGGAAGGCATCCCCTCTCTCGTCTTCAATCCATCGGTAACGTTACTTGGGGCTATATTTTTATTCACCACATGTTATGTGTTTTTGCTTGGAGCGTCTTGTATCGTAGGAGTCTTTTATTCTTGCTGTGTCACAATCATCCTTGCTGCATACCTAGTGAGAGAGACATGCACACACCGTGATTTTGTCGAGCTTCACTTATATCTTTTCGTAGACAATTCAGCTCACATGTGCTTCACTTATATCTTTTGAGCTAGATACTTTTGCTCTATGTGCTTCACTTATATCTTTTAGAGCACAGCGGTGCGTGGCTTGGTAGTTGATCTATGCTTTGAAAGTAGTCTCAAAAGGGGTAGTTATCCAAAGGGATACGAAAACTTCCACCTTCATGTGCATTGAATAGTTAGAGAAGTTTGATTAATCTCAATTAGTTTTGAGTTGTGGTTATGGTAATATTGAAGTTATGCTAGTAAGATGTTGTGGATCTAGAAATACTTGTGTTGAAGTTAGTGATTCCCGTAGCATGCACGTATGGTGAACCGCTATGTGATGAAATCTGAGCATGATTAGTCTATTGATTGTCATCCTTTGCGTGGCAGTCGGGATCGCACGATGGTATATACCTACCAACCCTTCCCCTAGGAGTATGCGTTGAATGCTTTGTTTCGATTACTAATAAAAATTTTGCAACAAGTATATGAGTTCTTCATAACTAATGTTGAGTCCATGGTTTGGACGCACTTTCACCTTCCACCATCACTATCTTCTTAGTGCCGTGCAACTTTCGCCGGTGCACAAAACCCACCATTAGCCTCCCTCAAAACAGCCACCATACCTACCTACTATGGCTTTTTCAAAGTCATTCCGAGATATATTGCCATACAACTACCACCATGACATGTGCCACCATATCTAAATTTCCATTGCATGATCATAATATGTTTCCATTAATGTCTATGCCATGCTAGATCATTGCCACGGTACACTACCGAAGGCATTCCATATAGAGTCATAGTTGCTCTAAGTTTTGAGTTGAAAGTGTGATGATCATCATTGATGGAGCATTGTCCCATGTGAGGAAATAAAAGAGGCCAAAGAAGCCCACCAAAATATATTAAAAAAATTGGCCAAAGAGCCCACCAAAAAAATGAGAGAAAAATAGAGAAGGGACAATGCTACCACTTTTTCCAGACTTGTGCATATTAAGCACCATGATCTTCATGATTGAGAGTCTCTCGTTTTGTCACCACCATATAGCTAGTGGGAAATTTTCATTATATAACTTGGCTTGTATATTCCAATGATAGGCTTCCTCAAAATTTCCTTAGGTCTTCGTGAGCAAGCAAGTTGGATGCACACCCACTAGTTTTCTTTAAGAGCTTTCACATACTCTTAGCTCTAGTGCATCATTTGTATGGCAATCCCTACTCATTCACATTGATATCTATTGATGAGCATCTCCACAGATCATTGATATGCCTAGTTAGTGTTACTATCTTCTCCTTTTTTGTCTTGCAACCTCCACCACACCCCACACCATCTATAGTGCTATAACCATGTCTCACGCTCATGTATTGCGTGAGAGTTGAAAAGGTTTGAGAAAGTAAAGGTGTGAAACAATTACTTGGCCAATACCGGGGTTGTGCATGATTTAAATTCGTTGTGCAATGACGATAGAGCATAGCCAGACTATATGCTTTTGTAGGGATAACATTCTTTTGGCCTTGTAATTTTGAAAGTTCATGATTACCTTGCTAGTTTGCTTGAAATATTATTGTTTCCACGTTAATAGCAAACTATTGTTTTGATTCTAATGGATCTGAACATTCACGTCACATAAGAGGAGTTACAAAGGCCATCTATGCTAGGTAGCATGAAAGCATCCAAAATTCATTCTTTATCACTTCCCTACTCGAGGACGAGCAGGAGTTAAGCTTGGGGATGCTGGATACGTCTCAAACGTATCTATAATTTTTTATGGTTTCATGATGTTATCTTGTTACCTTTGGATGTTTTATGTACCTTTTATATCTATTTTGGGACTAACTTATTAATTCCGTGCCAAGTGCTAGTTCCTGTTTTTTCTGTGTTTTTGGCTCTTTTCAGATCTGATTTTGGAATGGAGTCCAAACGGAATAATATCCCCGAAATGATTTTTTCCCGAACGGAAGAAGATCAGGGGGCCTGTGGGCCAAGCCAGGAGGGCTGCAGGGAGCTGATACGTCTCAAATGTATCTATAATTTTTGATGGTTTCATGTTGTTATCTTGTCATCTTTGGATGTTTTATGTACCTTTTATATCTTTTTTGGGACTAACTTATTAATTAAGTGCCAAGTGGCAGTTCCTGTTTTTCTGTGTTTTTGGCTCTTTTCATATCTGATTTTGGAACGGAGTCCAAACGTAATAAAAACCCCGAAATGATTTTTTCCCGAATGGAAGAAGATCAGGGGGGCTCTGGGACAAGCCAGGTGGGCTCCAGGGAGCCCACAAGCTCCCACTCCGCCACCAGGGGGAGGCGGCGGTGGCAGGGCTTGTGGCCTCCCTGGCCACCCCCTAACCTAGATCCTTGGCCTATATATTCCCAAAAATTCAGCAAAAAATCAGGGGAGCCTCGAAAATACTTTTCCGCCCCCGCAGGCTTCCGTTTCCGCGAGATCTCATCTGGAGACCCTTCCCAGCGCCCTGCCGGAGGGGACTTGGGAGTTGGAGGGCTTCTTCATCGTCATCATCGCCCCTCCAATGACTCGTGAGTAGTTCACTTCAGTACTACGGGTCCGTAGTTAGTAGCTAGATGGCTTCTTCTCTCTCTTGGATCTTCAATACAAAGTTCTCCATGATCTTCATGGAGATCTATCCGATGTAATCTTCTTTGGCGGTGTGTTTGTCATGATCCGATGAATTGTGGATTTGTGATCAGATTATCTATGATATATATTTGAGTCTTTGCTGATTTCTTATATGCATGATTTGATATCCTTGTAAGTCTCTCCGAGTCTTGGGTTTTGTTTGGCCAACTAGATCTATGATTCTTGCAATGGGAGAAGTGCTAGGTTTTGGGTTCTACCATGTGGTGACCTTTCCCAGTGATTGTAGGGGCAGCAATGCACACATTAAGTAGTTGCCATCAAGGGTAAAAAGATGGGGTTTTCATCATTGGTTTCAGATTATCCCTCTACATCATGTCATCTTGCTTAAGGTGTTACTCTCTTCTTTTGGACTTAATACACTAGATGCATGCTGGATAGCAGTCGACGTGTGGAGTAATAGTACTAGATGCAGAAAGTATCGGTCTACTTGTTTTCGACGTGATGCCTATAGATATAATCATTGCCATAGATATCGTCACGACTTTGCGCGGTTCTATCAATTGCTCGACAGTAATTTGTTCACCCACCGTCTACTTGCTTTTATGAGAGAAGCCACTAGTAAACACTACGGCCCCCGGGTCTATTCACATCCATCGTTTACACCTCCGCTTTTACTTTGCTTGTTACTTTGTTGCTTTCAGTTCTCACTTGGCGAACAATCTATAAGGGATTTACAACCCCTTCATAGCATTGGGAGCAAGATTTTGTGTTTGGGCAGGCTCTTGAGATACTCCTCCACTGGATTGATACCTTGGTTCTCAAACTGGGGGAAGTACTTACCACCGCTGTGCTACATCACCCTTTCTGCTTCGAGGGAACACCAATGCAAGGCTCCAAGGCCACGGGGGAAATCCTTTGCACACTTGCCTAGGAAATCCCTTAAGGCGTTGCCGCAGCTGAAGGATTCCTGGTGTCGTTGGTGAGGAGTATCAAGTAACACTCCTATTTCTCGCACCATTGGAAGGTCTTTTGTTGCAGTAGAGAAGTATTTGTGGCGCCGTTGCCCGGGAGGAGAAATCATGATCTATCCAAGTAGGTCTCACAAACTCTTCTCTTGCATTTACTTTTGTTGCCAGTTGCCTATCGTTTTCCTCTCCCCCACTTCACATTTGCCGTTCTCATTTGCCTTTCTCCTTCGCCGTTTTCTTTTTGCCTTTGTCATTTTCTTTTGCCCGTTTCACTCTCTCTTCCTGCTCGTTTGTGTGTGGGATAGTCCATCAATGGCTAGACCCACCACTCCAAACAATACTCCTGAGAATGAAGTTCTCAATTTCAGGCAGAATGAGGAAGAAAATTTAAAGGACGCTTGGTACAGGATTTGCAATGCTCAAAGTAGATCTACTCGTAAGCAATCCACTACCGTCCTCCTTCGCCGTTTCTATGTTGGGATTTCTCCTTGGAATAGGTATATCCTTGACACCATTGTAGGCGGGAATTTTTTGGGGAGCCATACTGTTGACTCCTATAGAGCTATCATGAATTTGGTAGGCTCACCCCCGCTCATGGTTAATGGAACTATCTTGACCTTGGAACACGTGATGCAAAGGCTTGACGCTATTGAAAACAAAATTGCCACGGTTGAACTTATTGAGGCTTTGGATAGAAAGATCCACAATCAAATTACTCAGTACGGATCCAAAGTGGGAAACTTTTTGAAAAAATTGAAGGAGAAGGAACTTATAGTTAATGATTCTTCTAGAATTGGCAAATTAGAAGATGTCATAACCAACTTGGGTTCCGCTTTTGCCGCTGTGCAAAATACTCCAAATCTTACTCTCAAAAAGACCGTCAAGCCTGTTTTTGTTCCTAAAGCTAGTGGTGAGTCAACCAATAAAGATGAAGATCTTAAGATGATAAATGACCACGCTACTTATGGTTTGAGCACCAAAGATGACTATACGTGATTCCATCACTTTTTTCCTAGCTAAGGGCGTTAAACAAAAGTTCTTGTTGGGAGGCAACCCAACGAATCTATCCTTTTTCTTTCTGTTTTGTGTTTTCCACACTTCCATAATTCTGTTATGATTGTGTTTTTTGTGTTTCTTTTTGCGTTTGTGCCAAGCAAAACCGTTATGATTAGTCTTGGAGATGATCGTTTGGTCATGCTGGAAAAGACAGAAACTTTCTGATCACGAAATGAATTATCATTTTTTCTGTAAGAGATTTTGAGTTGATTCTTTTTGCTGATGATTGCTACGCAAATTCTTCACACTTTCGTGATTTGTCAGAATTTTTGAAGTACCATAAGAATACGAAATATACAGATTGCTACAGACTGGTCCGCTGTTAACAGATTCTGTTTTTGTTGTGTTGGTTGCTTATTTTGATAAAACTATGGATAGTATCCGGGGGTATTAGCCATGGAAGATTGAAAATACATTAACCCAACATCAGCACAAGTAGAATTTAAGTTTTCTATAGTACCTAAGGAAGTGGTGGTTTGCTTTCTCATACTAATGTTATCACGAGTTTCTGTTTAAGTTTCGCGTTGTGAAGTTTTCAAGTTCTGGGTGAAGTTCTTATGGAAAAAAAGATAAATAGTGGCAAGAGATCAAGCTTGGGGATGCCCAAGGCACCCCAAGAGATTCAAGGATGCCGTAAAATCCTAAGCTTGGGGATCCCTGTTGGGGAACACCGCATGGGAAAGAAAACAATTCCTATGCGCACGAAGACCTATCATGGTCATGTCCATCTACGAGAGGGGATGAGTGATCTACGTACCCTTGTGGACCGTACAGCAGAAGCATTAGTGAACGCGGTTGATGTAGTGGAACGTCCTCACGTCCCTCGATCCGCCCCGCGAACAATCCCGCGATCAGTCCCACGATCTAGCACCAAACGGACGGCACCTTCGCGTTCAGCACACGTACAGCTCGACGATGATCTCGGCCTTCTTGATCCGGCAAGAGAGACGGAGAGGTAGAAGAGTTCTCCGGCAGCATGACGACGCTCCGGAGGTTGGTGATGACCTTGTCTCAGCACGGCTCCGCCCGAGCTCCGCAGAAACGCGATCTAGAGGAAAAACAGTGGAGGTATGTGGTCGGGCTGCCGTGGAAAAGTCGTCTCAAATCAGCCCTAAAACCTCCGTATATATAGGTGGGAGAGGGGGGACCTTGCCTTGGGTCTCAAGGAGCCCAAAGGGGGTCGGCCGAACCAAAGGGGGGAAGGACTCCCCCCCAAACCGAGTCCTACTTGGTTTGGTGGGTGGAGTCCCTCTTTCCTTTCCCACCTCCTCCTTTTTTTTCTTTTCTCTTTGATTTTTCTTCCAATGCGCATAGGGCCCTTTTGGGCTGTCCCACCAGCCCACTAAGGGCTGGTGCGCCACCCTCAAGGCCTATGGGCTTCCCCGGGGTGGGTTGCCCCCCCCCCCCCCCGTGAACTCCCGGAACCCATTCGTCATTCCCGGTACATTCTCGGTAACTCCGAAAACCTTCCGGTAATCAAATGAGGTCATCCTATATATCAATCATCGTTTCGGGACCATTCCGGAAACCCTCGTGACGTCCGTGATCTCATCCGGGACTACGAACAACATTTGGTAACCAACCATATAACTCAAATACGCATAAAACAACGTCGAACCTTAAGTGTGCAGACCCTGCGGGTTCGAGAACTATGTAGACATGACCCTAGAGACTCCTCGGTCAATATCCAATAGCGGGACCTGGATGCCCATATTGGATCCTACATATTCTACAAAGATCTTATCGTTTGAACCTCAGTGCCAAGGATTCATATAATCCCGTATGTCATTCCCTTTGTCCTTCGGTATGTTACTTGCCCGAGATTCGATCGTCAGTATCCGCATACCTATTTCAATCTCATTTACCGGCAAGTCTCTTTACTCGTTCCGTAATACAAGATCCCATAACTTACACTAAGTCACATTGCTTGCAAGGCTTGTATGTGATGTTGTATTACCGAGTGGGCCCCGAGATACCTCTCCATCACACGGAGTGACAGATCCCAGTCCTGATTCATACTAACTCAACGAAAACCTTCGGAGATACCTGTAGAGCATCTTTATAGTCACCCAGTGACGTTGCGACGTTTGATACACACAAAGTATTCCTCCGGTGTTAGTGAGCTGTATGATCTCATGGTCATAGGAACAAATACTTGACGCGCAGAAAACAGTAGCAACAAAATGACACGATCAACATGCTACGTCTATTAGTTTGGGTCTAGTCCATCACGTGATTTTCCTAATGACATGATCCAGTTATCAAGCAACAACACCTTGTTCATAATCAGAAGACAATGACTATCTTTGATCAACTGGCTAGCCAACTAGAGGCTTGCTAGGGACAGTGTTTTGTCTATGTATCCACACATGTAAATGAGTCTTCGTTCAATACAATTATAGCATGGATAATAAACGATTAGCTTGATACAGGAATTACAATAATAACTATATTTATTATTGCCTCTAGGGCATAATTCCAACAGTCTCCCACTTGCACTAGAGTCAATAATCTAGCCCTCACATCGTCATGCGAATTACATTGTAATAAATCTAACACCCATACAGTTATGGTGTTGATCATGCGTTGGCCGTGGAAGAGGTTTAGTCAGCGGGTCTGCTACATTCAGATCCGTGTGCACTTTTCATATATTTACGTCCTCTCCTTCGACGTAGTCACGGATGAGGTTGAAGCGTCGTTTGATGTGTCTAGACTTCTTGTGAAACCGTGGTTCCTTTGCTAAGGCAATGGCACCCGTGTTGTCACAGAACAAGGTTATTGGATTCAGTGCGCTTGGCACCACTCCAAGATCCGTCATGAACTGCTTCATCCAGACACCCTCCTTAGCCGCCTCAGAGGCAGCCATGTACTCCGCTTCAGATGTAGAATCTGCTACGACGCTTTGCTTGGAACTGCAGTAGCTTACCGCACCCCCATTAAGAATAAATACGTATCCGGTTTGCGACTTAGAGTCGTCCGGATCTGTGTCAAAGATTGCATCGACGTAACCTTTTACGGCGAGCTCTTCGTCACCTCCATACACGAGAAACATCTTCTTAGTCCTTTTCAGGTACTTCAGGATATTCTTGACCGCCGTCCAGTGATCCACTCCTGGATTACTCTGGAACCTACCTGCCATACTTATGGCCAGGCTAACGTCCGATCTAGTGCACAGCATTGCATACATGATAGAGCCTATGGTTGAAGCATAGGGGACGGAGCGCATATGCTCTCTATCCTCATAAGTTGTTGGGCACTGAGTCTTACTCAATCTCGTACCTTGTAAAACTTGCAAGAACCCCTTCTTGGACTGTTCCATTTTGAACCTCTTCAAAACTTTATCAAGGTATGTGCTTTGTGAAAGTCCTATCAGGCGTTTTGATCTATCCCTATAGATCTTAATGCCTAGAATGTAAGCGGCTTCTCCTAGGTCCTTCATAGAGAAAATTTTATTCAAGTAATCCTTTATGCTCTCCAAAAACTCTACGTTGTTTCCAATCAACAATATGTCATCCACATATAATATTAGAAACGCCACAGAGCTCCCACTCACTTTCTTGTAAATACAAGATTCTCCAACCACTTGTAGAAACCCAAATGCTTTGATCACCTCATCAAAGCGTTTGTTCCAACTCCGAGATGCTTGCACCAGTCCATAAATGGATCGCTGGAGCTTGCACACCTTGTTAGCATTCTTAGGATCGACAAAACCTTCGGGTTGCATCATATACAATTCTTCCTTAAGGAAACCTTAAGGAATGCCGTCTTGACATCCATCTGCCAGATTTCATAATCGAAAAATGCAGCTATTGCTAACATGATTCTGACGGACTTAAGCATCCCTACGGGTGAGAATGTCTCATTGTAGTCAACTCCTTGAACTTGTGAAAAACCCTTTGCCACAAGTCGAGCTTTATAAACGGTCACATTGCCGTCAGCGTCCGTCTTCCTCTTAAAGATCCATTTGTTCTGAATAGCCTTGCGGCCCTCAGGCAGTACCTCCAAAGTCCACACTTTGTTCTCATACATGGATCCTATCTCGGACTTCATGGCTTCTAGCCATTTGTTGGAATCTGGGCCCACCATTGCTTCTTCATAATTTGCAGGTTCATCGTTGTCCAACAACATGATTGATAAGACGGGATTACCGTACCATTCTGGAGCAGCACGTGGTCTCGTCGACCTGCGTAGTTTGACAGAAACTTGAACCGGAGTTTCATGATCATCATCATTAACTTCCTCCTCAACCGGCGTCGCAACAACAGAGGTTTCCCCTTGCCCTGCGCCACCATCTAGAGGGATGAGAGGTTCGACAACCTCGTCAAGTTCTATCTTCCTCCCACTCAATTCTCTCGAGAGAAACTCCTTCTCGAGAAAAGCTCTGTTTTTAGCAACAAACACTTTGCCCTCGGATTTGAGATAGAAGGTGTACCCAATTGTATCTTTTGGGTAACCTATGAAGACGCACTTTTCCGCTTTGGGTTCCAGCTTTTCAGGCTGAAGCTTTTTGACATAAGCATCACATCCCCAAACTTTAAGAAACGACAACTTTGGCCTTTTGCCATACCACAGTTCATATGGTGTCGTCTCAACAGATTTTGATGGTGCCCTATTTAAAGTGAATGCAATTGTTTCTAATGCATAACCCCAAAACGATAACGGCAAATCGGTAAGAGACATCATAGATCGCACCATCTCTAATAAAGTACGACTACGACGTTCGGACACACTATTACGCTGTGGTGTTCCACGCGGTGTTAACTTTCAAACAATTCCACATTGTCTTAAGTGAGCACCAAACTCGAAACTCAGATATTCACCCCCACGATCAGACTTTAGGAACTTGATCTTCTTGTTACGATGATTTTCAACTTCACTCTGAAATTGCTTGAACTTTTCAAATGTTTCAGACTTGTGCTTCATTAAGTAGACATAACCATATCTACTCAAATTGTCAATGAAGGTGAAAAAATAACGATATCCGCTGCGTGCCTCTACTCTCATCGGACCACACACATTAGAATGTATGATTTCCAACAAGTCACTTGCACGCTCCATTGTTCCGGAGAACGGAGTTTTAGTCATCTTGCCCATGAGGCATGGTTCGCACGTGTCAAGTGAATCAAAGTCAAGTGACTCCAAAAGTCCATCGGCATGGAGTTTCTTCATGCGCTTTACACCAATATGACCTAAGCGGCAGTGCCACAAAAATATGGCGCTATCATTGTTAACTCTAACTCTTTTGGTCTCAATGTTATGTATGTGTGTATCGCTATCAAGATTTAATATGAACAATCCTCTCACATTGGGTGCATGACCATAAAAGATGTTACTCATAGAAATAGAACAACCATTATTCTCTAACTTAAAAGAGTAACCGTCTCGCCATAAACAAGATCCAAATATAATGTTCATGCTCAACGCAGGCACTAAGTAACAATGATTCAAGTTCATAACTAATCCTGATGGTAACAGAAGTGAAACTGTGCCGACGGCGATTGCATCAACCTTGGAACCATTTCCTACGTGCATCGTCACTTCATCTTTCGCCAGCCTTCGTCTATTCCGCAGTTCCTGTTTCGAGTTGCAAATATGAGCAACAGAACCGGTATCGAATACCCAGGCACTACTACGAGAGCCGGTTATGTACACATCAATAACATGTATATCAAATATACCTGATTTTTCTTTGGCCGCCTTCTTATTTGCCAGATACTTGGGGCAATTGCACTTCGACTGACCCATACCCTTGCAATAGTAACACTCTATTTCAGGCTTAGGTCCAGCTTTGGGTTTCTTCGTCGGATTGGCAACAGGCTTGCCCCTCTTCTTTGAATTACCCTTCTTGCCTTTGCCGTTTCTCTTGAAACTAGTGGTCTTATTCACCATAAACACTTGATGCTCTTTACGGAGTTCAGACTCTGCGACTTTCAGCATCGCAAACAACTCGCCGGGAGACTTGTTCATCCCTTGCATGTTGTAGTTCAACCCAAAGCCTTTATAGCTTGGCGGCAGTGATTGAAGGATTCTGTCAGTGATAGCCTCTTGCGGGAGTTCAACCCCCAGCAGCTAGACGGTTTGAGTACCTAGACATTTTGAGCACATGTTCACTGACAGACGAGTTCTCCTCCATCTTGCAAGCATAGAATTTATCGGAGGTCTCATACCTCTCGATCCGGGCGTTCTTGTGAAAGATAAACTTCAACTCCTGGAACATCTCAAATGCTCCATGACGCTCAAAGCGACGTTGAAGTCCCGGTTCTAAGCCATACAAGACTGCACATTGAACTACTGAGTAGTCCTCCTTACGTGCTAACCAAGCATTCTTAACATCCTGATCAGCCTAAGCGGGTGGTTCATCTCCTAGCGCAACATTAAGGACATAATCCTTCTTCCCAGCTTGTAAGATTAGCTTAAGATTACGAGCCCAGTCTACAAAGTTTCTTCCATCATCTTTCAACTTAGCTTTCTCTAGGAACGTATTAAAATTCAGGGTGACTGTCGCGTGAGCCATGATCTACAACACAAATATATTCAAAGCGGACTTAGACTATGTTCAAGATAATTAGAGTTTAACTTAATCAAATTATTTGCTAAACTCCCACTCAAAAAGTACATCTCTCTAGTCATTTGAGTGGTTCATGATCCACTTACACTAGCTCAAGTCCGATCATCACGTGAGTTGAGTATAGTTTCAGTGGTAAGCATCCCTATGCTAATCATATCATCTATATGATTCATGATCGACCTTTCGGTCTCATGTGTTCTGAGGCCATGTCTGCACATGCTAGGCTCGTCAAGCTTAACCCGAGTGTTCCGCGTGCGCAACTGTTTTGCACCCGTTGTATGTGAACGTTGAGTCTATCACACCCGATCATCACGTGGTGTCTCGAAACGACAAACTGTAGCAACGGTGCACAGTCGGGGAGAACACAATTTCGTCTTGAAATTTTAGTGAGAGATCACCTCATAATGCTACCGTCGTTCTAAGAAAAATAAGGTGCATAAAAGGATTAGCATCACATGCAATTCATAACTGACATGATATGGCCATCATCACGTGCTTCTTGATCTCCATCACCAAAGCACCGGCACGATCTTCTTGTCACCGGCGCCACACCATGATCTCCATCAACGTGTCGCCATCGGGGTTGTCGTGCTACTCATGCTATTACTACTAAAGCTACATCCTAGCAAAATAGTAAACGCATCTGCAAGCACAAACATTAGTATAAAGACAACCCTATGGCTCCTGCCGGTTGCCGTACCATCGACGTGCAAGCCGATATTATCTATTACAACATGATCATCTCATACATTCAATATATCACATCACATTGTTGGCCATATCACATCACAAGCATACCCTGCAAAAACAAGTTAGACGTCCTCTAATTTTGTTGTTGCATGTTTTATGTGGTGACCATGGGTATCTAGTAGGATCGCATCTTACTTACGCAAACACCACAACGGAGATATATGAGTTGCTATTTAACCTCATCCAAGGACCTCCTCGGTCAAATCCGATTCAACTAAAGTTGGAGAAACCGACACTTGCCAGTCATCTTTGAGCAATGGGGTTACTCGTAGCGATGAAACCAGTCTCTCGTAAGCGTATGAGTAATGTCGGTCCAAGCCGCTTCAATCCAACAATACCGCGGAATCAATAAAAGACTAAGGAGGGCAGAAAAACACACATCACCGCCCACAAAAACTTTTGTGTTCTACTCGAGAAGACATCTACGCATGAACCTAGCTCATGATGCCACTGTTGGGGAACGCCGCATGGGAAACAAAAAATTTCCTACGCGCACGAAGACCTACCATGGTGATGTCCATCTACGAGAGGGGATGAGTGATCTACGTACCCTTGTAGACCGTACAGCAGAAGCGTAATTGAACGCGGTTCATGTAGTGGAACGTCCTCACGTCCCTCGATCCGCCCCGCGAACAATCCCGCGATCAGTCCCACGATCTAGCATGGAACGGACGGCACCTCCGCGTTCAGCACACGTACAGCTCGACGATGATCTCGGCCTTCTTGATCCAGCAAGAGAGACGGAGAGGTAGAAGAGTTCTCCGGCAGCGTCACGGCGCTCCGGAGGTTGGTGATGACCTTGTCTCAGCAGGGCTCCGCGCGAGCTCCGTAGAAACGCGATCTAGAGGAAAAACCGTGGAGGTATGTGGTCGGGCTGCCGTGGAAAAGTCGTCTCAAATCAGCCCTAAAACCTCCGTATATATAGGTGGGAGAGAGGGGACCTTGCCTTGGGGCTCAAGGAGCCCCAAGGGGGTCGGCCGAACCAAAGGGGGGAAGGACTCCCCCCCAAACCGAGTCCTACTTGGTTTGGTGGGTGGAGTCCCTCTTTCCTTTCCCACCTCCTCCTTTTTTTTTCTTTTCTCTTTGATTTTTCTTCCAATGCGCATAGGGCCCTTTTGGGCTGTCCCATCAGCCCACTAAGGGCTGGTGCGCCACCCTCAAGGCCTATGTGCTTCCCCGGGGTGGGTTGCCCCCCCCCCGGTGAACTCCCGGAACCCATTCGTCATTCCCGGTACATTCCCGGTAACTCCGAAAACCTTCACGTAATCAAATGAGGTCATCCTATATATCAATCTTTGTTTCAGACCATTCCGGAAACCCTCGTGACGTCCATGATCTCATCTGGGACTCCGAACAACCTTCGGTAACCAACCATATAACTCAAATACGCATAAAACAACGTCGAACCTTAAGTGTGCAGACCCTGCGGGTTCGAGAACTATGTAGACATGACCCGAGAGACTCCTCGGTCAATATCCAATAGCGCGACCTGGATGCCCATATTGGATCCGACATATTCTACGAAGATCTTATCGTTTCAACCTCAGTGCCAAGGATTCATATAATCCCGTATGTCATTCCCTTTGTCCTTCGGTATGTTACTTGCCCGAGATTCGATCGTCAGTATCCGCATACCTATTTCAATCTCGTTTACCGGCAAGTCTCTTTACTCGTTTCGTAATACAAGATCCCGCAACTTACACTAAGTCACATTGCTTGCAAGGCTTGTATGTGATTTTGTATTACCCAGTGGGCACCGAGATACCTCTCAGTCAGACGGAGTGACAAATCCCAGTCTTGATTCATACTAACTCAACGAACACCTTCGGAGATACCTGTAGAGCATCTTTATAGTCACCCAGTTATGTTGCGACGTTTGAGACACACAAAGTATTCCTCCGGTGTTAGTGAGTTATATGATCTCATGGTCATAGGAACAAATACTTGACACGCAGAAAACAGTAGGAACAAAATGACACGATCAACATGCTACGTCTATTAGTTTGGGTCTAGTCCATCACGTGATTCTCCTAATGACGTGATCCAGTTATCAAGCAAAAACACCTTGTTCATAATCAGAAGACACTAACTATCTTTGATCAACTGGCTAGCCAACTAGAGGCTTGCTAGGGACAGTGTTTTGTCTATGTATCCACACATGTAAATGAGTCTTCATTCAATACAATTATAGCATGGATAATAAACGATTATATTGATACAGGAATTATAATAATAACTATATTTATTATTGCCTCTAGGGCATAATTCCAACAATCCCTTGGGAAGGCATCCCCTCTTTCGTATTCAATCCATCGGTAACGTTACTTGGGGCTATATTTTTAGTCACCACATGTTATGTGTTTTTTATTGGAGCGTCTTGTATCGTAGGAGTCTTTTATTTTTGTTGTGTCACAATCATCCTTGCTACACACCTAGAGAGAGAGACATGCACTCACCATGATTTTGTCGAGCTTCACTTATATCTTTTGGTAGATAATTCAGCTCACATGTGCTTCACTTATATCTTTTGAGCTAGACACTTTTGCTATGTGTGCTTCACTTATATCTTTTAGAGCACAGCGGTGCGTGGCTTGGTAGTTGATCTATGCTCTGAAAGTAGTCTCAAAAGGGGTAGTTATCCAAAGGGATACGAAAACTTCCACCTTCATGTGCATTGAATAGTTAGAGAAGTTTGATTCATCTCAATTAGTTTTGAGTTGTGGTTATGGTAATATTGAAGTCATGCTAGTAAGGTGTTGTGGATCTAGAAATACTTGTGTTGAAGTTAGTGATTCCCGTAGCATGCACGTATGGTGAACCGCTATGTGATGAAATCTGAGCATGATTAGTATATTGATTGTCATCCTTTGTGTGGCGGTCGGGATCTTGCGATGGTTTATACCTACCAACCCTTCCCCTAGGAGTATGCGTTGAATTCTTTGTTTCGATTACTAATAAAACTTTTGCAACAAGTATATGAGTTCTTAATGACTAATTTTGAGTCCATGGTTTAGATGCACCTTCACCTTCCACCATCACTATCTTCTTAGTGTCGTGCAACTTTCGTCGGTGCACAAAACCCACCATTAGCCTCCCTCAAAACAGCCACCATACCTACCTACTATGGCTTTTTCAAAGTCATTCCGAGATATATTGCCATCCAACTACCACCATGACATGTGCCACCACGTCTACATTTCCATTACATGATCGTAAGATAGCTAGCATGATGTTTCCATTAATGTCTATGCCATGCTAGATCATTGCCTCGGTACACTACCGAAGGCATTCCAAATAGATTCATCGTTGCTCTAAGTTTTGAGTTGAAAGTGTGATGATCATCATTAATGGAGCATTGTCCCATGTGAGGAAATAAAAGAGGCCAAAGAATCCCACCATAAAAAATAGGCCAAAGAGCCCACCAAAAAAATGAGAGAAAATAGAGAAGGGACAATGCTACCACTTTTTCCACACTTGTGCATATTAAGCACCATGATCTTCATGATTGAGAGTCTCTCGTTTTGTCACCACCATATAGCTAGTGGGAAATTTTCATTATATAACTTGGCTTGTATATTCCAATGATAGGCTTCCTCAAAATTGCCTTAGGTCTTCGTGAGCAAGCAAGTTGGATGCACACCCACTAGTTTTCTTTAAAAGCTTTCATTTACTCGTAGCTCTAGTGCATTATTTGTATGGAAATCCCTACTCATTCACATTGATATCTATTGATGAGCATCTCCACAGCTCATTGATATGCCTAGTTAATGTGACTATCTTCTCCTTTTTTGTCTTGCAACCTCCACCACATTCCACACCATCGATAGTGCTATAACCATGGCTCACGCTCATGTATTGCGTGAGAGTTAAAAAGGTTTGAGAAAGTAAAGGTGTGAAACAATTACTTGGCCAATATCGGGGTTGCGCATGATTTAAATTCGTTGTGCAATGATGATAGAGTATAACCAGAGTATATGCTTTTGTAGGGATAACTTTCTTTTGGCCTTGTTATTTTGGAAGTTCATGATTACTTTGCTAGATTGCTTGAATGATTATTGTTTCCACGTCAATAGAAAACTATTGTTTTGAATCTAATGGATCTGAACATTCACGTCACATAAGAGGAATTACAAAGGACACCTATGCTAGGTAGCATGAAAGCATCAAAAATTCATTCTTTATCACTTCCCTACTCGAGGACGAGCAGGAGTTAAGCTTGGGGATGCTTGATACGTCTCAAACGTATCTATAATTTTTTATGGTTTCATGTTGCTATCTTGTCATCTTTGGATGTTTTATGTACCTTTTATATCTTTTTTGGGACTAACTTATTAATTTAGTGCCAAGTGCCAGTTCCTGTTTTTACTGTGTTTTTGACTCTTTTCAGATCTGATTTTGGAACGGAGTCCAAACAGAATAAAAACCCCGAAATGATTTTGCCCAAACGAAAGAATATTAGGGGGCCTCTAGGCCAAGCCAGGTGGGCTCCAGGGAGCCCACAAGCTCCCACTCCGCCACCAGGGGGAGGCGGCGGTGGCATGGCTTGTGGCCTCCCTGGCCGCCCCCTGACCTAGATCCTTGGCCTATATATTCCCAAAAATTCAGCAAAAAATCAGGGGAGCCTCGAAAATACTTCTCCACCGCGAGATCTCATCTGGAGACCCTTCCCGGCGCCCTGCCGGAGGGGACTTTAGAGTTGGAGGATTTATTCATCATCATCATCGCCCCTCCAATGACTCGTGAGTAATTCACTTCATACCTACAGGTCCGTAGTTAGTAGCTTGATGGCTTCTTCTCTCTCTTGGATCTTCAATACAAAGTTCTCCATGATCTTCATGGAGATCTATCCGATGTAATCTTCTTTTGCGGTGTGTTTGTCGAGATCCGATGAATTGTGGATTTGTGATCAGATTATCTATGATATATATTTCAGTCTTTGCTGATTTCTTATATGCATGATTTGATATCCTTGTAAGTCTCTCCGAGTCTTGGGTTTTGTTTGGCCAACTAGATCTATGATTCTTGCAATGGGAGAAATGCTTGGTTTTGGGTTCTACCATGTGGTGACCTTTCCCAATGATAGTAGGGGCAGCAAGGCACACATTATGTAGTTGCCATCAAGGGTAAAAAGATGCGGTTTTCATCATTGGTTTGAGATTATCCCTCTACATCATGTCATCTTGCTTAAGACGTTACTCTGTTCTTGTGGACTTAATACACTAGATGCATGCTAGATAGCGGTCGATGTGTGGAGTAACAGTAGTAGATGCAGAAAGTATCGGTCTACTTGTTTTGGACGTGATGCCTATAGATATAATCATTGCCATAGATATCGTCACGACTTTGCGCGGTTCTATCAATTGCTCGACAGTAATTTGTTCACCCACCGTCTACTTGCTTTTATGAGAGAAGCCACTAGTAAACACTACGGCCCCCGGGTCTATTCACATCCATCGTTTACACCTCCGCTTTTACTTTGCTTGTTACTTTGTTGCTTTCAGTTCTCACTTGGCGAACAATCTATAAGGGATTGACAACCCCTTCATAGCGCTGGGAGCAAGCTTTTGTGTTTGGGCAGGATCTTGAGATACTCCTCCACTGGATTGATACCTTGGTTCTCAAACTGAGAGAAATACTTACCACCGATGTGCTACATCACCCTTTCCACTTCGAGGGAACACCAACGCAAGGCTCCAAGGCCACGGGGGAAATCATTTGCATAGTTGCCTAGGAAGTCCCTTAAGGCATAGCCGCAGCAGAATGATTCCTGGTGCCGTTGCTGAGGAGAACCAAGACAAGAACAATCTCATGTCAGCACGTGTTTTTGGCGCTGTTGGAAGGTCTTTTGTTGCAGTAGCATCCTCTCGCAAGCATCCGCAACTACGAAAGAATAATTAATACAAAGTCTAACCATAGCATTAAACTAGTGGATCCAAATCAGCCCCTTACGAAGCAACGCATAAACTAGGGTTTAAGCTTCTGTCACTCTAGCAACCCATCATCTACTTACTACCTCCCAATGCCTTCCTCTAGGCCCAAATAATGGTGAAGTGTTATGTAGTCGACGTTCACATAACACCACTAGAGGAGAGCCAACATACAACACATCATATTATCGAACGAATACCAAATTCACATGACTACTTATAGCATGACTTATCCCATGTCCTCAGGAACAAAAGTAACTACTCACAAAGCATAATCATATTCATGACCAGAGAGGTAATGAATAGCATCAAAGATCTGAACATATAATCTTCCACCATGTAATCCAACTAGCATCAACTACAAAGAGTAATTAACACTACTAGCAACCTTACAAGTACCAATCGGAGTCGCAAGACGGAGATTGGTTACAAGAGATGAACTAGGGTTTTGAGATGAGATGGTGCTCATGAAGATGTTGATGATGATGAGTCCCCTCCGATGAGAGGAGTGTTGGTGATGACGATGGCGACGATTTCCGCCTCCGGGAGGGAAGTTTCCTCGGCAGGATTGTCCTACCGGAGCTCTAGATTGGTTCTGCTCAAGTTCTGCCTCGTGTCAGCGGCGAATCCTCCGAAAAGCCTCCTCTCGATTTTTTCCGGACCGAAACCCTTCTTGTAGAAAAAAAAGGGGGGCCAGTGGGGCAGCAGGGAGCTCACAAGCCCCCTAGGCGCGGCCAGGGGGGCGCACCTAGCAGGCTTGTGGCCTCTTGCTGGCGCCCCTCTGGCACTTCGTCGGCCCAGTATTTTTTATAAATCCCAAAAAAAGTCCTCGTTGATTTTCACGGATTTTGGAGTTGCGTGGAATAAGTATCTCAAACTTGCTCCTTTTTTAGGCCAGAATTCCAGCTGCCGGCATTCTCCCTCTTCATGTAAACCTTGCAAAATAATAGAGAAAAGGCATAAGTATTGTACCGTGAAGTGTAATAACAAACCAAAAACGATAAATATCAACATGAAAGCATGATGCAAAATGGACGTATCAACTCCCCCAAGCTTAGACCTCGCTTGTCCTCAAGTGAAAGCCGAGATGAATAAATATGCCCACATGTTTAGAGAGAGAGGTGTCGATAAAACAAGATACGAACATGCAGGCAGCATGACCATTGTCAGAACAACAATACCATCATATCAACTCTTATGATAAAGTGACAATTCCTTCACAAAGTAAAGAAAGGATCAAGAACCTTACCGATAATTAACAACCGATAGCCTTTAGTCATTGAAGCAATTGCAATTTATCACAACATCAGAAAGAGTCAAATAAGAGCTTGTAAAGCAAATCCACATACTCAATCATCTTTTCATTCTCTACAATTGCTACAACTCACGTGGTACTCATGAGATCAAAGTTTCAGTCACACACAGAGAAAGATAGGGGCTTATAGTTTTTCCTCCCAACAATTTACCTCAAGGGTAATGTCAACAATAATAATTCATGAATACTTACTTCCAAGTTGACATATGAATATAGATCTTTCCCAAGCATATGACGTTAGCCAAGAAAAAGGCGAAATAAGGGATTGGTGTGGATCACCATGACTCTTTCAAGGGCAAAAAGTAAAGGTACAAGATAGGTCCTTCGCGGAGGGAAGCAGAGGTTGTCATGTGCTTTTGAGGTTTGGATGCGTGTCCTCTTAGTGCGGAGGAACGTCACTTTATATTGCCTCCTGTGATAAAGAACTTTATTATGCAGTCTGTCGCTTTCATGTCTTCCTCATCACAGGTTCGTACAAAGCTTATTTTCCACACACTAATAGATCATACATATTAGGGAGCAATTTTTATTGCTTGCACCGATCACAACTTACTTGAAGGATCTTATTCAATCCGTAGGTAGGTATGGTGGACTCTCATGGCACAACTGGGTTGAAGGTTTATGGATGCACAAGTAGTATCTCTACTTGGTGCGGGAGTTTTGGCTGATATGAGGTGGAAGCAATCATCACATGCTAAGGGATCTCTAATCATATAACATTGTTCGAAATCAAGCAAACACAATTCATTACGTTGTCTTCCTTGTCCAACATCTACTTCTAAGCATGCAATAGTTTAGTGAGTGTTCACAATCATAGATGGTGTTAAAGATGATATATTTATATGTGAACCTCTCCTTCTTTATCACTTCCTATTAATTGTAACAATGACCAACGTCTACGTTTGTCTACCCTCAACAAGTTTCAATCAACATTCTTTTCATATGTGAAGCCATCACATCCCATAAGATCATTACATGATCTTTCATGCTTTTGCTCTTTTCTCATCCTTTTGATCATGGAGTGAGGCAAGGCCCTTAACTAAGACACTCTTTATTATATGGCTCACGAGCTCCAATACATCGGGGGTGACACAAAGAAAAACTCAAGCCTAAATCACCAAGACCTTTATTCTACTAGATAAAGAGAAAACTGAAAAGGAACAAACTAAAACAAAGGTAAAGGCAAAAGATGTGATGGTGATATGATACCGGGTAACTCCCCCAAGCTTGGCACAAGCCAAGGGGATTTCCCATACCCAAGCTCAGTTGTCTTCCTTTGGAGGTGATGGTGGTGGAGTTGTTGCAACATGGGTTCGATCCTCCGTTTTCCAAGGCATAGGTGCTCCATCATGGAAAGATGAACGAGTCTACGAAATCCTCAAATCTGCAGCCAACCGTATTGATTTAAATCTATACTCATACTCACAGTTTTGATTATGCAGGTCATAGATCTGGGATTGGAGGTGATCAATTCTGTCATAGAGTCTGGAGAGGTGCTTCCCGATGTCATTGGCATCGATCTTGTGCTTGTTGGTGAACTCCGTGATCATCATGTGATTGGCGTTGAGTCCACGCTCCACCATCCCTTGGCACTTGAATACATGTTGCTCCATTGCTTTGAGCCTCGCCTCCACGCTTCCGGTCTTCTTGGGCCCCTCAACATCACGGATGTGCAACATCCCCTCACGCATCTCGATAGACTGAGGGTGTTGCAGCACTCCCGCGAGGTAGGGATTGATGACCTTCTTGAAGATCTTGTCCTTCGAAACTTTTGGGGACGTCATAATGATCTAGATCTGCAGCAGAAACAGGCTCGAAACGAAAATTGCGGAAATTTGCGTGATATGAGGGTCAGACCTTATGGGAGAATGTATAATGATTTTTTCCAGACCAGAAGGAGTAATCCGAAAGAAAATGGAGTCCGGGAGGCACACGAGGTGGCACAAGCCCCCGAGGCGCAGCCGGGGGGGTGGCCCGCGCCTGGCAGGCTTGTCGCCTCCTCGTGCGCTTTCCGGACTGCTTCAAAATTTTCTATTTTTCTAAATATTCCAAAACGGAGAAAAATTCCTACTCGAAAAGTTTTGGAGTCTGTTTACTTACCAAATCACATACCTCTTAGTTTTCGGAGTCTGAAACAGGCTGATAAATATCCCTTAGGTATTCCTTCGGAGTTATGGTATTGATAATATTGCTTTCAAACATTTATGGGAGTACCTCAGATATAATGCTTGATTCTCTGCCCATTTACCACTCTCGAACAATTACCTTCCGTGTTGTTGATCTTGATAGCACCGGAACGATATACTTCCTCAACAATATAGGGACCTTCCCATTTAGAGAGAATCTTGCCTGCAAAAATTCTTAAACGAGAATTATATAGCAAGACATAATCACCTGTTGGGGAACGTCGCATGGGAAACAAAAAGTTTCCTACACGCACGAAGACCTATCATGGTGATGTCCATCTACGAGAGGGGATTTCTGATCTACGTACCCTTGTAGATCGCACAGCAGAAGCGTTAAGAAACGCGGTTGATGTAGTGGAACGTCCTCACGTCCCTCGATCCGCCCCGCGAACCGTCCCGCGATCCGTCCCACGATCCGCTCCGATCTTGTGCCGAACGGATGGCACCTCCGCATTCAGCACACGTACAGCTCGACGATGATCTCGGCCTTCTTGATCCAGCAAGAGAGACGGAGAGGTAGATGAGTTCTCCGGCAGCATGACGGCGCTCCGAAGGTTGGTGGTGATCTAATCTCAGCAGGGCTCCGCCCGAGCTCCACAGAAGCGCGATCTAGAGGTAAAACCGTGGAGGTATGTGGCCGGGCTGCCGTGGCAAAAGTTGTCTCAAATCAGCCCTAAAACCCCACTATATATAGGAGGGAGGGAGGGGAGGAGGCAGCCTCAAAACCTAAAGGTTTGGCCGAAATTGGAGGTGGAGGAGTCCTACTCCAATCCTACTTGGAGTAGGATTCCACCTTCCCACTTGGAAACTCTTTCCACCTTGTGATTTTTCCTTCTCAAACCTTATGGGCCTTAGTGGGAACTTATTCCAGCCCACTAGGGGTTGGTTTATCTCTTCCCATAACCCATGAGACCCCTTGGGGCGTGACACCCCTCCCGATGGTCCCCGGCACCCCTCCCGGCAATCCCAGTACACTACCAATGAGCCCGAAACATTTCCGGTAATGCACGAAAACCTTCCCGTAACCAAAGGAGGTCATCCTATATATCAATCTTCGTTTCCGGACCATTCCGCAAACCCTCGTGACGTCCGTGATCTCATCCGGGACTCCGAACAACATTCGGTAACCAACCATATAAATCAAATACGCATAAAACAACGTCGAACCTTAAGTGTGCAGACCCTGCGGGTTCGAGAACTATGTAGACATGACCCGAGAAACTCCTCGGTCAATATCAAATAGCGGGACCTGGATGCCCATATTGGATCCTACATATTCTATGAAGATCTTATCATTTGAACCTCAGTGCCAAGGATTCATATAATCCCGTATGTCATTCCCTTTGTCCTTCGGTATGTTACTTGCCTGAGATTCGATCGTCAGTATCCGCATACCTATTTCAATCTCTTTTACCGACAAGTCTCTTTACTTGTTCCGTAATACAAGATCCCGCAACTTACACTAAGTCACATTGCTTGCAAGGCTTGTGTGTGATGTTGTATTACCGAGTGGGCCCCGAGATACCTCTCCGTCATACGGAGTGACAAATCCTAGTCTTGATTCATACTAACTCAACGAACACCTTCGGAGATACCTGTAGAGCATCTTTATAGTCACCCAGTTACGTTGCGACGTTTGATACACACAAAGCATTCCTCCAGTGTCAGTGAGTTATATGATCTCATGGTCATAGGAACAAATACTTGACACGCAGAAAACAGTAGCAACAAAATGACACGATCAACATGCTACGTCTATTAGTTTGGGTCTAGTCCATCACATGATTCTCCTAATGATGTGATCCCGTTATCAACTAACAACACTTGCCTATGGCCAGGAAACCTTGACCATCTTGGATCAACGAGCTAGTCAACTAGAGGCTTACTAGGGACGGTGTTTTGTCTATGTATCCACACAAGTATCGTGTTTCCAATCAATACAATTATAGCATGGATAATAAACGATTATCATGAACAAAAAAATATAATAATAACTAATTATTATTGCCTCTAGGGCATATTTCCAATAGTCTCTCACTTGCACTAGAGTCAATAATCTAGTTCACATCACCATGTGATTCCAACGAATCCAACACCCATATAGTTATGGGGTCTCATCACGTCTTGCTCGTGAGAGAGGTTTTAGTCAACGGTTCTGAAACTTTCAGATCCGTGCGTTCTTTACAAATCTTTATGTCATCTTATAGATGCTGCTACTACATGCTATTCGGAAATGCTCCAAATATCTACTCTACTATATGAATCCGTTTCACTACTCATAGTTATTCGGATTAGTGTCAAAGCTTGCATCGACATAAACCTTTATGACAAACTCTTTAACCACCTCCATAATCGAGAAAAATTCCTTACTCCATCAGTTACTAAGGATAAATTTTGACCGCTGCTAGTGATTCAATCATGGATCACACTTTGTACCTCTCAACAGACTTTGAGTCAAGGCACACATCAGGTGCGGTACCCAGCATGGCATACTTCAGATTCTACGGCCAAGGCATAGAAGACGACCTTCGTCTATTCTCTTTATTCTGCCGGCGTCGGGTTTTGAGTCTTACTCAAATTCACACCTTACAACGCAACCAAGAACTCCTTCTTTGCTGATCTATTTTGAACTCCTTCAAAAACTTGTCAAGGCATGCATCTTGTTGAAACTTCTATTAAGCGCTTTCGATCTATCTCCATAGATCTTTCATGCTCAACGTTCAAGTAGCGCAATCCAGGTATTCCTTTGAAAACTCCTTTCAAACAACCTTGTATGCTTTACATAAATTCTACATTACTTCTAATCCACAATATGTCAACCACATATACTTATCAGAAATTCTATAGTGCTCCCACTCACTTCTTTGGAAATACAAGTTTCTCATAAACCTTGTACAAACCCAAAATCTTTGATCATCTCATCAAAGTGTATATTCCAACTCCGAGATGCTTGCACCAGTCCATTGACGGATCGCTGGAGCTTGCATACTTGTAGTATCTTCAGGATCGACAAAACCTCCTGGTTGTATCACATACAATGTTTGATCAAGGAAACCGTCGAGGAAACAATGTTTTGACATCGTATGTGCCATATTTCATAAATAATGCAGCAACTACTAACATAATTCTAACAAACTTTTAGCATCACTACGAGTGAGAAAGTCTCATCATAGTCAACTGTTTGATCTTGTCGGAAACATCTTTGCGACAAGTCGAGCTTTTCTTAATAGTGACTTATCACCATCATCGTCTGTCTTGCTTTTAAAGATCCATCTTTACTCAAGAGTCCTATGACCATCAAGTAGTTCTTACAAAGTCTACACTTTGTTTTCATACATGGATCCTCTCTCGGACTTCATGGCTTCCAGCCATTTGTCGGAATCCAGGCCCACCATTGTTTTCTCCATAACTCGTAGGTTCACTGTTGCTCAACAACATGACCTCCAAGACAGGGTTACCGTACCACTATGCAGTAGTACGCGACCTTGTCAACCTACGAGGTTTGTAGTAACTTGATCAGATGCTCGATGATCACCATCATCAGCTTTCACTTCAATTGGTGTAGGCGCCACAGGAACAACTTCCCGCGCCCTGCTACACACTGGTTGAAGTGATGGTTCAATAACCTCATCAAGTTCTACCACCCTCCCACTCAATTCTTTCGAGAGAAACCTTTCCTCGAGAAAGGATCCGTTTCTAGAAACAAACACTTTGCTTTCGGATCTGAGATAGGAGATGTACCCAACTGTTTTGGATATCCTATGAAGATGCATTTATCCGCTTTGGGTTCGAGCTTATCAGACTGAAACTTTTTCACATAAGTGTCAAAGCCCCAAACTTTCAAGAAACGACAGTTTAGATTTCTCAAAACCTCAGTCTATACTGTGTCATCTCAACGGAAATACGCGGTGCCCTATTTAAAGTGAATGCGGTTGTCTCTAATGCATAACCCATAAACGATAGTGGTAATTCGATAAGAGACATCATAGCATGCACCATACCAAATAGTGTGTGGCTATGACGTTCAGACACATCATCACACTATGATGTTCCAGGTGGCATGAAGTGCGAAACAATTCACATTGTCTTAACTGCGTGCCAAAACTCGTAACTCAGATATTCATTTCTATGATCATATCGTAGACAGTTTATCCTCTTGTTACGACGAACTTCACTCCGAAACAGAATTGAACTTTTCAATATTTCAGACTTGTGATTCATTAAGTAAATACTCTTGTATCCACTCAAATCGTCATTGAAGTAAGAACATAATGATATCCACTGCGTGCCTCAGTACCCATTGGACTGCATACATCAAAATGTATCACTTCCAATAAGTTACTATCTTGTTTCATCTCAATGAAAACAAGGCCTTGCTCATGTGGTATGATTTGCATGTCACTAGTGATTCAAAATCAAGTGAGTATAAAGATCCATCAGCATGGAGCCTCTTCATGCAATTTAAACCAACATGACTCAAGCGGCAGTGCCACAAGTGGTACTATCATCATTACCTCATATCTTTTGGCACCAATATCATGAACATGTGTAACACTACGATCGAAATTCAATAAACCATTGAAGGTGATTATTCAAGAAAATAGAGTAACCATTATTCTCTTTAAATGAATAATCGTATTGCAATAAACACGATCCAGTCATGTTCATGCTTAACGCAAGCACCAAATAACAATTATTTTGGTTTAACACCAATCCCGATGGTAGAGGGAGCGTGCGACGTTTGATCATATCAACCATGGAAACACTTCCAACACGTATCGTCACCTCGCCTTTAGCTAGTCTCCCTTTATGTCGTAGCTTTCATTTCGTGTTACTAATCACTTAGCAACCGAACCGGTATCCAATACCCTCGTGCTACTAGGAGTACTAGTAAAGTACACATCAACATGATGTATATAAAATATACTTCTTTCGACTTTTGCCAGCCTTCTTATCTACCAAGTATCTAGAGTTGCTCTGCCTCAGTGACCGTTCCCCTCATAACAGAAGCACTTAGTCCCGGGCTTGGGTTTAATCTGGCGTCTCTTCATTAGTGCAGCAACTGCTTTGCCGTTTCATGAAGTATCCCTTCTAGCCCTTGCCTTTGTCGAAACTTAGTGGTTTTACTAACCATCAACTATTGATGCTCCTTCCTGATTTCTACTGTCGAAGTGTCAAACATCGCGAATCGATCAAGGATCATTGTATCTATCCTTGATATGTTATAATTCATCACGAAGCTCTCACAGCTTGGTGGCAGTGACTTTGGAGAATCATCACTATCTTATCTCGAAGATCAACTCCCACTTGATTCAAGCGATTGTCGTACTCAGATAATGTGAGCACACGCTCAATGATTGAGCTTTCCCCCTTTACTTCATGGACAAAGAATCTTGTCTGTGGTCTTATACCTCTTAACAAGGGCACAAGCATGAAATCACAATTTCATCTCTTTAGAACATCTCTTATGTTCCATGACGTTTCAAAACGTCTTCGGCGCCTTGCTTCTAAGCCATTAAGTATTTTGTACTGAACTATCGTGTAGTCATTAGAAACGTGTATGTCGGATGTTCACAACATCTACAGACGACGCTCGAGGTGCAGCACACCGAGTGGTGCATTAAGTACATAAGCCTTCTGCGCAGCAATGAGGACAATCCTCGGTTTTATAGACTCGGTCTACAAAGTTTGCTACTATGAACTTTCAACTAAATTTTCTCTTCGAACATATAAAAAACAGTAGAGCTATAGCGCAATCTACATCGTAATTCGCAAAGACCATTAGACTATGTTCATGACAATTAGTTCAATTAATCATATTACTTAAGAACTCCCACTCAAAAAGGACATCTCTCTAGTCATTTGAGTGGTACATGATCCAAATCCACTATCTCAAGTCCAATCATCACGTGAGTCGAGAATAGTTTCAGTGGTAAGCATCTCTATGCTAATCATATCAACTATACGATTCATGCTCGACCTTTCGGTCTCATGTGTTCCGAGGCCATGTATGCACATGCTAGGCTCGTCAAGCTTAACCCGAGTGTTCCGCGTGTGCAACTGTTTTGGACCCGTTGCATGTGAACGTTGAGTCTATCACACCCGATCATCACATGGTGTCTCGAAATGAAGAACTGTTGCAACGGTGCACAGTCGGGGAGAACACAATTTCGTCTTGAAGTTTTAGTGAGAGATCACCTCATAATGCTACCGTCGTTCTAAGAAAGATAAGGTGCATAAAGGATTAACATCACATGCAATTCATAAGTGACATGATATGGCCATCATCATGTGCTTCTCGATCTCCATCACCAAAGCACCGGCACGATCTTCTTGTCACCAGCGTCACACCATGATCTCCATCATCATGATCTCCATCAACGTGTCGCCATCGGGGTTGTCTTGCTACTCATGCTATTACTACTAAACCTACGTCCTAGCAATATAGTAAACGCATCTGCAAGCAGAAACGTTAGTTTAAAGACAACCCTATGGCTCCTGCCGGTTGCCGTACCATCGACGTGCAAGTCGATATTAACTATTACCACATGATCATCTCATACATCCAATATATCACATCACATCTTTGGCCATATCACATCACAAGCATACCCTACAAAAACAAGTTAGACGTCCTCTAATTGTTGTTGCATGTTTTACGTGGTGACCATGGGTATCTAGTAGGATCGCATCTTACTTACGCAAACACCACAACGGAGATATATGAATTGCTATTTAACCTCATCCAAGGACCTCCTCGGTCAAATCTGATTCAACTAAAGTTGGAGAAACCGACACTCGCCGGTCATCTTTGAGCAACGGAGTTACTCGTAGCGATGAAACCAGTCTCTCGTAAGCGTACGAGTAATGTCGGTCCGAGCCGCTTCGATCCAACAATACCGTGGAATCAAGAAAAGACTAAGGAGGGCAGCAAAACGCACATCACCACCCACAAAAACTTTTGTGTTCTACTCGAGATTACATATACGCATGAACCTAGCTCATGATTCCACTGTTGGGGAACGTCGCATGGGAAAAAAAAATTCCTACGCGCACGAAGACCTATCATGGTGATATCCATCTACGAGAGGGAATTTCCGATCTACGTACCCTTGTAGATCACACAGCAGAAGCGTTAAGAAACGTGGTTGATGTAGTGGAACGTCCTCACGTCCCTCGATCCGCCCCACGAACCGTCCCACGAACCGTCCCGCGATCCGTGCCACGATCCGCTCCGATCTAGTGCCGAACGGACGGCACCTCCGCGTTCAGCACACGTACAGCTCGACGATGATCTCGGCCTTCTTGATCTAGCAAGAGATACGGAGAGGTAGATGAGTTCTCCGGCAGCGTGACGGCGCTCCGGAGGTTGGTGGTGATCTAATCTCAGCAGGGCTCCGCCCGGGCTCCGCAGAAACGCGATCTAGAGGTAAAACCGTGGAGGTATGTGGTCGGGCTGCCGTGGCAAAAGTTGTCTCAAATCAGCCCTAAAACCCCACTATATATAGGAGCGAGGGAGGGGAGGAGGCAGCCTCAAAACCTAAAGGTTTGGCCGAAATTGGAGGTGGAGGAGTCCTACTCCAATCCTACTTGGAGTAGGATTCCACCTTCCCACTTGGAAACTCTTTCCACCTTGTGTTTTTTCCTTCTCAAACCATGTGGGCCTTAGTGGGAACTTATTCCAGCCCACTAGGGGCTGGTTTATCTCTTCCCATAGCCCGTGAGACCCCTTGGGGCGTGACACCCCTCCCAATGGTCCCCGGCACCCCTCCCGGCACTCCCAGTACACTACCGATGAGCCCGAAACTTTTCCGATAATGCAAGAAAACCTTCCAGTAACCAAATGAGGTCATCCTATATATCAATCTTCATTTCCGGACCATTCCGGAAACCCTCGTGACGTCCGTGATCTCATCTGGGACTCCGAACAAAATTTGGTAACCAACCATATAACTCAAATACGCATAAAACAACGTCGAACCTTAAGTGTGCATACCCTGCGGGTTCGAGAACTATGTAGACATGACCCGAGAGACTCCTCGGTCAATATCCAATAGGGGGACCTGGATGCCCATATTGGATCCTACATATTCTACGAATATCTTATCGTTTGAACCTCGGTGCCAAGGATTCATATAATCCCGTATGACATTCCCTTTATCCTTCGGTATGTTACTTGCCTGAGATTCGATCATCAGTACCCGCATACCTATTTCAATCTCGTTTACCGACAAGTCTCTTTACTCGTTCCGTAATACAAGATTCCGCAACTTACACTAAGTCACATTGCTTGCAAGGCTTGTGTGTGATGTTGTATTACCGAGTGGGCCCCGAGATACCACTCCGTCATACGGAGTGACAAATCCCAGTCTTGATCCATACTAACTCAACGAACAACTTCGGAGATACCTGTAGAGCATCTTTATAGTCACCCAGTTACGTTGCAACGTTTGATACACACAAAGCATTCCTCCGGTGTCAGTGAGTTATATGATCTCATGGTCATAGGAACAAATACTTGACACGCAGAAAACAGTAGCAACAAAATGACACGATCAACATGCTACGTCTATTAGTTTGGGTCTAGTCCATCACATGATTCTCCTAATGATGTGATCCCGTTATCAACTAACAACACTTGCCTATGGCCAGGAAACCTAGACCATCTTTGATCAACGAGCTAGTCAACTAGAGGCTTACTAGGGACAGTGTTTTCTCTATGTATCCAGACAAGTATTGTGTTTCCAATCAATACAATTATAGCATGGATAATAAACGATTATCATGAACAAAAAAATATAATAATAACTAATTATTATTGCCTCTAGGGCATATTTCCAATATCACCTACATTGAACTCACGCTTTTGTATCCTTTTATCATGCCACCTCTTAACCTTTTCTTTGAACAACTTGGCATTCTCATATGTCTGAGTTCTCCATTCATCAAGCGAGCTTATATCAAATAACCTCTTCTCACCAACAAGTTTGAAATCAAAGTTGAGATCTTTGATTACCCAATAAGCTTTGTGCTCTAGCTCAAGAGGTAAATGACATGCTTTACCGTAAACCATTTTGTACAGGGACATGCCCATGGGATTCTTATAGGCAGTTCTATAAGCCCACACTGCATCATCGAGCTTCTTAGACCAATTCTTTCTAGACCTGTTGGTAGTCTTTTGCAGAATTAGTTTAATCTCTCTATTGCTTAGATCTACTTGACCACTGGACTGAGGGTGGTAGGGAGACGCAATTATATGGTTCCCATCGTACTTAGCAAGCGTTTTACGGAAAGCACCATGAATGAAATGTGAACCACCGTCGGTCATTAGATATCTAGGGACTCCAAATGTAGGGAAAATAACTTCTTTAAGCATCCTGGATAGAGGTGTTGTGATCAGCACTACTAGTTGGGATAGCTTCCACCCACTTAGTGACGTAATCAACAGCAACTTGGATATGAGTATACCCGTTGGATTTTGCAAAGGGACCCATATAATCAAAGCCCCAAACATCAAATGGTTCTATGAGAAGTGAATAGTTCATAGGCATTTCCTGATGTTTACCGTTATTACCTATTCTTTGACATTCGTCACAAGACAAGACAAACTTACGGGCATCCTTGAAGAGAGTGGGCCAATAGAAACCCGATTGCAATACCTTGTGTGCAGTTCTATCTCCCGCATGGTGTCCTCCGTAGGCCTCGGAGTGACACTTCTGTAGGATCTGTCCATGTTCATGTTCAGGTACACAACGTCTAATAACACCATCTACTCCTTCCTTATAAAGTTGAGGATCATCCCAAAAGTAATGTCTCAAGTCAAAGAAGAATTTCTTCTTTTGCTGGTATGTGAAACTAGGTGGTATATATTTGGCAATGATATAGTTTGCATAATCAGCATACCACGATGCACTACGTGAAGTATTGATGACATTCAGTTGCTCATCAGGAAAGTTATCATCAATAGGTTGTGGGTCATCAAGAACATTCTCCAACCTAGACAAGTTATCTGCTACAGGGTTATCAGCACCCTTCCTCTCGACAACATGCAAATCAAATTCTTGTAGCAAGAGAACCCATCTGATAAATCTAGGTTTAGCGTATTTCTTCTCCACGAGGTACTTAATAGTAGCGTGATCAGTGTGAATAGCGACTTTGGAATCAACTATGTAAGACCTGAACTTTTCACATGCAAACATGACTTCTAAAAATTCCTTTTTCGTAGTAGCATAGTTTCTTTGGGCACTGTCTAGAGTTTTACTAGCATAGTGAATAACATTCAATTTCTTATCAACTCTTTGACCTAGGACGGCACCAACAGCATAATCACTAGCATCACACATGATTTCAAAAGGTAAGTTCCAATCAGGTGGTTGAACAATGGGTGCAGTTATCAAAGCCTTCTTAAGTACTTCGAAGGCTTCCTCACAGTAATCGTCAAAAAAAAAGGAATATCCTTTTGCAAGAGATTGGTAAGAGGCCTAGAAATCTTTGAGAAGTCTTTAATGAACCTTCCATAGAAACCAGCATGACCAAGGAAACTTCTTATACCTTTGGTATTTGTAGGGTATGGCATTTTCTCGATTGCATCAACCTTAGCCTTATCGACTTCAATACCTCTTTCAGAAATTTTATGTCCTAAGACGATGCCTTCATTAACGATAAAGTGGCACTTCTCCAATTTAAGACAAGATTGGTGTCTTTACATCTCTACAAGACTCGATCAAGGTTGCTGAGGCAATCATAAAAAGAAGACCCATAAATGGAGAAGTCATCCATGAAAACCTCAACAATCTTTTCATAAAAGTCAGAGAATATAGCCATCATACATCTTTGAAAGGTAGCAGGTGCATTACATAAGCCAAAAGGCATACGTCTATAAGCAAAGGTACCGAAAGGGTAGGTGAAAGTGGTTTTCCCTTGATCAGCTTGTGCAACTGGTATTTGGGAGAAACCAGAATAACCGTCTAGAAAGCAGAAGTGTGTGTGTTTAGACAGTCTTTCTAGCATTTGGTCGATAAAAGGCAGAGGGTAATGATCTTTCCTAGTGGCTTTATTCAATTTCCTAAAGTCGGTCACCATCCTATAGGCAGTAATAATCCTCTGTGGGATCAATTCATCCTTATCATTAGGGACAACGGTAATGCCTCCCTTCTTAGGGACGCAATGCACCGGACTCACCCAATCACTATGAGCGACAGGGTAGATAATACCTCCTTCCAGGAGCTTTAGTATTTCTTTTCTTACTAGCTCTTTCATCTTAGGATTTAATCTCCATTGATGATCAGCGACTGGCTTGGAATCAGGATCGGTCTTAATCTTGTGCTGGCATAGAGTGGGACTAATGCCCTTAAGATCATCAAGAATATATCCAATAGCAGCACGGTGCTTCCTCAGAGTTTCTAGTAACTTCTTTTCTTCATGCTCTCAGAGGCTAGCACTAATAATAACAGGATATATCTCTTTTTCATCAAGATAAGCATACTTAAGAGTATCAGGCAACTGTTTAAGCTCGAACACAGGATCACCCTTTGGTGGGGGTGGATCCCCAAGCAGTTCAACACGCAGATTATTCTTAAGGATAGGATATTGTTCTAAGACAACTCTATCTATCTCATCCCTTTCATCCATATGCATATCATTTTCATGCTCATGCAAGTATTGCTCTAAAGGATCAGTAGGAGGCACGGAAATAGAAGCTAAGGCAATAGTTTCATCCTTACTAGGCAACTCTTTTTCATGAGGTTTTCTACCAAACTTGGAGAAATTGAACTCGTGTGACACACCTTCAAAGCCAACAGTGACAGTTTGCTTCTCACAGTCAATACGAGCATTGACGGTATTGAGGAAGGGTCTGCCAAATATGATGGGACAAAAGCTATCTTGGGTGGTAGCAAGAACGAGGAAATCAGCAGGATACTTCGTTTTACCACACAATACTTCAACATATAAGGATTGGGGTAGTATCTCTATTGGTAAGATGAATAGTGACATCAATGGGTTCTATCTCGACAGGTGCAATCTCATCTTTAATTTCATCATATAAGGATTAAGGTATTGCAATAACACTAGCACCCACGTCACATAAACCATGATAACAATGATCTCCTATCTTAACAGAGACAACAGGCGTGCCAGCAACATGCCTATGTTTGTCTCTAGCGTGTGCTTTAGCAATTCTAGGAGCATCTTCACAGAAGTGAATATCATGGCCTTCAACATTGTTGGACAGGAGATCTTTGGTAATAGGAATGCTAGGTTCAAATCTAATTTGCTGAGGGGGTGTAGGTGTTCTAATGTAGCCTCTATGTATCACACTTGAAGCTTTAGAATGATCCTTTATCCTAACAGGGAAAGGTGGTTTCTCAATGTAAGCACTCGGAACAATAGGATCATTATAGGCAATGACTTTCTCTTCAACTAGACTGGGTTTAACTACATTGACTTCTAAGGGAGGATGATATTTAAACCACTTCTCTTTGGGGAGATCAATATGAGCAGCAAATGATTCACACAATGAAGTTACTATCTGAGAGTCAAGTCCATACTTAGCGCTAAAATCACAAAAAGTATTTGTTTCAACAAAGGATTTAACGCAACCAAACTTGAAATTCATACCTGACTCCTTACCTTCATCAAGCTCCCAATCTTCAGAGTTGCGTTTAATTCTCTCCAATAAATACCATTTGAAGTCAATATCTTTCTTCGTAAAAGAACCGGTAAAAGAAGTGTCAAGCATGGTACGATCATCATGAGAAAGCCGAGCGTAGAAGTTCTGAATGATAATTTCTCTCGAGGGCTCATGGTTGGGGCATGAATATAACATTGATTTAAGCCTCCCCCAAGCTTGAGCGATGACTTCTCTGTCACGAGGCCAAAAATTATAAATATAATTCCGATCAAATTGTACTAGATGCATAGGATAAAACTTTTGATGAAATTTCAGCACACTATATAAATGTTTCCTTACCAATTTCCACTTACTAAAGGCGCTTCACTCCCCAGCAATGGCGCCAGAAAAGAGTCTTGATGACCCACAAGTATAGGGGATCTATCATAGTCCTTTTGATAAGTAAGAGTGTCGAACCCAACGAGGAGCAGAAGGATCTGACAAGTGGTTTTCAGCAAGGTAATACCTGCAAGCACTGAAATTATCGGTAACATGTAGTTGTGTGACAAGATGATTCGTAGCAAGCAGCAAGTAACAAAAGTAACAACGGTGCAGAAAAGTGGCCCAATCCCTTTTGTAGCAATGTACAAGCCTGTACAAAGTCTTATAGGAGGTAAAACACTCCCGGGGACACATGGGAATTTCTGTCAAGCTAGTTTTCATCATGTTCATATGATTCGCGTTCGTTACTTTGATAGTTTGATATGTGGGTGGACTGGCGCTTGGGTACTGCACTTACTTGGACAAGCATCCCACTTATGATGAACCCCTCTCGCAAGCATCCACAACTACGAAAGAAGAATTAAGACAAAGTATAACCATAGCATTAAACTAGTGGATCCAAATCAGCCCCTTACGAAGCAACGCATAAACTAGGGTTCAAGCTTCTGTCACTCTAGCAACCCATCATCTAATTACTACGTCCCAATGCCTTCCTCTAGGCCCAAATAATGGTGAAGTGTTATGTAGTCGACGTTCACATAACACCACTAGAGGAGAGCCAACATACAACACATCAAATTATAGAACGAATACCAAATTCACATGACTACTTATAGCATGACTTAGCCCATGTCCTCAGGAACAAAAGTAACTACTCACAAAGCATAATCATATTCATGACCAGAGAGGTAATGAATAGCATCAAAGATCTGAACATATAATCTTCCACCAAGTAATCCAACTAGCATCAACTACAAAGAGTAATTAACACTACAAGCAACCTTACAAGTACCAATCGAGTCGCGAGACGGAGATTGGTTACAAGAGATGAACTAGGCTTTGGATATGAGATGGTGTTGATGAAGATGTTGATGGTGATGAGTCCCCTCGATGAGAGGGGTGTTGGTGATGACGATGGCGACGATTTCCCCCTCCTGGAGGGAAGGTTCCCCGGCAGGATCGTCTTACCGGAGCTCTAGATTAGTTCTGCTAATTAACACTACTAGCAACCTTACAAGTACCAATCGGAGTCGCGAGACGGAGATTGGTTACAAGAGATGAACTAGGGTTTGGATATGAGATGGTGTTGATGAAGATGTTGATGGTGATGAGTCCCCTCCGATGAGAGGAGTGTTGGTGATGACGATGGCGACGATTTCCCCCTCCGGGAGGGAAGGTTCCCCGGCAGGATGGTCCTACCGAAGCTCTAGATTAGTTCTTCTCAAGTTCCGCCTCGTGGCGGCGGCGAATCCTCCGAAAAGCCTCCTCTTGATTTTTTCTAGACTGAAACCCTTCTTGTAGCAAAAGAGGGGGGCCCGTGGGCCAGCAGGAAGCTCACAAGCCCCCTAGGCGCGGCCAGGGGGGCCCATGCCTAGCAGGCTTGTGGCCTCCTACTGGCGCCCCTCTGGCACTTCTTCGGCCCAGTATTTTTTATAAATCCCAAAAAAAATCCTCGTTTATTTTCACGGCTTTTGGAGTTGCGCAGAATAGGTATCTCAAACTTGCTCCTTTTTCGGGCCAGAATTCCAGTTGGCGGCATTCTCCCTCTTCATGTGAACTTGCAAATAAGAGAGAAAATGCATTAGTATTGTACCGTGAAGTGTAATAACAGCCCAAAAAGCGATAAATATCAACATGAAAGCATGATGCAAAATGGACGTATCAATAACTGCAAACAAGCACACACGAGAATATGAACCACTACGTTATTGCTCCCTCGCAACAGCGCCGAAAAAAGGTCTTGATAACCCACAAGTGTAGGGGGACGTTTGTAGCCTTTTTCGATAAGTAAGAGTGTCGAACCCAACAAGGAGCTAAAAGTAGAATTAATATTCTCTCAAGTTCTATCGACCACTGATACAAGTCTACGCACACTAACGCTTACTTTACCAAGAACAAGTATGAAACTACTTTGCGGGAAAGAAACTAGAAGCACTACACCACGACACTCAAAGCAACGTCAAACAATGTGTCGGCATAGGTCACCTAAGGCAAAACATTTAGTGTCGGGAAAGACCTTGGCCGAAAGAAAGGAGTTGTGACCTATAGTCCTAGTGGGAAATTTCATTCGCGACAGATAAATCTTTGTCGACGCATACTATGACAGGCTTGATGCAGTCTACACGACAAACATTTGTACGCCCACACACAATGCTATATCGACAGATCATATGACAGTGTGCTATGCCGACAGATATTCTGACACACATTGCTATTCCGATAGTTATTGTGATGCTTAATAGTTTTGCCGACGGATAGTGTGATGCTCAATAGTTTTGCCCACATATAGTGTGATGCTAAATAGTTGTGATGCGCTGACAGATAGTGTGATTCTCAATAGTTGTGATGTGCCGACAGATAGTGTGATGCTCAATAGTTTTGCCGACACATTTGCTGTTAGTGTTCAAGTTTGAGCACAAAAGGAAATGCACCATATTTTAACATGAAATTATATTCATAATATTAAATTTATGTTGAGTATGCAACACATATCCAAACAAACAAATCCTTCCATTCAGGTATGGGGAACCCGACTTACGAGTCGAGACCACCGAATGAACGTGTATAGTGATCCCATAGAACAATGCTCACTGAACACACAGATACTGAATAACAAGAGTCTTACATCCATGAATAATGTCTGATACAAATAATGACCATTCTGGTTAAGTCTTACATAGATAGGGACATGAAGTCCAAGCACACCAACTCAACTACTAGTGGAAATCTTGGTAGTAAACGTAAACACGTGCCATAAGCCTTAACCAACAGGCATTCTGACTGGGAAGCGTCCTATTTCGCTTGTCTGTCTCTGACGACGAATTCTTCTCCATATTCTAGTTCCTCCATGTATGGTCAATAAAATAAGCAGTGGCAAGCCAATGAGTACTTTGAATGTACTCACAAACACCCATGATGCGGATTATGTCATTGAGTGCAATATGAAGTATAATGCAGCCTTTGCGGAAAGCAGATTTTTATTAATGCAAAAACATGGTCAAGTCTTTAGATGGTCATGCATCACTAGGTAAATAGTAACCATAAGAACAGGTTACAGGTATCAACATAGATATTCCGAGGGACGAACACCTCATGTTCACCCATCATGCCAAGTCATGTGAATTGACCAAGTACCATCTTTGTAATCACACACACACACTTGGTTTATGCAGAAATGACTCGAGGCAGTCTAGGCGGGATTACCCAACTGTCCTTGACTGTGGACACGGCTATTCGAATAGTTTTACACTCTGCAGAGGTCGTACGTTGTACCCACGAGATCCGGGAAACTTCTGTGTCATCCACGACTCGCGATACAAAACATACCCGAGGTAAGTACCCAATCATTGCCTTTCTCCTGACGACAATAGACAAAGAGTCCACTCGATTGGTACCCAGCCCACATGATGTACGTCATGCAAGCACCAGCTCTAGACCGTATCATCCATGCAGGGACCAACGGTGTGTCCGGAACACGTAAAAACGACATAGTCACCCTACCTGGCACTACCCCGTCACGAGAGTGACCATATCACTCCCGTCACTAGTAATGCGGGCTCTTTGCTAACACAAGCAGAGTAATCAACAAAGCCCCTTCCCATAAAAGGGTACCGTGGTCGCACATGTAAGGTTGGTATGGTTAACAAATCTTAAATCTAATCCCATTTCCGAAACCACACACACAAACATTTTCCGGTACACCACTTGCTTCTCAAGTGGTCGTCCAGCTCAACACCATCACTCTCAGGCATTAGTGGCACCCGACGGGGTTTTCAAAAAACCTTATTAATCACGTCTGTGTTACCATCACTATGCATATGCTCATCCTATGCGTAGCACTACTATCTACTTGCCAACTTTTCATCAGCGTGACCCTCATAGATGCTAAGGTCATGCTAAAATGCAAGTGCTTGAGAGGAGCCATCGGTAACACCATACCGAGGGGTTACGATTTATTCATGATCATATCCATCAGAATAAAGTAATCGTCATGGCATGCATAAAATATTTTCTCAAACATGGTCAAAGGGCTGCTTGCCTTGATCAGCTAGGTATCCGGGTTCTTCGAGGTCTTCGGGTCCAAGTCCTTCGTCAATAATGTGATCTATCGTCGTAATAGCAATAATAATAGTAATAATAATAATAAGGACTACAACCAAACACAGAGTACAAACTCACATAAAAATGTTACCCTATTCTGTACAATCCTATTATTATTTATCAAAATATTTGTTTCTGGTTTGGAATGAAAAAGTATTTTTAACAGAAGTTAAAAATACTTAAACTAAGTTTTAAAATAAACTTGTGTATAAAAGTTGTCATAAAAATTCCACACGCTATACTATTAAATACTACATGATTTTACAAGAATTACGGCGGAAAAATATTTAAATTTGGATACAGAATTTATCATGTGGATTTATTTTTAAAAACCAAAAATAGAATAAATAAAAAGGAGCTAGCTCACTAGCCTAGATCGGCCAGCAGCTGGCCGGCCCAGCTTCCAACCGGCCACCCAGCTAGCCAGCCAGCCCAGGCGCACGCGTCATTAGGTTCAAACATGACGCGCGGGCCTGTGCGGCCATCGACACAGAAGAGAGAGCCCGCTGACAGGTGGGGCCCTCCTGTCGGGGTCGTCTCCAACCTCCAGACAGAGAGGACGGGTGGCTCACCGGCAGCAGCTCCGGGGTTCTCGAGGCCAGGCGAGCACGGGAATGGGCTCGTGGCACTTCCGCCTACCAGATGAGGGTCGAGAAGAAGAAAAGGAGGTGGCCTGTGTCGCCGGTGACGACGAAGCCGCGACTAAGACCTTTCGGGAAGGTGCTGAGAACGGTGCTCGGGGCAGGGAGAAGGATGGGGGAGAGTGGACAACGTTTGGGAGGTCCTTACGGTTGCAACGGAAGTGAAAGGAGCGCCGGAGCGTGCCTGTAGCCTGAGATAGACGCAACCCCGACGCGGCGGCGCCTCGGTCGATCTCGAGTACCGGGGCTCTTTTAGCTCAAGCGGGTGCTCGGGGTGGTCGATTGGGGAGGAGAGATAAGTTCCAAAGGTGCAGTTGAGAGCGGGGGAGCCTTTAAATAGGCGGGCGATGAGTCACCGAATGATGGTGCGCTGGTGGTTTTGTTGCGGCGGCAGGAGAGGGAGATAGGGCTCGGGAGTGAACCTGTGGTATTGCGGACATGGTTTTGGACCGAGCGTCATCTTTAGGAGGAGCGGGGCAGCTGTGCTCGCGCGCCGTGGTGGCTGAGCTCCTTTGGCCGGTTCGGGCCCGTGCAGGCACGCATCGCTAGGGGCAGAGGAGAGGTGGGAAATAGGGGTCTGACGTTGCCCTAGCCTCGGTCGTCGGTGTGGTCAAAGAGGGGCAATGAGAGGGGACATGAACTAGCCGGCGCTGGCCTCCTTGGGCTCGGGTGCGCCCTGTAGCGCGTCCAGAGCGCAGCTTTGGGATGCCTCGGTATGCTGGCGCGCCCTGGTGCGTATTGGTCGTGCCTGGGGAGTCTGGGGGAGGGGTTAGATGCTCCTTCGACACTAGGGTCCGAGAGGAATCAAGCTGGCCAAGGGGAGAGTGGTAAAGTGATCATGTCAGTCTTGATTCAGGTTCTAAAATGAAGATTTTGGCTCCCTCTCATTGAACCAGTGTTGGGCCTTTCGTGTGCAGTTGTGGGGAGGCATTTGCACTCTGTGTCATGAGTTTGGAGTGAAGGGAGTAAGTGTGGAGCGTGCTAGATGTTGATTTTCAAATCTGGCCGAAGGTGTTTGGTGCATGTTTGGGGAAGTTAACCTCCTTCAAATACATGAGACTTAACAGGATTTGGTTTTGGATGTAGTTAGGAGGGTCTACCAAATTTGTTCTCCCTGCGACCCCCTCCACCATCGTGCCCCTGCTCCACCACCGCCCGTCCTCTCTGTTCCCCTGCTCCACCAGCGCCCCCTCTTCCCTGCGACCCCCTGCTCCACCACCGCCCCTCCTCTCCGTGCCCCTGGTCCACCTTGTCGCCGGCATTTCCCCCGAGCTCCACCTCGTCGCTGACGTCTCCCCTAGCCACTTGTAAGTCCTCCGGCCCTCCTTTCCTCTCTTTGCCTCTTTGCTAAGGGTAATTTAGTTAAGTTTAGTGACTTAGGTTAATTTAGTTAGGTTATTTTTATTAGGTTCTTGTTGCTATTAGGTTCTTACTTTAAGTTGTTTAGGTTAATTTAGTTAAGTTACTTAGGTTAATTTACTTAGGTTAATTTTTATTAGGTTCTTAGGTTAAGCTACTTAGGTTAATTCTTATAAGGTTGCAAATTTTTCTTCAAGTTTCATATAGGCTATTTAAAGAAAAGAAAAACATAATTGATTACCACTAGTTCCAAATATTGCGAAGAAAAAAGACTCTTGCATTTTGCTTCAAGTTCTATATGTTTCTTCCTATTATATGAAAATTTAAGTGGAAATGTCATATGTGGAGATCTCATTTGGACACGTGATATTTCGAATTGGGACATGTCATGCCAAAAATTTCCCGTGAAAGGAGAAGAAGAGGAGAGGAGCAGGTGAAAAGCAGAGGAGGAGGAGGATGAGGAGAAGAGGAGAGGAGGAGGAGGAGGAGGAGGAGGAGAATAAGAAGAGGAGAGGAGGAGGAGGAGGAGAAAAGGAGAGGAGGAGGAGGAGGAGGAGAAGAGGAGAGGAGGAGGAGAAGGAGGAGGAGGAGGAGGAGTAGGAGAAGGCCAAGGACCTTCTAGTCCTTCTCCTCCTCCTCCTTCTCCTCCTTCTCCTCCTTCTTCTTGATTTCTTCTTCTTCTCCTCCTCCTCCTCTTTCTTCTCCTCTTTCATATTATCCTTGCTTTAATTAACCCAACAATGACATAATTAGCCCATTTAGCTCCAAAATACCATAATAAGCTAAAATTGGCATAAGAACCTTGGTTAGCTCATGAATATTATATACTTAGCTTGTTTTCCTCTAAAATAGGATAATTAGCCCATTTAGCTCGAAAAAGACATAATTAGGTAATTTAGCTCCAACAAGAGGAGAAGAGGAGAAGAAATAGGCAAAATTAAAAGAAAGAAGAAGAAGAAGAAGAAGAGAAGAAGGAGAAGGAGGAGGAGGAGGAGGAGGAGAAGGCGAAGGACCTTCTAGTCCTTCTCGTCCTCCTCCTTCTCCTCCTTCTTGATTTCTTCTTCTTCTCCTCCTCCTCCTCTTTCTTCTCCTCTTTCATATTATCCTTGCTTTAATTAACCCAACAATGACATATTTATCCCATTTAGCTCCACAATACCACAATAAGCTCAAAATGGCATAAGAACTTTGGTTAGCTCATGAACATTATATACTTAGCTTGTTTTCCTCTAAAATGGGATAATTAGCCCATTTAGCTCCAAAAAGAAATAATTAGGTAATTTATCTCCAACAAGAGGAGAAGAGTAGAAGAAATAGGCAAAATGAAAAGAAAGAAGAAGAAGAAGAAGAAGAGAAGAAGGAGAAGGAGGAGAAGGAGGAGGAGGAGGAGGAGAAGGCCAAGGACCTTCTAGTCCTTCTCCTCCTCCTCTTTCTCCTCCTGCTCCTCCTTCTTCTTGATTTCTTCTTCTTCTCCTCCTCCTCCGCTTTCTTCTCCTCTTTCATATTATCCTTGCTTTAATTAACCCAACAATGACATAATTAGCCCATTTAGCTCCAATATACCATAATAAGCTCAAAATGGCATAAGAACCTTGGTTAGCTCATGAATATTATATACTTAGCTTGTTTTCCTCTAAAATGGGATAATTAGCCCATTTAGCTCCAAAAAGACATAATTAGGTAATTTAGCTCCAACAAGAGGAGAAGAAATAGGTAAAATGAAAAGAAAGAAGAAGAAGAAGAAGAAGAAGATGAAGAGAAGAAGGAGAAGGAGGAGGAGGAGGAGGAGGAGGAAAAGGCCAAGGACCTTCTAGTCCTTCTCCTCCTCCTCCTTCTCCTCCTTCTCCTCCTTCTTCTTCATTTCTTCTTCTTCTCCTCCTCCTCCTCTTTGTTCTCCTCTTTCATATTATCCTTGCTTTAATTAACCCAACAATGACATAATTAGCCCATTTAGCTCCAAAATACCATAATAAGCTCAAAATGGCATAAGAACCTTGGTTAGCTCATGAAGATTATATACTTAGCTTGTTTTTCCTCTAAAATAGGATAATTAGCCCATTTAGCTCGAAAAAGACATAATTAGGTAATTTAGCTCCAACAAGAGGAGAAGAGGAGAAGAAATAGGCAAAATTAAAAGAAAGAAGAAGAAGAAGAAGAAGAGAAGAAGGAGAAGGAGGAGGAGGAGGAGGAGGAGAAGGTCAAGGACCTTCTAGTCCTTCTCGTACTCCTCCTTCTCCTCCTTCTTGATTTCTTCTTCTTCTCCTCCTCCTCCTCTTTCTTCTCCTCTTTCATATTATCCTTGCTTTAATTAACCCAACAATGACATATTTATCCCATTTAGCTCCAAAATACCACAATAAGCTCAAAATGGCATAAGAACTTTGGTTAGCTCATGAATATTATATACTTAGCTTGTTTTCCTCTAAAATGGGATAATTAGCCCATTTAGCTCCAAAAAGACATAATTAGGTAATTTAACTCCAACAAGAGGAGTAGAGTAGAATAAATAGGCAAAATGAAAATAAAGAAGAAGAAGAAGAAGAAGAGAAGAAGGAGAAGGAGGAGAAGGAGGAGGAGGAGGAGGAGAAGGCCAAGGACCTTCTAGTCCTTCTCCTCCTCCTCTTTCTCCTCCTGCTCCTCCTTCTTCTTGATTTCTTATTCTTCTCCTCCTCCTCCTATTTCTTCTCCTCTTTCATATTATCCTTGCTTTAATTAACCCAACAATGACATAATTAGCCCATTTAGCTCCAATATACCATAATAAGCTCAAAATGGCATAAGAACCTTGGTTAGCTCATGAATATTATATACTTAGCTTGTTGTCCTCTAAAATGGGATAATTAGCCCATTTAGCTCCAAAAAGACATAATTAGGTAATTTAGCTCCAACAAGAGGAGAAGAGGAGAAGAAATAGGCAAAATGAAAAGAAAGAAAGAAGAAGAAGAAGAAGAAGAAGAGAAGAAGGAGAAGGAGGGGGAGGAGGAGGAGGAGAAGGAGAAGCCCAAGGACCTTCTAGTCCTTCTCCTCCTCCTCCTTCTCCTCCTTCTTCTTGATTTCTTCTTCTTCTCCTCTTCCTCCTCTTTCTTCTCCTCTTTCATATTATCCTTGCTTTAATTAACCCAACAATGACATAATTAGCCCATTTAGCTCCAAAATACCATAATAAGCTCAAAATGGCATAAGAACATTGGTTAGCTCATGAATATTATATACTTAGCTTGTTTTCCTCTAAAATGGGATAATTAGCCCATTTAGCTCCAAGAAGACATAATTAGCTAATTTAGCTCCAACAAGAGGAGAAGAGGAGAAGAAATAGGCAAAATGAAAAGAAAGAAGAATAAGAAGAAGAGAAGAAGGAGAAGGAGGAGGAGGAGGAGGAGGAGAAGGCCAAGGACCTTCTAGTCCTTCTCCTCCTCCTCCTTCTCCTCCTTCTTGATTTCTTCTTCTTCTCCTCCTCCTCCTCTTTCTTCTCCTCTTTCCTATTATCCTTGCTTTAATTAACCCAATAATGACATAATTATCCCATTTAGCTCCGAAATACCACAATAAGTTCAAAATGGCATAAGAACCTTGGTTAGCTCATGAATATTATATACTTAGCTTGTCTTCCACTAAAATGGGATAATTGGCCCATTTAGCTCCAAAAAGACATGATTAGGTAATTTAGCTCCAACAAGAGGAGAAGAGGAGAATAAATAGGCAAAATGAAAAGAAAGAAGAAGAAGAAGAAGAGAAGAAGAAGAAGAGAAGAAGGAGGAGGAGGAGGAGGAAGAGGAGAAGGCCAAGGACCTTCTAGTCCTTCTCCTCCTCCTCCTTCTCCTCCTTCTTCTTGAATTCTTCTTCTTCTCCTCCTCCTCCTCTTTCTTCTCCTCTTTCATATTATCCTTGCTTTAATTAACCCAACAATGACATAATTAGCCCATTTAGCTCCAAAATACCATAATAAGCTCAAAATGGCATAAGAACCTTGGTTATCTCATGAATATTATATACTTAGCTTGTTTTCCTCTAAAACGGGATAATTAGCCCATTTAGCTCCAAAAATACATAATTAGGTAATTTATCTCCAACAAGAGGAGAAGAGGAGAAGAAATAGGTAAAATGAAAAGAAAGAAGAAGAAGAAGAAGAAGAAGAAGAGAAGAAGGAGAAGGAGGAGGAGGAGGAGGAGGAAAAGGCCAAGGACCTTCTAGTCCTTCTCTTCCTCCTCCTTCTCCTCCTTCTCCTCCTTCTTCTTGATTTCTTCTTCTTCTTCTCCTCCTCTTTCTTCTCCTCTTTCATATTATCCTTGCTTTAATTAACCCAACAATGACATAATTAGCCCATTTAGCTCCAAAATACCATAATAAGCTCAAAATGGCATAAGAACTTTGGTTAGCTCATGAATATTATATACTTAGCTTGTTTTCCTCTAAAATGGGATAATTAGCCCATTTAGCTCCAAAAAGACATAATTAGGTAATTTAGCTCCAACAAGGGGAGAAGAGTAGAAGAAATGGGCAAAATGAAAAGAAAGAAGAAGAAGAAGAAGAGAAGAAGGAGAAGGAGGAGGAGGAGGAGGAGGAGGAGAAGGCCAAGGACCTTCTAGTCCTTCTCGTCCTCCTCCTTCTCCTCCTTCTTGATTTCTTCTTCTTCTCCTCCTCCTCCTCTTTCTTCTCCTCTTTCATATTATCCTTGCTTTAATTAACCCAACAATGACATATTTATCCCATTTAGCTCCACAATACCACAATAAGCTCAAAATGGCATAAGAACTTTGGTTAGCTCATGAATATTATATACTTAGCTTGTTTTCCTCTAAAATGGGATAATTAGCCCATTTAGCTCCAAAAAGAAATAATTAGGTAATTTATCTCCAACAAGAGGAGAAGAGTAGAAGAAATAGGCAAAATGAAAAGGAAGAAGAAGAAGAAGAAGAGAAGAAGGAGAAGGAGGAGGAGGAGGAGGAGGAGGAGGAGAAGGCCAAGGACCTTCTAGTCCTTCTCCTCCTCCTCTTTCTCCTCCTGCTCCTCCTTCTTCTTGATTTCTTCTTCTTCTCCTCCTCCTCCGCTTTCTTCTCCTCTTTCATATTATCCTTGCTTTAATTAACCCAACAATGACATAATTAGCCCATTTAGCTCCAATATACCATAATAAGCTCAAAATGGCATAAGAACCTTGGTTAGCTCATGAATATTATATACTTAGCTTGTTTTCCTCTAAAATGGGATAATTAGCCCATTTAGCTCCAAAAAGACATAATTAGGTAATTTAGCTCCAACAAGAGGAGAAGAAATAGGTAAAATGAAAAGAAAGAAGAAGAAGAAGAAGAAGAAGAAGAAGAAGAGAAGAAGGAGAAGGAGGAGGAGGAGGAGGAGGAAAAGGCCAAGGACCTTCTAGTCCTTCTCCTCCTCCTCCTTCTCCTCCTTCTCCTCCTTCTTCTTCATTTCTTCTTCTTCTCCTCCTCCTCCTCTTTGTTCTCCTCTTTCATATTAGCCTTGCTTTAATTAACCCAACAATGACATAATTAGCCCATTTAGCTCCAAAATACCATAATAAGCTCAAAATGGCATAAGAACCTTGGTTAGCTCATGAATATTATATACTTAGCTTGTTTTCCTCTAAAATAGGATAATTAGCCCATTTAGCTCGAAAAAGACATAATTAGGTAATTTAGCTCCAACAAGAGGAGAAGAGGAGAAGAAATAGGCAAAATTAAAAGAAAGAAGAAGAAGAAGAAGAAGAGAAGAAGGAGAAGGAGGAGGAGGAGGAGGAGGAGAAGGCCAAGGACCTTCTAGTCCTTCTCGTCCTCCTCCTTCTCCTCCTTCTTGATTTCTTCTTCTTCTCCTCCTCCTCCTCTTTCTTCTCCTCTTTCATATTATCCTTGCTTTAATTAACCCAACAATGACATATTTATCCCATTTAGCTCCACAATACCACAATAAGCTCAAAATGGCATAAGAACTTTGGTTAGCTCATGAATATTATATACTTAGCTTGTTTTCCTCTAAAATGGGATAATTAGCCCATTTAGCTCCAAAAAGAAATAATTAGGTAATTTATATCCAACAAGAGGAGAAGAGTAGAAGAAATAGGCAAAATGAAAAGAAAGAAGAAGAAGAAGAAGAGAAGAAGGAGAAGGAGGAGAAGGAGGAGGAGGAGGAGGAGAAGGCCAAGGACCTTCTAGTCCTTCTCCTCCTCCTCTTTCTCCTCCTGCTCCTCCTTCTTCTTGATTTCTTCTTCTTCTCCTCCTCCTCCGCTTTCTTCTCCTATTTCATATTATCCTTGCTTTAATTAACCCAACAATGACATAATTAGCCCATTTAGCTCCAATATACCATAATAAGCTCAAAATGGCATAAGAACCTTGGTTAGCTCATGAATATTATATACTTAGCTTGTTTTCCTCTAAAATGGGATAATTAGCCCATTTAGCTCCAAAAAGACATAATTAGGTAATTTAGCTCCAACAAGAGGAGAAGAAATAGGTAAAATTAAAAGAAAGAAGAAGAAGAAGAAGAAGAAGAAGAAGAGAAGAAGGAGAAGGAGGAGGAGGAGGAGGAGGAAAAGGCCAAGGACCTTCTAGTCCTTCTCCTCCTCCTACTTCTCCTCCTTCTCCTCCTTCTTCTTCATTTCTTCTTCTTCTCCTCCTCCTCCTCTTTGTTCTCCTCTTTCATATTATCCTTGCTTTAATTAACCCAACAATGACATAATTAGCCCATTTAGCTCCAAAATACCATAATAAGCTCAAAATTGCATAAGAACCTTGGTTAGCTCATGAATATTATATACTTAGCTTGTTTTCCTCTAAAATAGGATAATTAGCCCATTTAGCTCGAAAAAGACATAATTAGGTAATTTAGCTCCAACAAGAGGAGAAGAGGAGAAGAAATAGACAAAATTAAAAGAAAGAAGAAGAAGAAGAAGAAGAGAAGAAGGAGAAGGAGGAGGAGGAGGAGGAGGAGAAGGCCAAGGACCTTCTAGTCCTTCTCGTACTCCTCCTTCTCCTCCTTCTCCTCCTTCTTCTTGATTTCTTCTTCTTCTCCTCCTCCTCCGCTTTCTTCTCCTCTTTCATATTATCCTTGCTTTAATTAACCCAACAATGACATAATTAGCCCATTTAGCTCCAAAATACCATAATAAGCTCAAAATGGCATAAGAACATTGGTTAGCTCATGAATATTATATACTTAGCTTGTTTTCCTCTAAAATGGGATAATTAGCCCATTTAGCTCCAAAAAGACATAATTAGGTAATTTAGCTCCAACAAGAGGAGAAGAGTAGAAGAAATGGGCAAAATGAAAAGAAAGAAGAAGAAGAAGAAGAGAAGAAGGAGAAGGAGGAGGAGGAGGAGGAGGAGGAGGAGAAGGCCAAGGACCTTCTAGTCCTTCTCCTCCTCCTCTTTCTCCTCTTGCTCCGCCTTCTTCTTCATTTGTTCTTCTTCTCCTCCTCCTCCTCTTTCTTCTCCTCTTTCATATTATCCTTGCTTTAATTAACCCAACAATGACATAATTAGCCCATTTAGCTCCACTATACCATAATAAGCTCAAAATGGCATAAGAACCTTGGTTAGCTCATGAATATTATATACTTAGCTTGTTGTCCTCTAAAATGGGATAATTAGCCCATTTAGCTCCAAAAAGACATAATTAGGTAATTTAGCTCCAACAAGAGGAGAAGAGGAGGAGAAATAGGCAAAATGAAAAGAAAGAAAGAAGAAGAAGAAGAAGAAGAAGAGAAGAAGGAGAAGGAGGGGGAGGAGGAGGAGGAGAAGGAGAAGGCCAAGGACCTTCTAGTCCTTCTCCTCCTCCTCCTTCTCCTCCTTCTTCTTGATTTCTTCTTCTTCTCCTCTTCCTCCTCTTTCTTCTCCTCTTTCATATTATCCTTGCTTTAATTAACCCAACAATGACATAATTAGCCCATTTAGCTCCAAAATACCGTAATAAGCTCAAAATGGCATAAGAACATTGGTTAGCTCATGAATATTATATACTTAGCTTGTTTTCCTCTAAAATGGGATAATTAGCCCATTTAGCTCCAAAAAGACATAATTAGCTAATTTAGCTCCAACAAGAGGAGAAGAGGAGAAGAAATAGGCAAAATGAAAAGAAAGAAGAATAAGAAGAAGAGAAGAAGGAGAAGGAGGAGGAGGAGGAGAAGGAGAAGGCCAAGGACCTTCTAGTCCTTCTCCTCCTCCTCCTTCTCCTCCTTCTTGATTTCTTCTTCTTCTCCTCCTCCTCCTCTTTGTTCTCCTCTTTCCTATTATCCTTGCTTTAATTAACCCAACAATGACATAATTATCCCATTTAGCTCCAAAATACCACAATAAGTTCAAAATGGCATAAGAACCTTGGTCAGCTCATGAATATTATATACTTAGCTTGTCTTCCACTAAAATGGGATAATTGGCCCATTTAGCTCCAAAAACACATGATTAGGTAATTTAGCTCCAACAAGAGGAGAAGAGGAGAATAAATAGGCAAAATGAAAAGAAAGAAGAAGAAGAAGAAGAGAAGAAGAAGAAGAGAAGAAGGAGGAGGAGGAGGAGGAAGAGGAGAAGGCCAAGGACCTTCTAGTCCTTCTCCTCCTCCTCCTTCTCCTCCTTCTCCTCCTTCTTCTTGATTTCTTCTTCTTCTCCTTCTCCTCCTCTTTCTTCTCCTCTTTCATATTATCCTTGCTTTAATTAACCCAACAATGACATAATTAGCCCATTTAGCTCCAAAATACCATAATAAGCTCAAAATGGCATAAGAACCTTGGTTATCTCATGAATATTATATACTTAGCTTGTTTTCCTCTAAAACGGGATAATTAGCCCATTTAGCTCCAAAAAGACATAATTAGGTAATTTAGCTCCAACAAGAGGAGAAGAGGAGAAGAGATAGGTAAAATGAAAAGAAAGAAGAAGAAGAAGAAGAAGAAGAAGAAGAAGAAGAGAAGAAGGAGAAGGAGGAGGAGGAGGAGGAGGAAAAGGCCAAGGACCTTCTAGTCCTTCTCCTCCTCCTCCTTCTCCTCCTTCTTCTTGATTTCTTCTTCTTCTCCTCTTCCTCCTCTTTCTTCTCCTCTTTCATATTATCCTTGCTTTAATTAACCCAACAATGACATAATTAGCCCATTTAGCTCCAAAATACCGTAATAAGCTCAAAATGGCATAAGAACATTGGTTAGCTCATGAATATTATATACTTAGCTTGTTTTCCTCTAAAATGGGATAATTAGCCCATTTAGCTCCAAAAAGACATAATTAGGTAATTTAGCTCCAACAAGAGGAGAAGAGGAGAAGAAATAGGCAAAATGAAAAGAAAGAATTATAAGAAGAAGAGAAGAAGGAGAAGGAGGAGGAGGAGGAGAAGGAGAAGGCCAAGGACCTTCTAGTCCTTCTCCTCCTCCTCCTTCTCATCCTTCTTGATTTCTTCTTCTTCTCCTCTTCCTCCTCTTTGTTCTCCTCTTTCCTATTATCCTTGCTTTAATTAACCCAACAATGACATAATTAGCCCATTTAGCTCCAAAATACCATAATAAGCTCAAAATGGCATAAGAACCTTGGTTATCTCATGAATATTATATACTTAGCTTGTCTTCCACTAAAATGGGATAATTGGCCCATTTAGCTCCACAAAGACATAATTAGGTAATTTAGCTCCAACAAGACGAGAAGAGGAGAATAAATAGGCAAAATGAAAAGAAAGAAGAAGAAGAAGAAGAGAAGAAGGAGGAGGAGGAGGAGGAGGAGGAGGAGGAGGAGGAGAAGGCCAAGGACCTTCTAGTCCTTCTCCTCCTCCTCTTTCTCCTCCTGCTCCTCCTTCTTCTTCATTTCTTCTTCTTCTCCTCCTCCTCCTCTTTCTTCTCCTCTTTCATATTATCCTTGCTTTAATTAACCCAACAATGACATAATTAGCCCATTTTGCTCCAATATACCATAATAAGCTCAAAATGGCATAAGAACCTTGGTTAGCTCATGAATATTATATACATAGCTTGTTTTCCTCTAAAATGGGATAATTAGCCCATTTAGCTCCAAAAAGACATAATTAGGTAATTTAGCTCCAACAAGAGGAGAAGAGGAGAAGAAATAGGCAAAATGAAAAGAAAGAAAGAAGAAGAAGAAGAACAAGAAGAAGAGAAGAAGGAGAAGGAGGAGGAGGAGGAGGAGGAGAAGGAGAAGGCCAAGGACCTTCTAGTCCTTCTCCTCCTCCTCCTTCTCCTCCTTCTTCTTGATTTCTTCTTCTTCTCCTCTTCCTCCTCTTTCTTCTCCTCTTTCATATTATCCTTGCTTTAATTAACCCAACAATGACATAATTAGCCCATTTAGGTCCAAAATACCATAATAAGCTCAAAATGGCATAAGAACATTGGTTAGCTCATGAATATTAGATACTTAGCTTGTTTTCCTCTAAAATGGGATAATTAACCCATTTAGCTCCAAAAAGACATAATTAGGTAATTTAGCTCCAACAAGAGGAGAAGAGGAGAAGAAATAGGCAAAATGAAAAGAAAGAAGAAGAAGAAGGAGAGAAGAAGGAGAAGGAGGAGGAGGAGGAGAAGGCCAAGGACCTTCTAGTCCTTCTCCTCCTCCTCCTTCTCCTCCTTCTTGATTTCTTCTTCTTCTCATCCTCCTCCTCTTTCTTCTCCTCTTTCCTATTATCCTTGCTTTAATTAACCCAACAATGACATAATTAACCCATTTAGCTCCAAAATCCCACAATAAGTTCAAAATGGCATAAGAACCTTGGTTAGCTCATGAATATTATATACTTAGCTTGTCTTCCACTAAAATGGGATAATTGGCCCATTTAGCTCCAAAAAGACATAATTAGGTAATTTAGCTCCAACAAGAGGAGAAGAGGAGAATAAATAGGCAAAATGAAAAGAAAGAAGAAGAAGAAGAAGGAGAAGGAGGACAAGGAGGAGGAGGAGGAGGAGGAAGAGGAGAAGTCCAAGGACCTTCTAGTCCTTCTCCTCCTCCTCCTTCTCCTCCTTCTCCTCCTTCTTCTTGATTTCTTCTTCTTCTCTTCCTCCTCCGCTTTCTTCTCCTCTTTCATATTATCCTTGCTTTAATTAACCCAACAATGACATAATTAGCCCATTTAGCTCCAAAATACCATAATAAGCTGAAAATGGCATAAGAACCTTGGTTATCTCATGAATATTATATACTTAGCTTGTGTTCCTCTAAAACGGGATAATTAGCCCATTTAGCTCCAAAAAGACATAATTAGGTAATTTAGCTCCAACAAGAGGAGAAGAGGAGAAGAAATAGGTAAAATGAAAAGAAAGAAGAAGAAGAAGAAGAAGAAGAAGAGCAGAAGGAGAAGGAAGAGGAGGAGGAGGAGGAAAAGGCCAAGGACCTTCTAGTCCTTCTCCTCCTCCTCCTTCTCCTCCTTCTCCTCCTTCTTCTTGATTTCTTCTTCTTCTCCTCCTCCTCCTCTTTATTCTCCTCTTTCATATTATCCTTGCTTTAATTAACCCAACAATGACATAATTAGCCCATTTAGCTACAAAATACCATAATAAGCTCAAAATGGCATAAGAACTTTGGTTAGCTCATGAATATTATATACTTAGCTTGTTTTCCACTAAAATGGGATAATTAGCCCATTTAGCTCCAAAAAGACATAATTAGGTAATTTAGCTCCAACAAGAGGATAAGAGTAGAAGAAATAGGCAAAATGAAAAGAAATAAGAAGAAGAAGAAGAGAAGAAGGAGAAGGAGGAGGAGGAGGAGAAGGCCAAGGACCTTCTAGTCCTTCTCCTCCTCCTCTTTCTCCTCCTGCTCCTCCTTCTTCTTCATTTCTTCTTCTTCTCCTCCTCCTCCTCTTTCTTCTCCTCTTTCATATTATCCTTGCTTTAATTAACCCAAAAATGACATAATTAGCCCATTTAGCTCCAATATACCATAATAAGCTCAAAATGGCATAAGAACCTTGGTTAGCTCATGAATATTATATACATAGCTTGTTTTCCTCTAAAATGGGATAATTAGCCCATTTAGCTCCAAAAAGACATAATTAGGTAATTTAGCTCCAACAAGAGGAGAAGAGGAGAAGAAATAGGCAAAATGAAAAGAAAGTAAGAAGAAGAAGCAGAAGAAGAAGAAGAGAAGAAGGAGAAGGAGGAGGAGGAGGAGGAGGAGAAGGAGAAGGCCAAGGACCTTCTAGTCCTTCTCCTCCTCCTTCTCCTCCTTCTTCTTGATTTCTTCTTCTTCTCCTCTTCCTCCTCTTTCTTCTCCTCTTTCATATTATCCTTGCTTTAATTAACCCAACAATGACATAATTAGCCCATTTAGCTCCAAAATACCATAATAAGCTCAAAATGGCATAAGAACATTGGTTAGCTCATGAATATTATATACTTAGCTTGTTTTCCTCTAAAATGGGATAATTAGCCCAATTAGCTCCAAAAAGACATAATTAGGTAATTTGGCTCCAACAAGAGGAGAAGAGGAGAAGAAATAGGCAAAATGAAAAGAAAGAAGAAGAAGAATAAGAGAAGAAGGAGAAGGAGGAGGAGGAGGAGGAGGAGAAGGCCAAGGACCTTCTAGTCCTTCTCCTCCTCCTCCTTCTCCTCCTTCTTGATTTCTTCTTCTTCTCCTCCTCCTCCTCTTTCTTCTCCTCTTTCCTATTATCCTTGCTTTAATTAACCCAACAATGACATAATTAGCCCATTTAGCTCCAAAATCCCACAATAAGTTCAAAATGGCATAAGAACCTTGGTTAGCTCATGAATATTATATACTTAGCTTGTCTTCGACTAAAATGGGATAATTGGCCCATTTAGCTCCAAAAAGACATAATTAGGTAATTTGGCTCCAACAAGAGGAGAAGAGGAGAATAAATAGGCAAAATGAAAAGAAAGAAGAATAAGAAGAAGAGAAGAAGGAGAAGGAGGAGAAGGAGGAGGAGGAGGAGGAGGAAGAGGAGAAGGCCAAGGACCTTCTAGTCCATCTCCTCCTCCTCCTTCTCCTCCTTCTCCTACTTCTTCTTGATTTCTTCTTCTTCTCCTCCTCCTCCGCTTTCTTCTCCTCTTTCATATTATCCTTGCTTTAATTAACCCAACAATGACATAATTAACCCATTTAGCTCCAGAATACCATAATAAGTTCAAAATGGCATAAGAACCTTGGTTAGCTCATGAATATTATATACTTAGCTTGTCTTCCTGTAAAATGGGATAATTGGCCCATTTAGCTCCACAAAGACATAATTAGGTAATTTAGCTCCAACAAGACGAGAAGAGGAGAATAAATAGGCAAAATGAAAAGAAAGAAGAAGAAGAAGAAGAGAAGAAGGAGAAGGAGGAGAAGGAGGAGGAGGAGGAGGAGAAGGCCAAGGACCTTCTAGTCCTTCTCCTCCTCCTCTTTCTCCTCCTGCTCCTCCTTCTTCTTCATTTCTTCTTCTTCTCCTCCTGCTCCTCTTTCTTCTCCTCTTTCATATTATCCTTGCTTTAATTAACCCAACAATGACATAATTAGCCCATTTTGCTCCAATATACCATAATAAGCTCAAAATGGCATAAGAACCTTGGTTAGCTCATGAATATTATATACTTAGCTTGTTTTCCTCTAAAATGGGATAATTAGCCCATTTAGCTCCAAAAAGACATAATTAGGTAATTTAGCTCCAACAAGAGGAGAAGAGGAGAAGAAATAGGCAAAATGAAAAGAAAGAAGAAGAAGAAGAAGAAGAAGAAGAAGAGAAGAAGGAGAAGGAGGAGGAGGAGGAGGAGGAGAAGGAGAAGGCCAAGGACCTTCTAGTCCTTCTCCTCCTCCTCCTTCTCCTCCTTCTTCTTGATTTCTTCTTCTTCTCCTCTTCCTCCTCTTTCTTCTCCTCTTTCATATTATCCTTGCTTTAATTAACCCAACAATGACATAATTAGCCCATTTAGCTCCAAAATACCATAATAAGCTCAAAATGGCATAAGAACATTGGTTAGCTCATGAATATTATATACTTAGCTTGTTTTCCTCTAAAATGGGATAATTAGCCCATTTAGCTCCAAAAAGACATAATTAGGTAATTTAGCTCCAACAAGAGGAGAAGAGGAGAAGAAATAGGCAAAATGAAAAGAAAGAAGAAGAAGAAGAAGAGAAGAAGGAGAAGGAGGAGGAGGAGGAGAAGGCCAAGGACCTTCTAGTGCTTCTCCTCCTCCTCCTTCTCCTCCTTCTTGATTTCTTCTTCTTCTCATCCTCCTCCTCTTTCTTCTCCTCTTTCCTATTATCCTTGCTTTAATTAACCCAACAATGACATAATTAACCCATTTAGCTCCAAAATACCACAATAAGTTCAAAATGGCATAAGAACCTTGGTTAGCTCATGAATATTATATACTTAGCTTGTCTTCCACTAAAATGGGATAATTGGCCCATTCAGCTCCAAAAAGACATAATTAGGTAATTTAGCTCCAACAAGAGGAGAAGAGGAGAATAAATAGGCAAAATGAAAAGAAAGAAGAAGAAGAAGAAGAGAAGAAGGAGAAGGAGGACAAGGAGGAGGAGGAGGAAGAGGAGAAGGCCAAGGACCTTCTAGTCCTTCTCCTCCTCCTCCTTCTCCTCCTTCTCCTCCTTCTTCTTGATTTCTTCTTCTTCTCCTCCTCCTCCGCTTTCTTCTCCTCTTTCATATTATCCTTTCTTTAATTAACCCAACAATGACATAATTAGCCCATTTAGCTCCAAAATACCATAATAAGCTCAAAATGGCATAAGAACCTTGGTTATCTCATGAATATTATATACTTAGCTTGTTTTCCTCTAAAACGGGATAATTAGCCCATTTAGCTCCAAAAAGACATAATTAGGTAATTTAGCTCCAACAAGAGGAGAAGAGGAGATGAAATAGGCAAAATGAAAAGAAAGAAGAAGAAGAAAAAGAAGAAGAAGAAGAGAAGGAGGAGAAGGAGGAGGAGGAGAAGGAGAAGGAGAAGGCCAAGGACCTTCTAGTCCTTCTCCTCCTCCTCCTTCTCCTCCTTCTCATCCTTCTTCTTGATTTCTTCTTCTCCTCCTCCTCCTCTTTCTTCTCCTCTTTCATATTATCCTTGCTTTAATTTCCCCAGCAATGTCATAATTAGCCCATTTAGCTCCAAAATACCATAATAAGCTCAAAATGGCATAAGAACCTTGGTTAGCTCATGAATATTATATACTTAGCTTGTCTTCCACTAAAATGGGATAATTGGCCCATTTAGCTCCAAAAAGACATAATTAGGTAATTTAGCTCCAACAAGACAAGAAGAGGAGAATAAATAGGCAAAATGAAAAGAAAGAAGAAGAAGAAGAAGAGAAGAAGGAGAAGGAGGAGAAGGAGGAGGAGGAGGAGGAGGAGGAGGAGAAGGCCAAGGACCTTCTAGTCCTTCTCCTCCTCCTCTTTCTCCTCCTGCTCCTCCTTCTTCTTCATTTCTTCTTCTTCTCCTCCTCCTCCTCTTTCTTCTCCTCTTTCATATTATCCTTGCTTTAATTAACCCAACAATGACATAATTAGCCCATTTAGCTCCAATATACCATAATAAGCTCAAAATGGCATAAGAACATTGGTTAGCTCATGAATATTATATACTTAGCTTGTTTTCCTCTAAAATGGGATAATTAGCCCATTTAGCTCCAAAAAGACATAATTACGTAATTTAGCTCCAACAAGAGGAGAAGAGGAGAAGAAATAGGCAAAATGAAAAGAAAGAGAGAAGAAGAAGAAGAAGAAGAAGAAGAAAAGAAGGAGAAGGAGGAGGAGGAGGAGGAGGAGAAGGAGAAGGCCAAGGACCTTCTAGTCCTTCTCCTCCTCCTCCTTCTCCTCCTTCTTCTTGATTTCTTCTTCTTCTCCTCTTCCTCCTCTTTCTTCTCCTCTTTCATATTATCCTTGCTTTAATTAACCCAACAATGACATAATTAGCCCATTTAGCTCAGAAATACCATAATAAGCTCAAAATGGCATAAGAACATTGGTTAGCTCATGAATATTATATACTTAGCTTGTTTTCCTCTAAAATGGGATAATTAGCCCATTCAGCTCCAAAATGACATAATTAGGTAATTTAGCTCCAACAAGAGGAGAAGCGGAGAAGAAATAGGCAAAATGAAAAGAAAGAAGAAGAAGAAGAAGAGAAGAAGGAGAAGGAGGAGGAGGAGGAGGAGGAGAAGGCCAAGGACCTTCTAGTCCTTCTCCTCCTCCTCCTTCTCCTCCTTCTTGATTTCTTCTTCTTCTCCTCCCCCTCCTCTTTCTTCACCTCTTTCCTATTATCCTTGCTTTAATTAACCCAACAATGACATAATTAGCCCATTTAGCTCCAAAATACCATAATAAGATCAAAATGGCATAAGAACATTGGTTAGCTCATGAATATTATATACTTAGCTTGTTTTCCTCTAAAATGGGATAATTAGCCCATTTAGCTCCAAAAAGACATAATTAGGTAATTTAGCTCCAACAAGAGGAGAAGAGGAGAAGAAATAGGCAAAATGAAAAGAAAGAAGAAGAAGAAGAAGAGAAGAAGGAGAAGGAGGAGGAGGAGGAGAAGGCCAAGGACCTTCTAGTCCTTCTCCTCCTCCTCCTTCTCCTCCTTCTTGATTTCTTCTTCTTCTCATCCTCCTCCTCTTTCTTCTCCTCTTTCCTATTATCCTTGCTTTAATTAACCCAACAATGACATAATTAACCCATTTAGCTCCAAAATACCACAATAAGTTCAAAATGGCATAAGAACCTTGGTTAGCTCATGAATATTATATACTTAGCTTGTCTTCCACTAAAATGGGATAATTGGCCCATTTAGCTCCAAAAAGACATAATTAGGTAATTTAGCTCCAACAAGAGGAGAAGAGGAGAATAAATAGGCAAAATGAAAAGAAAGAAGAAGAAGAAGAAGAGAAGAAGGAGAAGGAGGACAAGGAGGAGGAGGAGGAGGAGGAAGAGGAGAAGGCCAAGGACCTTCTAGTCCTTCTCCTCCTCCTCCTTCTCCTCCTTCTTCTTGATTTCTTCTTCTTCTCCTCCTCCTCCGCTTTCTTCTCCTCTTTCATATTATCCTTGCTTTAATTAACCCAACAATGACATAATTAGCCCATTTAGCTCCAAAATACCATAATAAGCTCAAAATGGCATAAGAACCTTGGTTATCTCATGAATATTATATACTTAGCTTGTTTTCCTCTAAAACGGGATAATTAGCCCATTTAGCTCCAAAAAGACATAATTAGGTAATTTAGCTCCAACAAGACAAGAAGAGGAGAATAAATAGGCAAAATGAAAAGAAAGAAGAAGAAGAAGAAGAGAAGAAGGAGAAGGAGGAGAAGGAGGAGGAGGAGGAGAAGGAGGAGGAGAAGGCCAAGGACCTTCTAGTCCTTCTCCTCCTCCTCTTTCTCCTCCTGCTCCTCCTTCTTCTTCATTTCTTCTTCTTCTCCTCCTCCTCGTCTTTCTTCTCCTCTTTCATATTATCCTTGCTTTAATTAACCCAACAATGACATAATTAGCCCATTTAGCTCCAATATACCATAATAAGCTCAAAATGGCATAAGAACCTTGGTTAGCTCATGAATATTATATACTTAGCTTGTTTTCCTCTAAAATGAGATAATTAGCCCATTTAGCTCCAAAAAGACATAATTACGTAATTTAGCTCCAACAAGAGGAGAAGAGGAGAAGAAATAGGCAAAATGAAAAGAAAGAGAGAAGAAGAAGAAGAAGAAGAAGAAGAAGAAAAGAAGGAGAAGGAGGAGGAGGAGGAGGAGGAGAAGGAGAAGGCCAAGGACCTTCTAGTCCTTCTCCTCCTCCCCCTTCTCCTCCTTCTTCTTGATTTCTTCTTCTTCTCCTCTTCCTCCTCTTTCTTCTCCTCTTTCATATTATCCTTGCTTTAATTAACCCAACAATGACATAATTAGCCCATTTAGCTCCAAAATACCATAATAAGCTCAAAATGGCATAAGAACATTGGTTAGCTCATGAATATTATATACTTAGCTTGTTTTCCTCTAAAATGGGATAATTAGCCCATTTAGCTCCAAAATGACATAATTAGGTAATTTAGCTCCAACAAGAGGAGAAGAGGAGAAGAAATAGGCAAAATGAAAAGAAAGAAGAAGAAGAAGAAGAGAAGAAGGAGAAGGAGGAGGAGGAGGAGGAGGAGAAGGCCAAGGACCTTCTAGTCCTTCTCCTCCTCCTCCTTCTCCTCCTTCTTGATTTCTTCTTCTTCTCCTCCTCCTCCTCTTTCTTCTCCTCTTTCCTATTATCCTTGCTTTAATTAACCCAACAATGACATAATTAGCCCATTTAGCTCCAAAATACCATAATAAGATCAAAATGGCATAAGAACATTGGTTAGCTCATGAATATTATATACTTAGCTTGTTTTCCTCTAAAATGGGATAATTAGCCCATTTAGCTCCAGAAAGACATAATTAGGTAATTTAGCTCCAACAAGAGGAGAAGAGGAGAAGAAATAGGCAAAATGAAAAGAAAGAAGAAGAAGAAGAAGAGAAGAAGGAGAAGGAGGAGGAGGAGGAGAAGGCCAAGGACCTTCTAGTCCTTCTCCTCCTCCTCCTTCTCCTCCTTCTTGATTTCTTCTTCTTCTCATCCTCCTCCTCTTTCTTCTCCTCTTTCCTATTATCCTTGCTTTAATTAACCCAACAATGACATAATTAACCCATTTAGCTCCAAAATACCACAATAAGTTCAAAATGGCATAAGAACCTTGGTTAGCTCATGAATATTATATACTTAGCTTGTCTTCCACTAAAATGGGATAATTGGCCCATTTAGCTCCAAAAAGACATAATTAGGTAATTTAGCTCCAACAAGAGGAGAAGAGGAGAATAAATAGGCAAAATGAAAAGAAAGAAGAAGAAGAAGAAGAGAAGAAGGAGAAGGAGGACAAGGAGGAGGAGGAGGAGGAGGAAGAGGAGAAGGCCAAGGACCTTCTAGTCCTTCTCCTCCTCCTCCTTCTCCTCCTTCTTCTTGATTTCTTCTTCTTCTCCTCCTCCTCCGCTTTCTTCTCCTCTTTCATATTATCCTTGCTTTAATTAACCCAACAATGACATAATTAGCCCATTTAGCTCCAAAATACCATAATAAGCTCAAAATGGCATAAGAACCTTGGTTATCTCATGAATATTATATACTTAGCTTGTTTTCCTCTAAAACGGGATAATTAGCCCATTTAGCTCCAAAAAGACATAATTAGGTAATTTAGCTCCAACAAGAGGAGAAGAGGAGATGAAATAGGCAAAATGAAAAGAAAGAAGAAGAAGAAATAGAAGAAGAAGAAGAGAAGGAGGAGAAGGAGGAGGAGGAGAAGGAGAAGGAGAAGGCCAAGGACCTTCTAGTCCTTCTCCTCCTCCTCCTTCTCCTCCTTCTCATCCTTCTTCTTGATTTCTTCTTCTCCTCCTCCTCCTCTTTCTTCTCCTCTTTCATATTATCCTTGCTTTAATTTCCCCAACAATGTCATAATTAGCCCATTTAGCTCCAAAATACCATAAAAAGCTCAAAATGGCATAAGAACCTTGGTTAGCTCATGAATATTATATACTTAGCTTGTCTTCCACTAAAATGGGATAATTGGCCCATTTAGCTCCAAAAAGACATAATTAGGTAATTTAGCTCCAACAAGACGAGAAGAGGAGAATAAATAGGCAAAATGAAAAGAAAGAAGAAGAAGAAGAAGAGAAGAAGGAGAAGGAGGAGAAGGAGGAGGAGGAGGAGAAGGCCAAGGACCTTCTAGTCCTTCTCCTCCTCCTCTTTCTCCTCCTGCTCCTCCTTCTTCTTCATTTCTTCTTCTTCTCCTCCTCCTCCTCTTTCTTCTCCTCTTTCATATTATCCTTGCTTTAATTAACCCAACAATGACATAATTAGCCCATTTTGCTCCAATATACCATAATAAGCTCAAAATGGCATAAGAACCTTGGTTAGCTCATGAATATAGCTTGTTTTCCTCTAAAATGGGATAATTAGCCCATTTAGCTCCAAAAAGACATAATTACGTAATTTAGCTCCAACAAGAGGAGAAGAGGAGAAGAAATAGGCAAAATGAAACGAAAGAAAGAACAAGAAGAAGAAGAAGAAGAAGAAGAGAAGAAGGAGAAGGAGGAGGAGGAGGAGGAGAAGAAGGAGAAGGCCAAGGACCTTCTAGTCCTTCTCCTCCTCCTCCTTCTTCTTGATTTCTTCTTCTTCTCCTCTTCCTCCTGTTTCTTCTCCTCTTTCATATTATCATTGCTTTAATTAACCCAACAATGACATAATTAGCCCATTTAGCTCCAAAATACCATAATAAGCTCAAAATGGCATAAGAACATTGGTTAGCTCATGAATATTATATACTTAGCTTGTTTTCCTCTAAAATGGGATAATTAGCCCATTTAGCTCCAAAATGACATAATTAGGTAATTTAGCTCCAACAAGAGGAGAAGAGGAGAAGAAATAGGGAAAATGAAAAGAAAGAAGAAGAAGAAGAAGAGAAGAAGGAGAAGGAGGAGGAGGAGGAGGAGGAGAAGGCCAAGGACCTTCTAGTCCTTCTCCTCCTCCTCCTTCTCCTCCTTCTTGATTTCTTCTTCTTCTCCTCCTCCTCCTCTTTCTTCTCCTCTTTCCTATTATCCTTGCTTAACCCAACAATGACATAATTAGCCCATTTAGCTCCAAAATACCACAATAAGTTCAAAATGGCATAAGAACCTTGGTTAGCTCATGAATATTATATACTTAGCTTGTCTTCCACTAAAATGGGATAATTGGCCCATTTAGCTCCAAAAAGACATAATTAGGTAATTTAGCTCCAACAAGAGGAGAAGAGAAGAATAAATAGGCAAAATGAAAAGAAAGAAGAAGAAGAAGAATAGAAGAAGGAGAAGGAGGAGAAGGAGGAGGAGGAGGAGGAGGAAGAGGAGAAGGCCAAGGACCTTCTAGTCCTTCTCCTCCTCCTCCTTCTCCTCCTTCTCCTCCTTCTTCTTGATTTCTTCTTCTTCTCCTCCTCCTCCGCTTTCTTCTCCTCTTTCATATTATCCTTGCTTTAATTAACCCAACAATGACATAATTAGCCCATTTAGCTCCAAAATACCATAATAAGCTCAAAATGGCATAAGAACCTTGGTTATCTCATGAATATTATATACTTAGCTTCTTTTCTTCTAAAACAGGATAATTAGCCCATTTAGCTCCAAAAACACATAATTAGGTAATTTAGCTCCAACAAGAGGAGAAGAGGAGATGAAACAGGCAAAATGAAAAGAAAGAAGAAGAAGAAAAAGAAGAAGAAGAAGAGAAGGAGGAGAAGGAGGAGGAGGAGAAGGAGAAGGAGAAGGCCAAGGACCTTCTAGTCCTTCTCCTCCTCCTCCTTCTCCTCCTTCTCATCCTTCTTCTTGATTTCTTCTTCTTCTCCTCCTCCTCCTCTTTCTTCTCCTCTTTCATATTATCCTTGCTTTAATTTCCCCAACAATGACATAATTAGCCCATTTAGCTCCAAAATACCATAATAAGCTCAAAATGGCATAAGAACCTTGGTTAGCTCATGAATATTATATACTTAGCTTGTCTTCCACTAAAATGGGATAATTGGCCCATTTAGCTCCAAAAAGACATAATTAGGTAATTTAGCTCCAACAAGACGAGAAGAGGAGAATAAATAGGCAAAATGAAAAGAAAGAAGAAGAAGAAGAAGAGAAGAAGGAGAAGGAGGAGAAGGAGGAGGAGGAGGAGGAGGAGGAGGAGAAGGCCAAGGACCTTCTAGTCCTTCTCCTCATCCTCTTTCTCCTCATGCTCCACCTTCTTCTTCATTTCTTCTTCTTCTCCTCCTCCTCCTCTTTCTTCTCCTCTTTCATATTATCCTTGCTTTAATTAACCCAACAATGACATAATTAGCCCATTTAGCTCCAATATACCATAATAAGCTCAAAATGGCATAAGAACCTTGGTTAGCTCATGAATATTATATACTTAGCTTGTTTTCCTCTAAAATGGGATAATTAGCCCATTTAGCTCCAAAAAGACATAATTACGTAATTTAGTTCCAACAAGAGGAGAAGAGGAGAAGAAATAGGCAAAATGAAAAGAAAGAAAGAAGAAGAAGAAGAAGAAGAAGAAGAAGAGAAGAAGGAGAAGGAGGAGGAGGAGGAGGAGGAGAAGGAGAAGGCCAAGGACCTTCTAGTCCTTCTCCTCCTCCTCCTTCTCCTCCTTCTTCTTGATTTCTTCTTCTTCTCCTCTTCCTCCTCTTTCTTCTCCTCTTTCATATTATCCTTGCTTTGATTAACCCAACAATGACATAATTAGCCCATTTAGCTCCAAAATACCATAATAAGCTCAAAATTGCATAAGAACATTGGTTAGCTCATGAATATTATATACTTAGCTTGTTTTCCTCTAAAATGGGATAATTAGCCCATTTAGCTCCAAAAAGACATAATTAGGTAATTTAGCTCCAACAAGAGGAGAAGAGGAGAAGAAATAGGCAAAATGAAAAGAAAGAAGAAGAAGAAGAAGAGAAGAAGGAGAAGGAGGAGGAGGAGGAGGAGGAGAAGGCCAAGGACCTTCTAGTCCTTCTCCTCCTCCTCCTTCTCCTCCTTCTTGATTTCTTCTTCTTCTCCTCCTCCTCCTCTTTCTTCTCCTATTTCCTATTATCCTTGCTTTAATTAACCCAACAATGACATAATTAGCCCATTTAGCTCCAAAATACCACAATAAGTTCAAAATGGCATAAGAACCTTGGTTAGCTCATGAATATTATATACTTAGCTTGTCTTCCACTAAAATGGGATAATTGGCCCATTTAGCTCCAAAAAGACATAATTAGGTAATTTAGCTCCAACAAGAGGAGAAGAGGAGAATAAATAGGCAAAATGAAAAGAAAGAAGAAGAAGAAGAAGAGAAGAAGGAGAAGGAGGAGAAGGAGGAGGAGGAGGAAGAGGAGAAGGCCAAGGACCTTCTAGTCCTTCTCCTCCTCCTCCTTCTCCTCCTTCTCCCCCTTCTTCTTGATTTCTTCTTCTTCTCCTCCTCCTCCGCTTTCTTCTCCTCTCTCATATTATCCTTGCTTTAATTAACCCAACAATGACATAATTAGCCCATTTAGCTCCAAAATACCATAATAAGCTCAAAATGGCATAAGAACCTTGGTTATCTCATGAATATTATATACTTAGCTTGTTTTCCTCTAAAACGGGATAATTAGCCCATTTAGCTCCAAAAAGACATAATTAGGTAATTTATCTCCAACAAGAGGAGAAGAGGAGATGAAATAGGCAAAATGAAAAGAAAGAAGAAGAAGAAAAAGAAGAAGAAGAAGAGAAGGAGGAGAAGGAGGAGCAGGAGAAGGAGAAGGAGAAGGCCAAGGACCTTCTAGTCCTTCTCCTCCTCCTCCTTCTCCTCCTTCTCATCCTTCTTCTTGATTTCTTCTTCTTCTCCTCCACCTCCTCTTTCTTCTCCTCTTTCATATTATCCTTGCTTTAATTTCACCAACAATGACATAATTAGCCCATTTAGCTCCAAAATACCATAATAAGCTCAAAATGGCATAAGAACCTTGGTTAGCTCATGAATATTATATACTTAGCTTGTTTTCCTCTAAAATGGGATAATTAGCCCATTTAGCTCCAAAAAGACATAATTACGTAATTTAGCTCCAACAAGAGGAGAAGAGGAGAAGAAATAGGCAAAATGAAAAGAAAGAAATAAGAAGAAGAAGAAGAAGAAGAAGAGAAGAAGGAGAAGGAGGAGGAGGAGGAGGAGGAGAAGGAGAAGGCCAAGGACCTTCTAGTCCTTCTCCTCCTCCTCCTTCTCCTCCTTCTTCTTGATTTCTTCTTCTTCTCCTCTTCCTCCTCTTTCTTCTCCTCTTTCATATTATCCTTGCTTTGATTAACCCAACAATGACATAATTAGCCCATTTAGCTCCAAAATACCATAATAAGCTCAAAATTGCATAAGAACATTGGTTAGCTCATGAATATTATATACTTAGCTTGTTTTCCTCTAAAATGGGATAATTAGCCCATTTAGCTCCAAAAAGACATAATTAGGTAATTTAGCTCCAACAAGAGGAGAAGAGGAGAAGAAATAGGCAAAATGAAAAGAAAGAAGAAGAAGAAGAAGAGAAGAAGGAGAAGGAGGAGGAGGAGGAGGAGGAGGAGAAGGCCAAGGACCTTCTAGTCCTTCTCTTCCTCCTCCTTCTCCTCCTTCTTGATTTCTTCTTCTTCTCCTCCTCCTCCTCTTTCTTCTCCTATTTCCTATTATCCTTGCTTTAATTAACCCAACAATGACATAATTAGCCCATTTAGCTCCAAAATACCACAATAAGTCCAAAATGGCATAAGAACCTTGGTTAGCTCATGAATATTATATACTTAGCTTGTCTTCCACTAAAATGGGATAATTGGCCCATTTAGCTCCAAAAAGACATAATTAGGTAATTTAGCTCCAACAAGAGAAGAAGAGGAGAATAAATAGGCAAAATGAAAAGAAAGAAGAAGAAGAAGAAGAGAAGAAGGAGAAGGAGGAGAAGGAGGAGGAGGAGGAAGAGGAGAAGGCCAAGGACCTTCTAGTCCTTCTCCTCCTCCTCCTTCTCCTCCTTCTCCCCCTTCTTCTTGATTTCTTCTTCTTCTCCTCCTCCTCCGCTTTCTTCTCCTCTCTCATATTATCCTTGCTTTAATTAACCCAACAATGACATAATTAGCCCATTTAGCTCCAAAATACCATAATAAGCTCAAAATGGCATAAGAACCTTGGTTATCTCATGAATATTATATACTTAGCTTGTTTTCCTCTAAAACGGGATAATTAGCCCATTTAGCTCCAAAAAGACATAATTAGGTAATTTAGCTCCAACAAGAGGAGAAGAGGAGATGAAATAGGAAAAATGAAAAGAAAGAAGAAGAAGAAAAAGAAGAAGAAGAAGAGAAGGAGGAGAAGGAGGAGGAGGAGAAGGAGAAGGAGAAGGCCAAGGACCTTCTAGTCCTTCTCCTCCTCCTCCTTCTCCACCTTCTCATCCTTCTTCTTGATTTCTTCTTCTTCTCCTCCTCCTCCTCTTTCTTCTCCTCTTTCATATTATCCTTGCTTTAATTTCCCCAACAATGACATAATTAGCCCATTTAGCTCCAAAATACCATAATAAGCTCAAAATGGCATAAGAACCTTGGTTAGCTCATGAATATTATATACTTAGCTTGTCTTCCACTAAAATGGGATAATTGGCCCATTTAGCTCCAAAAAGACATAATTAGGTAATTTAGCTCCAACAAGACGAGAAGAGGAGAATAAATAGGCAAAATGAAAACAAAGAAGAAGAAGAAGAAGAGAAGAAGGAGAAGGAGGAGAAGGAGGAGGAGGAGGAGGAGGAGGAGGAGAAGGCCAAGGACCTTCTAGTCCTTCTCCTCCTCCTCTTTCTCCTCCTACTCCTCCTTCTTCTTCATTTCTTCTTCTTCTCCTCCTCCTCCTCTTTCTTCTCCTCTTTCATATTATCCTTGCTTTAATTAACCCAACAATGACATAATTAGCCCATTTAGCTCCAATATACCATAATAAGCTCAAAATGGCATAAGAACCTTGGTTAGCTCGTGAATATTATATACTTAGCTTGTTTTCCTCTAAAATGGGATATTTAGCCCATTTAGCTCCAAAAAGACATAATTACGTAATTTAGCTCCAAAAAGAGGAGAAGAGGAGAAGAAATAGGCAAAATGAAAAGAAAGAAAGAAGAAGAAGAAGAAGAAGAAGAAGAAGAAGAGAAGATGGAGAAGGAGGAGGAGGAGGAGGAGGAGAAGGAGAAGGCCAAGGACCTTCTAGTCCTTGTCCTCCTCCTCCTTCTCCTCCTTCTTCTTGATTTCTTCTTCTTCTCCTCTTCCTCCTCTTTCTTCTCCTCTTTCATATTATCCTTGCTTTAATTAACCCAACAATGACATAGTTAGCTCATGTAGCTCCAAAATACCATAATAAGCTCAAAATGGCATAAGAACATTGGTTAGCTCATGAATATTATATACTTAGCTTGTTTTCCTCTAAAATGGGATAATTAGCCCATTTAGCTCCAAAAAGACATAATTAGGTAATTTAGCTCCAACAAGAGGAGAAGAGGAGAAGAAATAGGCAAAATGAAAAGAAAGAAGAAGAAGAAGAAGAAGAGAAGAAGGAGAAGGAGGAGGAGGAGGTGGAGGAGAAGGCCAAGGACCTTCTAGTCCTTCTCCTCCTCCTCCTTCTCCTCCTTCTTGATTTCTTCTTCTTCTCCTCCTCCTCCTCTTTCTTCTCCTCTTTCCTATTATCCTCGCTTTAATTAACCCAACAATGACATAATTAGCCCATTTAGCTCCAAAATACCACAATAAGTTCAAAATGGCATAAGAACCTTGGTTAGCTCATGAATATTATATACTTAGCTTGTCTTCCACTAAAATGGGAGAATTGGCCCATTTAGCTCAAAAAATACATAATTAGGTAATTTAGCTCCAACAAGAGGAGAAGAGGAGAATAAATAGGCAAAATGAAAAGAAAGAAGAAGAAGAAGAAGAGAAGAAGGAGAAGGAGGAGAAGGAGGAGGAGGAGGAGGAGGAAGAAAAGAAGGCCAAGGACCTTCTAGTCCTTCTCCTTCTCCTCCTTCTCCTCCTTCTCCTCCTTCTTCTTGATTTCTTCTTCTTCTCCTCCTCCTCCGCTTTCTTCTCCTCTTTCATATTATCCTTGCTTTAATTAACCCAACAATGACATAATTAGCCCATTTAGCTCCAAAATACCATAATAAGCTCAAAATGGCATAAGAACCTTGGTTATCTCATGAATATTATATACTTAGCTTGTTTTCCTCTAAAACGGGATAATTAGCCCATTTAGCTCCAAAAAGACATAATTAGGTAATTTAGCTCCAACAAGAGGAGAAGAGGAGATGGAATAGGCAAAATGAAAATAAAGAAGAAGAAGGAAAAGAAGAAGAAGAAGAGAAGGAGGAGAAGGAGGAGGAGGAGAAGGAGAAGGAGAAGGAGAAGGCCAAGGACCTTCTAGTCCTTCTCCTCCTCCTCCTTCTCCTCCTTCTCATCCTTCTTCTTGATTTCTTCTTCTTCTCCTCCTCCTCCTCTTTCTTCTCCTCTTTCATATTATCCTTGCTTTAATTTCCCCAACAATGACATAATTAGCCCATTTAGCTCCAAAATACCATAATAAGCTCAAAATGGCATAAGAACCTTGGTTAGCTCATGAATATTATATACTTAGCTTGTTTTCCTCTAAAATGGGATAATTAGCCCATTTAGCTCCAAAAAGACATAATTAGGTAATTTAGCTCCAACAAGAGGAGAAGAGGAGAAGAAAGAGGTAAAATGAAAAGAAAGAAGAAGAAGAAGAAGAAGAAGAGAAGAAGGAGAAGGAGGAGGAGGAGGAGGAGGAAACGGCCAAGGACCTTCTAGTCCTTCTCCTCCTCCTCCTTCTCCTCCTTCTCCTCCTTCTTCTTGATTTCTTCTTCTTCTCCTCCTCCTCCTCTTTCTTCTCCTCTTTCATATTATCCTTGCTTTAATTAACCCAACAATGACATAATTAGCCCATTTAGCTCCAAAATACCATAATAAGCTCAAAATGGCATAAGAACCTTGGTTAGCTCATGAATATTATATACTTAGCTTGTTTTCCTCTAAAATGGGATAATTATCCCATTTAGCTCCAAAAAGACATAATTAGGTAATTTAGCTCCAACAAGAGGAGAAGAGTAGAAGAAATAGGCAAAATGAAAAGAAAGAAAGAAAGAAGAAGAAGAAGAAGAAGAATAGAAGAAGGAGAAGGAGGAGGAGGAGGAGGAGGAGAAGGAGAAGGCCAAGGACCTTCTAGTCCTTCTCCTCCTCCTCCTTCTCCTCCTTCTTCTTGATTTCTTCTTCTTCTTCTCTTCCTCCTCTTTATTCTCCTCTTTCATATTATCCTTGCTTTAATTAACCCAACAATGACATAATTAGCCCATTTAGCTCCAAAATACCATAATAAGCTCAAAATGGCATAAGAACATTGGTTAGCTCATGAATATTATATACTTAGCTTGTTTTCCTCTAAAATGGGATAATTAGCCCATTTAGCTCCAAAAAGACATAATTAGGTAATTTAGCTCCAACAAGAGGAGAAGAGGAGAAGAAATAGGCAAAATGAAAAGAAAGAAGAAGAAGAAGAAGAGAAGAAGGAGAAGGAGGAGGAGGAGGAGGAGGAGGAGGAGGAGGAGAAGGCCAAGGACCTTCTAGTCCTTCTCATCCTCCCCCTTCTCCTCCTTCTTGATTTCTTCTTCTTCTCCTCCTCCTCCTCTTTCTTCTCCTCTTTCCTATTATCCTTGCTTTAATTAACCCAACAATGACATGATTAGCCCATTTAGCTCCAAAATACCACAATAAGTTCAAAATGGCATAAGAACCTTGGTTAGGTCTTGAATATTATATACTTAGCTTGTATTCCACTAAAATGGGATAATTGGCCCATTTAGCTCCAAAAAGACATAATTAGGTAATTTAGCTCCAACAAGAGGAGAAGAGGAGAATAAATAGGCAAAATGAAAAGAAAGAAGAAGAAGAAGAAGAGAAGAAGGAGAAGGAGGAGGAGGAGGAGGAGGAGGAGGAGGAAGAGGAGAAGGCCAAGGACCTTCTAGTCCTTCTCCTCCTCCTCCTTCTCCTCCTTCTCCTCCTTCTTCTTGATTTCTTCTTCGTCTCCTCCTCCTCCGCTTTCTTCTCCTCTTTCATATTATCCTTTCTTTAATTAACCCAACAATGACATAATTAGCCCATTTAGCTCCAAAATACCATAATAAGCTCAAAATGGCATAAGAACCTTGGTTATCTCATGAATATTATATACTTAGCTTGTTTTCCTCTAAAACGGGATAATTAGCCCATTTAGCTCCAAAAAGACATAATTAGGTAATTTAGCTCCAACAAGAGGAGAAGAGGAGATGAAATAGGCAAAATGAAAAGAAAGAAGAAGAAGAAAAAGAAGAAGAAGAAGAGAAGGAGGAGAAGGAGGAGGAGGAGAAGGAGAAGGAGAAGGCCAAGGACCTTCTAGTCCTTCTCCTCCTCCTCCTTATCCTCCTTCTCATCCTTCTTCTTGATTTCTTCTTCTTATCCTCCTCCTCCTCTTTCTTCTCCTCTTTCATATTATCCTTTCTTTAATTTCCCCAACAATGACATAATTAGACCATTTAGCTCCAAAATACCATAATAAGCTCAAAATGGCATAAGAACCTTGGTTAGCTCATGAATATTATATACTTAGCTTGTTTTCCTCTAAAATGGGATAATTAGCCCATTTAGCTCCAAAAAGACATAATTAGGTAATTTAGCTCCAACAAGAGGAGAAGAGGAGAAGAAATAGGTAAAATGAAAGGAAAGAAGAATAAGAAGAAGAAGAAGAAGAGAAGAAGGACAAGGAGGAGGAGGAGGAGGAGGAAAAGGCCAAGGACCTTCTAGTCCTTCTCCTCCTCCTCCTTCTCCTCCTTCTTCTTGATTTCTTCTTCTTCTCCTCCTCCTCCTCTTTCTTCTCCTCTTTCATATTATCCTTGCTTTAATTAACCCAACAATGACATAATTAGCCCATTTAGCTCCAAAATACCATAATAAGCTCAAAATGGCATAAGAACTTTAGTTAGCTCATGAATATTATATACTTAAATTGTTTTCCTCTAAAATGGGATAATTAGCCCATTTAGCTCCAAAAAGACATAATTAGGTAATTTAGCTCCAACAAGAGGAGAAGAGTAGAAGAAATTGGCAAAATGAAAATAAACAAGAAGAAGAAGAAGAGAAGAAGGAGAAGGAGGAGAAGGAGGAGGAGGAGGAGGAGAAGGCCAAGGACCTTCTAGTCCTTCTCCTCCTCCTCTTTCTCCTCCTGCTCCTCCTTCTTCTTGATATCTTCTTCTTGTCCTCCTCCTCCTCTTTCTTCTCCTCTTGCATATTATCCTTTCTTTATTTAACCCAACAATGACATAATTAGCCCATTTAGCTCCAATATACCATAATAAGCTCAAAATGGCATAAGAACCTTGGTTAGCTCATGAATATTATATACTTAGCTTGTTTTCCTCTAAAATGGGATAATTAGCCCATTTAGCTCCAAAAAGACATAATTAGGTAATTTAGCTCCAACAAGAGGAGAAGAGGTGAAGAAATAGGCAAAATGAAAAGAAAGAAGAAGAAGAAGAAGAAGAAGAAGAGAAGAAGGAGAAGGAGGAGGAGGAGGAGGAGGAAAAGGCCAAGGACCTTCTAGTCCTTCTCCTCCTCCTCCTTCTCCTCCTTCTCCTCCTTCTTCTTGATTTCTTCTTCTTCTCCTCCTCCTCCTCTTTCTTCTCCTCTTTCATATTATCCTTGCTTTAATTAACCCAACAATGACATAATTAGCCCATTTAGCTCCAAAATACCATAATAAGTTCAAAATGGCAGAAGAACTTTAGTTAGCTCATGAATATTATATACTTAGCTTGTTTTCCTCTAAAATGGGATAATTAGCCCATTTAGCTCCAAAAATACATAATTAGGTAATTTAGCTCCAACAAGAGGAGAAGAGTAGAAGAAATAGGCAAAATCAAAAGAAAGAAGAAGAAGAAGAAGAGAAGAAGGAGAAGGAGGAGAAGGAGGAGGAGGAGGAGAAGGCCAAGGACCTTCTAGTCCTTCTCCTCCTCCTCTTTCTCCTCCTGCTCCTCCTTCTTCTTGATATCTTCTTCTTGTCCTCCTCCTCCGCTTTCTTCTCCTCTTTCATATTATCCTTGCTTTAATTAACCCAACAATGACATAATTAGCCCATTTAGCTCCAAAATACCATAATAAGCTCAAAATGGCATAAGAACCTTGGTTAGCTCATGAATATTATATACTTATTTTGTTTTCCTCTAAAACGGGATAATTAGCCCATTTAGCTCCAAAAAGACATAATTGGGTAATTTAGCTCCAACAAGAGGAGAAGAGGAGATGAAATAGGCAAAATGAAAAGAAAGAAGAAGAAGAAAAAGAAGAAGAAGAAGAGAAGAAGGAGAAGGAGGAGGAGGAGGAGGAGAAGGAGAAGGCCAAGGACCTTCTAGTCCTTCTCCTCCTTCTCATCCTTCTTCTTGATTTCTTCTTCTTCTCCTCCTCCTCCTCTTTCTTATCCTCTTTCATATTATCCTTGATTTAATTTCCCCAACAATGACATAATTAGCCCATTTAGCTCCAAAATACCATAATAAGCTCAAAATGGCATAAGAACCTTGGTTAGCTCATGAATATTATATACTTAGCTTGTTTTCCTCTAAAATGGGATAATTAGGCCATTTAGCTCCAAAAACACATAATTAGGTAATTTAGCTCCAACAAGAGGAGAAGAGAAGAAGAAATAGGCAAAATGAAAAGAAAGAAGAAGAAGAAGAGAAGAAGGAGAAGGAGGAGGAGGAGGAGGAGGAAAAGGCCAAGCACCTTCTAGTCCTTCTCCTCCTCCTCCTTCTCCTCCTTCTCCTCCTTCTTCTTGATTTCTTCTTATTCTCCTCCTCCTCCTCTTTCTTCTCCTCTTTCATATTATCCTTGCTTTAATTAACCCAACAATGACATAATTAGCCCATTTAGCTCCAAAATACCATAATAAGCTCAAACTGGCATAAGAACTTTGGTTAGCTCATGAATATTATATACTTAGCTTGTTTTCCTCTAAAATGGGATAATTAGCCCATTTAGCTCCAAAAAGTCATAATTAGGTAATTTAGCTCCAACAAGAGGAGAAGAGTAGAAGAAATAGGCAAAATGAAAAGGAAGAAGAAGAAGAAGAAGAGAAGAAGGAGAAGGAGGAGGAGGAGGAGGAGGAGGAGAAGGCCAAGGACCTTCTAGTCCTTCTCCTCCTCCTCTTTCTCCTCCTGCTCCTCCTTCTTCTTGATTTCTTCTTCTTCTCCTCCTCCTCCTCTTTCTTCTCCTCTTTCATATTACCCTTGCTTTAATTAACCCAACAATGACATAATTAGCCCATTTAGCTCCAATATACCATAATAAGCTCAAAATGGCATAAGAACCTTGGTTAGCTCATGAATATTATATACTTAGCTTGTTTTCCTCTAAAATGGGATAATTAGCCCATTTAGCTCCAAAAAGACATTTTTAGGTAATTTAGCTCCAACGAGAGGAGAAGAGGAGAAGAAATAGGCAAAATGAAAAGAAAGAAGATGAAGAAGAAGAGAAGAAGGAGAAGGAGGAGGAGGAGGAGGAGGAGGAGAAGGCCAAGGACCTTCTAGTCCTTCTCCTCCTCCTCCTTCTGCTCCTTCTTGATTTCTTCTTCTTCTCCTCCTCCTCCTCTTTCTTGTCCTCTTTCCTATTATCCTTGCTTTAATTAACCCAACAATGACATAATTAGCCCATTTAGCTCCAAAATACCACAATAAGTTCAAAATGGCATAAGAACCTTGGTTAGCTCATGAATATTATATACTTAGCTTGTCTTCCACTAAAATGGGATAATTGGCCCATTTAGCTCCGAAAATACATAATTAGGTAATTTAGCTCCAACAAGAGGAGAAGAGGAGAAGAAATAGGCAAAATGAAAAGAAACAAGAAGAAGAAGAAGAGAAGAAGGAGAAGGAGGAGGCGGAGGAGGAGGAGGAGGAGAAGGCCAAGGACTTTCTAGTCCTTATCCTCCTCCTCCTTCTCCTCATTCTCATCCTTCTTCTTGATTTCTTCTTCTTCTCCTCCTCCTCCTCCTCTTTCTTCTCCTCTTTCATATTATCCTTGCTTTCATTAACCCAACAATGACATAATTAGCCCATTTAGCTCCAAAATACCATAATAAGCTCAAAACGGCATAAGAACCTTGGTTAGCTCATGAATATTATATAATTAGCTTGTTTTCCTCTAAAATGGGATAATTATACCATTTAGCTCCAAAAAGACATAATTGGGTAATTTAGCTCCAACAAGAGGAGAAGAGGAGAAGAAATAGGCAAAATGAAAAGAAAGAAGAAGAAGAAGAAGAAGAAGAAGAAGAAGAAGAAGAAGAAGAAGAAGAAGAAGATAAGAAGGAGAAGGAGGAGGAGGAGGAGGAGAAGGCCAAGGACGTTCTAGTCCTTCTCCTCCTCCTCCTTCTCCTCCTTCTCCTCCTTTTTCTCGATTTCTTCTTCTTCTCCTCCTCCTCCTCTTTCTTCTCCTCTTTCATATTATCCTTTCTTTAATTAACCCAACAATGACATAATTAGCCCATTTAGCTCCAAAATACCATAATAACCTCAAAATGGCATAAGAACCTTGGTTAGCTCATGAATATTATATACTTAGCTTGTTTTCCTGTAAAATGGGATCATTAGCCCATTTAGCTCCAAAAAGACATAATTAGGTAATTTAGCTCCAACAAGGGAGAAGAGGTGAAGAAATAGGCAAAATGAAAAGAAAGAAGAAGAAGAAGAAGAAGAAGAAGATAAGAAGGAGAAGGAGGAGGAGGAGGAGGAGAAGGCCAGGGACGTTATAGTCCTTCTCCTCCTCCTCCTTCTCCTCCTTCTCCTCCTTTTTCTCGATTTCTTCTTCTTCTCCTCCTCCTCCTCTTTCTTCTCCTCTTTCATATTATCCTTGCTTTAATTAACCCAACAATGACATAATTAGCCCATTTAGCTCCAAAATACCATAATAAGCTCAAAATGGCATAAGAACCTTGGTTAGCTCATGACTATTATATACTTAGCTTGTTTTCCTGTAAAATGGGATCATTAGCCCATTTAGCTCCAAAAAGACATAATTAGGTAATTTAGCTCCAACAAGAGGAGAAGAGGAGAAGAAATAGGCAAAATGAAAATAAAGAAGAAGAAGAAGAAGAGAAGAAGGAGAAGGAGGAGAAGGAGGAGGAGGAGGAGGAGGAAGAGGAGAAGGCCAAGGACCTTCTAGTCCTTCTCCTGCTCCTCCTTCTCCTCCTTCTCCTCCTTCTTCTTGATTTCTTCTTCTTCTCCTCCTCCTCCTCTTTCTTCTCCTCTTTCATATTATCCTTGCTTTAATTAACCCAACAATGACATAATTAGCCCATTTAGCTCCAATATACCATAATAAGCTCAAAATGGCATAAGAACCTTGGTTAGCTCATGAATATTATATACTTAGCCTGTTTTCCTCTAACATGGGATAATTAGCCCATTTAGATCCAAAAAGACATAATTAGGTAATTTAGCTCCAACAAGAGGAGAAGAGGATAAGAAATAGATAAAATTAAAAGAAAGAAGAAGAACAAGAACAAGAACAAGAAGAAGAGAAGAAGGAGAAGGAGGAGCAGGAGGAGGAGGAGAAGGAGAAGGCCAAGGACCTTCTAGTCCTTCTCCTCCTCCTCCTTCTCCTCCTTCTCCTCCTTCTTCTTGATTTCTTATTCTTCTCCTCCTCCTCCTCTTTCTTCTCCTCTTTCATATTATCCTTTCTTTAATTTCCCCAACAATGACATAATTAGGCCATTTAGCTCCAAAATACCATAATAAGCTCAAAATGGCATAAGAACCTTGGTTAGCTCATGAATATTATATACTTAGCTTGTTTTCCTCTAAAATGGGATAATTAACCCAATTAGCTCCAAAAAGACATAATTAGGTAATTTAGCTCCAACAAGAGGAGAAGAGGAGAATAAATAGGCAAAATGAAAAGAAAGAAGAAGAAGAAGAAGAAGAGAAGAAAGAGAAGAAGGAGAAGAAGGAGGAGAAGGCCAAGGACCTTCTAGTCCTTCTCCTCCTCCTCCTCCTCCTCCTTCTCCTCCTTCTTCTTGATTTCTTCTTCTTCTCCTCCTCCTCCTCCTCTTTCTTCTCCCCTTTCATATTATCCTTGCTTTAATTAACCCATTTAACTCCAAAGTGCCATAATAAGCTAAAAATGGCATAAGAACCTTGGTTAGCTCATGAATATTATATTCTTATCTGGTTTTCCGCTGAAAATGACATAATTAGCTGAAAAACATCATATTTTGTTCTTCTTTTGACTTTCTTATTCACATTTTTGCAGATTGGATATACTATATGCATGGAAGCTGACATTCATGGAGTTGAACAACGTCGATGGATGAACATTATATGTATATCATCTAGTTTTCATTTGAGTTGATGAACAATGTCGAACTATATGTATATGTATATATGGATAAACAGTGCAATACTTTGTATGTTGGTTCTTTCGATATATGGGGATGTACATTGATTTATATGTATATCATATATGTGTGGTGAATTATATATATCTGTTGGCAAGTATATGTGTGGTGAACTATATATCATATATGTGTGGTGAATTATATAAATGTGATGTCAAATATATATATATATATATATATATATATGTGTGTGTGTGTGTGTGTGTGTGTGTGTGTGTGTGTGTTGTGAAATAATATAAAACAAAAAAACAGGTATTATATGGGCTCCTTGCCGTCTGCCAGCTGATGGCAAAAACCTGTGCCATCAGCTGGCAGATGGCAAAGGTGCCACATGGCACCCAACTGTGCATCCTGGGGGTGTCTATATAGGCTCTTTGTCGTCTGCCTCCAGGGTGGGCAGACGACAAAGAAGAGGGCACAGAGGAGGGGGGGAGGAGGAGGTAGACGACAAAGAGTGGAGGGGGGGGCAGACGCAGACGACAAAGAGTGGAGGGGGGAGGGGAGGAGGAGGCAGACGACAAAGATGGAGGGGGAGGCAGACGGCAAAGAGTGGAGGGGGGGGAGGAGGAGGAGGCAGACGACAAAGATAAAGGGGTAGGCAGACGACAAAGATAAAGGGAGAGGCAGACGGCAAAGCCTCCGTTAACCCCTAATGGAGGCAACGCCTGTCGGCTGCCGTCTCGAGCACTTTGCCGACTTCTCCTAAGGAAATATGACGACAAAGAGCTTTGCCGTCTGCTTTGGGGGGCAGACGGCAAAGAAGGTCCTATGTCGTCGTAGGCTGACACAGAAATTTTGCCCGCCGTGGGAATCTTTGCCGTCCGCTTTGGGGGGCAGACGGCAAAGAAGGTCCTATGCCGTCGGAGGCTGACGCGGAAATTTTGCCGGCCATGGGAATCTTTGCCGTCCGCTGTTTTGTCTTTGCCATCCGGGATTTTGTCTTTGCTCTCTGTGATGGCAGACGACAAAGAAGCTGATTCCCGTAGTGTATTGAGGGTGCACCCAAATCTCCCAACATCTTAGGCACTCCACCATCAAAATAATAATTAGCAAGCATGGTGGAAATCTCAGGTTCAGGAAACTTTATTTTATTAGTGATAATATTTTTCATGTATTTAGCAGAAGGAGGGATTTTCGGAATATTTGTCAAACGTGTTCATAAAAAGACGGGTCTAACAATTTCAACAAAGCACTCAAAATCCTCCTCATTATTATTGTTAGAAGGATTACAAGACGGCATGGGTTTCTGAACCCATGGCTCTCTTTCTCTACCATGTTTTCTAGCAACAAAATTCCTCGTATCATAATGTTTATTCTTAGGATGTCAGTTATCAAGATCATGAGTAGGTTCTATATCCACATCATTATCAGGTTCTTTATAATTAGTTGGTTGAGCATCTATGTGAACATCATTGTTATCATCATGATAGTCAATAGGTGAATGTGCACTACTAGGTTGTGTCTCGAGTTGAGAAATAGATACATAATTATTGTTCTTAGTAGGTTTTTTATATAACTGGTTCACTAGAAGCATGCAAAGTCCTGTCATTTCTTTTTCTTTTTAGATGGGCTACGTGCATCATCATTAATTCAGTGAGAATAGTGTTTAATACTTTAGAGTGACCTAGTCATTTTACCCCCCACCCCTAGTCATTACTCTAACAACATGATCATTTATCTTATCATTCATTTTAGTAAGCAAATCATTTTGTGGTTTACCAACTTGGTCTAATTGAGTATGAAACATGGATGCATGTTTACCTAGACCTTTAAAATCATTAGCAATTCTAAACATCAAGTCACTCAAACAATCACTCATAATATCATTCCGTTGTAATTAAGCATTACCATAAATACTAAAATGTTCTTCCTTAACAATGTTATTATCAAATTCATCCATACATTGACTAGGTGTCTTAGTATAAGATATATTACTTTCATTAAATCTACGGAGATAATTTACCTCTATGACCTATGTCGAGATATCAAGTCCATGTATTTCTTCAGTAGGTGGTAAATTTTTGACATCTTCAGATTTAATAATCTTTTCTTTCATAGATCTCTTGGCTTCTTGCATATCTTCTAGAGTGGGGAATAAAATACATATCTTATTTTGGATAGGTTCTCATGGTGGTTCACGAAGAACACAATCATTTGCATTCTTGAATATATTACTAAATAATTCTTTAGCTTGTCCAATAGTTTGCTCCCTCAAAACACAACCAGCACAACTATCTAGGTAGTCCCTAGAAGCATTGGTTAGTCCATTATAAAAGATATCAAGTATTTCATTTTGTTAAGGTGATAATAAATCAAAGTTTTAAGTAGCTCAAGAAGCCTCACCAATCTTGAGGGAGATTCTCTTCTTAAATTTACACAAAGTTAAATATTTCCTGAAAAGAACCTTGTTTCTTATGAGCGAGATAATATTTTTCCAAGAAATAACTTATCGTATCCTAGGGAATACGCACTCAACTATGAGCAATAGTAAGGAACCATTTCTTAGCATCACCTTTAGTGAGAAAGGTAAATAGTTTAAGTATATAGTAATAATGAATCTTTTCCTCATGAGAAAATAGGGAGGCACTACCATTTAATTTGGTAAGGTGTGCCACAACTGTTTCAGTTTCTTAACCATGGAAAGTATCGTATTCTACCAAAGTGATTAAATCAGGATTAATAGAGAAATTAAAATCCTTATTTGTGACAAATATAGGAGAAGTAGCAAACTTAGGATCATATTTTATTTTCTCCGTCAAAGTTTTTCTTTTAGATTACATAGAAATTTCCTTAAATCATCTTTATCATTACAAGAAATAAAGTATCTATCTATCTCTCCATCCATAACATTATCCCGAGGTACATCATGCATAATAACTCTAGTACGAGAGCTACGCATAATAGGTGAATCGTAGTTTTGAGCAGTTTCAACATTTTCAATTTCTTTAGATCTAGCAATATGAGCATCAAGTAATTCATTAAGTGGCACAATTTCAGTATTACCAAGCATGGTATTAGCATCATTATTAACAACCTCCATAGTTGAAGCAGTATCAAATTGAATAACATGTGGACGTGGCATAAGTTGGTTCAGAACAGTAGGTGAATCAAAAGCGGAGATAGATGGCAGTTCCTTACCGCCTCTCGTCTTAGAGGGTATGATCTTGGTTCCGGTATCTTCCACATTCTTCATAGCGACTACTAAATATCCCAAGTGAACACAATAAATAGAGCTATGCTCTCCGGCCACGTCCCCAAAAAATGCCTTGATAACCCACAAGTATAGGGGATCGCAAAAGTCTTCACGGGTAGTATTACACCCTAATTTATTGACTTAACACAAGGGGAGCCGAATAATGTGTTTTGCTCTTAGAGTTGAGAAGTTAATTCAACCACACATGGGATGTCCCACACCAGGAAATGTTTAGTAGCATAGCAAAATAGTAGTAGGAACAGTAGTAGTAACAACAACAATTTTGTAATGATGGTAAGAGTAGCAGCAGAAATAGTAACTTTGCAACGATCAATATGTAAAAAAGAGTAGGTATTGGATCGGTGATGGTAAGTATATTGGATAAGATTCATCATGTAATAGTTAACAGTAGAGCGAGAGAGTGCTAGCTCATATTCATCAATCTAATATAGGCATGTACTTCATATATAGCCATACGTGCTTATAGTAAGAACTTGCATGACATATTTTTTCCTACCCTCCAGTGGCAGCGGGGTCCATAAGGAAACTAAGGGATATGAAGGCCTCCTTCTAATAGAGAATGCGAACAAAGAATTAACACATACATGAGCTCCTGAAACTACAGTAAGCACCGAAAAGAATCTCAATTATTGTCTCCTTGGGGTATGCGGATCATGACACGTAATACGTGCATACAACTTGCAAGATAGGATCCAAAACACTCTCATTTTCATGACAACATAATAGGTTCTGATCTTAAATCATGGCACTCGGGTCCTAGTGACAAGCATTAAGCATAGCAAAGTATTAGCAACATCAATCTCAGAATATAGTGGATACCAGGGATCATGCCCTATTAAAATAACTCGATTACATGATAAATCTCATCCAATCCCATCACCGTCCATGAAGCCTAGAAAAGAATTACTCACTCCCGGTGGTGGGCATCATGGAATTGTTGATGGAGAAGGTTTGGTGATGATGATGACGAAGAATCCCCCTTTCTTAGGCACCAAACAGACTCTAGATGAGCCCTTCCGAGGAAGAATAGGAGGGTCGGTGGCTCCATCTCGTAAAATGCGATGAAAACTGCCACACCCTGTTTTCACTTATTTCAACTCTAGTCTTTTCAAAAATCTGATTTTATTAAAACTTTTTAAGAAAGTGCTATGAGGACATTATTGCCATTGTTTGAATGTATGCTTGAGTAAGTGGATTCAAAAACAATATTTTTATAACATGTTATTTTCAAAAAGATCCTTTTCTCATTATTATCATTTCAAACGTTGCTTTGGGGTTTGCACTACAAGTCCTTGATTCCAAGGGAGTGCCCTCACCCAAAGATTGTATTCTGGTTTTAGCACTATTATAACTCTTCAAATCATAAAATAATTATTTTACAAAATATTTTCCTATTTTATTTGCATGTCCTTTTCCAAGGCCACAAATGATGTTTCTGATTGGAATATTATATTCCTGCCTTAGAAAAATCTGAGAAAATTTGTAGACACTCAAAGGACATATATTTTCCATACATAAGATTTTCAACCCCTATTTACGCTCAAAATAGTTGAGATAATCCTTGAAATCCCATTTTGTCTGTTTTGACTTCTCGAATATTTCGAAAGGAAATATATTCTCCATAAATTCCCAAAAAATTCTAGCATGCTTCCCAAGCTATATTTGGCGATCATGCTAAATTTCACCTCATTCCAAGGTGGTTTGGTTCACCAAATATTCTCAAAACCTTCCCTATCCAAAACCGAGTTGAAGAAACTCTACGTAGCAAAGTTTGTCCAAATGGCCTGAAACTTTGCACGAGTGCTATATATCCCAAATGAGGAGACTCTGCCAAGAACTGGATTTGTAGGGATTAATTTACCCACATTCTCTTTTAAGAAGGCAGAACTGCCCATTTGGGGATGTTTTCAAGTTTACACTGTCAAACTTGTCCAATGGAGCTCAAAATTGGTAGAGCATCCTACTTTTAATAGGGCATGATCCCTAGGCAAGCCAAAACTGCGCTCTGCGCGTGCTACAAGGCGCACCCGAGGCAAGGGAGGCCAGCCCCGTCCGGTTCTCACCTCCCCTCGGTGTCGCTGCGCGTCTCCGACAACCATCCTCATTCGGGGCAGCCCAAGGGCCCCTCCTCCTTCCGCTCTACTGACTCACGCAACGCGTGCCCGCGCGCCTGAATCGGTCAGTCTTGTGCGGACCCGCAGCACGCGCGTGCTGAGCCTCCCCTCTCTCTCGTTGAGTCTCTGGGGTCCCAAACCACGTCCTCGAAACCGTGGTATAGACCCCGAGCCCTCTCTTCCCCTCCTACAGCCACGGTGATACCACTGTTGCTCCCCCATTCGGTCCACCGTTGTTGGCCTATAAATAGGCCCTCCCCCTTCACTCCAGCACCTCACCCCACTCCTCCAGACCCTCAATCGACCCCCTAGCCACCCCATTCGAGCATAGAGAGCTCCGGTGCTCGAGATCAACCGAGGCCCCGCCGCTTCGGAGCTTCATCGATCTCGGGCTACAAGCAAGCTCTCACGCTCCTCTCGCCTCCTCCGTGTCTGTAGTGAGCTCGGGAAGCTTCTCCACCTCTTCCCTGAGTGTTTCCCTGCTCGTAGTACCCATCTCCTCTGAAAAGGATCGAGATGGACCTAGAGGGGGTGGTGAATAGGTACAGTTCCAAATTTTAATAATTACTTAGCAATTTTAGGCAAAGGTGCGGAATATGAGCATGAGCCTAATAATTGCAATGATAAGGTGTAAACTATTTAGAGTGAAGTAAGGCAACCGGTAAACAATAATCAAATGCAAGTACGTAATAAGGATTAACACAAGTAGAGAGTTAGGGTTAGGGATAACCGAAACTCCAAGAGAGACGATGATGTATCCCGATGTTCACTTCCTTGGAGGGAAGCTACGTCACCGTTAGAGGGGCGGAAGTTACCACGAAGGCACACCACCGCCACAAAGTCTCACCCTATTCTCCCATTGAGATAACTCCACGAAGGTGTTTCTCAACCACTAGTGGTAAGCCTTGAGGTGGCTTCCAAACCTTCACAAACTTTCCGGGGGTAATCACAATGGTTTGATTCCTCTCCAAAGACTCCTACTGCCTAGGAGTCTCCAACCTCCAAGAGTAACAAGATCACGGGGATTGCTCAAAACTTGCTCAAATCACAAATCACTTTGGTGGAGAGGAGAGGAAGGAGACGATCTATATTTTGATTGGAACAACACTTAAAGGGGCTCACAAATGCTCTTGGGATCTAAGATTGGGTGTAGGCAAGAGTGAGTGAGGAGAAAGGTGTTCTTGTAAGTGTTCTAGCTATGTTGGACCCCCTCTCACGAAGTGGGAGGGGGGTATATATAGTGGGGAGAGTAAAACAGCCGTTGGGGTCACTTAAGTCTGGCAGTGGTCGGACATCCGGCAGTTTCTCGGATGTCCGGACGCCCACAAGGTGTCAGACATCCGACAGGGGTCGGTCGTCCGAGAGATGTATATATATCTAGAATCACTGTGTAGTTGAACAGGGACCGGACGTCCGGAGGAAGCCGGAAGTCCGAGTTATTCGACTCAAACTTCTCTAGTGCGAGATTCCGGATTTCCGAAGGAGGTTGGACGTCCGGCCCTCGGACGTCCGGAGAGCCGGAAGTCCGAGTTATATGGCTCAAGTTTCTTTGGTGCAAAGTTCCGGATTTCCGAAGTTGGTCGGACGTCCGGTCCTCGGACGTCCGGAGGGAGCCGGAAGTCCGAGTTATATGGCTCAAGTTTCTCTGGTGCAAGGTTCCGGATTTCCGAAGGAGGTCGGACGTCCGGCCCTCGGACGTCCGGAGGAGGCCGGATGTCCGAGGCATTGGTTCTGTTTTGAGATAAGAGCAGAGTAGTGGAGATGTGGTATGAGCAGAAAAGTAGATATGTAGTATGAGCAAGTTCATCGCAAAACCCGTGATCCCCTCTTAATAGTGCGGGATCCCTATACTCAAGAATAGTAAATTTAAAGGATAGGCTACATCATCTTTTCTCAATCCCGAGCCTTCTTGACATATAAGTCCAGATCTTCTCAGACCACCTTGGCACATAATTCTCAATCTACTAAAAGTACTTGCCATCCTGAGATACACTTAACAAGTAAGATTAGTTTCCTATGTATGTGTTGTCATTAACACCAAAACTCGATTAAGGGCATGACTGCACTTTCAATCTCCCCCTTTTTGGTAGTTGATGACAACGTATACATAGCTCTGAAAAGATTTAACATACATTTTAGCTTTCGAGAGGTTTGTACGGAGCTCCCCCTTAGTATGTGCATGGTAAAATATCGGAGCTCCCCTTTAATGTGTGTATCGAAAACATCATGTGACTTAGTAAAGATAATAGATCATCATATGAAGTAATGGAGCAAAAACATAATAGCATACGATGATATCATAGCAATCCATAGCAATCACGACATCCATAGGTAGCCATACATAGTGCATCACAGTCGTTTAGCCATTACATTACATAATCCTGCAAATTTAGACTAAATCTCCAAAGACTAAAACTAAAACTAGGATACATTACTCCCCCTTTGGTACCAAGTACCAAAAAGGAAGGCACCAACAACATCAACCATACTCAGAGATCATCAGCATCATCATCATCATCATCATCATCATCCTCATCGTGAGGCAAGCCACTGCCACCAGCCTCATCAAGAAAATCAGCCCACTCAGGACCAGATGGGAAGCCAAAGTCAGAAGGAGGAGCAGCAGGAAGGGCCTCATCGTCACTCACATCAAGAGCGCCCGAGTCTCTCAGACGAGCCTTGAGGGCATTCTTGGAGGAGACGAGGCGAGAAACCACATCATGGGTTTGACCGCACTGGAAAGAGAAGGCCTTCATCATAGCAGAATGTGCCTTGCCAATGAATTTGGCAAAGCGACCGAGAGGAGCTGAGCTGGATGAAGGGGTTGCTGTCCGGGCAGCAGTGCGGCGAGTGGAGGTGGATGATGGGGTTTTCTTGGGAGCATAGTTATCCGCCATGTGAGCGGGAATGACCCACTTGTGATGCGTGTGAGTGGGAGCAACAGTGAATTCAGCAACACGGTGAATAAAAGCTTGGATGAAGGGGGCATGAGGGAAGGCTCGCTTGTATTGAAAACTAGCCATAGAAAGTGAGGCACATTAATTTTGCGCTTGGGGTTCTCGTGCAAATGTGATATGATGTCAATACACTAGCCACTTCAGGATCCCCTATCACCCATTTTGGGATAGATGGTGCGGATAAGACACTGAAAGATGATAAAGTAGGGAGAGCGCCAGATGGACACTTGGTTAAGATCCATCATCCGTTCGTGTGCATCAAGTTCACGAAGTGGTTTGAGGAGAAACCCACACGCCTCAATTGGCTTATGTGCATGGTTAGGATCAATCTTATGGATTTTGAAACCGGAGTCGGGGAAACCGAGTGCGGCAACAAACTCATCTGAAGAGGCTGTGAACTGAACATCAGAAGTCATCCAGCTAACAGTGTTGTTTGAGCCAAAGAAACATGTGGCATATAATTAATGAATAGAAGCACCGTTAAAATCGTACCTAAAAGCAAAGGGGGCAGCGAGCCCCGATGACTCAATGAGCTCAATGGCACCCGGGTATTTCGCCGGGTGCGTGAGAATATGCTCAAGATCAGTATAGTGATGGATAGAGAGACCCTTAGGAACAATGAAAGTAGTAAAGATGTCTGCTTGGACGTTTGTGCGGAAACATGTGTCCATAGAGTCACGTACAACAGAAAACTGGTCAATGTCGTGGCGGAAAGTGAAGTAGGAAGACTTAGGAACCGTGGTGAAGTCCTTGACTTCACGACCTACCGTAGGAGGAGGTTCAAGAGAGATGTGATGAGCTTCACCTTCGGGCTGTTCAGGAGGAGGCGCTGGCATATAGGAGGGCCTGCGGGTCCCAGGCTTCGGCGTAGACTTCCGAACGGCGGGCTGTTCAGCACGGTCCTCAGCTGCAAGTTCATCCTCGAAGTTAGAGCCGTCAGACGACGAGGGGAGCTGTTGAGCAGGAGGACGCCAGGCGAGCCGTTTGAAGGGACGGCGTTGCCCATCGGAGTCATCCGACCACGTGCCAGTAGGGGCACGAGCGGATGAGCCAGCAGTGTTCTTCCGGGTGGTGTGCTTAATCTTGGGCATGATGAACAAGGCCTACACGGTTGGAAACCGAATGGGGAACGGTCATGGTCAAACCACATGAACGAACACATGAACTTGAGAGAAAGGGGAACCAAACGCGAGTGAGACCGAGGGGATACCTGCAGATCGAGGGAGGCGAGGAAGGGAAGTCGGATCCCACGGAGGAAATCCGATCCCGCGGAGGAGATCAGACAGATCCCGGAGGTGGCGGCGTGAGCAAGCTCCCCTGGCGCAGGCGGCGGCGGCTGTGGTGGCGGCTGGGAGAAAAGGAGGCGCGTGGGGGCTAGGGCAAGGCCCAACCCGCGCCCTTCTATTTATAGAGCTCCCGATGTGTCGGACGTCCGACGGGTGTCGGACGTCCGGAGAGTATTTAGCCGTCCGACGACCGACATGGGCCGGACGTCCGGAGTGGGTTTAGCCGTCGGATGTCCGAGACTCATCGGACGACCGAGAGAGGAGTAGGCAGAGGCAGATTCTGGGATTTGGATGATGAGATGATTTGACATGGTTTAATACAAAGGACACGAACACAGTTGCCTACAAGAATTATATATACTACTTGTGGACAGTAGTTGATTTATGCATATTTGTAGGATTAAAACACAAAATTATGACGTAAGTCCTAGTGACTCCCCTTATATGCATGCCGACATCAAGACAAGAACATAATGTGAGTGTGTGCATGTGTACAGGATTTCAAGTTATGTTATCAAGCTCCAAGATACCAAGTTCACGCCTAAGTTGATAGAATCTTGCTACGCTAAGTGGCTTGGTGAAAATGTCAGTGAGCTGCATGTCGGTACCCACATGGGAAATATCAATGTCACCCTTTTGCACATGGTCTCTCAAGAAATGATACATGATATCAATATGTTTTGTGCGAGGGTGATCAATGGGGTTCTCGGAGATCTTTATGGCACTTTCATTATCACAGAGAAGAGGCACGTGTCGATACGTGATACCATAGTCCTTTAGGGTTTGCCTCATCCATAGCAGTTGGGTTGCACAATTCTGCAATATATTCGGCCTCGGTCGTGGAGAGAGAAACACAATTCTGCTTTTTCGAGGACCAACTTACCAAGGAGCGTCCAAGAAACTGACATGCACTGGAAGTGGATTTCCGTCCCACTTTGTCACCGGCCCAATCCGCATCGGAATAGCCAATAAGATCAAACTTTGCATCCTTAGGGTACCATAGGCCTAACTTTGGGGTGTGAACAAGGTATCTAAGAATATGCTTAACCGCCGTCTTATGGCTTTCCCTAGGGGAAGCTTGAAATCTAGCACATATGCCTACACTTAACATGATGTCCGGTCTAGATGCGCAAAGATAAAGTAACGAACCAATCATAGAGCGGTAAGTAGATGGGTCAAAAGGAATACCGTTGGTGTCTTCATTTAGAACGACATCTGTGTCCATGGGTGTCTTCATTGGTTTAGCATTTGTCATATCAAAATTTTCAAGAATGTCCTTGAGGTACTTGGTTTGAGACAAGAAAATTCCTTCTTGAAATTGTTGTATTTGAAACCCAAGAAAGAACTTCAACTTCGTGTTGAGTGACATCTCAAAGGTCTTGGTCATGGAGGCCGCAAACTTCTTGCATAAATGGATGTTAGGAGAACCAAAAATGATGTCATCTACATAGATTTGGCATAAGATCAAATCACCATTTTCCCTCTTAGTAAAAAGAGTGGGATCGATCACCCCTACCACAAAGCCATCATCGAGTAAGAACTTCTTAAGATGATCGTACCAAGCACGGGGTGCTTGTTTGAGGCCATACAGAGCCTTGTGAAGTTTGTACACATGGTCTTTGTGGTGGGGGTCAACAAACCCAGGTGGTTGTGATACATATACCTCTTCTTGTAGAGGACCGTTAAGAAAAGCACTTTTCACATCCATTTGATGCAAAGTAAAATCATTGAAAGGAGCATAGGACAATAGAATGCAAATTGATTCAAGACGAGCAACAGGGGCAAAAGTCTCACCAAAGTCCAAACCTTCAACTTCGGAGTACCCGTGTGCTACTAACCTTGCGTTATTGCGGAGGACAGTCCCATTCTCATCTTCCTTGTTCTTGAAGATCCATTTAGTTCCAATGACATTGTGTTCCTCAGTTGGTCGTTCTACCAATGACCATACTTCGTTGCGTGTAAAACAGTTTAACTCTTCTTGCATAGCAAGGAGCCAGTCATTGTCACACAATGCATCCTGAACCCTGTGTGGCACAGTACTAGAGACAAATGAAAAGTGAGCACAAAAGTTTGTTAATTGTTTACGAGTCACTCTACCTTCCGACACGCTGGTGAGTATTTGATCAATATCAACACGACCGGCCACACGTGGCATGATGGAGGTTAGGGTTTCACGAGGTTCGACTTCGTTTCCATCATCAACATCCTCAACATATGGATCATTCACATGCGGTGGAAGATATTCCTCTTTGAGTTGCACCTGTTGAGGTTCATCATCAACCATATCCATACTTTGGTCTAGCTCTTGAAGATCAACTTGTTCTTGAGTGTGATCAGGGTGAGAGACATGTTTTCCCACTTGATCCTCAACAACTGGCATGATATGTGTGCTAGTATCTTGTGGAGGTACGGGCAGTGAACTGTCTTGAGGATGAGAAATACTCTCATCATCTTCATCATCATCATGGGTTCTTTGTTCCATGCGAAGAAGTGCACCTACACCCATGTTCAAGATATCTTGCGAGGAATCTTCTTCACCTGCGTCACTTAGATCACCTTGCTCCCCATGGGAGCGGTTAAATTCATCAAACGTCATGTCACAGGTTTCTATAACACATCCAGTGGATTTGTTGTAGACTCTGTAGGCGTGAGAGTTTGATCCATAGCCAACAAAAATCCCTTCAGTTGTTTTGGATTGAAATTTTCCTAACCGTTCCCATTTGTTGAGGATGAAACACTTACATCCAAATACACGAAAGTACTTAACATTTGGCTTGTTCCCGGTTAGGAGCTCATATGGAGTCTTCTCCAATATTGATTGAAGGAAGAGCCGGTTTGATGCATGACATACTGTGTTGACAGCCTCAGCCCAAAAACTATGTGGTGACTTGTATTCGTCTAACATGGACCTTGCCATTTCCACAAGTGTCCGGTTCTTCCTCTCTGCTACACCATTTTGCTGAGGGGTGTAAGGTGCGGAGTACTGATCTTCAATTCCCTCATCACTAAGAAATTCTTCTAGGGTGTAATTCTTGAACTCGGAGCCATTATCACTTCTTATTGCCTTGACGTCCTTGTCAAACTTCCGCTGGGCTTGTTCGGCAAAATCAATGAATGTGATCTTCGTCTCGTCCTTGGACTTGAGAAAGAACACCCATGTGTATCTTGAGTAATCATCAACAATGACTAGGCCATACTTTTTCCCACCAAGACTTGCCCATGAAGGAGGCCCAAACAGATCCACATGAAGGAGCTCTAACGGCCTTGAAGTGGATACAATATTCTTGGGTGGATGTTTTGATTGATGTTGCTTCCCAGCTATGCATGCACTACACACATGATCTTTCTTAAAAGATACATTGGTTAGTCCAAGGATGTGATTGTCGTTTAAGAGATTTTGAAGATTTCTCATGACGACATGGGCGAGCCGGCGATGCCTCAGCCATCCCATGTTAGCCTTGGCCATTAGACAAGTTGTATGGAAAGTGCTCTCTTTCGAGAAATCAACCGTGTAAAGGTTGCCATCCAACTCTCCAACAAAGGCCACTTCGAGAGTGTCTCTCTTAAAGACTTTCACATCCGTTAGTTTGAATAGTGTGTCATAACTAACGGAAGCCAACTGGCGAACTGAAAGTAAATTATATTGAAGAGATTGGACAAGCATGATATTTGCAAGAGACCTGTCATTAGTGATTGCCACCTTGCCCAACCCAATTACCTGCCCTTTCGACCCTCCACCGAATACAATGCTCATGTATGGTCGAATGGCTTGCACGAAGTCATAGAGCAAGTTACTATCTCCGGTCATATGATTGGTGCATCCACTGTCGATCACCCATTTGACTCCTCCGGAGAAAACAACCTGTAACGAATTAAGACTTGGTTTGAGGTGCCCATTTCGTCATGGGGCCTCTCACATTAGTTATAAGAGTCTTAGGGACCCAAATATCATAAAAACAGAATGCATTACGGGGACCAAGGAATTTAGCATAAACCTCTCCTTCCTTTGATTTGCGAAGTACATAGGATGGAGGCATGAATTCAGTTGTCTTGTTGAGGGTGGGCAAACCCCTAGTGGCCGACCCACTCACAACCTTACCTTTTTTCCTTGTGTCCCTCTCGTACGAATATTTCTTTAAGCGGAGTGGTACACTTGAGAGGAGATGCACTTTTCTTGGCGGTGCTTGGATTGAACCCAAGCCCTTCCTTGGCAAAGACTCCATTGTGTTGACTTAAGATCTCACTGAGAGTCTTTTGTCCTTGTGCACATTTCATGAGACCTCTATCTAGCTGTGCCTTTAGCGAACAGTTTTCCTCAAGGATAGATGACAGTTCACTACTAGAGTTAGTAGTGCAGGTATCAACATTAATAATAGGTCAGGAGTAAGCCTTAGCTAGAGTGTCAAGATAAGTAACCTTGAGTGCCTCAAAGCTCTTTGTAAGAACAGTGAGTTTCTCTTCCTTGTCCTTGAGAGACAAGGATAGGCGCTCACATTCCTTAGAAAGAGAAGCATGAGAGTTCACTAGTCAGTTTTTATCATTTAATAACTCTTTGCGCACAGATTCAACCTTTTTCAAGGAGGCAAGATCGTTAGCATGTTTATCAAGGTTTTCACCAACTTTTGAGCATAATGCATCATTTTTTGTTTCCTCATACAAGACTTTCTTCTCAAGGATTTCATTTCTTTCCTTCTCCTCAGTGACGAGGGTTTCGAGTTCCTTGATGGTATTGGTGTGCTTACTCACCATTTCCATAAGTATGCGAAACATAGTGAGCTTCTTTCCTTTAAGAGAGCACATAAATTTGTTTATTTTGGCAAACATAGGATGATCTAAGTCATTATCCTCATAGTGATCTTCCGCATCAAGGTACTCATCAGGTGAGTTAGAAGCTAGACTGAAAGAGTTTAACCATGGAGTTACCATAACCTTATCATGGGGGCTTTGGTCTTCCTCATCTTCTAAGGCAGTCTTTGCCATCAAACACTTGTGGGCGTTGCCCTTGTAGTCTTTCATATAGTTGTAGTGAACAACATCACAACTTTTGTTGACTAGACTCAAGGTGTTTTGTGTATCCTAAGCTACTCCGGCAACCCCACCAACGTCTTCTGGATCTGATTCTTCTTGTGCAACCATTGCTCTTCCATCTATTCTCCTGAGCTTGGAGTTCATAGGGTTTGGCAATTTCTTCTTTACAAAGATCTTCGAAAACCTTGGTTTATCTTCTCTCTTCTCATAAGGGCAGTCATTGGAGAAGTGGTTGGTTTCTTCACAGTTATAGCATTTCCTTACTTTCTTCTTTGGCAATCTTCCCTTGAATTTTCCTACACTGAACTTCTTTACAAAGAGAGCAATGTCCTCATAAGATGGGCTTTCATCAGAGTCAACATCATCACCATCTTCGCAGTCATCATCACCCTCTTCTTCTTCACTTTCTTCTTCGTCACATTCATGCTTGGCTTTCAAAGCAAGATTGATCTTTGATGTTGAAGTGCCATGCATGGCAACGTGCTTTGTTGCAATTTCCTTTGACTCTTCAAATAATTGGAAAGTGGATATGATGTCATCTGGAGTCATTTCTTTGAACCCATGGTGCTGCCTCATGTCCCATACCATTTGATGGTGGTACGGAGCAAGAGCATGAAGTAGCTTGTCCACGAGAAATCTCTTGGTCAGGTTGAAACCATCTTGCGTCTTGTCACAGTCACATGACTCAATGTCTGCGGCGAGAGTCATGAGCCGTTCTAGCAGTTTCTTGGGAGATTCACCCTTTTCCATACATAAATTCTGCAATTGCCCCTTGGCAATTTCATATTGAGCAAGCCGAAGAGTGGAGGTACCGGTCCTGGTCCTTATAATGCTATCCCATAGTTCCTTGGCGCTTGTGATGTGAATGTAAGGTCTCCGTTGCTTCTCATTCATTCCTTTTCTTATGCACATGATCGCAGTGTTGTTGAGATGCTTTTCATAAGTTTCTCTAGGAGTGAGGCACCTTGGATCTACAGGATTGTAGCCATGCTCGAGGATGTCCAACATATCATCATTGGCGTACCTAAGATGATCCTGCATACCAACTCTCCACAGAGCAAAATCGGAATTGTCATCAAGCAAAGGTGGTTTTCCTCCACGATTGTACTTAGGTTTCTCAACTTGAGATCTAGCATAAAGCCATGGAACACTAGTTTGGTTATTGCCTGGAGGTTGTTGGCCAAATGAAGAACCGTGCACATTTTTCCTTGAGGCCCTCGGGGACGTGGCTGTCCCCGTGGTTAATGATGTCAGTATTAGATGGACCAATGCCTCAAGAGAAGCATCATGCTCCTCTTTTTGCTTGGCAAGGGCCTGTTCCAGGTCCTCAGAGGGGAAGGACGTGACTTCCGTGGAAGTCCCGTCCCTCTCCACAGGAGCTACAGTAGTGGGAATCCCGTGCATCTCGCTCTAGGGTAGATAAGCCACAAGAATAGAGCATGAGGCTCTGATACCAATTGAAAAGGATCGAGATGGACCTAGAGGGGGGTGAATAGGTACAATTCCAAATTTTAATAATTACTTAGCAATTTTAGGCAAAGGTGCGGAATATGAGCTTGAGCCTAATAATTGCAATGACAAGGAGTAAACTATTTAGAGTGAAGTAAGGCAACCTGTAAACTATAATCAAATGCAAGTACGTAATAAGGATTAACACAAGTAGAGAGTTAGGGTTAGGGATAACCGAAACTCCAAGAGAGACGAGGATGTATCCCGATGTTCACTTCCTTGGAGGGAAGCTACGTCACCGTTAGAGGGGCGGATATTACCACGAAGGGACACCAACGCCACGAAGGCTCACCCTATTGTCCCTTTGAGATAACTCCACGAATGCGTTTCTCAGCCACCAGTGGTAAGCCTTGAGGTGGCTTCCAAACCTTCACAAACTTTCTGGGGGTAATCACAATGGTTTCTTTCCTCTCCGAAGACTCCTACCGCCTCGGAGTCTCCAACCTCCAAGAGTAACAAGATCACGGGGATTGCTCAAAACTTGCTCAAATCACAAATCACTTTGGTGGAGAGGAGGAGAAGGAGACGATCTATCTTTTGATTGGAACAACACTCAAAATGGCTCAAAAATGCTCTTGGGATCTAAGATTGGGTGTAGGCAAGAGTGAGTGAGGAGAAAGGTGTTATTGTAAGTGTTCTAGCTGTGTTGGACCCCCTCTCACGAAGTGGGAGGGGGGTATATATAGTGGGGAGAGTAAAACAGCCGTTGGGGTCACTTAAGTCTGGCAGTGGTCGGACATCCGGCAGTTTCTCGGATGTCCGGACGCCCACAAGGTGACGGACGTCCGACAGGGGTCGGTCGTCCGAGGGATGTATATTAAATCTAGAATCACTGTGTAGTTGAACAGGGACCGGACGTGTGGAGGAAGCCGGAAGTCCGAGTTATTCGACTCAAACTTCTCTGGTGCGAGATTCCGGATTTCCGAAGGAGGTCGGACGTCCGGCCCTCGGACGTCCGGAGGGAGCCGGAAGTCTGAGTTATATGGCTCAAGTTTCTTTGGTGCAAAGTTCCGGATTTCTGAAGTTGGGCGGACGTCCGGTCCTCGGACGTCCGGAGGGAGCCGGAAGTCCGAGTTATATGGCTCAAGTTTCTCTGGTGCAGGGTTCCGGATTTCCGAAGGAGGTCGGAGGTCCGGCCCTCGGACGTCCGGAGGAGGCCAGATGTCCGAGGCATTGGCTCTGTTTTGACATAAGAGCAGAGTAGTGGAGATGTGGTATGAGCAGAAAAGTAGATATGTAGTATGAGCAAGTTCATCGCAAAACCCGTGATCCCCTCTTAATAGTGCGGGATCCCTATACTCAAGAATAGTAAATTTAAAGGATAGGCTACATCATCTTTTCTCAATCCCGAGCCTTCTTGACATATAAGTCCACCTTGGCACATAATTCTCAATCTACTAAAAGTACTTGGCATCCTGAGATACACTTAACAAATAAGATTAGTTTCCTATGTATGTGTTGTCATTAACACCAAAACTCGATTAAGGGCATGACTGCAATTTCATCCTCCACCTCCCGAATCGGCTCCGCCACGGCCTCGTCGTCGCCGGTGACCCAGGGCCTCCCTCTTGTTCTTTCGACCACTAGCAAGTAGGCGGCGATACCCCGGTTACATTTCTGTCATTGCATGGACATGAGGGTGTCGGAATCGTCACCGACGTGCCTTCCCTCCCCTCTATCCACAAGAGGAAGTCGACGCGCGCGCATGGGCTGCTCGCTGGCTAACTCGTCGGTTGGCAAGTTGGGCAGGCCCAGCCATTGGCCGAACCAGGCCAGGGCCGAGCCCCCTTTTCTTTTTTATTTTAATATGTTTCTAAAATATTTTTGCAGAGATTTATATTTAATCAAATTTAGATATTTTTCCACCACAATTCTTCTAAAAATGTGTAGAATTTATTAGTGATGTTGCACTAATTATTATAAAGACTTTTCTGCATAGCTATAATTAAAATGCTTATTTTAAATACTTCAGCTCGTGTTAATTGGATTTTAAAAATAATATTTCATCAAAACCAGAGACATATATTTTTAAAACTATAAAAAAGATTTATCAAAATAGGATAACATTTTTAAAGTGAGTTTGTGCTCTGTATTTGAATGTGCTTCTTATTATTATTACTATTATTACGATGATAGATTCCGGGTTAGACGAAGGACTTGGACCCGAAGACCCCAAATACCCCAGATACCTAGCTGATCAAGGCAAGCAACCCTTTAACCATGTTTGAGCAAAATAATTTATTGCATGCCAAGTAGAGGAATATTCCCGTTGCATATGATCATGACTATTCGGTAAGACACCGATATGGTGTTACGGATGGCTCCTCTGGAGCAGTTGCATTGAGCATGATCCTACCACCTATGAGGGTCACGCTGATATTATGTTGACAAGTAGACAGTAGTGCTACGCATAGTAGAAGCATAAGCATGATGATGATAATGTTGTTATCAAAGGTTTTACGAAAACCCCGTCGGGTGCCACTAATGCCTGAGGGTCATGATGTTGAGTTGGTGGCCACTTCTAAAGGAGTGGTGCATCGGGTATATTTGTGTGTGTGGTTTTGGAAACAGGATTAGATTTATGATTTGTCGACCGTCCCAACCTTACATGTAAGACCACGATACCCCTTATGGGACGGGGCTTTTTTGATTACTTTGATCGGTTCTATCAAAGAGCCACATTACTAGTGGCAGGAGTTGTATGTGGTTACTCTCGTGACGGGGTCGTACCAAGAAGGTCGACTATGCCGTTTTTACGTGTTCCGGGCACACCGTTGGTCCCCGCATGGATGATATAGTCTAGAGTCAGTGCTTGTAAGACGTACATCATGTGGGTTGGGTATCAATCGAGTGAACTCTTTGTCTAGTATCGTCAGGGGAAAGGCAATGATCGAGAACATACCTCGGGTATAGTATATACTGCGAGTCGTGGATGACACGGAAGATTCCCGGATCTCGTGGGTACAACGTACAACCTCTGCAGAGTGTAAAACTATTCGAATAGCCATGCCCACGGTTAAGGACAGTTGGGTTATCCTAATTAAACTACGTCTAGTTGTTTCCGCATAAACCAAGTGTGTGTGTGTGTGTGTGTGTCTTCGTAATGTGTTATGAAGAAGTCCATATGTTCAGGTTTGGTGACTTGACATATTGGGTGAACCAGAAGAGTTCAGCCCTCAACAGATATATTGATATCTGTAACCCGTTCTTAAGATTATCATCTAGTTCGTAATGCATATCCATACCAGTATTTGACCATGCATATTTTTAAGTAAGATTGCTCCCCGCAATAGTTGTATATCACTTGTATCGTACAACTGCATATCCATACCATAGGTTGTTTGTGAGTACATTCAAAGTACTCATTGGCTTGCCACTGGTTATGTTATTGACTAGACATGGAAGGACCGGAGTTCGGAGAAGAATTCGTCAACGGAGACGGACACGCGATCTAGGACGCTTCCCAGTCAGAATGCCAGTTGGTGAAGGCTGATGGCATGAGTTCCCATTTATTACTAAGACTTCCGCTAGTAGATGTAATGGTGTGATTGGCCTTATTTCCTATCTATGTGAGACTAGGCCATGATGGTCATTTGTTGTATCCAACGGTATGTAAGGATGTAAGACTCTTAATATTGAGTATCTGTGTGGTCCGTGAGCATCGATCTCTGGGATCACTGAGCACGATCATTCGACGATCTCGATCGTAAGATGGGGTCCCCACAGAGCTGGTATCAGAGCCATCCTAACTGTAGGAAGCCTTAGGTAGCATGGACGATAGCCGAGACGAATAGCACACTCAGCCCTTAGACTTGAGATATTCTACACCATTTCATACTATCCACAAATTTCTAACCCTCTCCTAAAACCTTGTACATGGCCGTCGTACCTGAGAAGCTTCTGGAGACTGGATTTCCCCTACTTTTGGGAGACAATATAGAGAAGTCAAGTACGCCGCATGCCCATTTTCTTCTACCACGAGCACTGGGTCAACACCGACACAAAGGAATATCAGGTAGACGTGATACTCAAGGCAAACGACTCCCAAGCTAGTTGGTTCTTTGAAGGACCACGGATGGAGAATCTGGTGTTGGTAGTGGAGACAGCAACACGAGAGCCGCTCGTGCATCTTCGCGATATCCTTCCCAAGATGGCCAATGAGCCAGCTACACGTCACATGCCTTTCGTTAAGGACGGGCTTGACGGGAGCTCGACACTCAATGCATCCCCAGAGAACGGGACACCACTCAGGTTTCAGACCTACTACAGCTTCTCTGCTGACACCCTGACTCACCTTCTGATCAAGGAATCCGTGAAGCTTCGCCAAGAACTACACCAAGTCAAGGACCTACTTCGCCTCGAGAAGACGAAGACACGCAAGGTCAAGAAGGAAGGAGCACCCGAGGGTAGTCTACCGTTGTCTTCCGAGGAGGAATACAACCGCTTCAGGTCACTCCTATTTAGAGTCGCCGTCTGACCGCAGAAGAATACACGGAGCTTCTCACCGCTTCACCGACAAAGCGTCACCGAGATGGACCTTTTCCTTCCCCCATACCTCTGAAGGAGGAAGGTACCAACGAAGACGAAGAAGAAGACCCTGTAGAACCTGCATAAGAGACCGAGCAGTCCGCCGGTTAGAGGAAAGTCTTAGGCAAGTTAGGAGTTCCCCCTGCGAAGTCGAGTCCGTGTATCGATTCTTGAGAACCACGAGTGTTGTCTGCTTCCTGTTCATGTTTTGATGCAAGCCGCATTTCTGCCTTAGGGATCATGTAGCGACTGCATCGCCTATTTTAATGGAATATTAGTATGGGGATCTTCAAGCCTTTTGTTGTCTAACACACTTGCACTATACCAAACGCCCTTATTTAGGTGTGTCATCCCTTTATGATTTCTCCTCGACCACTTGAGAATATTGACCTGTCTTCTCCAAACAGGATGGTGATTTGTACCCGCACCAGCACCTTCGGCAACCCTAGCACACATCTAGCCAGCAGCCAGGAACCGATGGGTCTGTTCAAGCTGGAGATCACCCCGAGAAGCAGCAGTGTGACATTCCCCCGCCACCGCCACCTCCTGAGAGCATGACCGTGGCCCAGTTCCTCCGGTCTCTCCAGGAGGAACGTCAAGCCAACAATGCAGTCGTCCAGGAATTGGTCAAGCCAACAATCCGCCGCAAAGCGGAAATGGCAATGGTCGCTCCACTCTGTCGTAGTTTATGAGGACTACGCCTCCCATATTCACCGAGATAACTGAACCTTTGGATGCTGATGACTAGATCCGCACCATCGAATACCTCCTCGCGCTGGTCAAATGCACGGACGACCGCGAGAAATCCTTTATGCTTCTCACTATCTCGGTGGCATGACCAGAGCTTGGTGGGACGGGTTCCAAATTAGGCGGGATGGGCAGCCTATCTCTTGGACTTTCTTCAAGGAAGGATTTCGCGCCGCTCACATTCCCCCTGGGATGATGACCGTTAAGAAGCGGGAATTCCGAGCGCTGAGGCAAGGCAGCAGAACAGTCAAGTAGTACGTGCAAAAGTTTAACCTTTTGTCAAGATATGCACATGAAGACGTCAACATTGAAGTCGCAAAGGTGGAACGTTTCATGGAAGGAATCCATCAGTTACTTCAATACCAACTTGTTGTCTGCAAATGCCGAACCTTCTGCGACCTGCTGAACAAAGCTCTCATGCTGGAGGATAAGCGTCGTGCGATGGATGACACCCGCAAGATCAAGCTGATGGGTAATGGAGGTTCCAGTGACCAGAAGACACGACCGTGGCAATCTACATTCCGTCATAACTATCAACCCCAACAGCAAGCCAACCCCAAGCCAACGGTCAATCCGCGCAACAACATTGGGGTCAATCCCAACATCCCAGTGGAGGTTACCTGCTTTTGATGTGGTCAGACTGGGCACTACTCCAGGCAATGCCCCAACAATAAGCCCGATGAACTGTGCCCCAATGCGCCTAACCGAAGACAAGGTCAAGGAGCACCAAGCCAGAATCAAGCTCCCCCCAACCAGCAGTACCACAACAGGGGACGTGTGAATCACATCTCTGCAGACGAAGCCGAGGAGGATCCGGACTGCATTCTGGGTACGTTCCTCGTCAACTCCACCCAACAACAATATTGTTTGATTGTGGTGCTTCACATTCTTTTGTCTCCCAAAAGTTTGCTGCAAAGTGTGGTTTGAAGCCTACCCTCCTTAATGGGAAAATGGCAGTACAACCCCGGGAGTGATACATCTCCGTCGTATCTACTTTTATGAACTCTTTTGCCCTTGTTTTGGACTTTAATTTGCATGATTTCAATGGAACTAACCCGGACTAACATTGTTTTCAGCAGAATTGCCATGGTGTTGTTTTTGTGCAGAAATGAAAGTTCTTGGAACATCCTGAAAATTTACGGAGATTTTTTCTGGAATAAAAGAAAAATACCTGCGCAAAGATCCACCGGAGGGGGCGTGCCAGTGGGCCACAAGCCCACAGGCCGCGGCCACCACCTATGTCCGCGCCGTGCAGGCTTGTGGGGCCCACGTGGCACCACCGCCCCCAATCTTAGCTCTATATCTTCCGTTTCGCCTGGAAAAAAATCAGAGAGAAGGTTTCATCGCGTTTTGCGATACGGAGGCGCCGCCACATCCTGTTCTTCATTTGGAGGGCAGATCTGGAGTCCCTTTCGGGCTCCGGAGAGGGGAAATCGTCGCCATCGTCATCATCAACCTTTCTCCATCGACAATTCCATGATGCTCTTCATCGTTCGTGAGTAATCTCATTGTAGGCTTGCTGGACGGTGATGAGTTGTATGAGATCTATCATGTAATCGAGTTAGTTCTTGACGGGGATTGATCCCTAGTATCCACTATGTTCTAGATTAATGTTGCTACTACTTGGCTATGCTAAATGCTTGTCACTAGGGCCCGAGTGCCATGATTTCAGATCTGAACCTATTATGTTGTCGCCAATATATGTGTGTCATAGATCCTATCTTGCAAGTTGTAGTCACCTACTATGTATTATGTCCCGACAACCCCGGAGTGACAATAGCCGGAACCACTCCCGGAGATGACCATAGTATGAGGAGATGACCATAGTATGTGTTGGTCCGGTTCTTTATTAAAAGGAGAACCTTAATATCCTGTAGTTTCCATTAGGACCCCTCTGCCACGGGAGGGATGGACAATAGATGTCATGCAAGTTCTTTTCCCTAAGCACGTATGAATACGGAATACATGCCTACATTAGATTGATGAACGGGAGCTAGCCACATATCTCTCCATGTTATAGCTGTTACATGATGAATCACATCCGTCACACTCATCCATCACCGATCCACTGCCTACGAGTCTTTTACTACTGGTCCTCGCTACGTTATTTTGCCTAGGCTTGTCCCTTGCTACAAGAGGGATTGGGCCACTTTGCTGTTGTCACTTTGCTGTTGTTGCTACTGCTGTTACTTGTTACTTTGCTGCTGCTACTACTACTATTCCTTACTACTCCGCTGTTACTTGTCGAAAGACTTTGTTGGCACCGACATCCCGTCAAAAGGCTTTTTCTGGCGCCATTGATACAACAGTTAGGAATAGTCTACCTTGTCAAGAAATCGTTTCTGGCACCGTTGCTATCATACTACTTTGCTACTGATACTTTGCTTGCAGACACTAATCTTTTAGGTGTGGTTGAATCTGACACATTCAACTGCTAATACTTGAGAATATTCTTTCACTTCCCATTGTGCGAACCAACAAATTTGGGTTGAATACCATACCCTCGAAAATTGCTGCGATCCCATACCCTCGAAAACTGGCACCGTTGCTGGGGAAGCATAACTATATTCTCTGAGTCACTTGGGATTAACGTCTGCTGATCACTATGAGGAATCTGAAAGATCCAAGAACTAAAATCCTACCTTCCACTACGAGGAGAGGTAAGGAACTACCATCTAGCTCTGCACTTGATTCACCTTCAGTTTTGAGTAAGTTTGCGACTTCGCCTCCTGCTAGAAATCTTGATATGTCGCCTGTGCTTGATGATGCTACTTCTGCTGCCCATGATGCTTATGATGATGCTATGCTTGATACTATGCCTGATGATGCTATGCTTGATACTATGCCTGATGATGCTATGCTTGATACTATGCCTGTTGATGCTATGCTAGATACTATGCCTGATGATGCTTGATACTGCTTTGCCACTAGGTGCATTCCTTGATGCACAACTTGCTAGAGCTGCTGCTAGATTTGATGATACTTCTGAAACTGCTGATACTATTGAAGTAGAACCTGCTACTATGCCTGTTATGCCTGATACGCGCTATGTTATGGAGGGAGAGATAGCTGAGTATTTTCTTGCGTGTAAGGATAGCTATGATGTTGAGAAACTTCTGCGCAAGTGGAAAGAAAAATTTCTAAACGTTAGGATGAAATATGACCCGAAGTTTGCCACTTCGCCTGTCTTTGTGACCGATAAGGATTATGAATTCTCTGTCGACCCTGAGTTAATCACTCTGGTCGAATCTGATCCTTTTCACCGTTATGAGTCCGAAACGGTTGTAGCCCATCTTACCAAACTGCACGATATAGCCACCCTATTCACTAGTGAGGAAAAGATCCGCCACTACTATATGCTCAAGCTGTTTCCCTTCTCGCTAAAGGATGATGCTAAGACCTGGTTCACTTCTCTTGCTCCTGGTTGTGTGCGTAGCCCCCAGGATATGGTCTACTACTTCTCTGAAACATATTTCCCTGCCCACAAGAAGCAAGCTTCCTTGCAGGAAATATACAACTTTGCTCAAGCTGAGGAAGAGTGTCTCCCACAAGCTTGGGGGAGGCTTATCTAGCTACTGAATGCTTTGCCTGATCACCCTCTTGAGAAGAATGAAATACATGATATCTTCTATAATGGACTTACTGATGCTTCCAAAGACCATCTAGATAGTTGTGCCGTTTGAAAGTGCAGTCATGCCCTTAATCGTGTTTTGGTGTTGCTGACGACACACATATAGATAACTGATCACTAATCCCCTTTAAGCTGTTGTTAATGATCATGTGTTGATAAGGACAAGCTCATGTGCTAACAAGGACAAGATCAAGCTAAGCATTCCTGAGCACTACATGCTTGATTCTTGTGGATGTTCACATGGTGGACAAATGAAGATGAATACATAAGCTAGGCTTTCCACATTGTGTATGGGAGAGCTACTTGAAGACTTCATCATGTCTTGCTTTCAACTTGAGCCAAGAAGGAACAACAACATCAAGCTCAAGTGAAAGGGCTAACTCAAAGGTATTAGTTCCTTTGACGTTAGTGGTGTGGTGTGATGATCATCGAATAAAAGTATACACTCAAGTATGGATCATTAGTACCCTTTTATGATTCTTGAGTCTTTAGGGATCCCGCACTATTAAGAGGGGATCACAGGTTTTTCGATGAACTTGCACAAACTACATCTCTACTTTTCAACTCATGCCACATCTCCACTGCTCTGCTGTTATCTGAAAACAGAACCAATGCCTCGGACATCCGGCTTCCTCCGAACGTCCGAGGGACGGACGCCCGACCACTTCGGAAATCCGGAACCTTATACCACAGAAATCCAAAGTCAAATAACTTGGACTTCCGGCTCTCTCCGGACGTCCGAGGGCCGTACGCCCGACCACTTCGGAAAACCGGAACATTGCACCAGAGAAATTTGAGTCAAATAACTCGAACTTCCGGCCTCCTCCTGTCGTCCGAGGGCTGGACGTCCGACCTCCTTCAGAAATCCGGAACCTTGCACCAGAGAAGTTTGAGTCAAATAACTCATACTTCCGGCCTCCTGTTGTCGTCCGAGGGCCGGACGTCCGACCTCCTTCAGAAATTCGGAACCTTGCACCAGAGATATTTGAGTCAAATAACTCGGACTTCCGGCGTCCTCGTGTCGTCCGGTCCCTGTTCGACTACACAGTGGTTCCAGATATATATACATCCCTCGGATGACCGACCCATGTCAGACGTCCTACCCCTTGTGGGCGTCCGGACATCCGAGAACTGCCGGACGTCCGACCACTGTCAGACTTAAGTGACCCCAACAGTCACTTTCCCTTCTCCACTATAAATACCCCCCTCCCACTTTGTGAGATGGGGCCCAACATAGCCAGATCCTCATAAGAACACATTTCTACCCCACACACATTTGCTCACACCAAATCTTAGATCCCAAGAGCATTTGTGAGCCCCTTTGAGAGTTGTTCCAATCAAAAGATAGATCGTCTCCCTCTCCTTCTCTCAACCCAAGATATTTGAGCTTTGAGCAAGTTTTGAGAAATCCCCATGATCTTGTTACTCTTGGAGGTTGGAGACTCCTAGGCGGTAGGAGTCTTCGGAGACGAAACAATCCGTGTGATTACCCCCCGGAAAAGTTTGTTAGGGTTTGGAAGCCACCTCAAAGGCTTACCACTAGTGGTTGAGAAACTCCTACGTGGTGTTATCTCAAGGGAGAATAGGGTGAGCCTTCGTGGTGTTGGTGTGCCTTCGTGGTAACATCCACCTCTCTAACGGTGACTAGCTTCCCTCCAAGGAAGTGAACATCGGGATACATCTTCGTCTCAGTGACCTTGGTTATCCTTAACCCTAACTCCTTACTTGTGGTTTACTTGTGTTACTTGAGCATACATACATTGCATATTGTTTGTGCTCATTATATTGTGTTGGCTATTTCTTTGTACAAGATTAATCATTCAAGCATACCCTCTATATCCACACGTTCATGCTTGCAGCTTTTGATATATCGTGTGCTATAGTGTGATCTAGTATCTTGTGTCGTTCACCTACTTGTCATGTGATATAGCAAAAGTAAGTTTGTGTAACTTGCTTGTGCTTGTTAGTAACTGTATTGTGTCCATCTTGGTAGATCGTGTTGTTGATACACGTTATGGTGCCTATTGCATTTAGGATTTGTGCTTCAAAAGTATCCTCTTAGTTTATTTCCGCATTAGGTTTAAGCCAAATCCGAAGAAGTTTTTAAATAGCCTATTCACCCCCCTCTAGGCGTCATCGAGGTCTTTTCAATTGGTATCAGACCAAGGTCTCTCTTTAATTAGGTTTCACGACCAAGAGAGTATCGATGTCGACTATTGGATTAGTGCACAATGACACCTTTGACTTTGATGGCACAAATTATACCCTATGGAGAATTCGTATGCTTCATCACTTTCGGACCATGGGCCCAAATACTTTACGAATTGTTCTTGCAGGGATTGCCGACAAAAAGGATGATGCATCTTCATCTACTAATGAAATGTATCTTGATTGTGAGGCTTTTCTTGCCATTCATCGAACCAAAAGTCCCGAGGTGTTTAACTCTATCTCAACTTGCAAGTCAGCTCATGAAGTTTGGACTACACTTGAAGATTTATATGGTGGGTCGAATCTTGATGAAGACGATATTACGATGAAGGAGTTGGTGGATGAGCTCTTCACTCTTTTCGATCATAAAGAGTCCACCACTACTTCCATATCCGATTGCTTGCACACCTCAGCATCTTGAATCTCACAAGGTAATGACATGGTGAGTGAAGAAATATATGTTGATGAAAATGTCATAGCCTCTATGGACACGAGAATATCTAGCACCACACATAGTGTAAATTATTGTGCTGATAGGTCATGCATTTCACCTAAAGATCCCTCGACAAATGTCTGTGGTGACATGCCTGCTATCCCGTGTCCTCTTGATCAAAATATCTTGTTTCTCCCAAGTTGCTCTATGACTAATCATTTAGGGGAAATCAAGAAATATGAAGTACTTTTGACTAATGAAGAATCTGAGTCACCAAAAGAATCATCATCAACTCCTCCAATTCACATGTGCCTCATGGCAAGATGTAATAATGAGGTATCATCTTCCCTGTGCAATAACGATGATATTTGCGATAAGGATGATGATGACGACTTGACTGAAAATATCTATGTGATCAGTAAGATTCTTCATAAAGCTAAAAATAACGCTCTTCAAAGATTCCAAGACGTTCTTGCTTACTTTGAAAATCGTAATGATTCACTTAGTCATGAACAAGCTAAAAGTGAACAACTTGAACATGAACTTGAGAAGAGTCATCAAGCATGTAGAGACTTAAGATCTTCAAAAGAAGAGATTGAAGTTGCTCATGATAAACTTAAAAAGGATTCTGAGGTCCTTCTCCTTGAATGCAATAGTGTCAAGGGAGTGCTCATCAAAACCTCTAAGATCTATGAGGAGCTTCAATCTACTCATGAGAAGTCTCTAACTGCTACTTACTCCTCTCATATTGTTGATGATACTTGTACATCTAACTCTACCTCATTTGAAGTATCAACATTGAAGGAGAATGTTGAGCTACGTGCTCAACTTGATTTACTAACTAGCAATTATGGGAAGTTGGAAGAAAACCATGTAATGCTCACAAGCTCTCATGCCAATCTTGTAACATCCCATAATGTGCAAAAGTTAGCTCATGAGGCTATCATCACCAAGGTAACATCAAGTGAGCCTCATGTGGACAATGGCACTACTTCTAGTCAAAGTACTATATTTCCATGTGCTACTCCTCGTAATTCATCTACTCATAATGTTGCTACCTCGTGTGATGAATTGCTTTCCTTGCCTTGTTGCTCTAACATTGAAGCTTACACTTCCTCTAGTACTTGCGTTGATACTAACCATGCAGAGGAAATCGAAGAGCTCAAGGCCCAAGTCACTTCTTTGAAGAAAGACTTGATGTCATGAAGGGATGTCCACACCCAATAATGTCCTGTGTGAGAAAACATCTCCGAATGCCAAAAATGATGTTGGAGTGAACTCAAACAAGAACAAGCGTGGCCTAGAACAAGTTAAGAATTCGACCAAAATCATTTGCTTCAAGTGCAAAGTTAAAGGGCACCATGTTAGATCTTGCCCTCTGAAGACAAAGTCTCAAAGTCACAAGCAACAAGCGAAGCGGCCACAAACTCAATCACATACTCAGGTACAAGTTGAAGGAAGGCCTCTTCCCAATAAGACCCAAGCCAACACTCCCCGAGGTGAGAAATCAACTGAGAAGAAAGCAAAGGGTAGATGTTGCTACTTATGTCGTGAGAAGGGTCACGTTGCTTCGTCTTGCACGAGAGGTAACTTATCGAACCCAATCACTATTGATGATAGCTATTTCCTTGGGAAGGATAAGGTTGGCAATGTGTTTGCCAAGTTTGTTGGTACTCAAAATGGTGTCAAGAAAAGAACCATTTGGGTTGCCAAGCCTATTGTGACTACCCTCTTAGGAACCAACATAGTTGGGGACCAACAAGCTCAAACTTGATCAATAGGTGACTTTGGAGGACATTGGAGACTTGGATACACAATGAAGATTTGAGGACTCTTCATCATTCGTATTATCTCAAGCCAAGTCATTTGGATTATCGAGCCCGTGTCCCATATCCAATGTGCCTCTGTGCGGTAACTTGTACTTAAATTGTTTACATTGAAAGTTGCCTGCCCTACTCCTTCTCATGTCTAGGTTTGGTACCTAGCATGTACTTTGACATGTTGCGCCTACTAGTATGATTGTTATGTGTTATTTATCATGTGTAGGTCGTTATGTATGTCATATAATTGTGTGTAGTCCTGATCATTACTTGCATCCTAGTTGCACCGTTGTGTGGGTCTTTCAAGACGTTAATAGCTCATCACATTAAGGGGGAGTGTTTTGCTCTACGCACATCACTAACCCAAAATGTGTATATATGTATTGGACTCCATCTAGTATTCACGATGCAAGATTATCCAATCAATTCGTTTGATGTCAAAGCCATCCAAAGTTCAAATTGGCATCCACTTATCAGCTTAGTTGGATGATTGATTGCCTTGGATGATAAATACATGGATCATCACATTAAGGGCGTGTGATATGATTTCTGCACGTCACATCCCCTGGTAAGATAAAACATCTGATGTATGCCACTCAGAATCTACCACATAGGGTTATTCTATAACTGTGTGGCGTGTCATGCTCCACATGTCTTAACTCACATAATAACCCTGTTGGTGTCTAAATACCTTAGATGTGCGTGAGTATGACGTCCTACTACACCAATACTCATGGCTTAGCCGCTAGATCATACCTAAAAGAAGGGCATAGTTGATGCATGCCTTTCGACTTATTTCTCTACACTATGATCTAACTAATTGGGATGTTAACGTATGGCATCAAAACATTATGCTTATGGTTGGAATCCCATATCACACTTGTGTGAGTATAAAACGATCTTTGTGCTCGTTTGGCATCTACCTCCACTGATAATTCTAAATATCATTGTGTTCTCTCACACATGGTATCTCTGGCTTGGTAGGGTTTTTCATGGTCATTTTATTTCGGCTTTGTCTTCATTTGACCTACATAACTTTCCGGGAAATTCATGTGTCTCCCGGTAATCTCTCATGCATGTCCTTGAGCTCGTACTATTTATTTCATAATGTTGTGGGAGTTATAATCATATTACCTACACTTATACATCTACTGGGGTGAGACATGCATGTAAGGTTGTGCAAAATGCATACCTTACATGGTTTGATGCCTTGACCGGTTCATGTGTAGAACTTGGGGTGCGATCATATGTTGATTTGTCACCCTGATCCATTTTGGACGACATGAATGTTTTGTAATTGACAATTATGTGTTCATTTGTCCAAATTGTATATCCTTGGATTTTGATAGGCTTGTGTAGGCATATCTACTATGTGTAGATGCACATGCCGTGTCTATCGTATCTTTGATCCAATATATGTATATGGTAAATCAGACGTATCCATTAAAAGGTTAAGGTGTGCTTGAAAGTAAAACTTATATCTATATGCACATAATTGAGTGATCTTACCCTATATATATTGTAGTTGGACTAACTACTTCGGACCCAATGAGTTTGGGGACCATATTGTGCTTAGTTGGTGGTTTAGGTACTTTGGAGAAGCATTGCCCTCTTGACTTATTCTGAGAAGAAGATGGTGCTGGTCACGAAGAAATTAGAGTCAAGACAGGACTCGGCTACTTCTACGGCATACCAATGCTTTTCCGGTAACAAGTATTTACTTCATGCATGTATAACATTAGAGTCAACCCTGTGTAGGTTGCATCACTGCATGAACATAATACTTTTTCCACTTTGTAATTTCCTGCATGTCCTTGTGAATAACACTGATGAAATGCTTAGTGTTGGTGTTCTCTTAGCACTTCATGGTCATATGAATCAGACAAATTTGTGCCATGGCCCTTGTGTCATGTGCCTTGCTCTTATAATAGGATAACTTGTGCATGATTCTATGCACTCATGCGTTTGACCGTATTTTGGACCCACACTTATCATAGTAATCGAATTAGAAGATTTACATCATACCATGTCCAAAATATGTGTGTTGAGAGGCCTTTGGTTGCTACACATGCGAGAATACTCCTTATCACCTCATCATCCAAATCCCAGAAATTGCCTCTGCCTACTTCTCTCTCGGTCGTCCGACGAGTCTCGGACGTCCGACGGCTAAACACACTCCGGACCTCCGGCACATGTCGGTCGTCCAACGGCTAATGCTCTCCGGACGTCCGACACATCGGGAGCCTCTATGAATAGAGGGGCGCGGGCTGGGCCTTGCCCTAGCCCCCACGCGCCCCCCTTTCTCCCAGCCGCTGCCAGCCTGCCTGAGGAGCTCGACCGCGCCGCCACCAGGGGGCCGTGCCCCGCGATGTGGCTATTCTCCTCCGTGGGATCCTTCTTCCATTCCTCTCCTCTCTGGATATGCAGGTATCCTCTTGGTCTCTCTCGCCATTGGTTCCCCTTTTCTCACTAGTTCATGTGTTCGTTCATGTGCTTTGACCGTGACCGTTCCCCATTGGGTTTCCAATCGTGTAGGCCTTGTTTCATCATGCCCAAGATTAAGCACACTGCCCGGAAGAACTCTACTGGCTCATCCTCTCGTGCCCCTATTGGCACGGGGTCTGATGACTCCGATGTACCACACCGTCCCTTCAAACGGCTCGCCCGACGTCCTCCTCCACATCCCCGCTCCTCGTCTGATGGCTCTGACTTCGAGGATGAGCTTGCAAATGAGGAACGTGCTGAACACGTTGCCGTTCGGAAGACTATGCCAAAGCCGGGGACTCACATGCCCTCATATATGCCACCGCCTCCTCCGGAACAGCCCGAAGGTGAAGCTCGTCACATCTCCCTTGAACCTCCACCTACTTTAGGTCGTGAAGTCAAGGACTTCACCACGGTTCCTAAGTCTTCCTACTTTACTTTCCGCCGCGATGTTAACCAATTTTCTGTTGTACGTGACTCTATGGACTCACGTTTCCGCACACACGTCCAAGCGGATATCTTTTCTACTGTCATCGTTCCTAAGGGTCTCTCAGTCCATCATTATATTGATCTTGAGCATATTCGCACTCACCCGGCGAAATACCCGGGTGCCATTGAGATCATTGTGTCATCGGAGCTCGCTGCCCCGTTTGCTTTTCGATGCGATTTTAACAGTGCCGCTATTCATCAATTTTATGCCACGTGTTTCTTTGGCTCAAACAACACTGTTAGCTAGATGACTTCTGATGTTGAGTTCACAACCTCTTATGATAAGTTTGTTGCCGCACTCGGTTTCCCCGACTCCGGCTTCAAAATCCATAAGAATGATCCTAACCATGCACATTAGCCCATTGAGGCGTGTGGGATTCTCCTCAAACCACTTCGTGAACTTGATGCAGACGATTGGATGAAGGATCTTAACCAAGTATCCATCTGGCGCTCTCCCTACTTTATCATTTTTCAGTGTCTTATCCACACCATCTATCCCAAGATGGGTGATAGGGGATCCTGCAGCGGCTACTGTATTGACATCATGTCAGATTTCCACGAGTCCCCCAAGCGCAAGATTAATGTGCCTCACTTTCTCTGGCATGAGATTCGGCTCGCTAGTCTTCAATACAAGCGAGCCTTCCCTCATGCCCCCTTCATCCAGGCCTTTATTAACCATGTTGCTGAATTCACTTTTTCTCCCACTCACACGCATCACAAGTGGGCCATTCCCACTCACATGGAGGATGACTATGCACCTAAGAAAACCTCATCCACCTCCACTCGCCGCACTGCTGCCCGGTCTGCAACCCCTTCATCCAGCTCAGCTCCTCTCGGTCGCTTTGCCAAATTCATTGGCAAGGCACATTCTGCCATGATGAAGGCTTTCTCTTTCCAGTGCGGTCAAACTCATGATGTGGTTTCTCGCCTCGTCTCCTCCAAGAATGCCCTCAAGGCTCGTCTGAGAGACTTGGGCGCTCTTTATGTGAGTGACGATGAGGATCTTCCTGCTGCTCCTCCTTCTGACTTTGGCTTCCCATCTGGTCCTGAGTGGGCTGAATTTCTTGACGAGGCTAGTGGCAATGGCTTGCCTCAGGATGAGGATGATGAGTATGATGCCTGATGATGACGATGTTAATGAGGGTGATATTTGAGTATGTGGTAGCATTGCCGGGTTCCTTCCTTTTTGGTCCTTGATGCCAAAGGGGGAGGACATTATCTTATCTTAGTTTCGATTTTAGTTTCTCTCATAATGTATGGTATGATGTATTATGTCAAACTTAATAATGTGTCATCATGTAACGATACTTATGGATGATGTGCTATGCCATCACTTATGGATGATGCATTGTTAAACTATCATGTGGTGATGAGATATCATGATATTATCGGTGTGTCATATGATGATGAGTTTTATGCTATCCTATTGATTCATATGATATGCCTTGATTCATATGATATGTTATGAATTATTGATTCTTATGATATGCTATGTATTGTTGAACTATTATGGTGTAATGTTATATCATGCTATTATCTTCAAAGCACGCATTAAGGGGGAGCTCCCGCACTTACCTATTTTACTATGCAAATAATCAGGGGGAGCTTCATAAGCATCGTAACAAATCTCTCCTAAGCCACACATGTTTATTACTATTTTTGAGAGCTATATGTATGTTGTCATCAACTACCAAAAAGGGGGAGATTGAAAGTGCAGTCATGCCCTTAATCGTGTTTTGGTGTTGCTGAGGACACACATATAGATAACTAATCACTAATCCCCTTTAAGCTGTTGTTAATGATCATGTGTTGATAAGGACAAGCTCATGTGCTAACAAGGACAAGATCAAGCTAAGCATTCCTGAGCACTACATGCTTGATTCTTGTGGATGTTCACATGGTGGACAAATGAAGATGAATACATAAGCTAGGCTTTCCACATTGTGTATGGGAGAGCTACTTGAAGACTTCATCATGTCTTGCTTTCAACTTGAGCCAAGAAGGAACAACAACATCAAGCTCAAGTGAAAGGGCTAACTCAAAGGTATCAGTTCCTTTGACGTTAGTGGTGCGAAGTGATGATCAATGAATAAAAGTATACACTCAAGTATGGATCATCAGTACCCTTTTATGATTCTTGACTCTTTAGGGATCCCGCACTATTAAGAGGGGATCACAGGCTTTGCGATGAACTTTCTCAAACTACATCTATACTTTTCTGCTTATACCACATCTCCACTGCTCTGCTGTTATCTGAAAACAAAACCAATGCCTCGGACATCCGGCTTCTTCCGGACGTCCGAGGGACGGACGCCCGACCACTTCGGAAATCCGGAACCTTATACCACAGAAATTCAGAGTCAAATAACCCGGACTTCCGACTCTCTCCGGACGTCCGAGGGCCGGACGCCCGACCACTTCGGAAAATCGGAACCTTGCACCAGAGAAATTTGAGTCAAATAACTCGGACTTCCGGCCTGCTCCTGTCGTCCGAGGGCTGGACGTCCGACCTCCTTCGGAAATCCGGAACCTTGCACCAGAGAAATTTGAGTCAAATAACTTGGACTTCCGGCCTCCTCCTGTCGTCCGAGGGCCGGACGTCCGACCTCCTTTGGAAATCCGGAACCTTGCACCAGAGATATTTGAGTCAAATAACTAGGACTTCCGGCCTCCTCCTGTCGTCCGGTCCTTGTTCGACTACACAGTGGTTCCAGATATATATACATCCCTCGGACGACCGACCCTTGTCGGACGTCTGACCCCTTGTGGGCGTCCGGACATCCGAGAATTGCCGTACGTCCGACCACTGTCAGACTTAAGTGACCCCAATGGTCACCTTCCCTTCTCCACTATAAATACCCCCTCCCACTTCGTGAGAGAGGCCCCAACACAGCCATATCCTCATAAGAACACATTTATACCCCACACACATTTTTCTCACACCAAATCTTAGATCCCAAGAGCATTTGTGAGCCCCTTTGAGAGTTGTTCCAATCAAAAGATAGATCGTCTCCGTCTCCTTCTCTCAACCCAAGCTATTTGAGATTTGAGCAAGTTTTGAGCAATCCCCGTGATATTGTTACTCTTGGAGGCTGTAGGAGTCTTCGGAAAGGAATCAATCTGTGTGATTCCCCCCCAGAAAAGTTTGTGAGGGTTTGGAAGCCACCTCAAAGGCTTACCACTAGTGGTTGAGAAACGCCTTCGTGGTGTTATATCAAGGGAGAATAGGGTGAGACTTCGTGGCGTTGGTGTGCCTTCGTGGTAACATCCACCTCTCTAACAGTGACTAGCTTCCCTCCAAGGAAGTGAACATCGGGATACATCTTCGTCTCCATGACCTTGGTTATCCTTAACCCTAACTCCTTACTTGTGGTTTACTTGTGTTACTTGAGCATACATACATTGCATTTGTTTGTGCTCATTATATTGTGTTGGCTATTTCTTTGTACAAGATTAATCGTTCAAGCATACCCTCTATATCCACACGTTCATGCTTGCAGCTTTTGATATATCGTGTGCTATAGTGTGATCTAGTATCTTGTGTCGTTCACCTACTTCTCGTGTGATATAGCTCAAGTAAGTTTGTGTAACTTGCTTGTGCTTGTTAGTAACTGTACTGTGTCCATCTTGGTAGATCGTGTTGTTGATACACGTTGCGATGCCTATTGCAGTTAGGATTTGTGCTTGAAAAGTATCCTCTTAGTTTATTTCCGCATTAGGTTTAAGCTAAATCCGAAGAAGTTTTTAAATATCATATTCACCCCCCTCTAGGCGTCATCGAGGTCTTTTCACCGGTAGTGTTTTTAGGGAACGAACTGTAGAACAAGCTGAGATTCTATTGAACAACATCTTGTGCAATGAGAATGCTTGGACTATTCCCGAACCACCTCCTAAGCCAACTCCGAAGAAAAGAGGTCTTCTATTCCTCAGTCCTGAAGATATGCAAGAAGCCAAGAAATCTATGCGAGAGAAAGGCATTAAATCTGAAGATGCCAAAAATCTACCACGTATCGAAGAGATCCATGGTCTCGATAACCCGATACAGGTAGTAGAAGTAAATTCTCTACGTAGGTTTGATGAGAGTGATATTCCTTTTGATAAACCTGATAGCTTATGCATGGATGAATTTGATAACTTTGTTGCCAAACAACAGAGTTTCAATGATTATGTTAGCAGACAATTGGAAAAGAATGCTCATATGCTTAGTCATTTAAGTGCTTGTGTGGACGGAAACGTCAACGATCTTAAACTTCTGAGTAAACATGCCTCTCTGGTTACTACTCAGGTAGAACAAGTACTTAAAGCTCAAAATGACTTGCTTAATGAGTTGAATGACAATTCCGTCAGAGTCGTTACTAAAGGCAGTAGAATGACCCAGGAACCTATGTATCCCGAGGGTCATCCGAAGAGAATTGAACAAGATTCTCAAGGAGTTAGCACCGATGCACCTAGTCATCCTAGAAAGAAGAAGAAAGATGATAGGAACCTGCACCCTAGCAACCCTGTTGCTGCTACCCCTGAGAGTCCAAACGATGCCTCTATCTCTGATGCTGAAACACAATCTGGTGATGAACATGAGCCTAATGATAATATCAATAGTGATGTTCATGTTGATGCTCAACCTAGCAATGATAAGGATGTGGAGATTGAACCTAGCGCTGATCTTGATAACCCACATCCCATGACTAAGAGATACGATAAGAATGACTTCGCTGCTAGGAGGCACGGTAAAGAAAGGGAACCATGGGTTCAAAAACTCATGCCCTTTCCTCCTTTCCTCATAATCCATTTTGAGCGCTTCGTTGAAATGATCAGACCTGTCATTCTGCAGATGGGTTTGACGGATATGCTCAAAATGTCTCCTTATGCTAAGTACATGAAAGATATTGTGACTAATAAGAGGAGGATACCTGATCTTGAGATCTCCACCATGCTTGCTAATTACACTTTCAAGGGTGGAACTCCTAAGAAACTAGGTGATCCCGGTGTGCCCACTATACCTTGCTCCATTAAAGGCAACTACGTTAGAACTGCATTATGCGACCTTGGAGCCGGTGTTAGTGTTATGCCTCTCTCTCTCTCTATCGTAGACTTGAGTTGGATAAGTTGACACCTACTGAAATATATCTGCAAATGGTCGTCAAATCAACTGCTTTCCCTATCAGCATTTGCGAGGATGTGCCTGTTGTGGTTGCTAAAAGCACTATCTTAACAGACTTTGTTATCTTGGATATTCCCGAGGACGATGCCATGGCAGTCATCCTTGGAAGGCCCTTTTTAAACACCGTAGGGGCTGTTATAGATTGCAACAAAGGCAATGTCACTTTCCATGTCAACGGTAATGAGCATATGGTGCACTTTCCGAAGAAACAATATCGAGTACATTGCATCAACGCTATCGAAAAAACTTCATCGATTCTTATTGGGAGCTTTGAATGCCCTATTCCTCGTGTCAAGATGAAGTATGATTTGCTTGTTGGGGAGATACACATCCCCATTGAGGTGACCTAGTGACGATTCAAAAATTCTCCGTCTTCTTTTGCGATTCGAGAAAGTTTTGTCGAGGGAATTTGATCAACCCCATTGACGGATTTCTTTCGATGACCATGAGATGGATGAATCGAGGAGTCACAAACCTCTATTCCAAGCTTTCACTTTCGGTTTCTTAGAAGAAAAATGATAGATTTAGTTTAGTTTTCCCCGTTTTCTGTCTTAGCGTTCGGTAGAAAAGTATCCCGAAAATCAAAGTTCTCCGAACGCTGTGAAAATCTAGTATAATTTTTTCTGGAATATTTGAAAAATACTAGGACAAAGAGTCTGTCTAGGGGCCACACTAGTGGTCCACAAGCCCTAGGTGCACGGGCACCCCCCTGGCTAGGCCACCCAGGCTTGTGGGGCCCACATGCACCCCCTCCACTCATTCTTGCTCCCATCCACTCCTGCTACCTCCAGAAAAAATCGTTTCGCAGCTCAAACCCATGTTCTTGCTCCTCTTGCTGGGATTTTCGATCTCTTTGCTCAAATCACCGTTCTCCGAACTGTTTTGGGGAAATTACTCCTTGGTAAGTGACTCCTCAATTGGCCGAATTAGTTTTTGCTCTAGTGCCTTATACTCCGCGTATTTTTGCTGCCTTGGTGACCATGTTCTTGAGCTTTGCATGCTGATTCTAGCTGGTCCCAAGTAGTTTTGATGCGTAATATGGTCTCTAGGCACTTGTGGGAGTAGTTGCTACAAGTTTAGTTGAACCTTGTTCACCTTTCCTTTGGGTCACTGAAAATTTCAGAAAAGGAAGATGTTCAAGAGAAACTATCATGGTGGTTCCTCAAGCAAGAGTGGTCCCCGTCTTGCGATTAGGGAGCCTGATCCTTACCAACCTAGGGACGCGCAGGTACAACCATGTGAATGGCCTTTTGATGAATTTATGATTGAGACGGGTTTCAAAGATGAGTTTGATGCATTTGTTCGCAACGTCGGACTAGAAGAATTCATCTCCGATAAATGTGAACAGTATGTTGCTCTCACTGCTTCTTTTGTTCGTAGATTCAAATTTTCAGCTGGTTTGATCTCTATGATAAATCGTATACCATGCATTTAGAGGATTTCAGTAGAATTTGCAAAATACCTATTTGGGGTAACCTCAATGATCCTCCTAAATCTTCGGTTAGAGATTTTTGCGCTGGTATTACGGTTGGAGAAACTAGAGACATTACGCAAGCTACCATGGAGATTATTCATTTTCCTCCCTTGCATTATTTTGCCCTCTTCATAGGTAGATGCATTAATGAAAAGATTGAGCATTGTCACCTCTGCGCACCCGACCTTAGTATCCTTAAGAGCGCAGTGACAGGTGACAAAAGCTTCAACATTGGAGCTATTATAGCAAGGAGGCTGAATAAGAATGCTATTGATGGGGATTTCTTTGGTGGGATCTATGCCACCTGCATAGCAAATTTTCTTGGAGTACCCATCAACGCAGGAGATCCCCCGCTCCATACAACTTTCCTTGACCGCGTCGCTATGACACGCTACCAGTTCCTTGAGAGGGATGATGAATCCCTCCTATACTGACTGATATTTAACCGGTAGCGTGTGTTCCATATTACCCTTCCTGCTCTAGCCTTCTTTGACTGTTAGGTAAAACGGAGATATTACATAACCAAAGGAGAGGCAGAGGAGTGTGAGAGGGAGGCGACGGCTGCTCGTCTCCGTGAGGCAGCTATTCAGGCAGTGGCTGCAGCGCTCCCGTATAACCCTGATTATGATTTTGGGTTTTGCCAGGACCGTCCTTGGGAGTAGACCAAGTTAGGCCAAAAGCCTAAGCTTGGGGGAGTACGTGTTCTCACCGACTTTACATTCTTTCTTTTTCTTTCACTTTGTTAGCCGGTGTTCACACTTTGCCACTGTATCATCCATCCTAGTTTTATTTTATTTTTCTCGTTTTGTTTTCGTGTGTCTGTCTAGTTTGAGAAAAACCAAAAATATTTTCTTTTTCTTCTTTTCCTTGTTGGGAGCTTTCCCGTGTAGATAGTTTTCTTTTTGTCTGGGTCAAGGTAGAAGATATTAGTTACAATGTTTAGTGGCTCTTGCATGCATACATGTTTAGCTTTCAAAGAGCCATATTACTTTGTCTTCTTCTTTGTGTTTGCCTGCAGATTTCAGCTTTAGTCCAATGCACGAGCACGCTTATTATTGTTCACATCATTCGGTCGTGCAATTGAAAGGCAATAATGGCGATATATGATGAAGTGACTGAGCCAGGAAAAGATGGTATGAACTCGATCTATTTTGTTTTTGTAAATATGACTAGCTCATCATGCCTGATTCAGCTTTGTTGTGAGAGAAACATGTTTGCAATGACAACTTAGAGATCATAGTTGCTTATGCCATGCTTATTTAGCTAGGAGCTTATAATGGTTTGTCTTGGTTGCCAACATGAATGTTGAGATGACTACGATGTAGTATGATAGGATGGTATCCTCCTTTGAATGTTTCAAGTGGCTTGACTTGGCGCATGTTCATGCATGTTGTTGAAACAAAATCAACATAGCCTCTATGATGTTCATGTTCATCGTGATTTATGTCCTACTCATGCTTGCACTCAATGTTAGTTACTCTCAATGCATCTTGATGACTGTTGTCGCTCTCTAGTTGGTCGCTTCCTAGTATTTTGCTAGCCATCACTTGTACTAAGCGGGAATACTGCTTGTGCATCCAGCTCCATAAACCCAAAGTTGTGCCATATGAGTCCACCATACCTACCTATGTGCGGTATCTACCTTCCGTTCCAAGTAAATTTGCATGTACCACTCTCTAAACCTTCAAGAAATAATCTGTTTTGCATGCCCGAACCGCTCATGTTGTGACAGGGGGCTATTGGTATCATCCATGCTAGGCGTGTTATCCTTGATATGTGTTTATTCACTATCATTCACGAGAAAGGGGCTGGTAATTGGAATTCCCAGTTCCATGCTCAAATCGAAAAGATAATTGCAAACAAAACTCCCCCAGGATTGATGCTGGTTTGGACGGTACCCGAGGATTCGGCTAACCGTGGAGTGTGATTGATTGGTGGTGGGGGTGTCAAAACTTTACTTTTCTGTTTGGGAACCGCCTATAGCATGTGTAGCGTGGAAGATATTGAGAACTCTTACTCATTGCGTTGACAATGAAAGCATGCCACCCGAAATTATTATCTCTGTTTTCAAAGCTTGAGCTCTGTCACCTGTGCAAATCAATGCTTCCCTCTGCGAAGGGCCTGTCTATTTATGTTCATGTTGAGTCATCCTCCTCTTACAAAAGCACCAATTATAGAGCACCTTTGTCATTTTTATGCTTTGCTTTTAACTGTGTTGAGTATGACTGTGACTGGATCTTCCTTGCCTTGAATTAAAATGTTTAGTCAACCCTTGTGATTTTAAGGTGCTCTGCATTTATGTTTTGCGGTCTTAGAAAGAGCTAGCGACATACCATCTATTCGTACTGCTTCATGTTGTTTTGATTGAAGTGTTGACGTTTGAGAATTATTATTATTTGCTCGCTGGTTGATTATGCCACTGATATGAGTTTACCGTGAGACCTAGATGTCATTTGCTTATCCGGTTTGATTGTGATCTTGCTGAAATTCTGGTTGTGAGTTAGACATAGTTGCAACAACAAGATCAAACAGAGTTCGTCAAAGTTTTTATCTTGCCTCTCTCAGTTTGTCAACTGAGTTGCTTGAGGACAAGCAAGGCTTTAAGCTTGGGGGAGTTGATACGTCTCCGTCGTATCTACTTTTCCGAACTCTTTTGCCCTTGTTTTGGACTATAATTTGCATGATTTGAATGGAACTAACCCGGACTGACGTTGTTTTCAGCAGAATTGCCATGGTGTTGTTTTTGTGGAGAAATGAAAGTTCTCGGAACGTCCTGAAAATTTATGGAGTTTTTTCTGGAATAAAAGAAAAATACCTGTGCAAAGATCCACCGGAGAGGGCGTGCCAGTGGGCCACAAGCCCACAAGCCGCAGCCACCCCCTATGATCGCGCCGTGCAGGCTTGTGGGGCCCATGTGGCACCACCGCCACCAATCTCAGCTATATATCTTGCGTTTCGCCTAGAAAAAAAATCAGAGAGAAGGTTTCATCGCGTTTTTTGATACGGAGGCGCCGCCACATCCCGTTCTTCATCTGGAGGGCAAATCTGGAGTCCGTTTCGGGCTCCGGAGAGGGGAAATCGTCGCTATCGTCACCACCAACCTTTCTCCGTCGACAATTCCATGATGCTCTTCATCGTTCGTGAGTAATCTCATCATAGGTTTGCTGGACGGTGATGAGTTGGATGAGATCTATCATGTAATCGAGTTAGTTCTTGACAGGGATTGATCCCTAGTATCCACTATGTTCTAGATTGATGTTGCTACTACTTGGCTATGCTTAATGCTTGTCACTAGGGCCCGAGTGCCATGATTTAGGATCTGAACCTATTATGTTGTCGCCAATATATGTGTGTTTTAGATCCTATCTTGCAACTTGTAGTCACCTACTATGTGTTATGACCCGGCAACCCCGGAGTGACAATAGCCGAAACCACTCCCGGAGATGACCATAGTATGATGAGTTCATGTATTCACCGCATGTTAATGCGTTGGTCCGGTTCTTTATTAAAAGGAGAACCTTAATATCCCATAGTTTCCATTAGGACCCCGCTGCCACGGGAGGAATGGACAATAGATGTCATGCAAGTTCTTTTTCCCTAAGCACGTATGACTACATACGGAATACATGCCTACATTAGATGGATGAACGGGAGCTAGCCACATATCTCTCCGTGTTATAGCTATTACATGACGAATCACATCCGTCACACTCATCCATCACCAATCCACTGCCTACGAGTCTTTTACTACTGGTCCTCACTATGTTACTTTGCCTAGGCTTGTCCCTTGCTACAAGAGGGATTGGGCCACTTTGTTGCTGTCACTTTGGTGCTGTTGCTACTGCTGTTACTTGTTACTTTGCTGTTGTTGCTACTACTGTTCCTTACTACTCCGCTTTTACTTGTTGAAAGACTTCGTTGGCACCAACGTCCCGTCAACAAGGCTTTTTCTGGCGCCATAGATACAACAGTTAGGAATAGTCTGCCTTGTCAACAGATCGTTTCTGGCACCGTTGCTATCATACTACTTTGCTACTGATACTTTGCTTGCAGACACTAATCTTTCAGGTGTGGTTGAATATGACACATTCAGCTGCTAATACTTGAGAATATTCTTTCGCTTCCCGTCCTGCGAACCAACAAATTTGGGTTGAATACTCTACCCTCGAAAACTGCTACGATCCCATACGCTTGTGGGACATCAGGGAGCAGTGCTAAGGAACAACCTAGGATGTAGAGGAGTTGGGATCAACATCAACGAGATAAGCTTCGTAGCAGATCTCACCGTCCTTAAGTCGCAAGGCTTGGACGTGATCCTTGTTATGGATTGGTTGGCCAGCCACCAAAGTATACTAGACTGCTCCAAGAGGGCTATTACGATGACAAGTGACCAAGGGGTCAAAGTCAGGTATGTCCCTGAACCTACCTCCACTCAAGTCCCTCAGATTAATTGCCTTTCGGAAGAAGAGTTGGACCAACTACGAGTAGTCTGTGAATACCCGGACGTCTTTCCTGATACGCTGCCTGGGATGGCTCCTGACCGAGACATCGAGTTCATCACTGAGCTCATGCCCGGATCAAGGCGTATCTATAAGAAGCCCTATAGGATGGGATCCGAAGAGCTGGCAGAGTTAAAGAAGCAGTTGGATGAACAACTTAGGAAGGGATTCATTCGTCCGAGTGCATCACCTTGGGGATCACCTGTTCTATTCGTATCCAAGAAGGATGGGACTATCAGGCTCTGCGTCAATTACCGTTCTGTCAATGAGGTCACAATAAAGAACAAGTACCTACTCCGCAAGATTGAAGACCTGTTTGACCAGTTTAATGGTGCCAAGGTATTTTCCAAGATCGACCTCTGATCTGGATATTACCAACTGCAGATTCGAGCCGAGGCTATACCTAAGATGACATTCATGACCCGGTACGGTCTATACGAATGCATAGTCATGTCATTTGGGTTGACCAATGCCCTAGCATATTCATGTACCTCATGAACAAAGTCTTCATGGAATACTTGGATAAGTTCGTTGTCGTCTTCATCGATGACATACTAATCTTCTCCATGTCCCAAGAAGAACACCAGGAACACTTGAGGCTAGTGTTGGAAAAGCTTCGAGCACCAACTTTATGCCAAGTTTAGCAAATGCAAATTCTGGCTGCACGAAGTTGGATTCTTGGGTCATACCATGAAGGCAAACGGATTGGCAGTCAATTCCTCCAAGATTATCACGGTAACCAACTAGGAATCTCCAATCGATGTGAAGGAAGTCAAAAGCTTCCTCGGACTCGCGGGATACGACTGCAAGTTCGTGGAAGGGTTCTCCCGCATCGCCCAACCAATGACTCAGCTCTTGAAGAAGGGAAAAAGTTAAATGGACGCCGGAGTGCGAAGAAAGCTTCCAGGAACTGAAGAAGAGATTGACCACCGCCCATGTACTGGCTACTCAAGATATCAATAAGGAGTTTGTGATATACTGTGATGTCTCAAGAATCGGGCTTGGTGGCGTCCTAATGCAAGATGGCAGGGTCATGGTTTATCTGTCACGGCAACCGCGCCCGCATGAGGAAAACTACACCACTCATGACCTCGAGTTGGCAGCCGTAGTGCATGCCTTGAAGACATGGTGACATTACCTTCTGGGGAAGAGATGTGAAATAGACACCGACCACAAGAGTCTAATGTATAGTTTTACCCAAAGGGAGTTGAATATGAGGCTGCGAAGATGGTTGGGGTTGATCAAGGACTACGACCTCATCATTCAATATCACCCCATTAAGGCCAATGTGGTGGCCGATGCCTTAAGTCGGAAGGCTTACATGTTGAATGCTATGATAAAGGAAAGGCTACCCGCACTATATGATGAGCTGGAGAGCTTTGGGTTAGAGCTGGTTGAACCAAGATTCCTAGCTAACCTCGAAGCCAAGCCCACTCTGGCAGACGACATCAAATAGGCCCAGAAGGGACATGAGAGCATCGAAGGTATCAAGAAGAAGATCAAGGCAGGGAAGGCCCCAGGTTTCTTAGTGGATGAGCAAGGAGTTGTGTGGTTTGGGAAACGTTTATGCGTACCCAGCAAGGCTGAACTCAAGAATTTAATCTTGCAAGAAGCCCACGACACACCCGATTCCATTCACCCCGGTGGAACCAAGATGCATAAATACCTCAAGGAAAGATTCTGGTGGCACGACATGAAAATGGAAATAGCTTCCTACATCACCAAGTGTGACATACGCCAACAAGTCAAGGCTGAGCACCAACGACCTGCTGGGCTCTTGCGACCACTCCAGGTGCCCGAATGGAAGTGGGATAGAGTTGGCATGGACTTCATCACCGGTCTACCTAGGTCCACCAGGGGCCATGACTCCATATGGGTCATTGTCGACCACTTGACCAAGGTTTCTCACTTCATTCCGGTCAGCACCACTTATGGTGGTGACAAGCTGGCTAGTTTCTACATTCAGCGTATTTTGAGCCTCCATGGAGTTCCCATGGATATCGTGTCTGACCGAGGCACGCAGTTCACCTCAAGATTCTGGAAGAAGTTCCAATAATCTCTGGGAACCAAGCTCTCTTTCAGCACCGCTTTCCACCCGCAGACGTGCGGACAGATGGAGCGCGTGAATTATATACTTGAGGATATGCTCTGCGCATGTGTCTTAGCACATGTGACCAAATGGGAAGACTGTCTGCCATTCGTTGAGTTCTCATAAAACAAAAGCTATCAGTCCAGTCTCGAGTTGGCCCCATTTGAAGTGCTATATGGACGAAAGTGTCGTACCCCGCTCAACTAGTCTGAAACCGGTGAAGGGTTGGTTTTTGGTCCAGACGTGCTTCGTGAAGCTGAAGACAAGGTGCGACTTGTCAGGGAGCACCTGAAAGAAGCCAAGTCGCGACAGAAGAGCTATGCGGATTCTCGCCGCAAAGAAGTGGAGTTTAACCTCGGAGACCAGGTGTACCTCCAAGTCACCCCTCTCAAGGGAACTAAGCGTTTCCACGTCAAGGGTAAACTTGCTCCAAGGTTTATTGGACCTTTTAAGATCACGACAAGGCGTGGAGAGGTTGCTTACCAGCTGGAGCTACCTCCGGAACTTTCGGGGTGTGCACAACGTCTTTCACGTGTCACAACTTCGGAAGTGCTTTCAAGCGTCGAACCGTCCAACTCTTTATAAGGACATTGACCTTTATCCAGACCTCACTTATCGCGAGAAACTGATCCACATCCTGGACGAAGTCGAGCGTTGTACGAGAAGCCGCACCATCAAGTACTTAAAGGTTCAGTGGAGCAAGCACACCGAAGCAGAAGCAACATGTGAACATTAAACTATCTCCGAATCGAGTTTCTGCACCTTTTTAGCACCTAGCTTAGGAATCTCGGGGATGAGATTCTTGTAAGGGGGATAGGTCTGTTACACCCTGTTTTCACTTATTTCAACCGTAGTATTTTCAAAAGTGTAAGTTTATTAATACTTTCTAAGCAAGTGATATGAGGCCATGATTGCCATTGTTTGAATGTATGCTTGAGTGAGTGGATCCAAAAACAATATTTTTCAAACATGTTATTTTCAAAAAGATCATTTTCTCATTATTATCATTTCAAACCTTGCTTTGGGGTTTGCACTACAAGTCCCTGATTCCAAGGGATTGCCCTCACCCAAAGATTGTATGATGGTTTTAGAACTATTATAACTCTCCAAATCATAAAATAATTATTTTATATTTTATTTGCATGTCCTTTTCTAAGGCTAGAAATGATGTTTCTGAATGGAATATTATATTCCTTCCTTAGAAAAATCAGAGAAATTTTGTAGACACCGAAAGGACATATATTTTTCATACATAAGATTTTCGACCCCTATTTATGTTCAAAATATTTGAGCTAATCCTTGAAAACCCATTATGTCTGTTTTGAACTTTCGGAATATTTCCAAAGAAAATATTCTCCATAAATTCCCAGAAAATTCTAGCATGCTTCCCAAGCTATATTTGGTGATCATGCCAATTTTCACCTTATTCAGAGGTGGGTTGGTCCACCAAATATTCCCAAAACCTTCCCTGTCCAGAACCAAGTTGAAGCATTTCAACATAGCAAAGTTTGTCCAAATGGCCTCAAACTTTGCAGGAGTGCTCAATATCCCATATGAGGAAACTTTGCCAAGAATTGGATTTGTGGGGATTAATTTGCCCACATTCTCTTTTAAGAAGGCAGAACTGCCTATTTGGGGGTGTTTTCAACTTTACACTGTCAAACTTGTCCAATGGAGCTCAAATTTGGTTCAGCAACATACTTTTGCCTAAAACCCAAACCTCTTTACTTTCACCATCATTGGTGGAGGTTAGCTACCCCAAACCCATATCAAACACCTTCAGCCAGAATGGTCAAACAACGCTTAGCACCCCCTTCACCCACTCCCTTTCCGTTAAACTCTCAGTGCAAGCTGCCAGCACCACTCTTCAACTGCAGATGAGTGGCCCCTCCTTAGTTCCAAGCAGGTAAACCAAATTCTTCAATTTAGTCTCTGATTCAAGGCTGACAGCTTCTCTTTAATCACCTCCTTTAACCAGCAGTGAGACCCCCGGCTCTCAAATGGCTCACGAGCATCTAACTCAACCCCCTGATACGTCCATTTTGCATCATGTTTTCATGTTGATATTTATCGCTTCTTGGGCTGTTATTTAACTTCAAGGTACAATTCTTATGCCTTTTATCTCTTATTTTGCAAGGTTTACATGAAGAGGGAGAATGTCGGCAACTTGAATTCTGGCCTGAAAGTGGAGCAAAGTTGAGATACCTATTCTGCGCAACTCCAAACGCCGTAAACATCAACGAGGATTTTTATCCGATTTTATAAAAAATACTGGTGCGAAGAAGCGCCAGAGGGGCGCCAGCAGGTGGCCACATGCTTGCACGACGCGACCACCCCACAGGCCGCGCCATGAGGGCTTGTGGGCAGCCTGCTGGCCCACTGGCCCACTATATGAAGGGTTTCGTCCAGGAAAAAATCAAGGAGGAGCTTTTTCGTGGATTCACCGCCGCCACGAGGCGGAACTTGAGCTGAACCAATCTAGAGCTCCGGCAGGACGATCCTGCCGGGGAAAGTTCCCTCCCGGAGGGGGAAATCATCGCCATCGTCATCACCAACACTCCTCTCATCGAAGGGGACTCATCACCATCAACATCTTCATCATCACCATCTCATCTCCAAATCCTAGTTCATCACTTGTAACCAATCTCCGTCTCGCGACTCCAATTGGTACTTGTAAGGTTGCTAGTAGTGTTGATTACTCTTTGTAGTTGATGATAGTTGGATTACTTGGTGGAAGAGTTTATGTTCAGATCCTTGATGCTACTCATTACCTCTCTAGTCATGAATATGATTATGCTTTGTGAGTAGTTACTTTTGTTCCTGAGGACATGGGATAAGTCATGCTAATAGTAGTCATGTGAATTTGGTATTCGGTCGATATTTTGATGTGTTGTATGTTGTTTTTCCTCTAGTGGTGTTATGTGAACGTCGACTACATAACACTTCACCATTATTTGGGCCTAGAGGAAGGCATTGGAAAGTAGTAAGTAGATAATGGGTTGCTAGAGTGACAAAAGCTTAAACCCTAGTTTATGCGTTGCTTCATAAGGGGCTGATTTGGATCCACTAGTTCAATGCTATGGTTAGACTTTGTCTTAATTCTTCTTTCGTAGTTGCAGATGCTTGCGAGATGGGTTAATCATAAGTGGGATGCTTCTCCAAGTGAGGGCAGTACCCAAGCGCTGGTCCACCCACATATCAAACTATCAAAGTAACGAACGTGAATCATATGAACATGATGAAAACTAGCATGACAGAAATTCCCGTGTGTCCTCGGGAGCGTTTTTCCTCCTATAAGACTTTGTACAGGCTTGTCCCTTGCTACAAAATGGATTGGGCCACTTTGCTGCACTCTTGCTAGTTTTGTTACTTGTTGCTTGCTATGAATCATCTCACCACACAATCACTTGTTACCGATAACTTCAGTCCTTGCAGATATTTCCTTGCTGAAAACCACTTGTCAGATCCTTCTGCTCCTCGTTGGGTTCGACACTCTTACTAATCGAAAGGACTACGATTGATCCCTACTACTGCAACAAAATACCTTCCAATGGCACCAGAAATAGGAGTGTTGCTTGAAACTCCTCAGCAACGGCACCAGGAATCCTTCAGCTGCGGCTATGCCTTAAGGGACTTCCTAGGCAAGTATGCAAAGGATTTCCCCCGTGGCCTTGGAGCGTTGCGTTGGTGTTCCCTCGAAGCGGAAAGGGTGATGTAGCATAGCTGTGGTAAGTACTTCCCTCAGTTTGAGAACCAAGGTATCAATCCAGTGGAGGAGTATCTCAAGATCTTGCACAAACACAAAAACTTGCTCCCAACGCTATGAAGGGGTTGTCAATCCCTTATAGATTGTTTCCCAAGTGAGAATTGAAAGCAACAAAGTAACAAAGCAAAGTAAAAGCGGAGATGTAAACGATGTATGTGAATAGACCCGGGGGCCGTAGTGTTTACTAGTGGCTTCTCTCATGAAAGCAAGTAGACGGTGGGTGACCAAATTACTGTCGAGCAATTGATAGAACCGCGCAAAGTCGTGACGATATCAATGCAATGATTATTTCTATAGGCATCACGTCCAAAACAAGTAGACCGATACTGTCTACATCTACTACTATTACTCTACACGTCGACCGCTATCCAGCATGCATCTAGTGTATTAAGTCCATAAGAACAGAGTAACGCCTTAAGGAAGATGACATGATGTAGAGGGATAATCTCAAACCAATGATAAAAACCCCATCTTTTTACCCTTGATGTCAACTACTTGATGTGTGCCTTGCTGCCCCTATTGTCAGTGGGAAAGGTCACCACATGGCAGAACCCAAAACCAAGCACTTGTCCCATTGCAAGAATCATAGATCTAGTTGGCCAAACAAAACCCAAGACTCGGAGAGACTTACAAGGATATCAAATCATGAAAATAAGAAATCAACAAAGACTCAAATATATATCATAGATAATCTGATCACGAATCCACAATTCATCGGATCTCGACAAACACACCGCCAAAGAAGATTACATCGGATAGATCTCCATGAAGATCATGGAGAACTTTGTATTGAAGATCCAAGAGAGAGAAGAAGCCATCTAGCTACTAACTACGGACCTGTAGGTCTGAAGTGAACTACTCACGAGTCATTGGATGGGCGATGATGATGATGAAGAAGCCCTCCAACTCCAAAGTCCCCTCCGACAGGGCGCCGGGAAGGGTCTCCAGATGAGATCTCGCGAAAAGGGAAGCTTGCGGCGGCGGAAAAGTATTTTCGAGGCTCCCTTGATTTTTTGCGGAATATTTGGGAATTTATAGGCCAAAGACCTAGGTCATGGGGCGGCCAGGGTGGCCACAAGCTTGCCCACCGCCGACTCCCCCTGGTGGCGTGGTGGGATCTTGTGGTCTCCCTGGACCCCACCTGGCTTGGCCCAAAGGCCCCCTGGTCTTCTTCCGTTCGGGAAAAAATCATTTCGGGGTTTTTATTCCGTTTGGACTCCGTTCCAAAATCAGATCTGAAAAGAGTCAAAAACACGGAAAAAACAGGAACTCGCACTTGGCAATGAATTAATAAGTTAGTCCCAAATAGATATAAAAGGTACATAAAACAACCAAAGAAGACAAGATAACAGCGTGAAACCATCAAAAATTATAGATACGTTTGAGACGCATCAAGCATCCCCAAGCTTAACTCCTGCTCGTCCTCGAGTAGGGAAGTGATAAGAATGAATTTTTGATGCTTTCATGCTACCTAACATAGGTGTCCTTTGTAATTCCTCTTATGTGACGTGAATGTTCGGATCCATTAGATTCAAAACAATAGTTTGCTATTGACGTGGAAACAATAATAATTCAAGCAAACTAGCAAAGTAATCATGAACTTTCAAAATAACAAGGCCAAAAGAAAGTTATCCCTACAAAAGCATATAGTCTGGCTATGCTCTATCATCATTGCACAACGAATTTAAATCATGCACAACCCAGGTATTGGCCAAGTAATTGTTTCACACCTTTACTTTCTCAAACATTTTCAACTATCACACAATACATGAGCGTGAGCCATGGTTATAGCACTATAGATGGTGTAGAATGTAGTGGAGGTGGCAAGACAAAAAAGGAGAAGATAGTCACATTAACTAGGCATATCTATGAGCTGTGGAGATGCTCATCAATAGATATCAATGTGAATGAGTAGGGATTGCCATACAAATGATGCACTAGAGCAACGAGTATGTGAAAGCTCTTAAAGAAAACTAGTGGGTGTGCATCCAACTTGCTTGCTCACGAAGACCTAAGGAAATTTTGAGGAAGCCTATCATTGGAATATACAAGCCAAGTTATATAGTGAAAATTTCCCACTAGCTATATGGTGGTGACAAAACGAGAGACTCTCAATCATGAAGATCATGGTGCTTTAATATGCACAAGTGTGGAAAAAGCGGTAGCATTGTCCCTTCTCTCTTTTTCTCACATTTTTTTTCGTGGGCTCTTTGGCCTCTTTTTTTTTGGTGGGCTTCTTTGGCCTCTTTTATTTCCTCACATGGGACAATGCTCCATTAATGATGATCATCACACTTTCAACTCAAAACTTAGAGTAACGATGACTCTATATGGAATGCCTTCGGTAGTGTACCGTGGCAAGGATCTAGCATGGCATAGACATCAATGGAAACATCATGCTAGCTATCTTACGATCATGCAATGGCAGTGTAGACGTGGTGGCACATGTCATGGTGGTAGTTGCATGGCAATATATCTCGGAATGACTTTGAAAAAGCCATAATAGGTAGGTATGGTGGCTGTTTTGAGGGAGGCTAATGGTGAGTTTTGTGCACCGGCGAAAGTTGCACGGCACTAAAATATAGTGATGGTGGAAGGTGAAAGTGTATCTAAAACCATGGACTCAACATTAGTCATGAGGAACTCATATACTTGTTGCAAAAGTTTTATTAGTAATCGAAACAAAGCATTCGACGCATACTCCTAGGGGAATGGTTGGTAGGTATAAACCATCACGCGATCCCGGCCGCCACGCAAAGGATGACAATCAATATACTAATCATGCTCAGATTTCATCACATACCGATTCACCATACGTGCATGCTACGGGAATCACTAACTTAAACACAAGTATTTCTAGATCCACAACACCTTACTAGCATGACTTCAATATTACCATAACCACAACTCAAAACTAATTGAGATGAATCAAACTTCTCTAACTATTCAATGCAAATGAAGGTGGAAGTTTTCGTATCCCTTTGGATAACTACCCCTTTTGAGACTACTTTCAAAGCATAGATCAACTACCAAGCCACGCACCGCTGCGTTCTAAAAGATATAAGTGAAGCACATAGAGCAAAAGTATCTAGCTCAAAAGATATAAGTGAAGCACATGTGAACTGAATTGTCTACCAGAAGATATAAGTGAAGCTCGACAAAATTACGGTGTTTGCATGTATCTCTCTAGGTGAGCAGCAAGGATGATTGTGACACAACAAAAATAAAATACTCCTATGATAAAATATGCTCCAAACAAAAACACATAACATGTGGTGAATAAAAATATAGCCCCAAGTAACGTTACCGATGGATTGAAGACGAGAGAGGGGATGCCTTCCCGGGGCATCCCCAAGTTTAGGCTTTTACGGCATCCTTGAATCTCTTGGGGTGCCTTGGGCATCCCCAAGCTTGAGCTCCTCTCACTATTTATCTCTTTGTCCATAAGAACTTCACCTAAAACTTGAAAACTTCACAACACAAAACTTAAACAGAAAACTCGTGATAACATTAGTACAAGAAAGCAAACCATCACTTCCTTAGGTACTGTAGCAAACTTAAATTCTACTTGTGCTGATGTTGGGTTACTGTACTTTCAATCTTCCATGGATAATACCCCCCGATACTATCCATAGTTTCATCAAAATAAGCAACCAACACAACAAAAACAGAATCTGTTAACAGCAGACCAGTCTGTAGAAATCAGTATATTTCGTATACCTCTGGTACTTAAAAAATTCTGAAAAATTACGACAGTCTCAAGAATTTGCAGATCAATCAGCAGAAAAAAGAATCAACTCCAAAGCTCTTACAGAAACAAAATGAAAATCCGTTTCGTGAGCAGAAAGTTTGTGTCTTTTCCAGCATGACCAAACGATCATCCCCAAGACTAATCATAACGGTTTTGCTTGGCACAAACGCAAAAAGAAACACAAAAAACACAATCATAACAGAACTATGAAAGTGTGGAAAACACAAAACAGAAATAAAAAGGATAGATTCGTTGGGTTGCCTCCCAACAAGCGCTTTTGTTTAACGCCCTTAGCTAAGCATTCAATGATGCTCTCACAAAAGTCAAGAATTGAAGCACAACGAGAGCATCCTAAGGCATGTGAAAATCCCATCTAGGTCGAACATACTGCCTATGCATAGGCATTTTATAGGAAAACAGATTGTCAAGACAACCAATAGTTGTCATATGCAAGGAAGAAGGAAGAGACAATAGCAATCTCAACATAACGAGAGCTAATTTGGTAACATGAAAGTTTCTACCAGAATATTTTCCTCTCTCATAGCAATTACATGTGGGATCATATTTGAATTCAACAATGTAACTATCCCATATGATATTCTCTTCATGATCCACATGCATGCAATGTTGACGCTCTTCAAAAATAGTGGGATTATCATAAAATAAAGTCATGACTTCTCCAATCCCACTTTCAGTATTGTTGCAAATATCATATTCATCATGAGGTTTGAACAAATTCTCAAGATCATAAGAAAGATCATCATCCCAATCATGACTATTGCAACAACTAGGGTACATAACAAAATTAGCATCCCCAAGCTTAGGGTTTTGCATAATTTTAGCATGATTGTCACTAATAGAATTTATAGTGAAACGATTGCATTCATGCTTTTCATCCAAGGAGCCCTCGTGAATCACTTCATGAATTTCTTCATCACGATTTTAAGATTCACGCATCTCAAGAAAAACTCCATAAAAATAATCAATTGCCCTCAACTCACTAGCAATTCGTTCCACAATAGTGGGTCTCTTAAAGAGACTAGCTAGTGGATGAGGATCCATATCAATGAATTTTTAGCAAGCAAAGATGCAAGCTAAAAGAAGACACATGGTAACACAAGCAAACAAAAAGCGAGCGGAAGAAGGGCGAACAGAGAAAGGCAAATGAAAATGGCAAATGTGAAGTGGGGGAGAGGAAAACGAGAGGCAATTGGCAACAAAAGTAAATGCAAGAGAAGAATTTGTAAGACCTACTTGGATAGATCTTGATTTCTCCTCCCCGGCAACGGCGCCAGAAATACTTCTGCTACTACAACAAAAGACCTTCCAACGACACCAGAAATAGGAGTGTTGCTTGATACTCCTCAGCAACGGCACCAGGAATCCTTCAGCTGCAGCTACGCCTTAAGGGACTTCCAAGGCAAGTATGCAAAGGATTTCCCCCATGGCCTTAGAGCCTTGCTTTGGTGTTCCCTCGAAGCAGAAACGGTGATGTAGCGTAGCGGTGGTAAGTACTTCCCTCAGTTTGAGAACCAAGGTATCAATCCAGTGGAGGAGTATCTCAAGATCCTGCACAAACACAAAAACTTGCTCCCAACGCTATGAAGGGGTTGTCAATACCTTATAGATTGTTTGCGAACTAAAAGCAACAAAGTAACAAAGCAAAGTAAAAGCGGAGATGTAAACGATGGATGTGAATAGACCCGGGGGCCGTAGTGTTTACTAGTGGCTTCTCTCATGAAAGAAGTAGACGGTGGGTGAACAAATTACTGTCGAGCAATTGATAGAACCGTGCAATGTCGTGACGATATCTATGCAATGATTATTTCTATAGGCATCACGTACAAAACAAGTAGACCGATACTGTCTGCATCTACTACTATTATTCCACACGTCGACCGCTATCCAGCATGCATCTAGTGTATTAAGTCCATAAGAATAGAGTAACGCCTTAAGGAAGATGACATGATGTAGAGGGATAATCTCAAACCAATGATAAGACCCCCATCTTTTTACCCTTGATAGCAACTACTTGATGTGTGCCTTGTTGCCCCTACTGTCACTCGGAAAGGACACCACATGGTTTAAGCCAAAACCAAGCACTTCTCCCATTGCAAGAATCATAGATCTAGTTGGCCAAACAAAACCCAAGACTCGAAGAAACTTACAAGGATATCAAATCATGCAAATAAGAAATCAGCAAAGACTCAAATATATATCATAGATAATCTGATCACAAATCCACAATTCATTGGATCTCGACAAACACACCGCCAAAGAAGATTACATCAAATAGATCTCCCTGAAGATCATGGAGAACTTTGTATTGAAGTTCCAAGAGAGAGAAGAAGCCATCTAGCTACTAACTACGGACCCGTAGGTTTGAAGTGAACTACTCACGAGTCATTGGAGGGGCGATGATGATGACGAAGAAGCCCTCCAACTCCAAAGTCCCCTCTAATAGGGCGCTGGGAAGGGTCTCCAGATGAGATCTCGCGGAAACGGAAGTTTGCGGCGGCGGAAAAGTATTCTCGAGGCTCCCCTGATTTTTTGCGGAATATTTGGGAATTTATAGGCCGAAGACCTAGGTCAGGGGGCGGCCAGGGTGGCCACAAGCTTGCCCACCGCCGCCTCCCCCTGATGGCGCGGTGGGAGCTTGTGGGCTCCCTGGATCCCACCTGGCTTGGCCGAAAGGCCCCCTGGCCTTCTTCCGTTCAGGAAAAAATCGTTTCGGGGTTTTTATTCAGTTTGAACTCCGTTCCAAAATCAGATATGAAAAGAGTCAAAAACACGGAAAAAACAGGAACTGACACTTGGCACTGAATTAATAAGTTAGTCCCAGAAAGATATAAAAGGTACATAAAACAACCAAAGAAGACAAGATAACAGCGTGAAACCATAAAAAACTTATAGATACGTTTGAGACAAGTGGAGGTGTCATAAGCTGGTTCAAAATTGTAGGTGAATCAAATGCGAAGCTCGATGGCAGTTCCTTACCCCCTCTCTCTCTCTAGAGGGTATGATCTTACTCTTAGATTCTTTAAGTTTCTTCATCAAGATAAGTGAGAATCCCAAGTGAACTCAATAAATAGAGTTATGCTCCCGGCAACGGCGCCAGAAAAATGTCTTTATAACCCACACCTATAGGGGATCGTATCATTCTTCATAGGTAGTATTACACCCTAATTTATTGCTTTGACACAAGGGGACCCAAGGAATAACTATTGGTCCTAGAAATTGAGTTGTCAACTCAACCACACTTAGGATTTCTTTGTGCAGCAATGTTTTAGTGGCAAAGTAACAGAAGAAATAGGTACACCAATAGTAATAGTTTGTAGAGATTGTAATAGCAGCAGTAGCAGTAGTAACTTAGCGGAAATCAGTATGCAAAAAGCATAGGCATTGGATTGATGATGAATACGTATATTGGATGGAAGTCATCATGAAATAGTTACATATTAGAGTGATGATAACCCACAAGTATGGGGGATCGCAACAGTCCTCACGGGTAGTATTACACCCTAGTTTATTGATTCGACACAAGGGGAGCCAAAGAATATTTATTTCTCTTATTTGCTGAGTTTTCAAGTCAACCACACCTAGGATATCCCTTTGTAGGAAAGATTTTAGCAGCACAATAAAATATTCTCGGCTTTGAGTTAATTCAACAAATATTTGCATTGGATTTATATTTCCTATATATAAAATATAAGTCCAATGTCATTGAGAATTATTTTGTGGCACTGGTTAATTCCACTTAGTCTACATAAATAAACTAAGCAATTTTAGAAAATGGTTTAGAGTTTTATCTGAACCAAAACAAATGTTAGAAAATAGAAAAGAAAAAACATAGAAAATGCATAGGGCTATGTGGCTTACCTCTCACCCGAGCCAGCCCAGCCACCTTCTGAGGGCATGCTGAGCCCTCGCCACCTTCTGCTTCGCGATGGCACGGCCCCGAGGCTTCCTACCCCACTAACACGTTGTCGTTGAACTCCCTCTCTCTAGCCCCCCCGTGGTCATCCTCTCCCTACCTATCTCTCTCACGCACACGCACCGCACATCGTCGCTGCTCGCTGCCCATGCGGCCACCGACATTGAGGAGCACCGCAGACATGCCCCTGAGCTCCCTCGCTAACCATCGCATCCCCTGAGCTGCAGCAACACCATCACCGCCATCTTCTCAACCCCTGACCGCTTCTCGTCGCCGTTGATTCGCCATGTGCAGAACCTCCCTAAACTCGCCGTTGACGCTGGTGGAACTGCGGTGAGATGCTGCCTCGTTCCCCCCTTCTCAGCTTGACCTGCGTTCCCCTATCTACCCCCCTATGGAACCGAGCTCCTCGTCACCGCCAATGGCGTGGCTGAGGCCACATCCACTATGGCTCGCGCCCGAGCACCTGTGCGTGCTCCTGGATCTCCCGTGAGTCCGGCCAGCCACTTGCCTTGCTTGCCCATGCCCCGCAACAATACGCATGACTGGGCCCGAGATTGCACCACCGCGAAGAGCTCGCCTCCGGTGAGGTCAGGCCACCCCAGCTCCGCCCTCGTGCTCCTCGAGATGCGTGGGAGTGAGGTCGCTTGAATGAGCCCATCCGCGTGTTGTTTTGTCGCTGCTCGACGAGTTCCGACGTGCCTCCGTTGTGGTTTTGCATTGCCGGCATTGAGCCATCGGTGAGCCGACATGGTGGGCTTGCTTAGCCACTAACCACCCCAATTAGCCACTGACAGTGCGCCCCGTGCCAAATTAAACAATCATTAGTGTTAATCTAATTAATATTCAACATTATCTCAATGACATGCAGGACCTGTTGGTCAGGTTTGACCTGGACCTGCCGCAGTTGACCTGGTTACACAAGCATGATGTCAGGCTGGTGTAATTTTGTAATTTTCTAGAATAAAAATAAACAATATAATCCAAAAAATAGTTTAAACTTTGAAAATTCATAGAAATTCAACCATAGCTCAAAATGAAATAATTTATATATGATAAATTATTAGAAAAATCCAAAGAATGTGATTGTACCATTTTCATGCATGTTTGAACAACCTAAGGCTGCTCGTTATGACATTTTAAATGAATGGCAAGTGAAATTTATATATATCGGTCAAATAACTTCCATTTCATTTGTGGTCACTTGCATTAGACAAAACCAGCAACATTTGAACAAGCAATGCTCATGCATCATTGTGAAGCATTTGTCGTGCTTAATTTGTACCTTGTTTGATCTTGTCGATAAACTTGTGAGACGTAGTTAGCTACGACATCGAACAACAACTAAGTTCTTCTGATCAACAGGCAAGCAACCCCCCTTGAGCATTTCGATACAATCCCAGTCTCTCGCTCTTGCTCTCATTCAATGCATTAGGACACCATGTTTCAACTGTAACTTGTGATACGGTAGATGAACCCATTGCTTTGCATGACCTATCATTGTCATAATAAATAGCTGAACCAAGCAAGCTAGCATACTTGGTTGATGCTTGACCCATGTTGTGCCATTATCATTTCATGCTTGCAATGTTTAGTTGAGTTGGTCTGACCATCTCGGTGATGAGTTGGAATGAACATGGCCTACTGATGGGAGTTAAGTGTGTGAGGATGTTTCGGTAAAGGTAGCAATGAGAGGCCATGTACGAGTACATGGTTGGCTGTCTCACTGAAACCGCTCATAGGAACTGATATCTTGTGTTGGTTTTCCAAGAGTATCTACTACCGCACATGGGCCCCAAAACCAATGGACACTCTCGACCTATTAACCTACTCTGTTCTCAGACCAGGACTCGCAGTAGTTCGGAACATTCATAGGTTATGGCACAGCCTACAAAGTGGATGAACGATCCATTCGGGACCGGCTATGGGCCCTACTCACATGGTTTGAGGCCGTATTTGAAACCTCGGCTGAACTTCTATTATGGGTTCCAACTCAGATAGGCGACTACCTTGGACGTGAGTCATTGTAACGTAAGATCTCTGGCTGACTCCGATGATGGGCTTCCGCTTGAAGGTTGTTGAGGTGCTTTTTTACGTGCACATGGCGATAAGTGGCGGGATCATGTGTGAAGAAGTACACCCCTACAGGGTTTTATCTATTCAAATAGCTGCTTCTGTGAATATGGACTACTTGGAAACTAGCATGGTTCATAGATAACTTTAATAGATACTCTAAAATGTGCAAGATAAGTGTGAGTGCTATGGATGACCTTCTCGTAGGATGATGGGAGAGGATACATAGTGGAGTATTGTGTGGTGACTAGCTATATGGACTCATGTGCGCTCTCTCGTAGGGAGACGAGAGAGGAATGATACATTGTTGTAGTTTAGATTAGGCAAAGGGGAAAGCTGCCATTTCCGAAGTAAACACCACAATCCCGTTGATTGATGCATTATGCATAAGTAGTTAGTTGTGATGTAAGTCTTGCTGAGTACTTTCGTACTCATTGTTGTTTAATTAAAATTTTGCAGGGATAGACATTGCTCTCTTTCCGTTTTCCTCTTGATGTTGACATCGACGGATTATCTTGGGAACATAGATAGTGGTCTGGCTCTTTTGGTAGGGTCATTGTAGCTTTTTAGGCTCTTCCATCCATTTTCAGTAGATGTCAGTACCCAGACATGTAACTTCCATTTTTTGTTTGTATGCTTGATGTCAACTATTCTTCCCCTTTGCAACGGCACCAGAAGAATGCTGTTAGCACTCTCCGGCAATCGAAACTAGAAGAATGTTGTTGACGCCCACCAGCGCGTGGGATCGTAGCAGTTTTCGAGGGTAGAGTATTCGACCCAAATTTGTTGATTCGCACGACGGGAGGTGAGAGAATACTCTCAAGTATTAGCAGCTGAATTTATCAGATTCAGCCACACCTGAAAGATTAGTATCTGCAAGCAAAGGAGTAATAGCAAAGTAGCGAGTAACAGCAGTGGCAAGGAACAACGGTAGTGACAGCAGTAGCAAGTAGCAACAGTAGCAAGCGACAGTAGTAGAAACAGTAGGAGCAGAGCAAGATAAGTAACAGCAGTAGCAACAGTAGTAGTAGCGGCAGAGCAAGACAAGTAACAGGAGTAGCAACAGTAGTTACAGCAGCAGAGCAAGACAAGTAACAGCAGTAGCAACAGTAGGACAAACTCGTAAGCAATGGGTCGGTGATTTGTTTGGATGATATTCATCATGCAACAGTTATAACATGGAGAGATATGTGGCCAGCTCCCGTTCGTCAATGCGATGTAGGCATGCATTCCGTGTGTCGTCATACGTGCTTAGGGAAAAGAACTTGCATGACATCTATTGGCCATCCCTCCCGTGGCAGCGGGGTCCAAAAGGAAACTACAAGATATTAAGGTTCTCCTTTTAATAAAGAACCAGACCAACGCATTAGCACTTGGTGAACACATGAACTCCTCAAACAATGGTCATCACCGGTAGTGGTTTCGATTATTGTCACTCCGGGGTTGCCGGATCATAACACATAGTAGGTAACTACAACTTGCAAGATCGGATCTAAAACACACATATATTGGTGACAACATAATAATTTCAGATCTGAAATCATGGCACTCGGGCCCTAGTGACAAGCATTAAGCATGGTAAAGTAGTAGCAACATCAATCTCAGAACATAGTGGATACTAGGGATCAATCCCCATCAAAAGTAACTCGATTACATGATAGATCTCATCCTACTCATCACCGCCCAGCGAGCCTACGAATAGATTACTCACGAACGACGAAGAGCTTCATGGAATTGGAGAGGGGAGAAGGTTGATGATGACGATGGCGACGATTTCCCCTCTCCAGAGCCTAAGACGGACTCTAGATCTGCCCTCCAGATGAAGAATAGGTGGTGGCGGCGGCTCCGTATCGCAAACGTGACGAAACTTCTCTCTTTATTTTTTCTGGGACGAAAGTGAACTTATAGACCTGAGGTTGGGGGCGGCAGAGCCGTGTGGGCCCCACAAGACTGCCCACCGCCACCAGGGGGGTGGTGGCGGAGCCAGGGCTTGTGGCCCACTGGCCCACCCCCTCAGGTGGAACTTGGCGCAGATATTTTTTATATTTTCCAAAACTGCTCCCCGTAGATTTTCAGGACGTTTGGAGAACTTTGATTTCTGCACAAAAATAACACCAAGGCAATTCTGCTGAAAACCGCGTCAATCCAGGTTAGTTCCATTCAAATCATGCAAATTAGAGTCTAAAACAAGGGCAAAAGAGTTTGGAAAAGTAGATACGATGGAGACGTATCAATGCTCTGAATGTTGGGTCATGTGACCCCCCTTCTTGTATCATTATACTATGTTGGCTCTTTGCAGCCTTCTAAATAAATGTTGTGTTGTAGAGTTATGTTGTGATGCCATGTTGTATCTACACATATCGTGCATATTGCGTGTATGTGTGAAATGGATTGGCACGTGTGAGATTCGCCACCTAGTTGTGTGGCTATGGTAGCGTGATCTTGCTACTGCAAAAAAAGACCTTCCAACGGCGCCAGAAAGAAGTGTGTTAATGGGAGACTATTTACTCCTCAGCAACGGCACCAGGAATCCTTCTGCTACGGCTACGCCTTTAGGGACTTCCTTGGCAAATATGCAAAGGATTCCCCCATGGCCTTGGAGCCTTGCGTTGGTGTTCCCTCGAAGCGGAATGGGTGATATAGCACAGCGGCAGTAAGTATTTCCCTCAGTTTTGAGAACCAAGGTATCGATCCAGTGAAGGATTGTCACAAGTACCTGCACAAACACAAAGAGCTTGCACCCAACGCTACGAAGGGGTTGTCAATCCCTTATAGATTGCTTGCAAAGTGAGAACTGAAAGCAAAAAGAAACAAAGCAAAGTAAAAGCGGAAGTGGAAACGATAATTGTGAATAGACCCGGGGGCCATAGTGTTCACGTAAGTAGATGGTGGGTGAACGAATTACTATCGAGCAATTGATAGAACCACGCAAAGTCGTGACGTTATCTAAGGCAATGATTATATCTATAGGCATCACGTCCAAAACAAATAGACCGATACTTTCTGCATCTACTACTATTACTCCACACGTCGACCGCTATCGAGCATGCATCTAGTGTATTAAGTTCATGAGAACAGAGTAACGCCTTAAGCAAGATGACATGATGTAGATGGACAATCTCATATCTATGATAAAATTCCATCTTGTTACCCTTGATGGCAACAACATGATGCGTGCCTTGCTGCCCCTTCTGTCATTGGGAAAGGTCACCACACGGTATGAACCCAAAACCAAGCACTTCTCCCATTGCAAGAATCATAGATCTAGTTGGCCAAACAAAACCCAAGAGTCGGAGAGACTTACAAGGATATAAAATCATGCATATAAGAAATCAGCAATGACTCAAATATAATTCATAGATAATCTGATCACAAATCCACAATTCATTGGATCTCGACAAACGCACCGCCAAACATCCAAGAGAGAGAAGAAGCCATCTAGCTAGTAACTACTGAGCCGTAGGTCTGAAGTGAACTACTCACGATTCGTTGGAGAGGCGATGATGTTGATGTAGATTGGCTCCGAAGTATCAACAACAAGTTGCGTTATGCAAACGTGGATGAAGGACACAAGGTTACCTATGCCACATATCACCTTGAAGGTTCTCCTAGTCTATCATGGGAGAACTTTGAGACCATGTGTCTTGCAGGCTAAGTTAATTCATGGGAGGAGTTCTATGAGGTTTTTCAAGAGCATCATATTCCGTAGGCCCTGATAGGTTGTAAGCAAGAGGAGTCATGCAATCTGACCCAAGGCAAGATGGATGTGCATTCTTATAGTCGTGAGTTTGGACGCCTTGCGTGTTATGCACGAGAAAAAGTATCCACACATGCCAAGAAGCAATCTAGGTTCAAGAAAGGTCTTAACCTAAAGCTTCGTCATGATCTAAGTCTACATGAGTTCATCAGTTTCTAGGTTCTTGTGAACAAAGCCATCCAAGCAGAAACAAGCTGGATGACCTACAAGGTATCCCGTAAGCACAACCATGATGTTGGATCATCTTCAACATCTATATGCTAGAAGTGCATGATATGGATTCCGAATACTGCTGTTCCTTTGAGATATGCACCGAGGCCATCCTATGTGGCGCCTCGTGTGCTAGTGCCAAGTGTTCCCCAGAAGAACCTCATCAACCAAGTGTTCAACCCAAATCCATGTCCCATTTATGGAGCATGCTTCAAGTGTAGCGAGTCAGGACACAACTCAAGGGATTACCCTATGCGTGGTTCTGTTCCACCCCCTTTAGGAATGGGTATTGTTCATTGCAAGGCACCAACCAAGAAGCCTAATGAAAGGTTAGTTTCTCTAACACGTGGATGTGTACACCATGCAACCGCAGAAGAAGCTCAATATGATGTTGACGTTGTGCTTAAGACGCTTCTTGTCAATTCTCGTCAAGCTTCAGTTCTTTTTGACTCTGGAGCATCCCACTCCTTCATCTCTGAATGTTATGCCTCCTTGCATAACATTGCTTTCAAGGATATGCCCGCTCCATTAGTAATTCATCTCCACGCTCCAAATGGCAAACTAATGTAGTAAGCCATGGGAACCGAATCTTTGTCTATGGTTTAGTATTCCTTGCCTCCCGGATAGCTCTCAAGACTTCAGACATCAATATCATTTTGGGGATGGACTAGATGATAGGTCATCATGGCAAAATTGATTGTTTATCTAGGTCTATTCAGCTAACTCATCCTTCTGGCTAGATAATCAATGTCCCGTCTCGTATTTCAAAAAGCGAGATATATGCTCTCAATGCCAATCCTCTTCCAGATCTTGAAAACATCCCGGTAGACCGTGACTTCCCGGATGTCTTTCTAGACCAAGTGCTAGGGGTTCTTCCCGACAGAGAAGTATAGGTTGTCATAGAACTTATTCCAGGAACTGCTCCAATCGCTAGAAGATCCTATAAGATGTCCCCTCAAGATCTAGCCGAGCTTAGAATCCAACTCGATGAGTCTTTGAAGAAAGGTTTCATCCGTCCTAGTTCTTCTCCATGGGCTTGTGTTGTCCTTTTTATCAAGAAGAAGGATGGTACAGATTAGATGGTCGTAGATTATCAACCGATTAAGCTGGTCATGACAAAGAACAAATATCTACTCCTAGGATAAACGATATGTATGATTAGCTCGCTGGATCTGCAGTATTTTCCAAGATGAATTTGAGATTAGGTTATCATAAAATCAAATTCAGGAACGAGGACATTCCTAAGATGGCTTTTGTCACTCGTTATTGCCAATACGAGTACACAGTCATGTCCTTCGGTGTAACTAATGCTCGAGCCACCTTCTGCTTCTTAATGAATTCGATCTACATGGAGTACTTGGACAAATTCGTCATAGTTTACCTCAATGATATCTTGATTAACTTGAATAACAAAGAAGAACATGTTGATCACCTTAGGCTGGTATTGATGAAACTTCAAGAGCACCGCCTTTATGCCAAATTCTCTAAGTGTGATTTCTGGTTTCCAGAAGTGACCTATCTAGGCAAAGTAATCTCTGTGGAAGGTATTGTTGTCAATCCCGAGAGAGTTCAGGCTGTTCTTGATTGGACTCCACCTAAATCGATGAAGCAAGTTAGGAGTTTCCTTAGATAAGCGATCTATTGTCGCTGCTTTGTTGAGAACTTCTCCAATGTTGCCAAACCTCTAACTAAACTCCTCGAGAAAGATAATAAGTTCGAGTGGACTCTACAGCGTCAGGAAAGTTTTCAGGAGTTGAAAAGACGGCTGACTACTTCCCCAATACTTGTGCCCCCGGATTTCACAAAGGACTTTATTATCTACTATGATGCCTCATGTCAAGGGCTTGGTTGCATTATTACGCAAGATCATCATGTGATTGCCTACGCTTCTCCCAAGCTTGTGGGAGACTCTCTTCTTCAACTTGCAGAAAGTTAAATATATCATGCAAGGCAGCCTGTTTCTTATGGGCAGGAAAATATTTCTCAAAGAAGTAGTAGATCATATCCTGGGGACTACACAAACAACCAGGAGCAAGAGAAGTGAACCAAGTCTTAGCATCATCCTTTAGCGAGAAAGGAAACAGCTTAAGGATATAGTAGTGGCGGATCTTTTCCTCACTCGTGAATAGGGTGGCTATATCATGCAACTTAGTAAGATGTGCTACAACCGTTTCAGACTCATAACCATGAAAAGGATCAGATTCGACTAAAGTGATTAACTTAGGATCGACAGAGAATTCATAATCCTTATCGGTCACAAAGATAGGCGAAGTAGCAAACTTAGGATCGTATTTCATTCTAGCGTTCAGGGATTTTCCTTTCCACTTGCGCAGTAATTTCTCAAGATCATAGCTATCCTTACAAGCAAGAAAGTCCTAAGCCATCTCTCCCTCCATAACATAACCCTCAGGTATATCAGGCAATTCATATCCAGGAGAGCTAGTTCTAACAGGTGAAATAACAGGTTCTACTTCAATAATCTCAGCAGTTTCACAAGTATCATCACATTCAGCAGCAACTCTAGAAATTTGTGCATCAAGGAATGCACCTAGTGGCAAAGCAGTATCAAGCAAAGCATCATCACAAGCATCATGGATAGCAGAAGTGGCATCATCAAGCACACGCGACATATCATAATTTCTAGCAGGAGGTGGTGTCGCAAACTTACTCATAACTGAAGGTGAATCAAGTGCAGAGCTAGATGGCAGGTCCTTACCTATCATCGTAGTTGAGGGCAAGACTTTAGTTTTTGGATATCTCGGATTCCTCATAGTGATCAACAGACGTAAATCCCAAGTGATTCAGAGAATATAGCTATGCCTCCCTGGCAACGGCGCTAGAAAATAGTCTTGATAACCCACAAGTACAGGGGATCGCAACAGTTTTCGAGGGTAGAGTATTCAACCCAAATTTGTTGATTCGACACAAAGGGAAGCCAAAGAATATTCTCGAGTATTAGCAGTTCAGTTGTCAATTCAACCACACCTGAAAGACTTAGTATCTGCAGCAAAGTTTTAGTAACAGAGTAGAGTGATAGCAACAGTAGCAATAGTAACAGTAGCAGCAGTGACAACAGTAGTGGTAAAAGTGGGAGCAGTGACAGCAGTAGCGGTAAAGTAAAGTAGCAAGGAATAGTAGGGAAAAACTCGTAGGCATTGGATCGGTGATGGATAATTATGCCGGATGACATTCATCATGCAACAGTTATAACATGGCTAGATATGTAACTAGCTCCAGTTCATCAATGTAATGTAGGCATGTATTCCGTGTATAGTCATACATGCTTATGAAAAGAACTTACATGACATCTATTATCCATCCCTCCCGTGGCAGCGGGGTCCTAACGGAAACTACGGGATATTAAGGTTCTCCTTTTAATAGAGAACCGGAAAAAAGCATTAGCACTTAGTGAATACATGAACTCCTCATACTATGGTCATCTCCGGGAGTGGTTCCGGCTATTGTCACTCCGGGCTTGCCCGGTCATAACACATAGTAGGTGACTACAACTTGCAAGGTAGGATCAAGAACACACATATATTGACGAGAACATGATAGGTTCAGATCTGAAATCATGGCACTCGGGCCCTAGTGACAAGCATTAAGCATGGCAAAGTAGTAGCAACATCAATCTGAGAACATAGTGGATACTAGGGATCAGTCCCCATCAAAACTAACTCAATTACATGATAGATCTCATCCAACCCATCACCATACAGCAAGCCTACGATGAGATTACTCACGAACAGTGAAGAGCAACATGGAATTGTTGATGAAGGAAGGTTGGTGATGACGACGGTGATGATCTCCCCTCTCCGAAGCCTAGCACGGACTCCAGATCTGCCCTCCACAGGAAGAACAGGTGGTGGCGGCGCCTCCGTATCATAAAACGCGATGAACTCTTCTCCTTGATTTTTTCCGGGCGAAAGGTACTAAATAGAGCTGGAGTTCGAGGCGGCGGAGCCCCGAGGGCCCCACAAGCCTGCTAGGCGTGGCCATGGGGGCCTGCAGCTCTCGGGCTTGTGGGCTCCTCGCTCCACGTCTCTGGTTGATTATTGCGCCAGTATTTTTATATATTCGACCAAAAATCCTCGTAAATTTCCAGGTCATTCTGAGAACTTCTATTTCTGCGCAAAAACAACACCACGGCAATTCTGCTGAAAACAACATTAGTCCGGGTTAGTTCCATTCAAATCATGCTAATTAGAGTCCAAAAAAAGGGCAAAAGAGTTTGGAAAAGTAGATACGATGGAGACGTATCATGGTGGAGCTATTCCAGCAGGGCTTCGCCTAAGCACTGCTGAAACTAGACTAGAGGAAAACAGATCTAGAGAGAGAGAGCAGCACGTGGCTGTTTTTCTGTGTCTCAAAAACCCTCAATACCTCTAGTATATATAGGAGGGAGGGAGTGGAGGAGGCATCCTCAAACCCTCAAGGTTTGGCTGAAATTGGTGGTGGAGGAGTCCTACGCCAATCCTACTAGGAGTAGGATTCCTCCTTTCCACCTGGAAACCCTTTCCACCTTTTCCACCTTTGGGTTTTTTGCCTCTCAAAGCTCATGGGACTTAGTGGGAGCTTATGTCAGCCCAACAGGAGCTGGTTTGTATCCTTCCACAGCCCATAAGGCCGCTCGAGGCATGATACCCCTCCCGATGGTCCCCGGTACCCTCTCGACAATCCCAGTAGACTACCAATGAGCCTGGAACTTTTCCGGTGACCAAAACAGGACTTTCTATATATCAATCTTTACCTTCGGACCATTCCAGAGCTCCTCGTGAAGTCCGGGGTCTCATCCGGCACTCCGAACAACTTTCGGTTACCAACACCTATAACTCAACTATACCGTAACGTCACCGAACCTTAAGTGTGCAGGCCCTGCGGATTCGAGAACTATGCAGACATGACCTGAGACACTCCCGGATCAATAACCAATAGTGGGACCCAGATGTACATATTGGCTCCTACATATTCTACAAAGATCTCTATCGGTTGAACCTCTATGTCAAGGATTCAGTTAATCCCGTATGCAGTTCCCTTTGTCCTTCGGTATGTTACTTGCCCGAGAATCGATCGTCGGTATCTCTATACCTAGTTCAATCTCGTTACCGGCAAGTCTCTTTACTTGTTCCGTAATACAAGATCCGGCGACTAACCCTTAGTCACATTGCTTGCAAGGCTAATTGTGATGTTGTATTATCGAGTGGGCCCCGAGATACCTCTGTGTCTCACGGAGTGAAAAATCCCAGTCTTGATCCATGCCAACCCAACATACACCTTTGGAGATACCGGTAGAGCACCTTTATAGTCACCCAGTTACGTTGCGATATTTGATAACACACAAGGTATTCCTCCGGTGTCTAGGAGTTGCATGATCTCATGGTCATAGGAACAGGTACATTGACATGCAGAAAACAATAGCAATAAACTGACACAATCATATGCTACGTTCATAGTTTGGGTCTTGTCCATCACATCATTCTCCTAATGATGTGACCCCGTTATCAAGTGAGAACACTTTTCTATGGCCAGAAAACCTTGACCATCTTTGATCAACGAGCTAGTCAACTGGAGGCTCACTAGGGACAATGTTTTGTCTATGTATCCACACATGTATTTGAGTTTCCAATCAATACAATTATAGCATGGATAATAAACGATTATCATGAATAAGGAAATATAATAATAACCAATTTATTATTGACTCTTGGGTATATTTGCAACAGTCTCCCACTTGCACTAGAGTCAATAATCTAGTTCACATCACTATGTGATTGTAACGAATCTAACACCCATACAGTTCTGGGACTTGATCATGTCTTTCTTGTGAGAGAGGTTTTAGTCAACAGGTCTGAACCTTTCAGATTCGTGTGTGCTTTACAAATCTCTATGTCATCCTATAGATGCTGCTACCATGCGCCATTTGGAACTATTGCAAAGGACTGCTCCACTATATGAATCCGGTTTACTACTCAGAGTCATCCGGATTAGTGTCAAAGCTTGCTTCGACGTAACCCTTTACGACGAACTCTTTTATCACCTCCATAATCAAGAAAACTTAATTAGTCCACTACTAAGTATAACTTTTGACCGCTGTCCAGTAATATATTCCTGGATCACTTCTGTACCCCTTGACAGATTCATGGCAAGACACACATCGCGTGCGATACACAACATAGCATGTTATAGAGTCTATGGCTAATGCATAGGGGACAACCTTCGTCCTTTCCCTTTCTTATGCCGTGGTCGAGCTTTGAGTCTTACTCAAATTCACACCTTACAACGCAGCCAAGAACTCATTCTTTGCCGGTCTATTTTGAACTCCTTCAAAATCTTGTCAAGCCATGCATTTCATTGAATTTTTTATTAAGCGTCTTAATCTATCTCTATAGATCTTGATGCTCAATGTTCAAGTAGCTTAATCCAGGTCTTCCTTTGAAAACTCCTTTCAAACAACCCTTTATGCTTTCCAGAAATTCTACATTATTTCCGATCAACAATATGTCAACCACATATGCTCCCACTCACTTATTTGGAAATACAAGTTTCTCATAAACTTTGTATAGCCAAAAACTTTAATCATCTTATCAAAGCGTATATTCCAACTCCAAGAGGCTTGCTCCAGTTCACATAAGGATTGCTGGAGCATGCATACTTGTTAGTATCGTTAGGATCGACAAAACCTTCTCGTTGTATCACGTACAACCTTTCCTCAAGGAAATCATCGAGGAAACAATGTTTTGACATCCTATCTACAATGTTTCATAAATAATGCAAAAACTGCTAACATAATTCCAACAGACTTTTAGCATCGCTACGAGTGACAAAGTCTCATCATAGTCAACTCTTTAAACTTTTCTGAATCATCTTTGCAACAAGTAAAGCTTTCTTAATGGTGATTTTTCACCATCATCGTCTGTCTTCCTTTTAAAGATCCATCTATACTTAACAGTCTTACGACCATCAAGTAGTTCTTCCAAAGTCCCCACTTTGTTTTCATACATGGATTCTCTCTCGGATTTCATGGCTTCCACCATTTTTGGGAATCCGGGCCCACCATCGCTTCTCCATAGCTCGTAGGTTCATTGTTGTCCAACAACATGACCTCCAAGACAGGGTTACCGTACCACTCTGTAGCAGTATGTGATCTTGTCGACCTACGAGGTTTGTAGTGACTTGATCCGAAGTTTCATGATCACTATCATTAGCTTCCACTTCAATTGGTATAGGCACCACAGGAACAACTTCCTGTGCCCTGCTACACTCTGGTTGAAGTGACGGTTCAATAACCTCATCAAGTTTCCACCATCCTCCCACTCAATTCTTTCGAGAGAAACCTTTCCTCGAGAAAGGACCCGTTTTTAGAAACAAACACTTCGTTTCCGGATTTGAGATAGGAGATATACCCAACTGTTTTGGGTATCTTATGAAGATGCATTTATCCGCTTTGGATTCGAGCTTATTAGATTGAAACTTTTTCACATAAGCGTCGCAACCCCAAAATTTTAAGAAACGACAGTTTAGGTTTCTCCAAATCATAGTTCATATGGTGTCATCTCAATGGAATTACGTGGTGCCCTATTTAAAGTGAATGCGGTTGTCTCTAATGCCTAACTCATAAATGATAGTGGTAGTTCGATAAGAGACATCATAGTTTGCACCTTATCAAATAGGGCGTGACTATGACGTTCGGACACACCATCATACTATGGTGTTCCAGGTGGCATGAGTTGTGAAACAATTTCTACATTGTCTTAAATGTACACCAAACTCGCAACTCAGATATTCACTTCTACGATCACATCGTAGACATTTCATCCTCTTGTCACGATGATCTTCAACTTCACTCTGAAAAATTGCTTGAACTTTTCAATATTTCAGACTTGTGATTCATAAAGTAAATACACATGTATCTACTCAAATCATCTGTGAAGTAAGAACATAACAATATCCACAGCGTGCCTCAACACTAATTGGACTGCACACATCAAAATGTGTTACTTCCAACAAGTTACATTCTTGTTCCATTTCACTTGGAAACGAGGACTTCAGTCATCTTGCCCATGTGGTATGATTTGCATGCCTCAAGTGATTCAAAATCAAGTGAGTCCAAACGATCCATCTACATGGAGTTTCTTCATGCATTTATACCAATAGACATGGTTTGCATGTCTCAAACTTTTCAAAAAGAAGTGAGTCCGAAGATCCACCAGCGTGGAGCTTCTTCATGCGTTTTATACCAATATGACTCAAGTGACAGTGCCACAAGTAAGTGGTACTATCATTACTACTTCATATCTTTTGGCATCAATATTATGAACATGTGTTTCACCACGATCGAAATTCAATAAACCATCCATTTTAGGTGGAAGACCATTGAAGGTATTATTCAAATAAATATAGTAACCATTATTCTCTTTAAATGAATAACCGTATTGCGATAAACACAATCTAATCATGTCTATGCTCAACGCGAACACTAAATAATTATTATTTGGTTTAACACTAATCCCGATGGTAGAGGGAGTGTGCTATGTTTGATCACATCAACCTTGGAAACACTTCCAACACATATCGTCACCTCATCTTTAGCTAGTCTCCATTTATTCAGTAGCTTTTATTTCGAGTTACTAACACTTAGCAACCAAACCGGTATCTAATACCCTGGTGCTACTAGGAGTACTAGTAAAGTACACATCAATATCATGTATATCCAATGTTCTTTTGTCGACTTTGCTAGCCTTCTCATCTACCAAGTATATAGAGTAGTTCCTCTTCAGTGATCGTTCCCCTTATTACGGAAGCACTTACTCTCGGGTTTGGGTTCAACCTTGGGTCTCTTCACTAGAGCAACAACTGGTTTGCCATTTCATGAAGTATCCCTTCTTGCCCTTGCCCTTCTTGAAACTAGTGGTTTTATTAACCATCAACAATTGATGCTCCTAATTGATTTCTACTTTCACGGTGTCAAACATCGCGAATAGCTTGAGGATCATCATATCTATCCTTTATATGTTATAGTTCATCAAGAAGCTCTAGTATCTTGGTGGCAGTGACTTTGGAGAACCATCACTATCTCACCTGGAAGATCAACTCCCACTCTATTCAAGCGATTGTAGCACTCAGACAATCTGAGCACATGCTCAACGATTGAGCTTTTCTCCCTTACTTTGTAGACAAAGAATCTTGTCAAAGATCTCATACTTCTCAGCAAGGGCACGAGCATGAAATCCCAATTGCATCTCTTGGAGCATTTTATATGTTCCGTAACGTTAAAAACATCTCCGGCGCCTCAACTCTAAGCCGTTTAAGCACTACGCACTGAATTATCATGTAGTCATAAAAAACGTGTATGTCAGATGTTCGGAACATCCACAAAAAACACTCTAGGTTCAGCACACCGAGCGGTGCATTAAGGACATAAGACTTCTGCGGAGCAATGAGGACAATCCTCAGTTTACGGACCGAGTCCGCATAATTGCTATTATCAACTTTCAAATAAATTTTCTCTAGGAACATATCTAAAATAGTAGAGCTACAACGCAAGCTACAACATAATTTGCAAAGACCTTTTTAACTATGTTCATGACAATGAATTCAATTAATCACATTACTTAAGAACTCCCACTCAAATAGACATCCCTCTAGTCATTCGAGTGGCGCATGATCCAAATCCACTAACTCAAGTCCGATCATCACGTGAGTTGAGTCTAGCTTCAATGGTGAACATCTCCATGTTGATCATATCAACTATATGATTCATGCTCGACCTTTCGGTCTCTTGTGTTCTGAGGCCATGTCTGTACATGCTATGCTCATCAAGTTTAACCCGAGTGTTCCGTGTGTGCAACTGTTTTGCACCCGTTGTATGTGAAAGTTGAGTCTATCACACCCGATCACCACGTGGTGTCTTGAAACGACGAACTGTCACAACGGTGCACAGTCGGCGAGAACACAATTTTCCCTTATAATGCTACCATCGTCCTAAGGAAAATAAGGTGCATAAAAGGATTAACATCACATGCAAATCATAAGTGACATGATATGGCCATGAACTTGTGCTTCTTGACCTCCATCACCAAAGCACCGACATGATCTCCATCGTCACCGGCGCCGCACCATGATCTCCATCATCGTGCCGCCATCGAGGTTGTCGATCTATCTATGCTATTACTACTAAAGCTACAACCTAGCGATATAGTAAAAGAATCTGCAAGCACAAACGTTAGTTTAAAGACAACCCTATGGCTCCTGCCGGTTGCCATAGCATCGACGTGCAAGTTGATATTTAACTATTACAACATGATCATCTCATACATCCAATATATCATATCATGTCTTTGACCATATCACATCACATGCATACCTTCCAAAAACAAGTTAGACGTCCTCTAATTTGTTATTGCATGTTTATGTGGCTGCTATGGGTATCTAGTATGATCGCATCTTACTTATGCAAAGCCACAACGGTGATATACAAATTGCTATTTAACTTTCTCCAAGGACCGCCTCGGTCAAATCCGGTTCAACTTAAAGTTGAAGAAACAGAGACCCGCCAGTCATCTTTATGCAACAAGTTGCATGTCAGTCGATGAAACTGGTCTCTCGTAAGCGTACGAGTAAAGTTGGTCCGGGCCGCTTGAATCCAACAACACCGCCGAATCAAGAAAAGACTAAGGAGGGAAGCAAAGTGAACATCAACGCCCACAAACTCTTTTGGGTTCTACTCAAGATATCATATACGCATGAACCTAGCTCAAGATGCCACTGTTGAGGAACGTTGCATGGGAAACAAGAATTTCCCTACGCACACACAATATCTATCCATGGTGATGATCATCGATGAGGGAAGAGTGAATGGACATACCCTTGTGGATCGCTAAGCAGAAGCGTATATAACGCAGTTTATGTAGTGGAACATCTTCGCGGTCCAAATCGTAGCCCGTCCCGCGATCCTATCACGATCCGTCCCGTGATACCATCATGATCCATCCCGATCTAGTGCTGAACGGATGGCACCTCCACGTTCAGGACGCGTACAACTCGATGAAGATCCCCGCCTTCTTGATCCAGCAAGAGGGGCGAAGAGGTAGATGAGTTCCCCAGCATGGCGACATGGTGGTGGTGGTGGTGGAGCTATTCCAGCAGGGCTTCGCCTAAGCACCGCTGAAACTAGACTAGAGGAGAAACAAATCTAGAGAGAGAGGGTAACACGTGGCTGTTTTTCTGTGTCTCAAAACCCCTCAATACCTCTAGTATATATAGGAGGGAGGGAGGGGAGGAGGCAGCCTCAAACCCTCATGCCTTGTTTGGTCATAGGTTTTTGAGGAGATTGGTGGGGATAATCCCCACAGGGATTGGGTGAAACCCCTACCTTCACACAATCCCTTCAAATCCCCATTTATCCCCAATCCACTAGGTAGGGGTAGTGTATTGTGTATTGAGAAAAATGCACTAGAATTTGGGGATTTGTGGGGAAATGTGGGGATGAAACATGTAAAATACATTAGAATCAAATGATGTTATGGGACATGTGGGGATTTAGGGGTTTGACCGGATAATCCCCACCAATTCCCTAAAATACACTAGTACCAAACAAGGCCTCAAGGTTTGGCCAAAATTGGAGGTGGAGGAGTCCTACTCCAATCCTACTAGGAGTAGGATTCCTCCTTTCCACTTGGAAACCCTTTCCACCTTTTCCACCTCTCAAACCTCGTGGGCCTTAGTGGGAGCTTATGTAAGCCCACTAGGGGCTGGTTTGTTTCCTCCCACAATCCACCCTTGGGGCGTGACACCCTTCCCGATGGTCCTCGGTACCCTCCCGGCATTCGCGGTACACAACCGATGAGCCCGAAACCTTTTGGTGACAAAAACAAGACTTCCTATATATCAATCTTTACCTCCGGACCATTCCAGAGCTCCTCGTGACATCCGAGATCTCATATGGGACTCTGAACAACTTTCGGTTACCAACAACTATAACTTAACTATACCGAAACGTCACCGAACCTTAAGTGTGTAGACCCTGCGGGTTCTAGAACTATGCAAACATGACCTGAGACACTCCCGAGTCAATAAGCAATAGCGGGACCTGGATGTCCATATTGGCTCCTACATATTCTACGAAGATCTCTATCGGTTGAACCTCTATGTCAAGGATCCAGTTAATCCCGTATGCAGTTCCCTTTGTCCTTCAGTATGTTACTTACCCGAGATTCGATCGTACGTATCTCTATACCTAGTTCAATCTCATTATCGGAAAGTCTCTTTACTCGTTCCGTAATACAAGATCCCGTGACTAACTCCTTAGTCACATTGCTTGCAAGGCTTATTGTGACTGGGAGAGAAACAGAGCTAAAGGTTTAAACATTTCTCTATCATCCGATCCTTCAACCATTTCCAATTTTATATATGATTACAAGAAATTTATGTTTTGGTTTTTGGACATGACACATCTAGATGATGAAAAGACCAAGGCTGCTAGTTTCTGGAGTTGTCTTGACGATATACAAGAAGGTTTGGAGGTGAGTCATTCTAATATTGTACATGGTACCATTTTTTCAATATCGAATATTTTTCTCTATTCATCAAGGATTTTCTTATGATTTTCTTATGTGTTTGTGCAGTGCATCACACTGTAGAGGGGTTCCTTATGTGTTCACTTCTAGTCAGCTCAATTTCAACAAAGAACGATGCTGAAGACAAACCAATGCTATAGCTGTTAGCTTGCTACCTCTGCAATACTTTTACACACGACAAAGTTAGTTATGGTCGCATGGAACCTTATGTTCGAGTCAATAAATTATGTCCAGTGAGTTAGACAGATTTTGTACTCAATAAATTATGTCAAGTGAGTCGGGGAAATTTTGTCCTTTCATCGAATGTGGTCATGTGTATCATTGGTGTTTGCAATGTTGTTCCACTAATTTTGCGATAATCTCTTCAAACGCATGCTCATGCTATTCAGTATTTCTATGATATTTGTGTTGGAAACATACTTGTAAAGTCGTAATGTCTTGTTATGTGTTCAACAATGCTGCATACAACATCTTGTGGGCATCTACCATTATTGGTGCACCTTTTATTTTTAGTTCATATTAATATATCTTGATTACATTTTATCATATTACATATATATTATTGTTTCTTTATGGGGATGGGGACCCTAATGGGGCCCCGCTCCCGAGTGGGGCATGGGTATGGGAAAATTTTATCCCCAATCATGTAAACGAGGATCGGGATGGGGTCACATGGAATAGATGGGTACGTGGATGTTTTGGGGGTCCCCATTGGCACCCCTACACGCGAGCAAGGAGACAATGGTGGAGTGGTCACATGCTTGGTTGTTCACGTGTGTGGCGACCCGAGGATGACGCCGTGGGGCGTCACGGGCGGCGGGGGTGCGCTGTTGGCAGCTCAGCATGCGTCGTGGCCCTGACGGGCGGCGACATCATCCATTCTCATTTTGGTGTCGAGATCAAGGGCGTGAAGACAACAAGCCCCCTACCCGGCATGCAAAATGTCGGAGTCTAGGATCTACGTCCACAAGGTTCTCCAAGAATGAGGTTCGAACATTGGGGACTTGGCTTGCGGCCTGCAACAAGATTGACTATGAACTCACCCCTCCTCTCCAAAGATGTTGGGGACAATAGAGCTACCCAGGTTCGGGCCACTGATGGCATAAAACCCTACTCCTGCTTGTGATTTGCTTTCTTGGAAAAGGGGGAGCTTGAGGCTATGGTACATGAAAGTTGGGGAAGAGAATGGTTCGATCCCTTTACATGGATGTGGTCTTGTCCCTCTTGTAGTGTCTTGGTCCTCTTCTTTGAAAAGATGAGCGGGAAAGGGTAGCTATAGAGTGGCAATTCAAGGGCGGGGGAAGAATTCCAGTCCTATCCTGCCTAAAGGTGGCCTTCACTTGAAAAAGAAACCTCCATGACACGGCCATGGGCCCGGTGATGACTCCATCCCGCTATGTCGATCCGTCCTGATCCTGTATCTCTGAAATGGTAAGCTTTTGCTACCTGCTTTTGGGGCTGTAGCTGGCGCTGCCTCCCAATCACCTGAAGGGAAAACATCCGTGTCCGCGCTGGATGGCATGGTACCTGATGTCCTTCTCCACGTGAGCGTGCCACCCACGTGATGGACACAGTGCTGTGTGGTTGGAGCCACACTCCAAGCCTTGCCAGGATGCCTCACGGGGTGGGGCTGGGGGGTCCTTGTCGGGCTGCTTGGCGCTTGAGAGCCTCGGGAAGGTCTGGACCGATAGTGAGGGGGAGTGGCGAGGCACTCCCCTCATGAGGCGACTCCCTCCGGAATAGGTGGGGCGTGGTTGCCTCTCTTGGGACAGCTTGCACGTCGTCCTCCGGGTCGGCGCACTTGGGCCGTGGTCCCTGGGTCCCACTGTGCTAATAGTGACCTAATCCACTTCCTATTTATCTTGTTTCTCAAGTAAGGGAGACTCCTTAGGACTCCCTTCATAAGCCTGCCCACTAAGCACTGGCCCATGAGCCGGCCTTGTTTGATGAGTCGCCTCCTGGGACTTATGCTTTAGGGCTTGTGTAGCGCAAATAATGACCCTGATTTTGAGTCGCCGCCGGTCAGCCGGATCATACCTTTGTCGGGTCATACCGTGGGGTATATCCCCAACATGATACAAACTTGTGCAGAACTTATTAGAAGCAAAGCATATAGTCTTTCTACTCCTGACTTTTGCTATGTATGTATGAGGCACTATGTCACTCGCTCAAGTGGTCCAAGATGAGCAAGTATGATATGCAATTTGGCGGTGCTATTGATTTTGCTCTTTAGCTTTAAATCTTTCCTTCTATTTCTTTTGGCTATGATATTTAGTACGGTCATGATGCAGGACGTGCACACCAAGATAGCAATTATGTATGCGGGTACTATTGCAACACAAGAGATGACACTATGATATATGCACACAATTGAAGCTATGTGGAGTATGTATCACTAAAGTGCACAAGTAACATAGCCCGACAATACTCAATGGCTAGTCTCGATAGGCAAGTAACACAAATAGGCTCGAGGTCACAATGCAATCGGAAGGGTATAATCAAGAGTATCGTCACGGTTACCATCCTTGCCTATGGTGAGGTGTCAACAAAGAGTTGGTCGATAACGGTTCGGGGCGATGATGAGCGGTGATGTTAGTGTAGAACCACTCCTAATTATCCGAAACACCTTAGGAAGTGGCAAGATCGCGACCAAAAATCTCGAGTGCAAAAAGGTTGCGGAAGAAAATTGTGCGAATCGACCAAAATTGGAGAAAACAAGGCAATTTGTCCGTCTCTCCTATGTTAGGCCGGATGCGTGGGCCTTGTAGCCGGATGTCCAGCGGGCCGAATGTCCCAAGGTCGGACAGGAGGTCCGGTCCTCCCTATCCAGATATGTTCTCGAGATCCCACGAACTTCAGGATGAACATGATTGTTTTGTAAAATTGGGGGTGATTTTGCGGATTAAAATGATGGGAATGATGGGGAAAAGCTAGATCCACTTATCCACTATGAAATCCATGGATCACAATCAACGAAATCTCCTAAAATCCAATGAATCCAAGAAATCTGGTATGCCTATTTTTGTGAGAATTTTCTAAATTCGGTCAAATCAAAACAAAATTTGGCTAGAAAATGGAGGATGAGACTCCAAGGTGTGAATCAACGTGGATCATGAGACCAAGATGATACGAGGCGAACCCATGGGTGTCGATCTTTTCACTCATGGAAAGGGAAAAGGGAGAAAGAACAGAAAAAACACAAACTATCAAGAATGATTCTGGATCACACACCCACTAGATCCATATAAACACACGACATACATAGACCCAAGTTAAGCAAAAGGATACGAGTAATAGATAGTCTTCCACTCCGGAGGAGGGTACATGATAACCCGTGGGATCTTCTCACATATAGGTTCTCAACTCCATGGGAGAGGAAGTGGTAGGAGCAATTATCAACTAGTTAATGAGCCAACACATTGCTAACCCTAAAACGAAGAGGAGGAGTCCATTATATAGTAATAGACGGAAAATGGGAAGGAGAGGAGGGATACATGGACTTTGGCCGCATCTGCGTGCACATGGGACGAATATTCGGGCGAGGGGACCCGGATGTCCGGGGATTCAGGTGACGGCCGGATGTCTGGGCCTTTTGGCCGGATGTATGGGCTCGGCCAAGTCAGAGAGCCTCAGTTTCTGGCATTTTTGGGCCGGATTTTTGGGGTGGAGTCCGGATGTCCGGCCAATGGCCATATGTCATGTACGGGGCCGGATGTCCGACCGCTGGAAGTCGGGCGGTTCTGCCTTGGCGTTGACAAGAGCTCCAAGGGCCGGATGTTCGGGGTCTGGAAGGGTTTGCAACCTTCGTTTGGCGATCTTCTTTGTCTTGCTTGGTGGTCATCTTCATGGTTGCTTGATCTTCCTTCAAAGTGTCTTCGAGGTTTTCCTCATGGTACCTAAGCATGCATAGGATTTGCACTTGAGGTAGTATCAGAGTTCCAAGTGTATCAAAGGAAGAGTTACTAAGGAGAGATGTCACCTTGGTTTCAATGGCATGTGCATAGGCTCTTTTCATAGGGCCAATTGGAATTTGAGGTGTTGGTGGTGGATCCATGGGGATGACCATGGGATGATCCACATCATGAACTCAAAGACCCCGGATGCATGAGGGAAAGGGCACATGATGTCTAGCCCCCAGATTGCGAAGGGAAAGGAGAGAGGAATGGTTTGAAGAGATTAAGCATGTTGATTGATGTTCTTGACAGGAAACTGACACGCTTCACATGAAGTGACCAGTGTCATTGCATCCTGGAGGGAGTGATCCAATAGAAACATTGCCAAAATGCTTTTTCGACAAGGGCAGGTGATCCAATGTGGGAGCCACATATGCTTCCATGTATCTCGCCAGTAGCACTTGTCCATCTTCCTGAGATATAAACTTTAATTCACACCATTTGGCCTATTTATGTGTAGAATGTTATCAACAAATTTCTACGTACTTGATTGCCATGCTACTCATTCAACTTCTTCTTGATCGCCGGGAAGTTTGCCTATTTGAATGCAGTGGAAAATTTGTTGCACCCATGCTCGAGATTTTGGCTCGACGATAAGGAGTAGTGTCTATTATTCTCTTTATAGATAGCACATCACAATGAAAATGGTTTAGTTTGTCGAAGAAGACGTGTCTTATCGGCGGTATCTACCTTGCCGATGGTTGTGGGCAGTTTTGGTGGGAAGTAGTCATGCGTCTTCATATTTCTATTCTTGCATGGCCTTGTTCAGGATGTTACTGATGGATTAGTTAATTGTAGCACAAAAGTTCACGGCTCCATACGGAGCCTCTTGGCGGCAAGCTTTGACAAGCTACCGGTAATATCATTCCGGGCCCGGGAGACATGCTCCATTTGCAAGCCATCGAAGTGCTCTTGGAAATTTCTCAATTCATCCACGTACGCTTCCATCAAATGGTAGGGGAACGTCGCATGGGAAACAAAATTTTTCCTACGCGCACGATGACCTATCATGGTGATGTCCATCTACGAGAGGGGATGAGTGATCTACGTACCCTTGTAGATCGTACAGCAGAAGCGTTAGTGAACCCGGTTGATGTAGTGGAACGTCCTCACGTCCCTCGATCCGCCCCGCGAATAATCCCGCGATCAGTCCCACGATCTAGTACCGAACGGACGGCACCTCCGCGTTCAGCACACGTACAGCTCGACGATGATCTCGGCCTTCTTGATCTAGCAAGAGAGACAGAGAGGTAGAAGAGTTCTCCGGCAGCGTGACGGCGCTCCGGAGGTTGGTGATGACCTTGTCTCAGCAGGGCTCCGCCCGAGCTCCGCAGAAACGCGATCTAGAGGAAAAACCGTGGAGGTATGTGGTCGGGCTGCCGTGGAAAAGTCATCTTAAATCAGCCCTAAAACCTCCGTATATATAGGTGGGAGAGGGGGGGCCTTGCCTTGGGGCTCAAGGAGCCCCAAGGGGGTCGGCCGAGCCAAGGGGGGAAGGTCTCCCCCCCAAACCGAGTTGGACTTGGTTTGGTGGGTGGGAGTCCTTCCTTCCCTTCCCACCTCCTCTTTTTTTTCTTTCTCTTTGATTTTTCTTCCAATGCGCATAGGGCCATTTTGGGCTGTCCCACCAGCCCACTAAGGGCTGGTGTGCCACCCTCAAGGCCTATGGGCTTCCCCGGGGTGGGTTGCCCCCCGGTGAACTCCCGGAACCCATTCGTCATTCCCGGTAACTCCGAAAACCTTTCGGTAATCAAATGAGGTCATCCTATATATCAATATTCGTTTCCAGACCATTCCGGAAACCCTCGTGACGTCCGTGATCTCATCCGGGACTCCGAACAACATTCGGTAACCAACCATATAACTCAAATACGCATAAAACAACGTCGAACCTTAAGTGTGCAGACCCTGCGGGTTCGAGAACTATGTAGACATGACCCGAGAGACTCCTTGGTGAATATCCAATAGCGGGACCTGGATGCCCATATTGGATCCTACATATTCTAAGAAGATCTTATCGTTTGAACCTCCGTGCCAAGGATTCATATAATCCCGTATGTCATTCCTTTTGTCCTTCGGTATGTTACTTGCCCGAGATACGATCGTGAGTATCCCCATACCTATTTCAATCTCATTCACCGGCAAGTCTCTTTGCTCGTTCCGTAATACAAGATCCCGTAACTTACACTAAGTCACATTGCTTGCAAGGCTTGTGTGTGATGTTGTATTACCGAGTGGGCCTCGAGATACCTCTCCGTTACACGGAGTGACAAATCCCAGTCTTGATCCATACTAACTCAACTAACACCTTCGGAGATACCTGTAGGGCATCTTTATAGTCACCCAGTTACGTTGCGACGTTTGATACACACAAAGTATTCCTCCGGTGTCAGTGAGTTATATGATCTCATGGTCATAGGAACAAATACTTGACACGCAGAAAACAGTAGCAACAAAATGACACGATCAACATGCTACGTCTATTAATTTGGGTCTAGTCCATCACATGATTCTCCTAATGACGTGATCCAGTTATCAAGCAACAACACCTTGTTCATAATCAGAAGACACTGACTATCTTTGATCAACTGGCTAGCCAACTAGAGGCTTGCTAGGGACAGTGTTTTGTCTATGTATCCACACATGTAAATGAGTCTTCATTCAATACAATTATCGCATGGATAATAAACGATTATCTTGATACAGGAATTATAATAATAACTATATTAATTATTGCCTCTAGGGCATAATTCCAACAGTCTCCCACTTGCACTAGAGTCAATAATCTAGCCCTCACATCATCATGTGAATTACATTGTAATAAATCTAACACCCATACAGTTCTGGTGTTGATCATGCTTTGGCCGTGGAAGAGGTTTAGTCAGCGGGTCTGCTACATTCAGATCCGTGTGCACTTTGCATATATTTACGTCCTCTCCTTCGACGTAGTCGCGGATGAGGTTGAAGCGTCGTTTGATGTGTCTGGACTTCTTGTGAAACCGTGGTTCCTTTGCTATGGCAATGGCACCCGTGTTGTCACAGAACAAGGTTATTGGATTCAGTGCGCTTGGCACCACTCCAAGATCCGTCATGAACTGCTTCATCCAGACACCCTCCTTAGTCGCCTCCGAGGCAGCCATGTACTCCGCTTCACATGTAGAATCCGCTACGACGCTTTGCTTGGAACTGCACCAGCTTACCGCACCCCCATTAAGAATAAATACGTATCCGGTTTGCGACTTCGAGTCGTCCGGATCTGTGTCAAAGCTTGCATCGACGTAACCTTTTACGGCGAACTCTTCGTCACCTCCATACACGAGAAACATCTCCTTAGTCCTTTTCAGGTGCTTCAGGATATTCTTGACTGCTGTCCAGTGATCCACTCCTGGATTACTCTGGAATCTACCTGCCATACTTATGGCCAGGCTAACATCCGGTCTAGTGCACAGCATTGCATACATGATAGAACCTATGGCTGAAGCATAGGGGATGGAGCGCATATCCTCTCTATCTTCATCAGTTGCTGGGCACTGAGTCTTACTCAATCTCGTACCTTGTAAAACTGGCAAGAACCCCTTCTTGGACTGTTCCATTTTGAACCTCTTCAAAACTTTATCAAGGTATGTGCTTTGTGAAAGTCCTATCAGGCGTTTTGATCTATCCCTATAGATCTTAATGCCTAGAATGTAAGCAGCTTCTCCTAGGTCCTTCATAGAGAAGCTTTTATTCAAGTAATCCTTTATGCTCTCCAAAAACTCCACGTTGTTTCCAATCAACAATATGTCATCCACATATAATATTAGAAACGCCACAGAGCTCCCACTCACTTTCTTGTAAATACAAGATTCTCCAACCACTTGTATAAACCCAAATGCTTTGATCACCTCATCAAAGCGTTTGTTCCAACTCCGAGATGCTTGCACCAGTCCATAAATGGATCGCTAGAGCTTGCACACCTTGTTAGCATTCTTAGGATCGACAAAACCTTCGGGTTGCATCATATACAATTCTTCCTTAAGGAAACCGTTAAGGAACGCCGTTTTGACATTCATCTGCCAGATTTCATAATCGAAAAATGCAGCTATTGCTAACATGATTCTGACAGACTTAAGCATCGCTACGGGTGAGAATGTCTCATCGTAGTCAACTCCTTGAACTTGTGAAAAACCCTTTGCCACAAGTCGAGCTTTATAAACGGTTACATTGCCGTCAGCGTCCGTCTTCCTCTTAAAGATCCATTTGTTCTGAATAGCCTTGCGGCCCTCAGGCAGTACCTCCAAAGTCCACACTTTGTTCTCATACATGGATCCTATCTCGGACTTCATGGCTTCTAGCCATTTGTTGGAATCTGGGCCCACCATTGCTTCTTCATAATTTGCAGGTTCATTGTTGTCCAACAACATTATTGATAAGACGGGATTACCGTACCACTCTGGAGCAGCACGTGGTCTCGTCGACCTGCGTGGTTCGACAGAAACTTGAACCGGAGTTTCATGATCACCATCATTAACTTCCTCCTCAGCCGGCGTCGCAACGACAGAGGTTTCCCCTTGCCCTGCACCACCATCCAGAGGGATGAGAGGTTCGACAACCTCGTCAAGTTCTATCTTCCTCCCACTCAATTCTCTCGAGAGAAACTCCTTCTCGAGAAAAGCTCCGTTTTTAGCAACAAACACTTTGCCCTCGGATTTGAGATAGAAGGTGTACCCAACTGTCTCCTTTGGGTAACCTATGAAGACGCACCTTTCCGCTTTGGGTTCCAGCTTTTCAGGCTGAAGCTTTTTGACATAAGCATCACATCCCCAAACTTTAAGAAACGACAACTTTGGCCTTTTGCCATACCATAGTTCATACGGCGTCGTCTCAACGGATTTTGATGGTGCCCTATTTAAAGTGAATGCAGCTGTTTCTAATGCATAACCCCAAAACGATAACGGCAAATCGGTAAGAGACATCATAGATCGCAGCATCTCTAATAAAGTACGATTACGACGTTCGGACACACCATTACGCTATGGTGTTCCAGGCGGTGTTAACTGTGAAACAATTCTACATTGTCTTAAGTGAGCACCAAACTCGAAACTCAGATATTCACCCCCACGATCAGACCATAGGAACTTGATCTTCTTGTTACGATGATTTTCAACTTTCACTCTGAAATTTCTTGAACTTTTCAAATGTTTCAGACTTGTGCTTCATCAAGTAGACATAACCATATCTACTCAAATCGTCAGTGAAGGTGAGAAAATAACGATATCCGCCGCGTGCCTCTACGCTCATCGGACCACACACATCGGTATGTATGATTTGCAACAAGTCACTTGCACGCTCCATTGTTCCGGAGAACGGAGTTTTAGTCATCTTGCCCATGAGGCATGGTTCGGACGTGTCAAGTGAATCAAAGTCAAGTGACTCCAGAAGTCCATCGGCATGGAGTTTCTTCATGCGCTTTACACCAATATGACCTAAGCGGCAGTGCCACAAAAATATGGCGCTATCATTGTTAACTCTAACTCTTTTGGTCTCAATGTTATGTATGTGTGTATCGTTATCAAGATTCAATATGAACAATCCTCTCACATTGGGTGCATGACCATAAAAGATGTTACCCATAGAAATAGAACAACCATTATTCTTTGACTTAAAAGAGTAACTGTCTCGCAATAAACAAGATCCAGATATAATCTTCATGCTCAACGCAGGCACTAAATAACAATGATTTAAGTTCATAACTAATCCTGATGGTAACTGAAGTGAAACTGTGCCGACGGCGATTGCATCAACCTTGGAACCATTTCCTACGCGCATCGTCACTTCATCTTTCGCCAATCTTCGTCTATTCCGCAGTTCCTGTTTCGAGTTGCAAATATGAGCAACAGAACCGGTATCGAATACCCAGGCACTACTACGAGAGCCGATTAAGTACACATCAATAACTTGTATATCAAATATACCTGATTTTTCTTTGGCCGCCTTCTTATCTGCCAGATACTTGGGGCAATTGCGCTTCCAGTGACCCATACCCTTGCAATAGTAACACTCCGTTTCAGGCTTAGGTCCAGCTTTGGGTTTCTTCGTCGGATTGGCAACAGGCTTGCCACTCTTCTTTGAATTACCCTTCTTGCCTTTGCCGTTTCTCTTGAAACTAGTGGTCTTATTCACCATCAACACTTGATGTTCTTTACGGAGTTCAGACTCTGCGACTTTTAGCATCGCAAACAACTCGCCGGGAGACTTGTTCATCCCTTGCATGTTGTAGTTCAACACAAAGCCTTTATAGCTTGGCGGCAATGATTGAAGGATTCTTGTCAGTGATAGCCTCTTGCGGGAGTTCAATCCCCAGCTCAGGTAGACGGTTTGAGTACCCAGACATTTTGAGCACATACTCACTGATAGACGAGTTCTCCTCCATCTTGCAAGCATAGAATTTATCGAAGGTCTCATACCTCTCGATCCGGGCGTTCTTCTGAAAGATAAACTTCAACTCCTGGAACATCTCAAATGCTCCATGACACTCAAAGCGACGTTGAAGTCCCAGTTCTAAGCCATACAAGACTGCACATTGAACTACTGAGTAGTCCTCCTTACGTGCTAACCAAGCGTTCTTAACATCCTGATCAGCCATAGCGGGTGGTTCATCTCCTAGCGCAGCATTAAGGACATAATCCTTCTTCCCAGCTTGTAAGATTAGCTTAACATTACGAGCCCAGTCTACAAAGTTGCTTCCATCATCTTTCAACTTAGCTTCTCTAGGAACGTATTAAAATTCAGGGTGACTGTCGCGTGAGCCATGATCTACAACACAAATATATTCAAAGTGGACTTAGACTATGTTCAAGATAATTAGAGTTTAACTTAATCAAATTATTCGCTAAACTCCCACTCAAAATGTACATCTCTCTAGTCATTTGAGTGGTTCATGATCCACTTACACTAGCTCAAGTTCGATCATCACGTGAGTTGAGTATAGTTTCAGTGGTAAGCATCCCTATGCTAATCATATCATCTATATGATTCATGATCGACCTTTCGGTCTCATGTGTTCCGAGGCCATGTCTGCACATGCTAGGCTCGTCAAGCTTAACCCAAGTGTTCCGCGTGCGCAACTGTTTTGCACCCGTTGTATGTGAACGTTGAGTCTATCACACCCGATCATCACGTGGTGTCTCGAAACGATGAACTGTTGCAACGGTGCACAGTCGGGGAGAACGCAATTTTGTCTTGAAATTTTAGTGAGAGATCACCTCATAATGCTACCGTCGTTCTAAGCAAAATAAGGTGCATAAAAGGATTAACATCACATGCAATTCATAAGTGACATGATATGGTCATCATCACGTGCTCCTTGATCTCCATCACCAAAGCACCGGCACAACTTGCACATAAGAACTACTAAGCATGAAACAAAACCAACATGCCATAGAGGGGGTCACCCTCTAATGCCACAACATGGAATCAACCTCTTGGGCTCACCACATTTCATGGAACCAAGCTCCAAACATAGAACAAAACTGAAATATGACATTTCCAGAAAGTGTTCCAAAGGCAAAACTGACTTCACCAATGGATTTCTGGGATGATTCTACCCCAAAAACATATATAATACCTATGTACTTGCATAGAACAAAAGGGCACAAACTTGAAAAGAAGAACCACATGGAATCACATATAGTGAATAGTGCATCATCACATGTGCTATTCACTAGAACAACACCTACACAAGCACTTGCACACTCTCACAAGTCCAATGGTGCACATGAGGGGTAGAACTCATGCATGTGTGCCATATCACACCCCCATTCCCACACACATACAACAAGCACAAGCATCACAATCACCTACACATGCTAATGGGAATACTCCACTACTACACACACATCATGCATTCTACTCCTACACACACAAGCTAGCACATGTCCACATCCGAGGATCACCAAGCCTTGGGAATGTGTGTGTCACCACACACTTACACACACACTCATGACAAGAGCACCTACATATACACAAGGTAGGTGAGGGGGAAAACCCACACACACACTCACATCATATACTTGCACAAGAGATGCATATATACCACCCTTGGTGCTTGCACCACACCCATGCACATAAACATCACCATCTTGGTGCCATACACACACAAGATACCACACACACACCACATGGATATGCTCTCAATTCTATACATGCATTCCTACACAAGTTATATCAACACAAGCTATAGCATCAAGAATAAGAACAACCTGCTGCTGAGCTAAAATAATTACCTCACATGCTATAGAGCATACCACATCAAAATAGAATAACAAACAAGGAAAAACAGAAAAAGAAAAGCAACAAAATAAAAGTGATGGGGAGGGGGATCGAACCTAGGATCCCGTGGATCAACCCCAAGGCCAACTCCACCCTGCTACTTGCCATCTGATCGACACAACAGGGAGATCTTGCCAGGTATGGTTACTACCTACAGCTATTGTGCTACTGTGCAAACAAAGGAAAACAAAAAGGGGGATGCCAACCCTGGGACTCGAACCCACAACGCTTGAACCACACACCGCGACACCTACCACCACACTACGAACAGGGACTTGACAAAGAGGAGGCAACCATCTAGGTAACCACACGCGGATGACATGCTCTACTACTGCACATCGACGACGGCAGAGACACCACCGGAACGGTCTCCTCTACTTCAGTTGCGCCGCGAGGGGGGGAACCACTACGGCTACGGCTACTCCTAGAGACGTCGTTGCTTAGCTACGTTGCACCTACCGAGCACATCTACACAAGAACCGCCACAACAAACACCACCTAGCCGTTCCCTTCTCTGATCAGAGAAGCACATCGTTGAACTTCGCCCGGATCTAACGAGGGGAAGGGGGAAGAGCTAGGCCTCACCTAGGGGAAGGAGGAGAGGTCGCCGAACGGGGAAGAGGTCTGACGAAGACGCAAACTGAAGAAGATGTAGAGGTACTGTCGCCGAACAGAAGCAGGGAGGAAGTCCACCGGGAGCGCGCCGTTGACGTGGAGCTGCCCGTGGATGAGGTCGCTCCCGGGCCTCACCGAGGACCGGAATGGAGCGCGGGCACCTTTACCGAGCTCCATGACATGGCGGCCAGCGCCGTAGACGACGGTTTGCACGGGATCGACGGCGGCGCACTTCACTCTCTCTCTGCTAGATGGACTACACAGCTTACCTTGGGGAAGGAAGAGAGATGGAGGGAGGTGGCGGCGGCGCAAAGAGGGGACGCGGAACCCTAGGGAAAAGGGCACGAACGGCAAGGTTTATATGAGGCCTCGAAGGGACAGCACCGTCATGCCGCACGTTCTCTGTGTGTGTACTTAGACAGAAATCGGTCACGGGGGTAGACGCCGTCAAGAGGAGGAAGGAGGGACGCGCAGGTGGGCTGCCGCGTGGTAGACAAAGAGGGAATGGGCCTCGGATGGAATGGAGAGGCCCATGCTGGCGCCTGTTAGAGGAAGAGAAACCGTGGGGGTTTTCCAATTTAAATAAACCAGAGAAAATATTTAAAGCCAAGGCAAAACTGATGGGGTTTAAGATAAAACAAAATACCCCTCGTCATAAGGGAATTATGACCCATTTGAAAAAAATAGAAAAGAATTATTTGGAGCAATTAAATATTTACAAAACAGCATTTAAATTATCTATTTTGGGAATATTTGCACCTTTCAAATATGGATTTAAAACAGAAAATACATAACTTCATAACCACCACAAAATATCCATGGACATTTTAAAACAGGGAAGAAGCAAAAGAATATTTGGGCTTGAGATAAAAGAGAGGGAGATGGTTTTGAAAACCCTAGTGCAAACCAACTAAGATACTTATTACTTCAAGCAACACCCACTTCATTTCAGACTTCCAACATCTCACCACCACATCACATGGATCACACCATCACATAAGATCACAAGGCAACAACACAAGGACATGAAATGATGGTGATGCATGCATGCAAAGCAAAACAAATCAAGGTGACATCACATGAAATCATATGCATTAAGCTCTCATATCAATGACAAGTTAGACCCACATAGAGAAGTTTCCAAATAGGGAAAGATACACTCTTGGGGCATTACAAACTCTCCCACACTACAAAAAGATCTCGCCAAGAGATCTACGCCTGAAAGAACTCCAGAAATTCAGAACGAGGTGATCCTCGCGTTCCGAAGTAGCCTCTTTATCGGAATGGTGTGACGACTGCACTTTGAGAGATTTGACAGTCTTGTTGCGGGTCTTGCGCTCAGTCGCCTCGAGAACCGCAACTGGATGCTCACGATAAGAGAGGTCAGGTTGAAGGTCGATGTCTTGAAGATGAACAGTGCACTCGGGGGTCTTGAAGCACCTCCGGAGCTGAGAGACATGGAACACATCATGCACATTTGCAAAGTATGACGGGAGCTCAAGCTGATACGCAAGGTCACCTCTCTTGCCAACAATTCTAAACAGACCAACGAAACGAGGCGCAAGCTTCCCTTTCATGCAAAAGCGTTGCGTACCCTTCATAGGTGACACCTTGAGATAGACGAAGTCATCGAGCTCATAAGACATGTCACGATGCTTGCTATCATAATAGCTCTTCTGACGGGACTGAGCTGCTTTGAGATTGTTCCGAATGACACTACACACTCCTCAGCTTCTTCTATCAAATCATTCCCAAGAATCTGATGCTCGCCGGTCTCGGACCAGTTGAGCGGGGTACGAGACTTCCTGCCATAGAGAATTTCAAACGTAGCTTTGCCAAAACTAGCTTGATAACTGTTGTTATTCGAGAACTCAGCGAAAGGCAGGCAATCCTCCCACTTCATGCCAAAATAGATAACACAGGCTCTCAGCATATCCTCAAGAACTTGATTGACTCGCTCCACTTGACCACTAGTCTGAGGATGAAAAGCTGTGCTGAAGCATAACTTCGTGCCCATCGCAGACTGGAAAGATTCCCAGAACTTGGAAGTGAAGATACTTCCGCGATCTGAAGAAATCATCATAGGTACGCCGTGCAAAGACACAATCGTGGAAGTGTACAACTCTGCAAGCTGAGCTGCCGAAATGGATTCCTTGACTGGAAGAAAACGAGCCACTTTACTCAACTTGTCGATGATGACGAAGATGGCATCATTGCCCTTCTTGGACTTCGGAAACCCGGTGACGAAATCCATCTCAATATGATCGAACTTCCACTCGGGAATGGGAAAAGGATGCAAACGACCTGCTGGACGTTGATGCTCTGCTTTCACCCTTCGACATACATCACATTCATTTACGAACTGAGCAATCTCACGCTTCATGCGAGTCCACCAGAAGGTCTGTTTCAAGTCCTCGTACATCTTGGAGCTTCCAGGATGAATAGAGAGCAGAGAGTTATGAGCTTCTTCCATGATTACCTTTCGGAACGACAAGACGATCCTCAAAAAACAATGTGTCACTGGCATCAACACTGAAGCACTTATACTTGGGAAGACCCTTTGCCATGCCAATCTTGACTTTCTTCACCATTGCATCAAGCAGTTGTGCTGCTCAGACCTGATCTTCCAAGGTAGGAGAGATCTGAAGATTTGCAAGAAATCCCTGAGGTACTAACTGAAGGTTGAGCTTTCTGAAAGACTCACAAAGGTCAGGCTGGAGAGGTTTCAGAATAAGACTATTGCAGTACGCCTTCCTGCTCAAAGCATCTTCCACAACATTAGCTTTGCCTGACGTGTACTCAACACTCGGATTAAAATCTTGGAGCATTTCCACCCAACGAGTTTGCCGAAGATTCAGGTTAGGCTGAGTGATGATGTACTTGAGACTCTTGTGATCGGTGAACACTTCAACCTTTTGTTCCAACAAGAGGTGCCTCTAAGTCATCAGAGCATGTACCACAACTCCTAGCTTGAGATCATGCACAGGATAAGTCTTCTCCGCTGGCTTCAACTGCCTGGAGGTATAAGCAACCACTTTCTTCTCTTGCATTAGAACTGCACCAAGACCGTGAAGAGAGGCGTCACAGAACACCTGGTAAGGCTTGGAATCATCCGGAGGAACCAAGACTGGAGTAGAGGTGAGCTTCTCTTTGAGTGTGTCAAAGGGCAACTGACACTCTAGAGACCAAGCATACTTCACACCTTTCTGAAGAAGACTTGAGAGAGGATTAGCAATCTTGGAGAATTTCTCAACGAACCTTCTACAATAGCTTGCGAGCCCGAGAAAGCTTTGAAGCTGCTTCACATTCTGTAGAGGCTCCCATTCAACAATGGCGTGCACCTTCGACGGATCAACTTTCATGCCCTCGGCAGAGATAATGTGACCCAGATAGACGACTTCTTTCAACCAGAACTCACACTTGGAAAACTAGGCATACAATTTGTACTCCCTCATCTTATCAAGCACCAATTTGAGATGTTCTTCATGTTCTTCCTCAGTTTCAGAAAAGACCAGGATGTCGTCGAGATAAAGCAAGACGAAGTCAGTCTTGAACGGAGAGAATATGTAGTTCATCAATCGAAAAAATGTCGGAGGAGCATTTGCCAGACCAAAAGACATGACCGTATATTCATACGAGCCAAAACTAGTCCTGAAAGCAGTCTTCGGAATATCCTCTTCGAGAATGTGAATTTGATGATAGCCCATTCTAAGATCGAGCTTGGAGAAGATCTTAGCCCCTTTCAACTGTTCGAACAACTCAGTTATGTTTGGAAGTGGATACTTGTTCCTGATTGTCTTCTTGTTCAATGGACGGTAATCAACACACAACCGGTCCGTGCCATCCTTCTTGTTGACAAATAGAACTCCACATCCCCACAGAGACGAGCTCGGTCTGATGAGACCCAAACGCTCCTGCTCATCGAGTTGCCTCTTAAGTTCCTTCAACTCTTCTAGACCCCATTTGTACGATCGTTTGCACACCGGGTCAGTATCTGGTTCAAGCTCAATGACAAATTCAACTTCTCAGTGCGGAGGCATTCCTGGCAGCTCTTCTGGAAACACATCTTCATATTCACAGACCACTGGGACTTGCGAAATAGGATTAATCTCACCCTTTTCATCCAACGAGAATAGACGGATTGTATCATCGCGCGCCGCGAATATAATCACGTCCTCCGAAGAGTGAGTAAGCTTCACTTCTTTAGCTTCACAATCAATCGATGCCTTGTTCATGGCCAACCAGTCCATACCAAGGATCAAATCGATGTCAGAATTGCCCAAGACAATAGGAGACGCCAGAAAAGAATAACTACCTATCTTGACAGAAGCATCCGGAACGAACAACTGAGAGCTCATCCGCATACCCGGAGACACAACTTGCAATGAGTTTGGTAAAAACTTGGTCGCAATATTATTACCAGATGCAAAGGGATATGACATGAAAGAATGCGATGTGCCAGAATCGAACAACACTTTAGCAGGAATATCATTGACGAGGAGGTTACCCATGATCACATCTGACGAGTTTTCTGCCTCAGCAACATTCACCAAGTTGACTCGAGTTGACCGGGGGTTGAACTTCACGAGAGCATTGCTTAGAGTTTTGCCTGGAGGAGGAGGCGGAAGACGGAGCTAAGAAGTGCACTTGTTGGCATAGTGACCTTTATGCCCACACTTGTGACAAGTAACATCTGCTGGCTAACGGTACTGTGTCTGAGGAGGCCCTTGCTTCTGATGCTGGAATCTGTGCTAAAAAACTGGGTTGGGTGGGTGGGAAGAACCACGGCCACCAGAATGCTTGAACTGCTGTGTGTGCCGAGGAGGAGGAGACACCCAAAACTTTGGTTGCTTCTGAACCACCTGAGTTGAGGAAGAGCTGGAATCTCTGAAGCGCTTCTTAGAATTCTCCACCCTGAGCAAAGCTGCCTCAGCCCTGAGAGCTAAGTTGTAGAACTTATCGAACTCCTCAGGATCGTGCAAAGCAAGAGCTAACTGCAAATCTTCTTTCCACCCACCTCTGAACTGATAAATCTTGCTCTTCTGATCAGGTATATCCTGCAAGGCACATCGGGCTAGCTTGTGGAACTTGACGTTGTACTTGTACACAGAGTTACCACCCTGCTTCAAGCGCCTGAACTTCTCACGCATTTCCTCCACAAAGCTGGACGGAATGTAGTGGGATCTGAAGTCACGGCAGAACTCATCCCAAGTGATCAATCTAGCACCCCTGGAATCCTTCAACTGTTGCCACCAGATGGATGCTTGCCCCTTCAGCTGGAATGTAGCAAAATTGACGAAATCCTCAGGACGAACATTGCTGCACTCAAAATGCTTGTTCATGTAGTGGATCCAATCCTCGGCATCAAACGGCTAGTCACAGGAAGTGAAAGTCTTCGGTTGATTTGACAGGAACTGACTCAGATTAGCAAACTCATTGCCACCATGCTGGAAATTTCCTTGCTGCTGATTACCCCTCTCTTGCAACAACTGTAGCAACATCTGAGTGTTTGCATTTGTAGCAGCCATCACTGCTTGCCAAGCCTCTGCAGGAGGAGGCGGCGGCGGAGGAGGATTCTCCAGAGGAGGAGACGGTGGCGGCACATCCTGACGCCCTGGATTCTGACGAGTTGGTGGAGCCATCCTGAAGATAGACAACACATTAGCCCACAGTATAAATTGAAGGAATAGCTGAATCAGAAACGGCAGGGATAACTGAGCAGGAATGTAAGCAATTGCACTCGTACAAAATAGTAAGAATGCTTCCTGAAAGTGACGGTCGACAAAATTCTGACTAAGACCACTTAGAAACAAGTATAAGCTAGAACTGCTGGGAACAAACGTGTGATCGAGATTTCATCCGATATCTTCGTGGATAAGATCGCACGAGATCGAATTTACAGTAGCCATCTTGTGCAAGGTAGTGCACACGACTTACGAAGTATCCCCGAGTCGTAGCGAGCTATAAGGACTCTTTAAGACACAACGAGAACCACTGTAAAACGACCGTGAACAAACATACCCACTAAACATCGAATCCCAACCTCACATCATGCACCTGTAGGAAGATTATCATATAAGTTACTACTTGATATCCCACCTATGAATTCCCGAAATATAGGGTCATGCAATCTGGTACACGGATACAAGGAGTAATAATCACACAGCTCCTATACTAACCCGTCACCTGTATCACAGCCATCAACACATAACCAGAATCTCGGACGTTCATCTACAACAGACCCTCGTGATCACAACGATACAAAGTATGGCAGTACTCCCGAACAATCTACACCATTACTGTGGACATAGGGGTTATCTCGCCACAACTAGTATTGAAGCAATTACGAATATCCTTCGTTCTTAGATACTCATAAATCTGAATGATGGCGATGTGTGCAAGAATCCCTTGGAGCTCAACTCCCTGGAAGAAATCAAGGCAGACAGGAGGCACCAAGACAGAACTCCGTCACTTTGATATCATATAGATTTCAAAAATACCCGCGTGATCCTCAAAAAATTTGGAGCGAGGAGAGGAGAAGAATTAAGATTTCCGAAGTCGGGAACCTCACCAGAGCATGGAAGAGGAGAAAAAAGAATCCTACTCTCCGATATAACTAAGACACAAAACATTTTACTAGACTCGACTCGACCAAGTACGATCACACAAAGGCTCCTATGGTCGTAAGGCTCTGATTACCAACTTGTAACGACTAAGATGCTGTCCTTTCCAATTTAGGGAACGAGGCCCCGAATTGGAAAGAAGCGCATCTAAGCGTTTCGCAAGCACGGTAACATAGCACATACATAATTATAGTAGAATGACAATTACGGATTCAACTGCCATCTCATAAATATATCAGAGTTACATCACGCATCCAAACAAGGTAGTTCCGCCACGGACTACAAAACATGAGAAATGACTATGCTACCCTGCATGCTTGCGCACAATCACGACGACACCTCAGTCTTCTAGATAGTTCACGTACAAACGTTTGTTCTCCTCATCGTACTGCCACACCAGCTGGGTGCCGTCGGGATCACCTGTCTCGGGGGTACCTGAACCTGTTGGTGTTGTGAAGGAATCTGTGAGCCACGAGGACTCAGCAATCTATGACCTCGGTGCCAGAACTAGTCAAGTTATTAGGTAAGGAAGGTGGAGTATTTAGGTTGCAACATCCTAAGCAGTATGGTGGCTAACTTACGTAGAACAAGTATTGAAGGTGGCCTATACTAGCGATCAATGATTAGTTGATCACTAAGTGATCCTGAACACCTACTTACATCAATCATGACCCCAGCGAGTTCCCGATCGAAGAGAGGTCTTCGAAGGGGACAGTCACGGTTACGCACACTGTTGGCAATTTTATTAGATTATGTTCAAGCTATCTGTAACCGGATGTTAACAAATATTCCAAGTTGCCACATAACCGCGGGCACGGCTTTCCGAAAGATTAAACCCTGTAGCGGTGCTCCAACTAGTCCATCACAAATGGTCACGGGCTGCAAAGTAATCCTCTATCACGAATCTCGTGATCTCGTCGGAGTCCTTAGAGGAAAACCTCAACTCTGGGAGAACCAAAGCTTCACCGGGATTCCTATTCGCAAGATATATCGCTAAGGTAAGACAAGACTAGCAGGACCTCTCGTCGTGTCGACGACCCTGATAAGAGTCGCGTATCTCAGTCTCAGGACACGACGGATGGAACTAGCTACGAGAACCAAGCCTCAAGTTTCCTTGTGGTGGCCCCGCAGGCAGACCAGGTTGGACGAACACTCATGTGGAGCACTGGCCCAGGTTGTTGATTAAAATACCTCGGGGTGATCATTCCCTATGAAGATTATTATTAAGTGGTTAGCAAATTATCACCAAGGTTGGGTCCTACCGGACAAGTCTTAACAACCCCGAACGTGTTAGGAGCGATCATTATGGAATCAAACACCTGTAGCCGGTAACTATGGCCGCAATAACGTAACAAAACACCCGAAAAAAGGCTAGGCCTTCCGTTATTTACCAAGTATATAGGTACATTAATTACATAACAGATTTAACATAATGATAACAACTCATGTTATCACATGAGACAAGGCACCTGCATCTAGCAACGCTAACATTAGAAGCTTAGCAAAGCCTACTTAGCCATTCAAGATTTGCTAGGAAGGGATAAGTGTTTGGGTTTCATGGCAATATCAGGGGGCAACTATTTCAGTGGTAGGCAGCGAGCATATGACAAAGGAACGAGAATCTAGCATAACAAGTCTAGAGATGGAATCAAGGTCATATCACCTTGCCTGTGATGTCCTCAGCTTGGAACTGCTCTTGTTCGTCCTGTCCGTACTCTCCCGGATCCACGTACTTGTTCTCCGATCCCGGTGCTACCTAATATAAAAATAGCATCCAATGAACAACAACACCTCAAGATGCAACAAGAACATGATCCATGAGATGAAAATGAGCATGCATCTCTATTCTACTCACTTGCACATGCATGAGAAGAAAAATACAAGTTCCTGGACATAACTGCACCCTAAGCTATCTTGACATGCATGAGAATGGCATGAACAGATGTGTCACGCGAAAACGATACAAAAGCATATAAAGAACGTAACGATCGGAGCTACGGATCAGCGGGAAACAACGAAACAAGAAATGAAGTCCTACGTAACAAGATCGTCACAACACACCCCAATGGCATACCTCTGGTATTCCCAGGTTGCCAAGACACCAAACGAACAAGAATGGATGGGGTGGTGCAAAGAAATATCACCACATCATCACCTATGCACTCACAAGCATCAAATCATCAAAACTACACAATCTGCCATAAACAACATCATAGCAGTTTGAGGTCTACATGCAAAGCACCTACAGCCACCCAAATATGCCAACTAGGATATGTGGCAGAAGCTATTCAAAATTACTACAAGCACAAGCAAAAAAGATAATGCAAAGGAGTTTCACACAGAAAGTTACACAACTGCTAACTTGGTCAAAAATATCAGTTTGCACGGACTTAGTGAAAATTCCAGATTCTCACTAGCTGTTTAAGCTCTGAAGCATTTTGACGGCACCCAAAACAATATCTACAGGATTCCAAATGGAATGAAAATTGACAGATAGCTATACAAACACAAAAGCTACAACTTTCCAGTTGATAGCTAAGGCTGATTCCCAACACATGGATCTCTACAAGAACAACAACATGAGAAGAAAATATAAACAGATTCTGAGACTTAGTGAAAATCACAGATTTTCACTAAACTGGAATTTCAGCCACATGCCTAGTATGACTAGGCACAACTTGCACATAAGAACTACTAAGCATGAAATAAAACCAACATGCCATAGAGGCGGTCAGCCTCTAATGCCACAACAAGGAATCAACCTCTTGGGCTCACCACATCTCATGGAACCAAGCTCCAAACATGGAACAAAACTGAAATATGACATTTCCAGAAAGTGTTCCAAAGGAAAAATTAACTTCACCAATGGATTCCTAGGATGATTCTACCCCAAAAACGTATATAATACCTATGTACGTGCATAGAACAACAGGGCACAAACTTGAAAAGAAAAACCACATGGAATAGTGCATCATCACATGTGCTATTCACCAGAACAACACCTACACAAGCACTTGCACACTCTCACAAGTCCAATGGTGCACATGAGGGGTAGAACTCATGCATGTGTGCCATAGCACACCACCATTCCCACACACATACAACAAGCACAAGCATCACAATCACCTACACATGCTAAAGGGAATACTCCACTACTACACACACATCATGCATTCTACTCCTACACACACAAGCTAGCACATATGCACATCCAAGGATCACCAAGCCTTGGGAATGTGTAGGTCACCACACACTTACACACACACTCATGACAAGAGCACCTACATATACACAAGGTAGGTGAGGGGGAGAACCCACACACACACTCACATCACATACTTGCACAAGAGATGCATATATACCACCATTGGTGCTTGCACCACACCCATGCACATAAACATCACCACCTTGGTGCCATACACACACAAGATACCACACACAGACCACATATATATGCTCTCAATCCTATACATGCATTCCTACACAAGTTATATCAACACAAGCTACAGCATCAAGAATAAGAACAACCTGCTGCTGAGCTAAAATAATTACCTCACATGCTATAGAGCATACCACATCAAAATAGAATAGCAAACAAGGCAAAAAAGAAAAAGAATAGCAACAAAATAAAAGTGATGGGGAGGGGGATCGAACCCAGGATCCCCTGGATCAACCCAAAGGCCAACTCCACCCCGCTTCTTGCCATCTCATTGACAGAACAGGGAGATCTTGCCAGGTATGGTTACTACCAGCAGCTACTGTGCTACTGTGCAAACAAAGGAAAACAAAAAGGGGGGGTGCCAACCCTGGGAATCGAACCCACAAGGCTTGAACCACACACCGCGGCACCTACCACCACACTACGAACGGGGACTTGACAGAGAGGAGGAAACCATCTAGGTAACCACACGCAGATGACCTGCTCTACTACTGCACATCAACGACGGCAGAGACACCACCGGAACGGTCTCCTCTACTGCAGCTGCGCCGCGAGGGGGGGGGACCACTACGTCTACTGCTACTGCCCAGAGACGCCGCTGCTTAAGTATGATGCACTTACCGAGGACATCTACACAAGAACCGCCACAACAAACACCACCTGGTCGTTCCCTTCTCCGATCAGAGAGGCACAACGATGAACTTCGCCCGGATCTAACGAAGGGAAGGGAGAAGAGCTAGGCCTCACCTAGGGGAAGGAGGAGAGGTCGCCGAACGGGGAAGAGGCCTGACGAAGACGCGAACTGAAGAAGATGCAGAGGTACTGTCGCCGAACCGAAGCAGGAGGAAGTCCACCGGGAGCGGGCCATTGACGTGGAGCTGCCCGTGGATGAGGTCGCTCCCCGGCCTCACCAAGGACGGGAATGGACACCTTTCCCGAGCTCCCTAACACTGCGGCCGACGTCGGAGACGACGAATGGCACGGGATCGATGGCGGCGCACTTCACTCTCTTTGCTAGATGGACTACAGAGCTTACCTTGGGGGAGGAAGAGAGATGGAGGGAGGTGGCGGCGGCGCAAAGAGGGGACGCGGAACCCTAGGTAAAAGGGCACGAACGCCAAGGTTTATATGAGGCCTCGACGGGACATCGTCGTCATGCCGCACGTTCTCTCTCTCTGTACTCAAACGGAAAGCGGGCACGGGGGTAGACGCCGTCAGGAGGAGGAAGGAGGGACGCGCAGGTGGGCTACCGCACGGTAGACAGAGAGGGAATGGGCCTCGGATGGAATGGAGAGGCCCATGCTGGTACCTGTTAGAGGAAGGGAAACCCTGGGGGGTTTTCTAATTTAAATAAACCATAGAAAAGATTTAAAGAAAAGGCAAAACTGATGGGGTTTGAAATAAAACAAAATAGCCCTGGTCATAAGGGAATTATGACCCATTTGAAAAAAATAGGAAAGCATTATTTGGAGCAATTAAATATTTACAAAACAACATTTATATTATCTGTTTTGGGAATATTTTCACCTTTCAAATATTGATTTAAAATAGCAAATACCTAAAAATATCCTAAACCATGGACATTTTAAAAACAGGGAAGAAGCCAAAGAATATTTGGGCTTGAGATAAAAGAGAGGGAGATGGTTTTGAAAACCCTAGTGCAAACCAACTTAGATACTTACTACTTCAAGCAACACCCACTTCATTTCACACTTCCAACATCATACCACCACATCACATGGGTCACACGATCACATAAGATCACAAGGCAACAACACAAGGACATGAAATGATGGTGATGCATGCATGCAAAGGAAAACAAATCAAGGTGACAACACATGAAATCATATGCATTGAGCTCTCATATCACTGACAAGTTGGACCCACAGAGAGAATGTTCCAAATAGGGAAAGATATACTCTTGGGGCATTACAAATGTTATTGTGAAATTAAAGTTGTTTCCTTTTTCACTAAGAGAGAAAGCTAAAGCTTGGTTTTCATCTTTACCGCGTAATAGTATTGGAACATTGGATAAGTGTAAAGTTTCTTTTATTGCCAAGTATTTTCCTCCTGCTAAGATAATCACCCTTAGAAATGAAATAATGAACTTTCAACAAAAAGATCATGAACATGTTGCACAAGCTTGGGAGAGGATGAAAGTAATGATAATAAATTTTCCAACACATGGCTTAAACTTGTGGATGATTATCCAAAATTTCTATGCTGGACTAAACTTTGTGTCTAGAAATCTTCTAGATTTTTCCGCAGGTGGTACCTTTATGGAGGTGACCTTAACAGAGGCCACGAAACTTCTGGACAACATCATGGCCAACTATTCTCAATGGCATACCAAAAGACCTCCAAGTGGTAAGAAGGTGAATTATGTTGAGGAAATCACTACATTGAATGAAAAAGTGGATGCTCTTATGAATTTAGTTGCTAATAAAAATGCTCATGTTGATCCCAATGAGATGCCCTTGTCTACCTTTATTTAACAAAATAATGATGCTATTGATGTGAACTTTTCCTCACGAAATAATTTCAACAACAATGCTTATAGGGGTAATTTCAATGCTAGACCTTATCCCGGTAATAATCCTAATGGTTATGGAAATTCTTATGGTAATTCTTTTGGAAATTCCTCTAAAAATTCCAATAGGATATTCTGTGATCTTTATAATACAATAAAGTAATTCATTAATTCTCAAAAGGTTTTCAATACTATGGTATAAGAAAAATTGCATGTTGTTGATACTTTGGCTAAAACATGGATAGTATTGTTCTCGATGTAGAAACTATTAAAAATGCTTACCGTCCTAAGAATGATTTTAGTGATACTATTAAATCTATCCAAGTTTCTATTAATGAAAGTAAGGAGAGGACCTCTAAGTTGAAAGCTAAGAGGGAATTCTTAGAAAAACCTCTTGCACCCGATTTTTACCGGAATCATGATGAAGATCTTAAAATGATTGGTACTTCTCCTATTTAATCTTTATTTAATTATCTAACATTTAATGATAAAGGAACTCGAGATGTGTTAACTCTAGTGAAGGAACGTCCCATTTGCTCGGAGGGTGATGATTCTGATACTAAAATTGAAAAAGTCGGTTTGGAGAGGTCAAAACTTTAACTAGTGATGTGCCACCTATTTTGGATTACAAGGACTTTAATTATCATAATTGTTCTTTAGTAGAATGTATTTCCTTGCTGCAATCCATTATTATCTCACCCAATTCTTATGAGCAAAACAAAGCTTTTAGTCAACATATAGTGGAAGCTATGGTAAAAGCTTATGATGAGAAACTTGAGCTTGAAGTTTCTATTCCTACAAAGTTCTTTGATGTGTGGGAACCTACTATGAAAATTCAGATAAGTAAATATGAATGCAATGATTTGTGTGACCTTGCTGCTAGTGTTTCCACTATACCTAAAACTTTATGTGATGTGCTTGGTCTACCTAATATCGAAGAATGTTCCCTAAACTTGCATCTTGTGGATTCTACCATCAAGAAACCCTTGGGTAAAATAAATGATGTGCTGATAATTGAAAATAAAAATTATGTGCATGAATATTTCATTGTTCTTGATATTGATTGCAACCTTACTTGTCTAATTATACTTGGAAGACCCTTCCTATGAACTATAGGTGCAATCATTGACATGAAAGAGGGAAATATCAGGTTTGAATTTCCATTAAAGAAAGGAATGGAACACTTCCGTAGGAATATAATTAGGCCACCACATGAATCACTCATGATATCCACTGGTGGGTTGAGTGTCAAAGATGAAAACACTTGAAATTATGCAATATACCTAGCTAGGGGCGTAAAACAATAAAGCTTGCTGGGAGGCAACCCAATAGTTATCTTTTTTTCTATTTTTTTTCTATTAGTGTGTGACAGCATGGTTATTGCCTCTATAATGATTGTGTTATTATGTTTAAATTAGTGTTTGTGCCAAGTAAAGCCATTGGGTCGATTTGCATGATGAGTAGAATTGATACGGTGCAAAAACAGAAACTTTAACGTCTAGTGTAGAGTTTCTCTGATTTTACTGGAATATATTTTAAGCTGAATTTGTTTACATAGTATTTCTATATAATTTCCTCAAGTCTCCCTAAGTTTTCAGAATTTTTGGAGTTACATAAGTATAGGTTCATTACAAATTACTACAAACTGTTCTGTTTCAGTCAGATTCTATTTTTGCATGTGTTGTTTGCTTGTTTTGATGATGCTATGGATTTTATCAGGGAGGGGGGTATAAGCCATAGATGAGTTATGATATAGTATCCTATGCTAAAATAAAATAAGAATCAATTTGTAACAACACCTGAAAGTATTTGATATGTTGCTTATACTAACGGATCTCAGGAAGTTTTGTTGAGTTTTATGTGAGTGAAGTTTTCAATTTTCACGTATTGTTCCGATGGACAAAGAATTGAGGAGCAGCAAAAGCCTAGGCTTGAGGATTCACAAGGCACCCAAGGTAATATTATAGGAAGACTGAAGCGTCTAAGCTTGGGGCTGCCCGGGAAGGCATCCCCTCTTTTCGTCTCAATCCATTGGTATGTTACTTGGAGCTATATTTTACTCACTACATGATATGAGTTTTGCTTGGAACATCATTTACTTTTGTTTGCTTTTAATTTCAGATTATGATATGTCTCCTTCGTATCTATAATTTTTGATTGTTTCATGCCAATGTTCTATAGGATTCATATACTTCTGGCAACATTTTATATTAATACTGGGACTAACTTACTTATCCAGTGTCGAGTGCCAGTTCTTGTTTGTTGTATGTTTTGGTTTCGCAGAATATCCATATCAAACAAAGTGCAAACGGGATAAAAATTTACGAATAATTATTTTGGAATATATGTGATTTTTGGGGGGTGGAATCAATGTAAATGGAGGCCCACACCCTCCACTAGGTACCAGGGCGCGACCCATACCCCCTGGCGCACGGTGGTGGTGAGTGGACAACCCGTAAGTCGGTTGTGGCTCTACTTCGGGTGCAAGAATGATAATTTATGGAAAAGAATGTGCAAAAATTTCAGCCTGATAGTACACTACTGGAATTCATAATTTTTCCGTCTGCCTGGCCTTTGCCGTCTGCTGCCGTATGGCAAAGCTACTCTATGCCGCCAGCTGTCACAGTGCTGACGGCAAAGAGGTGGCTGATGGCAAAGGTTTATTTTGCCATCGGCCACCTCTTTGCCGTCCTCTGGCGGACGGTAAAGAATCCCTATGCAGACGGCAAAGGGTCGGCAGACGGCAAAGCCCCCCCCCCCCAAACGGCCGAAACCCCCACCCGCACCCACCCCTTCCCTTTGTCGTCTGCTTGGGTACCCTTTGCCGTCCACCTGGGAGCACGGCGGACGGCAAAGGGGACGACGGCTTCCCCCAGCCGATGCCTCCCCCACCCCGCCCCTTTGCCGTCTGCCTGGGATTTCTTCACCGTCTGCGTGCGAGCACGGAGGATGACAAAGGGGCGGCCCATCAACCACACTCAGGCCCGTCCCCTCCAACCCCCGCTTCCCATGTAGCCCCTCTGCTCGAATCCCCCACCCCGCCCGACGTCCCTCCACGCCGACGTCCCTCCGTGCCGCCCCGACGTCCCGCCGCCCCCCGGTGCAGCCCCCTGCACCGCCCCGACGTCCCTCCGCCCCCCGGTGCAGCCTCCTGCACCGCCCCGACGTCCCTCCGCCCCCTACACCACCCCCTCCCCTCACCCGCCCCCTCCCCTCACCCGCCGCCGCCCCCCTACGCCTCCCCCTCTCCTCACTCGCCGCCGGCGACGCCCCCTGCGCCGCCCCTCCCCTCACCCACCCCCTACGCCGCCCCTCCCCTCACCCGCCCCCTGCGCCGCCCCTCCCCTCCCCCGCCCCCGACGCCGCCGCTCCTCTCACTGGCTGCGGGCGCCGCCCCTCCCCTCACTGGCTTCCGGCGACGCCCCCAACTCCGGTGAGTGCCTCCGGTACCCATATTTTCTGTTTTTTTAATTAGATAGTTAGTTTTTTTCTATTTTTTCTGTTAAATTAGATAGTTAGTTTACTAGGTAGAATAAAGTAGATAGAAAAAATAGATAGAAAAGAAAAAACTTAGAAGATAATAATAGAAGAAAAAAAATAGAAGGAAAAATAAGAAGAAGAAGAAGAAGAAGAAGAAGAAGAAGAAAGAGGAGAGGAGGAGAAAGAGAAAAGAAAGAAGAAAAAGAAGAAGAGGAGGAGGAGGAGGAGAAAAAAGAAGAAGAAGAATAATAATAAGAAGATGATCAAGAAGAAGAAGAAGAACAAGAACAAGAAGAGAGAGGAAAAGAACAAAGAAGAGGAAAAAGGAACCCCGGCACCCTGGCACTGACCCTCGACCCCCGACCCCTGACGCCCGACGCCACTGACCCTCGACCCTCGACCGCCGACGCCACTGACAATCGACTCCCGACCCTCAATCCCCGACGCCCGATGCCCGACGCCAGTGACCCTCGACCGCCGACACCTGTTCGGCCTCTTGTTGACCGAAAAGACCCCAACCCCCAACGCTAGTGACCCTCGACCCCCGATTACACTGACCCCCGACCACCGACGCAACTAACCCCCGACCCCCGACGCCACCGACACCCGACACCACCGACCCTCGACGCCGCTAAGCCCCGACCCCCGACACCTCTTCTGCCTACTGTTGAATGAGAAGGTGCTTTTCGGCCTTCTAGAGGCCGACGGGGGTCATTGTTTTGTAAATTATGAGTTAGGCCACATATTTTCCGATTATGTTAATTATAAAAACATCATATTTGTGTTGATCGTGTGAATTTCAATGTGCAGTTGGTCGACGACCTCCACGTGCGTTGGACGAGCTCCGCCCTTGCATTTGTTGGTGAGCACAAATGACTTCTCCTCCTACCCCCTTAATTTGCTCTGTCCCGGTCTTCGTGCCGATGAAACTTGCTAGCTATAGGTTTCTTCAATCATGAGTATGCGTGACCAGTATGCGTTTCCCGTTCGAAAGGGCGACATCTATAAATATGCATTTCTTTGCATATTTATAGCCGGCATCCTTTCGAATTGTCCAACAATATCCATGGACAGCCCGAGTATGTGTAGATTGGGCTCGTTTTCCTGTATGCTGTGCTCTGGATCCGATGCAGAATTTCGTCAGTGCCTCCCTGTTGTTCTCTGGGTACACGTCCTCTCTGCTTATTGCCGAGACGTGTATCAGGTGAACAGCGGGGAGGTGCTGCCGAAATTCTGCGTCGCATCTGGAGGAGAGCATGGGAAAACGAACCCAATGTACACATACTCGGGTGGGATTAGGACCTATCTTTACCTATTAGCGTGTAGGTTGCATGGACGTAATAAAACTAACAAACTTGATTAGCGTATGAATATAGATGACGAATTATATATTTATTTCTTGTGCCCCCATAGGTATCTAGGCAACATGAGTGATCGTGCTTGGATGTACACTAGTCACCCTAGTCAGAAATACATGACCCATGAATGGTTAACAAAAACCAGGGGGTTTGTGAGAGCCGCATTTGCAAATGGCCAGCAAAAATCATGGTGCCCCTGTCCCAAATGCGACAACTGAAAAAAGCAGACAGAGTTTGAAATGGGTAAACACCTGCAGAAGTGGGGTTTTATGCCTAATTATATGGTGTGGACTTTTCATGGTGAGTCTGACCAACATGCCAGAGCTGAGGTGATTCGTCGTCGCACCGATGAGCAAGGTACCGAGATTGAAGACATGGTGCAAGACTTTGATGATGCTCGGGATTCGGACGATGAGATAGAGGAATCTGCAAAGGCCTTCTATGAAATGTTGGAGTCTTTAAAACATCCTCTCCACGAGCAGACTGAGCTTTGTCAGCTGGATGCCATCACGCAAGTAATGGCTTTGAAGGTTCAATTCAACCTAGGCAGAGAATGCTACGACGCGATGATGACGATATTTGGACGCTTTCTACCCAAAGGCCATGTACTGCCTGCAAACCCGTACTAGTTAGAGAAAATCCTCCGTGTACTTAACATGCCCTATAAGAAGATACATGCCTGTGAGACTGGATGTGACTTATTTAGGCTTGAGTATGCGGCCTTGAACAATTGCCCCATTTTCAGTTCTTCCAGGTATATTGTGGTAGGCAACGGTATGGGTGCGAAGAATCAGACCAAAATCCCCATTAGTGTTCTTCGGTATCTGCCAATCATACCAAGACTTCAACGTCTTTTCATGGTCGAAGAGACGGCCAGATATATGACATGGCACAAATTGGGCAAAAGAACCGAACTAGATGCGGATGGGAACAAGATGCTGGTACACACTTCAGATGGTTTTGCGTGGAGGCACTTCGATGCATTATATAAGGATAAATCGGAAGGTCCAAGGCAACCTAGAGTTGCCATCAGCATGGATGGGTTCAATGTGTATGGTATGACGGCAGCACAATACAGTTACTGGCCTGTATTTGTCATTCCACTAAGATTGCCACCCGGAGAGATTATGAAAAGATAGAACATTTTCCTAACATTGATAATTCTAGGGCCCAACTATCCGGGGAAGGATATGAATGTGTACATGCAGTCGCTTAAGGATGAGTTGCAAGAAGCCTGGGATAATGGGATCAAGACCTACGACGCGGCTACGAAAACAAATTTCAAAATGCATGTGTGGTACATGGACTCGACGCATGATTATCCAACGTTTGCGCTATTCGCTGGCTGGTGTGTGCATGGAAGGTTCCCGTTCACCACATGCAAGGCAACTCTTCAGTTCCGTTGGCTGCAGGCTGGTCGCAAGTATTCTTGCTTCGACATGCATAGACAATTCCTTGATCCTGACCATAAGTTCAGAAAAGACAAGACGAATTTCATCAAAGGTAGAGTTGTCAAAAACACTGCACCAGCTGCGTTGACAGGCCAACAGACCCTTGATCAGTTAAACACTCTCGAGCCTGATCCTTTGCCTCTAGGATACTTCAAAGGGTATAATACGGAACACGCCTGGACTCACAAGTCATGCTTATGGGATCTTCCTTACTTCAAAGACCTCCTTTGCCCACACAACATCGACGTGATGCACACTGAAAAGAATATTGCGGAGGCCATTTTTGGTACATTGTTCGGCATAGAGAGGAAGTCAAAAGATAATCCTAAGGCTAGAATCGACCTGGAGGCTATATGTGATAGACCATTGCAAAACTCGCGACAACGGAAAGGAAAACAAAGCATAGCAAAGCCAAAGGCATGGTTCAATCTTGAAAGGCGAGCTATGAGGGAAATGCTATAGTGGGTAAAAATGCGGTTGATGTTCCCCGATGGGTATGCTGCGAATCTAAAGAGGGGAGCGAGTCTTGAGAAATTGAAAATATTTGGTCTGAAGAGTCATGATTGGCACATATGGATTGAGCGGGTAATGCTGGTGATGTTGCGTGGCTTTATCCCTGAGGATGAATGGCTAGTACTAGCAGAGCTGAGCTATTTCTTCCGTTCACTTTGTGTGAAAGAACTATCACCTGGCATGCTAGATGAAATGGAAGAGTTGGCTCCGAAGTTGATCTGCAAATTAGAAAAGATCTTTCTACCGGGCTTCTTTAATCCAATGCAACACTTGATTTTGGATCTCCCGACCGAGGCAAGAATGTGGGGGCCCGCTCAAAATCGATGGTGCTACTCAACTGAGAGGATTCAGAAGACGCTTCGAGCTAAGTGTAAAAATAAACGTAGAATTGAAGCACCGATGGCCGAGGCATTCATTAATGAGCAGGCGGCAAACTTCGTGACAGCACACTACAAAGCCAAAAATCATCATTTGCATAACCCGAAGCCTCGGTAAAATGATGGTGATCCAAAAAAATTTCGATCCAACCTCAACCTATTCAAAGGTAATCTCGCACCATCCGGTGCTTCGAAAGGGAAATCGTTGGATGTCAAAGAATGGCGGGCCATTTCATTGTATATCTTCACCAACCTAACAGAAGTGCGGCCGTACATCGAGTAAGTTCTCGGTAAATTATTGTTCCGCAACTTCTAATTCCTTTGAACTACTCTTATTCCCGGATATTTGATATAGTCGATACGTCGCCAAATTCTCGGATGGAGCGGTCATCGAAAAGGATTCCATCGAAGAGTATGAGCTTCTTGCAAAGCATGGAGGCGACTATCCCGGTTTCATCTCCTGGTTAAAACAAATGGTAATTAATTACCATTAAGGGCCCACTTGATTTCTTGGTCTAATTTGCGGGTAATGCATCCATTCTTTCGTATTAAACTTATAGGCTGATGCAGAGTCTATGGACGCCGAGTTGAGACAAGTCAATAATGGGTTTGACTATAAGGTCCATTCATTTGACAAATACAACATCAACGGGTATCACTTTCGTACCTTTGTCAAAGAGCTATCTATGTCCGACCTAAAGACTACAAATTGTTCTGTCTCTGCTATCGGCGAAGGAGGCACCGAGTATTATGGAAGAGTTGAAGCAATTTATGAACTTCTATTCTACGGTGAAAACGCACCGACCGTCGTAGTCTTCAAATGTTATTGGTTTGAGCCGAGGGAGACTAGAAGGACTCATGAACATATAGGACTAGTCGAAATCAACCAAAACACCCACTTAGATGTTCTCGATGTCTATATTATGGCTCAACAGGCGACACAAGTTTTCTATCTACCGTGGGACTGCCAAACTGATCCAAATCTCAAAGGTTGGGATGTCGTTTATGAAGTGCCACCACATTTTAGACCACCTACCCTCAATGAAGAGGATTACGAACATCACATTAACCCAGACACATATGAAGGAGAATTCTTCCAAGAAACACGTATGTCCAAGAAACGTTTCAAGAATCTCTCTACTTAACCCCAGAATATTGAAGTAGACAACGACAGTGAATCCGTCTTAACCCCTGAGCCCGAACAGGAAGAGTTGGAAGAAGAAGAGGTTACTGTTGCGGATGACCTGTCACTTCTTGACCGATTACATAATGCTGGCCTTCCACATGTTCTTCGTGATAGTGGTGATGATGATGCATTTATTGATGATAGTGATGATCATGATGCATTTATTGACCCCTGAAGCATATATAGACGAGCACGATTGTTATTAGTTCATGTCAGGTATTCAACTATTATACTATATATAAATTTGAGTTCATGTTAGGTATTCAATTTTTATTAGTCATGTTGGTATTTATGACGATGATACACTTAAATTATATACATTTTATTACTCATTTTGGTATTTATGTTGTACTAATTTCATTTACTCTTTGTCATGATAGGTGTTGAAAGATGGTGGGAAAGGGTCAAAAGCACTACGCGGCTCCTTCTTCGTCGGCGGATGATGGGATGGGTACTTCCATTCCTGCCTCGCCTCTTCGAAGAGTGTTGCTCTCTACTATGCAAGGAGCACCCCCGTGAGAGAAGGTCGACCCCCCACGAAGCCGAGAGGTACTAAAGGTACACGTTGTATTCATGTTGATATTTATGTTCTACTCTTGTTGTATGCATATTGGTATTTATATACATTTTATTACTCATGTTGGTATTTATGTTGTACTAAAGGTACACCTGGCCGCGGGAGAGGTATGGCGTGGCTTCCACGCCTTCTTAGGTGGAGGCTACACGGTCTCCGCCACAACCCCAAGCTGATTCACTTGAGCACATGACTTCTAGGGTGGATTCGTGTGAGGTGGAGGCTGCACGATCTCCGGTTCACGAGCCTCGGGTCGACGAGCCTCAGGTCGACGAGCCTTCGACCCACGAGACTCGTGTCCCAAAGGCTTCATTCCAAGCGACTCCGGAGCAAAGCAGGGATGAGGGTACGTCCCCAGAGACACAGTGGGATACCTGGGCTGAGCCAAGTGGCCATGCTGGTAGCGACGAGGAGTTGGGTGAGGGGGCTACCGGCTACCAGCGTGGTAGTTTGGGGCTCCCGCTCGTGTCGGCGACCCCCGAGCAGAGGTGGTCGATTAGGCCAAATGGGGACAAGTAAGTTCATTTACTCTTATTTAACCTTTTTCCTTCACATTTTCTCAAATATCTAATGTTTTGGCTTTAATTTGTCATACCGTAGGGGTTGGATTGTTGCCAAGGGTGTCCGCAAGCCCAGCAGCGTCCTTGGTGTGCTTTGCCGTGAAAACTTCCGAGGGTTTGGTACGTTGCCCGGTCGGGAGCGAGAGGTAGGAATGACCTGGGAGCACTACTTGGGTTCCCCGGCCCCGCCGGAGGTGGAGATCGACGGTGTTTTGTGCCACACGAGGGCCGACATGGTGATCCGACAGTTCTGGGTAATTTCTCCTACACACAATTATAAATCAACCATAGCTAGTTATTGTACTAATCGGTGTTGTCTCGTTTGCAGACCTACTATAGGTGTGAGGAGGGATACGAGGAGGACGCGGCAAAGGTTATCGAAACCGAATGTCGCCACCTACTTCAAAACTTTCGGCACGAGGCTCGGGTGCAGGCTGTTTGAGACTACTATGCCACGCGGCGTATTAGGAAGGACAAGGCGAAGTGTTGTGATTCTAAGATGGAGAAGGAGCATTACATGAAGGTAATTACATATTATTAAGGCTTTGTAGTTAGTTTCCTTGATTTGGTTCTTACACGCTCAAATTTCTCTTTATTAACTTAGGTGCCCCCGAGATGGTGTGTGGATAAGATTGATTGTTCGGAGGCCTTGGTGGATCAGTGGTGCTCCGAAACGTGGGAGGCCAGCCACAACAACGCCAAGGAGAGGCGTGGCAAAATGGTTGGTGTGCCACACCATCAAGGGAGCGTCAACTTAATCCAATTTGGCGAGAACTGGGTATGTGGTTTGCTTCATGCCTCATGCAATTCATTCTAAATGCTATCTTGAGCCCTTTAGTAATACAATTTTCCTCTCTCTCTCTCATTTAGGCGCGTCACAATAAGACGGAGGTGCCACAGATGTACGACCTGTATGCGATGGGCCATACTGCCTCGTACAAGAAGGTCAAGGCATTCTCTGAGTCTAACCTCGAGCATCCACAAAACTTCACCAACATCTCCTCCCACCACAAGCTCGTGAAGTACAGAGATCATGCGAAGGCGAGGAAAGGGGAGGACTTTAACCCGAGCGAGGGGCCTATTGATCCAGAGCTGGTGATGATAGCTGGCAATGGGAGGCCCCATGGCTCGATCACTATTTGAGACGGCCTTATACGTTGTCCTAGCACTCTCCGGCAGATAAAGGCACACCAAACGAGCTCCTATCCGGAGATAACACCTCGTCCACGGCCAGTCGAGCTCGCCATCGAGGTTAGTTTAATGGACTCAACTATCTTTCTGCATTATGTTGTGCGTTGGAACCAATATGATTACAATGCTAACAATGAGTTGTGTTGAAGGCTGCTATTCACAAAGAGAGAGAGGCAATGCAGGCGGCTATGGCGGAGAAGGATAAGGAGATGAGGGAGCTGGAGGAGAGGACGACTCCATTGGTGGAGGTGGAGAGGGCACAAAATGATGCGTCTAACAGGGCCATATACGAGCTCTTCGTGGTAAGTTTCTTCTTCATGTTATTTCAAATCTTGCATTTCAATGTCCGTTTCGTTAATAAATAAAAACTTCGACTTGTCGAAACCAAATGTACAGTCTATGTGCGAGAAGAGCGGCCAAGTCCCTCCGTCGATGCTAGTCATTAACATGGCGGGGACGGTGAGTTTCATTTCAGTGCAGTGATCATAAGAGTGTCCTCATGCTAACGACACATTGCAAACGATGTTTGGTGCAGAATATCTCCCGAAACGCATCGCACGACCCTTCTACAGTGGAGCCTTCTCTAGGGCAGCCTTCTCCTGGTGAAACAAGCTAGAGCCACCGTGCTTCACCGCCGTGATGACGATAATGGTATGTTATTTCTACTGTTTTAATAAAAATTACATATACTTAGCTAAGTTCTCTCCTAAATGACATAATAAGGCTTATGTAGCTCGAAGATGACCTATTCCCCTAACTTAGGTATTAAGTGGCCTATAATTAGCTTAGCTAGATCCAAAATGGCTTAATAATCATAGTTTGCTCATGAATGACACATTTTACCCAAGTTAGCTCCGAAATGACCTATAGTTAGCTAGGCTTCCACCTAAATGACATAATTAGATTATGTAGCTCCAAAATGGTCTATTATATAAATCATGATCTGTACTTAGCTAATTATCATCGAAATGACATAATTACCTCCAAAAAGGCATTCTTAGCAAATTTAGCATGAATAAGAGGACAAGAGGAGAAGAAAGAGGAAAAATGAAAGGAAGGAAGAAGAAGAAGAAGAGAAGAATAAGAGAAGAAGAACGATAAGAACAAGGAGAAGGAGGAGAAGAAGGAGAAGGAGCTCCTCCTTCTCCTTCTTCTTCCTCCTTCTTCCTCCTTCTCCTTCTCCTTCTTCTTTTCTTCTTCTTCTCCTCTTCCTTCTCCTTCTCCTCATCCTCCTCTTTCTTCTTTTACTTCTTCTTCTCTTCTTGCTTCTTCTCTATCTACTCTTCTACGTAGCTTAGACTCATCCAAGAAAGACTAAATTGGCTAATTATCCTACAAAATGACATAATTAGTTTAGTTAGGTGAAAACATCATAATAACCTTGGTTAGCTCACTAAAATGACCAATTTAGCTAAAAAATGAAATAATAAGCTCAAAATGGCATAAGAACCTTGGTTAGCTCATGAATATTATATACTTAGCTTGGCTTCCACCAAAATGATATAATTAGCGAATTTAGCTCCACTATGGCTTAATAACCATAGTTAGCTCCAAAATGACATATTTAACCCAAGTGAGCTCCGAAATGACCTATAATTAGCTAGGCTTCCACCTAAATGACATAATTAGCTTAGTTAGCTCCAAAATAACCTACTTAATAAAAATGACCTATAGTTAGCTAAGTTCTCTCCTAAATGAGATAATAAGGCTTAGGTAGCTCGAAGATGACCTATTCCCCCTAACTTAGGTATTGAATGGCCTATAATTAGCTTAGCTAGATCCAAAATGGCTTAATAAGCATAGTTTGCTCATGAATGACACATTTTACCCAAGTTAGCTCCGAAATGGCCTATAGTTAGCTAGGCTTCCACCTAAATGACATAATTAGCTTAGTTAGCTCCAAAATGGTCTATTTAATAAAACATGACCTATACTTAGCTAATTATCCTCGAAATGACATAATTAGCTCCAAAAAGGCATTCTTAGCTAATTTAGCCCGAAGAAGGGGACAAGAGGAGAAGAAAGAGGAAAATGAAAGGAAGGAAGAAGAAGAAGAAGAGAATAAGAAGGATAAGAAGAAGGAGAAGGAGGAGAAGAAGGAGAAGGAGCTCCTCCTTCTCCCTCTTCTTCCTCCTTCTCCTTCTCCTTCTTCTTTTTCTTCTTCTTCTCCTCTTCCTTCTCCTTCTCCTCCCACTCCTCCTCCTCCTTCTTATTTTACTTCTTCTGTTCTTGCTTCATCTCTTTCTCTTCTTCTACGTAGCTTAGACTCATCCAAGAAAGACTAAATTGGATAATTATCCTACAAAATGACATAATTAGTTTAGTTAGGTGAAAACATCATAAGAACCTTGGTTAGCTCATTAAAATAACCAATTTAGCTATAAAATGAAATAATAAGCCCAAAATGACCAATTTAGCTCCAAAATGACATAATTAGCCCATTTAGCTCCAAAAAGACATAATTAGAAAATTTAGCTCCAAGAATAGGAGAAGAGGAGAAGAAATAGGAAAAATGAAAAGAAGGAAGAAGAAGAAGAAGAAGAAGAAGAGAGGAATAAGAGAAGGAGAAGGAGGAGGAGGAGAAGAAGGAGGAGGAGAGGAGGAGGAGACGAAGGAGAAGGAGGAGAAGACCCTTTCCTTCTTCTCGTCCTTCTCCTTCTCCTTCTTCTTCTCCTTCTTCTTGATTTCTTCTTCTTCTTCTTCGTCTCCCCCTCTTTCTTCTCCTCTTACATATACTCCTTACCTTATTTTCCCCAACAATGACATATTTTCCCATTTAGCTCCAAAAAGACATAATTAGCCCATTTAGCTCCAAAAAGACATAATTAGAAAATTTAGCTCCAAGAATAGGAGAAGAGGAGAAGAAATAGGAAAAATGAAAAGAAGGAAGAAGAATAAGAAGAGAAGAAGGAGAGAAGGAGAAGGAGGAGGAGGAGAAGGAGGAGGAGAGGAGGAGGAGGAGAAGGAGGAGAAGACCTTTTCCATCTTCGTCTCCTTCTCCTCCTTCTCCTCCTCCTCCTCCTCCTTCTCCTTCTTCTTGATTTCTTCTTCTTTTACTCCTCCTATTTCTTGTCCTCTTCCATATTCTCCTTAACTTATTTTCCCCAACAATGACATAATTAGCCCATTTATCTACAAAATGACATAATTAGCCCATTTAGCTCCAAAAATACATAATTAGAAAATTTAGCTCCAAGAATAGGAGAAGAAATAGGAAAAATGAAAAGAAGGAAGAAGAAGAAGAAGAAGAAGAAGAGAAGAAGAAGTGAAGGAGAAGGAGAAGGAGGAGAAGAAGGAGGAGGAGAGGAGGAGGAGAAGAATAAGGAGGAGAAGAAGACCTTTTCCTCCTTGTCCTCCTTGTCCTCCTCATCCTCCTTCTTCTCCTCCTTCTTGATTCTTTTTCTTCTCCTCCTCCTCTTTGTTCTCCTCTTTCATATTCTCCTTACCTTATTTTCCCCTACAATGACATAATTAGCTCATTTATCTCCTAAATGACATAATTAGCCCATTTACCTATGAAAAGACATAATTAGGTAATTTAGCTCCAAGAAGAGGAGAAGAGGAGAAGAGGAGAAGAAATAGGAAAAATGAAAAGAAGGAAAAAGAAGAAGAAGAAGAGAAGGAGGAGGAGGAGGAGGAGGAGAAGGAGGAGGAGAGGAGGAGGAGAAGAAGGAGAAGGAGAAGACCTTCTCCTTCTTCTCCTCCTTCTCCTCCTCCTTCTCCTTCTTATTCTCCTTCTTCTTGATTTCTTCTTCTTCTCCTCCTCCTCCTCTTTATTCTCCTCTTTCATATTGTCCTTACCATATTTTCCCCAACAATCACATAATTAGCACATTTAGCTCCAAAATAACATAATAAGCTCAAAATGGCATAAGAACCTTGGTTAGCTCATGAATATTATATACTTAGCTTGTTTTCCTCTAAAATGACATAATTAGCCCATTTAGCTCCAAAAAGACATAATTAGATAATTTAGCTCCAAGAAGAGGAGAATATGAGAAGAAATAGGAAAAATGAAAAGAAGGAAGAAGAAGAAGAAGCGGATGAAGAGAAGAAGATGAGAAGGAGAAGGAGGAGGAGAAGAAGGAGAAGGAGAAGAAGGAGAAGGAGGATAGACCTTCTCCTTCTTCTCCTCCTCCTCGTCCTTATCCTTCTTCTTGATTTCTTTTTCTTCTTCTCCTCCTCCTCTTTCTCCTCCTCTTTCATATTCACATTTTTGTTGTTGTTGTTGATTACCTCATAAACATCATATGTTTTTGTTATTCTTCTTCTGACTTAGCTAATTTCTCTCCAAAATAACCTATATATACTTCTTCATCTAGTATTATGCTTCTAAATTTTTTATTTCTCATTTTGCAGATTACATTCACTTCACGGGAAGCTTGGATTATATTGATGGAATGCTTGAAGATCATTTCTTGTACCATGGCTTCACGGAAGCCTGTATTGAAACTATTGTAGTATATGGATATATATGAAACTTTGTATGCATGTGGATGAAACTGGTGTAATATATGGTTTGGTACGGATGGAACTTGCATTATATGTATGTACTATGGATGAAAGTTATTTTAATATGGTTATGAGTAGGGAATCAAATTTATTTATGTCAAATATATATATATATATCCTGATTATTGTGAAAAATGCTAGATATAATAAGAAATAAAATAAAAAGGGGTTGGTTCCCCCCTTTGCCTTCTGCCCCCTCATGGCAAAGGGGGGATGTCACACGACAAAGAGGGGAGAGAGGGGGGCTTGGTTCCCCCCTTTGCCGTGTGCCCCCTCATGGCAAAGGGGGGATGGCAGACGGCAAAGAGGGGAGAGAGGGGGGCTTGGATCCCCCCTTTGTCGTCTGCCCCCTCATGGAAAAGGGGGGATGGCAGACGACAAAGAGGGGAGAGAGGGGGGATTGGTTCCCCCCTTTGCCGGCTACCCCCTCATGGCAAAGGGAGGATGGCAGACGACAAAGAGAGGAGGCCTGCCGTTAACACTTAACGGGACCGTTGGTGTATCTGTCGTCCCATTTAATTTGCCGTCTGCCCCCTCATGGCAAAGATTTTTTGTCGTCCGCTTTAAAAAAGCGGATGGCAAAGAACCTGTTCATCGATTTTTTTTGCCGTCTACTTTGCCGTCTGCTGACCGACGGCAAAGCCCTTGCCGTCCGTGGTTTCCCCCTTTGCCGCCTGCCATGGCAGACGGCAAATTTCTGAATATCAGTAGTGGTAGTGTCGGATCTCTCGGAATTTAAGAAAGGGTGAAGGGCCAAAAATGAGGAACGCGAAACACAAGAGAACAAAGAGGAAGATCAAATCTTAGAGGGGATTATGCCCCTCCGCCGCCATGGTGGCCATGGACGAGAGGGGGAACTCTCCTCCCATAAAGGGGGAGTCCAAGGAAGAATAAGAAGGAGGGGGCTTTCTCCCTCTCTCTCCCGGTGGCGCCGGTGTGCCGACGGGGCAAGGAGCGTGACGATGATCTACATCAACAATCTTGCTACCGTCAACACCAACTCTCCCCCCTCTATGAAACGGTGTAACACCTCTTTTCCCGTTGTAACTCTCTACTTAAACATGGTGCTCAACACTACATACTATATCCCAGTGATATGTGGCTATCCTATGATGTTTGAGTAGATCCATTTTGTCTAATGGGCTAACTGGTGAAATTGCTATGATTGGTTTAATTTGCTTGTGGATACGTTGGTGTCCTTTTGTGCCCATCATATGAGCGCGCGTGCGGATCACACCATAGGGTTAGTTGTATTTTGATAGAAATATGCATTGGAGGGCAAGAGTGAGATAATACTTCTTCCTAACAAAAAAATTGATGCATACAGTATTGAAGGTGGGACAATATATATCTTAATGCTATAGTTGGGTTTTGCCTCAATGAATGTTAGTAGTTGCGGATGCTTTGTAATAGTTCCAATCATAAGTGCATATAATTCCGAGTAAGGGATGACAAACTAGAAGTGTCTTCTCCCACATAAAAACTTGCTATTGATCTAGTAATGTAGTCAATTGCATAGGGACAAATCCATCTCTTGTGTTACAAAAAGATTGCCACTACACTACTATATTCATTATCTTGCAATTTATTTCTAGTTTAATTTTCGCAAAGTACTTCTAGTTTTATTCTTGTTTTAGGGAAAGCAAACGTTAAGTGTGCGTAGAGTTGTACTGGTGGTCGATAGAACATGAGGGAGTATTTGTTCTGCCTTTAGCTCCTCATTGGGTTTGACAGTCTTATTAATCAAAAAGGGCTACAAAAGATCGCCTATACTTGTGGGTTATGAAGACCTTTTTCTGGTCCATTGCCATGGAGCAATAGTTTGGGGGTGAATATTCTTGTGTGTGCTTGTTTTCTTCATGACTAAGTAGTTTTTATTTTGTTCTTGTTTTCTATCTTTAGTTATGGGTAGGAAACGCAAAATACCAAAAAAATCAGTTGTACCTACCGAATCAATGGTTGAAGAATCACATAAAATCTATCATACCGCTGAAGATTTTTACTTGGATCATCTTCGATCCCTATGTGCTCGTGCTGAAACCCCAATTAGTTTAGTTGAGGGAAAATCATGAGATGGTTATGCTTATTATGCGCGACACCGCTTATCTCCAAAAGGGAAACTTTTATGGCATCATATTAATACTTTGCATTGCTATGCTTGGAATTTGTGTGAAATATATTATTTTACTTGTTGTTGCGAAGACCCTAAGAAACACCTTCCCTACCAATGTGAGTTTAGTGATAATGGAATCTTATCTTCTTATGCTAAAGGTGTTTATAGTTATTATGATGTTGAACGGATTGAAGAATTTGTTGCTTTTAAGGGTGCTTATGTAATTTCTTCTTTGATTGAAAAGTATGATACTACTCTTTACAAATCTGAAAAATTTTCCATACTTAAATATTGCTATGAAAACTATGCTTCTAATGCTTATGTTAAAGTATATATTGAGGACTCCTTTGCTATCCAAGAAGAGATTAATATTTTGCAGGAGCCTATGGAAGAAGAAATTGATGAAATTTTGTGCTCATTGGATGAAAAGATGATGAGGATAGTGAATAACAAAAGGAGTAAGAGCGGATTAGCTACCCATGCTCACCATGTGATTAGAGTAACTCTTAAACTCATACATTGTTTAATTTCCCTTCGTGCTTACCGAAGGATGAATGCTATGATAACTGGTAGGATCCCGTTTATTCTTTTTAAATATCCCTTTTTCATGAAATTGATGCTTGCTATGCTTATTTCCAAGATGCTAATATGAATTATCCTTGTGAATATGAACTTGCTATAGTTCCTTATATTAAGAATGAAGTTGTTTCTATTGCACCCACACATGGTAGTCCTATTATCTTTTTGCATTCTCCCAACTACAATAGTTTGGAGAAGCTTGCTCTTATTAAGGATTATGTTGATGGGTTGCATTTTACAATTACACATGATGATTTTGATGGATATAATATGCATGTTCTTGTTGCTCCTACTTGCAATTATTATGAGAGGGGAACTACATATCCACCTCTCTATTTTTCCAACACGATAAAATTGCAAGAACCTGCTTACGTTATGTATTGGCATTTACTTGATGTACATGAATTGTTCTTTTATGACATGACGATGCATAGAAAGAGAGTTAGACTTCGTCACTGCATGATATATGTTGCTTTGTGCTCACTACTAAATTACCAATCATTGTTAATTAAAATTGGCTTTGATATACCTTGGGATCCGGATGGATCCATTACTTGAGCACTTTATGCCCAGCTTAGTGGCTTAATGAAAGCGCTGCCAGGGAGACAACAAAAAAAGTTTTAAAGAGTCATTTATTTCTGTTGTGTGCTTTTATAAAGTTCAAAAACAAAAAAATAGAGGGGAACCTAAAGCTTTTCAAAAAGGAAAGTGAAAGTGAGAAAGACGAACACCGTTGAAGTAGGGGACGTCCTTGAACTTTGTTCAAGCCCATGGAAACTTTCTGGCTCTTGTTGTTCATGCCCATGGAAACTTTGTGAATCTTGATTACAGAAACTTTTCAATAGAAGTAATTATCCCCATGTACAAATCCACTCTATTATGAAAATAATGTGCCAAGATTTGCCTTTAGGATGATTAGATTTCTTGTTGGTATGTGCGGTGGAAAAATAGAAACTTTGGCAGTAGTGCGTGAATTTATTTATTTTACTAGAATACCTAAAGTTTCTGAAATTTTTACGCAGTAATTCTATGCAAATTGGTTATTTCGTACTAATGTTTCAGGATTTTTAAAGTTACGTAAGTATGGTCAATGTTCATATTAGTACAGACTGGCCTGTTTTTGACAGATTCTCTTTTTATGCATTGTTTTGCTCATTGTGATGAAACCATCAATTGTATCGGTGGTATAAGCCATGGATAATTTATATTAGAGTAGCTATAATGCAAAAACAAAATATGAATGGGTTTGCAACAGTACTTAAGGTAGTAATTTGCAGTATTATACTAACTGATCTCATGATTTTTCTGTTAAGTTTTGTGTGGATGAAGTGTTCAAAGATCGAGGAGGTCTCAATATGAGGAGAAGGAAGAGAAGCAAGAGTTCAAGCTTGGGATTCCCAAGGCACCCCAAATTAAATATACAAGCATACTCAAGCATCTAATATTGGGGATGCCAGAGAAGGCATCCCTTCTTTCTTCAACAAGTATCGGTATGTTTTCGTCTTTGTTTCGTTCACGTGATATGCGTAAATCTTGGAGCGTATTTTGTGTTTAGTTTTTACTTTTATTTTATGCACCATGCTTCTATGATATAGTCCATGATTGATTTATAGAATTCTCATTGCACTTAACTTATATACTTAGAGTATGTATTCATGGAATGCTTCATGTACTTCACTTATATCATTTGAAGTTTGGATTGACTATTTCTCCTCACATAGAAAACCATTATTTGTAGAATTCTCTTCTTCTTCACTTATATTTATTAGAGAATGGTCTTTTGTATAAATAATTAAACTCTCATGCTTTATTTATACCTATTCAGAGAGTCAAAATGAATTTATCATTTAAATGGTTAGTCATAAAATCCTACATAAAACTTGTAGATCACTGAGTATGATATGTTTGATTCCGTGCAATAGTTTTGTAGTATCAAGATAGTAATATGTGGGTGCACAAGTTGATGATTGTAGATTAGTAAGAATATTTATGTTAAGGTTTGTGATTCCACGTATAGTCTCTGATTATGCGATGAAGTTGGAGCATAATTTATCCTTGATTGAAATCCTCTGTGCTCTTGTATCTGGAGCCGCACGATGGTTAAATCCTCCCAACCTTCTCCCTCGGGGCATGTGAGTAGTGCTTTGCTTTGAGAGATATAATAAAATCTTGCAATAAGTATGTGTGTTCTTTATGACTAATGTGAGTCTATGGATTATACGCACTCTTACATTTCTACAATTTTGCCAGCCTCTACGGTACGGTGCATTTCCCTTTATCACCTCGAGAGTTGGTGCAAACTTCGCAGGTGCATCCAAACCCTGCGATATGATATGCTCTATCACACATAAGCCTTATTATATCTTCCTCAAAACAGCCACCATACCTTCCTATTATGGCCTTTCCATAGACATTCCGAGATATATTTCCATGCAACTTCCACCGATCCCGTTTTGATGACTCGAGCATTCATTGTCATATTGCTTTGCATGATCGTAAGATAGCTACCATGATATCTCCATGGCTTGTCCATTTTTTGATGTCCCTGCTACACTAGATCATTGCACATCCTGCTACACTCTTAGAGGCATCCATATAGAGTCATACTTTGCTCTAGGTATCAAGTTGTAATATTTAGTTGTAAGTAAACAGAAGTGTCTCGATCATCATTATTAATTATTAGATCATTCTCCCAGTGAGGAAAGGATGATGGAGATTATGATTCCCCCACAAGTCGGGATGAGACCCCGGACGGAAAGAAAAAAAGAAAAAAAGAGAATGAAAAAGAAAAGAAAGAAAAAAAGAGAATAAAAGAGGGAAAGATTGAGAGAAATGATAGAAGGAGCATGCTAATTCCACACTTGTGCTTCAAAGTAGCACCTTGTTTATGGAGAGTCTACTATGTTGTCCATATACTAGTGGGAATTTTTCATTTTAGAGTTTTATGAAGTGAGAGATCGATAAAAGATGTTTCTAGAGGGCGTGTGGGTGAATAGACTACTTGCATAATTAAAATCCTAACCTTTTCCCAATTTAACAGCTGGCATATTCTAGCGATTCTAACAAGTCTAGTGCACCCTACACATGATAGTCAACAAATATGGGAGCGGAAAAGTAAATATTTTGCACATGTAGTAAGGAATTGAGTTTAGGAAGATCAAACCCGAAGGCGTTGGCACGATGATTTTTGGCATGGTTACAATAGGTGGCGCTATCGTACGTCCATGTTAGTGAAGACTTCAACCCACGGAGGGTAACGACTCCGAGAGTCGACGGAGGGCTCCACCAACAAGGGGTCCACGAAGAAGCGGCCTTGTGTATTCCACAAGGGCTTTCGTCCACATATGACTAGCATCACTCACGTTAGATCTTCCTGAAGTAGGCGATCTCCTTTCCCTTACAAACATCTTGGTTCAACTCCAGAACATGAAGTAGGAGGCTCCCAAGTGACACCTAACCAATCTAGGAGGCACCACCCTCCAAAAGGAAATAGATGTGGTAGAACAATGAACTCCTTCCTCTTCTGCTTCTAAAGATAGTCTCCTCAACACTCAATCACTCTCACTCTCTCTCAGATTTGGCAGGGGTAGGAGAGATTAATCTTGTGGAAAGCAACTTGGGGAGGCTAGAAATCAAGGTTCAAATGGTAGGAATGGAATCTCTTGATCTTAACACATGAGTAGGTGTCTCTCTCCCGTAAAAATGGATCTGGCAAGTGTAAGTGTGTTCTGAGTGCTTCCTCTACGAACGAGCGGTATGTGGAGGGGTATATATAGGCAACCTCCAAAATCCAATCATTACGCCAAAATTGACCAACTCGGTGACACCGAAGTTACAAACTTTGTGGTACCGACTTGCTCAAAAGGCAGCAACTTTGAATCTCGGTGGAACCGATATACACAACTCGGTAGAACCGAACAGGTGATAAACCGTCAGATGGCACAACTCGGTGGCACCGATACAGAAACTCGGAAATTCCTATTTTCTGTATCGAGCAACAGAAGGTTGGTCACCCAAACTCACTAGCACCAATGCAGATTCGGTTTTACCAAAAAGGTTGGGTTTGGCTGGGATATATCTAAGTGTAAAATCGGTATGGCCGATTGATAATTGTTGGTGGCACCAATTTTCAATATTTGGATTTGGACATATATATTTTGTGGAAGAGTTGCTAAGTATTCTTGGTGGCTATCTCTAAGCACTTGAGCAGCCAATTCATCATAATACCTCATCCCCTTTTAATAGTATTGGCTTTACTATGGACTCAAATGTGAATTATCACAAAGTGTAAAATGAAGGGTCTTCTTGTTTGAAGCTTGAGCCAATCCTATCCTTCCTTCGTGGGAATCTCCTCACAAGCTTACAGCCATATCTCCTCACAAACCTACAACCAAATCTCTATGTGGAGTAAACCTGAAATATACTAGGCAAAAGTGTTAGTCTAAGAGACAATGTATGTTGTCATGAATTATCAAAACCACCAAGGGAGCATATGTGCTTTCATGCACACCCACATTGTTTTTAGATTGAGCTTTCATACACTTATAGCTCTTAGTGCATCCGTTGCAATACAATCCCTACTCCTCGCATTGATATCAATTTTTGGGCATCTCCATAGCCCATTCATACACCGAGTTGGTGCGAGACTATTTTCTTCACTTTTACCCCTTTGAAACCTACCACCATATTCTATTCCACCTTTATGATATATCAATGGTTCACGCTCATGTATTGAGAGAGTAATAAAAAGCTGAAGTGCGTTAAAAAGTACGATCCAATTGCTTGATTTGACACCGGGGTGCTCATGATTTATACTTTATGCTAGGAAAACCAAGCATGAAATACTATTTGATTTTGTAGGGATATCATTCCTCAAGCATTGTTATTTTGAAAGGACATGATTGTTTGCTAGTAAACCCGAGTATGGATGTCTTTTTGTCAAAAGATGGACTATTGCCTTGAATCACTTGTATCTTAATATTCATGTCATGATTAGATATTTGTTGAAGACTATGTTAGGTAGCATTCCACATCAAAAATTACCTTTTTATCATTTACCTACTCGAGGACGAGCAGGAATTAAGCTTGGGGATGCTCATACGTCTCGGTAGATCTATAACTTTTGATTGTTTCATGCCAATATTATACAACTTTCATATATTTTTGGCAAGATTTTATATTAATATTGGGACTAACTTACTTATTGAGTTCCCAGTGCGAGTTTTATTTGTTGCATGGTTTTGTTTTGTTGAATATCCATATCAAACAAAGTCCAAACGCAATAAAAATTTATGAATAATTTTTTTGGAATATGTATGATTTTTTGGGAGGTAGAATCAATGTAAACATAGGCCCACGGCCTCCACTAGATACCATGGCGCGACCCGTACCCTGTGGCACACGGTGGTGGTTAGTGGCCACCTCATAAGTCGGTTGTGGGTCTACTTCGGGCTCAATAAAGATAATTTATGGAAAAAATCATGTAAAAAGTTTAGCCCAATCGGAGTTACGGATCTCCGGGAATTTAAGAAAGGGTGAAGGGCCAGAAACAAGGAACATGAAACATAAGAGAATAGAGAGGAAAATCCAATCTTAGATGGGCTTCTGCCCCCCCCCCCGCCGCTGCCATGGAGGCCATGCACCAGAGGGGGAACTCTCCTCCCATCTAGGGGGAGTCCAAGGAAGATGAATAAGGATGGTGGCTCTCTCCCCCTCTCCCGGTGGCGCCAGAGTACCACCGGGGCAAGGAGCGTCACGACGATCTACATCAACAATATTGCCGTCGTCAACACAACTCCCCCCCTCTATGCAGTAGTGTAACACCTTTTTTACCGCTATAACCATCTACTTAAACATGGTGTTCAACACTACATACTATTTCCCCAATGATATGTGGCTATCCAATGATGTTTGAGTAGATCCGTTTTGTCCTATGGGCTAATTCGTGAAATTGCAATGATTAGTTTAATTTTCTTGCGGATATGTTGTTGTACTTTAGTGCCCAGCATATGAGCATGCGTGTGGATCGCATCATAGGGTTAGTTGTATGTTGATAGTACTATGCATTGGAGGGCAAGAGTGATATAATACTTCTTCTTAACATAGAAATTGATGCATATGGGACTGAAGGGGGACCAATATATATCTTAATGCCATAGTTGGGTTTTGCCTCAATGAACGTTAGTAGTTATGGATGCTTGCTAATAGTTCCAATCATAAGTGCATAGAATTGCAACTAAGGGATGACATGCTAGAAGTGGCCTCTCCCACATAAAAACTTGCTATCATCTAGTAACATAGTCAATTGCATAGGGACAAGTCCTTCTATTGTGTTACAAAAAGCTTGCTACTACACTACTATATTTATTATCCCACAATTTATTTATAGTTTATTCTTGCAAAGTACTTCTAGTTTTATTCTTGTTTTAGGAAAAGCAAACATTAAGTGTGTGTAGAGTTGTATCAATGGTCGATAGAACTTGATGGAACATTTGTTCTACCTTTAGCTCCTCGTTGGGCACGACAATCTTATTTATTGAAAAGGGCTAAAAATGATCCCCTATACTTGTGGGTTATCAGTTTACAACAATCATTGTTTGTTGGACACACCCATTTTAGAGAGACACCACATCATCATAATTTGTTAGAATACTCTATGTGCTTCACTTATATCTTTTGAGCTTAGAAGTTGCTCCAGTACTTCAGTTATATCTTGTTGAGCATGGTGGTGTGTACATTTTATAGAAATATTATGCTCTCATTATGCACTTATATTTGTTTGTTTGAGATCTAGGAAAATAGTGACGGTAATTTGCATGGGTCAAAAGACTAGACCAAAAATAATGAGTATTCAACGAGTGATGATAAAAACCATCATGTAGCACATATAGAGAAATTGTGGGCTAATGATATTGATGTGGTGCTATGAAAAAGGTATGAGTGCATTATTATTAATTCAGATAGGTGACTGTATTAAGAGAAGTTAAGCTTGGTGTTCATCTAAAGAATTAAAAAGGCATGGTGATGATTTGTGAGTATTTCTATTCCTCGTCGAAATCCTTGTGTTGATTTGAGTCAGAGTCGCATGATGGTTAAATCCTACCAACCCTCTCGCTCGGGGCATGCGGGTAGTACTTTGATTTGTGATAAAACTAATAAAACTTTGCTATAAGCATATGATTTCTTTATGACTAATGTGACACCCTGGACATACGCACTGTCACCCCCTCATATTTTCTAGCCTCTTCGATACCGTGCATCGCCCGTTATCACCTTGAGGATCGATGCAACTTTCGCTGGTGTATCCAAACCCCGTTACATGACACATTGTGTTGCACATAAACCATTTTATATCCTCCTCAAAAGAGCCACCATATCTACCTATCCTGGCATTTCCATAGCAATTCCGAGATATATTGCCATGCAAATGCCATCGTCACTTCACATGACTAGTTCGTTCATCAGCATAATGCTTTGCATGATCATATAGTGCTAACATGGTATTTGTGGTAAAGCCACCATTCATCTTTTTTTGATACATGCCACGCTAGATATTTGCACATCCTCGTACACTGCCAGAGGCATTCAATCAGTTTTTCATGTTGAGTTGTAGGTAAATAAAAGTGTGATGGTCATCATATTAGATAATTGTTCTAGTTAGGAAATAAAAATGGGGGAGGACAAATGAGCCCACCATAACAAAAAAATGATTGAGATATAAAGAGAGAAGGGACTTTGCTACTATCCTTTACTACACTTGTGCCTCAAAGTGGCACCTTGTTTTTCATGTAGAAAGTCTCATGTTATATCATTCATATGCTAGTGGGAATCACTTTTTCATAAACTTGGCTTGTATACTATCTTCCCCACTTTTTACCCCTTTGAAACTTACCACCATATTCCGTTCCACGTTTATTCTATGTCCAATGGTTCACCTCATGTATTGCATGAAGAATAAAAAATGATGCTTATTGAAAGTACGATCCAATTGCCTAACTTGAACGCCATTGTGCTTGATATTTGTATTAATGTGGTGAAGATGGAGCCATGCTTTGCTAGTATAATAAATATGGATGGGGGTAAAACAATATTTGAGGATCGTATACTTTGAAAGATTAATGATTTGCTCCTTATACCTATAAGTATTGCTATGTTAATGTTTGTTAATTCATCGTTTCTCAATGAGCACACATGCATAAGGTTACATCATGGATAGAATATCACATCAAAAATTCTATTTTTACCATTTACCTAATCAAGGACGAGCAGGAATTAAGCTTCGGATGCTTGATACTTCTCCAATGTATCTATAATTTTTTATTGTTCCATGCCAATATATTATCATTCTATAATACTTTGGGATATTTATTTACCATTTTCTATTACTTTTGCGCACTAACCTGTTGACCCAGTGCCAAGTGCGAGTTGTTGTTTTCTGCGTGTTTTTCACTTTGCAGGTTTTCCATACCAAACGAGGTCCAATTGACCTAAAACATTTTGCTGATTTTTCCGGACCAAAAGAAGACCAATGAGCATCGAAAGAAGGCTGGAGACCTCATGAGGGGCCCACAAGCCAATAGAGCGTGACCTAGGGGTGGTGTGTGGGTGCCCTGATGAATTGTGCCTCCCTCGTGGCCCTCCCGACACTGTTCTTTGGCTTATAAATTCTCGTCTACCCTAAAAACATGAGAGGGAGTCCCAAAACACTTTTTACACCTCCGCAAGTCTCTGTTCTGATGGGAGGCCATCTGGAGCTCCGTTCCGGCACCCTGCCGGAGGGGTGATCAATCACGGGGGGCCTCTTCATCACCCTTGCTGCCCTCACCATGATGTGTGAGTAGTTCACCATAGACCTACGGGTCGATAGTCACTACCTTGATGGCAATCTGTCTCTCTTTGATCTTCAATACAATGATCATAACATCTTATCTTTAATCGATATGATGTGATCCTTTCGTGTGGTGCATTTATTGGGATCCGATGAATTGTGGGTTAATGTTCATATTATTCAAGTCGAGTCACCTCTAAATACTAATATGATTCTTGTGGGGACCCCGACTTACGCGTCGAGATCGCCGAATTCACATGTACAGTGATCCCAGAGATTAATCCTCACTGATCACACAGATATTGATTAGCAAGAGTCTTACATCCAAATTTAACGTCTGAAACAATAATGGACCAACATGGTCAAGTATAACATAGATATAGATAGGGCCTAAAAGGTCAATCACACCATCACAACTACTAGCGGAATACTTGGTAGAAAATGGGAACCCTTCCCATCAGCATTAACCAACAGGCATTTTGACTGGGAAGCGTCCTAGTTCATGTGTCGGTCTCCGACGATGAATTCCTCTCCATACTCTGGTTTCTCCATGTCTGGTCAATAAAATAACAAGTGGAAAGCCAATGTGTACTTTGAATGTACTAGCAAACAGCCCATGATGTGGATGATGCAGTCGGTATGGTAATAAAGTAATATGCATCCTTTGTAGAAAGCAAGTTTTACTTAAGAATAATCATGGTCAATTACTTGTATGGATATGATTCATAAGGTAGATGGTAATCATAAGAATAGGTTGTAGACATCAACTTATCTGCTGAGGGCTGAACACCTATGGTCACTACTGGAATTCAGAAATTTGCCGTCTGCTTGGCCTTTGCCGTCAGCTGACGCATGGCAAAGGTACTCTTTGCCGTCAGCTGTCACAGTGCTGACGACAAAGAGGTGGCTGATGGAAAAAGTTTATTTTGCCGTCGGCCACCTCTTTGCCATCCGCCAACGGACGGCAAAGAAGCCCTATGCGGCCGGCAAAGGGAGGGCAGACGGCAAAGGCCCCCCCCCAAACGGCCGAAACGATACCCCACCCACCCCTCCCCTTTGCCGTCTGCCTGGGGGCCTTTGCCGTCCGCCTGGGAGCGCGGCGGACGGCAAAGGGGACGGCGGCCCACCAACCCAACCCCCACCCGGTGCCTCCCCCCCGGGGACCTTTGCCGTCTGCCTTGGGGGCCTTTGCTGTCCGCCTAGGAGCGCGGCAGACGGCAAAGGCGTGGCAGCCTACCTCACGCCCGCCCCCTCCAACCGAGCTTCCCACGTAGCCCACCCCATTGCTCGAATCCCTCACCGCGCGCACCGCCGCCTGCCGACGTCCCGCGCCACCTGCCCTGCGCCGCTACCCCGCGTCGCCCCTCCTCCCCGCCCCGCGCCGCCCCTCCTCCCTGCGCCGCCCCTCCTCCCTGCCCCGCGCCGCCCCTCCTCCCTGCCCCGCGCCGCCCACTCCCCTGGCGCCTGCCCCTCCCGGCGCCTCCCCCACCCTGCACCGCCCCTCCTACACCGCCCCTCCTACACCTCCCCTCCTACGTAGCCCCTCCTCCCTGCGGCACCCCTCCTCCCTGCGTCGCCCCTCGTCCCTGCGCCTCCTCCCTGCGCCGCCCCTCCTCCCTGCACCGCCCTTCCTCCCTAGGTAAATTTATTTTTGTTTTTTGTTTTTTTCTCTTTTTTTGTTTTTAGGTTCATGGTAATTAGTTCATGGTAATTAGTTTGTGGTAATTAGTTTGTTAGGTTATACTATATATGCTAATTGTTTATGGTAAAATTAATGACACGAGGATGATAACGTTAGTTGTCAAGCATGATGTGTTTTTTTGGTTTTGTTTCTATTTAATGGTATTTGTAGTTTGAAAACGCCGATGTGTTGTGTGTCACACATGTGACACTTATTATCTACAAAAAATATATTTTTTCTCATAGTACCTCTTCATCGGAATGGCTAAAAAACAATATATTTTTTTGACTCGGGAGTACTGATGATGTGTTTCAAGAAAAAAGTGGTGTCATTAGAAAAGAAAAAGGTTTAAGGTTGAGCACATTATTCTATCTTCGAAGATCGACCCGGTACCCTCCCCAAAAAAAAGATCGACCCGGTCCAGCTGATTCATGAGCACAGCGACGTGGGAAGCACTATTTTGTGGTGTGTGTGCTTCCACCAGACAAAACAATGAAATTTTGAAACATGGACGCGGCGCCGGACCAGGCGTTGACGGCGGACGCGGCGGCCGTGCTCTCCCCGAGCGGGCCGGTCAGGTAGCTGATGAAGTTGGAGGAGATGCCGTAGTACGCGAACCCCCGACCCCCCGACCCCCGACGCCACCGACCCCCGACCCCCGACAACACTCACCATCGACCCCCGACCCCCTACCCCGACCCCCGACGCCACTAACCCCCAACCACCGAGCCCCGACACCTCTTCGGCCTCTTGTTGACCGAAAAGACCCCAGTCCCCGACGCCAGTGACCTTCGAACCCCGATGACACTGACCCACATAGTTATGAGTTAGGTCACATAGTTATGTTAATTATAAAAACATCATATTTGTGTTGATCGGGTGAATTTCAATGTGCAGTTGTTCGACGACCTCCACGTGCGTTGGACGAGCTCCGCCCTTGCGTTTGTTGGTGAGCACAAATGACTTCTCCTCCTACCCCCTTAATTTTCTTTGTCCCGGTCTTCGTGCCGATGAAACATGCTAGCTATAGGTTTCTTCAATCATGAGTATGCGTGACCAGTATGCGTCTCCCATTCGAAAGGGCGACATCTATAAATATTCATTTCTTTGCATATTTATAATCACCATCCTTTCGAATTGTCCAACATTATCCAAGGACAGCCCGAGTATGTGTAGATTGGGTTTGTTTTCCCGTATGCTGTGCTCCGGATCCGATGCGGAATTTCGTCAGTGCCTCCCCTGTTGTTCTCCGGGTACACATCCTCTCTGCTTATTGCCGAGACGTGTATCAGGAGAACAGTGGGGAGGTGCTGTCGAAATTCTGCGTCGCATCTGGACCAGAGCATGGGCAAACGAACCCAGTCTACACATACTCGGGTGGGATTAGGACCTATCTTTACCTATTAGCGTGTAGGTTGCATGGACGTAATAAAACTGACAAACTTGATTAGCGTATGAATATAGATGATGAATTATATATTTATTTCTTGTGCCCCCATAGGTAGCTAGGCAACATGAGTGATCGTGCTTGGATGTACAGTGGTCCCCCTACTCAGAAAGACATGACCCATGAATGGTTAACAAAAACCTAGGGGTTTGTGAGAGCCGCATTTGCAAATGGCCAGCATAAAACATGGTTCCCCTGTCCCAACTGCGACAACTGGAAAAAGCAGACAGAGTTTGAAATGGGTAAACACCTGCAGAAGTGGGGTTTTACGCCTAATTATACGGTGTGGACTTTTCATGGTGAGTCTGACCAACGTGCAAGAGCTGAGGTGATTCGTCGTCGCACCGACGAGCATGGTACCAGGATTGAAGACATGGTGCAAGACTTTGATGATGCTCGTGATTCGGACGATGAGATGGAGGAATCTGCAAAGGCGTTCTATGAAATGCTGGAGTCTTCAAAACGTCCTCTCCACGAGCAGACTGAGCTTTGTCAGCTGGATGCCATCGCGCAAGTAATGGCTCTGAAGGCTCAATTCAACCTAGGCAGAGAATGCTACGACGCGATGATGACGATATTTGGACGCTTTCTACCCATAGGCCATGTACTGCCTGCAAACCTGTACCAGTCAGAGAAAATCCTCTGTGTACTTAAGATGCCCTATGAGAAGATACATGCCTATGAGAATGGATGTGCCTTATTTAGGCTTGAGTATGCGGCCTTGAACTATTGCCCCATTTGCAATTCTTCCAGGTATATTGTGGTAGACAACGGCATGGGTGAGAAGAATCATACCAAAATCCCCATTGGTGTTCTTCGATATCTGCCAATCGTACCAAGACTTCAACGTCTTTTCATGGTCGAAGAGACGGCCTGACAGATGACATGGCCCAAATTGGGCAAAAGAACCGAACTAGATGTGGATGGGAACAAGATGCTGGTACACACTTCAGATGGTTTTGCGTGGAGGCACTTCGATGCATTACATAAGGATAAATTGGAAGATCCAAGGCAACCTGGAGTTGCCATCAGCACGGATGGGTTCAATGTGTATGGTATGACGGCAGCACAATACAGTTGTTGGCCTGTATTTGTCATTCCACTAAATTTGCCACCCGGAGAGATTATGAAGAGAAAGAACATTTTCCTGACATTGATAATTCCAGGGCCCAACTATCCGGGGAAGAATATGAATGTGTACATGCAGCCGCTTAAGGATGAGTTGCAAGAAGCCTGGGATAATGGGATCAAGACCTGCGACGCGGCTACCAAAACAAATTTCAAAATGCATGTGTGGTACATGTACTCGACGCATGATTATCCGGCGTTTGCACTATTCGCTGGCTGGTGTGTGCATGGAAGGTTCCCGTGCACCACATGCAAGGCAGCTCTTCAGTTCCGTTGGCTGCAGGTTGGTCGCAAGTATTCTTGCTTCGACATGCATAGACAATTCCTGGATCCTGACCATAAGTTCAGAAAAGACAAGAAGAATTTCATCAAAGGTAGAGTTGTCAAAAACACTGCACCAGCTGCGTTGACAGGCCAACAGACCCTTGATCAGTTAAACGCTCTCGAGCCCGATCCTTTCCGTCCAGGATACTTCAAAGGGTATAATATGGAACACGCCTGGACTCACAAGTCATGCTTATGGGATCTCCCTTACTTCAAAGTCCTCCTTTGTCCACACAACATTGACGTGATGCACACTGAAAAGAATATTGCGGAGGCCATTTTTGGTACATTGTTCGGCATAGAGGGGAAGTCAAAAGATAATCCTAAGGCTAGAATCGACCTGGAGGCTCTATGTGATAGACCGTTGCAAAACTTGCGACAACGGAAAGGAAAGCAAAGCATAGCGAAGCCAAAGGCATGGTTCAATCTTGAAAGGCCAGCTATGAGGGAAATGCTATTGTGGGTGAAAATGCGGTTGATGTTCCCCGATGGGTATGCTGCGAATCTAAAGAGGGGAGCGAGTCTTGAGAAATTGAAAATATTTGGGCTTAAGAGTCATGATTGGCACATATGGATTGAGCGGGTAATGCCGGTGATGTTGCGTGGCTTTATCCCTGAGGCTGAATGGCTAGTACTGGCAGAGCTGAGCTATTTCTTCCGTTCTCTTTGTGTGAAAGAACTATCGCCTGGCGTGCTAGACGCAATGGAAGAGTTGTCCCCGGAGTTGGTCTGCAAATTAGAAAAGATCTTTCCACCGGGCTTCTTTAATCCAATGCAACATTTGATTTTGCATCTCCCGACCGAGGCAAGAATGGGGGGGCCCGTTCAAAATCGATGGTGCTACTCAACTGAGTGGATGCAGAAGACGCTTCGAGCTAAGTGTAAAAATAAACGTAGAATTGAAGCATCGATGGCCGAGGCATTCATTACTGAGGAGGCGGCAAACTTCGTGACAGCACACTACGAAGCCAAAAATGATCATTTGCATAACCCGAAGCCTCGGTACAATGATGGCGATCGAGAAAAAGTTCGATCCAACCTCAGCCTATTCAAAGGTAAGCTCGCACCATCCTGTGCTTCGAAAGGGAAATCGTTGGATGTCGAAGAATGGCGGACCATTTCATTGTATATCTTCACCAACCTAACAGAAGTGCGGCCGTACATCGAGTAAGTTCTCGGTAATTTATTGTTCCGCAACTTCTAATTGCTCTGAACTACTCTTATTCCCGGATATTTGATATAGTCGATACGTCGCTGAATTCTCGGATGGAGCGGTCATCGAAAAGGATTCCGTCGAAGAGTATGAGCTTCTCGCAAAGCATGGAGGCGACTATCCTGGTTTCATCTCTTGGTTCAAACAAAGGGTAATTAATTACCATTAAGGGCCTATTTGATTTAATCTTCTAATTTGCGGCTAATGCATCCATTCTTTCGTATTAAACTTGTAGGCTGATGCGGAGTCTATGGACGCCGAGTTGAGACAAGTTGCTAATGGTTTTGACTATAAGGTCCGTTCATTTGACAAATACAACATCAACGTGTATCACTTTCGTACCTTTGGCAAAGAGCTATCTATGCCCGACCTAAAGACTACAAATTGTTCTGTCTCCGCTATCGGCGAAGGAGACACCGAGTATTATGGAAGAGTTTAAGCAATTTATGAACTTCTATTCTATGGTGAAAACCCACCGACCGTCGTAGTCTTCAAATGTTATTGGTTTGAGCCGAGGGAGACTAGAAGGACTCATGAACATATAGGACTAGTCAAAATCAACCAAAACACCCACTTAGATGTTCCCGATGTCTATATTACGGCTCAACAAGCGACACAAGTTTTCTATCTACCGTGGGCCTGCCAAACTGATCCAAATCTCAAAGGTTGGGATGTCGTTTATGAAGTGCCACCACATTTTAGACCACCTACCCTCAATGAAGAGGATTACGAACCTCACATTAACCCAGACACATATGAAGGAGAATTCTTCCAAGAAACACGTATGTCCAAGAAACGTTTCAAGAACCGCTCTACTTCACCCCAGAACATTGAAGTAGACAGCGACAGTGAATCCGTCTTAACCCCTGAGCCCGAACAGGAAGAGCTGGAAGAAGAAGAGGTTACTGCTGCGGATGACCTGTCACTTCTTGACCGATTACATAATGGTGGCCTTCCACATGTTCTTCTAGATAGTGATGATGATGATGCATTTATTGATGATAGTGATGATCATGATGCATTTATTGACCCCGAAGCATATATAGACGAGGACGATTGTTATTAGTTCATGTCAGGTATTCAACTATTATACTATATATAAATTTTGAGTTCATGTTAGGTATTCAATTTTTATTAGTCATGTTGGTATTTATGTTGTACTAATTCCATTTACTCTTTGTCATGACAGGTGTTGAAAGATGGTGGGAAAGGGTCGAAAGCACGCCGCGGCTGCTTCTTCGTCGGCGGGTGATGGGATGGGTACTTCCATTCCTGCCTCGCCTCTTCGGAGAGTGTTGCTCTCTTCTATGCAAGGAGCGCCCCCCGTGAGAGGAGGTCGACCACCCGCGAAGCCGAGAGGCACTAAAGGTACACGTTGTATTCATGTTGGTATTTATGTTGTACTCATGTTGTATGCATATTGGTATATATATATACATTTTATTACTCATGTTGGTATTTATGTTGTACTAAAGGTACACGTGGCCGCGGGAGAGGTAGGGCTACACGGTCTCCACCACCACCCCAAGCTGATTCACCTGAGCACACGACTTCTAGGGTGGATTCGTCTGAGGTGGAGGCTACACGGTCTCCGGTTCACGAGCCTCGGGTCGACGAGCCTCGGGTTGGCGAGCCTTCGACCCACGAGACTCGTGTCCCAGAGGCTTCCTTCCAGACGACTGCGAAGCACAGCAGGGATGAGGGTACGTCCCAAGAGACCCAGTGGGATACCTGGCCTGAGCCAACTAGCCATGCTGGTAGCGACGAGGAGCTGGGTGAGGGGGATACCGTCTACCAACGTGGTAGTTCGGGGCTCCCGCTCGTGCCAGCGACCCCCGAGCAGAGGTGGTCGATTAGGCCAAATGGGGACAAGTAAGTTAATTTACTCTTATTTAACCTTTTGCCTTCGTGTTTTCTCAAATATCTAATGTTTTGGCTTTAATTTGTCATACTGTAGGGGTTGGATTGTTGCCAAGGGTGTCCGCAAGCCCAACAGCTTCCTTGGTGTTCTTTGCCATCAAAACTTCCCAGGGTTTGTTACGTTGCCCGGTCGGGAGCGAGAGGTAGGGATGACCTGGGAGCACTACTTGGGTGCCCCGGCCCCGCCGGAGGTGGAGATCGACGGTGTTTTGTGTGACACGAGGGCAGACATGGTGATCCGAAAGTTCTGGGTAATTTCTCTTTCACACAATTATAAATTAACCATAGCTATTTGTTGTACTAATCGGTGTTGTCTCGTTTGCAGACCTTCTATAGGTGTGAGGAGGGATACGAGGATGACGCGGCAAAGGTTATCGAAACCGAATGTCGCCGCCTACTTCAAAACTTTCGGCACGAGGCTCGGGTGCAGGCTGTTCGAGACTACTATGCCACGCGGCGTATTAGGATTGATAAGGCGAAGTGCCGTGATGCTAAGATGGAGAAGGAGCATTACATGAAGGTAATTACATATTATTAAGGCTTTGTAGTTAGTTTCCTTGATTTGGTTCTTACGCACTCAAATTTCTCTTTATTAACTTAGGTGCCCCCGAGATGGTGTGTGGATAAGATGGACTGTTGGGAGGCCTTGGTGGATTAGTGGTGCTCCGAAACGTGGGAGACCAGCCACAACAACGCCAAGGAGAGGCGTGGCAAAATGGTTGGCATGCCACACCATCAAGGGAGCGTCAACTTAATCCAATTTGGCGAGAACTGGGTATGTGGTTTGCTTCATGCCTCATGCAATTCATTCTTAATGCTATCTTGAGCCCTTTACCAATACAATTTTCCGCTCTCTCTCTTTTAGGCGCATCACAATAAGACGGAGGCGCCATAGATGTACGACCTGTATGCGATGGCCCATACTGCCTCGTACAAGAAGGTCAAGGCATTCTCTGAGTCTGACCTCGAGCATCCAGAAAACTTCACCAACATCTCCTCCCACGACAAGCTCGTGAAGTACAGAGATCACGGGAAGGCGAGGAAAGGGGAGGACTTTAACCCGAGCGAGGGGCCTATTGATCCAGAGCTGGTGATGATAGCTGGCAACGGGAGGCCCCATGGCTCGATCGCCATTGGAGACGGCCTTATACGTTGTCGTAGCACTCTCCGGCAGATAAAGGCACGCCAAACGAGCTCTTGTCTGGAGATAACACGTCGTCCACGGCCAGTCGAGCTCGCCATTGAGGTTAGTTTAATGGACTCAACTATCTTTCCGCATTATGTTGTGCGTTGGAACCAATATGATTACATTGCTAACAATGAGTTGTGTTGCAGGCTGCTATTCAGAAACAGAGAGCGGCAATGCAGGCGGCTATGGCGGAGAAGGATAAGGAAATTAGGGAGCTGGAGGAGAGCACGCTGCATTGGTGGAGGCGGAGAGGGCACGGAATGAAGCGTCTACCAGGGCCATATACGAGCTCTTCGTGGTAAGTTTCTTCTTCATGTTATTTCAAATCTTGCATTTGAATGTCCGTTTCATTAATAAATAAAAAGTTTGACTTGTCGAAACCAAATGTACAGTCTATGTGTGAGAAGAACGGCCAAGTCCCTCCGCCGATGCCAGACATTAACGTGGCGAGGACGGTGAGTTTCATTTCAGTGGAGTGATCTTAAGAGTGTCCTCATGCTAACTACATATTGCAAACGATGTTTGGTGCAGAATATGTCCCGAAACGCATCGCACGACCCTTCTACAGTCGAGCCTTCTCCAGGGCAGCCTTCTCCAGGTGAAACAAGCCAGAGCCACCGTGCTTCACCCTAACTTAGGTATGTTATTTCTAGTGTTTTAATAAAAAATAGCTAGACTTCCATCTAATGACATAATTAGCTTAGTTAGCTCCAAAATAGCTAGACTTCCATCTAATGACATAATTAGCTTAGTTAGCTCAAAAATAGCTAGACTTCCATCTAATGACATAATTAGCTTAGTTAGCTCCAAAATAGCTAGACTTCCATCTAATGACATAATTAGCTTAGTTAGCTCAAAAATAGCTATACTTCCATCTAATGACATAATTAGCTTAGTTAGCTCCAAAATAGCTAGACTTCCATCTAATGACATAATTCCTTCTTCTTCCTCCTTCTCCTTCTCCTTCTCCTTTTCTTCTTCTTCCCCTCTTCCTTCTCCTCATCCTCCTCCTCCTCCTCCTCCTTCTTTTACTTCTTCCTCCTTCTTCCTCCTTCTCCTTCTTCTTCCTCCTTCTTCCTCCTTCTCCTTCTCCTTCTTCTCCTCCTTCTCCTTCTTCTTTTCTTCTTCTTCTCCTCTTCCTTCTTCTCCTCCTCCTCCTCCTCCTTCTTTTACTTCTTCTTCTCTATCTCTTCTTCTACGTAGCTTAGACTCATCCAAGAAAGGCTAAATTGGCTAATTATCCTACGAAATGACATAATTAGCTTAGTTAGCTCCAAAATGGCCTATTTAATAAAAAATGACCTATACTTAGCTAATTATCCTCGAAATGACATAATTAGCTCCAAAAAGGCATTCTTAGCCAATTTAGCCCGAAGAAGGGGACAAGAAGAGAAAAAGAGGAAAAATGAAAGGAAGGAAGAGGAAAAATGAGAAGAAGAAGAAGGAGGAGAGGGAGGGGGAGAAGAAGAAGGAGAAGAAGGAGGAGAAGGAGAAGGAGCTCCTCCTTCTCCTTCTTCTTCCTCCTTCTTCCTCCTTCTCCTTCTCCTTCTTCTCCTCCTTCTCCTTCTTCTTTTCTTCTTCTTCTCCTCTTCCTTCTTCTCCTCCTCCTCCTCCTCCTTCTTTTACTTCTTCTTCTCTATCTCTTGTTCTACGTATCTTAGACTCATCCAAGAAAGGCTAAATTGGCTAATTATCCTACGAAATGACATAATTAGCTTAGTTAGCTCCAAAATGGCCTATTTAATAAAAAATGACCTATACTTAGCTAATTATCCTCGAAATGAGATAATTAGCTTCGAAAAGGCATTCTTAGCCAATTTAGCCCGAAGAAGGGGACGAGAAGAGAAAAAGAGGAAAAATGAAAGGAAGGAATAGGAAAAATGAGAAGAAGAAGAAGGAGGAGAGGGAGGGGGAGAAGAAGAAGGAGAAGAAGGAGGAGAAGGAGAAGGAGCTCCTCCTTCTCCTTCTTCTTCCTCCTTCTTCCTCCTTCTCCTTGTCCTTCTTCTCCTCCTTGTCCTTCTTCTTTTCTTCTTCTTCTCCTCTTCCTTCTTATCCTCCTCCTCCTCCTCCTTCTTTTACTTCTTCTTCTCTATCTCTTCTTATACGTAGCTTAGACTCATCCAAGAAAGGCTAAATTGGCTAATTATCCTACGAAATGACATAATTAGCTTAGTTAGCTCCAAAATGGCCTATTTAATAAAAAATGACCTATACTTAGCTAATTATCCTCGAAATGACATATTTAGCTCCAAAAAGGCATTCTTAGCCAATTTAGCCCGAAGAAGGGGACAAGAAGAGAAAAAGAGGAAAAATGAAAGGAAGGAAGAGGAAAAATGAGAAGAAGAAGAAGGAGGAGAGGGAGGGGGAGAAGAAGAAGGAGAAGAAGGAGGAGAAGGAGAAGGAGCTCCTCCTTCTCCTTCTTCTTCCTCCTTCTTCCTCCTTCTCCTTCTCCTTCTTCTCCTCCTTCTCCTTCTTCTTTTCTTCTTCTTCTCCTCTTCCTTCTTCTCCTCCTCCTCCTCCTCCTCCTTCTTTTACTTCTTATTCTCTATCTCTTCTTCTACGTAGCTTAGACTCATCCAAGAAATGCTAAATTGGCTAATTATCCTACGAAATGGCATAATTAGCTTAGTTAGCTCCAAAATGGCCTATTTAATAAAAAATGACCTATACTTAGCTAATTATCCTCAAAATGACATAATTAGCTCTGAAAAGGCATTCTTAGCCAATTTAGCCTGAAGAAGGGGACAAGAAGAGAAAAAGAGGAAAAATGAAAGGAAGGAAGAGGAAAAATGAGAAGAAGAAGAAGGAGGAGAGGGAGGGGGAGAAGAAGAAGGAGAAGAAGGAGGAGAAGGAGAAGGAGCTCCTCCTTCTCCTTCTTCTTCCTCCTTCTTCCTCCTTTTCCTTCTCCTTCTTCTCATCCTTCTCCTTCTTCTTTTCTTCTTCTTGTCCTCTTCCTTCTTCTTCTCCTCCTCCTCCTTCTTTTACTTCTTCTTCTCTATCTCTTCTTCTACGTAGCTTAGACTCATCCAAGAAAGGCTAAATTGGCTAATTATCCTACGAAATGACATAATTAGCTTAGTTAGCTCCAAAGTGGCCTATTTAATAAAAAATGACCTATACTTAGCTAATTATCCTCGAAATGACATAATTAGCTCCAAAAAGGCATTCTTAGCCAATTTAGCCCGAAGAAGGGGACAAGAAGAGAAAAAGAGGAAAAATGAAAGGAAGGAAGACGAAAAATGAGAAGAAGAAGAAGGAGGAGAGGGAGGGGGAGAAAAAAAAGGAGAAGAAGGAGGAGAAGGAGAAGGAGCTCCTCCTTCTCCTTCTTCTTCCTCCTTCTTCCTCCTTCTCCTTCTCCTTCTTCTCCTCCTTCTCCTTCATCTTTTCTTCTTCTTCTCCTCTTCCTTCTTCTTCTCCTCCTCCTCATCCTCCTTCTTTTACTTCTTCTTCTCTATCTCTTCTTCTACGTAGCTTAGACTCATCTAAGAAAGGCTTAATTTGCTAATTATCCTACAAAATGACATAATTAGCTTAGTTAGCTCCAAAATGGCCTATTTTATAAAATTGACCTATACTTAGCTAATTATGCTCGAAATGACATAATTAGCTCCAAAAAGGCATTCTTAGCCAATTTAGCCCGAAGAAGGGGACAAGAAGAGAAAAAGAGGAAGAATGAAAGGAAGGAAGAGGAAAAATGAGAAGAAGAAGAAGGAGGAGAGGGAGGAGGAGAAGAAGAAGCAGAAGAAGGAGGAGAAGGAGAAGGAGCTCCTCCTTCTCCTTCTTCTTCCTCCTTCTTCCTCCTTCTCCTTCTTCTTCTTCTCCTCCTTCTCCTTCTTATTTTCTTCTTCTTCTCCTCTTCCTTCTCCTTCTCCTCCTCCTCCTCCTCCTCCTCCTCCTTTTACTTCTTCTTCTCATCTTCCTTCTCCTTCTCCTCCTCCTCCTCCTCCTCCTCCTGCTTTTACTTCTTTTTCTCTTCCTCTTCTCCTATAGTTAGCTAGGGTTCCACCTAAATGACATAATTAGCTTAGTTAGCTCCTAAATGGTCTATACATAGCTAATTTCTCTCCGAAATAACCTATATATACACTACTTCATCTAGTATTATTTTTCTAACTTTCTTATTTGTCATGTTGCAGATTACATTCACTTCACGGGAAGCTTGGTTGATGGAATGCTTGAAGATGATTTCTTGTACCATGGGTTGTATTGAAACTATTGTAGTATATGAATATATGAAACTTTGTATGCACGTGGATGAAACTGGTGTAATATATGGTTTGGTACGGATGTAACTTGCATAATATGTATGCACTATGGATGAGAGTTATTTTAATATGGTTATGAGTACGGAAAGAAATTTATTTATGTCAAATATATATATATATATCCTGATTATTGTTAAAAATGCTGGATACAACAAAAAATAAATAAAAAAGGGGCTGGTTCCCCTCTTTGCCGTGTGCCAATACATGGAAAAAGGGGGAAGGCACATGGCAAAGGGGGGATCTGCCCCCTCTCTCTCCCCTCTTTGCCGTGTGCCAACACATGGCAAAGGGGGGAAGGCACATGGCAAAGGGGGAATCTGCCCCCTCTCTATCCCCTCTTTGCCGTGTGCCAACACATGGCAAAGGGGGGAAGGCACATGGCAAAGGGGTAATCTGCCCCCTCTCTCTCCCCTCTTTGCCATCTGCCCCCACATGGCAAAGGGGGGAAGGCACATGGCAAAGGGGGAATTTGCCCCCTCTCTCTCCCCTCTTTGACGTCTGCCTACACATGGCAAAGGGGGGAAGGCACATGGCAAAGGGGGAATCTGCACCTCTCTCTCCCCTCTTTGCCGTCTCCCCCCACATGGCAAAGGGGGGAAGGCAGACGGCAAAGGGGGAATCTGCCCCCCTCTCTCCCCTCTTTGCCGTCTGCCCCCACATGGAAAAGGGGGTAAGGCAGATGGCAAAGAGAGGAGGCCTGCCGTTAACACTTAACGGGGACGTTGCCATATATGCCGTCCCATCTATTTTGCCGTCTGTCCCCTCATGGCAAAGATTCTTTGCCGTCCGTGGTGTGAAAGCTGACGGCAAAGAACCTCTTCACCGGATTTTTTTTACCGTCCACTTTGCCATGAGGTGGCAGACGGCAAAGCCTTTGCCGTCCGTGGTTGCCCCCTTTGCCGTCCGCCTTGGCAGACGGCAAATTTCTGAATTTCAGTAGTGGGTTCACTCTATATGCCAAGTCACCGAACTTGATATATCATCTTTCTCAACCATACAAACACACACACTTGGTTTATGCGGAAACGCGTGGACGTAGTTAAAGCAGGATTACCCTACCATCCTTGACCATGGAAATGACTATTCGAATAGTTTTACACTCTGCAGAGGTTGTACGCTGTACCCACGAGATCCGTGAAACTTCCGTGTCATCCATGACTCGCGGTATATAACATACCCAAGGTAAGTACCCGATCAATGCCTTTCCCCTGACGACACTAGACAAAGCGTCCACTCGATTGGTTACCATCCCACATGATGTACATTTTACGAGCACCATCTCTGGACCGTATCATTCATGCAGGGACAAACGGTGTGCCCGGAACACGTAAAAATGGCATAGTCGACCTACCTGGTACGACCCCGTCACGAGAGTGACCACATATCACTCCCGCCACTAGTAATTTGGGCTCTTTGCTAGCACCGACCAAAGTAATCAACAAAGCCTCGTCCCATAAAGGGGTATCGTGGTCGCACATGTAAAGTTGGGACGGTCGACACATCATAAATCTATTCCCATTTCCAAAACCACTCACACAAAACCTTTCCGGTACACCACTTCTTTCTCAAGTGGTCATCCAGCTTAACACCATCACCCTCGGGCATTAGTAGCACCTGACGAGGTTTTCGTTAAACCTTTGATAACACCTTTGCTTTAGCATCATCATGCATATGCTCATCCTATGCGTAGCACTACTGTCTACTTCTCAACATTTATCAGCACGACCCTCATAGATGGTAGGGTCATGCTCGATGCAAGTGCTCCGGAGGATTCTTCGCTAACACTATGACGGGGTGTACGGATTAATCATGACTATATGCGTCGGAATAAAGTAATCAACATGTCATGCATAAAACATTTTCTCAGACATGGTCAAAGGGCTGCCTGCCTTGATCACCTAGGTATCTAGGGTCTTCGGGGTCTTCAAACGTGTGATCTATCGTTGTAATAAATATAATACAAATAATAAGCACACTAAAAAATAGAGAACAAACTCACTTTAAAAATGTTAACTTATTCTTATAAATCCTATCTTTAGTTTCAAAAATGTTTGTTTCTATTTTTGAAGTAAAAGATATTTTTAAAGTCATTTTAACACAAGCTAAAAATACTCAAACTAGGTATTTATTAAAGCCGTGCATAAAAATTATTGCAAAAACTTATACAACAAAACTAATAAATTCTACATATTTTTAGAAAAAATATGGTGGAATTTTTTTTGATTTTAACCAAATATCTAATGTAGTGAAAATTATTTAAAAACTAGTTTAAAATAAAGTAGGAAAGGGCCTCAGCCCCTGGCCTGGCTCGGCCAGCAGCTGGGCCGGCACAACTGGCCAACGGCCAGCTAGCCAACCGCCAGCCCAGGCACGCGCACCGTCAGGTTTAAACCTGACGAGCGGGCCCGTGCGATCACCGACGGAGAGGGGAGAGAGAGGGTGAGACAGGCCGCCGATAGGTGGGGCCTTCCTGTCAGGGTCGTCTTCCACCTCTGGACAAAGGGGAGAGGATTCATGCCGACGGCCGCTCCGACGCCCTCATGGCCAGGCGAAGGAAGAAGCGGCAAAGTGGCATCAACACCTACCTTGTGGGGGTCGAAAGACCGACGGGGAGGACCTGAGTCACCGGCAACGACGTGGCCACGGTGGAGATGCTTCGGGTGGTGGAGGAGATGGGTGCTATGAGCAAGGAAACACTCGGGGAAGAGGTGGAAAAGCCTTCTCAACTCACTAGGGTCACAGAGGAGGTGATAGGAGCGCGAGAGTTGGCCTGTAGCCCGAGATCGACTGAGCTATAAAGCGGCGAAGCCTCAGTCGAGCTCGAGCATCGGGACTCTCCTTGCTCAAGTGGAGTGGCTAGGGGCTCGATTGAGAGTCTGGAGGAGAAGGGTGAGGTGCTAGAGTGAAGGGGGAGGGCCTATTTATAGGCCAGCAGCGGTAACCGAGCGGGGGAGCGCCGGTGATTTCACCCCGACTACAGGAGAGGGAGAGATAGCTTGGGGTCGTAACCACGGTTTCGTGGATGTCGTTTGAGACTCCAAAGACTCAATGGCACAGAGCGGGCCTCTGCGCGCGCGTGCTGTGGGGCCGCGTATTACTGACCAAATCGGGCATGCGCGGGCACGCGTCACCTGAGTCAGTAGAGAGGGGGAGAAGGGGGCCTTGACACTGCCCTGAGTCGAATAGTTGTTGGGGACGTGGAGAGACACCGAGGGGAGGTGAGAACTGACCGGGGTTAGCCTCCCTTGCCTCGGGTGCGCGCTGTAGCGCTCCCAATGCACAGATTTGGCATGCCACGACATGCTGGCGTGCTCTGGCGTGCTTTGGCCCTGTTTGGCTTGTCTAAGGGGTGGCTTAGATGCCCCTCGATTACTAGGAACCGAGAAGAGCTAGGCTGGTCAAAGGGAGAGGCTTAAAGAGATGCTGTCAGCTTTGAACCAGAAACTAAATTAGTGGTTTTGGCTTACTCACATCAAACTAAAGAGGGGCCACTCGTTTGCAGTTGTGGAGTGGTGCTGGCAACCTGTGCTGGGAGTTTGGAGAGAAGGGTGTGGGTGTAGAGAGTTCTAGGTGCTATTTTATCAATCTGGCTGAAGGTGTTTGATCTGGGTTTGGGGTAGCTAGCCTCCACCAACGATGCCAAAAGTAAACATGATTGGATTTTAGGCAATATTAGATGCTGTACCAAATGTGAGCTCCATTGGACATGTTTGACAGTGTAAACTTGAAAACACCCCCAAATGGATAGTTCTGCCTTCTTAAAAGGAAATATGAGCAATCTAATCCCCACAAATCCAATTCTTTGAACGAACTCCTTATTTGGGGTATTTGCACTCGTGCAAAGTTTTAGGCCATTTGGACAAACTTTTCTATGTAGAGTTGTTTCAACATGATTTTGGACAGGAAGGGTTTTAGGACTATTTGGTGAACCAAACCACCTTGGAATGAGGTGAAACTTCATATGAGTAGGAGGTATAGCTTGGGAAACATGCTAGAATTTTCTGGGAATTTATTGAGAATATTTCCTTTGGAAATATTTCAAAAGGTCAAAATAGACAAAATAGGTTTTCGAAGGTTTGATGAAATATTTTGAACATAAATAGGGGTTGAAAATCTTATTTATGGAAAATATATGCCCTTTGAGTATCTCCAAATTTTCTCAGATTTTTCTAAGGTAGAAAAATAAATTTTCCACCTAGAAATATCTTTTCCGGCCTCAGGAAAGAACATGAAAATAAAATGGAAAAATATTTTATAAAATAACTATTTATGATTTTGGAAAGTTATAATAGTGCTAAAATCAGAATACAATGTTTGGGTGAAGGCTACCCCTTGAAATCAGGGACTTGTAGTGCAAACCCCAAAGCAAGGTTTTGAATTAAAAAAATGAGAAAAGGGATTTCATGGAAATATTATGCTATAAAAAAATATTTTTAAACCCAAACACTCAAGCATACATACAATCAATGACAGTCATGGCACTCATAGCATTTTCTTAAAAAGTTTCAATAGCTCCAAGTTTGAAAAGACTACAGTTGAGGCAAAGTGAAAACAGGGTGTGGATTGGCCTCTCACGATATGTGAGGTCAGGTTGAAGGTGGATGGCTTGATGGTCGATGTCCTCATAAAGTTCTGGACGGTTTGGCGCTTGAAAGCACATCCGAAGTTGTGACACGTGGAAGACGTTGTGCACACCCGAAAGTTCCTCACGTAGCTCCAACTGGTAAGCAACTTCTCCACGCCTTGCCCTGATCTTAAAAGGTCCAATGAACCTTGGATCAAGTTTCCCCTTGATATGGAAACACTTTGTCCCCTTGAGAGGTGTGACACGGAGGTACACCTGGTCTCCGGGGCTAAACTCCACTTCTCTGCGGTGGGAATCCGCATAGCTTTTCTGCTGCGACTTGGCTACCTTTAGGTGCTCCCTTATAAGTTGCACCTTGTCTTCGGCTTCACGGAGAACGTCTGGCCCGAAAATCAATCCTTCGCCAGTTTCGGACCAGTTGAGCGGGCTGTGGCACTTACGTCCATATAGCACTTCGAATGGGGCCATTTGGAGACTGGATTCATAGCTGTTGTTGTAGGAGAACTCAGCGAATGGCAGACATTTTTTCCATTTGGCCCCATGTGCCAAGACACAAGTGCGGAGCATATCCTCAAGTATGTGATTCATTTGCTTCGTCTGTCCGCCCGTCTATGGGTGAAAGGCGGTGCTGAAAGAAAGCTTGGTTCCCAGAGCTTCTTGGAACTTCTTCCAGAATCTTGAGGTGAATTGTATGCCTCTGTCAGATACAATCTCCTTGGGAACTCCATGGAGGCTCACAATATGCTCAATGTAGAGACTAGTCAGTTTGTCACCACCATAATTGGTGCTGACAGGAATGAAGTGTGAGACTTTGGTCAAGTGGTCAATAATGTCCTGTATGGAATTGTGACCTCTGCTGGACCTGGGTAGGCGAGTGACGAAGTCCATACCGACTTTATCCCACTTCCATTTGGGCACTTGGAGGGGTTGTAGCAGCCCCGTAGGCTGCTGGTACTCATCCTTGACCCGCTGGCATACGTCGCACTTGGTGACATAGGAAGCTATTTCCCGCTTCATGCCATGCCACCAGGATCTTTCCTTGAGGTCTTGATACATCTTGGTTCCACCAAGGTGGATTGAGTAGGGTCTGTCGTGGGCTTCTTGCAAGACTAAGTTCTTGAGTTCAGCCTTGTTGGGTACGCATAAACGTTTCCCAAACCACACAACTCCTTGTTCATCCACTGAGAACCCTGACTCCTTGCCTTCCTTGATCTTCTTCTTGATGGCTTCAATGCTATCGTGTCCCTTCTCGACCAGTTTGATGTCGTTAGCCAAAGTGGGTTTGACTTCGAGGTTAGCAAGGAACCCTGGTTCAACCTGCTCTAACCCGAAGGTCTTCAGTTCTTCATACAGGGTGGGTAGATTTTCCTTGATCAAGGCATTCAAGGTGCAAGCCTTCTGGCTCAAGGCTTCAAACACCACGTTGGCCGTACCGGAGTGGTATTGAATGCTGAGGTCGTAGTCTCTGATCAGTTCCAACCATCTTCACTGCCTCATATTCAACTCCCTTTGGGTAAAAATATACTTCAGACTCTTGTGGTTGGTGTATATTTCAAGCCACTTCCTGAGAAGGTAATGTTGTCAGGTCTTCAAGGCATGTACTACAGCTGCCACCTCGAGGTTATGAGTGGAGTAGTTTTCTTCATGCGGGCGTAGCTGCCGTGACAGGTAAGCCACGACCCTGCCGTCTTGCATCAGGACGCCAACGAGCCCGATTCTTGAGGCCTCACAGTATATCATAAACTCCTTGTTGATGTCTTGAGTGGCCAGTACCGGGGCGGTGGTCTGTCTATTCTTCAGTTCTTGGAAGCTTTCTTCGCACTCTGGCATGCATTCGAACTTTTTCCCTTCTTCAAGAGCTGAGTCATTGGTCTGGCGATGCGGGAGAACCCTTCCACGAACTTGCGGTAGTATCCCGCGAGCCTGATGAAGCTTCTAACTTCCTTCACGTCAATTCGAGACTCCCAGTTGGTTACCATAGTAATCTTGGTGGGCTCGACCGCCAATCCATTTGCCGTCATGGTATGACCCAAGAATCCAACTTCGTGCAGCCAGAATTCGCATTTGCTAAACTAGGCATAAAGTTGGTTCTCTCGAAGTTTTTCCAACACCACCCTCAAGTGTTGCTCATGTTCTTCTTCGGATTTGGAGAAGATTAATATGTCATCGATGAAGATGACAACAAACTTATCCACCTATTCCATGAAGACTTTGTTCATGAGGTACATGAAGTATGATGTGGCATTGGTTAACCCAAACGACATGACCGTGCACTCATACATACAGTACCTGGTCACGAATGTCGTCTTAGGTATCTCCTTAGGTCGAATCTTCAGTTAGTAATACCGAGACCTGAGATCGATCTTGGAGAATACCTTGGCACAATTTAGGTGGTCGAATAGGTCCTGAATCTTGGGGAATGTATACTTGTTCTTTATCGTGACTTCATTGAGGGAACGGTAATCGACGCATGGCCTGATAGTCCCATCCTTCTTGGACACGAATAGAACAGGTGATCCCCAAGGTGATGCACTTGGACGGATGAATCCCTTCTTGAGTTGCTCATCCAACTGCTTCAATTCAGCCAGCTCCTCGGATCTTGTTCTATAGGGCTTCTCATAGACAGGCCTTGACCCGGGCATGAGCTCGATGATAAACTCGATGTCTCGGTCAGGAGGCATCTCAGGCAGCTCATTAGAAAAGACGTCCGGGTATTCGCATACCACTGGTACTCGGCCCAACTCTTTTTTCGAAAGGCAATTAACCTGAGGGACTAGAGCGGAGGTAGGCTCAGGGACGTATTTGACTTTGACCCCTTGGTCACTTGTCATGCTAATAGCCCTCTTGGCACAGTCCAGTATGCTTTGGTGTCTGGCCAACCAATCCATACCAAGGATCACGTCCAAGCCTTGTGACTTAAGGACGATATGATCTGCTCTGAAGTCTATCCCATTAATGCTGATCTCATCTCCTCTACATCATAGGTTGGTCATTGACACTGCCCCCGGGGTATGTACTGCCATTTGCCCATTAAGGAAGGTAGGCTTCAAACCACACTTTGCAGCAAACTTTTGGGTGACAAAAGAATGCGAAGCACCACAATCAAATAATATTGTTGCTGGGGTGGAGTTGATGAGGAACGTACCCATAATGCAGTCTAGGTCCTCCCGGGCTTCCTCAGCGGAGATGTGATTCACACGACCCTGCTGTGGTACTACTGATTGCGGGGAGCCTGATTCCTGCTTGGTGCTCCATGACCTTGTCCTTGATTTGGCGCATTGGGGCACCGTGCATCGGGTTTCTTGTGGGGGCATTGCCTGGAGTAGTGTATGGTTTGACCACATCCAAAGCAGGTGACCTGCCCTGGGAAGTTGGGCTTGACCCCATTGTTGTTGGGTAGATTGATTGTTGGCTTGGGATTGGCACGCTGCTGAGGCTGATAGTTCGGGCGGAATGTAGGAGTCTTGTACTTCTGCTGCACTTAGTTAGGCCTTGCCGGGGCAGATTGCCACGGACGTGCCTTTTGGTTGCTGGAACCTCCATTGCCCATCATCTTACGCTTGCGAGTATCATCCATTGCACGATGCTTGTCTTCCAGCATTAGAGCCTTGTTGACCAGATCGCAGAAGGTCCGACAGTCACAAAACACAAGCTGATATTATAGCGACTGCTGAAGCCCTTCTAGGAAGCATTCCACAATAGCAGCTTCAGTGCTGATGTCTTCTAGCGCATACCTTGACAAGAGCTTAAACTTATGCAGGTATTCCTTGACTGTATCGCTGCCTTGCTTCGGAGCACAAAACTGCCGCTTCTTGATAGTCATCATTCCAGGGGGGATGTGAGCAGCGCGGAACCCGTCCTTGAAAACAGCCCAAGTGATAGCCTGAGTGTCTCGCATGATCTGGAACCCATCCCACCAAGCCCTGGTTGTGCCTCCGAGATAGTGAGAAGCATAAAGGTCTTTCTCGCGATCGTCGAAGCACTTAACCAGCGCGAGGAGATCTTCAATGGTGTGGATCCAATCATGGGCATCCAGGGGCTGAGTTGTCTCAGTGAATATTGGGGGCATAGTCCTCATGAACTCAGACAGAGTGGAGCGACCATTCCCATTTCTGCCTTTTGGCGGGTTGTTCACTAGGACTTGAGCCAACTGCTGGATGGCGATGTTGTTGGCTTGGCGTTCCTCTCGGAGAGCTTGGAGGAATTGAGCCACAGTCATACTCTCCGGAGGAGGCGGTGGCGGAGGAATGTCGCCTTGCTACAACTCGGGGTGATCTCCAGCTTGGGCAGACCCACCGGCTCCTGGCTGTTGGCTAGAGGTTCCGGTGTTGTGGTTGCCGAAGGTGTTGGTGCGAGTAGAAATCACCATCTTGTTTGGAGTAGACAAGTTAATACTGTGAAGTGGTCAAGAGGAAAGCATAAAGGGATGACATGCCTATATAAGGGGGCTTTGGTATAGTGCAAGTGTGTCAAATAAGAAGGGTCGAAGAACCGTATGCAATACATTAATTAAGATAGGTGATGCAATCGCTTACATGTTGCCTAAGGAAAAAAGCGCGGCTTGCATGGAGACACAGACAGAAAGCACACATACAACAAACATGCATGGATTCATATGAACCATTACACGGACTCGACTTCGCATGAAGACTCCTAACTTGTCCGACGACACCTATCTAAGCGATGGATTGCTCGGTCTCGTACACAGGTTTTTCAGCGTCTTTCTCTTCATCGTCATCGGTGCGGGTATCTTATTATTTCAGGGGTGCGAGGGAAGGAAGAGGTCCATCACGATGATGTTTCGTCGATGAAGCGGTGATGAGCTTAGTGTATTCTTCTGCAACCACACGACAACTCTGTATAGGAGTGGCGTTGAGTGGCGGTATTTCTCCTCGGAAGGCGATGGAAGATTGACCTCCGGGAGCTCCTTCCTTCTTAACCTTGCATGTTTTCATCTTCTCTAGGAGGAGTAGGTCCTGAACTTGGTGAAGCTCTTGGCGGAACGTCACGGATTCCTTTATCAGAAGGTGAGCTAGAGTGTCGACGGAGAGGCCGTAGCAGGTATGAAACCTCAGTGGCGTTCCGTTCTCTGGGGATAGGTTGAGTGTCCATCTCCCGTCAAGTCCATCCTTAACAAAAGGCAGGTGACGAGTAGCCGGCTCTTGGCCATCTCGGGAAGGAAGTCGCGGAGATGCACGAGCGCCTCTCGTGCTGCTGCCTCCATTGCCAACACCAGATTCACCATCTGTGGTCCTTCAAAGAACCAACTAGCTGGGGAGTCGTTTTCCTTCACAATGACGTCCACGTGATACTCCTTGGTGTCGGCATTGACCCAGTGCTCGTGGTAGAGAAAAATGGGCGTGCGGCGTACTTGACACTTCTCCAAGCTGTCTCCCAAGAGTAGGGGAAAGCTAGTCTCGAGAAGCATCTCAGGTATGACGGCCATCTACAAGGTTTTTAGGAGAGAGTTAGAAATTTGTGGGTGGTATGGTGTAGAAAATCTCAAGTATAAGGGTTGAGGGCGTTATCCGTCTCGGCTATTGTCCATGCTACCTAAGGCTTCCTACAGTCAGGATGGTTCTGATACCATCTCTGTGGGGACCCCAACTTACGCGTCGAGATCGCCGAATGCACGTGTACAGTGATCCCAGATATCAATGCTCACTGAACACACAGATACTGATTAACAAGAGTCTTACATCTGAATTTAATGTCTTATACAATAAAGGGACCAACACGGTCATGTCTTACATAGCTAGGGCCTGAAATGGCAATCACACAATCATAATTACTAGCGGAATACTTGGTATAAAACGGGAACCCATGCATCAGCCTTAAAGGACAAACATTCTGATTGGGAAGCGTCCTAGTTCGTGTATCCGTCTCCGACGACGAATTTCTCTTCATACTATGGTTCCTCCATGTCTGGTCAATAAAATAACCAGTGGCAAGCTAGTGAGTACTTTGAATGTACTCGCAAACAGCCCATGACATGGATGATGCAATTGGTACGGTAATAAAGTAATATACAGCCATTGTAGAAAGCAAGTTTTACTTAAGAATAAGCAAGGCCAATTACTTGTATCGATATGCATCATAAGGTAGATGGTAATCATAATAACAAGTTGCAGACATCAACATATCTGCTGAGGGCAAAGCATCTCTGGTTCACCCTATATGCCAAATCACCGAACTTGACATATCATCTTTCTCAACCACACACACAATCACACTTGGTTTATGCGGAAACGACTGGACGTAGTTTAAGCAGGATTACCCAACCGTCCTTCACCGTGGACACGGCTATTCGAATAGTTTTAAACTCCGTAGAGGTTGTACGTTGTGCCCACGAGATCCGGGAAACTTCCATGACATCCATGACTCACGGTATATAACATACCCGAGGTAAGTACCTGATCAACGCCTTTCCCCTGAAGACACTAGACAAAGAGTGCACTCGATTCGTACCCAGCCCACACAATGTACGTCTTACGAGCAGCGACTCTGGACCATATCATCCATCCGGGGACCAACGGTGTGCCCGGAGCACGTAAAAACGGCATAGTCGACCTTCCTGATACATCCCCGTCACGAGAGTGACCACATATCACTCCCGCCACTAGTAATGTGGTCTCTTTACTAGCACCAACCAAAGTAATCAACAAAGCCCCGTCCCATAAAGGGGTATCGTGGTCGCACATGTAAAGTTGGGACGGTCGACACATCATAAATCTAATCCCATTTCTGAAACCACTCACACAAAACCTTTCAGTACACCACTTCTTTCTCAAGTGGTCATCCAGCTCAACACCATCACCCTCGGGCATTAGTGACACCCGTCGAGGTTTTCGTAAAACCTTTAATAACACCTTTGCTTTACCATCGTCATGCACATGCTCATCCTATTCGTAGCACTACTGTCTATTTGTCAATATTTATCAGCGTGACCCTCATAGATGGTAGGGTTATGCTCAATGCAAGTGCTCCAGAGGAGCCTTCGGTAACACCATGCCGGGGTGTACCGATTAATCATGACTATACGCATCAGAATAAAGTAATCAACATGTCATGCATAACACATTTTCTCACACATGGTCAATGGGCTGCTTGCCTTGATCAGCTAGGTATTCGGGGTCTTCGGGGTCTTCAGGTCCAAATCCTTCGTCAAACGCGTGATCTATCGTTGTAATAAATATAATACTAATAATAAGCACACTCAAAAACAGAGCACAAACTCATTTTAAAAATGTTAACTTCTTCTTAGAAATCCTATCTTTAGTTTTAAAAATGTTCGTTTCTATTTTTGAAGTAAAAGATATTTTTATAGTCATTTCAACGAAAGCTAAAAAATACTCAAACTAGGTATTTTATTAAAGTTGTGCATAAAAATCTTTGCAAAAATTTATACAACGGAACTAATAAATTCTACATATTTTTAGAAAAATTATGGTGGAAAAATATTTGATTTTAATCAAATATTTAATCGAGTGAAAATTATTTAAAAACTAGTATTAACGAAAAGAGGAAAGGGCCTCAGCCCCTGGCCTGGCTCACCCAGCAGGTGGGTCAGCCCAACTGGCCAACCGTCCAGCTAGCCAACCGCCAGCCTAGGCGCACACGCCCCGTGAGGTTTAAACCTGACGCGCGGCCCACTGCGGTCAGCGGCAGAGAGTGGAGAGAGATGGTGAGACAGGCCACCGACAGGTGGGACCTGCATGTCAAAGTTGTCTTCCACCTCTCGACAGAGGGGAGCAGAGGCACACCGGTGGCATCTCCGATGCCCTCGTGGCCAGGCGAAGGCAGAAATGGCACCGTGGCATCACCGCCTACCTCCTGGGGGTCGAAAGACCGACGGGGAGGACCTGAGTCATCGACGACGACGTGTCCACGACGGAGATGCTTTGGGTGGTGGAGGAGATGGGTGTTACGGGCAGGGAAACTCTTGGGGAAGAGGCGGAGAAGCTTCCTGAGCTCACTAGGGTAACGAAGGAGGTGAGAGGAGCGTGAGAGTTGGCATGTAGCCCAAGATCGACTGAGCTCCGAAGCGGCGGCGCCTCGGTCGATCTCGAGCACGGGGACTCTCCTTGCTCAAGTGGAGTGGCTAGGTGCTCGATTGGGAGTGTGGAGGAGAGGATTGAGGTGCTGGAGTGAATGGGGAGGGCATATTTATAGGTCAGCAGCAGTGCACCGAGCGGGGGAGCGTCGGTGGTTTCACCACGGTTGTAGGAGCGGGAGAGAGAGCTTGGGGTCGAAACCACGTTTTCGTGGACGTGCTTTGAGACTCCAGAGATTCAATGAGAGGGAGCGGGCCTCTGCGTGCGTGTTGCAGGGCCACGTCCTACTAACGTAATCGAGCGCGCGCGGGCACGCGTTGCCTGAGTCAGTAGAGAGGGGGAGAAGGGGGGCCTGAGACTGCCCTGAGTCAGATAGTTGTCGGGGATGTGGAGAGACCTTGGGGTTAGCCTCCCTTTCCTCGGGTGCGCCCTGTAGCGCGCCTAGAGTGCAGATTTGGCATTCCACGACATGCTGGCGCGCTCTGGCGTTCTTTGGCTCTGTTTGGCTTGTCTGAGGGGTGGCTTAGATGCCCCTCGGTTACTAGGAACGGAGAAGAGCAAGGCTGGTCAAAGGGAGAGGCTTAAAGAGATGATGACAGCTTTGAACCAGAAACTAAATTGGTGGTTTTGGCTTAATCACATCAAACTAAAAAGGGACCACTCATATGCAGTTGTGGAGTGGTGCTGGCAACCTATGCTGGTAGTTTGGAGAGAAGGGTGTGGGTGTAGAGAGTGTTGCGTGCTATTTTATCAATCTGGCTGAAAGTGTTTGATCTGGGTTTGGGGTAGCTAGCCTCCACCAATGATGCCGAAAGTTAACAGGATTGGATTTTAGGCAATATTAGGATGCTCTACCAAATGTGAGCTCCATTGGACAAGTTTGACAGTGTAAACTTGAAGACACCCCCAAATGGACAGTTATGCCTTCTTAAAAGGAAATGTGAGCAATTTAATCCCCACAAATCCAATTCTTTGAACAAACTCTTTATTTGTGGTATTGAGCACTCGTGCAAAGTTTCAGGCCATTTGGACAAACTTTGCTTTACAGAGTTGCTTCAACTTGATTCTGGACAGGAAGGGTTTTAGGAGTATTTGGTGAACCAAACCACCTTGGAATGAGGTGAAACTTGGCATGACTACCAAGTATAGCTTGGGAAACATGCTAGAATTTACTGGAAATTTATTAAGAATATTTCCTTTGGAAATATTTCAAAAGGTCAAAATAGACAGAATAGGTTTTCGAAGGTTTGCTCAAATATTTTGAACATAAATAGGGGTTGAAAATCTTATGTATGGAAAATATATGTCATGTGAGTATCTCCAAATTTTCTCAGATTTTTCTAAGGTAGAAAATTAATTTTTCCACCGAGAAATATCACTTCTGGCCTAAGGAAAGGACATGCAAATAAATGGAAACATGTTTTATAAAATAATTATTTTATGATTTTGGAAAGTTATAATGGTTCTAAAATCAGAATACAAACTTTGGGTGAAGGCACCCTCTTGAAATCAGGGACTTGTAGTGCAAACGCCAAAGCAAGGCTTCTTTGCGAAGTCCCAAAAGCAAGGTTTCGAATTAACAAAAATGAGAAAAGGGATTTTCAAGGAAATATTATGATATTAAAATTTATTTATAAACCCAAACACTCAAGCATACATACAATCATCGACAATCATGTCACTCATAGCGTTTGCTTAAAAAGTTTTAATAGCTCCAAGTTTGAAAATACTACAGTTGAGGCAAAGTGAAAACAAGGTGTGACAATTCTAATGTTCATGGTTATGGTAGCTTCGTAATTCTCTCAGATCTATTGAAATAGTTTGGCCAACTAGATCGATATTTTTTCGGTGAGAGAGGTGCGTTGCGGTACGTTCAACCTGGTGAACTTCTATATCCGAGTGACAGAAGGGGACAATATGCATCTTTGTGTTGCTACTACTAAGGATAAAAGGATGGGGTTTATTCATATGAGTTTACTTTGTCCACATCATGTCATTGTTCTCCATGCATTACTCTGTTATACTTAATACTCTAGAGGCATGCTGGATATAGGTCAATGAGTGGAGTAATAGTACTAGGTGCATGTAGGAGTCGGCCTATTTGTTGATGGACGTGATGCTTATACACACATGATCATTGCCATGAATATCACATAGCTATCCACTTTTCTGTCAATTGCCCAACGGTAATTTGTTCACCCACCGCATGCTATTTTTCATAAGAGATGCCATTAGGGAAAGCTATGGCCCATGGGTCTATTCACAACAGATTGATAAAACCTTTATTACCTTTCTGTTATTTACTTGTTTTTATTTTATCTTGCTATCTACAGTTATCTACACACCTGACTTGCTTGCAAATAACAAGACAAGAGGATTGGCAACCCTCTTCCCCGCGTTGGGTGCAAGTTGTTTGTTCTTTTGTGTGCAGCCTTTGAATACGGTTGTGATTGATATTCCTATTGGTCCGATAAACCTTGGTTTCATAACTGAGGGAAGTACTTACGCACTTTGTGCTACGATAACCCGTTCCTGTTCACGGAAAACCCAACGCAGATCACGAGTATCAGGAAGGATTTCTGGCGCCATTGCCGCGGAATATTATCACCAACTACCAAGTAACTCCACACAAAATTTTATTCACTTGTTCCTCTTTTTATTTACTCGTATATTCAGTTTATCTCATGAAAAAAAACACAAAAATATTTATCCTTGCTTGCTTAGCTTGTCACTAGATTGCATCTTCGCTCTCTAGTTTGCTTATCTTTCTTGTCACTTTGCTCGGTCACCATGTCTCAAGATACTACTAAATTGTGTGGCTTCTCAAATACTAATAACAATGATTTTATTAGTACTCCTATACAACCCGCCACTAGTGTGGATGCTTTTGATATTAATGCAACACTATTGAATCTTGTCATGAAAGATCAATTTTTGGGAAGTCCTAATGAGGATCCTGCTTCACATCTCAATATCTTTGTTGAACTTTTTCATATGCAAAATAAAAAGCACATGGATAATGATATTGTGAAATTAAAATTGTTTCCTTTTTCACTAAGAGAGAAAACTAAATCTTGGTTTTCATATTTATCATGTAATAGTGTTGGAACATGGGATAAGTGTAAAGATGCTTTTATTGCCAAGTATTTTCCTCCTGCTAAGATCATCTCCCTTAGAAATAAAATAATGAATTTTAAACAAAAAGATCATGAACATGTTGCACAAGCTTGGGATAGTACAGAATTATTGATAAGAAATTGTCCAACACATGGCTTAAACTTGTGTATGATTATCCAAAATTTCTAGGCTTGACTCAACTTTGTGTCTAGAAAATCTTCTAGATTCTGCCGCAGGTGGTACCTTCATGGAGGTGACCTTAGGAGGCCACAAAACTTCTTGACAACATCATGGCCAACTATTTGAAATGGCATACAGAAAGAGCTCCAAATGGTAAGAAGGTAAATTATGTTGAGGAAATCGCTACTTTGAGTGAAAAAGTGGATGCTCTTATGAAATCAGTTTCAAATAAAAATACTCATATCGATCCCAATGATGTGCCCTTGTCTACCTTGATTGAACAAAATAGTGATTATATTGATGTGAACTTTGTCTACCTTGGTTTCATAACTGAGGGAAATACTTACCCACTTTGTGGTGCAATAACCCATTTCTCTTCACGAAAAACCCAATGCACATCACGAGTATCAGACTGCTCTTGCAAATATAGCTCCAACATTCTTTAATCCATAAGAGATACGTACAAAACAATACATGCCACATGGAGTTATGAATGTTGTTTTGTCCTCATCCTCCTTGGCCATAAGGATCTAATGATAACCAGAGTAGGCAGCAAGAAAGGAGAGGAGGTCACAACCGGCAGTGGAGTCCACAATTTGGTCAATTAGTGGCAAGGGAAAGTGATCTTTTGGGCATGCTTTATTGACATATGTGAAATCAATGCACAACCTCAACTTCCGATTTGCCTTGCAAACGACCAATGGGTTTGCTAACCAAGTTCGGTGTAGCACTCCTCCGACTAGACCAGCTTCATGTTTTTGGATTTCTCACGCGATGAATTTTTGTCATTCCATAGCTGGCTTCCTGGCCTTCCGCTTGACGGGCTTCGCATGAGGACATGGAACATGGTGGTGCTAAATTACTTCCCTGGGAACACGAGGGATGTCAGATGGTTGCCATGCAAAAACATAAACATTCGTCCGTAGGAAAGCAATGAGTGTGTCTTCCTTGATATCATGGGTGGCACTTATTGTGAAAGTGTCGCCGATCCCAGCTTCCTCCACAAAAACTTGCTTGTTTTCACGTACAGTCTCTGGCTCCTCAACGGATGTGTTGCACTTTACAGTGCGCTTCCCGGAGGCCTTGCCAGTCTTCTTGGTCTGTGTTTTCCCCCCTTAAGCTTCGTCAGGAGGAGCAATTGCCTTATCGACAGATGCTATGACTACTTCTTGGTAGAGCTTGTCGACAAAGACTGTTGTATCCTTCTAGTTGGACTGGATGGAGACCACACCCATGGGGCCTGGCATGTTCAGCGTGTTGCAAGCGTAGTGGGACACTGCCATGAATATTGCCATAGTAGGGAGACCCAGAATCCCATTGTAAGGCACTCGTGTCTTGACGACATTGAATACTATCTTCTGTGTCCTATAGGTGAGCTCCACGCTAAACATGACAGACAAGGTTATCTAGACGTTGAGCTTGGTTCTTTAGAGATTTTCGCCTTGCAATGATCGCCTCTCCTTCAATTCCTTGTCGGGAATCTGCACACTCTTGATCACATCTTGGGAAATATGTTCATGCCATGTTTTCAATAATCCCCACCTTCAACCAAAATCTTCGTGACCTTGATGTTATCGATTGTTGGTGAAACCAACAATGGCACGCAGCCAACCGCAAATGTTCGATCACGGTGGTCCTGAACATAAAAGTTGATGGGCATGTGGGACCACTTATGTGGCTTCTGTGCTTCGACTGGCTCTACTGCATTGACATTGCAAACCCATTGCTTCAATCGTCGGTATGATGAGTGCAAAGATGCATCACTATCAACACACATGGCCTCTGTAACATTCTGGAATTCTTGCTCAGATCCATGTTCATCATCGTCATTATCCTCTTCTTCATCTTCTTTCTTTTTCCGTCCACGTGCAGGCTTCTCCTTCTCCTCGTCGACCTTGCCACGGTGGCCCCCGTGGGCACCATTGTTCTTCTTATCGGATCCGCTAGCACCATCTGGCCCTTCTCCTTGTTGTGCTGATATGTCTCCAACATATCTATAATTTACGAAGTATTCATGCCATGTTATCAATAGTTCTATATGGTTTTGGTGCACTTTTATATGGCTTTTATACAATTTTAATGGATTAACATATCGACCTAGTGCCCACTGCCACTTGTTGTTTTCTGCTTGTTTTTGGTTTTCCAGAAAATCCATATCAAATGAAGTCCAAATGCAACGAAAGTTTTTGATGATTTTTTGGAACTAAAAGGACCCACCAGGCTTTGGGGGAGTACGAGAACACCCACAAGGGCCCCACAAGGCATCAGGGCACGCCAAAGGGGGTGGTGTCACACATTGTGTTTTGTATCAAATTACTATGTTAATAAAGCTTAAAAATTTGGACTAACAAAAACTTCTTGAGTACATGTGATGCTTGAATTGTTTACCATTTGCTTGTTTGTTTGTTTGTGCTTTAATTCACAAAAATCCTCCTAATCTCACAACTCATCTCCTTCATCTAATCTTTTATCAATGATCATGCCATGTGTATAGGACATAAACTATTTTTATACAAAATTATTTTGTACAAAAAGCATTTGTAGAATTTAGGTTTTCAATAAAACCTTGAATTGAGGTTTGAACTAAAAGTCCTCAAATTAGGGTGGATATTTTACCTAAAGATTATATTTGGAACCTATTACCTATAAGACATCCCAAAACCACAAAAATATTATTTTTGAGTTATTTTTTTGTATTTTAACTTAAATGCCTTTTTTGAGGCCATAAAAGTTATTTTATATGGAAAAATTGTTTTAAAGGTTTCAAAAACATTTTAGAAAATTTACGGAAACTCACTGGGCATATAGTTTCCATATATATGAGTTCCAACACGTGGTCATGTTCAAAATATTGGACAAAACACTCCAAAACCCTTTTTGGATATTTCAAGTATTTGAAATATTTCAATAAGAAATATTTTCAAAGAAATCCATGAAAGTTCTAGCAATTCACATATGCCTCAAGTGAAGATATTGCCAACTTTTATCGCAATCCAATATTTTTTTGATTCACCAAAGTGCCCCAAAACCCTCTTTGTTCAGATCCAACTTTGATCAACTTTACATTGCCAAGTGTCACCAAATGAGCTCAAATTTTGTGGACATGTTCAAATCCTCTAATTATGCATCTACACCAGGTGGTTCATTAAGGAGAAGAGTAACACTTGCCCAAATCCCACCAAATATGTTTGTGTTGATTTCTAGTGTTTACAATAATTGCATTGGCTACTTTCTTAAAATGAGCTACCAAATTTGTGGGAATAACCATTTGGTCCTAAGACTCATTATTGTCAAATCTTATGTCAAGGAGATCAACTCTTGCTCAAATAAGCATCAAACACCTCGTGATTTTCCAAAATCACTCTTTTGACCCCTTCTAATATTCTCCTTGACCCCAACTTTTTAGCACATCTTATCCTAGTCCTCTTCTACCCTTAGTAATTTATTTCATGTCCACAACTCAATTATTGATGTGGAAAAATCCTCATTTCCTTCTCTGGTTCCCCGTAGCTCCTAATATGGCTGGAGTATATCAAAACGACCCTGGACGCTAGAAGAGACACCACAACACGAGGGAGCACGCCATGCCGGCTATATGCATGTTGTGGAGCACTTTACAGTAAGCCGCGACACTGTAGGCGCATCATTACCGAGGCCCCCGACCACCTCGTGCCCTCTTCTCGCCAGAGCCCCCCTGGACCTCCGCAACACGCATCACGGTCGGCACCCTCCTCCCTTCCTCCCTCTCTATCTCTCTCTCTCTCGTGACCGAGCGCTTCCCGACTTGGCCACTCTTTTCCCGAGCTCAAGGCCCACCCCCAGTGTTTGAAATATGCCCTAGAGGCAATTATAAACTGGTTATTATTATATTTACTTGTTCATAATAATCGTTTATTATCGATGCTAGAATTGTACTAAATAGAAACATAAAATGCATGTGTGGATATATAGACAAAACAATGTCCCTAGTGAGCCTCTAGTTGACTAGCTTGTTGATCAAGGATGGTTAAGGTCTCCTAGCCATAGAGAAGTGTTGTCACTTGATGACGGGATCACATCATTAGGAGAATGATGTCATGGACAAGGCTCAAACTATAAACGTAGCCTATGATCGTGTCAGTTTGTTGCTACTGTTTTCTGCATGTCAATGTATCTGTTCCTACGACCATGAGATCATGCAACTCCCGGACATTGGAGGAATACCTTCTGTGTATAAAATGTCGCAACATTACTGGGTGACAATAAAGGTACTCTACAAGTATCTTCGAAGGTGTCTGTTGGGTTGGCATGGATCAAGACTGAGATTTGTCACTACATGTGACGGAGAGGTATCTCGGGGCCCACTTGGTAATACAACATCACAATATGCCTTGCAAGGAATGCGACTAAGGAGTTAGTCACGGGATCTTGTATTATTGAACGGGTAAAGAGACTTGCCGGTAACGAGATTGAACTAGGTATAGAGATACCGACGATCGAATCTCGAGCAAGTAACATACCAAAGGACAAAGGGAACTGCATACGGGATTAACTGAATCCTTGACATAGAGGTTTGACCCATAAAGATCTTAGTAGAATATCTAGGATCCAATATGGATGTCCATGTCCTGTTATTGGATATTGACCAAACAGTGTCTCGGTCATGTTTGCATAGTTCTCGAACACGCAGGGTCTGCACACTTAAGGTTCAATGACGTTTCGGTATAGTTGAGTTATAGGTGTTGGTGACCAAAGGTTCTTTGGAGTCCCGGTTGACATCCTGGACGTCACGAGGAGTTCCGGAATGTTCTGGAGGTAAATATTGATATATATATATATATATATATAGGAAGTCCTGTTTTGGTCACTAGAAAGGTTTCGGGCTCATCGGTAGTGTACCGGGAGTGCCGGGAGGGTGCCGGGGGACCACCAAGAGGGGTGTGATGATCCTAGGGCTTCATGGGCTAAGAGAGGAGGCAAAACAGCCCCCGGTGGGCTGGCCGAAGCCACCTCTAAGGGCCCATGCGGCTGGATTAGGAGATAAGGGAAAAAATACAAAAGGTGGAAAAGGTTTCCAAGTGGAAGGGGAATCCTACTAGGAGTAGGATTGGAGGAGGACTCCTCCTCTCCTCCCAATTCGGCCAAGCTAAAGGGGCAGAGCTAGGGCTGGTGGCCTCCCTCCTATCCTCCTATATATACTAGAGCTTTTGAGGGTTTTTAGAGACAACAACTATTAGGCACGTGCAACCCTCTCTCTAGATCTGTTTCTCCTCAAGTCTAGTTTTCAGCAGTGCTTAGGCGAAGCCCTGCTGGACTAGCTCCACCACCATCGCCGTCACGCCGTCGCGCTGCCTGAGAACTCATCTACCTCTCCGCCCCCTCTTGCTGGATCAAGAAGGCGGAGATCATCGTCGAGCTGTACGTGTGTGGAATGCGGAGGTGTCGTCCGTTCGGTGCTAGATCGGGACGGATCGTGAGACGACGATGATCTGGATCGCGAAGACGTTCCACTACATCAACCGCGTTTCTTAACGCTTCCTGCTTAGCGATCTACAAGGGTATGTGGATCCGGTCTCCCTCTCGTAGATGGTCATCACCATGATAGATCTGCGTGTGCGTAGGAAAGTTTTTGTTTCCCATGCAACGTTCCCCAACATTGAGCACTCTCGGTTCCCCTTGTTCCTTCCCCTGGCCGTAGACCTTGTCCACGAGGTCCGTAGCCTCGACCTAGAGCACCCCCATGGCCATTAGTGATGCCCCAAACCATGGTTGTCGGTGTTCTGGAATGGGGGTACCCAGACCTGCCTGCCTGCGGCCCAGGGTTGGCCCACTTCATCGACCAAAAACCAACAGGCCCGACACCACTCATGGCAAGGCCCTCGCGAGGGGCCAAGCCTCGCATGGAGGAACATCATAAGGACCCGCAGGGGGCCTCATCTGGACCCCTCTAGAGCAGCGGATGTTCCGAGGCGAAACCCGGCCTTGGGAGTCGAGGATGACACGGGGGAAAGACAAGCGAGCAGTAGACAATAGGACGGTGTAGTTCCCCCTTTAGTGCAACGGGGGCAAGGATGCACACAGGTCTCCAAGGCATCTCCCAAAGGTTTCAATTCTGGTTCAACAAGGCCACCACCGCCCGCCAGCAGGACGAACTTCATCCCTGGACCCGTCCCTTCTGGGTTGACATCCACTTTGCACGCGAAGACTACTTTTGGAAAAGGGAAGCATGTTCCCCTGTTCCCCTTTAAAATTGGCTGTTGTGGGATCCCTTCCCGCCGACACGCTGAAGGAAGAGGACCGGGGCACCTATATATAGAGAGAGTAGGTTACTTCATAGAGGGGGATTGATTCGCCCATTTTCACCACACAAAGGCCACCAAGCCTCCGGAGGCTCTCGAGCGATGTACTAGTTCATCCACCAACCTCCACGAGAGGCAATCCACCAAAGCAGCAATAGGGTATTATGCTTCTCAGCGGCCCGAACCTGGGTAAACTGCTGTGTTGTGTGTATTCCTCACCATCGATTGAGTTCTCTGTCATCCCTAGCGAGTAGCGAGTCCGGCAAACCAAAGCTGCCAAGTGGCCTCCGCACACGCCCCCGAGTTCGAATCTTTAGGGTTTTACGGTTGGGTCCGCACGACCGTTCGATTGATGAGGCATTTATTATCGCCTCCCAATGGTGGTGCGGGCATCCTCCTTGCACCTATCCTTGAAGACCTGATGTTGATATCCTTTCTGTTGCAGGTCCGTCGATGCATAGGATAGTTTCTCCAGCACGCCATACCCACGGGATGGTTGTTGTTGTTGGAGGGATGACTGCACCGTGAGTGCACTCCATCGTTGCGCCTGCAGCGGGCCTTGTTGGAGCTACATTGCACGCTCATGAGGGACCCGCCACCTCCAGCTTGTCATGGTTTGCGAAGCTTAGCAGGCTCTGTATGGTTGCCCACCAATCTTCCATCTTCTCTAGCGCAGGGGGGAAGTTTAGTAACTGTTGGGCCTGTGCGAGGGCTTGGTCCATGGTCTTGGGCATGGAGCGGCGCGAGGCACGGGTGGCGCTTCTACTCCGGCTATACCAGCAAGAGCACTCTACCATCCTATCATACGCCGCATGCCCTCACGAGGAGGTTGACATTAAGCTTGGTCCTGCGTGCCCTTAGAATGGCGCGCTAGAGTCCTATCCACACATTGCTCGTGGTCCTCGCCCAGGTGGCACTGGTCGCGCTTGTCTTGTGAGGTGTGCGGTGGAGGTATCGTTGCTACCGCTGCTGTGGCGTTGACCCCCATCATAGCCGGGCCATGGTTCACGGAACTCCAGGCGGTGTTGCAGCTACTCTCATCATCACGGTGAGCATGATGGTCGCCCCATCTACGTCACGTGTAGCTGCCTACGATAGCAGCTTGGACTGCCAGAAACGTGCCCCTAGCCTTCTTGGGAGCCATGGGTGTCGATGAAGATGTTGGCGAAGGCACGCATAAATCAATGAAGGTTTAGTAGGCGATTCCCCCTACCTGGCGCGCCAAAGATGTCACGAGAGCAGCGATCTATGGGACCTAGGAGCCTGATGACCCACTAGTATAGGGGATCAATCGTAGTCCTTTCGATAAATAAGAGTGTCGAACCCAACGAGGAGCACAAGGATCTGACAAGTGGTTTTCAGCAAGGAAATATCTGCAAGCACTGAAATTATCGGTAACAAGTGATTGTGTGGTGAGATGATTCGTAGCAAGAAACAAGTAAAAGAAGTAGCAACGGTGCAGCAAAGTGGCCCAATCCCTTTTGTAGCAAGGGACAAGCCTAGACAAGTCTTATAGGAGGAAAAATGCTCCCGAGGACACACGGGAATTCCTGTCATGCTAGTTTTCATCATGTTCATATGATTCGCGTTCGTTACTTTGATAGTTTGATATGTGGGTGGACCGGCGCTTGGGTACTGCCCTTACTTGGACAAGCACCCCACTTATGATTAACGCCTCTCGCAAGCATCCGCAACTAAGAAAGAAGAATTAAGATAAAGTCTAACCATAGCATTAAACTAGTGGATCCAAATCAGCCCCTTACGAAGCAACGCATAAACAAGGGTTTAAGCTTCTGTTACTCTAGCAACCCATCATCTACTTACTATTTCCCAATGCCTTCCTCTAGACCCAAATAATGGTGAAGTCTTATGAGGTCGACGTTCACATAACACCACTAGAGGAAAAACAACATAAAACATATCAAATTACGGGACGAATACCAAATTCACATGACAACTATTAGCATGACTTATCCCATGTCCTCAGGAACCAAAGTAACTACTCACAAAGCATAATCATATTCATGACCAAAGAGGTAATGAGTAGCATCAAGGATCTGAACATAAACTCTTCCACCAAACAATCCAACTAGCATCAACTACAAAGAGTAATCAACACTACTAGCAACCTTACAAGTACCAATCGGAGTCGCGAGACGGAGATTGGTTACAAGTGATGAACTAGGGTTTGGAGATTAGATGGTGCTGATGAAGATGTTGATGGTGACGAGTCCCCTCCGATGAGAGGAGTGTTGGTGATGACGATGGCGACGATTTCCCCCTCCGGGAGCGAAGTTTCCCCAGTAGGATCGTCCTGCCGGAGCTCTAGATTGGTTATGCTCAAGTTCCTCCTCGTGGCGGCGGCGAATCCACGAAAAGTTCCTGCTTGATTTTTTCCTGGATGAAACCTTCATATAGCAGAAGAGGGGGGCCAGTGGGCTAGCAGGCTGCCCACAAGCCCTGATGGCGCGGCCTGGGGGGTGGCCGCACCGTGCAGGCTTGTGGCCACCTACTGGCGCCCCTCTGGCGCTTCTTCGGCCCAGTATTATTTATAAATCCGAAAAAAAATCATCATTGATTTTTACGGCGTTTGGAGTTGCGCAGAATAGGTATCTCAACTTTGCTCCACTTTCAGGCCAGAATTCCAGTTGCCGGCATTCTCCCTCTTCATGTAAACCTTGCAAAATAAGAGAGAAAAGGCATAAGAATCGTACCATGAAGTGAAATAACAGCCCAAGAAGCAATAAATATCAATATGAAAACATGATGCAAAATGGATGTATCAACTCCCCCAAGCTTAGGCCTCGCTTGTCCTCAAGCGAAAGCCTAGCTCAATAAATATGTCCACATGTTTAGGGAGAGAGGTTTCGACAAAACAAGATACGAACATGCATGCATCATGATCATGATCAGAATAGCCATACCAACATATAATCTCCCATGCTAAAGTGATAATTCCTTCACAAAGTAAAGCATGGATCAAGAACCTTACCGAGAAGTAACAACCGATAGCCTTTAGTCATTGAAGCAATTGCAATTTATCACAACATCAGAAAGAGTCAAATAAGATCTTGTAAAGCAAATCCACATACTCAATCATTCTTTCGTTCTCTACAATTGCTACAACTCACTTGGTACTCATGACATCAAAGTTTCAGCTGGACACAGAGAAAGATAGGGGCTTACAGTTTTGCCTCCTAACTGCTTACCTCAAGGGTAATGTCAACAATAATAATTCATGAATACTTACTTCCAAGTTGACATATGAATATAGATCTTTCCCAAGCATATGACGTTAGCCAAGATAAAGGCGAGATAAGGAATTGGTGAAGATCACCATCACTCTTTCAAGGGCAAAAAGTAAAGGTACAAGATAGGCCCTTCGCAGAGGGAAGTAGAGGTTGTCATGCGCTTTTGAGGTTTGGATGCGTGTCCTCTTAGTGCGGAGGAACGTCACTTTATATTGCCTCCTGTGATAAAGAACTTTATTATGCAGTCTGTCGCTTTTATGTCTTCCTCATCACAGATTCGTACAAAGCTTATTTTCCACAAACTAATAGATCATACATATTAGAGAGCAATTTTTATTGCTTGCACCGATGACAACTTACTTGAGGGATCTTATTCAATCCATAGGTAGGTATGGTGGACTCACATGGCAAAACTGGGTTGATGGTTTATGGATGCACAAGTAGTATCTCTACTTAGTGATGGAGTTTTGGCTAATATGAGGTAGAAGCAATCGTCACATGCTAAGGGATCTCTAATCATATAACATTGTTGGGAACCAAGCAAACACAATTCATTATGTTGTCTTCCTTGTCCAACATATACTTCTAGGCATGCAATAGTTTAGTGAGTGTTCACAATCATAGATGGTGTCAGAGATGATATATTTATATGTGAACCTCTCCTTCTTTATCACTTCCTATTAATTGCAACAATGACCAAGGTCTACGTTTGCCTACCATCAACAAGTTTCAATCATCATTATTTTTATATGTGAAGCCATCACTTCCCATAAGATCATTACATGATCTTTCATGCTTTTGTTCTATTCTCACTCTTTTGATCATGGCAAGAGGCAAAGCCCTTCAACTAATACACTCTTTATTATATGGCTCACGAGCTTGAATACATCGGGTGTGACACAAAGCAAAACTCAAGACTAAAACACTAAGACCTTTAAATCTACAAGAGAAAAAGAGAAACCTGAAAAGGAACAAACTAAAACAAAGGTAAAGGCAAAAGATGTGATGGTGATACGATACTGGGGCAACTCCCCCAAGCTTGGCACAAGCCAAGGGGATTGCCCATACCCATGTTTAGTTGTCTTCCTTTGGAGGTGATGGTGGTGGAGTTGTTGCAATCTTTGACTCCAAGAGGGCCGTTAATCTTTGATTTATACCTTGGAGATCTGCGATATGTTTTTCGAGCAAAACAACTGCACGAATGAGACAAGTATTACGAGCACGAGTTGTTTCACAAAACGTCAAGAGTTCAATCAAGGATGGAATTAGTAGGTGGAGGTAGGGTTGGAGGAAATCCACTTCCTCAACGTCTTCCCTGTTGAGCACAGATTGCACTTCGTCCCACGCCTGATTCCTCTCCTAGGTTTTGCCCTTGGTTTCTTTAGGTAGCCTTTCCTTAGCCTCCATGACCTCCATCCTTTTCAGATCAGCGCTTACTTCTCCATAAACTTGAGGGAGATTGTTCTCCCCCACAGATTCCTGAGACAACATCTTGCTCTAAATCTGCGGCAGAAAACAAGCTCGAAACGAAAAACAGAGGAAATCTGTGTGATGCAGGGATCAGACCAAACGGGAGTATATATAATGATTTTTTTCAGACCAGAAGGAGTACCCTGCACGAAAACGGAGTCCAGGAGGCGCACGAGGTGGCCACAAGCCCTCCCGGCGCGGCCAGGGGGTGGGCCCGTGCCGGGCATGCTTGTCGCCTCCTCGCGCACATTTCGGACTACTTCCAATTTTTGTATTTTTTCAAATATTCCAAAACGGAGAAAAATTCCTACTAGAAAAGTTTTGGACTCTGTTTTCTTACCGAATCACATACCTCTTCGTTTTCGCAGTCTGAAACAGGCTGATAAATATCCCTTAGGTATTCTTCCGGAGTTATGGTATTGATAATATTGCTTTCAACATTTATGGGAGTACCTAGGATATAATGCTTGATTCTCTGGCCATTTACAACTTTCGCACAATTACCTTCCGTGTTGTTGATCTTGATAGCACCAGAACGATATACTTCCTCAACAACATAGGGACCTTCCCATTTAGAGAGAAGCTTGCCTGCAATGAATCTTAGACAAGAGTTATATCAAAAGACATAATGACCTACATTGAACTCACGCTTTTGTATCCTCTTATGATGCCACCTCTTAACCTTCTCTTTGAACAACTTGGCATTCTCATATGCCTGAGTTCTCCATTCATCAAGCGAGCTAATGTCAAATAACCTCTTCTCACCGGCAAGTTCGAAATCAAAGTTGAGTTCTTTGATTGCCCAATGAGCTTTATGCTCTAGCTCAGGAGGTAAATGACATGCTTTACCGTACACCATTTTGTACAGAGACATGCCCATGGCATTCTTATAGGCAGTTCTATAAGCCCATAGTGCATCATTGAGCTTCTTAGACAATTCTTTCTAGACCTGTTGACAGTCTTTTGCAGAATCAGTTTAATCTCTCTATTGCTTAGCTCTACTTGACCACTGGACTGAGGGTGGTAGGGAGACGCATTTCTATGGTTGACATCGTACTTAGCAAGCGTTTCACGGAAAGCACCATGAATGAAGTGTGAACCACCGTCGATCATTAGATATCTAGGGACTCCAAATCTAGGGAAAATAAATTCTTTAAGCATCCTGATAGAAGTGTTGTGATCAGCACTACTAGTGGGGATAGCTTCTACCCACTTAGTGACATAATCAACAGCAACTAGGATATGAGTATACCCATTGGATTTTGGAAAAGGTCCCATATAATCAAAGCCCGAGACATCAAATGGTTCAATGACAAGTGAATAGTTCATAGGCATTTCCTGACGTTTGCTAATATTACCTATTCTTTGACATTTGTCACAAGACAACACAAACTTATGGGCATCCTTGAAGAGAGTGGGCCAATAGAAACTTGATTGCAATACCTTGTGTGTAGTTCTATCTCCCGCATGGTGTCCTCCGTAGGCCTCGGACTGACACTTCTGTAGGATCTGTCCATGTTCATGTTCGGGTACACAACATCTAATAACACCATCTACTCACTACAGGAATTAGCTTCTTTGCCATCTGTCATCACAGACGGCAAAGAGTAAATCCCGGACGGCAAAGAGTAAATCACAGACGGCAAAGAATCCCAGGCCGGCAAAATTTCTGCGTCAGCCTACGACGGCATCGTAGCTTCTTTGTCGTCTGTCTACCCAAAGCGGACGGCAAAGAGCTTTGTCGTCAGCTTTTCATAGGAGTAGTCGGCAAAGTGGTCGAGACGACAACCGACAGGCGTTGTCTCCATTAGGGGCTAACGGAGGCTTTGTCGTCTGCCTCCCCCGTCTTCTTTGCCGTCTGCCTCCCCCCTCTTTTGTGTCGTCTGCCTCCCCTCTCCTCTTCTTTGCCGTCAGCCTCCACCTCCTCCACCCCCTCCTCTGCGCCCTCTTCTTTGCCGTCTGCCCCCCTGGAAGCAGACGACAAAGATACTATATGGCCAGCTGCTGCTGCCCAGGTTGCACAGCTGGGCGCAACGTGGCACATTTGTCGTCGGCTGGTAGACGGCAAAGACCTTTGCCATCAGTTGGCACACGACAAAGAGCCTATATTGTCACATTTTTGTTTATTTTTTCTATTTCACAGCACATATACATATAATTCATAGCACATATATGATAAATAGGTCACAACACATATATGATATACATATAAAGCTCATCAATGCCATTTGTTCATGAACGTACATCCCATATATCAAAAGAACAAACACATACAAAGTTTCATCCATATATACATACATATAGTTTCACATATATTGTTCATCCATATATACATATACATATAGTTCCACATTGTTCATCAACTCAAATAAAAACGGAAACTAAAGCACTCCAATGCCAGCTTCCATGCATGTAGTACATCCAATCCGCAAAATGGGAATAAGAAAGTTAGAAGAATAAGAACAACAACATATATATGACAAATAAGCTATATTGAAGAATAAAGAGAAGAAGGAAGAAGAGAACAAGGAGAAGAAAAACAAGAAGGAGGAGGGGAAGGGGAAGGAGAAGGAGAAGGAGGAGGAGAAGATGAAAAAAGAAGAGAAGAAGAAGGAGAAGAAGGAGGAGAAGAAGGAGGAGAGAATAAGAAGGAGAAGAAGGAGGGCTCCTTCTCCTTCTTCTCCTCCTTCTCCTTCTTCTTCTCTTCTTCTTCTCCTCCTTCTTCTTCTCCTTCTCCTTCTCCTTCTCTTCTTCTTATCTTCTTCTTATTCTTCTTCCTCCTTCTTTTAATTTCTCCTCTTCTCCTCTTCTTGGAGCTAAATTATATAACTATGTATTTTTGGAGCTAAATGGGCTAATTATGTCATTATAGAGGAAAATAAGCTAAGTATATAGTATTAATGAGCTAACCAAGGTTCTTATGCCATTCTGAGCTTATAATGTCTTTTAGGAGCTAAATTGGCTAATTATGTCATTGTTGGGGAAATTAAGGCAAGGAGAATATGAAAGAGGAGAAGAAAGAGGAGGAGGAGGAGAAGAAGAAGAAATATAGAAGAAGGAGGAGAAGGATGAGGAGCAGGAGAAGGAGTAGAAGGTCCTTGGCCTTCTCCTCTTCTCCTCCTTCACCTCCTCCTCCTCCTCCTCCCCCTCCTCCTTCTCTTCTTCTTCTTCTTCTTCTTTCTTTTCATTTTTCCTATTTCTTCTCCTCTTCTCCTCTTGTTGGAGCTAAATTAGCTAACTATGTATTTTTGGAGCTAAATGGGCTAATTATCCCATTTTAGAGGAATACAAGCTAAGTATATAATATTAATGAGCTAACCAAGGTTCTTATGCCATTTTGAGGTTATTATGGCATTTTGGAGCTAAATGGGCTAATTATGTCATTGTTGGGGAAATTAAGGCAAGGAGAATATGAAAGAGGAGAAGAAAGAGGAGGAGGAGGAGAAGAAGAAGAAATAAAGAAGAAGGAGGAGAAGGAGGAGGAGGAGGAGAAGGACTAGGAGGTCCTTGGCCTTCTCCTCCTTCTCCTCCTCCTCCTCCTCCTCCTCCTTCTTCTCTTCTTCTTCTTCTTCTTCTTTCTTTTCATTTTTCCTATTTCTGATCCTCTTCTCCTCTTCTTGGAGCTAAATAAGCTAACTATGTCTTTTCGGAGCTAAATGGGCTAATTATCCCATTTTAGAGGAAAACAATTTAAGTATATAATATTCATGAGCTAACCAAGGTTCATATGCCATTTTGAGGTTATTATGGCATTTTGGAGCTAAATGGACTAATTATGTCATTGTTGGGGAAATTAAGGCAAGGAGAATATGAAAGAGGAGAAGAAAGAGGAGGAGGAGGAGAATAAGAAGAAATAAAGTAGAAGGAGGAGAAGGAGGAGGAGGAGGAGAAAAACTAGAAGGTCCTTGGCCTTCTCCTCCTTCTCCTCCACCTCCTCCTCCTCCTTCTCCTTCTCCTCCTCCTTCTTCTCCTTCTCCTTCTCTTCTCTTTCTCTTCTTCTTTTTGTTCTTACTTTTCATTTCTCCTCTTCTCCTCTTCTTGGAGCTAAATTAGCTAACTATGTCTTTTTGGAGCTAAATAGGCTAATTATCCCATTTTAGAGGAAAACAAGCTAAGTATATAATATTAAGGAGCTAACCAAGGTTCTTATGCCATTTTGAGGTTATTATGGCATTTTGGAGCTAAATGGGATAATTATGTCATTGTTTGGGAAATTAAGGCAAGGAGAATATGAAATAGTAGAAGAAAGAGGAGGAGGAGGAGAAGAAGAAGAAATAAAGAAGAAGGAGGAGAAGGAGGAGGAGGAAAAGGACTAGAAGGTCCTTGGCCTTCTCCTCCTTCTCCTCCTCCTCCTCCTTCTCCTTCTTCTCTTCTTCTTCTTCTTCTTTCTGTTCATTTTTCCTATTTCTTCTCCTCTTCTCCTCTTCTTGTAGCTAAATTAGCTAACTATGTCTTTTTGGGGCTAATTGGGATAATTATCTCATTTTAGAGGAAAACAAGCTAAGTATATAATATTAATGAGCTAACCAAGGTTCTTATGCCGTTTTGAGCTTATTATGGCATTTTGGAGCTAAATGGGCTAACTATGTTATTGTTGGGGAAATTAAGGCAAGGAGAATATGAAAGAGGAGAAGAAAGAGGAGGAGGAGGAGAAGAAGAAGAAATAAAGAAGAAGAAGTAGAAGGAGGAGGAGGAGGAGAAGGACTAGAAGGTCCTTGGCCTTCTCCTCCTTCTCCTCCTCCTCCTCCTACTTCTTCTCTTGTTCTTCTTCTTCTTTCTTTTAATTTTTCCTTTTTCTTCTCCTCTTCTCCTCTTCTTGGAGCTAAATTAGCTAACTATGTATTTTTGGAGCTAAATGCGCTAATTATGTCATTGTTGGGGAAATTAAGGCAAGGAGAATATGAAAGAGGAGAAGAGAAACTTACCGTAGTGGTCATCAAGGAGGAGAAACACCTGGAGAAGGGTCTTGCGATGCCACTCGGGAGTTATTCTGCAGAGTAGATATTTGCCAATGTCTCAGTTAGCATGATGACACAAAATTATTAATACTAGTTTACAATGAAACTCAGCGTGCCAATCGAAGAGAAGACGGGCATCGGCGGAGGGACTTGACCGCTCTTCTCGCACAGACCCTGAAGAGTGGGTCGTATTAGTTAGTAATGAAACAGACATTACACAAATGATTTGGCTAATGTGAAAAAAAACTTACCACAAAAAGCTCATACAGGGCCCATTGAGCCGCCTCATTCCGGGACCTCTCCTCCTCAATCAATCGTGTCGTGGTCTGGTCCCTCTCATCAAGAGCAGCCTGACTTGCCAATCTCTCTTTCTAAAGAGCAGCCTGGCTTGCCACTCTCTCTTTCTCAAGAGCAGCCTGGTTTGCCAATATCTCTTTCTGAAGAGCAGCCTGAAACACAATTCCTCATTACCACAGTAATGATCTATGGTGACACACATAATGAAATGGATGAAAGTGTTCTTAGTCCGTACAATTAACCTCGATGGCAAGATCGACTGGCCATGGACGTTGCATTATCTCAGGACAGCTGCTCGACTGGCGCGCCTTGATCTCCGGGAGAGTGAGTGGACAACGTATTATCCCATCTCCAATGTCTATCGAGCCATGGGGCCTCACGCCACCAGATATCATCACCAGCTCTGGATCCAAAGGTTCCTGGATAGGGATAAAGTCATCCCCTTTCGTAGCCTTCCCCGCGTCCCTGTATGCCACGAGCTTCTGGTGGGATGATAAGTTGGTGAAGTTATTGGGATCATCCATGTCAGACTTAGAGAATGCCTTTGCTTTCTTGTACAAGGCAGTATGGGCCATGCCATAAAGGTCGTACAAGTGTGGCATCTCTGTCTTATTGTGATGCGCCTAAAAGAGAGGAACAAAATATTAGCATGAAGAATGAATTGCATGAATCATGAAGCAAATCAAATACTCAGTTTCGTCCAAACTGAAGTAAGTTGGCGCTGCCTTGATGGTGTGGCACACCAACCATTCTTCTGCTTCTTAATACCACACGTGGCGTAGCAATCTTGAATAGCCTGCGGCCGAGCCTCGTGGCGTAAGTTCTGTAGTAACCGCCTACACTCGGCCTCGAGAAGCCTGGCCGCCTCCTCCTCATATCCATCCTCACACCTATAGCAGGTCTGCAATCAAACGTGAAAACACCGATTAGTACAATAATTAGCTATATTGTTAATTTTAGATTCTGTAAAAGGATAATTTACCCAAAAGCTCTTGATCACCATCTCGACCCTCGTGTGGCACAAGACACCATCTATAATCTCGTCCAGCGGGGCTTGCGCAGCCTCGTAGTGCTCCCTGGAAAATCGTAGTGTAGGAACCTGACCCTCACCAGGCAACGTGACAAACCCCGGGAAATTTGTCCCGCAAAGCACACCATGGACGGAATTCGGCCTGCGGACTCCAAGAGGGTGTACCCATCCCCTGCAGTATGATAAGTTCAACGCATTAGATATTTGAACAAACTTGAAGGCAAAAGCTAAAAAAAGAGTAAATGTACTTACCTATATCCTTCAGGTTTAATCACCGGCCTCTGCTCGCGGGTAGCCGGCATGACCGGGAGACGTGTACTACCACGCTTGTACACGGTGGCCCCATCCACCTGCACATCACCCTCACTATACGTAAGCTCCTCCCCGCCATGCCCGCCCCTAAGCCACCCGGGCCCTTGGTCCAATCCTGCAACTCGGTCCGATCCGGCCAGGTCTCCCATCCGGGCCTCTCCATGTCGGGTGAAGCCTCCGGAACCATAGTCTCGTGGGCCGAATGCACCTGGACCCGAGGCTGCTCCTGGACCGGAGTCTCATGGGACGAATTCCCGTCAACACCAGGCTCCTGGAACGGAGTCCCCGTAGCCTCCTCCGCAAATGGGTCGACCATAGTAGTCCTATGCTCGGGTGAATGAGCTGGTGGTGGTGGCGAGGACGGATCAACAATCCTCCTGGATCTTCCGCGGCCACCACCTCTCCCTGTACCCTTCCCCTTCTTCCCTACCCGACCAGCACCTCTCCAAGTGGGCAATGCCGTCGATGAAGAAGAACCCACGGGTGGTGTCGACAGACTATCTGCCAAGGCTCTACAAAGAGATAGGGGTGGAAGGGAAGTACCACCCCTCGTGCGGGGCACCTAGGAAGAACCCGTCGAGCGATCTAGACCAGCGCCCACCATCTTTCAACACCTGGTGACCTGCCATGATAAAGATTAAAATAAATTAGTACAACATAAAAAATTGAATAACTGACATGAGTAATAATATGTACATGAATAATAAAGATTAAAATATATATAATTTAAGTTGTGAATCTTACAAACTAATAATCATCATCAATAAATGCATCATCATCATCACTATCATGCATGTCTTCATGAATGACGTGCTCGTCGGGTTCAACGGCGTGAAGTTGTGAAAGGCCTTCCTTTAATCGTGGAAGCATTGAGAGGTCATCCGCATCAGTAACCTCTACGAGTTCCAGGTCTTCTGGTTCCGGCTCAGGGCTGGAGTCGGATTCATTATCGCTGTCTACTTCCATGTTCTTGGGTGAAGCACGGCGGTTCTTGAAACGTTTCTTGGAAAGACGTGTTTCTTGGAAGAATTCTCCATCATATGTGTCTGGGTTAATGTGAGGTTCATAATCCTGTTCATTTGGGAGAGGTGGTCTGACATGTGGCGGCACTTCATAAACAACATAACAACCTTCCAGATTCGTATCCGTTTGGCATGCCCACGGTAGATAGAAAACTTGGGTCGCCTGTTGAGCCGTAATATAGACATCGGGAACATCTAAATGGGTGTTTGGATTGATTTCGACTAGTCCTATATGTTCATGAGTCCTTCTAGTCTTCTTCGGCTGGAACCAATAACATTTGAAGACTACGACGTTCGGTGGGTTTTCACCATAGAATTGAAGTTCATAAATTGCTTCAACTCTTCCATAATAATAGATAACACCTCCGCCGATAGCAGAGACACCACAATTTGTAGATTTCCGGTCGGGCATAGATAGCTCTTTGCCAAAGGTACGAAAGAGATACCCATTGATGTTGTATTTCTCAAATGAAAGGACCTTATAGTCAAAACCATTAGCGACTTGTCTCAATTCGGCGTCCATAGACTCTGAATTAGCCTACAAGTTTAATACGAAACGATTGTTGCATTAGCCGCAAGTTAGACCAAGAAATGAAATGGTCCATTATTGATAATTATAGTTTGTTTGAACCAAGGGATGAAACCGGGATAGCCGCCTCCTGTCTTTGACAAAAGCACATACTCTTCGACGGAATCATTTTCGATAACCGCTCCATCCGAGAATTTGGCAACGTAACGGCTGTTTGAAATATCCGGGAATAAGAGCAGTTCAAATGAATTAGATGTTACGGGAAAATGTGCCGAGAACTCACTCGATGTACGGCCGCACTTCTGTTAGGTTGTTGAAGATACACAACAAAATGTACCGCCATTCTTCGACATCCAACATTATTGGTTTCGAAGCGCCGGCTGGTGCGAGCTTCCCTTTGAATAGGCTGAGGTTGGACCCACCTTATTTAGGGTCTGCATCATTGTGCCGAGGCTTCAGATTATGCAAATGATGATTTTTGGCTTCGTAGTGTGCTGTCACAAAGTTTGCCACCTCCTCAGTAATGAATGCCTCAGCTATCGATGCTTCAATTCAACGCTTATTTTTACATTTAGCTCACAGGATCTTCTGCATCCTCTCAGTTGCATAGCACCAACGATCTTGCACGGGCCCACCCAATCTTGCCTCGGTCGGTAGATGTAAAATCAAATGCTGCATTGGATTAAAGAAGCCCGATGGAAAGATCTTCTCTAACTTGCACAACAACTCTGATGTAACTCCTCCATGTCTTCTACCACGCCAGGCGACAATTCTTTCGCACAAACAACACGGAAGAAATAGCTCAGCTCCGCCAGTACTAGCCATTCATCCTCAGGAATAAAGCCACGTAACATCACCGGCATTACCCGCTCTAGCCATATGTGCCAATCATGACTCTTGAGACCAAAGATTTTTAATTTTTCAAGACTCGCTCCCCTCTTTAGATTCGCTGCATACCCATCGGGGAACATCAAGTGCATTTTGACCCACAAGATAATTTCCCTCATAGCTGGCCTTCCAAAATTGAACCAGGCCTTTGGCTTCGACCACTTATGCTTTCCTTTGCCTTCTCGCATGTTTTGTAACGGTCTATGACATAGTGTCTCTTGATTGACTCTAGCCTTAGTATTCTCCTTTGTCTTCCCATCTATGTCGAACAATGTACCAAAAATAGCCTCTCCGATATTCTTTTCAGTGTGCATCATGTCGATATTGTGTGGAAGAAGGAGGTCTTTGAAGTAAGGCAGATCCCAGAAGCATGGCTTGTGAGTCCAGGCGTGTTTTGAATTATACCCCTTGAAATACCTTGGACGCTTTGGATAAGGCTCGAGGGTGTTTAACTGATCCAGGATCTGTTAGACTGTGAACGCAGGTGGTGCCAAGTTCTTGACAACTTTACCTTCGGTAATGTTCTTCTTGTCTTTTCTGAACTGATGGTCAGGATCCAGGAACTATCTATGCAAGCCAAAGCAAGAATTCTTCCGACCCTCCTGCAACCAACGAAACTGAAGAGCTGCCTTGCATTGGGGGCACGGGAACCATCCATGCACACACCATCCAGAGAATAGCACATACGCTGGCAAGTCATGCATAGAGTACATGTACCACACATGCATTTTGAAGTTTTCTTTTCTAGCGGCGTCGTATGTCTTGACCCCATTATACCAAGCTTCTTCCAATTCATCCTTAAGCGGTTGCAGGTACACATTCATATTCTTCCCCGGATAATTGGGCCCTGGAATTATCAACGTTGGAAATATGTTCTTTCTTTGCATAATCTGCCCGGGGGAGGAGATTGAGTGGAATGACAAATACAGGCTAACAACTTTATTGGGTTGCCGTCATGCATAAAGGATTAAAACCATCCGTGGTGGCGCAGACTCGAGGATTCCTTGGATCTCCCGCTTTATCTTGATGCAATCCATCGAAATGTTTCCACGCTTCCCCATCCGATGTGTGTACCACCATCCTATTCCCATCCGCATCTAGTTCGGTTCTTTTGCCCAATTTGTGCCATGTCATCTGTCCGGCTGTCTCTTCGACCATGAAAAGACGTTGAAGTCTTGGTACGATTGGCATATACCGAAGAACACTAACTGCGATTTTGGTCTGCCTCTTCTCACCCATACCGTTGTCTACCACAAGATACATGCAAGACTCGCAATTGGGACAATAGTCCAAGTGGGCATACTCCTTCCTAAATAAGACACATCCTTTCTCACATGCATCTATCTTCTCATAGGGAATCTTAAGTACACGAAGTATTTTTTCCGACTGGTATAGGTTTGCAGGCATGACATGGCCTTTGGGTACGAAGCGTCCAAATAGTGTCATCATCGCGTTGTAGCATTCTCTTCCCAAGTTGAACGGAGCCTTCAGAGCCATTACTTGTGCAATCGCATCCAGCTGACAGAGCTGCGTGTGCTCATGGAGAGGACGTTTTGAAGACTCCAACATTTCACAAAAGGCCTTTGCAGATTCCTCCATCTCATCTTCCGGATCCCGAGCATCATCAAAGTCTTGCACCATGTCTTCGATCCCGGTACCATGCTCTTCTGTGCGACGACGGACCACCTCAGCTCTTGTGCGTTGTATAGACTCACCATGAAATGTCCACACTGTATAATTAGTCTTAAAACCCCTCCTCTGCAGGTGTTTAATCATTACATCCTCTGTCGTCTTTTTATAGTTGTCGCATCCAGGATAGGGGCAATAGTTTCTTTCCTGGCCATTTGCGAATGCGGCTTTCACAAATTCCTTTGTTTTTACAAACCATTCTTTCGTCATCTCTTTCTGACTAGGGTGAGCGGTATACATCCATGCACGATCACTCATCTTGCCTAGCTACTAAAGACAGAAGAAATATATTTATATATAATTTAGCATTTATATTCATCGGTTAATCAGGTTCGCCATTTTTATTACGTCCAGGCAACCTACACGCTAATAGGTAAAATAGGTCCTAATCCCACCCGAGTATGTGTAGATTGGGTTCGTTTTCCCATGCTCTGCTCCAGATCCAACACAAAATTTTAGCAGCACCTCCCCGATGTTCTCCCGATACACGTCTCCGCAATAAACAGAGAGGATGTGCATCCGGGGAACAACAGGGAGGCACTGACGAAATTCCGCATCGGATCCAGAGCATAACATACAGGAAAATGAACCCAATCTACACATACTCGGGCTGTCCATGGATAATGTTGGACAATTCGAAAGGATGGCGTTTATAAATATGCAAAGACATGCATATTCATAGATGTCGCCCTTTTGAGCGGGAGAGGCATACTGGTCACGCATACTGATAAATTAATTTAATTACCTAAATCTAGAAAGTTTCATCCGGAAACTGAGCCACGGTAAATGAAGGGGCGGGGAGGAGATGAAATTTGTACTGACCCACGAATGCAGGGGCAGAGCTCGTACAACGCACGGGTAGGTCTTCGCATAGCAGACCTCATAGCGACGAGACAACTATCACATGTAAATCCACCCGATCAACACAAATATTCTAATTATGTCATTTTAGAGGACAACAAGTTAAGAATATAATATTCATGAGCTAACCAAGGTTTTTATGCCATTTTGTAGCTAAATGGGCTAATTATCTCTTGTTGGGGGAAATAAGGTCAAGCGAATAAGATAGAGGAGAAGAAAGAGGATGAGGAGAAGAAGAAGAACAAATCAAGAAGAAGGAGAAGGAGGAGGAGGAGAAGAAGGAGGAGAAGAAGGAGGAGGAGAAGGTGTTCTTCTTCTCTTCTTCTTCTCTTCTTATTTTCTTCTTCTTTTCTTCTTCTCCTTCTTATTTTTGTCTTCTCCTCCTCCTCTTCTTCTTCTTCTTCTTCTTCTCCTCCTCCTCCTCTTCTCCTCTTCTCCTCCTCCTCCTCTTCTTCTTCTTCCTATTCGTTCTATTAAGCTACCTAACTAACTAACCTAACTAAGAAGCTAACGAAACCTATCTCTAAACCTAGATAGCACTAAACAGCAAAAAATAACAAAAACAGAATCTACCACTATAACAAAAACAGAATCTACCACTAAGTAACTAAAAAAGAATAGCTACCACTGAATACCAAACAATAAAAAATCAACTTATTTTTCTTTTTTCTCTTCTTCTCCTTCTTATTTTTTGCTTATTCTCTTCTTCTCTTCTTCTTCTCTTCTTCTTTACTTCTTCTCCTTCTTATTTTTTTCTTCTCTTCTTCTTCTTCTTCTTCGCCTTCTTATTTTTTTCTTCGCCTCTTCTTCTTCTTCTTCTTCTTCTTCTTCTTCTTCTTCTTCTTCTTCTTCTTCTCCTCCTCCTCCTCCTCCTCCTCCTCCTCCTCTTCTTCTTCTCCTCTTCCCGTCCTCCTCCTCCTCCTCTTCTCCTCTTCTCCTCCTCCACCTAACTAACCAAGCTAACTAAATAACCTAACTAAAACTACTAACCTAACTACATCTACCACTAAAACTACTAACAATAACAACTACTAAAACTAGTAAAACTAATAAAAAATAATAAAAATACTAAAACATAATGCGGGTGGGGGGTGGGGTTGTGGGGGCTCACCGGGAGGGGCGGCTGTGGAGTGGCCGGGGTGTTGGGGGTGGCGGGGCCGCGTCGGGGGCGCTAGGGGCGGCGGCGCGACGGTGGTGGGGCAGCGGCGCGACGGTGGTGGGGCAGCGGCAGCGGGGTAGAGGTGGGGAGAGAGAGAGAGGGGCGGCGGCGGGGGCGACAGGGGCGACAGGGGCGACGGCGGGGGCGACAGGGCGGCGGCGGGGGCGACAGGGGCGGCGGCGCGACTCGGGCGGCGGCGCGACGGTGGTGGCGGCGGCCGTTACAAAGAGAGGGGCGCGCAGGGTGGGGAGAGAGAGAGGGGCACGCGGGGTGACCGTTACAGAGAGAGAGGGGCAGGGTGGGGGGAAGGCCGGAGCCGTTAACGGAGTTAGCGCGTTGCCGTCTGCCCGCGGATGGCAAAGAGTCTAGACTCTTTACCGTGTGCCTCGGGACTCTTTGTCGTCCCCTAGCACACGGCAAAGGTCTGACTCTAGTTTGACCTAGCCACCCCGCAGTCAGGTGGGCCCATCTATATCTTTGACGTCTGCCTCTGGACTCTTTGTCGTCAGCTAGCAGACGGCGAAGACTAGGCAGATGGCAAAAACACTTTATGCCATCAGCCTGTGCTTTGCCGTCTGTTTTGCTGAAGCTCACGGCAAAGACACTCTTTGCCATTAGCTAGCAGACGGCAAAGACTAGGCAGATGGCAAAAAACTTTTTTCCAGTAGTGACTCCTTCCTTATAAAGCTGAGGATCATCCCAAAAATAGTGTCTCAAGTCAAAGAAGAATTTCTTCTTTTGCTGGTACGTGAAACTAGGTGGTATATATTTGGCAACGATATAGTTTGCATAATCAGCATACCACCATGCACTACGTGAAACACTGATGACATTCAGTTGCTCATCAGGAAAGCAATCATCAATAGGTTGTGGGTCATCAAGAACGTTCTCCAACCTAGACAAGTTATCTGCTACGGGGTTATCAGCACCCTTTCTGTCGACAACGTGCAAATCAAATTTTTGTAGCAAGAGAACCCATCTGATAAGTCTAGGTTTAGCGTCCTTCTTCTCCATGAGGTACTTAATAGCAGCATGATCAGTGTGAATAGTGACTTTGGAGTCAACTATGTAAGACCTGAACTTATCACATGCAAACACAACTGCTCAAAATTCCTTCTCCGTAGTAGCATAGTTTCTCTGGGCACTGTCTAGAGTTTTACTAGTGTAGTGAATAACATTCAACTTGTTATCGACTCTTTGCCCTAGAACAGCACCAACAGCATAATCACTAGCATCACACATGATTTCAAAAGGTAGGTTCCAATCAGGTGGTTGAACAATAGGTGCAGTTATCAAAGCCCTTCTAAGTATTTCGAAGGCTTCCTCACAATCATCATTCAAAACAAAAGGAATATCCTTTTGCAAGAGATTGGTAAGAGGCCTAGAAATCTTAGAGAAGTCTTTAATGAACCTTCTATACCTTTGATATCTGTGGGGTATGGCATTTTCTCGATTGCATCAACCTTAGCCTTATCGACTTCAATACATCTTTCAGAAATTTTATGTCCTAAGACGATGCCTTCATTAACCATAAAGTGGCACTTCTCCCAATTCAAGACAAGATTGGTGTCTTTACATCTCTGCGGGACTCGATCAAGGTTGCTAAGGCAATCATCAAAGGAAGACCCATAAACGGAAAAGTCATCCATGAAAACCTCGACAATCTTTTCACAAAAGTCAGAGAATATAGCCATCATACATCTTTGAAAGGTGGCAGGTGCATTACATAATCCAAAAGGCATACGTCTATAAGCAAAGGTACCAAAAGGGCAGGTGAAAGTGGTTTTCTCCTGATCAGATTAGGCAACTGGTATTTGGGAGAAACCAGAATAACCGTCTCGAAAGCAGAAGTGTGTGTGTTTAGACAGTCTTTCTACCATTTGGCCGATAAAAGGCAAAGGGTAATGATCTTCCCTAGTGTCCTTATTCAATTTCCTAAAATCGATCACCATCCTATAGCCAGTAATAATCCTCTGTGTGATTAATTCATCCGTATAATTAGGGACAACGGTAATGCCTCCCTTCTTAGGGACGCAATGCACCGGACTCACCCAATTGCTATGAGCAACATGATAGATAATACCCGCTTCCAGGAGATTTAGTATTTATTTTCTTACTACTTCTTTCATCTTGGGATTCAATCTCCTTTGATGATCAGCAACTGGTTTGAAATCAGGATCGGTTTTAATCTTGTGCTGGCATAGAGTGGGACTAATGCCCTTAAGATCATCAAGAGTATATCCAATATAGCAGCACGGTGCTTCCTCAGAGTTTTTAGTAACTTCTTTTCTTCATGCTCCGAGAGGCTAGCACTAATAATGACAGGATATATCTCTTTTTCATCAAGATAGGCATACTTAAGAGTAGCAGGCAACTGTTTAAGTTCGAACACAGGATCACCCTTTGGTGGAGGTGGATCCCCAAGCAGTTCAACAGGCAAGTTATTCTTAAGGATAGGATATTGTTCTAAGACAACTCTATCTATTTCATCCCTTTCGTCCATATGCATATCATTTTCATGCTCAAGCAAGTATTGCTCTAAGGATCAGTAGGAGGCATGACAATCGAAGCTAAGGCAATAGTTTCATCCTTACTAGGCAACTGTTTTTCATGAGGTTGTCTACCAAACTTGGAGAAATTGAACTCATGTTACACACCTTCAAAGCAAACAGTGACAGTTCGCTTCTCACAATCAATATGAACATTGACAGTATTGAGGAAGGGTCTGCCAAATATGATGGGACAAAAGCTATCTTGTGCGGTAGCAAGAACGAGGAAATCAGCAAGATACTTCGTTTTACCACACAAGACTTCAAGATCCCTAACAATTCCCACATGGCAGATAGTATCTCTATTGGCAAGCTGAATAGTGACATCAATAGGTTCGGTCTCAACAGGTGCAATCTCATTTTTGATTTCATCATATAAGGATTGAGGTATTGCACTAACACTAGCACCCACGTCACATAAACCATGATAACAATGATCTCCTATCTTAATGGAAACCACTGGCGTGCCAACAACATGCCTTTGTTTGTCTCTAGCGTGCGGTTTAGCAATTCTAGCAGCATCTTCACAGAAGTGAATATTATGTCGATCAACATCGTCGGACAGAAGATCTTTGATGATAGAAATGCTAGGTTCAACTCTAATTTGCTCAGGGGGTGTAGGTGTTCTAATATAGCCTCTACGTATCACAGCTGAAGCTTTAGAGTGATCCTTTATCCTAACAGGGAAAGGTGGTTTCTCAATGTAAGCACTGGGAACCACAGGATCATTATAGGCAATGACTTTCTCTTCAACTAGAGTGGGTTTAACTACATTGAGTTCTAAAGGAGGATGATATTTAAACCACTTCTCTTTGGGGAGATCAATATGACCAGCAAATGATTCACACAATGAAGCTACTATCTCAAAGTCAAGTCCATGCTTAGCAATAAAGTCACAAAAAGTATTTGTCTCGACAAAGGATTTAACACAATCAAACGTGAAACTCATACCTGACTCCTTACCTTCTTCAAGCTCCCAATCTTCAGAGTTGCGTTTAATTCTCTCCAATAAATTCCATTTGAAGTCAATATCTCTCTTCATAAAAGAATGATAGTTTCTCTCGAGAGCTCATGATTGGAGCATAGAAGTTCTGAATGATAATTTGTCTCGAGAGCTCATGATTGGGGCATGAATATAACATAGATTTTAAGCCTCCCCCAAGCTTGAGCGATGCTTTCTCTGTCACGAGGCCAAAAATTATAAATATAATTCCGATCACGATGTACTAAATGCATAGGATAAAACTTGTGATGAAATTCCAATTTCAACCGATTGTAGTCCCATGATCCAGTATCATCACATATCCTATACCATGTCAACGCCTTATCCTTCAAAGATAAAGGAAAGACCTTCTTCTTGACCTCATCCTCGGGTAAACCTGCAAGCTTAAATAAACCACAAACTTCATCTACATAGACTAGTTAATTGCCCGTGCGTTGCCACGGTACATATATGTTCTTATGATTCAACATCTATTCTGACTAAGAAAATATGTAGAATCCTTGTGTATATGAGTTTTTTGTATTTCTTATTATTCCTTTACCCATTTCTTCCACTTCTCCAATCCAAGGTTGTGACCCTCGTCACCACCTTGATGGTGCACCATGCTTAATTCTAATCCATGTAACTTGAAAAAACACATAAGTCAGTTATTTCCCTTTCCATTGGTAGATGCACGGTGTGTACACAGTAAGCCGCTTAGTCGATTTAACACATTTTTCTGTTTGGAAATTACCATGAATATCGTGTACAAAGATGTTCTCACACAATAGTTGTGTTATGCAGCGTGAAAGAAGACCTTGACAAAAAAAATAGAAGCAATTATGTTTCCATTTTAATTTATGTGACATATCTTATGAATGACCGAAATTCAAGATTTTCATTCTTTCAAAAGAAAATCGTCATTCTTCAAATTTTCTTTATGCTTGATCTTCGTCTTCGTTATCACCTTGAACATTAAAAAAATATTCCATTGCAACGCACGGGCAACTTAGTAAATGCTCGTGTGTTGCCACGGAACAAAAATATACTCCCCGCATCTTATAATGTAGCTTGTAAAAACATCTTACATTATGGGATAGAGGTAGTAAAAATCTCCTACTAACAAGATTTGTGCTAAATGCTCGTGTGTTGCCATGGAACAAAAATATTCTCCATGCATCCTATAATGTAGCTTGTAAAAACATCTTACATTATGGGATAGAGGTAGTAGAAAATATTAATATGAAAAGGTATGAACATTTTCTCACTAACAACAAACAAATGGTGATTTCAGAGATCAGAAAGAGCGATCACATCTAACATATACTAAGTAAGAGACATCGGAAATAAAATAACAGAGTACAACCATACATGTACCATTACCAGGCAAGCATTTTAGTGAAAATATAAATCAGGCCAACATGTTACCATCACCACGCAAATGTACAATGCTCTGTGGAAAGGAAGTTATGTTTGACACCAAACATGACACTAAACATAAAACCCGAATAAATCTTTCCTTTTGTGACATTTCACCAACCAAGCAACCTAAGCTAATTATTCACCACTTACATCATTTGGTCGCCGAGCAGATGCAAACCCACAGGTTCCACAACAAAAGATGGAGCAAACCAATTATTGAGGGTAACGTATGTTGGCTCAAAAATCTCGCTCGACCAGGTAGTCGCCAATCGTCTTCCATCTCCATGACTCATGGCCATTGTAATATTTTTTCCATTGTAATAAAAAAAAATTCAAAAATGAGGAAAATATTTTGCCTCCGTTTTTCAAATATTACGATGGCCATGAGTCATGGGCTCCTATACATCGATAATCAATGCGAGGCCGGTTTGGTTGATAGTAATGCCACCATGGCCCTACAAAAATATGGACAAAGTAACATTAAAATATTACCTTTTCCGTGAAAAGGAGAATGTAGCATTGAAACGAAGAGTGGAGAAACACATTATGTAGTGATGAACAAGACTTTTCTTTAAGTGGGACAACAGAAAAAAAACTGTGAAATGGAAACCAATGAATGGCTATCTAGTAGTTAATTTACTTCTGTACTAATTGATAAGAATATTGTCTAGTTAATGGGTACAGATGATTTGCTGACAAGTAGATCAAAGTTGGTAAAAACTTGAACAACTACATGCCATTTTAGTCTTAAAACAAACAAGGAAAGCAGATGTGTGACTGTAAGGTATGCATTCATTACCCAACTCATTATGAACTTCCAACCAAATATATGGTTCAACAAGATGTTCATAAGATTTGTCAATATGTTAGAGCTAACTATTATGTGCATCAATCTATGCATATACAACAATAAAAAACATTCCTTTTGTGCATAGGAAGTTAAGCCAATGATGTATCTCATAGTACTTACTATGTAAATTAGAAACTACTTGATATACCGTATGCACAAGATGCCATCAATTTCAGAATAAAAAAATAGATAGCACGTCCTTGCATCTGAACCAATCTGATATCAGAAAAAGGCATGCTAGTTCTAGGATAGAAATATTGGCAGCCTGAAACAAAAAACAAACATAATAGTGTGATGGAGGGCGCCACACAATCATACATAGAAGGGGGGGGGATATTGTGTCAAACGTACATGATTAAGAGACACATATTTAAAGATAAAAATTACTAGGGTAAGCTGCTCACACACATTAGAACTATAAATGGCGCAGGGGCATGCAATTATGCCACATGGTAGTGCCGCAAATAATCTAGACATTTCATTAATCTGTTGATCCAAAAATATATTACACACTACGAGCAATCAGCGGATTATATATTCCACATACATGTCCATGTGTATGCAAGAAAACTCACCTTAAAAATGATTGAAGTGTTTGATACTCTGTTTCATGATTTGACATCACACAAGGACTATCGTGCACAAAGTTATAGCTAGAGATAACCAAAATCGTAGAACCAAATCAATTGCAAACAAATAAGCATCCTGGGTAATAAGCAAATTTTATATACCTTTTTGTCTATTACATTATCCATGTGATTAGAATTTTCGTTCACAGACCCAAACATGAACCTATATATCTGGAATGGCTTTGAGGAACTGCGCAAAAGCATGTTTAAGTTAGAAATCATAATAGTAGGATGCTCTAGACGAACAATTTTAACAGCTTATCGTGTAGAGTTTGTACCATGAATCCATGGTTGTGCATCACGACATCTTCATGTTTCTTTCCTCATGACTAAAATGGCCAACTAATAACGGGAACAAAGAACCATGCTTAACACTACATTGCAAAAGGATCAATCACATATGCAGTCGTGAAAGAAGCACATCACAACATATTTAGTGGAGGACGTGAGGACCCCTCCGAGACATCTTTGACATGTGGATTTTGTAGGTACGAGCAGTGCTGCTGAACAAGCTCCTGCTCACATCGTCCGACACCTCCTCCGAGCTCCTCGTCGCCGTCGCGACCACCCACGCTCGATGTCGCAGTCACTTGCGATGAGGTTTCCGTCGCTACAACATCCATGACAAAGCCCCTCACCCTCGCTGTTATGATGTACTGCTGCACAACCTCAGTGCCCTTGCCGGCGATGCTGTTGTCGGGCTCTCCCGCGAAACCGCGTCTCGGCCATCCTCAAGGCACCTGCCTTCTAAGGACAAAACCGACAACACCGTCTACCACAGAGTGCCTCTGCTCTAGGGTCAGCGGCGGCGGGTAGAGATCTAGATCAGCCAAGTGACCTGTGGTGCAGTGCCCCGATGTGCAAAAATCAGAGGTTGCAGAGTAATGCCCCGATCTGCAAAAGATAGGATTTCACATGAGCACAAATCTGACTTCCCCCTCACTGTAACCAGTCCACCATGAGCCGCAAGCCGCGCTACCTCCACACTCCTTCTCTGTCTCACCACCGGCATGCCCTGCCGCCTCTCCGTTCTTCCAACCGCGCCCACTACCGCTTCGTTCCTCATCTCCATAGAACCCCTTTTCTCTCTGGTCTGTTGCGCGAACAGCCGGTCTACAGCCACTCGTTGCCACTCCCCACGCCCTCCCATGGGAGATGAGAATGTGGGAGTGGTCCAGTACAGGATACGGGGAGAAGATGAGTTTGAGCAAGGGAGAAAGCGTTACCAGGGCCTCTGTCATCGCTGTCATGGACGCGACGCTCCTGCTCGTATCCCTCTCCGCGTCGAGCTCTCGATGGACTCGGTGAAGAATAGATTAGGTCGCGAGGGCTTGGATCCATCGCTCCCGTCTAATTTGTCTTCAGTGTGCAACCGCTTGAGGTCACCATGAGCGTGAGGAGGTCGGCGGAGACGGGCATCAGCGGCGGGTCGACCCCGTCATGCCAGAGGGGGTCGAGTAGCTCGGCGGCGGACGCGAACCCCCGCACGATGTCGTGCGGCGTGATGGCATAGGGGGAGAGGATGGCAGAGTTGGAGAAGAGCGGGCAGTCGGGCACGACCTACGCGACGAGCGGGTCGGCGGCGAAGGGCCTGAGCGCACTGGCATCGACCCTCTGCAGCGCCCGCGCGCCCGAGGCGGTCACCGGGCAGATGGGGAAGCATGGGGTGGGCACGGCAGAGCGTAAGGGCAGCATGGCGGGAGGGGTGTTGGCATCAGATGGGTGTGGCCATGGCGCGTGGGGAGGGGGCGGGCACAGTTCACGAGTGAGGTGGTTGGCTCCGCGGGCGGGTGTGTGTGTGGAAGAGGCGCAAGATCCGGGGTGTGTGGAGTCGATCCGACGTCGGGATTCGGTGATCTGCGCGCGGGATTGCGTTGGATTGGTGCTGGGATGGCCGGTGTGGCTGGGATGGCCGGCGGCTAGGGGGTCGGGGTAGGCGGCATGGCGTGGGTTTCGGCGGTGCTAGGTTTGCTGGCGGCGAAGGATCGGGGTGGGCGGGGCGTCGTCTTCTCGGGAGAGAACGGGGGCGACGGGGTCGGGGGTGATTGGATCGTGGGTTCATGGGCTTCTGGTTGTTTCTTTTTCATTTTTTTCTCTCTTGCCATTTTTCTTTACGAGGGGAGGAGGAGGTCGACTGAATGGTGGTGGTTCGAGGTGCGATGTAGGTTTTTTATTGAACCAATCGTCTGGTTTATCGCCTGGTTTATGGAGGGATTGGAAAAAATCGGTGGAACGGTGGAAAGGTTAGCGGTAGGGGGGATCGCTGGAGGTCGAACCATCACGACGGCAAATCCCCCTTTAATAGTAGAGATTGGCTGAAAGTCTGAAACACGCCAAGGTTCTCGGCATCTTGGATGTGATGCAAGAAGAAGAAGGAGGTCGACGTTGCGTCCCTGCCAATGCGTCCTTTGCCGCAGCCCACAGGGATTCATCCAAGATCACCAGGTCACCGTGATGGGGCCACGGAGAGCAGGAGGAGCACGACGATGAAGAAAGGACAAACGACCTCACCGCCTCCATGATGTCGGTGAGTTCAGAGGCGAGGAGGCAGATCGCTATGACCAACGTTATCAAACACCCCAACGTCGACCTCATCCTCGTCCGTTTTGGCGCTAGTAACGTGCTCCTCATAGTCGAACCCATGTTGAACAATACGGATCGAAACTATTAACAAAATCCATAAGTGAATTACATCTTTTACCTTCTCCTTTTAATTTCTTATGGCAGACAATTTGACATCATCAATAAAAACTATATACTACAAATAATTAAGTACCTCTGTTTATTTTCATTTTGCAAAGGAGCGTAAAGATAATCCAATGGATACAAAATTGACTATAGATGTGTGTTAAATAAATATAATCACCTTTCACTTTTTGCTCATAAGCAGGGCGATCACGCATCAAGAGTGCAGCGGCTTCTCCGTTCAATGGATCAGAAGGATTTGGTTATAATAAAAGTTGTGGAAGGAAGACTTCAAACACATTGACAAGATCTGTATAAACATATTATATAGTTGTAAGGTTAGAAGATTGTCATAACAACAACCATAGAGCTCTTTGTTTATACAGAGAATGTAAGGAAGCTAATCAGCCCGGCCATGTAAAGAAACAATGAAATAGAGAGATTGTTGTTACCAAACATTGGGCTCTGCGTCTGGTTAACGACGTCCAAGCAGACGGATCCAGACCTAAAATTTGCATTCATCCACAGGCATTTAGGAGATAGAAAATTGTTATCGTGGGTCTGAGCAACTGAGCACAAATACTGAATTCGAGAATACTCACAGTTCATCGACATCGGCGGGGACCTGTAAGGATACGCATCGGGCAGTTCTACTCGAACCTTCCATACACCACCTTGGTAGAGACCTGTTAAAATTCATCAATGAGAGGACCAATCAACCAGTTGAGCAGCAAGCTGATCTTATTCTGATGGTAAGATAAGGCATAACCGAAGCTTAATAGCAACTACAACCATCATCTATAAGTAAGGAAAACATAACTGTGACGTCAGACTTTGAGATCTATCTGATGTTGCTTAGGCACAATTATCAATGTCTTCGAGGGAAACTTCAAATAAAAAGGTTTATACCCTTCAAATGTGAGTCCAAAGTGATCTTAAACAAACTTGAACCTGCAAGTGCTCCATTAGCAGACATATGACTTTTATCGGCACAAGCTTCATGCGTATAAACATGATTAAAATGAATCATAATTAATGGTTATAGTCAATAAAATGGTAGGATGGGTTATATTAACAAACATAAGTACCTAATCGTGTTACGTCTATTGGACAGTGCATTCAAAATCATGTCATAGTTTTCTAACTTCCTCTAATCCAATAGACTTGAATACTACAACACAAAGACTAATATTTTGGTTCTTCTTACATCCTTTAAGAAGATTTAAGATTTCGTTTATTGCAGAAAGTGCATTGTTTAGATGCTGGACGAATCTCATACATTACATCTGCGTGATTATGTGCACTAATCTTGTTGGGATATTTGTTAACGTCACTAAGCATCCAAATGAGTGCCAGTTGTTACAAAAAAATACATGTAACTGAACTAAAGCAACAGAATAGCCGCCATAGGCAAAGAGCCAGTAAGATATCCTACAATGTTACAAAGTTCAGGACTTCACAAAACCAAATGCAGGAAATGTACCAGTATTACAAGAGAAATGAAAAATCCCTTTACCCTATTGTTGTTGAACCTCCAAGCAAAACTGCCAATTGAACAACTGGGTCACTTGGGTTCAAACCAACATTCTTTTCCATGCCTTCAATGATAATGTATACCGGAATCATTGCATGTCAGAATACTTTCAGTGGCCTCATCAGCGATTTTCTCAACAGTTTGCAGATATACTGCTAGGAGTGTCTTAAGGGGAGACTGATGGCACAAATATACCTGTTGAAGGGCACTTCCAATTGGTCACAATACTATGTTAGCTTTCTCCTGGAGGAGTTGAGAAAATCTTTGACATTTGGTGGCAATGACGAGTTGGCCAAGCCATAGTAGTATACGAGGGACGTGGTTGCACTGCCCAGTGAATCCTCTGCTACAACAATTGCCTTCCTAAGAACATCAGCCACCACGGCACCAGCTCCGGCCACCTTATCCTGAAATGCACCGGAAACGTTCGGGACCCCGCCGGCGGCCTGCTTCTTGGTGGCGGCCACCGAGGACGTGAGGCCACCAGCGACGCCCCTTATCGCCCTCCTATAGGCCCTGAGAGCGTCGTACTGAGCTTGTCATATCCTTCGGTGAGCGCGTCTTCCGCCTGGAATATCTGCTTGCTGAGGTTGTCGATGAACCTGGCCACGGACTCCTCGACGCCGGTCTCGTCGGCCGGGAACGTGGTGGGCATCTCCGCGTCCATCAGGGACTGCTGCGCGGCATCGTCGGTGACTACGCCGACCAGAGCGTCCGTGGCGAGGTCGGCGGAGACGGGCATCAGCGGCGGGTCGACCCCGGCGCGCCAGAGGGGGTCAGGTAGCTCGGCGGCGGATGCGAACCCCCACACGATGTCGTCCGGCGCGGTGGCGTAGGGGGAGAGGATAGCGGAGTCGGAGAAGAGCGGGCGGTCGGGCACAACCTGCGCGACGAGCGGGTCGGCGGCCAAGGACCTGAGCGCGCTGACATCGACCCTCCGCAGCGCCCACGCGCCGGCCGCGGTCATCGGGAAGAGGGGGGAGCATGGGGTGGGCGCGGCGGAGCAGAAGGGCAGCATGGCGTGTGTTTCGGCGGGGCTAGGTTTGCCGGCGGCGAGGGGGTCGGGGTAGGCGGCGTGGCGTGGCTTTCGGTGGGGCTAGGTTTGCCGGCGGCGAGGGGGTCAGGGTGGGCCAGGCGTCGTCTTCTCGGGAGAGAATGGGGGCGACGGGGTCGTGGGTGATTAGATCGTGGGTTCGTGGTTGTTTCTTTTTCATTTTTTTCTCTCTTGCCATTTTTCTTTACGGGGAGGAGCAGGTCGACCGAAGGGTGGCGGTTCGAGGTGCGATGTAGGTTTTTTATTGAACTAATCGGCTGGTTTATTGTCTGGTTTATGGAGGGATTGAAAAAAATCGGTGGAACGGTGAGAAGGCTAGCGGTAGCGGTAGGAGGGGGATCGCTGGAGGTCGAACCATCACGACGGCAGATCCCCCTTTAATAGTAGAGATTAGATGCAAGTCTGGATGTGATGTTCCATCTCTTGTAAAAGGATTAGCCAGCAGTTTCTCAAGCATACCCGAAGGAAATTCAAAGCAAATATTTTCAGTAGGTGCAGCAGGTTGAGGAGCAACTATTTGTGCTTCCATTCGAGGTGAAGATACCCCGAACAAACCCCTCAAAGGATTAGTATCCATAGTGACAAGTGACAATAAATTTCAGCACAGTATATGAATGTTTCCTTAACAAGTTCCACTTACCAAAGGCGCTTCACTCCCCGGCAACGGCGCCGGAAAAGAGTCTTGATGACCCACAAGTATAGGGTATCAATCGTAGTCCTTTCGATAAGTAAGAGTGTCGAACCCAACGAGGAGTAGAAGGATCTGACAAGTGGTTTTCAGCAAGGAAATATCTACAAGCACTGAAATTATCGGTAACAAGTGATTGTGTGGTGAGATGATTCGTAGCGAGCAACAAGTAACAAAAGTAGAAACGGTGCAGCAAAGTGGCCCAATCCCTTTTGTAGCAAGGGACAAGCCTGGACAAAGTCTTATAGGAGGAAAAATGCTCCTGAGGACACACGGGAATTTCTGTCATGCTAGTTTTCATCATGTTCATATGATTTGCGTTCGTTACTTTGATAGTTTGATATGTGGGTGGACCGGCGCTTGGGTACTGCCCTTACTTGGACAAGCATCCCACTTATGATTAACCCCTCTCGCAAGTATCCGCAACTGCGAAAGAAGAATTAAGACAAAGTCTAACCATAGCATTAAACTAGTGGATCCAAATCAGCCCCTTACGAAGCAACGCATAAACTAGGGTTTAAGCTTCTGTCACTCTAGCAACCCATCATGTACTTACTACTTCCCAATGCCTTCCTCTAGGCCCAAATAATGGTGAAGTGTTATGTAGTCGACATTCACATAACACCACTAAAGGAAAAAGAACATGCAACATCTCAAATTACCGAATGAATACCAAATTCACATGACTACTATTAGCATGACTTATCCCATGTCCTCAGGAACCAAAGTAACTACTCACAAAGCATAATCATATTCATGACCAGAGAGGTAATGAGTACATCAAGGATCTGAACATAAACTCTTCCACCAAACAATCCAAATAGCATCAACTACAAAGAGTAATCAACACTACTAGCAACCTTACAAGTACCAATCGGAGTCGCGAGACGGAGATTGGTTACAAGTGATGAACTAGGGTTTGGAGATGACATGGTGCTGATGAACATGTTGATGGTGACGAGTCCCCTCCAGTGAGAGGAGTGTTGGTGATGACGATGGTGACGATTTCCCCCTCCGGGAGGGAAGTTTGCCCGACAGGATCGTCCTGCGGGAGCTCTAGATTGGTTCTGCTCAAATTCCGCCTCGTGGCGGCGGCGAATCCACGAAAAAGCTCCTCCTTGGTTTTTTCCTCGACGAAACCCTTCATATAGCAGAAGAGGGGGGCCAGTGGGCCAGCAGGCTGCCCAGAATCCCTCATGGCGCAGCCTCGGGGGGTGGTCAGGCCGTGCAGGCTTGTGGCCACCTACTGGCGCCCCTCTGGCGCTTCTTCGGCCCAGTATTTTTCATAAATCCGGAAAAAATCCTCGTTGATTTTTATGGCGTTTGGAGTATCTCAACTTCGCTCCACTTTCAGGCCAGAATTCCTGTTGCCGGTATTCTCCCTCTTCATGTAAACCTTGCAAAATAAGAGACAAAAGGCACAAGAATTGTACCGTGAAGTGAAATAACAGCCCAAGAAGCAATAAATATCAACATGAAAACATGATGCAAAATGGACGTATCAGAGCCCCCTTTTTGCAGGTTTAGAAGTGGGAGAACGCGTGCACTAAGAGCACCGCCAACCTCGTATGTGCTCGGGGTTTATATAGGTTTGGACCGCTTGGTAGCGTAAAAACCTACGTCGTGTGTTTGTGGATTATATGTTTCCGCGTACAGGAGCACGACAACACGACAAGTATGCACGAGGGGTGCAGAGACACGTGCAAATGGAAAAAGTGTCAACCTGTGTAAATGTAGCCATGGACCTCCTGTTATAGGTCAAGGGGTTACCACAGGGGCTAAAATGGTCTTTACATGGGGTGCATAATGAGTCCTATAGCTGCCAAAAATACTGACATGAGATATCGTGGTTGTGGGGACCCCGACTTACGAGTCGCGATCGCCGAATGAACGTGCTTAGTGATCCCAGAGATCAATGCTCACGGAACACACAGATACTGATATTAAGAGTCTTACATCCATCCATCCATACTGCAGTCAAGTCATACATATATAGGGCCTTGAGGGCCAATACACCAAACTGGACCAATAGCGGAAATATTGGTCAAAAGTGTGAACCCATGCCATCACCTTAACCTACATGCACTCTGACTGGGAAGCGTCCTAGCTCACGAGAACGTCACCGAGTTACTCTTCACCAAATCCTGTTTTCTCATACCTGGTCAATGAAATAACCACTGGCAAGCCAATGAGTATTTTTGATTGTACTCGCAAACAGCCCATGATATGAACAATGCAAGTGAAGGGTAACAATAACATGCTTCTTTGGTGGATATCTACTTGGTGGTAAGTAAACATGAACATGGTATGCATCATAAGTTAAGAACTACTTTGGAACAACAGGTTAGAGATATCAATATTTCTGTCAAGGGTTGAACCATCCGGGTTCACCCTATATGCCAAGTCACCGAACTTGGTCATATCATCACTTTCATAATAACACCATATAACACATACGCACACACACTTGGTTTATGCGGAAACAACTCGATTACCCAACTGTCCTTGACCATGGACACAACTATTCGAATAGTTTTACACTCTCTAGAGGTTGTACGCTGGACCCATGAGATCCGGGAAACTCCCGTGTCATCCACGACTTGTGGTATATAACATACCCGAGGTAAGTACCCGATCAATGCCTTTCCCCTCACGATACTAGACAAAGAGGTCCACTCGATTCGCACCCAGCCCACATGTTGTACGTCTTACGAGCACCAACTCTGGACAATATCAACCATGCGGGGACCAACGGTGTGCCTAGAACACGTAAAAACGGCATAGTCTCCCTACGTGGCATGACCCCATCACGAGAGTGACCACACATCACTCCCGCCACTAGTAATGTGGCTCTTTGCTAGCACCGACCACAGTAATCAACACAGCCCAGTCACATAAAGGGGTAACATGGTCATACATGTAACGTTGGGACGGTTGACACATCATAAATCCATTCCCATTTTTGAAACCATACTCACACAAATACCCGGTGCACCACTTCACCCAAAGTGGCCACCTAACTCATCATCACCCTCGGGCATTAGTGGCACCCGACGGGTGATATGTCTCAAACGTATTTATAATTTTTGATGGTTTCATGCTGTTATCTTGTCATCTTTGGATGTTTTATGTACCTTTTATATCTTTTTTGCACTAACTTATTAATTCAGTGGCAAGTGCCAGTTCCTGTTTTTTCTGTGTTTTTTGGCTCTTTTCATATCTGATTTTGGAACAGAGTCCAAACACAATAAAATCCCAGAATTAATTTTTTCCCGAACGGAAGAAGATCAGGGGGCTTGAGGGCCAAGCCAGGAGGGCTACAGGGGGGCCACAAGCCCCCTATCCACCACCAGGGGGCGACGGCCAGCAGGCTTGTGGCCTCCTTGGCGCCCCCTTGACCTAGCTCCTTCGCCTATATATTCCCTAAAATACATAAAAAATCAAGGGATCCACGAAAATACTTTTCCGCCGCCGCAAGCTTCCGTTTCTGCGAGATCTCATCTGGAGACCCTTCCCGGTGCCCTGCCGGAGGGGACTTTGGAGTTGGAGGGCTTCTACATAAACATAATCGCCCCTCCAATGACTCGTGAGTAGTTCACTTCAGACCTACGGGTCCGTAGTTCGTAGCTAGATGGCTTCTTCTCTATCTTGGATCTTCAATACAAAGTTCTCCATGATCTTCATGGAGATCTATCCAATGTAATCCTCTTTGGCGGTGTGTTTATCGAGATCCGATGAATTGTGGGTTTGTGATCAGATTATCTATGATATATATTTGAGTTTTTGCTGATTTCTTATATGCATGATTTGATATCCTTGTAAGTCTCTCCGACTCTTGGGTTTTGTTTGGCCAACTAGATCTATGATTCTTGCAATGGGAGAAGTGATTGGTTATGGGTTCTTACCGTGTGGTGACCTTTCACAGTGACAGTAGGGGCAGCAAGGCACACATCGTGTAGTTTCCATCAAGGGTAACAAGGTGGGCTTTGTCGTAGATATGAGATTGTCCATCTACATCATGTCATCTTGCTTAAGGCCTTACTCTGTTCTTTTGGACTTAATACACTAGATGCATGCTGGATAGCGGTCGACGTGTGGAGTAATAGTAGTAGATGCAGAAAGTATCGGTCTACTTGTTTTGGACGTGATGCCTATAGATATAACCATTGCCATGATGACGTCACGACTTTGCGCGGTTCTATCAATTGCTCGACAGTAATTTGTTCACCCACCGTCTACTTGCTTTCATGAGAGAAGCCACTAGTAAACACTATGGCCCCGGGGTCTATTCACATCTATCGTTTCCATTTTTGCTTTCACTTTGCTTTGTTACTTTGTTACTTTCAGTTCTCACTTGGCAAACAATCTATAAGGGATTGAAAACCCCTTCATAGCGTTGGGAGCAAGCTTTTGTGTTTGTGCTGGCACTTGTGATACTCCTTCACTTGATCGATACCTTGGTTCTCAAACTGAGGGAAATACTTACCACCCCTGCGCTACATCACCCTTTCCGCTTCGAGGGAACACCAACGCAAGGCTCCAATGCCACGGGGGAAATCCTTTTCATATTTGCCTAGGAATTCCCTTAAGGCGTAGCCGTAGCAGAAGGATTCCTGGTGTCGTAGCACGTTTCTGGCGCCGTTGGAAGGTCTTCTGTTGCAGTAGCAGAAGTATTTCTGGCGCCGTTGCCGGGGAAAGAGAGTTCTATCCAAGTAGGTCTCACAAAATCATCTCCTGCATTTACTTTTTTGCCAGTTGCCTCTCGTTTGCCTCTCCCCCACTTCACATTTGCCGGTTTTTTGCTTGCTTGTGTGCTTGTTTGTTTGTTGAAGTCATCATGGCTGAAAACACCAAACTTTGCGACTTCTCGAGCACTAATAATAATGATTTTATTAGTACTCCGATTGCTCCCGCCACTAGTGCAGAATCGTATGAAATCAACGCAGCTTTGCTGAATCTTGTTATGAAAGAGCAATTCTCTGGCCTTCCTAGTGAAGATGCCGCATCCCATCTCAATACCTTCATTGAGCTTTGTGATATGCAAAAGAAAAGAGATGTGGATAATGACGTGATTAAGTTGAAACTTTTTCCTTTCTCGTTGCGCGATCGCGCAAAAACTTGGTTTTCTTCTTTGCCTAAAAATAGTATCGTTCTTGGGATAAGTGCAAAGATGCTTACATATCCAAGTATTTTCCGTTGGCTAAGATCATCTCCTTACGTAACGATATCATGAATTTCAAGAAACTTGATCATGAACACGTTGCACAATCTTGGGAGAGGATGAAGCTTATGATTAGAAATTGTCCCGCTCATGGCTTGAGTTTGTGGATGATTATACAAATCTTTTACGTTGGCTTGAATTTCTCTTCTCGCATTATCTTGGACTCCACCTCAGGTGGAACGTTCATGGAAATCACGTTAGGAGACGCTACAAAACTCCTAGACAATATCATGACCAACTACTCTCAGTGGCACACTGAAAGGTCACCTGCTAGCAAAAAGGTACATGCTATAGAATAAATTAACTTGCTTAGTGCTAAGATGGACGAGTTGATGAATTTGGTTGCTAGTAGAAACGCTATTGTAGATCCTAATGACATGCCACTATCTTCCTTGATTGAGAGTAGCAACGCTAGTTTGGATGTGAATTTTCTTGGTAGGAACAATTTTGGCAACAACAATGCTTTTAGAGGAAACTATGTTCCTAGGCCTTTTCCTAGTAACACCTCTAACAATTATGGCAATTCCTACAACAACACTTATAGAAATCACAACAAATTACACTCTGATTTAGAGAGTAATATCAAATAGTTCATCAACTCTCAAAAGATTTTCAATGCATCCATAGAGGAAAAACTACTCAAAATAGACGATTTGGCTAACAGCATTGATAGGATGTCTTGTGATATTGATGCTTTGAAAGTCAAATGCGCTCCTCCCAAGGTCAACTTGCATGAAACTTCGAAAGCTATGCGTGTCTCCATGAATGAGAGCAAAGAAAGAACCGCCCAAATTCGCGCTAGGCATGAATGGTTTCAAAGGGTGCGTTCTAGTGATGCAAATCACGAAGATCTTAAAGTGCTTGGTGTGTCTCCTCTTGAATCTTTGTTTTCGCGTGTCAAACCTATTGATGAAGAGGCTGGATATGAATCCACTTTGGTTGAAAACGCCCCAATGATTCGGAGTCCACCCATCTTGATGATAAAGGTGTTGAGAGTGGAGTAGAAGAAATCAAAATTTTGGGTAGTAATGAAACTCCCACTTTGGATTTCAAGGAATTCAATTATGATAATTGCTCCTTGTTTGAATGCATTTATTTGATGCAATCCATTGCAAACTCTCCACATGCTTATAGCCAAAGCAAGGCCTTTACCGCGCATATCATAGATGCTATGATGAAATCTCTTGAAGGGAAGCTCGAACTAGAAGTCTCTATACCTAGAAAACTTCATGATGAGTGGGAACCTACTATCAAAATCAAGATCAAAAACTATGAGTGCAATGCTTTGTGTGATTTGGGTGCTAGTGTTTCCGCGATTCCAAAGTCTTTATGTGATATTCTTGGTTTTCATGAGGTTGAAGAGTGTTCTCTTAATTTGCATCTTGCGGATTCTACTGTCAAGAAACCCATGGGAAGGATCGATGATGTTCTTATTGTTGCAAATAAGAACTATGTACCCGTGGATTTCATTGTACTTGACATAGATTGCAATCCTTCATGTCCCATTATTCTTGGTACACCTTTCCTAAGGACTATTGGTGCTATCATCGATATGAAGGAAGGGAATATTAGATTTAAATTTCCTTTAAAGAAGGGAAAGGAGCACTTTCCTAGAAAGAAAATAAGATTGCCTTATGAATCTGTGATGAGGGCTACTTATGGTTTGAGCACCAAAGATGACTATACGTGATTCCATCAACTTTCGCCTAGCTAAGGGCGTTGAACAAAAGCGCTTGTTGGGAGGCACCCCAACGAATCTATCCTTTTTCTTTCTGTTTTGTCTTTTACACACTTTAATAATTATGTAATGATTGTGTGTTTTGTGTTTCTTTTTGCGTTTGTGCCAAGCAAAACCGTTATGATTAGTCTTGGGGATGATCGTTTGGTCATGCTGGAAAAGACAGAAACTTTCTGCTCACGAAAAGAATTTTCATTTTTGTTATATAAGAGATTTTGAGTTAATTCTTTTTTATTCTGATTTATATGCAAATTCTTCAAACTTCCGTAATTTTTCAGAATTTTTGAAGTACCAGAAGTATACGAAATATACATATTCCCACAGACTGGTCTGCTGTTAACAGATTCTGTTTTTGTTGTGTTGGTTGCTTATTTTGATGAAGATATGGATAGTATCGGGGGGTATTAGCCATGGAAGATTGAATATACAGTAACCCAACATTAGAATAAGTAGAATTTAAGTTTGCTACAGTACCTAAGGAAGTGGTGGTTTGCTTTCTTATACTAATGTTATCACGAGTTTCTGTTTAAGTTTCGTGTTGTGAAGTTTTCATGTTTTGGGTGAAGTTCTTATGGACAAAGAGATAAGGAGTGGCAAGAGCTCAATCTTGGGGATGCCCATGGCACCCCAAGAGATTCAAGGATGTCGTAAAAGCCTAAGCTTGGGGATGCCCCGGGAAGGCATCCCCTCTCTCGTCTTCAATCCATCGGTAACGTTACTTGGGGCTATATTTTTATTCACCACATGTTATGTGTTTTTGCTTGGAGCATCTTGTATCGTAAGAGTCTTTAATTTTTGTTGTGTCCCAGTCATCCTTGCTGCACACCTAGAGAGAGATACATGCACTCACCGTGATTTTGTCAAGCTTCACTTTTATCTTTTGGTAGACAATTCAGCTCACATGTGCTTCACTTATATCTTTTGAGCTAGATACTTTTGCTCTATGTGCTTCACCTATATCTTTTAGAGCACAGCGGTGTGTGGCTTGGTAGTTGATCTATGCTTTGAAAGTAGTCTCAAAAGGGGTAGTTATCCAAAGGGATACGAAAACTTCCACCTTCATGTGCATTGAATAGTTAGAGAAGTTTGATTCATCTCAATTAGTTTTGAGTTGTGGTTTTGGTAATATTGAAGTTATGCTAGTAAGGTGTTGTGGATCTAGAAATACTTGTGTTGAAGTTAGTGATTCCGGTAGCATGCACGTATGGTGAACCACTATGTGTGATGAAGTCTGAGCATGATTAGTCTTTTGATTGTCATCCTTTGTGTGGCGGTCGGGATCGCGCGATGGTTTATACCTACCAACCCTTCCCCTAGGAGTATGCGTTGAATGCTTTGTTTCGATTACTAATAAAACTTTTGCAACAAGTATATGAGTTCTTCATTACTAATGTTGAGTCCGTGGTTTAGATGCACTTTCACCTTCCACCATCACTATCTTCTTACTGTCATGCAACTTTCACCGTGCACAAAACCCACCATTAGCCTCCCTCAAAACAGCCACCATACCTACCTAATATGGCTTTTTCAAAGTCATTCCGAGATATATTGCCATGCAACTACCACCATGACATGTGCCAGCATGTCTACATTGTCATTGCATGATCGTAAGATAGCTAGCATGATGTTTCCATTAATGTCTATGCCATGCTAGATCATTGTCACGGTACAGTACCGAAGGCATTCCATATAGAGTCATCGTTGCTCTAAGTTTTGAGTTGTAAGTGTGATGATCATCATTGATGGAGCATTGTCCCATGTGAGGAAATAAAAGAGGCCAAAGATGCCCACCAAAAAACAAGAGGCCAAAGAGCCCACCAAAAAATTAAAAAAAAATGAGAGAAAAAGAGAGAAGGGACAATGCCACCACCTTTCCACACTTGTGCATATTAAGCACCATTATTTTCATGATTGAGAGTCTCTCGTTTTGTCACCACAATATAGCTAGTGGGAAATTTCCATTATATAACTTGGCTTGTATATTCCAATGATAGGCTTCCTCAAAATTTCCTTAGGTCTTCGTGAGCAAGCAAGTTGGATGCACACCCACTAGTTTTCTATAAGAGCTTTCACATACTCTTAGCTCTAGTGCATCATTTGTATGGAAATCCCTACTCATTCACATTGATATCTATTGATGAGCATCTCCACAGCTCATTGATATGCCTAGTTAATGTGATCATCTTCTCCTTATTTTGTCTTGCAACCTCCACCACACTCCACACCACTTATAGTGCTAAAACCATGGCTCATGATCATGTATTGCGCGAGAGTTGAAAAGGTTTGAGAAAGTAAAGGTGTGAAAACAATTACTTGGCCAATACCGGGGTTGTGCATGATTTAAATTCGTTGTGCAATAATGATAGAGCATAGCCAAACTATATGCTTTTGTAGGGATAACTTTCTTTTGGCCTCGTTATTTTGAAAGTTCATGATTACCTTGCGAGTTTGCTTGAATTATTATTGTTTCCACGTCAATAGAAAACTATTGTTTTGAATCTAATGGATCTGAATATTCACGTCACATAAGAGGAGTTACAAAGGACATCTATGCTAGGTAGCATGAAAGCATCAAAAATTCATTCTTTATCACTTCCCTACTCGAGGACGAGCAGGAGTTAAGCTTGGGGATGCTTGATACGTCTCAAACGTATCTATAATTTTTGATGGTTTCATGCTGTTATCTTGTCATCTTTGGATGTTTTATGTACCTTTTATATCTTTTTTGGGACCAACTTATTAATTCAGTGCCAAGTGTCAGTTTGTGTTTTTTCTGTGTTTTTGGCTCTTTTCAGATCTGATTTTGGAACGGAGTCCAAATGGAATAAAATCCCGGAATTAATTTTTTCCCGAACGGAAGAAGATCAGGGGGCTTGAGGGCCAAGCCAGGAGGGCTATAGGGGGCCACAAGCCCCCTATCCGCCACCAGGGGACGGTGGCCAGCAGGCTTGTGGCCTCCGTGGCGCCCTCCTGACCTAGCTCCTTCGCCTATATATTCCCTAAAATACAGAAAAAAATCAAGGGTTCCACAAAAATACTTTTCCGCCGACGCAAGCTTCCATTTCCGCGAGATCTCATGTGGAGACCCTTCCCGGTGCCCTGCCGGAGGGGACTTTGGAGTTGGAGGGCTTCTACATCAACATCATCGCCCCTCCAATGACTCGTGAGTAGTTCACTTCAGACCTACGGGTCCGTAGTTAGTAGCTAGACGACTTCTTCTCTCTTTTGGATCTTCAATACAATGTTCTCCATGATCTTCATGGAGATCTATCCGATGTAATCCTCTTTGGCGGTGTGTTTGTCGAGATCAGATGAATTGTGGATTTGTGATCAGATTATCTATGATATATATTTGAGTCTTTGTTGATTTCTTATATGCATGATTTGATATCCTTGTAAGTCTCTCCGAGTCTTGGGTTTTGTTTGGCCAACTAGATCTATGATTCTTGCAATGGGAGAAGTGCTTGGTTTTGGGTTCTTACCGTGTGGTGACCTTTCCCAGTGACAGTTGGGGCAGCAAGGCACACATCGTGTAGTTGCCATCAAGGGTAACAAGGTGGGCTTTGTCGTAGATATGAGATTGTCCATCTACATCATGTCATCTTGCTTAAGGCATTACTCTGTTCTTTTGGACTTAATACACTAGATGCATGCTGGATAGCGGTCGACGTGTGGAGTAATAGTAGTAGATGAAGAAAGTATCGGTCTACTTGTTTTGGACGTGATGCCTATAGATATAATCATTGCCATAGATGACGTCACAAATTTTCGCGGTTCTATCAATTGCTCGACAGTAATTTGTTCAACCACCGTCTACTTGCTTTCATGAGAGAAGCCACTAGTAAACACTACGGCCCCCGGGTCTATTCACATCTATCGTTTCCACTTTCGCTTTCACTTTGCTTTGTTACTTTGTTGCTTTCAGTTCTCACTTGGGAAACGATCTATAAGGGATTGACAACCCCTTCATAGCGTTGGGAGCAAGTTTTTGTGTTTGTGTAGGCACTTATGATACTCCTTCACTGGATCGACACCTTGGTTCTCAAACTGAGGGAAATACTTACCACCGCTGCGCTACATCACCCTTTCCGCTTCGAGGGAACACCAACACAAGGCTCCAAGGCCATGGGGGAAATCCTTTGCATATTTGCCTAGGAAGTACCTTAAGGCGTAGCCGTAGCAGAAGGATTCCTGTTGCCGTAGCACGCTTCTGGCGCCGTTGGAAGGTCTTTTGTTGCAGCAGCAACGGGGTTTTCATAACTCTTTGATTTATACCAACAACATGCTCATGCTACTGTTACTCTACCTTCACTTGTCAACATGATACAAGCATGACCCTCATAGGTGGTAGGATCAAGCTTAATGCATGTGCTCCGGAGGAACCATCGGTAACATCACATCAATGATTTACCGGCACTTATGATCATATGCAACGGAAATACTTGCTATACGAACATGCAATATAACATATGCTCAATCATGGTCAAAGGGCTTCTTGCCTTTGCTCACATAAGTCCTCAGGGTCTTCGAGGTATTCCGTTCCAACTCCGAGTACTCCGTCTACCTGTCAACTATCGTTAGAAACAACCACGGTAAGCCACACAGCAGGCAGAAATAAAAGTGCTACATAAATAGAAGTTCTATTTTTCTTGGACCTCTCTGGTCATAAGAAAAATACCTGAGGCTTGCCACGGGAGGTTTGGATCATCAAAGAATATTGAACGAACGAATGGAGGAATAGGGGATTCTTCATGAAGCCCATCAAAACTATTATGATAAGAATGAGTGGAGGCATTCATTTAATAGAGGGCAATTTTATAAATATTTAGGAAGTTGTTTCACTGGATTTGAACTTGGGATGAATATTCTAGGAATTTTCTAATATGCAATAAATAGCAATATGAAGCTATTTATTTAATACAAGAGAATAAAGTCAGATAAAAATGTTGACCAGGGCTTCAAAAATGGGGAATGATATAATAATTGTCTTGAAATTGCAATCTCTCCAATTGGAGTTGAATTGAGTCCTCTAGGATTTTCACAAAGTGGGGCTGAATATATCCAGATTCATATTTTAATAAATACACCAAAGAAAGTTGCTCTGGAAAAATGTGCAAAGCACCTATTTGGATAGCCCTGAATTATAGGAACCTGCAGGACTTTGAATCAAACAATTTGGAGTTAGAATGATTTTTGAATGGATTTTTGAAGTTCTGCAAAAAGAGAAAATTAGAAAAGGGCTTCAACCCCAGGACCTATCCTGTGCCCAGGCCGCTGAAGAGGAGATGGGTCGGCCCAACCGCGCTAGCTGGCGCCACAGGAGGCCACGCCGAAAGCGCCTAGGAGCAATTACGCTTTCAGCACGGGGACGTGCAGACGGAGCAAGCCGTCTCCACTTAACCTGCCAACGGGGCCGGCCAGCTGCCTTTTGGCCGACAGATGGGCCCGGGGAGAAATGGGGCCCGTGGGACATGAGCTTCTTCCTCCTCCCGCCTGCGTTGACTTGGAGGCGAGCCTAGGGCGCTGGCGCCGCTTGAGCCACGCCTGCGGTGCGCTCGACGAGGCCTGGCTTCCCGGAGCCGTAGGGAAGGTGGCGACCTGGAGGGGAAGGCTCCACGCGCCCAGGGAGGACCTGGTCACGGCCAGCCCCTGCCATGGCGGATGCGTCCGGCAGCGACAGGGGCATGGCACCGTGGCCACCAAGTAGGAAGGGGAGCTGCGGGGGAGGGCTCATGGATGTAAGGGGAACCACATGGCGCGGCTCAGAGGAGGAGTGGACGCCCGACGTGCTCGAATTCGAGCTGAGGTCGCTGGAGCTCCTTCGGCCATGGCGGGGAAACAAGGGCCAGGAGCGAGATTGGGGGCACAGGGGCATTTGAAGGGAGAGAGGAGGATCTGGGGAAAGCCAGGGAGGGCTCGGGGAAGAGGAAATAAGAGGGGGAGAAGAGAGAGCTCGGGAGCTCTTGGAGCTTCCTGGTGCACGGATACCACGCGTGCCTGAGGAAGCTTGGAAGCTTGTTGATGATGGGGAGTGTTTTGAACGGTCAAAAGAAGGCTCTAAGACATATTGAGCCAACTCGGTTCGGCTAGAAATGGACTGGAGGAAAGAAACAAGATGCAGAGCACCATTTCTGCATTCCAGGGAGGTGGTCACCACCCCACTTGGTGTCCTGGGCCATCCCTTGGCCAGGCCAAGTTGTCAAACATGCAAGGCATGCATGCCACAGTGCACTGGTAGAGTTTGGATAGATATGAAGCTGGTTTGAATTGGTTTTGAGTGGGATTAACATTCCAGCAGGAAACTAATGGCTGATAAAAGTGGTTTTCACAGGAAGGGAATTGAGTTGAAACCTTGTCTACCAGTCTTATACATGGAGGGACTATAACAATACCAAGTTTGAGATCAGGCAGAGGTGTGTAGCTAGTACTTGATGTACAATGCTACATTTCTGCCATAAATCAATTTTGTAGATGTGTTGCTCATATTTCTTACATAGCATGCCATCTATTGGTTTTAAGTGATGCCTTGGGATGCTAGGGGTCCTTTGGAAAGAGATGGAAGCTTTGGCTTAAGCAGAACTGGGGCAAGAGGGGTAAACTTGGTGATCCTAGGGTGAAGATGAGAAGTAGTTACATGGAGCCTCTCTCCAATAATTGACCAGTGGCCATGGAAATATTACTTGAGGTAAAATGTAACTATATGAAGCTGAGGTAGAAGGTTGAGCTCAAGGGTTAAAGTGGAAGGGGCCAAAGTAGCCATTAAAGTTAATGCACACAAGGTGTTTGATGAGTGGAAGAGCAACCAGATGGACATCAATGGACATGAAACTTAACAGGATCAGATAATAGGTAAAAATATGCTTGGACACCAAATTTAGGATTTGGTGGAGAAGGTGTCCAATGTAGACTTGGAAAACCCATGAAAGGGGTAGAAATGGCTTTCTGCTTACAATTCCATTCAAATCAATTCCCACAAATCCAATATTTGGTCTGGGGGCCTTATTTGAACATTAAGGCATGCACAAAACGTTTGGGGTAAATTGGAGAAACTTTATAATGTAAAGTTTTCCTATGTCAGAAATCAACAGAGAGGGTTTTGAGGGGCTTGGGCCAAGTTCTTCTATTCTCCTTGATGCACTACTTGGTGTGGATGCATTATTGGAGTATCACAACATGTCAACCAAATTTGAGCAGAATTGGAGATATTTGACAATCTAGAGTTGCTCAAATTTAGATCTGGACAGATAGGGGTTTAGAATAATTAGGGGAGTCAAATAAACTTTGATTGGGATGAAACTTGGCAAGATCATCAAACTATCATAGGTGACATACCGAAATTTTACTGGAATTTATTGAGAATATTTCTTATAGAAATATTCCAAAGGCTTGAAATAGGCAGGAAAGATTTTGAAGGGGTTTGCCCAATATTTTGAACATGACCATGTGTTGAAACTCACATATATGGAATATATATTCTCACTTAGTTTCCCTAAAATTTCTCAAATATTTTGAAAGCAATAAAATAACTTTCCTTCATAAGAGACCATTTCTGGCCTCGCAGAAAGGCATTTAAATAAAATAATAAAATAACTTTTAAAATAATAATATTGTGGTTTTTGGAAGACATTTTGATAATAGGTTTTAAATAAAATAGTTAGTGCAAAATAAATTCCCTAATTTGAGGACTTGTGGTACAAACCTCATTTCACTGGTTTTGAAAGCTTAATTCAAACAAATGCATTTTGGTGACAATAATATTTGGTAAAAATAGTTTCTTGTCCCAAACACATGGCATGATCATTAGGCAGGAGTTTTGGGCTAAGGAGGTGAGTCTGGAGAATGGCAAGAATTAATGAGAATCAACACAAACATACCAACAAGCAAGCAAACAATAGTCACTTCAAGCATCACAAGCATTCTCAAAAAATTTAAATTTGTCCTAATTTTTGAAATAAGTTAATTAGTCAGGAAAGCTAAACACAGGGTGTGACAGACCTTACCCCCTTAAGAAAATCTCCTCCCCGAGATTTGTTAAGGCGATTGCAAGGGTCTGCTTCGGCTATGCTGCTAAACACAGCGATATCAATTCATTCCAAATACACGGTTTGGCATGGTCACCCCAAGAGTGCCACTTATTGGTGCATCTGCATTCCACGAAGGTGTCGAAGGAAGGGTAATTGCAATACCTGGTTGCTAGTTGTACCTGGTGCTGGCACCCACTCCGGCTGAGAGGTGGGCCCATGGGCCACCATTAGCCTCTTCTTCCTCCTCTGATTCTTCTTTCGTGGGTGAGTCCCATGTGCTGCGTCCACTTGCGGTGCCTAGGGTGTAGGGTGTCCGGGGCTGCCCTGTGGTGGTGCGCGGTGAGCCAACTACCAGCGCAGCGAGCACTCACCTCGCGGGCATGGGCATGTTGGCACTGCTCTGGGATTCCGAGCGAGCACCAATGGCCGAGGGGCAAACGGGGCTGGTGGCCTTGCCATTGGCTCACCGAGCCTTGCAATAAATGGCCAGGGAGTCATTCTCATTCTCCAAGCCGGCCTCGTCCCTTGCTGCTGCTCCGGTCCTCTTCCTCCTCCTTCTTCTCCTTGTAGGTGCTCGAGGAGGGATGCTAATGGCGGATGAAATCCCGGGGTGGCTCATAATCCTCCTGTCCGAAATGGTGGCGTTGCTGGTCGGGATCTCGACGCTATACTGTGTGATCATCCATGATGATCGTCATGATGCTGTTGCCTGCACGGCGTCTCTCCGTGGCGGTAGGGTTCATGATGATTAGGCAACTGCTCAGTGTACGTGTGGTGTTAGTGCGTTAGCGGTGTCTCCGCGAATAAACACATATGCGGTTTCTTCTTACGAAGGAACCAAGGTGTGCCATTGTGGCAAGTGGTTACGTGTTGGTGTGTGTGTGGTCGTGAACGTAGTCGTGGTCCGGGTGGAGGTTGCTCCCGGTGCGTCTGTCCTTGCTGGTATTATTGTCTTACATGTCTTAGTCGGCGTAGTTGACGTAGGAGCTGCAATAAAACGTGTTGTTTCTTCTCCGTCGTTGTGGCTCCTTGACCATGTTGATGATTCATCATGCTTGCGGGAATCGTCTTCGGTTACCGGAGGGTTGCAGTCTGCGGAGTCAGTGGCTCATTTAAACGGAACTGAGGTGCTCCTCCTCTTACCGGGCAAATAAGTATGTTATCCGCAAGGACAACAACATAGTTTTCCCACGCATCACATAAGCACAGTGCTTATGAGACAGGTGAGCGGAACAGGATCTTGCTATGGGCGGGGTACTGGCCATATTTCAATGACTTAGAGTCGTTTTCTATGGTCGTAATCCATCCATCTTGTGACTTGGTGAAGCTTAGGGTCTCAAGGAACTTAGGATGTGGGTGAATAGTTATTATCTTATCTCTAAGCACATTCCTTAGATGCCAATAGTTCGACATCATCCTATTTCATCAAACATACCATCTCACATGGGTCATCTCCACACTGCTCATGCTAGTCAACTCCGGGGTTGAGGGGAGAACTAAACTAAAACACTATGAGTATGGTGTAGCTACGATGCACATGCATTCTTATGCAAGAATCTCGGGAAGGCCTACAAGCTCCAAAGCTTGAATTTAAGACACCACAAATCTAGATGCCCCGCCAGACCATCCAATTGACAGGATACTGCAGTACTATATCAGGAAACACATAATATACCAATCCAATATCTTGTTTCCTTTCTACGAATCCGATCAATCATTTCTGGACCCATCACTCCTACAAATCCAGTATTGATGGGGTTCTACATAATCTCTTAGAGTCCTCATGATTCACATATTACTGCAAGGTTTACGCCACAATATATCCACCAACTTCCAATATCATGGCCATCAAATCTCCAAGTCTAGTTCACATAGGTTCGTAAATCAATTCAACAACCCCAAGTATACACACTCGTTATACACCGAGAAACATGGTATCATGATTAAGATTATCAGGCTAAATCCAATTCACTCCGAACCATGTGGCCTCATATATCATTAATAGTCTGCCGGGTCTACCTATTCTAATCCAAACTCAAGTCCAATAAGAACTCTAGCTTGATACTCCAAGTCATTTTGGTAAAAGCAGCAAATCATGCCAACTACTTGCTAAAGTCATGTATACCACCAAGAATTTAGTGTTCACGATCATAATTGTCCTACTAAATACAACCTTACTCCAGGAATATGTAGGTCATGCTACTATATCAACTTGTTCCACCAAGTTTATCTACCTTTATAAGGGTCTTATGATCCACCAAGATAATCTAGATGTATCTTCAAGACAACTATCATCATCCAACAATCTTTAGTCTAATACTCTATATCCGAGAACAGTCCTACTTATAGCATCAGGGTTATGGTGCTAGCTTAAGACTGAAGGATACTTGTTCACTGTGATCACTTGTTCCAAAAGGAACCTGATGCTAAGCAAGGGTTTATCGGGGATCTACACGTGTTCTGGCAAGTCCGTGTATTAAACACGTAACCAGAAAATTGAGCCGGAAAGGGTTGTAGAGGTTAGTCCGTTCTAGAGAGGGTTTCCGATCTTGAGAGAAATGCACAACTCCTACGGGTTCTGTGTGGTTAAGCATGGTACGGTCAGTGTCTTCAGTGTCAGCCGTCCGTCGAAGTGGATCCTTGGTACATCTTATCTTGCTGGTCTTCAGTTGTCGAGAGGGGTGAAAGAGAGAGAGAGAGTAGCATAGAGGGGAGTGCCTAAGGGGTGCTACAATGCGAGTGCAATCAAACAATCGTTGAAAAGTCAACTAAAACAAGTGCCAAAATATTTTCGAGCATCAAGATAAGACAGGTGATATAACCGCATGCTTGTTGCTCAAGCAAAAGTGCGAATTATTTCAAAGCACAAACAACACAAAACATGGTCCATACGAACCATTTCACGGACTCGACTTCGCATAGGGGATTTACGACTCATCCTACCCTAGGGTTCTCGGACTTGACAGTCGTGCTTGCTTCATGCTTCGGAGAGGAGTCCGCTAAGTCTTATGGACCTTCTCATGGTGTTGCCACGTCTCTTGTTCTTGCTCGCCGAACGTCTTGGGTTGAGTCGAAAGAATCCTTGATGACTTCTCGTCTGGGGAGTTGCTGACAAAGGTGGTTCTTCATAGTTGTCATTGACAGGGTCTTCTGGTGTTTTACAATCTTTTCCTCGTCTCCTTGTCTTATAAGGCTACGATAGTTCCAAGTGGACAACTTCATGCAATGATATTTGCAAGACATCATAGAGTTTCGACCCGTCAGTCACCTGGATCACAATATTGACACCTAGAGCGGGGGATGAAGAGAACTATTTTCCTGCTCACTAAGGTGAGGCGGAACAATGGTGAGGTTCTCATCCACCGGTGGTGGTCGACACAATCTTAATGTTGACATGGTTACTCTATTAGCGATGCAGATCATGGTCTTGCACATAAAATGTCCTCATCATCGTAGGTGGAAGTGGCATCACTCCGGATTAGTGCCGACGGTGTTGCCATCTCCTAAGCCTCGTTGTCCTTGTTCCTCTTGGAGGTACTTCTGTTGCTGTTTCCTGGTCGTAGTGTTGTCATCCTGGTGCTTCAGTACATGGATGGTCGCTTGGAAAGATTGCTTCCTTCCAAGTTGCCCAAGAGGTTTTTTAGTAATCCCATGGTCAGGAATAAGGGTGCTACCGGCTATTTGCAAGTTTGAAGATGCAGACGAGGGATGTCAAGAAAATATGAGTGGGAGTGCTAAGGAAAAACCTTGCTTCTTTTGAAATTTAGGAGAGGTGAGAAATCTACAGGTTTGTAAATACTTTTCGAGAGTCTGGAAAGCAGTTTCATCCTAATTAACGTCCGTGCTAACTAAGGGCTTCCTGCAGTCAACCTGGCTATGATACCAGCTCTGTGGGGACCCCGACTTACGAGTCGAGATCGCCAAATGAACATGCTCAATGATCCCAGAGATCAATGCTCACCGAACACACAGATACTGAATATTAAGAGTCTTACATCCATATATATCGTTTGATACAACAAATGACCACTTCAGCCAAGTCATACATATATAGGGCCTTGAGGGACAATACACCAAACTGGACCAATAGCAGAAATATTGATCGAAAGCGTGAACCCATGCCATCAGCCTTAACCTACAGGCACTCTGACTGGCAAGCGTCCTAGCTCACAAGAACGTCACCTAGTTACTCTTCACCAAATCCTGTTTTCTCATACCTGGTCAATGAAATAACAAGTGTCAAGCCAATGAGTACTTTTGATTGTACTCGCAAACAGCCCATGATATTAACAATGCAAGTGAAGGATAACAATAACATGCTTCTTTGGTGGATATCTACTTGGTGGTAAGTAAACATGATCATGGGTATGCATCATAAATTAAAAACTACTTTTAAAGAATAGATTACAGATATCAATATTTCTGTCGAGGGCTGAACCATCCGGGTTCGCCCTATATGCCAAGTCACCGAACTTGTTCATATCATCACTTTCATAATAACACCATATAACACATAAGCACACACACTTGGTTTATGCGGAAACAACTAAACGTAGTTTAAGCAGAATTACCCAAATGTCCTTGACAATGGACACGGCTACTCGAATTATTTTACCCTTTGTAGAGGTAGTACGCTATACCCACGAGATCCGGGAAACTTCCGTGTCATCCACAAATCATGGTATCACTACTGAAATTCAGAAATTTGCCGTCTGCCAAGGCAGATGGCAAACGGGGCAACCACACACGGCAAAGGCTTTGCCGTCTGCCCCCTCATGGCAAAGTAGACGGCAAAAAAAAATCCGGTGAAGAGGCTCTTTGCCGTCTGCTTTCACAAAGCGGACGGCAAAGAATCTTTGCCATGAGGGGGCAGACGGCAAAGTAAATGGGACGGCATATATTGCAACGTCCCCGTTAAGTGTTAACGGCAGGCCTCCTCTCTTTGCCGTCTGCCTTCCCCCCTTTGCCATGTGTTGGCTGACGGCAAAGAGGGGAGAGAGAGGGGGCAGATACCCTCTTTGCCGTCTGCCTTCCCCCCTTTGCCATGTGTTGGCAGACGGCAAAGAGGGGAGAGAGAGGGGCAGATTCCCCCTTTGCCATGTGCCTTCCCCCCTTTGCCATGTGTTGGCACACGGCAAAGAGGGGAGAGAGAGGGGGCAGATTCCCCCTTTGCCATGTGCCTTCCCCCCTTTGCCATGTGTTGGCAGACGGCAAAGAGGGGAACCAGCCCCTTTTTTATTTATTTTTTGTTATATCCAGCATTTTTAACAATAATCAGGATATATATATATATATATATATATTTGACATAAATAAATTTATTTCCGTACTCATAACCATATTAAAATAACTCTCATCGATAGTGCATACATATTATGCAAGTTACATCCGTACCAAACCATATATTACACCAGTTTCATCCACGTGCATACAAAGTTTCATATATTTCATATACTACAATAGTTTCAATACAACGCATGGTACAAGAAATCATCTTCAAGCATTCCATCAACCAAGCTTCCCGTGAAGTGAAGGTAATCTGCAAAATGACAAATAAGAAAGTTAGAAAAATAATACTGGATGAAGTAGTGTATATATAGGTTATTTCGGAAAGAAATTAGCTAAGTATAGACCATTTAGGAGCTAAGTAAGCTAATTATGTCATTTAGGTGGAACCCTAGCTAACTATAGGAGAAGAGAAAGAGAAGAAGAAGTAAAAGGAGGAGGAGGAGGAGGAGGAGGAGGAGGAGGAGAAGGAGAAGGAAGAGGGGAAGAAGAAGGAAGAGGAGAAGAAGAAGAAAAGAAGAAGGAGAAGGAGAAGAAGAAGGAGAAGGAGAAGGAGGAAGAAGGAGGAAGAAGAAGGAGAAGGAGGAGCTCCTTCTCCTTCTTCTCCTCCTTCTCCTCCTTCTTCTTCTCCTCCTCCCTCTCCTCCTTCTTCTTCTCCTCTTCTTCTTCTTCTTCCTTCCTTTCATTTTTCCTCTTTTTCTCTTCTTGTCCCCTTCTTCGGGCTAAATTGGCTAAGAATGCCTTTTTGGAGCTAATTATGTCATTTCGAGGATAATTAGCTAAGTATAGGTCATTTTTTATTAAATAGGTCATTTAGGAGCTAACTAAGCTAATTATGTCATTTCGTAGGATAATTAGCCAATTTAGCCTTTTTTGGATGAGTCTAAGCTACGTAGAAGAAGAGATAGAGAAGAAGAAGTAAAAGAAGGAGGAGGAGGAGGAGGAGGAGGAAAAGGAGAATGAAGAGGAGAAGAAGAAGGAAGAGGAGAAGAAGAAGAAAAAAAGAAGGAGAAGAAAAGAAGAAGGAGAAGGAGAAGGAGAAGGAGAAGGAGAAGGAGGAAGAAGGAGGAAGAAGAAGGAGGAGGAGCTCCTTCTCCTTCTTCTCCTCCTTCTTATTATCCTCCTCCCTCTCCTCCTTCTTCTTCTCCTCTTCTTCTTCTTCTTCCTTCCTTTCATTTTTCCTCTTTTTCTCTTCTTGTCCCCTTCTTCGGGCTAAATTGGCTAAGAATGCCTTTTTGGAGCTAATTATGTCATTTCGAGGATAATTAGCTAAGTATAGGTCATTTTTTATTAAATAGGTCATTTAGGAGCTAACTAAGCTAATTATGTCATTTCGTAGGATAATTAGCCAATTTAGCCTTTTTTGGATGAGTCTAAGCTACGTAGAAGAAGAGATAGAGAAGAAGAAGTAAAAGAAGGAGGAGGAGGAGGAGGAGGAGGAAAAGGAGAAGGAAGACGAGAAGAAGAAGGAAGAGGAGAAGAAGAAGAAAAAAAGAAGGAGAAGGAGAAGAAGAAGGAGAAGGAGAAGAAGAAGGAGAAGGAGAAGGAGGAAGAAGAAGGAGAAGGAGGAGCTCCTTCTCCTTCTTCTCCTCCTTCTCCTTCTTCTTCTCCTCCTCCCTCTCCTCCTTTTTCTTCTCCTCTTCTTCTTCTTCTTCCTTCCTTTCATTTTTCCTCTTTTTCTCTTCTTGTCCCCTTCTTCGGGCTAAATTGGCTAAGAATGCCTTTTTGAAGCTAATTATGTCATTTCGAGGATAATTAGCTAAGTATAGGTCATTTTTTATTAAATAGGCCATTTTGGAGCTAACTAAGCTAATTATGTCATTTCGTAGGATAATTAGCCAATTTAGCCTTTCTTGGATGAGTCTAAGCTACCTAGAAGAAGAGATAGAGAAGAAGAAGTAAAAGAAGGAGGAGGAGGAGGAGGAGGAGGAGAAGGAGAAGGAAGAGGAGAAGAAGAAGAAAAGAAGAAGGAGAAGGAGAAGAAGAAGGAGAAGGAGAAGGAGGAAGAAGGAGGAAGAAGAAGGAGAAGGAGAGGGAGGAGGAGAAGGAGGAAGAAGAAGGAGAAGGAAGAAGTAAAAGAAGGAGGAGGAGGAGGAGGAGGAGAAGGAGAAGGAAGAGGAGAAGAAGAAGAAAAGAAGAAGGAGAAGGAGAAGGAAGAGGAGAAGGAGAAGGAATAGGAGAAGAAGAAGAAAAGAAGAAGGAGAAGGAGAAGGAGGAAGAAGGAGGAAGAAGAAGGAGAAGGAAGAAGTAAAAGAAGGAGGAGGAGGAGGAGGAGAAGGAGGAGGAGGAGGAGAAGGAAGTCTAGCAATTTTTGAGCTAACTAAGCTAATTATGTCATTAGATGGAAGTCTAACTATTTTGGAGCTAACTAAGCTAATTATGTCATTAGATGGAAGTCTAGCTATTTTTGAGCTAACTAAGCTAATTATGTCATTAGATGGAAGTCTAGCTATTTTGGAGCTAACTAAGCTAATTATGTCATTAGATGGAAGTCTAGCTATTTTTTATTAAAACACTAGAAATAACATACCTAAGTTAGGGTGAAGCACGGTGGCTCTGGCTTGTTTCACCTGGAGAAGGCTGCCCTGGAGAAGGCTCGACTGTAGAAGGGTCGTGCGATGCGTTTCGGGAGATATTCTGCACCAAACATCGTTTGCAATGTATAGTTAGCATAAGGACACTCTTAAGATCACTGCACTGAAATGAAACTTACCGTCCCCGCCACGTTAATGACTGGCATCGGCGGAGGGACTTGGCCGTTCTTCTCGCACATAGACTGTACATTTGGTTTTGACAAGTCAAACTTTTTATTTATTAATGAAACGGACATTCAAATGCAAGATTTTATATAACATGAAGAAGAAACTTACCACGAAGAGCTCGTATATGGCCCTGTTAGACGCATCATTCCGTGCCCTCTCCGCCTCCATCAATGCAGTCGTCCTCTCCTCCAGCTCCCTAATTTCCTTATCCTTATAAGCTATAGCCGCCTGCATTGCCTCTCTCTCTTTCTGAATAGCAGCCTGCAACACAACTCATTGTTAGCAATGTGATCATATTGGTTCGAACGCAAATTAAGGGGGTAGGAGGAGAAGTCATTTGTGCTCACCAACAAACGCAAGGGCGGAGCTCGTCCAACGCACGTGGAGGTCGTCGAACAACTGCACATTGAAATTCACCCGATCAACACAAATATGATGTTTTTATAATTAACATAACTATATGACCTAACTCATAACTATGTGGGTCAGTGTCATCGGGGGTCGAAGGTCACTGGCGTCGGGGATTGGGGTCTTTTCGGTCAACAAGAGGCCGAAGAGGTGTCGGGGCTCGGGGGTTGGGGGTCAGTGGCGTCGGGGGTCGGGGTAGGGGGTCGGGGGTCGAGGGTGAGTGTTGTCGGTGGTCGGGGGTCGGGGGTCGAGGGTCAGTGGCGTCGGGGGTCGGGGGTCAGTGGCGTCGGGGGTCGGGGTAGGGGGTCGGGGGTCGAGGTTACCTATAAAACTTTCCAGGTTACCTATACTACTTTTCAGGTTACCTATAAAACTTTCCAGGTTACCTATAAAACTTTCCAGGTTACCTATAACTACTTTCCAGGTTACCTATAAAAGTTTTTTTGGTGGGTTAGTTTGCATCTAAACCAAACTAGCCCATGTGTTTGGATACTTTGGGAGCTAGTTCAGCTCCAACTAGCTAAAACTAGTTTTTAAAGAATTGATTGTCTTTTTGTATTATTTAGATTGGACATGTAAAATCATATGCACTCACTAGAAATAAATAGCTAATGTTACATCACGTAGTCCATGTGAGTGTCCAAAACAACACTTATTTAGGCAGTATTATATTTAAAAAACTATTATTTATAATAATATGTTTATTTCCTTCATAGTAATTTTGGTCTACTCAATTTAGTAACTCATTCTAGAAAAAACTGAACAAACATATATACTATCATGCTTGATACTTAAATTGGGGCAGTATTTCTTTCTCTTTTCTGTCTTTAACTGTATATTACATGTACATTTATATTTATTTTTTATATATACTAGCCGTGTCCCCGATGGGCTGTTTTTGGAAAAAGCCGTATCCCGTGTCCCCGTATGCGTGTCGCCGTGTCCGTGTCGCCATGTCGGTGCTTTTTAGCCTAAAACAGCACAAGGTTGTGGACGAGAAACGCCGCCTTTGCATCTACAAAGTGTACAACACATGTGTTGAAGGAACTACTTCAACGCATTGCCCTAGATATCATTCTAAAAGGCAAAGATAACACATATGGCAGCAGGAATTCAATCCAAAACTCCTGGAACACAAGATTTAGTCCAAGATCTAAGATAAGAACACCAAGTTCTGTTCAGAATAGTGGGTACAGAGTCTCCACTACAAAATTAGAGGGCTTTGTGAAACCTTCACATCTCAACTTAGCTAAAAGACCTAGAAAACATTACTTAAATAAAGGTTAAGAAAACAAATTAACATACTCCTATGACTTAAGGGCCAGCTTTCCAGAATGGAAAACAAGTATATATAAGTCAAAATGGATTTGCCTATTGATATTTTTTCTTTATTGTCCCTCTTCAATCTATTTCGTTTGACCATGTGTATCGACGACATTACAGGTAGCTCACGCAGGTCCAAACCATCGAGCGCACGGCAGGAGTGATCCATGACACGGCAGGGGACATTGGGGTTATTTTTATCTTGGGCAGTTGGGCCCGATAAATCATGTTAAAATCCCCTGCTACCTGCAAGCTGCCTCCTTGCAGTGCAGTAAATTGTGCCTTCTATCATTTGATTACTTCTACATTCATCCAGTGTTCCTTTTGTGTGTTACTCTGGTTCAAAGAGCATTAAAATTTTCCTTTAGGATACAATTGCAGTTGAGTTGCACAGGAAAGTTTCTCTAACTCGGAAGTAAAACTAATAGTTCTTGCTTCCAAATTAAATCAGAATAACAATGTTTCCTGGAGATTTAGTGCAGTTATTCTTCTAGCAAAGTGCATCTGGCACAAGATTTGGAGAACAGCAACACTTCTGAAATATGAAACACGATCTGGATTTGGTCCAGTTACTATTCTAGCAAAGTGTCTTGTTTGAAACTTATCACAAGATTGCAAAAGTAAGAATCTAATAAAGAACTACTGAGATGATAAGCCAAAACTTACTTGGGCGCAGACGGGACGGGGCAAGGACGACGCAAGCTCAGCCGGGACGGGGCAAGGACGTGCGGGGCGGCGGCGCGCAGGCTCGGGGCGGCGGCGGCGGACGGACGGGGCGGGGCGCAGACGGACGGGGCGGGGTGCAGACGGGGCGGGGCGCAGACGGGCGGGGCGGCGGTGGCGCGCAGACTCGGGGGTGGCGGCGCACAGACTCGGGGGCGCGGCGCGCAGACGGGGCGGGGCGGCGGTGGCGCGCAGCCGGGACGGGGCAAGGACGACGCGCAGGCTCGACGCGCGCAGCCGGGACGGGGCAAGGACGGCGCGCAGGCTCGGGGCGGCGGAGCGCAGGCTCGGGGCGGCGGCGCGCAGGCTCGGGGCGGCGGCGGCGCGCAGACGGGGCGGGGCGGCGGCGGCGGCGGCCGACGGGACGCGAGCTGGTACGGGACGCGAGCTGGTACGACGGGACGCGAGGTAACGTTGAAAGACTGCCTTTGCCGTCTGCCTTAGTTTGATTTGGGGTAACGTTGAGAGAGAGAGAGCGTTTGTACTGTCGATGCAAAAAAAAAACTGGGTACTAGCCTTTGTCGTCTGCCTTAATTTTCTTTGCCATCTGTGGGCACACGGCAAAGAGCTGGCACCTCTTTGCCGTCTGCCTTTGGGATATTTGCCATACGTTAGCAGACGGTAAACAAAAGGCACATGGCAAATCATCTCTATGCCATCAGTCTTTTCTTTACCGTCTGGCAGTTGTAAGCTGATGGCAAAGAAATTCTTTGCCAACCGTCAGCACACGGCAAAGATTAGGCACATGGCAAATTTTCTGTTTCCAGTAGTGTATATAACATACCTGAGATAAGTACCCTATCAATGCCTTTCCCCTGACGATACTAGACAAAGAGGTCCACTCGATTGGTACCCATCCCACACAGCCCCGTACCTGTAAGGTTGGGACGGTTGACACATCATAAATCTATTCCCATTTTCGAAACCATACTCACACAAATACCCCATGCACCACTTCACCAAAAGTGGCCACCTAACTCATCATCACCCTTGGGCATTAGTGGCACTCGACCGGGTTTTCATAAGTCTTTGATTTATACCAACAACATGCTCATGCTACTGTTACTTTGGATTTACTTGTCAACATGATACAAGCATGACCCTCATAGGTGGTAGGATCAAGCTTAATGCATGTGCTCCGGAGGAGTCATCGGTAACATCACATCAATGATTTACCGGCACTTATGATCATATGCAACGGAAATGCTTGCTATACTAACATGCAATATAACATATGCTCAGTCATGGTCAAAGAGTTGCTTGCCTTTGCTCACATAAGTCCTCGGGGTCTCCGAGGTCTACCGCTCCAACTCCGAGTACTCCATCTACCCATCAACTATTGTCGGAAACAACCATAGTAAACCACACAGCAGGCAAAAATAAAAGTGCTACATAAATAAAAGTTATATTTTTCTTGGACCTCTCTTGTCATAAGAAAAATACCAGAGGCTTGCCATGGGAGGTTTGGATCATCAAAGAATTTTGAATGGACGAATGGAGGAATAGGGGATTCTTTATGAAGCCCGCAAAAAATATTATGATAAGAATGAGTGGAGGCAGTCATTTAACAGAGAGCAATTTTATAAATATTTAGGAAGTTGTTTCACTGGATTTGAAGTTGGGATGAATATTCTATGAATTTTCTAATATGGAATAAATAGCAATATGAAGCTATTTATTTAATACAATTGAATAAAGTCAAATAAAAATGTTCACCAGGGCTTAAAAAATGGGGCATGATATAATAAGTTTCTGGAAATTGCAATCACTCCAATTGGAGTTGATTTGAGTCCTCTAGGATTTTCACAAAGTGGGGCTGAATATATCCAGATTTGTATTTTAATAAATACACCACAGAAAGTTGCTCTGGAAAAATGTGCAAATCACCTATTTGGATAGCCCTGAATTTTGGGAACCTGCGGGACTTTGAGTCAAACAATTTGTAGTTAGAATGGTTTTTGAATGGATTTTTGAAGTTGTGGAAAAAGAGAAAATCAAAAAAGGGCTTCAACCCCAGGACCTATCCTGTGCACAGGGCGCTGAAGAGGAGATAGGTCGGCCCAGCCGCGCTAGCTGGCGCCACAGGAGGCCATACCGAAAGCGCCTAGGAGAAATTACGCTTTCAGAGCGGGGACGCGCAGACGGAGCAAGCCGTCTCCACTTAACCTATGAACGGGGCCGGGCAGCTGCCTCTTGGCCAACAGATGGGCCCGGGGAGAAATGGGGCCCGCGGGACAGGAGCTTCTTCCTCCTCCCGCCTGAGTCGATTTGGAGGCGAGCCGCGGGCGCTGGTGCCACTTGAGCCACGCCCTGCGCTACGCTCGACGAGGCCTGGCCTCCCGGAGCAGCAGGGAAGGCGGCGACCTGGAGGGGAAGGCTCCACGCACCCAGGGAGGACCTGGTCGCGGCCAGCCTCTCCCATGGTGGATGCGGCCTGCAGCGACGGGGGCATGGCGCCGTGGCCACCAAGTAGGAAGGGGTTCTGCGGGGGAGGGCTCATGGATGCAAGGGGAACCACATGGCGCGGCTCGGAGGAGGAGGGGACGCCCGACGTGCTCGAATTCGAGCCGAGGTCGCTGGAGCTCCTTCGGCCATGGCGGGGAAACAAGGGCATGGGAGCGAGATTGGGGGCACAGGGGCATTCGAGGGAGAGAGGTGGATCTGGGGAAAGCCAGAGAGGGCTCGGGGAAGAGGAAATAAGAGGGGGGAGAAGAGAGAGCTCGGGAGCTCTTGGAGCTTCCTAGTGCATGGATGCCACGCGTGCCTGAGGAAGCTTGGAATCTTGTTGATGATGGGGAGTGGTTTGAACCGTCAAAAGAAGGCTCTCAGACATATTGAGACAACTCTGTTCGGCTAGAAATGGACTCGAGGAAAGAAACAAGATGCAGATTACCATTTCTGCACTCCATGGAGGTGGTCACCACCCCACTTGGTGGCCAGGCCAAGGTGTCCAACATGCAAGGCTTGCATGCCACTGTGCACTGGTAGAGGTTGGACAGATATGAAGTTGGTTTGAATTGGTTTTGACTGAGATTAACATTCCAGCAGGAAACTAAGGGCTGATAAAAGTGGTTTTCAGAGGAAGGGAATTGAGGTGAAACCTTGTCTACCAGTCTTATACATGGAAGGACTATAACAATGCCAAGTTTGAGATCAGGCAGAGGTGTGTAGCTAGTACTTGTTGTACAAAGCTACATTTCTGCCATAAATCAACTTGTAGATGTGCTGCTCATTTTCCCTACATGAGCATGCCATCTATTGGTTTTAAGTGATGCCTTGGTATGTTAGGGGTCCTTTGGAAAGAGATGGAAGCTTTGGCTTAAGCAAAAGTGGGGTAAGAGGGGTAAAGATGGTGATCCTAGGGTGAAAATGAAAAGTAGTTACATTGAGCCTCTCTCCAATAATTGTCTAGTGGCCATGGAAATGTTACTGGAGGTAAAATGTAACTATATGAAGCTGAGGTAGAAGGTTGAGCTCAAGGGTTAAAGTGGAAGGGGCCAAAGTAGCCATTAAAGTGAATGCACACAAGGTTTTTGATGAGTGGCAGAGCAACCAGCTGGACTTCGATGTACATGAAACTTAACATGATCAAATAAGAGGTAAAAATATGCTTGGACATCAAATTCGGGATTTCGTGGAGAAGGTTCCCAATGTAGACTTGGAAAACCCATGAAAGGGGAAGAAATGGCTTTCTGCTTACAAATCCATTCAAATCAATTCCCACAAATCCAATATTTGGTGTGGGGGGCTTATTTGAACATTAAGGCATGCACAAAAAGTTTGGGGTAAATTGGAGAAACTTTATAATGTAAAGTTACCCAAAGTCAGAAATCAATAGGGAGGCTTTTGAGGGGCTTGGGACAAGTTCTTCTATTCTCCTTGATGCACTACTTGGTGTGGATGCATTATTGGAGTATCAGAACATGTCCACCAAATTTGAGCACAATTGCAGATAATTGACAATGTAGAGTTGCTGAAATTTGTATCTAGACATATAGGGGTTTAGAATAATTAGGGGAGTCAAATCAACTTGGATTGGGATGAAACTTGGCAAGATCATCAAACTTATCATAGGTGACATGCTGTATATTTACTGGAATTTATTGAGAATATTTCTTATAGAAATATTCCAAAAGCTTGAAATACGCAGGAAAGGTTTTGAAGGGGTTTGCCCAATATTTTGAACATGACCATGTGTTGAAACTCATATATATCGAATATATATGCTCACTGAGTTTCCCTATAATTTCTCAAATATTTTGAAAGCAATAAAAATAACTTTCCTTCATAAGAGACCATTTCTGGCCTCACAGAAAGGCATTTAAGTAAAATAATAAAATAACTTTTTAAATAATAATATTGTGGTTTTTGGAAGACGTTTTCATAATAGGTTTTAAGTAAAATAATTGGTGCAAAATAAATTCCCTAATTTGAGGACTTGTAGTACAAACCTCATTTCACAGGTTTTGAAAGCTCAATTCAAAGAAATGCATTTTGGTGAAAATAATATTTGGTAAAAATAGTTTCTGGTCCTAAACACATGGCATGATCATTAGGCAGGAGTTTTGTGCTAAAGAGGTGAGTTTGGATTATAGCAAGAATTATTGAGAATCGACACAAACATACTAGCAAGCAAGCAAACAACAGTCACTTCAAGCATCACAAGCATTCTCAAAAAATTTAAATTGGTCCTAATTTTTGAAATAAGTTAATTAGTCAGGAAATCTAAACACAGGGTGTGACAGTGGTAAAGACCTAACCCTCGCGGATTAGACAGGCACATTAATTGCATCATGAGGTGTCACACCGGGATGTCTTCCCGCAAGGATTGTCTTTCCTTTTGTGGCGTTCACCCAACTACCTCTTATTATCTTGCCACGCCATGTGGAGGGTGTCATTAAAGCTGTTGTAAATCTATCGGGCTGCCATAGACCTCTAAAAAGGCTCACCTAACCACATGCCCGCTCGACACCTTGCTGATGTCGACAATCGGCCCAATGAGGTGGAGCGGTGGAGTGGTAGTGGAGTCTTTCATGGCATGGTGGCTATTGGGTCTTCTTCTCCGGCATGGCGGCTTGCTTGTAGCTTGGCCTTGGTGCGTGGCACTACATTGGTGAAATCATAATTGATAACAACATATGCATCATTGGACTAATATGTTTTCCAAGTGTATTTCAGAAAAGTTCAAAAGGTGATATGGCTTAACGTTTATGTGGAGATACCCCTAGATGCAAGAAAGGAGTAACATTGGCTCAAACTTAAAGCTTGAAGACTATTAATTTTATGTTTGTGAGAAACCACTTTTGAGTCCATAGGGGGTGAGATAGTAAAATGAACTGCATGCTCAAATGCTCAAAGTTAGCCATGAAAACACTTAGTCATTTTTCCCACATATCCACTCTGTCAAGTTCCACATATACAAATTCGGTGTAACAAACATTGCCACTTCGGACCCACCAAGTTTGAACCTCAGACAAAACCCTAGCTATTCCCACAAAATCGGTGCAACCGAAACTGTATTGGTGCTACCGAGTTGAGTGTGACCAACATTCAGTTGCCAAGATACACAAAATCGGAATTTCTAAGTTTGAGTATCGATGCCACCGAGTTTGGTCATCTGACTGTTAGTCACCTTTTCGGTGCCACCGAATTCTATATATTGGTCTCACCAAGATTCAAAGTTCACCTTTTTAGTACTATTTCGTACCACCTAGTTGTCCACTTTGGTTTCACCGAGTTTGCACTTTTGCGAGTAACGGTTGGATTTTGGTTACTTCCTATATATAACCCTTCACCCACCTCTCATTCGTGGGAGAAGCGCTCAGAACACATACTTCATTTCCAGATCCATTTTCTGAGATAGAACCACCTACTCATGTGTTGAGACCAAGATATTCCAATGCAATCATTTGAAACTTGATCTCTATCCTCCCCAAGCTGCTTTCCACCAAATCAACCTCTCCTACACATGCATATTCTGTTAGAGAGTGATTTGTATTGAGGAGACTATCTTTAGAAGCACATGAGCAAGGAATTCATTGATCTACGACATCTATTACCTTTTGGAGGGTGGTGCCTCCTAGATTGGTTAGGTGTCGCTTGGGAGCCTCCTACTTCGTGTTGTGGAGTCGAACCAAGATGTTTGTAAGGGCAAGGAGATCGCCTACTTTGTGAAGATCTACCGTGAGTGAGGCTAGTCCTGTGTGGACAGAAGCCGCGGTGGAATAGACAAGGCCCCTTCTTTGTGGACCCCTTGTGGGTGGAGACCTGTGTGGACCCTTGCAGCCATTACCCTCCGTGGGTTGAAGTCTCCACTAATATGTATGTACGATAGCGCCACCTATGGGAACCTTGCCAAAAATAGCCGTGTCAACCTCATGTGTTTGATCTCCCTACCATACTCCTCTACTTTACACTTGCATATTATACTATCCACTGCTATACTATTAGAACTGCATGTGTAGGGTGTACTTGACCAGTTATAACAGTCGTAGCTGCCTCTCAGGTAAAATTGGGAAAAGGCAAATTTTTTATCTTCTCAAGTATTCTAATCACCCCCTCTAGACATACTTTTGATCCTACAAGTGGTATCAGAGCTTTGGTCTCTGTCGTGGTTTTTTCACGATAGATGTTCTGGTGAAAGGACTTAGTGGTGAGCCATCACAACTATGTGGCGACTCAAAGGGCTTGCTCGGGAAACGAGAGACGAGTTTACCCAGGTTTGGCCCCTCAGGTTGAGGTAAAAGTCTATGTCCTGCTATGTGTATATTGCTATGGGAATCGATTACAATGGTGCGGATTCGTGCGACCTAGCTCTCGATTGATGTTAACTTAACCCTATCAACCCTAAAGACTCGCTTTTATATACGGGTCAAGGCTCTGGGTTTACAACAGTCCAACTCTCATTGCAATACGTGAGCCGGTCTACCTCTAACTCTCCTTGTCCCTTACGCAAGGAAACTCCCGGCACCTCTTGCCTTATGCGGAACGTAAGTCGCCTTCTTTGAGTCTTGGGCCAACCATTTCTTCGCAGCGTACATCTGGGCGCCTTCTGCTTCTCAGATAATAACCCATCTTGTTCTTAGAGGTAGAGCTGCCATTCTCCTAACCCGACCTTATTGGCGGGTCTTATAACGGGATAACTTACACAACATTAGGCCCCAGATTGACTTCAATTTATTCATGTCAATAGACCTTATTTTAATATTTGGTGGCTCAATTGAAATGTCATCCTATCCCCAACGGAAAGATTGCCGGCTTGCAGTCTTTCTCTGACTTTTCGCCACGTGGATTAATGACGTCACTTGCTCCTTAATGACGTCACCCAACGGCTCCTTTTGATTTTATCTGTCCAGCCCGAAAACTGAGGCACCATCAATTCCGGATTTGACGCGCCTCCTAGTTTTCCGCGCCTGTCGTTTCCATTTCCTCCCTCCGGTCTTTAAATACCAACAGGGAATCTTTTTACTTTTTACCCTAGCTCGTCTTCTTCCTCCTCGAGCCTTCCAGCCCTCGACTCACCGCCACCACATCTCTTCCGGTGAACTTCTCCGAAGCACGAATTCCGCTTCTATTCATCTCCTGCGCCCAGCCACGGTCTTCTTGCTCCGCCGGTTGACGCTGTGAGGTACGCCTGCATCCCTTTGTAATAGATCTACTCAGGTCATGTACTCTAATCCACCGGAGTTCTTCTAGGGTTCGTCGTTCCGCCATTAGCAACGCAAGTTCATGCATTCCTTTTAGCACAACAAACATCCTTAATAAGTAGCAGTACGGATGTGAAACGAATCCCAAATAGGCTTTACTTATATCTCCTTATGAAGGATCATCACCTTTTAGTTGTTGCCTCCGAGCATCATCGTTCAGTTCGGCCATTAATTTTTTCTTTTTCGCACTGCCGGTAGATCCATCCTGCTCTGTAGTTTTGACGAAAACCGTTCTTCCACCACTTAGTAGAATTCAATCTTCGTAGTATCTTCATGACCTAGCGGCAGTTTATTATGAAGCCGGCTTAGTCTTTTCGTGACTCGCCATCATCATGTGCCCTCTCATTCTTAGGCGGCTTAAAATACTATGATGTCCCTTCCTGCTAGTCATTAGAATAATCCGCCATTTGTATCCATGCAGCTGGCCTCTTTCCGTCTTTGAACATTATGTCAAAGCCATCAAAGTGTGACTGGTTACCTTCCGATATTGATGTAGACACCATGCAATGTTTTTTGTCAATGGGAACCTTGCCCCCTAAAGAGGTGATTGAATGGAGAGTTGTTGCCAGAGAAATACGACCTCAACTCGCCGAAGGGGAAGTAGTATTCATTGCAGACCATTTAGAGCGAGGCGTATCTCCTCCTGGCTCAAAATTATTCCAAGATGCCCTTGGCTTTTTCAATCTCCACCCCCAAGATTAGGGTTCCAATTCAATCAGTAACCTGTGCCAGTTCCAGGTTTATTGTGAAGCATACTTAGAAAGATAACCTGCGATTTCCCTGTTAAGGGAATTTTTCTATCTGAACCGCCAAACAGAATGGGCTGATGGCCCTAACTTAGAGCTTGGCGTAGTCACTATCCACAGGCGGCGTGAAACCAACTTCCCTGCTGCCTCCTTACACAACCATCCCAAAGGTTGGGGGAGAACCTGGTTTTACTACAAAAACACTGCTCCGTATCACAAAAATCCCCTACTAGGTTACAAAGAAGATCACCTTCCATGGACTTTCAACCCCCCGAGCCTCTAACTCCATAAGAACAAGCCACCCACAAATCTATTTGGCCCCTGCTGAGGCCTTTTAAGGCCAACGGTTTGACTGGAGTCGACTTGTTCCGATGTTGGGTTGAATGGCGGATCATGCCTCTGAGCTGTCTTGAGGGTCTGATGTATCATTATGACGGCAATTTGAACAATGCTCAGCGTTTCACAAATGCCATGCTTCACACTGAAGAAATCAACAGTCCCGTGAAGAACCTATGTGGTGAAACCAAAGAGGCTTGTTCCAAAATTGGTCTGAAACCATTATGTGTTGCCAACCCTGCTCCTGAGGTAGATAATTTTACCTCTCATCTATTTTATTTGACACCTTCTTATACTCTTTGGTAGAACTAACTTCCCCTTTTTGCAGAAAAATACACCCTTTTGGAAATGTAGGATTGTAAAGCCGCCCATGAAAAGAATGAAGACCGTCGCCAAGAAGAAGAAAGGAAAATTGGGTGCAAGCGAGTCATCCGTCGTGGGCGAGTCACCACACATTGATGATGCATCTCAGGTAAATATCTGGACTGTCCCCTTGTTGCATCACATATTTTTTCTAACCATTTACTTAACTTCCAGGGGGATGACGTGGAAAGCGATGTTGAAGACGCTGAGGTAATTTCCATATCGTCTGACTCAAGTATTTCCTTGGAAAGATCTCAAAGGCATTTTTGTAGGAATGTTCCTCTGAATCACCCAGATGCTCACTTGGATCCTAACTTCCTTTTGAAGAAGGCTTTATATACTCCAAACCGCCACACTTGTAGCTCTTCAGGTGATCTTATGGCGGGTTTACCTGAGAAATCATCCGGCCGCAAACGTTGCAATGAGTTACCTTCTTGTTTATTATCAAGCTTTATTGACAACCTTGCGTGTATTGATCAAACTTTGTGACTATAATAGGTATCTCCTCCTTCATCTAGCGACTCAGCATCCTCCAAATTACCACCCCTTGTTCGTGTCGCGGGGTATGATGTTAACTGTTGAATGAACTCTTCACATGATATTTTGATTAAGTATGTCCTTACCTATTCAATTTTTGTAGAGCTCAAGCCAAGAAACGGAAAATTGGCGGGTCAACTCTGAATGCTAACAAGCCTGGAGCGGACGAAACAGACGCTCCTGTCCCTGATATTCCAGATGAGAATATGGGGGATTATGTTGATCCTCGAGAAGGCGCCACTAATGCCCAAGTCATCACGCGAAGAAATGATGATATGTCTGTAGAGCCGAGTCACAAAGAGAAACTCAACCCGCCAACTCCCGTGAAGTCATCCAAAGGCACCTCGCCCGAAGATGATGCTTTCGTTATTATTGAGACAGGTCACACGACCCGTGTCCGCAATGTGTTGGCAAAGAATACTGTCGGGGACGTCTGCACCAAGATGACGAAAGGAAAATCTGGACTTGAGTTCCCAAATATCGAGAAGTTAAACTTTGAAGAACTTCATGCAGGATATTTGAACCGCCTTGCTGTGAGCCGGGATTTTGAAGTCGGCTTAGTGAATACGATGAATAAAAGATACGACGTATTTACTGAACAAACTGCCTTATATATCCTCTTGTAGCTACAAGGGCCGGGTCATCTTCTTGAAGATGAGCCGGGTCTTGTGTAATAGTCCTTGAACAGCTTCAACCTGTAGCCCCCAAGGGCCGGGTCATCTTCTTGAAGATGAGCCGGGTCTTGTGTAATAAACTAAAAAACTTCAACCTGTAGCCCCCAAGGGTCGGGTCATCTTCGTGAAGATGAGCCGGGTCTTACTTAATAAACTGAAAAGCTTCAACCTGTAGCCCCCAAGGGTTGGGTCATCTTTTGAAGATGAGCCGGGTCTTGCTTAATAAACTGAAAAAGCTTCAACCTGTAGCCCCCAAGGTCTGGGTCATCTTTTGAAGATGAGCCGGGTCTTGCTTAATAAACTGAAAAGCTTCAACCTCTAGCCCCCAAGGGCCGGGTCATCTTTTGAAGATGAGTCGAGTCTTGCTTAATAAACTGAAACTTACCTTTCCTTTAGAAAAGCAAATACATTAGCCCCCAAGTGTCAAGTGTATTGCTTGCAATATGCTTGAGACTTGATTGTCTGCCTTTCAACGCAACCAAATAATATTAAGTTCACTGATCCTTCCTGCTTGATTTTGTAGGAGACTATCAGTCAAGCTGACATATCCCTAAGCGAGATGAGAAAAAGCCTCGGATGCCAGCAAGATGCCAGGGCTGTAGTAGAGGAAAAGCTCTGAGCTATGACGACAGAACTTGGACATGTCAGGGCTGAATATCTTAGATATAAGGAGTCAACCGCAGCGGAACAAGCCACCCTTGTAAAATGAGCAGAGAAACCTGAGGGACAAATCGCAGAAGCCACATCAGAATTGTCTGGTCTGCGTCGACATATCTCCCAAATGACCAACACTATCTTTGGTAAGTCCTTCATACAATCTATTATCACTTCTTGCAAAGGACACAAGGTGCTCAGAGACTTATGCTTCACATGTTTCTTGACAGGCCCTCGATTTGTCAATCTTCAAGATGATCCAGTTCTGAAGCTAAAGGCCGTATACACTCTGATGGAGCAACTTTATGCTTTTGGCTTGCTGACCGTGAAGGCCGTCTGGGGAAACAAAGACCCGGTGAAGTACATCAAGGATATGTTGCGGCGGCTCTCAACCATTCCTCAACACATAGCCGAAATAAGGAAATCATCCGTGCGAAAGGGCGTGATGGCAGCCATGAGCCGGGCAATAGCTTATGCTCCTGAACATAAGCTGGATGAAATAGCCGGCGACTTCCCTGAATACAAGGATGATGGCTCAGAATTCACGCAGGAAGACTACACGCAATGCGTAAAGGACGTGCGCCCTGCGGCGAGTCGCCTTGTTGAAAACCTTGATCTGCCGAAGTACCAGGCGGCTTATGATGACGAGGGGAAGCGTCTAGCGATTCCCAGTTTTGCATCTTTGGACTTAACGCCTCAACGTCGTAAGCCTCTTTTTTCCTCTAACACTGACACGTCAACCATCTTGACAGAAGAAGCCAAATTTCATGCCTTAATCAATTGCACCTAGGATGTGGACAACATCCAGATCCAAGACCCCGAAACCTCAGCATAGGGTGAGCCGGAGGCGGATTAGGCGTAGCGGACCTTTTAAGTTTCATCCCGCAGAGGAGATTGAACCCAAAGACATCTTACTGCCGTGTTAGCATAGAAATTTTTTGGCCTTGATGAGCCATGTAATCTTGCTTTGGAATATGTTGAGAATTGCTTTTATATTTGCACCTTTTGATGTCAAATCTTCCTGGCATTACCTTTCAATATAACTCGCCTTGATTTGGCTATTGGCGATTTGAAGAAGTATTGTACTTCTTCCTTGACCACCACTCATCTTAATTAATCGTGGTTGTTGAATGTGGGCTTGAAAACATAATCACCATATAAGGTGGAAAATAAGCCATCTCTGTGAGTCACGGCGGGTTGATGGGCTTGCAAGGCTATAATCATACTCGAAGAGGTTTTTGCAAAAACCTATAAGTATTTAGACTAGCTGATCAGGCTCAAGTCAAGCTTCAGTGAAGCAGGTTCAATGAACCCATGGTTTGTCTATTTTCCATATGCTGGATCTCGCAAGTACCTCAATGTTTTAACCTTGGGAGTTCAGGGTCCAATATTTGGATTGACTCACCAAGAGTTCACGGGCCTTATGGGCGAGTCGCAAAACACACAGTCCAGTATAACCATTTAGTAATGCGTTAACTTTTCGCTAGCCAAGAGCGTATTAAGGCGGGACTCAATGAGTCAGAAGCCCCCAAATGACCTATGATCAAGGAAAAACAGGCACAGGATAGCAGAAGACAATGCTATTATAGCTAAACGACTTGGGAACTAGTAGCCCCCAAGAAAGCCGTTTTTTATCGTTCATGATCATACATAGGCGCCTATGTTTGAAACGTGCATCATGGCACTTGATCCTCTTTGGCTTTACTGGTACCTATGTTTGAGTGGTCACATCAAGGCGACTTACTCTCTTTGATACTAGTAGCGTCCATGTTTGAATGGCCTTCCCGATGGCGACTCATCCTATTGGGCGACTTAATTTAATAAATAAAGAATAATGCTCAGATATGGGCTGAAAACGACAGAGACCCCGAATTTCATGGGCGCCGGCTTTATTGATGTAATGTAGAAAGTACGCAATGATCTAAGTATGTACATAGATAAGGAGCCAATGGCTCTAAGTATAGGGCCCCAAGTGAGCAATATTCCTGGGGCGGTTTGTTCCCTCCTCCGTGGTTGGCTTGTCTGGGCGTAAGTCAATCACGTAGTACGAGCCATTGTGGAGGTTCCTGCTGACGACGGAAGGCCCTTCCCAAGGGGGTGAAAGCTTGTGCATAATTGTACGATCTTGAATCAACTGAAGCACCAAATCACCCTCCTAGAAGACCCGGCTTTTGACACGTTGACTGTGATAACGACGTAGGTATTGTGGATAAATCACCGACCGTTCTGCGGCCAGATCACGCTTCTCCTCGAGAGCATCCAAAGAATCCTGACGTGTCCGCTCATTATCAGCTCCAATGTATGCGGCGACTCTGGGGAATCGTGCTTCATATCGCTTTGGAGAACCACCTCGGCCCCGTAGACAAGAAAGAAAGGAGTATAACCAGTAGACCTGTTAGGTCTTGTTCTGATACTCCAAAGTAGAGAGGGGACTTCTTCAACCCAACAACCCGGAGTGCGCTGCAGAGGGATCATGAGCGGGGGCTTGATTCCACGTAAGATCTCCTGGTTAGCCACCTCAGCTTGACCATTAGATTGTGGATGAGCTACTGGCTATAAATCAAGCCGGATGTGCTCTGGCTGACAAAAATCCTTCATTGCCCCTTAAGACAAATTAGTACCATTATCGGTGATGATGCTATGGGGGGTAACCAAAACGGAAAATCAGCTTCCTGAGGAACTTAACCGCCATTTCTACTTTGCAATTACTGACCCGCTCCGCCTCAACCGACTTGGTAAATTTGTCAACTGCAACCAGCAGATGTGTCTTTTTGTCAGGAGACTTTTTAAAGGGACCAACCATGTCAAGCCCCCAAATCGCAAAAGGCCATGTAATGGGGATCACGTGCAATTCCTGAGTCGGTACGTGCGCGTGATGTCCGAACTTCTGACACCCATCACATCGACGTATTATGTCATCAGCATCAGCATGAGCCGTCAACCAGTAAAAACCATGACGAAAAGCTTTTGACACCAAAGATCGAGACCCAGCGTGATGTCCACAATCGACCGCATGTATATCATTGGTAATTTCTCTCCCCTCTTCTGGCGAGACACAACGCTAAAAAATTCCTAGCAAAAACTTTATCAGACGACAACTCGCCTCGAGCGAGATAAGCCATGTAAGGTATCATACAATGAGGAACTGCGCTGAGAGACGCAATGATGCATCACTTGGTGTGGATGCATTATTGGAGTAACAGAACATGTCTACCACCTCACAATGTAGAGTTGCTCAAATTTGGATCTGGACAGATAGGGTTTTAGAATAATTAGGGGAGTCAAACCAACTTGGATAGAGATGAAACCTCGCAAGATCATCAAACATATCATAGGTGACATGCTGGAATTTTACTCGAATTTATTGAGAATATTTCTTGTAGAAATATTCCAACAGCTTGAAATAGGCAGGAAGGGTTTTGAAGGGGTTTGCCCAATATTTTGAACATGGCCATGTGTTGAAATTCATATATATGGAATATATATGTCCACTGAGTTTCCCTAAATTTTCTCAAATATTTTAAAAGCAATAAAAATAGAGTTCCTTCATAAGAGACCATTTCTGGCCTCACTGGAAGATATTTATATAAAATAGTAAAATAACTTTTAAAATAATAATATTATTGTTTTGGGAAGCCATTTTGATAATGTATTTTAAATAAAATAGTTGGTGCAAAATAAATTCCCAAATTTGAGGACTTGTAGTACAAATCCCATCTTAGAGGTTTTGAAAGATTAATTCAAAGAAGTGCTTTTTTGGTGAAAATAATATTTGCTAAAAATAATTTCTGGTCCTAAACACATGGCATGGTCATTAGGAAGGAGTTTTGAGTTAAGGAAGTGAGTCTGGAGAGTAATAAGAAATATTGAGAATCAAACACAAGCATACCACCAAGCAAGCAAACAACAGCCACTTCTAGCATTACAAGCATGCACAAAAAATTTAATTGGTCCTAATTTTTGAAATAAGTTAATTAGTCAGGAAAGCTAAACATAGGGTGTTACATTTCAACGAGGAATAGAAATTCTCACACATCATGACCATGCCCTTTTAATTTTTTAGATGAACAAGAAGATTAACATCTCTTAATATCGACACCTAACGGATTAATAATAGTGCACTCACACATTTTTCATATCACCACATCAATATCATTAACCCACAGTTTCTTTGTATGTTCTACATGATGGTTTTATGACTCATGCAAATTACCGTCACTATTTGTCCAGCTCGCAAACAAATATAAGTGAAGAACTAGAGCATAATATTTCTATAAAATCAACAAACCACCATGCTCAAAAAGATATAAGTGAAGTACTAGAGCAACTGTTAAGCTCAAAAGATATAAGTGAAGCACATATAGTATTCTATCAAATTGTGATGATGTGATATCTCTCTCAAATAGGTGTGTTCAATAAACAATGCTTGTGGTAAACTGAAAGTAAAAGCAAACAACGCTCCAAGCAAAACACATAAATGGTGATGAATAAAAATATAGCTCCAAGTAACATACTGATGGATTAAGACCAAAAAAGAGAATGCCTTCCGGGGAATCCCCAAGCTTAGACGCTTGAGTCAACCAAGAATATTACCTTGGGGGTGCCTCGAGCATCCCCAAGCTCAGGATTTTGCTTCACCCCAATCCTTTGTCCATCAGGGCAATACCAAAAACATGAAAACTTCAGCCACATAAAACTCAATAAGACTTCGTGAGATCTGTTAGTATAAGCAACATATCAAAAGCTTTCAGGTGATCTTACAAATTAATTCTTATTTTATTTTGGCATAGGGTATTGTATCTTAACTCCTCCATGGCTTATACCCCACGAAACAATCCATAGCATCATCAAAACAAGCAAACTACACATGCAAAAACAGAATCTGACTGAAACAGAACAGTCTGTAGTAATGTGTAATGAACCTATACTTGTATAACTCCAAAACCTATGAAAAATTACTATGACCTAAGGAACTTTTATAGAAATACTATGTAAAAAATTCACCTTCGAAGTCATTCCAGTAAAATTAGAGAAATTCTGAACTGGACGCCAAAGTTTCTGTTTTTGCACCAAATCAATTCTACTCATCGTGCAAATCATCCCAAAGGTTGTACTTGGCATGAACACTAATTAAAACATAAAAACACAATAATTACAGAGGAAATAATCATGTTATCACAAACTAATAGAAAGTAGATAGCAAAAATAATAACGATAACTATTGGGTTGATTCCAAGAAGCTCTTTTTTAATAGCCATTAAGATAGGCTTGAGATAATAATGATACTCACGTAAAAGCACAAAGAGAGCATCATAAATCAAGTGAAAAACTAATTTAAGTTTAACATGCTTCCTATGCGTAGGCATTTTATAATCAAACAAATTTTGAAGAGAATATGTGTCTAGCATAAGTAAGTAGGAAGAATGAAGAATGAATATCAAGAGAGGTAGGTGAGTAACATGAAATTTTTTATAACTATATTTTGCTCTCTCATAATGATTACATGTAGGTTTCTATTCAAATTCAACAATATAGCAATCATGCTTTTCATTCAAGGAACTATCATGAATCACTTCATAAATTTCACAATTTTTAGATTCATGATTTTCAAGAAAGACCTCATAAAGATAATATAGTGCACTCTCACTAGCAAATGTTTCTACATAAATGGCTCTTTTAAAAGATTAGCTAGTGGATGAGGATCCATAGCTAGGTAAGTAAACTAGAGAGCAAAGACGCAAACTAGTGGCAAGCAAGACAAGAAAAGGGAAATATGTTTATTTTTTTATTTTTTATGAGATAAACTAAATATACCAGCAAACAAAAAGAGGAACAAGTGAATTAAATTTTGTGCGGAGTTACTTGGTAGTTGATGATCATATTCCCCGACAAATGACGCCAGAAATCATTCCTCATACTTGTGATCAGCGTTGGGTTTTCCGTGAAGAGGAACGGATTATCGAAGCACAATGTGGGTAAGTATTTCCATCAGTTATGAAACCAAGGTTTGTCGAACAAATAGGAATATCAATGACAACCGTCTTCGCCGACTGCACACAAAAGAACAAACAACTTGCACCCAACGCTGGAAAAAGGGTTATCAATCCTCTTGTCTTGTTATTTGCAAGCAAGTGGGTGCTTAGATAATTGTAGGTATTAAGATAAAATAAAAACAAGTAAATGGCAGGAAGGTAAAGAAGGTTTTATCAATATGTTGTGAATAGACCCGGGGTCCATAGCTTTCCCTAATGGCATCTCTCATGAAAAATAACATACTGTGGGTAAACAAATTACTTTCGGGCAATTGAGAAAAAATCAGACAGTTATGTGATATTCACGGCAATGATCATGTGTATATAGGCATCACATCCGTAAACACATACGACGACTCCTGCCTACACCAGTTACTATTACTCTACTCATCGATCGCTATCAAGCATGCATCTAGAGTATTAAGTAAAACAGGGTAATGCATGGAGAACAATGACATGATGTAGACAAAGTAAACTCAAGCAAGATGAATAAACCCCATCTTTTATCCTTAGTAGGAGCAACACAAATATGCATCTTGTCCCCTTCTATCACTGGGATATAGAAATTCACTAGGTTGAACCTACCACAATGCACCTCTCTCACCGAAGAAATATTGATCAAGTTGGCTAAACTATTTCACTAGATCGGAGAGAATTATGAATCTATCATAATCATGCACATAAGAATCATATAAGTATTCATAGGAGACTCAAATATTTATCATGAATAATCTGAACGTAAACCCGCAATTCATCGGATCCCAACAAACGCAACACACAACAGGAATTACATCATATGGATCAAAGCGAAGATGTGATGATCATTGTATTGAAGATCAAATAAACAAATTGCCATCTAGGTACTGACCATACACCCGTAAGTCTGTGGTGAACTACTGAAACATCATTGTGAGGGCAACAATGTTGATGAAGGGGCGCTTGATACGTCTCAAACGTATATATAATTTTTGATGGTTTCACGTTGTTATCTTGTCAACTTTGGATGTTTTGTTTACCTTTTGTATCTTTTTTGGGACTAACTTATTAATCCAGTGCCAAGTGCCAATTCTTGTTTTTTGTGTGTTTTTGACTCTTTTCAGGTCTGATTTTGGAACAGAGTCCAAACGGAATAAAATCCCCGAAATAATTTTTTCCAGAACGGAAGAAGATCGGGAGACTTGAGGGCCAAGGCATGGGGCCCACAGGGAGCCCACAAGCCCTGTTGTCGCGGCCATGGGGCCCACGGCAACCAAGCTTGTGGCCTCCCTGGCGCTCCCCTGCCCTAGCTCTTTGGCCTATAAATTCCTTAAAATCCAGAAAAAGTCAGAGCATCCACGAAAACACTTTTCCACCGCCACAAGCTTCCGTTTCCGCGAGATCTCATCTGGAGACCCTTCCCGGTGCCCTGTCGGAGGGGACTTTGGAGTTGGAGGGCTTCTACATCAACATCATCACCTCCCCAATGACTCGTGAGTAGTCTACTTCAGACCTACGAGTCCGTAGTTAGTAGCTAGATGGCTTCTTCTCTCTCTTGGATCTTCAATACAAAATTCTCCATGATCTTCATGGAGATCTATCCGATGTAATACTCTTTGGCGGTGTGTTTGTCGAGATCCGATGAATTGTGGATTTGTGATCAGATTATCTATGAATTATATTTGAGTCTTTGCTGATTTCTTATATGCATGATTTGATATCCTTGTAAGTCTCTCCGAGTCTTGGGTTTTGTTTGGACAACTAGATCTATGATTCTTGCAATGGAAGAAGTGCTTGGTTTTGGGTTCATACCGTGTGGTGACCTTTCCCAGTGACAGAAGGGGCAGCAAGGCACGCATCGTGTTGTAGCCATCAAGGGTAACAAGATGGGCTTTTATCGTAGATATGAGATTGTCCATCTACATCATGTCATCTTGCTTAAGGCGTTACTCGTTTCTCATGAACTTAATACACTAGACGCATGCTGGATAGCGGTCGACGTGTGGAGTAATAGTAGTAGATGCAGAAAGTACCGGTCTACTTGTTTTGGATGTGATGCCTATAGATATAATCATTGCCTTAGATAACGTCACGACTTTGTGTGGTTCTATCAATTGCTCGAGAGTAATTCGTTCACCCACCGTCTACTTGCTTTCATGAGAGAAGCCACTAGTGAACACTACAGCCCCCGGGTCTATTCACAACTATCGTTTCCATTTTTAAGTTTAATTTGCTTTGTTTACTCTTTGCTTTCAGTTCTCACTCTCCAAACAATCTATAAGGGATTGACAACCCCTTCATAGCATTGGGTGCAAGATCTTTGTGTTTGTGCGGGTACTTGAACTCTCCTCCTACTGGATTGGTACCTTGGTTCTCAAACTGAGGGAAATACTTACTGCCGCTGTGCTACATCACCCTTTCCTCTTCAAGGGAACACCAACGCAAGGCTCCAAGGCCGTGGGGAAATCCTTTGCATATTTGCTAAGGATGTCCCTATAGGCGTAGCAGCAGGATTCCTGGCGCCTTTGCCAGGGAAGGTTTGTTGTCGCAGTAGCAAAAGGATTTGTGGCGCCGTTGCCGGGGAGGAGATCTATCCAAGTAGGTGTCAAAAACTCATCTCTTGCATTTACCTTTTTTGCCAGTTGCCTCTCATTTTCCTCTCCCCCACTTCACATTTGTCGTTTTCATTTGCCTTTCTCCTTTGCCGTTTCCTTTTGCCTTTTTGCCATTTTCCTTTGTCGTTTTCCTTTGCCCTTTGTCGTTTCCCTTTGCCAGTTTTCTTGCTTGCTTGTGTTCTTGTTGGTTTGTTGAAGTCATCATGGCTGAAAACACCAAACTTTGCGACTTCTCGAGTACCAATAATAATGATTTTATTAGTACTCCGATTGCTCCCGCCACTAGTGAGGAATCGTATGAAATCAACGCAGCTTTGCTGAATCTTGTTACGAAAGAGCAATTCTCTCGCCTTCCTAGTGAAGATGTCGCATCCCATCTCAATACCTTCATTGAGCTTTGCGATATGCAAAAGAAAAGAGATGTGGATAATGACGTGATTAAGTTGAAGCTTTTTCCTTTCTCGTTGCGGGATCGCGCAAAAACTTGGTTTTCTTCTTTGCCTAAAAATAGTATCGATTCTTGGGATAAGAGCAAAGATGCTTACATATCCAAGTATTTTCCGCCGGCTAAGATTAACTCCCTACATAACGATATCATGAATTTCAAGCAACTTGATCATGAACACGTTGCACAATCTTGGGAGAGGATGAAGTTAATGATTAGAAATTGTCCCGCTCATGTCTTGAGTTTGTGGATGATTATACAAATCTTTTGCGCTGGCTTGAATTTTGCTTCTCGCAATATCTTGGACTCCGCCTTAGGTGGAATGTTCATGGAAATCACGTTAGGAGATGCTACAAAACTCCTAGACAATATCATGACCAACTACTCTCAGTGGCACACTGAAAGGTCACCTGCTAGCAAAAAGGTACACACTATAGAAGAAATTAACTCGCTTAGTGCTAAGATGGACGAGTTGATGAATTTGGTTGCTAGTAGAAATGCTCCTTTAGATTAATGGCATGCCACTATCTTCCTTGATCGAGAGTAGCAACGCTAGTTTGGACGTTAATTTTGTTGGTAGGAATAATTTTGGCAACAACAATGCTTTTAGAGGAAACTATGTTCCTAGGCCTTTTCCTAGTAACTCCTCTAACAATTATGGCAATTCCTACAACAACACTTATGGAAATCACAACAAATTACCCTTTGATTTAGAGAGTAATATCAAAGAGTTCATCAACTCTCAAAAGATTTTCAATGCGTCCATAGAGGAAAAACTACTCAAAATAGACGATTTGGCTAAGAGCGTTGATAGGATGTCTTGTGATATTCATGCTTTGAAAGTAAGATCTTCTCCTCCCAAGGTCAACTTGGATGAAACTTTAAAAGCTATGCGTGTCTCCATGAATGAGAGCAAAGAAAGAACTGCCCAAATTCGCGCTAGGCATGAATGGTTTAAAAGGGTGCGTTCTAGTGATGCAAATCACGAAGATCTTAAAGTGATTGGTGTGACTCCTCTTGAATCTTTGTTTTCGCGTGTCAAACCTATTGATGAAGGGGCTGGATATGAATCCACTTTGGTTGAAAAATGCCTCAATGATTCGGAGTCGACCTATCTTGATGATAAATGTGTGGAGAGTGGAGTAGAAGAAATAAAAAATTTGGGTACTAATGAAACTCCCACTTTGGATTTCAAGGAATTCAATTATGATAGTTGCTCCTAGTTTGAATGCATTTCCTTGATGCAATCCATTGCAAACTCTCCACATGCTTATAGCCAAAGCAAAGCCTTTACCGCACATATCGTAGATGCTATGATGAAATATCTTGAAGAGAAACTCGAATTAGAAGTATATATACCTAGAAAACTTCATGATGAGTGTGAACCTACTATCAAAATCAAGATCAAAACCTATGAATGCAATGCTTTGTGTGATTTGGGTGCTATTGTTTCCGCGATTCCAAAGTCTTTATGTGATATTCTTGGTTTTCATGAGATTGAAGAGTGTTCTCTTAATTTGCATCTTGCGGATTCTACTGTCAAGAAACCCATGGGAAGGATCGATGATGTTCTTATTGTTGCAAATAAGATCTATGTACCCGTGGATTTCATTGTACTTGACATAGATTGCAATCCTTCATGTCCCATTATTCTTGGTAGACCTTTCCTAAGGACTATTGGTGCTATCATCGATATGAAGGAAGGGAACATTAGATTTCAATTTCCCCTAAAGAAGGGCATGGAGCATTTTCCTAGAAAGAAAATAAGATTGCCTTATGAATCTATAATAAGGGCTACTTATGGTTTGACCACCAAGGATGACTATACGTGATTCCATCACCTTATGCCTAGCTAAGGGCGTTAAACAATAGCGCTTGTTGGGAGGAAACCCAATGAATCTATCCTTTTTCTTTCTGTTTTGTGTTTTCCACACTTTCATAATTCTGTTATGATTGTGTTTTTTGTGTTTCTTTTTGTGTTTGTGCCAAGCAAAACCGTTATAATTAGTCTTGGGGATGATCGTTTGGTCATGATGGAACGGACAGAAACTTTCTGATCACGAAAATAATTTTCATTTTTTTTCTGTAGGAGCTTTTGAGTTGATTCTTTTTGCTGCTGATTGCTATGCAAATTCTTCAGATTGTCGTAATTGTTCAGAATTTTTGGAGTACGAGAAATATACGAAGTATACAGATTGCTACAGACTGGTCTGCTGTTAATAAATTTTGTTTTTGTTGAGTTGGTTGCTTATTTTGATGAAACTATGGATAGTATCGTGGGGTATTAGCCATGGAAGATTGAAAATACAGTAATCCAACATCAACATAAGTATAATTTAAGTTTGCTACAGTACCTAAGGAAGTGGTGGTTTGCTTTCTTATACTAATGTTATCACGAGTTTCTGTTTAAGTTTCGCGTTGTGAAGTTTTCAAGTTTTGGGTGAAGTTCTTATGGACAAGAAGATAAAGAGTGGCAAGAGCTCAATCTTGGGGATGCCCAAGGCACCCCAAGTTAATTCAAGGATGCCGTAAAAGCCTAAGCTTGGGGATGCCCTGGGAAGGCATCCCCTCTTTCGTCTTCAATCCATCGGTAACGTTACTTGGGGCTATATTTTTATTCACCACATGTTATGTGTTTTGCTTTGAGCGTCTTGTATCGTAGGAGTCTTTTATTTTTGTTGTGTCACAATCTTCCTTGCTGCACACCTAGAGAGAGGGACATGCACTCACCTTGATTTTGTCGAGCTTCACTTATATCCTTTGGTTAGACAATTCAGCTCACATGTGCTTCACTTATATCTTTTGAGCTAGTTGCTTTTGCTCTGTGTGCTTCACTTATATCTTTTAGAGCACGGCGGTGTGTGGCTTGGTAGTTGATCTATGCTATGAAAGTAGTCTCAAAAGTGGTAGTTATCCAAAGGGATATGAAAACTTCCACCTTCATGTGCATTGAATAGTTAGAGAAGTTTGATTCATCTCAATTAGTTTTGAGTTGTGGTTGTGGTAATATTGAAGTTATATTAGTAAGGTGTTGTGGATCTAGAAATACTTGTGTTGAAGTTAGTGATTCCCATAGCATGCACGTATGGTGAACCTCTATGTGATGAAGTCTGAGCATGATTAGTCTATTGATTGTCATCCTTTGTGTGGCGGTCGGGATCGTGCGATGGTTTATACCTACCAACCCTTCCCCTAGGAGTATGCGTTGAATGCTTTGTTTCAATTACTACTAAAACTTTTGCAACAAGTATATGAGTTATTCATGACTAATGTTGAGTCCATGCTTTAGATGTACTTTCACCTTCCACCATCACTATCTTCTTTAGTGTCGTGCAACTTTCGCCGTGCACAAAACCACCCATTTAGCATCCCTCAAAACAGCCACCATACCTACCTACTATGGCTATTTCAAAGCTATTCCGAGATATATTGCCATGCAACTACCACCATGACATGTGCCACCACTTCTACATTGCCATTGCATGGTCATAAGATAGCTAGCATGATGTTTCCATTGATGTTTATGCCATGCTACATCATTATCATGGTACCCTACCGAAGGCATTCCATATAGAGCATCATTGCTCTAAGTTTTGAGTTTTAAGTGTGATGATCATCATTGATGGAGCATTGTCCCATGTGAGGAAATAAAAGAGGCCAAATATGCCCACCAAAAAAAGGCCAAAGAGCCCACCCAAAAAAAATGATGAGAGAAAAAGAGAGAAGGGACAATGCAACTATCTTTCCACACTTGTGCATATTAAACACCATGATCTTCATGATTGAGAGCCTCTCGTTTTGCCACCACCATATAGCTAGTGGGAAATTTTCATTATATAACTTGGCTTGTATATTCCAATGGTAGGCTTCCTCAAAATTGCCTTAGGTCTTCGTGAGCAAGCAAGTTGGATGCACACCCACTAGTTTTATTTAAGAGCTTTCACATACTCTTAGCTCTAGTGCATCATTTGTATGGCAATCCCTACTCATTCACGTTGATATCTATTGATGAGCATCTCCATAGCTCATTGATATGCCTAGTCAATGGGACCATCTTCTCCTTGTTTACCTTGCAACCTCCACCACACTCCACACCACTTATAGTGCTAAAACCATGGCTCATGCTCATCTATTGCGTGAGACTTGAAAAACTTTGAGAAAGTAAAGGTGTGAAAACAATTACTTGGCCAATACCGGGGTTGTGCATGATTTAAATTTGTTGTGCAAGGATGATAGAGCATAGCTAGACTATATGATTTTGTAGGGATAACTTTCTTTTTCCCTTGTTATTTTGAAAGTTCATGATTACCTTGCTAGTTTGCTTGAATTATTATTGTCTCCACGTCAATAGCAAACTATTGTTTTGAATCTAATGGATCTGAACATTCACGTCACATAAGAGGAGTTACAAAGGACATCTATACTAGGTAGCATGAAAGCATCAAAAATTCATTCTTTATCACTTCCCTACTCGAGGACGAGCAGGAGTTAAGCTTGGGGATGCTTGATACGTCTCAAACGCATCTATAATTTTTTATGGTTTCACGCTATTATCTTGTCAACTTTGGATGTTTTGTTTACCTTTTATATCTTTTTTAGGACTAACTTATTAATCCAGTGCCAAGTGTGAGTTCCTGTTTTTTCTGTGTTTTTGACTCTTTTCAGATCTGATTTTGGAACGGAGTACAAACGGAATAAAATCCTGAAATAAATTTTTCCAGAACGGAAGAAGATCGGGAGACTTGAGGGCCAATGCAGGGGGCCCACAGGGAGCCCACAAGCCGTGTTGCCACGGCCAGGGGGGCAGCAACAACCAAGCTTGTGGCCTCCCTGGCGCTCCCCTGCCCTAGCTCTTTGGCCTATAAATTCCCTAAAAATCCAGAAAAAATCAGGGCATCCACAAAAACACTTTTCCGCCGCCGCGAGCTTCCGTTTCCGCGAGATCTCATCTGGAGACCCTTCCTGGTGCCCTGCCGGAAGGGACTTTGGAGTTGGAGTGCTTCTACATCAACATCATCACCTCTCCAATGACACGTGAGTAGTCTACTTCAGACCTACGGGTCTGTAGTTAGTAGGTAAATGGCTTCTTCTCTCTCTTGGATCTTCAATACGAAGTTCTCCATGATCTTCATGGAGATCTATCCGATGTAATCCTCTTTGGCGGTGTGTTTGTCGAGATCCAATGAATTGTGGATTTGTGATCATATTATCTATGAATTATATTTGAGTCTTTGCTGATTTCTTATATGCATGATTTGATATTCTTGTAAGTCTCTCTGAGTTTTGGGTTTTGTTTGGCCAACTAGATCTATGATTCTTGCAATGGGAGAAGTGTTTGGTTTTGGGTTCATACCGTGTGGTGACCTTTCCTAGTGACAGAAGGGGCAGCAAGCCACGCATCGTGTTGTTGCCATCAAGGGTAACAATATGGGCTTTTATCGTAGATATGAGATTGTCCATCTACATCATGTCATCTTGCTTAAGGCGTTACTCTGTTCTCATGAACTTAATACACTAGATGCATGCTGGATAGCGGTCGACGTGTGGAGTAATATTAGTAGATGCAGAAAGTATCGGTCTGCTTGTTTTGGACGTGATGCCTATAGATATAATCATTGCCTTAGATAACGTCACGACTTTGCGCGGTTCTTTCAATTGCTCGATAGTAATTCGTTCACCCACCATCTACTTGCTTTCATGAGAGAAGGCACTAGTGAACACTACGGCCCCCAGGTCTATCCACAACTACCGTTTCCACTTTCATATTTACTTTGCTTTGTTTAATCTTTGCTTTCAGTTCTCACTTTGCAAACAATCTATAAGGGGTTTACAACCCCTTCATAGCGTTGGGTGCAAGCTCTTTGTGTTTGTGCAGGTACTTGAACTCTCCTCCTACTGGATTGATACCTTGGTTCTCAAACTAAGGGAATTACTTACCGCCGCTGTGCTACATCACCCTTTCCTCTTCAAGGGAACACCAACGCAAGGCTCCAAGGCCGCGGGGAAATCCTTTGCATATTTGCTAAGGAAGTCCCTATAGGCATAGCCGTAGCAGCAGGATTCCTCGCGCCGTTGCCAGGGAAGGTGTGTTGTCGCAGGAGCAGCGCTCCGGAGTCGATCCCCCTCTCGCAGGGTGCCGAAACGGAGCTCCAGATGGCCTCCCGTCGGAACAAAGTCTTAGAGTGGCGTAAAAAGTGTTTCGGGACTCCCTCTGGTTTTTGGGGTAGATAAGAATTTATAAGAGAAAGAACAGAGTCGAGAGGGCCACGAGGGAGGCACAAGATATCAGGGCGCCCCCAGGCCACGCACTATTGGTTTGTGGGCCCCTCATGAGGCCTCAAGCCTTCTTTCGGTGCTCATTGTTCTTCTTTTGGTCCAGAAAAAACACCCAAAAGTTTCAGGGCAATTGGACTTCATTTTGTATGGAAAACCTAAAAAGTGAAAAACACGCAGAAAACAACAACTGGCACCGGGCACTTGGTCAATAGGTTAGTGCTTCAAAATAATATAAAATGGTAAATAAATACCCCAAATTTTTTTCTAGAATGATAATATATCAGCATGGAACAATAAAAATATCTAGATATGTTGGAGAATTATTGTGGGGACCCCGACTTACGAGTCGAGATCGCCGAATGATCGTGCTGAGTGATCCCAGAGATCAATGCTCACCGAACACACATAAACTGAATATTAAGAGTCTTACATCCATACATACCGTTTGTTACAGTAAATTACCATTGCGGTCGAGTCTTACATATATAGGGCCTTGAAGGCCAGCACACCAAACTCGACCAATAGCGGAATTATTGGTTGAAAAGCGTGAACCCATGCCATCAGCCTTAACCTACAGGCATTCTGACTCGGAAGCGTCCTAGCTCGCAAGAACGTCACCGAGTTACTCTTCACCATATCCTGTTCTTCCATACATAGTCAATGAAATAACCAGTGGCAAGCCAATGAGTACTTTTGATTGTACTCGCAAATAGACCATGATATGAACAATGGAACTAAAGGATAACAATAACATGCATCTTTTGTGGAATTCATCTCATTGGATACTTATTATTTTTATATAGTCTTATGACTCATGCAAATTACCATCACTATTTTTCCAGCTCAGTATGAGATCCGGGAAACTTCCGTGCCATCCACGACTCGCAGTATATAACATACCCCAGGTAAGTACCCGATCAATGCCTTTCCCCTGACGATACTAGACAAAGAGGTCCACTCGATTGGTACCCAGCCCACATGTTGGACGTCTTATGAGCACCGACTCCGGACAGTATCAACCATGTGGGGACCAACGGTGTGCCTCGAACTCATAAAAATGGCATAGTCATCCTACCTGGCACGACCCCATCACGAGAGTGACCACACATCACTCCCGCCACTAGTAATATGGCTCTTTGCTAGCACCGGCCAGAGTAATCAACATAGCCCCGTCCCATAAGGGGTAACGTGGTCGTACTGGTAAGGTTGGGACGGTCGACACATCATAAATGTAATCCTATTTCCGAAACCATACTCACTCAAAATACCCGGTGCACCACTTCACCAAAAGTGGCCACCTAACTCATCATCACCCTCGGGCATTTGTGGCACTCGATGGGGGTTTTCTTCAAACTCATGGATTTATACCAACAACATGCTCATGCTATTTACTCTCGCATTACTTGTCAACTTGATAATAGCCTGGTCCTCAAAAGGTAGGATCTAGCTCAATGCATCTGCTCCGGAGGAGCCATCGGTAACATCATATCAATTGATGTACCGGCACTTATGATCATTTGCAACAGAAATACTTGCTATCTTAACATGCAATATAACATATGGTTAGTCATGGTCAAAGGGCTCCTTGCCTTTGCTCACATGTGTCCTCGGGGTCTTCAAGGTATTCTGCTCCAACTCTGAGTACTCCGTCTACCCGTCAACTATCGTTGGAAACAACCACGATAAGCCACACAACAGGAAGAAACAAAAGTACTACAAAAATAGAAGTTATATTTTTCTTGGCCCTCTCTAGTCATAAGAAAAATACCTGAAGCTTTCCATAAGAGGTTTGGATCATCAAAGATTTCTGAATGGAGGAAAGGAGGAGTAGGGGATTCTTTATGAAGCCCACAAAAAATAGTATGATAAAAATGAGTGGAGGCACTCATTTAACAAAGAACAACTTTAGAAATATTTAGGAAGTTGTTTCACTGGATTTGGAGTTGAAATGAATTATTCTAGGAATTTTCTAATATGGAATAAATAGCAATAGGAAGCTATTTATTTAATACAGCATAATAAAGCCTGATAAAAATGTTGACCAAGGCTTCAAAAATAGGGCATGATTTTAGAAGGCTCTGGAATTTGGAATCACTCCATTTGGAGTTGATTGGATACCTATAAGAATTTACAAAGGTGGTGCTTGGAATATCCATATTTGGATTTAAATTAAAACACCACATAAAGGTTGCTTGGAAGAAAATGTGCAAAGCACATATTGAGATAGCCCTAGATTTTAGGAAGCTCAGGAATTTGAATCAAGCAAATTGGAGTTAAAATGAATTTGCTATTGATTTTTGAAAATTACTGATAAAAGAAAATCAACAGAGAGAAGGTCTACCAGGAATGCTATTAAACGCTCAGGGTGACTAATAGACAGATGGGCTGGCCCATCAGCACAGTCACACCAGCGAAGGGCCACGGTGGAAGCGCATCGACAAGAATACGCCTCCTGCTGGGGAAGACGGTTTTTCACCAAATCTCGTCTCCACTTAACCTGGCAGTGGGGTCGCGTGGCTATGACTTAGGCTGACGGGTGGTCCAAGGAGGATATGAGGCCCGCTAGCAGGAGCTTCTCCTTCCTCCCGCCTCTGACGACCGAAGGGAGCAGAGGGCGCCGGCGCCGCTCGCCCCGACCTGTGCTTCGTCCGGCGAGGCTTGGCCTCCTGGAGCCCTGGGAAGGCGACGACCTGGAGAGGAGGAGTGCGATGTGCACCCCAGGGAGGGATCCGGCTGCTACCAGAGCTTGCCAGGGAGGATGGCGGTGACGGCCCAAGCCGGGGAGCTTGATTCGGCAGCGGAGATCAAGCTCCGGAGCACCAGGAAGATGGGTGGAGGCATTAGAGGGACTAGGGGAAGCTCAGAAGGGGAGGAGAGGGCTCGAGAGAGCCGAATTTAGAGAGAGACCATGGCGGCACCTTGCGGACATTGGAGAGAAAGAGAGCTCTAGAGGGAGATTGGGGAGGTCCGGGAGATTTCTAGGGAGGGGGAAGATCAGGGGAGATCCAGAGAGGGCTCGGGGAGGAGGGAGTAAGAGGGGAAGAGAAAGAGGGAGCTCGGGAGCTCCTGGAGCTTTGGTGCACGGCGAGAGCACGCGTGCCAGGGGATATTTGGCCACTTCTAGGCGTGGGGATGGGTTGGACTGGTCAAGGGGAGCGTCCTAGCGCGCTAGGACATGCTGCCATGGAAGGACCCGAGCTGCAGAAATAGAAGAGGATGCAGAGCACCACCATTGCATGCTGCCAGCGTGGTCACCATGTCCACTCGTGCCCATAGTCTTGCAATGACCAGTCAAACATGTCCAGCATGCAAGGCATACATGTAGGAGAGTAACTCTGGAGTTTGGTAGCTAGTGGAGGTGGTTTGAATAGGTTTGAACTCTGGTTAAGTTTGTAGCAGCAAACTTGGGGCTGGCATAACTGGTTTTCATACGAAGGGATGGGAGGTGAAACCATGTCCTCGAGCATCAGGTATGGAAGGATTACACTACTTCAAAGTTTCAGCTCCAGCAAAAAAGTGTAACTAGCACTTGATGTACAAAGCTACGTTTTAGCCATAATTCAACTTGAGGATGTGTTGCTCATTTTCTCCACATGAGCATGCCATCTCTTGGCTTGAAACAATGCCTTGGGATGCTAGGTACCCTCTGGAAAGAGATGGGGGCTTTGGCTTAACCAGAAGTGAGGCAAGAAGGTAAAGATGGTGATTCCAAGGGTAAAATGAGGAATAGTTACATGGAGCCTCTCTCCAATAATTGACCAGTGTCCATGGAAATGTTACTGGAGGTAAAATGTAGTTATATGAAGTTGTGGTAGAAATTTGAGCTCAAGGGTTAAAGTGGAAGGGGCCAAAGTATCCAATAAAGTGAATGCACACAAGGTGTTTGATGAGTAGCCGAGCAACCAGATGGACTTCAATGGTTTTGAAACTTGACATGATCAAATAATAGATGGAAATAAGCTTGGACACCAAATTTAGGGTTTGGTGGACAAGGTTTCCAATGTAGACTTGGAAAACCCATGAAATGGGCAGAACTGGCTTTCTGCTAACAAAACTATTCAAATCAATTCCCACAAATCCAATAATTGGTGTGGGGGCATTATTTGAGCATTAAGGCATGCACAAAAAGTTTGGGATCAATTGGAGAAACTTTATAATGTAAAGTTTCCCAAAGTCGAAAATCAACACAGAGGGTTTTGAGGGGCTTGGGACAACTTCTTCTATTCTCCTTGATGCACCACTTGGTGTGGATGCATTATTGGAGTATTAGAACATGTCCACCAAATTTGAGCATAATTGGAGACACTTCACAATGTAGAGTTGCTCAAATTTGAATCTGGACAGATAGGGTTTTAGAATAATTAGGGAAGTCAAATCAACTTGGATTGAGCTGAAACTTGGCAAGATCATCAAACGTATCATGGGTGACATGCTGGAAAAGATAGAAATAGGAAGGAATGGTTTTGGAGGGTTTTTCCCAATATTTGGACATGACCATGTGTTGAAACTCATATATATGGAATTAATATATCCACTGAGTTTCCCTAAATTTTCTCAAATATTTTTAACGCAATAAAAATAACTTCCCTTCACAAGAGACTACTTGTGGCCTCACAGAAAGGCATTTAAATGAAATAATAAAATAACTTTAAAATAATAATATTGTGGTCTTCGGAAGACATTTGATAATTGGTTTTAAATAAAATAACTGGTGCAAAATAAATTCCTTAATTTGAGGACTTGTAGCACAAATCTCATCTGAGGGGTTTTGAAAGCTTAATTCAAAGAAATGTTTTTTGGTGAAAATAATATTTGGTAAAAATGATTTCTAGTCCTAAACACCTGGCATGAGCATTAGGCAAGAGTTTTGGGCTAAGCAGGTGAGTTGGAGAACAACAAGAATTATAGAGAACCAACACAATCATACCAGCAAGAAATCAAACAACAGTCACTTCAAGCATCACAAGCTTTCACAAAAAAAAAATTGGCCCTAATTTTTGAAATAAGTTAATTAGTCAGGAAAGCTAAACACAGGGTGTTACAGACCTTACCACCTTAAGAAAATCTCATCCCCAAGATTTCTAGGCTAGGGGTTGGAGAGATACAAAATCTCAAGTCGGAGGTATTCTTCATGTCCCCATGTTGCTATTGTAGTCTTGAGGTGCTTGATGATACAACTTCGAACGTTTCGCACGACCTTGCCAGATTGTGAGCGGGGTCTGGCAATAAGTTATGCTTGACCGAGGTCAAGGGGTTGGTGAGCTAAGTCCCTGCAAGGTTCTGGTATCGGGGCTGCTCAAGCCGGTTAGTGACATCTAGATGTCTCGTGCTAGAACACACTATCAAGGCCTTCGCGTAACTCCCTGCTGACAGGGAAGTCCTCGACTCCTTAAGGCACACAAGCTGTGGTTGCGGGTGGTCTTCATCCTTGAGGTTGTTGCAGGGGTCTTCGAAGGCTTCTCATGAAGGGTCCGGGTTGGATCTCGCCCATGAGTCTTAAGCTTGGAGTATCAGCATTCAGGACGGGTACTATCATCTCGGAAGGTTCGCGAGGGGTTCTGGATGAGCTGGCTACCCAAGAGTTTAGACCAGTCATCCACTTCCAGAGTCTGTGGCTTGGCAAGCGGTGAAACACCTTTAGCAGGTTTTCATCATGATCCAATTAGGACTCTCGTCCTTGATTTGGACCAAGAAGAGGCCGTTTGATTCTCCCGTTTTCCCAAAGGCTTCATCGTCTTGAATCGTCGAGGCTTCTTGACGTCGTTGATGTAGTCGGTGCACGATCAGTGGTTGACTTCTATTGCTTCATCGTCATTGTTGTGGCTTTCTCACCATGGCGGTTTTTCATCTTTACTTGAGTAGGATAGACTTCCGTTGTCTTGGGTTTGCTTCGAGAAGCCCACCTTCTCGAGATAACACTATATCCTCGAGAGGCATAGCGACCAGCGTTCCTGGGGCTCGTCCAAATAGGACTAAGGTGTTCTCCCTCTTATTGGGTGAATAAGTATGTCATCAGCGAGGATGACAACATATTTCCCCCAAGCATGACATAAGCTCGGTGCTCATGAGACAGGTGAGGAGAACGGGGGACTTGCTATGGGTGGTCGTTGGACGAGGGGTTTGTGGTCAAAAATGTCCTAGTCCTTCATGCCCATGTCCATCATAGACACGATGGGTGGTGGTCGGGCGGAGTACTGGCCATATTCTAACGACTTAGAGTCGTTTCTTATGGTCGTAATCCGACCACCTTATGGCTGGGTGAAGCTGTAGGGTCTCAAGGAACTTAGGATGTGGCTGCACATTTATCATCTTATCTCTATGCACATTCCTTAGATGCCAGTAGTTCGACCTCTAACTTGGGACGACATCACCTTATCTCATTAAAGATGCCATCTCACATGGGTCAACTCCACACTGCTCATGCTAGTCAACTCCGGGGTTGACGGAAGAACTAAACCCAAACACTACAAGTATGGTGTAGCTACGATGCACATGCATTCTTATATAACAACCTCGGAAAGGCATACAAGCACCTAAGATTGAATTTAAGACACCACAAATCCAAATGTCCAGCTAGATCATACAATGGAGAGGGTATTGCATTTCTATATAAAGGAAACACATAGTATACCAATCCAATACCTTGTTTCCTTTCTACGAATCCGATCAAGTGATCCCTCAATCCGATCAATCATTACTGGACCTATCGCTCCTACAAATCCAATATTTATGGGTTTTACATAATCTCTTAGAGCCCTCATAATTCGCAATTTACTGTAAGGTTTATATCACAGTATATCCACCAACTTCCAATATTATGGCCACCTAATCTCCAAGACCGGTTCACATAGGTTCGTAAATCAATTCGACAACTCCAATTATACGCACTCACTATCCACCGAGAAACATGGTATCACGATCGAGATTATCGGGCTATATCCAATTTACTCCGAACCATGTGGTCTCTTTCATCATCGATACTCTATTAATATTACCTATTTAAATCCAAGACTCAAGTCCAATAAGACCTCTTGCTTGATACTCCAAGTCATTTTGGTAAAAGCAGCAAATCGTGCCAACTACTTTCTAAAGTCATGTATACCACCAAGAATTTAGTGTTCGCGATCATAATCGTCCTACTAAATCCAACCTTACTCTATGAATATGTAGGTTATGCTACTATATGGACTTGTTCCACCAAGTTCATGTACCTTTATAAGGGTCTTATGATCCACCAAGATAATCTAGCTGTATCTTCAAGACAACTATCATCATCCAACAATCTTTAGTCTAATACTCTTATATCAGAGAATGGTCTTTCTTATGGCATCAGGGTTATAATGCTAGCTTGAGAATGAGGGATACTCGTTCACCGCGATCACTTGTTCCATAAGGAACCCAGTGCTAAGCGGGGTCTTAATCGGGGCTCGACGGGTGTTCTGCCAAGTACGTGTACTAGACACGTGACCAGAAAATTGAGCCGAGAAAGGCTTGCGGGTTAGTCTGATCTAGAATGGTTTTCCGATCTAGAGGGAAGAGCAAAACTCCTACGGGTTGTGTGTGGTTAAGCATAGTACAGTTAGTGTCTTCAGTGTCAGTTGTCCGTCAAAGTGGATCCTTGGTGCGTCTTGTCTTGTCGGTCTTCAGTTGTCGAGAGGGTGAGAGAGAGAGAGAGTAGCACAGAGGGGAGTGTCTAAGGGGTTTTAATGCAATCAAACAAGCGTTGGAAAGTCAACTCAAACAAGTGCCAAAATCATTTCGTACATCAAATTAAGACCGGTGATATAGCTGCATGCTTGTTGCTTAAGAAAAAGTGCAACTTATACCAAAGCACAAACAAAACAAACAACACACAACATGGTCCATCCAAACCATTTCACGGACTCAACTTCGCATAGGGGATTTACGACTCATCGTTACCTAGGGTTCTTGGACTCGACAGTCGTGCTTTCTTCGTGCTCCGGGGAGGAGTCCGCTAAGTCTTCTGGAACTTTCTCATGGCGTTGTCACGCCTCTTGTTGTTGCTCGCCGAAGCAACTCGGTTGAGTTGTAAAGAGCTCTTGATGTCTCCTCATCTGGGGAGTTGCTGACAAAGGTGGTTCTTCATGGCTGTCATTGACAGGGACTTCCTTGTCTTCATAATCTTGTCATTGTCTTCTTGTCTTCCGAGGCTTCGAGATTCTCAAGTAGACGATATTTATGCAATGATGTCAGCAAGGCATGATACAATTCCGACCTGTCAGTCATACTGATCGTGATATCGACACCTAGAGCGGGGGATGAAGAGAACCGTTTCCCTGCTCAGTAAGGTGAGGCAGACCAAATGACGAGATTCTCATCCACCGGTGGTGGTCGACAAAATCCTTATTATTGACAGGGTGCTCTATTAGTGATGCATATCATGGCTTGCATATATTACGTCCAGATGATTGTAGATGTAAGTGGCATCACTCCGAAACAGTGTCGAGGGCGTCGCCATCTTCTAAGACTCGATGTCCCTGTTCCTCTTGGGGGTACTTAGGTTGGTGTCGTCTGGTCGTAGAGTTGTTATCTTTATTCTTCAGCACAGGGGTGGTTTCTTGGAATGGTTGCTTCCTTCCAAGTTGCTCAAGAGGATTTGAATTATCCCATGGTCAGGAATAAGGGTGCTAGTGGCTATTTGCAAGTTTTGAAGATGCAAACGAGGGGTGTCAAGAAAATAAGAGTGGGAGTGCTAAGGCAAAACCTTGCTTCCTTTGAAAATAGGCAGGAGTTTTGGGCTAAGCACGTGAGTTGGAGAACAACAAGAGTTATTGAGAACCAACACAATCATACCAGCGGGAAATTAAACAACAGTCACTTCAAGCATCACAAGCTTTCACAATTTTTTTTAATTGGTCCTAATTTTTGAAATAAGTTAATTAGTCAGGAAAGCTAAACACAGGGTGTTACACGTATCACGCCACGAGAGATGGATGGTATGAAGCCCTTCTGTTGGTCGATGAATCTGCTTGGAGTGGAGTTGCAAGCCTCGCATGCATGGACCAGCACCGTGGCATCCTCGAGTGTTGTGGGCCAATAGAAGCCGTTAAGGAACGCTTTCCTGTGAGAATGGACATGGAAGAGTGATGGCCGCAGTCGCCTCCGTGGATGTCGGCAAGCAGCTCGCGCCCTTGCTCCTTGGAGATGCACCGCAAGGCGACACCGTTGGGGCGGTGACTGTACATATCATCCTCTTTTATGTGGTAGAGTGCAGCTTGACGGACCACGCGTTTTGCTTCTGCGTTGATCTCCGGGAGGACGCCGACCTCTATGTAAGCCTTGATCTCCATGGTCCAGCTCTCGGGATGAGACTCGAATGATAGCAGTAGGTGGTCACCTGTGAGTGGTCCATAGTCTAGCGCACCCGTCGGTGGAGCCAGAGGGAGCTCTTCATGTGGCGCCATGGGGCTGATGGCTGGAGGCGCTGCCGAAGGCTTTATGATCTGCTCCTCGAAGACGCGAGGGCTTTGGGGCTCGCGGCAGGAAGTGCGCTTGGATATCTTGTTCGCCCGTGAAGCGCTTCTCGAGAGTGCGAACTTCTTCCAAGTAAGCCGCCATGCGCTCGTCCTTCCGCTTGTATTTTTTGTTGGAGAAGTTGACAAGGAGCCGCGAGGCCCCCTTGATAATGATGTGTCGGGCTCCAAGCGCGATGGCGATCCTAAACCCAGCGATGAGTCCTCGTATTTGGTGATGTTGTTGAAGAACTTATCGGTGCAGCTGAAGCAGAGCTACATTGCATAGTAAATTAGTAAATATTATCACCTGTGGGCGTAGTGACAACCACACCAGCCACCGTTCCCTGTCTCACAAAGGCCGTGTCGAAGTGCATGCTCCCGCCTCCGGAGGCGGCTTCCTCCGTCAAGGGCAACTCTTCCCGTGGCTCGTCCAGGAGCGGGTCCGTCCACTCAGCCGCAAAGTCTGCCAAGGCCTCGTCCTTGATGGTCCTAGTTGGGAGGAACTCCAAATCGAAGGGCTGCAACTTGATGTTCCATTCCGTGACGCGGCCTGAGGTGTTCAGGCTCCAGAGGACGTGCTCCAGTGGGTAGGAGGAGATCACTCTGACTAGGTGTAATAGCCCCGTACACCCCTTTCCTTTTCTGTAACCTTTCCTTGTATGGCACCTTCCAATTTTGGCATGTTGGCTATGAATAAAGAATTAAGCCTTGTCTTTCTTTGGTCGCATCATGGCATCATGGCATCATTCTTTGTGTGCTTCAATGTTTTTCTCTTGTGGTGATGGTGATGTGAGTTTGTGCATGTGATCTTGTGTGGTTTTAAAACATTACAAAACCTTGTTTGTTCAAATAGGTGAAACCCTCTCCTTCTAATTTTTTTAGAAGTTGTGATAGAAGTGCCTCCTTTTGCCAAATAAAATGTTGCATCCCCCCAGATATTCTGATTGGGATTGTGGTGAAGTTTTTTCTGTGTGGAATATTTTTGTGGCTTCCATTCTTTGCAAGCAGGGGGCTTATTAAATAAAAGGGTTTTATTTGTTGTTTCAGAAAAAATGCTAATTCATTTTTATAAACTAGTTCATATTTATGGGGGCCAGGGATATTTTTTCTTTCCAAAACCCCCTCTATCTTTATGTGTGAATTTGGGGCATGTGTGGGTTTTCTTAAAAGGAAAACATGTTAATTGTTTTTGTTTTTCTGAGAGGACAGTTAGACAGCACGCCCAGCTGGGCCTCTTCTCTTTTCTCAGGCCCAGTGGCAACCAGCAGCACCAGCAATATCCAGCACAGCGCGGCCCACCTTCCCCCACTCGCGACGGAACCTCTTCGTCCCTCTCCTCCGTCAGGTTCAGACAGAGAGAGATAGAGCGCCAACGCCGAGAGTTCTCACGGACGTCGAGGCAACTCCCGTGAGTTCCCTCTTCTTTAAGACCCTCTCGACGTCCGAGCGCCTTCCTAGGGTTTCCCTATCCTCCATCACTCCGTCGCCACCCTTCTCCCTCGCCCCCTTCTTCTTCATCAGGTAAGAGAGGGAGAGTGCAGAGAGGTTCAGCGGTGTTGTGAGCGTCAGGGGCTGCGCCGCCCGTCGTCGCTGCCGTCCTCGTTGGTGGTTGTGCCTTCGCCGCTTCGGAGATTTCCAGAGGCTCGAGGGTGTCACTGTCGTCCCGTTCCCATCGCTAGTGTGGCCGGAGAGCATCCACGCCGTCGACCCCGTCCTCGACTTCGACGAGCACCCAAAGTCTGAACTCCTACTGCGGCTACGTCGCGTCTTCCTCCTCCTCGCCCCGTACCTCTTCGGTTCCCCGCGGTGAGCATCCCCCCTCGCCGTAGCTAGTTCTCCTGCGCGTCGTCGCCATCATAGATCGCCGGTAGGACCTTGCAGCCGCCTGCCGCTTTGTCCAGTAGGTTGCAAGCTCGGGGCTTTGCCCCCCTGTAGATCGCGGCTGGTTAGCCCTCGGAATGGGATCCCCAGGGCACCCCGCACCTCCGCCAATGTGCAGCCCCTCCGATGAGAACCGCCGTCGCCGCCGGTGACGCCGTGGTTCCTTTTTCGCGACCGAGAGAGAAGCCGACGCCTTACCTTGTTTATTTCATTTTGAGACCCTCTCATAGCACAGCTCCCTTCCTAGCCCGACTGGTTGAATGAGCGCGCCACGATCGATAGGTCGTGGGTTCGATTCCACCCTTGCCAATTGTTTTGATCCCTGTTTCCGCACATGATAGACACAGTACATATGCTCTTAGCTCCTCCGAAGTAGAACTACACCTGCCTAGCCCGGTGGTTTCGGTGCTGCGAATACAGCCGGGGGTTGTTTTTTCGATTCCACGCCAGGCCCTTTTATTTCCCTATGCTTTTTTCATCTATGTACTGTAGCCAGTCAGAGGTAGGCGACACGGCCCACATGCCATACTAGGGGGCCGTGTCTATGACCAGTGGCCACCCCTGTTAATTGTGTGTGTAGTTTGTTTTTTAGTGTATTTTTCCATATCTCGAATATTCCAGAAGAGGAATATGCCAAATCTGGCATATGCAACTCAACATATGATTTTGATTTATAGTGTTTATGATTCTGGTAGATTTTCCACCCCTGTTAATTGTGTGTGTAGTTTGTTTTTTAGTGTATTTTTCCATATCTCGAATATTCCAGAAGAGGAATATGCCAAATCTGGCATATGCAACTCAACATATGATTTTGATTTATAGTGTTTATGATTCTGGTAGATTTTCCACCCCTGTTAATTGTGTGTGTAGTTTGTTTTTTAGTGTATTTTTCCATAGCACAGCTCCCTTCCTAGCCCGACTGGTTGAATGAGCGCGCCACGATCGATAGGTCGTGGGTTCGATTCCACCCTCGCCAATTGTTTTGATCCCTGTTTCCACACATGATAGAGACAGTACATATGCTCTTAGCTCCTCCGAAGTAGAACTACACCTGCCTAGCCCGGTGGTTTCGGTGCTGCGAATACAGCCGGGGGTTGTTTTTTCGATTCCATGCCAGGCCCTTTTATTTCCCTATGCTTTTTTCATCTATGTACTGTAGCCAGTCAGAGGTAGGCGACACGGCCCACATGCCATACTAGGGGGCCGTGTCTATGACCAGTGGCCACCCCTGTTAATTGTGTGTGTAGTTTGTTTTTTAGTGTATTTTTCCATATCTCGAATATTCCAGAAGAGGAATATGCCAAATCTGGCATATGCAACTCAACATATGATTTTGATTTATAGTGTTTATGATTCTGGTAGATTTTCCACCCCTGTTAATTGTGTGTGTAGTTTGTTTTTTAGTGTATTTTTCCATATCTCGAATATTCCAGAAGAGGAATATGCCAAATCTGGCATATGCAACTCAACATATGATTTTGATTTATAGTGTTTATGATTCTGGTAGATTTTCCACCCCTGTTAATTGTGTGTGTAGTTTGTTTTTTAGTGTATTTTTCCATAGCACAGCTCCCTTCCTAGCCCGACTGGTTGAATGAGCGCGCCACGATCGATAGGTCGTGGGTTCGATTCCACCCTCGCCAATTGTTTTGATCCCTGTTTCCGCACATGATAGACACAGTACATATGCTCTTAGCTCCTCCGAAGTAGAACTACACCTGCCTAGACCGGTGGTTTCGGTGCTGCGAATACAGCCGGGGGTTGTTTTTTCGATTCCACGCCAGGCCCTTTTATTTCCCTATGCTTTTTTCATCTATGTACTGTAGCCAGTCAGAGGTAGGCGACACGGCCCACATGCCATACTAGGGGGCCGTGTCTATGACCAGTGGCCACCCCTGTTAATTGTGTGTGTAGTTTGTTTTTTAGTGTATTTTTCCATATCTCGAATATTCCAGAAGAGGAATATGCCAAATCTGGCATATGCAACTCAACATATGATTTTGATTTATAGTGTTTATGATTCTGGTAGATTTTCCACCCGTGTTAATTGTGTGTGTAGTTTGTTTTTTAGTGTATTTTTCCATATCTCGAATATTCCAGAAGAGGAATATGCCAAATCTGGCATATGCAACTCAACATATGATTTTGATTTATAGTGTTTATGATTCTGGTAGATTTTCCACCCCTGTTAATTGTGTGTGTAGTTTGTTTTTTAGTGTATTTTTCCATATCTCGAATATTCCAGAAGAGGAATATGCCAAATCTGGCATATGCAACTCAACATATGATTTTGATTTATAGTGTTTATGATTCTGGTAGATTTTTCTTTTCAGTTCCGTGGTGTTTTTCTGCATGCATATATAGCAATATGATATATGGATTTGGGGTAGAAAAACCTCAGGAATCCACGCCGTGTCGCCTACCTCTCAGTGACTGGCTACAGTACATAGATGAAAAAAGCACAGGGAAATAAAAGGGCCTGGCCTGGAATCGAAATATGCCAAATCTGGCATATGCAACTCAACATATGATTTTGATTTATAGTGTTTATGATTCTGGTAGATTTCTCTTTTCAGTTCCGTGGTGTTTTTCTGCATGCATATATAGCAATATGATATATGGATTTGGGGTAGAAAAACCTCAGGAATCCAATGGTGGCAGTGGCTGGTCCTTTTATTTCTCTGTGCTTTTTTCATCTGTGTACTGTAGCCAGCCACTGAGAGGTAGGCGACACGGCCCACATGTCATACTAGGGGGGCCTGGTGTTTATGACCAATGGCCACCCCTGTTAATTTGTGTGCAGTTTGTTTTTTGTTGTATTTTTCCATATCTCGAATATTCGAGAAGAGGAATATGCCAAATCTGGCATATGCAACTCAACATATGATTTTGATTTATAGTGTTTATGATTCTGGGTAGATTTCCCTTTTCAGTACTGTGGTGTTTTTCTGCATGCATATATAGCAGTATGATATATGGATTTGGGGTAGAAAAACCTCAGGAATCCACGCCGTGTCGCCTACCTCTCAGTGACTGGCTACAGTACATAGATGAAAAAAGCACAGGGAAATAAAAGGGCCTGGCGTGGAATCGAAATATGCCAAATCTGGCATATGCAACTCAACATATGATTTTGATTTATAGTGTTTATGATTCTGGTAGATTTCTCTTTTCAGTTCCTGGTGTTTTTCTGCATGCATATATAGCAATATGATATATGGATTTGGGGTAGAAAAACCTCAGGAATCCAATGGTGGCAGTGGCTGGTCCTTTTATTTCTCTGTGCTTTTTTCATCTGTGTACTGTAGCCAGCCACTGAGAGGTAGGCGACACGGCCCACATGTCATACTAGGGGGGCCTGGTGTTTATGACCAATGGCCACCCCTGTTAATTGTGTGTGTAGTTTGTTTTTTGGTGTATTTTTCCATATCTCGAATATTCCAGAAGAGGAATATACCAAATCTGGCATATGCAACTCAACATATGATTTTGATTTATAGTGTTTATGATTCTGGGTAGATTTCCCTTTTCAGTACTGTGGTGTTTTTCTGCATGCATATATAGCAGTATGATATATGGATTTGGGGTAGAAAAACCTCAGGAATCCACGCCGTGTCGCCTACCTCTTAGTGACTGGCTACAGTACATAGATGAAAAAAGCACAGGGAAATAAAAGGGCCTGGCGTGGAATCGAAATATGCCAAATCTGGCATATGCAACTCAACATATGATTTTGATTTATAGTGTTTATGATTCTGGTAGATTTCTCTTTTCAGTTCCGTGGTGTTTTTCTGCATGCATATATAGCAATATGATATATGGATTTGGGGTAGAAAAACCTCAGGAATCCAATGGTGGCAGTGGCTGGCCCTTTTATTTCTCTGTGCTTTTTTCATCTGTGTACTGTAGCCAGCCACTAAGAGGTAGGCGACACGGCCCACATGTCATACTAGGGGGGCCTGGTGTTTATGACCAATGGCCACCCCTGTTAATTGTGTGTGTAGTTTGTTTTTTGGTGTATTTTTCCATATCTCGAATATTCCAGAAGAGGAATATGCCAAATCTGGCATATGCAACTCAACATATGATTTTGATTTATAGTGTTTATGATTCTGGTAGATTTTCCACCCGTGTTAATTGTGTGTGTAGTTTGTTTTTTAGTGTATTTTTCCATATCTCGAATATTCCAGAAGAGGAATATGCCAAATCTGGCATATGCAACTCAACATATGATTTTGATTTATAGTGTTTATGATTCTGGTAGATTTTCCACCCCTGTTAATTGTGTGTGTAGTTTGTTTTTTAGTGTATTTTTCCATATCTCGAATATTCCAGAAGAGGAATATGCCAAATCTGGCATATGCAACTCAACATATGATTTTGATTTATAGTGTTTATGATTCTGGTAGATTTTTCTTTTCAGTTCCGTGGTGTTTTTCTGCATGCATATATAGCAATATGATATATGGATTTGGGGTAGAAAAACCTCAGGAATCCACGCCGTGTCGCCTACCTCTCAGTGACTGGCTACAGTACATAGATGAAAAAAGCACAGGGAAATAAAAGGGCCTGGCCTGGAATCGAAATATGCCAAATCTGGCATATGCAACTCAACATATGATTTTGATTTATAGTGTTTATGATTCTGGTAGATTTCTCTTTTCAGTTCCGTGGTGTTTTTCTGCATGCATATATAGCAATATGATATATGGATTTGGGGTAGAAAAACCTCAGGAATCCAATGGTGGCAGTGGCTGGTCCTTTTATTTCTCTGTGCTTTTTTCATCTGTGTACTGTAGCCAGCCACTGAGAGGTAGGCGACACGGCCCACATGTCATACTAGGGGGGCCTGGTGTTTATGACCAATGGCCACCCCTGTTAATTTGTGTGCAGTTTGTTTTTTGGTGTATTTTTCCATATCTCGAATATTCGAGAAGAGGAATATGCCAAATCTGGCATATGCAACTCAACATATGATTTTGATTTATAGTGTTTATGATTCTGGGTAGATTTCCCTTTTCAGTACTGTGGTGTTTTTCTGCATGCATATATAGCAGTATGATATATGGATTTGGGGTAGAAAAACCTCAGGAATCCACGCCGTGTCGCCTACCTCTCAGTGACTGGCTACAGTACATAGATGAAAAAAGCACAGGGAAATAAAAGGGCCTGGCGTGGAATCGAAATATGCCAAATCTGGCATATGCAACTCAACATATGATTTTGATTTATAGTGTTTATGATTCTGGTAGATTTCTCTTTTCAGTTCCTGGTGTTTTTCTGCATGCATATATAGCAATATGATATATGGATTTGGGGTAGAAAAACCTCAGGAATCCAATGGTGGCAGTGGCTGGTCCTTTTATTTCTCTGTGCTTTTTTCATCTGTGTACTGTAGCCAGCCACTGAGAGGTAGGCGACACGGCCCACATGTCATACTAGGGGGGCCTGGTGTTTATGACCAATGGCCACCCCTGTTAATTGTGTGTGTAGTTTGTTTTTTGGTGTATTTTTCCATATCTCGAATATTCCAGAAGAGGAATATACCAAATCTGGCATATGCAACTCAACATATGATTTTGATTTATAGTGTTTATGATTCTGGGTAGATTTCCCTTTTCAGTACTGTGGTGTTTTTCTGCATGCATATATAGCAGTATGATATATGGATTTGGGGTAGAAAAACCTCAGGAATCCACGCCGTGTCGCCTACCTCTTAGTGACTGGCTACAGTACATAGATGAAAAAAGCACAGGGAAATAAAAGGGCCTGGCGTGGAATCGAAATATGCCAAATCTGGCATATGCAACTCAACATATGATTTTGATTTATAGTGTTTATGATTCTGGTAGATTTCTCTTTTCAGTTCCGTGGTGTTTTTCTGCATGCATATATAGCAATATGATATATGGATTTGGGGTAGAAAAACCTCAGGAATCCAATGGTGGCAGTGGCTGGCCCTTTTATTTCTCTGTGCTTTTTTCATCTGTGTACTGTAGCCAGCCACTAAGAGGTAGGCGACACGGCCCACATGTCATACTAGGGGGGCCTGGTGTTTATGACCAATGGCCACCCCTGTTAATTGTGTGTGTAGTTTGTTTTTTGGTGTATTTTTCCATATCTCGAATATTCGAGAAGAGGAATATGCCAAATCTGGCATATGCAACTCAACATATGATTTTGATTTATAGTGTTTATGATTCTGGGTAGATTTCCCTTTTCAGTACCGTGGTGTTTTTCTGCATGCATATATAGCAGTATGATATATGGATTTGGGGTAGAAAAACCTCAGGAATCCAATGGTGGCAGTGGATTCCAGATTTGAGCAGTTTTGCAAAAGTGTCATTTTGTGATGAGGTGGCACTTGGTGTGGAGTAGGATTGTTTCTATGCATATTTAGAGTTTGTGCATGCATGCATCATTTTTATTTGCTGCATAATCTCTTGCTGGTGTTTATTGGATGATTATTTCTTTTGGGTAGCTACTGGGTCTAGAAACGAGTTCGAGCAGTCCGGTGAGTTTGTGCAGGAAGATCAGGAGCAGTTCCATTGTGAAGATATCAGATGCAAGATGATCGTGACCTTAACACCATTTCTAGCTTTGTTATGCTTAGTGATTCGTTTCCATCGTCATTTCTCTGCTTCCTACCACATGATATATAGGCCATCAAACATTGCCATGAAACCTCAACCACCTCCCCTCCTAGCAATTATTGTTTGGCTAGGTTAGGCTTGTTGAACCCTTTATTAGCGTTGCTAGTTGCATGTGCATGCTGGTCCATGTGATAACATGGGTATTTGATATCATCTTATTTAAATGATATTTAATTAACGCACCTATATACTTGGTTAATAGCGGAAGGCCTAGACTTTTTCTGGGTGATTTGTTCCACTGTTGCCACCTTAGTTTCGGCTGCCGGTGTTTCATTCCATAACTGAGCGCTCCTAACACGTTCGGGGTTGTTATGGGGACCCCCTTGGTAAATCGTTTAGTGTTAAGGCTTGTCTGGCAAGACCCAACTTTGGTGTTAATCTGCTTACAACATAATAATAAAAAGCATAGGGAATAGTTACCCCGGGGAACTTAATCAAACCCCATGGGATAGTGCTCCTCGTGAGTGCTGGTCCAAACCAGAGCACTGTGCAGGGACAACCCAGGGAAACTTGGGAGATCTCTATCAGGCCCTGTACACTAGCTTATCCGTCATGTCCTTAGAACGAGATACGCGTCTCCTATGGGGTTCGTCAACACGTCGGGTGGTCTTGCTGGACTTGTCTTACCTTAACGATATATCTTGTGCATTGGGATTCCGGTGAGACTTTGGGTCTTCTCAGAGTTGAGGTTTTCCTCTAAGGAATCTGACGACATCGCGAGTTTTGTGGTTGAGGATTACTATGCGGCATGCAGTAATTTGTGATGGATTAGTTGGAGCACCCCTGCAGGGTTAAATCTTTCGGGAAGTCGTGCCCGTGATTATGTGGCAAACATGGATATTTTGTTAACATCCGGTTCTAGATACCTTAAAGTAACTTAACTAAAACCTGCCAATTGTGTGTTTAACTGTGACTGTTTCCTTCGGTGTTCCTTCTCTGATCGAGAACACGCTGGGGTGATGAATGACGTAAGTAGGTGTTCAGGATCACTTAGTGATCATTCTTAGACCTCGATCGTCTTGCGTAGACCACCATAATTTATTTCTGTTCTTCGTATGTTAGCCACATAAATGCTTAGGTTGCTGCAAACTTGAACACTTACCCCAACCTCAGCTATTAACTTAGTTAGACTCGATACCAAGGCCATGAGATTGCTGAGTCCTCGTGGGTCATAGTTTACTACAACCACCCATAGGTACATGTATCCCAGATGTAGATGTTCTCGAGGATACCCAGCTGAAGTGGGAGTTTGATGACGACAGTGACAGGATGTACATGAAGTATCCCGAGCATTAGAGGCACTTGGTCGTGATCGTGGGCCTAGCAAGGTGGGATAGGATTAGCTTTTGTCGTTTATCTTGTCCATAGTCGTACACTGTTTTCCATTTGAATAATGTATGACTGTGTGACTCTGTAATTGAGCTTGTGGCGAGTGTAAGGCAAATCTTATTACTCTTCCATCTATTATGTAATGCGATGTTTATCCTTCTTGCGAAACGTTTAGATGCGACTCTTTCCCCTTTTGAGGCCTCTCCCCCAAATAAGGGAAAGTGTCGCATATTAGTCGTTACACTGGGTGCTCCTGGAAGTAGTGGCGCAACTTCTTGGAAGTCATGAGTTGTGCCAGGAGGAGCTTCTTCTACATGGGGTATCGCTCGTGCGCGTCTCACAGCACCGTGCTGATGAAGTAGACGGGGTGCTCTACGAGGTGTGTGCCCGTGGTGTACAAGTCGTGCTCTCCAGGGAGCTCAGGCAGCAGCATTGTGCGGTCCTCCAGAGGCGAGACTCTGGAGGCCCCCTTAGGAGGTGTCAAGTCCTCCTGAGGAGGGCCTTCAACCAGCATCGACTAGGCCATGAGGGGCGTGCGTGGTGCCCCCACACAGGTGGCATCTGCAAGCACGGGCTTATTCTTGACATATGCGTGATCCTCCACCTCGACCACAAGGGCCACACTGGTCTTCTGGGCAGTGGCCACCGGGTACAGAAGAAGTCGCTCGCGAGGGGGCGTGGAAACCATGATGGGATAGCCCGTGCGTTACCTCTTGAGGTCCTCCAAGGTAGCGTCAGCCTCACGAGTCTACTTGAAGGGGCCAAAACTCTTCATGAGCTTGAAGAACGGCAGAGCCTCCTTGTCAAACTTGGATGTGAAGTGACCGAGAGAGGCCATGCACCCTGCCAAGCGCTGCCTCAATTTGAGGCTACGAGGCGGCCACATTTCCTCGATGGCCTTGATCTTCTCAGGGTTAGCCTTGATGCCACGATGGGAGACCAAGAAGCCTTGGTACTTGCCACAAGAGACGCCAAATACACACTTGGCGGGATTGAATTTAAGGTTGACCTCGCGCAGGTTGGCAAAAGTTCCCCCTGGGTCCTTGACGAGGGTGCATGCCTCACGCATTTTATTGATGATGTTCTCGGCGTAAGCCTCCGCATTTCTCCCCAACTGGCATCCCACGTAGATGCTCATCAACCTCTCAAAGGTGTCTCTCGTGCTCTTCAGGCAACGGGATGCATACGTAGCAGAACACCCCGCAAGGGGTGATCAAGGTGGTTTTCTCCTCATCCTCCTTTGCCATCTTGATTGGGTGATAGCCCGAGAAGGCATCCAGGAAGCAGAGCAGATCACACCCTGCGGTGGAGTCCACTATCAGGTAGTTCCTTGGCAGTGGGAAGTGGTTCTTTGGACATTCCTTGTTGAGGTTGGTTAAGTCGACGCACATACGCTTACCGATGTGGGGCTTGGCAATGATAACGGGGTTGACGATACAATCTGGGTGGATCACCTCACGGACGACTCCGATGTCTTGGAGTTTCTCGACGTCCTGAACAATTAAGTCTTCCTTCTCGATCGTCTGGTGTTTTACCTTCTACTTGACGGGGCGTGCGTTAGGGTACACCGCCAGGTCGTGCTCGATCACTTCCCTTGGAACACCTGGCATGTCCGAGGCTTTCCAAGAGAACATATTGTGGGGAAGGCCACTGCCGATGGTGAGGAAGTGGCCCGCACCGCTCCCATCCAATGACACTTTCTTAGTCTCAACATGCTCTTTGGAGAACAAGAGATTCTTCCTTGCGGGCACCGGCTTGGAAGGCTCAGGGGAATCCTCCTTGGCGACCCTGTCGGCGTGCGTGAGGGTGTGCATCACGTCCTTCTCATTGCAATGGATGGTGAGGGTGATGTTGGACCCGGGGATCTTGATGAGGCCGTAGGAGTGGTGGGTCGCGACCATGAACTTGGAGAGATCCGGGTAGCCCAAGGTGGGGTGGTAGGGTAGCCCGATGCGAGCCACAACAAAGTTGATGAACTCTGTGCGGTAGTTCTTGTGAGTGTCAAAGGTGACGGGGAGTCACACCTACCCCAAGGGCACGTCATAACCTAGGGTGATGCCCAAGAAGGGCCTGGTGGGTGCCATGCGCTCGTAAGGCACCTGGAGCATATCGAAGGCCTCCACCATGTTGAGGCTGGCGCCACTATCGATGAGCCTCTTGGCGACGGCAACACCGCTTATGGTGGGAGTACATAGCATGATGATAGAGCCCATAACCCTAGTAGACCTAGGGAGGTCATTGGCATTGAATGTGATGGGGGACTCAGACCAGTTAAGGCGGCTAGCAAACTCGGGCCTCGACAGGGCCGTATTTGCCTCGCGCGAGAAGCACATGAGGTGGTGGGTGGACGGAGGGGACTGGGCCCCATCGAGCATGTAGGTTACACTGCCGGGCTCTTAGGAGACCCCACTAGCGGTAATGCCCCTGGTTGGAGCTACGCGATCACCGATGTTGCAAGGTAGAGACGAACCAAGGCTGAGTTGTGAGACGCACGCTACACGACACCATCTGGCTGTACCGCGACTTCGAGAGGGGGGAGAAGCAGTGCATTTGAATCACTCAGCACAAGGTGGTGAAGCAAGAGAGAAGGTGACGATAGATTAGTAGAGCGCCTGCCTGCCCACCGACGGGTAGATGAAGAAGGTCACCCGCTCCCTACCGAGAATTGGTGGCTGCGCGAGGACGCCGCCCCAAAGCACACTCGGGGCTTACACGGTGTGGGCTCTGGCAGGAGCTCGGCGCGTGGCGCATGCCAGCCGAGCGGTAGCGTCGAGCATGTTGAAGCTGTCATGAAGGTCGAGGTCACAAAGACGGCAAGTCCCCCTACCTGGCGGGCCAAATGTCGTAGTTCGGTCCCTACGTCCAACCAACTCCCTCAAGAATCAGGGTTTGAACACAGCGGGGCTTGTCTTCGCAACCTGCAACACGACAACAACTATGGCGAGGCCAATGACGAGCTCACTCAATATCACCGGGCATGAAGGGGACGCATGAGCTACCTAAGTTCATGCCACCGTGTGGTGTAATAACCTTCTCCTGCCTGTGTTGGATTGCTGTGTGATGGAGCGTTGTTCTCGAAGTACACGAGGTGTGGTGGATAGAACAGCTCAACACCCTTACATAGAAATGGCCCATCCTTTCTTGTAGTTCCTTGGTCCTCTACCGAAAAATATGAGCGACAAAGGGTGGCCACAGGACACCAATCCAAAGGGGGGCATGCGCACAGGCTAATCGTGACAAAAGATGGGCTTCTCATGATAAAATGGTTGATACTTGTGACCTCCGTTGGGTTTTCTGCGAAAAGGAATGGGTAATCGCAACACAATATGGGTAAGTAGTAACCTCCGCTAAGAAACCAAGGTTTATCGAACCAATAGGAATATCAATCCTCAACTGTCTTCAGTGGCTACACACAAAAGAGCAAACAACTTGCACCCAACACGGGCAAGGGGGTTGTTAATCCCCTTGATCTTGTTATTTGCAAGCGAATCAGGAGCGTACATAATTGTAGACAATTGTAAGTTCCAAAATAAAATAAAATAAAAATAATAACAAAAAGGTGAAGATAAGTTTTGGAATATATAAGTGAATAGACCCCGGGGCTATAGTGTTCTCTAGTGCCATCTCTCATGAAAGCAACATAGAGTGGGTAAACAAATTACTATTGGGAATTGACATAAAAGCGGATACTTATGCTATTTTCTCGTCAATGATCATGTGTATATAGGCATCACATCCATAAGCAAATAGGACGACTCCTGCCAGCACCTACTACTTATACTCCACTTCAAGACCGCTTCTATGCTTGCCTCTCTACGTATTAAGTTCATGACAAAGGAGTAATGCTTGGAGAATGTTGACATGATGTAGACAAAGTAAACTCAATCAATATTAATAAACCCAATCATTTTATCCTTAGTAGCAACAACGCAAAGATGTATCTTGTCCCCTTCTGTCATTGGGATATAGAATCCCGTCGGGTTGAACACACTACAAGGCACCCCTATTACTGAAGAAATACCAAACTACTTGGCCAAAGAAATTCCATAGACCGAAGAGATTTACAAAGCTATCATGATCATGAAATTAAGAATCACAATAACTTGAGAGAAAACTCAAATACTTTTCATGAATAATAAGAATATAAACCCACAATTCATCGGGTCCCAATAAATGCACCATACAAAAGAATTACATCGGATGGATCAAAGAGAAGATGCGATGCCCATTGTACTGAAGATCGAGATCGAGAGAGAGAGAGAGAGATAGCCATCTAGGTACTAACTACGAACCCGTAGGTCTGTGGTGAAATATTTACACATCATCGTGAGCGCAGCAAGGTTGATGAAGAGGCCCTCCGTGATCGATCCTCCTCCGACAGGGTGCCAGAACGGAGCTTCATATGAGATCGCCATGGAACAGAAACTTGGAGCAGTAGAAAAAGTGTTTAGCAATCCTCCTTAGGGTTTTTGGAATATATGTGAATTTATAGGCCAGAGAACGGAGGTAAAAGGGCCACCAGGCACGACCAAGCCATCAGGGCGCCAAACCCCCTGCCCGCGCCCTATTGGCTTGTTCCTACGTTGTGTGGCCTCTCGTCTTCTCCTGACGCTTTCGGATTTTCTTTTAGTCCAGAAAAAATCATAAAAAATCTTGGGAGCAATTGTACTTTGTTTGGTACTATAATCATGGAAAATAAAAAACATGCAGAAAATAACAACTTGCACTCGGCACTGGCTCGATAGGTTAGTGCTAAAAAATATTATTAATTGGTGAAGTATTACCCAAAAAGTATCCTAGAATGATAATATAACATCATGGAACAATCAAAAATTATAGATACGTTGGAAATGTATCAAGCATCCCCAAGCTTAATTCCTGCTCGTCCTTGAGTAGGTGAATGATAAAAACAAATTTTTTGATGTGACATGCTACCCAATATGTAATCTTTTGTATGTATACTGATTGAGAAACGATGAGTTAACAAGCATCAACATAGAAATATTATAAGCACAAGCAACAAAATCATCAATCTTTCAAAGTATACGATCCTAAAAGAATGTCTTACCCCCATTCATCTTATCATATTAGCAAGGCATGGCTCCGTCTTCACCACATTAATACAAATGTCAAGCACCACGGTGTCTAATTCACGCAATTGGATCATACTTTTTTCAATGTGAATCAACTTTTTATTCTTCACACAAAACATGAGTGTGAACCATGGACATAGCATAAAGGTGGAATATAATATGGTGGTACATATCAAAGGGGTAAAAAGTGAACAAGATAGTCTCACATCAACTAGGCGTACCGACGGGCTATGGAGATGCCCATGAGTAGATGTCAATGCAAGGAGTAGGGATTTCCATGAAAGTGTTGTACTAGAGCTATAAGTGTATGAAAGCTCAACTGAAGCTAAGTGGGATGTGCATCCAACTTGCTTGCTCATGAAGAGCTCGGGAATTTGAGGAAGCCCGTCAATGAAATATGTAAGCCAAGTTTATAACAATGAAAAAGTGATTCCCGCTACCATATGAAAAGGACACATCATAGACTCTCTATATGAAGAACAAGGTGCCACTTTGAGGCACAAGCGTGGTAAAGGATAGTAGCAAAGTCCCTTCTCTATTTTTATCACATTCATTTTTTTATTTTTTATTATTATGGTGGGATCATTTGGTGTCATGCCCAAGATGCGACCCTATCCTCAATTTGGCACGAGGGCCTCATTAGGGATAGAAGCGCATCTCGTCGTGTCGCAAGAATGGATATCGTCACAAGTACATGTACTGAACAGAAGAGATATATATAGAGTTGGCTTACACACGCCACAAGCTACATCAGAGTCACATCAGTACATTACATAATCATCCAGAGTAAGAGCAGGGTCCAACTACGGACGAAAACAAACGAGAAAAGAAGAACGACGTCCATCCTTGCTATCCTAGGCTGCCGGCCTGGAACCCATCCTAGACCGATGAAGAAGAAGAAGAAGCAACTCCAAATGAACAATCAACGCGCTCGCATCAAGTAACCTTTACCTGTACCTGCAACTGGTGTTGTAGTAATCTGTGAGCCACAGGGGACTCAGCAATCTCATTTCCAAAGGTATCAAGACTAGCAAAGCTTAATGGGTGAGGCAAGGTTGAGTGGTGAGGTTGCAGCAGCGACTAAGCATATATTTGGTGGCTAACTTACGAATACCAGAAATAAGAGGGGGAAGATCTACGCCTAACGGACCTGAATTACTGATGATCAAATGAATGATCCTGAACACCTACCTACGTCAGTCATAACCCCACCGTGTCCTCGATCGGAGAAGGAACTCACGAAAGAGACAGTCACGGTTACGCACACAGTTGGCATATTTTAATTAAGTTAACTTCAAGTTATCTAGAACCAGTGTTAAACAAAGTATCCACGTTGCCACATAACCGCGGGCACAGCTTTCCGAAAGATTTAACCCTGCAGTAGTGCTCCAACTAGTCCATCACAAATTACCACAAGCCGCATAGAAATCCTCAATCACGAAGCTCGCGATCTCGTTGGATTCCCTAGTGTAAACCTCAACTCTGAGATTACTCAAAGCATCACCGGAATCCCGATGCACAAGATATCTCGTCAAAGGTAAAACTAATCCAGCAAGGCCGCCAGACGTGTTGACGATCCCGATAGGAGTCGCGTACCTCGTTCTCAGGACACGACAGATGAGCTAGACGTCGGGATCGCTAAACCTCCGGGTGACCAGAGGGGCGCCGGACATCGCTCAGGTGGGACCAACACTCATGAGGAGCACTGGCCCGGGGGTTGATTAAATTAGTCCGCGGGTGCCGGCGGGTCCCTATGCATTATTATTAGGTTATTAGGCAAAAGTAGTACCAAAGTTGGGCCTTGCCAGACCAGCTTTATTCTAAAACGAATTATCAAGGGGGTCCCCATAACAACCCTAATCGTGTTAGGAGCGCTCAATTATGGAACATAACACCGGTAGCCGGTAACTAAAGGGGGCAAAGGTGGAACAAAACACCAGGCTAGAAAGGCGAGCCTTCCACCTTTTACCAAGTATATAGGTCCATTAAATTAAATAGCATTAACATGGTGATATAACAAGGAACCCATGTTTCACATGGAAGCAACTGCACCTGCAACTAGCAACACTATCAACAGGGTTAAGCAAGCAGTAACATGGCCAATCAGTGGTTTGCTAGGTTGAACAGGTTGAAGGTTAACATGGCATTGTTGAGAGGCTGACATTTAACAGGTGGTAGGCAACGAGACATAATCGATAGAAGCGCTAAAACTAGCATGACAATGATAGTAATGGTATCTGGGGAAATGATCATCTTGCCTGAGATCCCGCTTGGAAGAAGAATGAATCCGTGAAGCAGACGAACCGACGTAGTCGAACGGGTCCTCACAATCCGGCACGCTGCGGAACTCTATCAAGACGGGGAAACCGGAAACAAGCATCAACACACGATATTCACCACACGATGCACTACACAAATGATGCATGAGCAGCTGAAAACAGGCAAGTCACGGCAAGACAATCCTCACAATCAAACACTACACATTAAGTGAAGTTCAATATGCAATGAGTTGCATATTGACGAAACTCCAAATTAATTATTTAGTTCACTCCCAGTTATCTACACGACAATATTAATGTTGTCAAACATGCAAGAGGTGAAGTGGAAATTAAACTACCTATCTAGGCATTTTAAATGAGGTCGGAAATGACATATAGCACCTCCGAAACGACCTCACATGTTAATTTACAATTCTGTCCAGATCTGAACTAATGCATTTATTTAGTTGTTAAACAGCAAAACAAATAGGTTACGTGATTCTACGCGTCAAGGCAAGCAATCTACACGCAAAGAACATCTCCAACGGAGCTACGGATCAAAAGATACAAGCACCGCAAGATATGATGGCATGAATGCAAAATGTGTGCAACGGCGGCTACGAGCACTTCAAAACATCCAACCAGCAAGGGAAAATGAAACTACACGAGATTCTAAGCATGTTTCATATAGGACACGATCAAATCGGAGCTACGGTTCAACATCTACAAGCAAAAGAAGAAAACACTACAATCTGCCAAAATCAGCCACATAGCACTTTTTACGCCCCACAACTACGAGCTGCACAACTCCGATAAACGCAAGCAAGGCATGGCACGAAAGAGGGCAAGACGCACTACTACAAACAACTAACAACAACTAGCATGGAAGCAAGGAGCACTAGGAAAAGAAGACACAAAATGGCATCTCACACACTATTTCAGACTTAGTGAAAATAACACCTCATAAAAGTGCAGTTTTCAGCCTGAAGCTATATTGACAGCAGAAAAATCTATAGCTACAGGACTCCAAATGGCATGAAAATTTACAGAATGCTAGAGAAACACAAGGGGTACAACTAACTCCATTGGACCAACCTCAAAAGAGCTACAGATCACAAGATGTAAGCAAGACAAGACAGCAACAAAATAATAACAGATTCCAGACTTAGAAATATTTCAGCTCCTCCAAATCAGCACTATTTATAACAACTTGAGGGCAATCAAAACACACCTAACCATGCATTTCTATTGCAACCAAAAATACCAGGGGCTAGTCTAAACATCTAAGAAGAACTCCCTAGTTGACAACTCCGTCAAACGACGCACGGAATAAATCCTACGATTTAAACAAAAGGGCAACATAGCAAAATATCTCGCGAACTAACTTACTCGAAAGCTAAAACTAATTGCACGGAAAAACCCATGGGATTTTTCTACCCCGGAAACATATAAAATATGTGAGGTTTGCAACACAAAATAATGCCACATATTAATGCGAGATAAACACCTAGATACGGGAAAATAAACTACCGGCAAATCCCTACACGTAAAAATACAATTTACCGCTCTAAAAAGCATGGAAAAACGTTCCCTAGAATCTAGGCATTTAATCTAGGGTAGACGGGCAGTCCGGACACGCACGGAAAAATAACTACGGAACGGATCCTAGTGAAATAGCATGCAAAACGAAGCATTAGGCACTCTAAACGACGTCAAATAAATATGCAAGTTAAATATTCAGATACTACACGAAATTCTACACCAAATACATATACTACATGCCTCGTTCCGACACACGGATCAAAAGATACGGGCAAAAGAATTTACGCTATTTTTCTGGAATTTAAATAATTCCGAAAACCCTAAAACAAAAACTATCGGGCCGAACAGTGGCGCAACATAGCAAAAGAACGCGCTGGGCGGGGGGGGGGGGGGTAAGCTCACCTCGGTGGGCCTCGGGGCCGGCCTGGCCGAGGCGAGGAGGTGGGCCGGCTCAGATCTGTGGCGCCCCTGGGCCGGCCGCTGGAGAGGTGCTGGGCCGGGCGAAGCTGAGGCCCACGGGCGAGGCGACGGGGCAGCTCCTGGCTCTCCCGCACGCGGAGCTCGCGAGCAGCCATGGCGGCGGCCAGGCAGACGAGGCGGGGCGAGGCAACCGGTGGCGGCGTCCGGGATGCCCCTGAACTGACGGGATCCAGCCGGATCTGGCCGCCGGCGGGGCGAGGCGGAGCCCACGCGGGAGCAGCGCATCCTCGGGAGCAGGGAGACCGGTCGGATTTGGGGCGGCGGCGCGGGGCGTTCTCCGACGAGGCGACGGCAGGAGGCGGCTGTCTGGCGGTGCCAGCAGGCGAGGCAGGCGGCGAACGGCGGCGAGCAGGCTGGCCGGAGGTGGTGGGCACGCCACTGGCTCTCGGCGCGAGCAGGCTCGGGGCTCCTCCCCTCGAGCTGTTGGCTGGCGGCGGCGCTGGCCCGGATCGAGCGGCGACGCGACGGGTGGGCCTCGCACGGGCCGGATCTGGGCCTGGCGGGCCCGCGGGAGGAGAGAGGAGGCTGAGGAGAGAGAGAGTGGGTTAGGGTTAGGTTTGCACGAATTTCGAGGTGGAGGAGGGAATGACTCTCTAATTAAGGCATGGGGTCTATATATAGACAAACGGGGGGCTCGGTTAACCGGAATCGCGCTCCGGATCCAACCGCGGGGTCGGACTCGGACGATTCCGAGCGCGGGTATGGGTACGCGGCCGTGTAGAGGGAATAACCGGAGACGAGAGGGAGAACGGGCGGCGCGGCACGAATTTTTAAAACACCGACAAACGTCCAACGGTAGCCCGAATACGGTGCCGCTACGGTCGACCGTTCGGGTACCAGACGGTCTCCGATCGTGACGAAATTCGACAGGTGGCCTAGCTATATCTAATCGCGACCGCGTGCCAAGTTTCACCTCGATCATAGAAAGTTTTAAACGCACTTTAAACACTGGGTTTCGACGGTGCCGCGGGCGCGTGCGAGTGCGGTCAGGCTCGGAACGAACAACGACGCGAACCGGCAACTAACAACGGATGCAAGTTTTGAAAACTGGCGGCAACGGAGATGCCGATGCAATGCTGATGATGCGCATGATGCGATGATGATGCGACCAATATAAATAGATATACGACGAAAACAGATAGAGAGGGGAATCTTCTGGAACGTCGGCATCGGGCTGTCACATTTGGCCTCCTCCATTTTTATTTCATCACTTGAATAATTCTCTAATAATGATGATTGTCACACCTTTATTTACTTACAACTCAATGGAAACTCAATATGAAGAACTGTGAAGTAATATGACTCAATATGAATGCCTCTCGTAGTGTACCAGGATGTGCAGTGATCTAGCATGACATGTACCAGCAATATAATGGACGGTGGCTTTGCCACAAATGCTATGTCAACTCTGTATTAAAATGCAAAAAATATGATGATGAAGGAACTAGTCATATGATGTAACGATGGAATTTGCAAGTCAACATATCTCAGAATGGCGATGGAAATGTGGGACACCGAATCATAAGTCGTGATCACCGAATGCACGTGTACATTAATCCCATAGATCAATGCTCACTGAACACACAAAAGCTGAAAAACAAGAGTCTTACGTCCACACATATCGCCTGATACAAATAGATACCATCAAGGTCAAGTCTTACATAGATAGGACCATGAAGTCCAAACATGAAACACACACTAGCAAGGGAAGTTTCGAAGGAAAGCATGAACCCATGCCATCTTCCTTAACCCTACAGACATGCTGATTGGGAAGTGTCCTAGTTCACATGTTCATATCCAATGAACACTTCATCATACTCCTATTCTTTCATGCCTGGCCTATTAAAAAACAAGTGGCAAGACAATGAGTACTTTGAATGTACTCGCAAGCAAGCCATGTTTGGAACAAGGCAATAACAATGCATGATATAGCACTAATAGGTAAGTTGCAACAAGCTATTTTTTAAGTGCAATGACATGATCAATATCTTATGAAGGTATGCATCATGAGGTGATGGATATCCATATGAACAAGTCACATGTACCAATATAAACATGGGTAGAACACCTCATTTTCCGTGATCATGTCAAGTCATTTGAGTTAGGTCAAATCTCATCTTTCTCACATGCACACACACACATAGTTTTGTAACAATTGACGTAGCCCATGAGCGGTCACCCAACTATCCTTAACCGTGGACATGGCTATTCGAAGAGTTTTACACGCTGAAGAGGTTGCACACTTTACCCACAAGACTCGGGAAACTTCCATATCAAGCCATGACTCATGGTATGTTACATACCTGAGGTAAGTACCCTAACAATTCCTTTCCCATGATGATTCTAACGAGGATTCCACTCATTGGCACACAGCCCCGATGATGTAAATCAGAAGTAACACCCATGCAGGGACCAAACTTGTGCCCGATGTCTGTACAAACAACCCATGGTCATCTTTTTGCTTACACGACCCGTATCAAGAGTGACCACGTCACTCCTTCCACTAGTAATGCTGGCTCTCTGCTAGTACCGACCATAGTAATCAACAAAGCCCCGTCCCATAAGGTGTATTATGGTTGTACATGTAAGGTTGGAGTAACAGTCACAACTTAAACCAATTCATGTACGAAAACGACACACACACTTGCCCCGATACGCCAATTCTTTCTCAAGCGGTTATGTGTCTCATCACCATATCCCTCGGGCATTAGTGCACACAACAAGGTTTTTGGAAAAGCCTTTGAACTCATTTCCTTTTCGACACCATGCATATCTCCCCTCCCAATTGCGTATCACCTACTTTAGCATCCTAAATACTTCCCACCAGCACAACCCTCATAGGAAGGTATTGTCATGCTTAGTACAAGTATCAACGAGGAAATATCGGATATAACCCACCGAGGTGGTTACCGATTCAACATGATTACAATGCAACGAAGTAAAGTGCCATATGACATGCAAAAAGGTTTCAAGTCATCAAGTGATTGCTTGCTTGGCTCAACAAAGTCCTTGGGGTCTTCAAATCCTTCTTATCAAAACCCTTCATAAATCACGCAATCTACTCGTCACAGTATAATGGGAAAAAATAAGGCCATGACAAAAACATGGAAAATAAATCACTCAAAAAAATGTCAACTTATTTTTTTAAAATACTCGGGTGAGTATTAGCATTTTCAGCATTATTAGTTTCTAGTTTTGAAGCATAAAAAGTGGTCAAATGCATTTTAACATAGAGTTAAAATACTTTAAACAAGGTTTTTAAATAGTATAGTGTGTAAAACTTTTTTCAAAAATTGCGCAAGCCCTCATTAATAAATAGGTTGCAATATTTTTTTTAGAAATTAGAATCACTAGATTTGGAATATTATTTTAGCCTACAGAATTTTTGGAGTCGAGAGTGAAAAAGAAAAATAGAAAAGGTCTTGTGCCCGTGGGCCAGAACAGCCCGCAGCTGGGTCGGCCCATAGCCATAATACCCCAGGCGTTAGCAAGACGGGACGGGGAAGAGATGCAGGTGAGGATAACAGGTGGACCCCACGTGTCACCTTCAACCTCGAAACAGGGAGGCGACCGTGCTCACAATCGGCGTTGCAGGGCACCGCAAGAGGAAAGGTTAACACGGGGCTACTCAGCGTCAAGCTGCACGTCACCTGGATGAGGACATGAGCATCAGAGTACACAAAATCATCGGTGGCGTGGAGGTCGCTGCTGAGGTCTTTGGATCAAGCTCGAAGCGCTCACTTTGAGCTGCAATGAGCAAGAGTGGGAGAGGGAAAATGATCTGAGAGGGGAGGCAGCACCAGATCGAAAGCAAACACGGGCGGAGGAGCTTCCTACCAACGTAACGTCGGACACCTACTACGGCGGCGCTCGGCTCAATCCCGAGCACAGGGAGTAGGAAAGGAGGAGGTGGTGGTGCGGGCGTGCGATTGTGGTCATGAGAAGGGATCCAAGGTGGAGAGCGAGCCTCGGGGTGGTCTTTTATAGGCTTGGGCGGGAGGACCATGGACGTGGTCCAATTGAGCTATCAGGAGGGGCAAGGGAGGCCACGGGAGGGATCGAGTTTGTGCTAGGGGATCTCGTGGTCGTGGCTTACGTCGAGCAAGAGAGAGAGAGAGAGAGAGAGAGAGAGAGAGAGAGAGAGAGGAGAGCGGGAAAGGAGTCACGGGCGTCGCGTGTGTGAGCCCGGTTAATGGACGAGCTGGGTGGTGCTTTGGCACGCGCGCGGGAGGGGGAAAGGGAGGAAGAGAGAGGAGGGGAACAAGATTGTGGGGTGTCCCAGACGTTGAGGGGCATCGACTGGCATGCGGGGGGAAGCTCGAGGTGACTGGGCGCTCTAGAGAGGCTTTTTGGCCGGCATGGGCATGCCACGGACATGCTCTAGCATGACCACTCATGCCCACTTGTTGAAGGAGGGAGTAAATAATAGGAAAGGGGATGTAATTTGAAAGATGGCGGCTCCAACCTCCCACCTCCTACACCAGCGACTCCATGGCGATCTGGATTTCTAGCCGGCGTACGTGCATCTCTCTCCCTCCGCTCATCAACTTAGGTGCACTCCCACGATCCCATACGTGCTTTTTCATGGCCTGCATGGGTGGCTCCACGAGTTATCTGGATTTTTCACGTGGTGCGTCTTTTGCGGATGAGGTTTTTTATCATTCTGGTTTCTCTGTGCACCCGATGAATCATCTTGGACCTTTCATCATGGTGGTATATTTTGGTCGTCACGCTTTCCGTCTCTCGGAAGATTCAGTCCCCGCGGCGCTGGAGTCTACCATTGGGGGTTCGGCCATTAATCTTGTGGTCACTAACTCACTGACTCGGTTTTCTCCTTCAAGGTTTCTTGCAAGCAAGTTAGTTTTCATATTCTGGTTTTGCGGTCTTATAAGTGTTCCAGTTTTAAGTGCTTATTTCATCTATGGGGAATGGTGGACCGAATTTGCATCAGGAATTTTCTCTATGGAAGAAACAATGTGATGCTGAATAGATCTTGGTTAGCCTATCTAAGAGAAGGGCAGCACTAGGTCCGATGGCAATGCATTCCAGACCTACAAATTCATCCTTTAAATCTGGATCATCTACATGCAAGAAGCTATCTTTGGCAACCCTCCAACAGTATGACGTTTGCAAAGGTTATAGGTGTCCAGTCACCCATGATGAGCTTATGACGCTTCAAAATCCTGGCTATTCTGTTCCTCAGCAGGAGCGTGTTATTATTAGTGCACCACTGCCGGTTGAGCTCTGGTGGACGACGGCGACTCCACACATTACTTTCAGGACAGTTTGTCGGCCGGTGTCACCTTCCGTGTTGTCCGACATTCAAAATCCTATCAGCGAAATCAACGGGATTTCTTCCTCTCTTCGTGGTGATTCTGTTCCACCCTCCCCTTCGGGTGGGATTTCAAATTCTTTCAAACTGACGTCGACCAAGGGCTTTGACTGTGGGCCTCTACCTGCTCAACTACCTAATGGTCCATCAGTGGCCTCATCCTCGAATGGACCGGATATTCCTTCCTCGCAAGAGGCCCAGCAGCTATTTGATGATTTTATTAATGGCATGGTTCAGGAGATATTTTCTTGCACGATCTGCTCAAATCCTGGGCATCTAGCTCCCAACTGCACGGCTTCGCCAATATGCTCTTCTTGCGGCATGGTGGGCCATACCAAATCTAACTGTGCTTCTTTTATGCGTGATAATTTTCTTACTTGGAAACATAAGAGCCCCACCACCTCCCGTGTCGCCGATTTCTAGGGAACCTATGCTGATCTTGGGGAAACCGCACAACCTGCCGAACAGTTCCTCCCTGTCCCGTCACACTCATCACCTCCCAGGACTCCATCTAAGCAACCACCATTGACGCCACCTCCTCCTGCTACACTCCCAGACATGGCCAACTTTGAGCTAGACCCTCAGCGGTATGTCCCTCCGGTCCATCACATCATCGACGGCGGCCCCGACTGCCTCCCAAGGACGTTCATCACGCCGGCGATCCCCATTGCCCGTAGACATGAACAGTTCGTCATCGCAGAGGTGATGCCTGCCCCGCCTGCTAATCAAGTTGCTCAGGTACGACAAGAGGTTGTTGATCTTCTGCACAAAAGGGGCTTCCATGTCTGTTCCGCTCAACCTTGGATTGAGGGGGTAGGTTTGCTTGAGCTTAGAGATGCTAGTGAGAGTTTTGTTGTTGTCCAGATGGTTCCTCAGGACTTGGGGAATGATTCTTTTGTTAGATGCATGAGGCACAATGGGGGCGCAGGTTTTAGAGATGCTGCTGGTTTCCGTCAGGGCTGCTTGATGATTTTGGGTGTACCTTTGGATTTCCGCAACACCAATGATCTTCGTACTGCGGTAAACACGTTTGGTGAATTCCATCATTGGGTCAGTGATGATTCATACCTAGTCCGCTCCATTGTCTTTGCATCTTTCCCGGACGATTTTCTGGTTCCCAGAAGTGTCACTTTTTCTGAATATGCTGCTTGGGGTGGAGCGAGGGTTTCTTGGTATGCACCTCTGTTCATCTTGGGTGTAGGCTTTGCAGAAAAAATGCCGAACAATGAGGACCACATGCCCCTCGATGGCAACCCCCACCCGCTACCAGGTCAACTTGAGCACGATAATCTGCTCTTTGCTTTACCACCCTACCCTGCTCTGGGGTGGAATGCTGTGCCGCCACCACCACCACCAATGCCAGAGCCTCCGGTTCAACAAGATTAAGGCGGTTGGGGATAGCAACCTGAAGTTCCTGCTGCTGAACCCGCTGCACTTGAGCAAGATCAGGAGTCCATGGTCATCGACCAACCAACATCTTCTGATTCTGTTAAGGAGATTGTGGTTGTTGATCCCCAGCAAAACGACGCTGAAGCTGCTGCCGATGATGCTACCACAGCTGATCATGCCCCTCCCAATGGGGGTAATGCTGCTGAGGAGGAGGATGCTGACGAGGAGGCCCCTGAAGAATTCAATCCTCTCGCAATTGTCCCTTATCAACAGCCCCTGGTTCGGCCTACTAACCTGATGATTGGAGCGGTCCACGTTGCTTATGGACCTCCGCTGCCACCTATCGTCTCCTGGACAAGGTCTTTTGAGGCGCTCATGGGGGTTTTCAGTTCACTGCATGTCCCTCGCCATCTTCAGATGCCTGCGGCCATGCCTATTGTGCTCTCCAAGGGCTCCTGGTCTTTGGGTTTTGATGAAGATCGTGCGGAGCCCAGCATTGTGTACAAGGACAGTACACCTTCCCCCGTTCCTGAGGTAATACCACCATCCGATAGCATCTTTGCACCAACAGGGGATCTTTTCTCTTTTGAGTCTCCAGCTGTCACGAAGAAGGGGCCCCGCAAGAAGGCTACACCCATTGTGGACTCCTCGGTACACAGATGCACCAGGGGATCGATCAAGCGGGATGGTTTCAAGCCTATACTACAGGAACTTCTGATGAATGTGCCCAAGAAGAGGAAGCCGAGATCTAAACCCATGCATGCCCCGGTGGTTCAGGAAGCACCGCCATCATCTCAGGAGGAGTCTGTTCCACGAGAGACTGCCGTTCAAGTGATCCAAGCCGTTGGCCAAAGCCTTAGCATTGCCCCTGAGAAGCTCTCCTAGGATCGACTTGTGGAAGATCCTGCAGTCTCCAAGCCTCCACCTAATGATGATTAGATAAGTGTCTATGTATCTATGTTTTTCCTGTTGTTCCGTTTATCATGCTACTGCTTGTTGTGTGTCACAACTCTCTAAACTTTGGTCGCGTGGGTTATTATGTAACTACGCTTTTGTTATTTCACCTCGTTGCTATGGATTGTCGATCTACAAGAAGTTGGCGTGTTCTTTGCTGGAATGTGCGTGGCTTAAATTCTGACTCTTGACAAAGGGCACTTCGAAACAAAATAGATGAAAGCTTGGCTACGGTTGTTTGTCTTGAGGAAACCAAAATGTAGCATATTGATTTTCGGACTGATCGAAGTTTTTGCCCCAAAAGATTTGATCCATTTGCTTATACTCCATCGCGTGGTGCCTCTGGTGGATTGATCACCCTATGGAATTCCTCTGTATTAACAGGCACCTTGATTGAATCCCAGCCTTTTGGTTTACATGTGTCATTCATCTCAAATCACACTTTTCAAGCTTGGACTCTGGTAAATGTCTATGGTCCTTGTCAGGGTGAGGCTAGGCATCAGTTCGTGAGCTAGTTGTACAATCTTAATATCCGTGCAAGTGACAATTGGCTGCTGCTTGGAGATTTTAACTTTATTCGTTCACCTTCTAATAGAAATCTCCCTGGTGCTGATGTGAATGATATGTTCATCTTCAATGAGATCATTGGCCATCTGGGTCTATTTGAATTGCCCCTCAAAGGAAGGTTTTTCACTTGGTCCAATATGCAAGACTCACCTCTACTGGAACAATTGGACTGGTTCTTCACTTCTCCCAATTGGATATCATCTCACCCCTTGACACAGGTTCTGCCTTTAGCGAAATATGCATCTGATCATGTTCCCTGTGTGGTGACACCCAACACTTCCATCCCCAAATGTGACCTCTTTCGATTTGAAAATTATTGGGTGGAGACGGATGGGTTTATAGACCGTGTACAAAATGCTTGGAAGATCCCTTCCAGGAAAGGTCACATCACTGCCATCATCATGGCTCTGTTTGGATGATTTGGAGGAGCTCAGACCCTTGTTCAGACCTGAAGCCAATTTCAGAGTGATTGTAAAACTACACCTGGATCACCTACTGCATTTGCAGTTCCTCTACTAGAAAAAGAGAGCTACCATTAGATTCATCAAGGTTGGAGAAGAGAATACTAAGTTCTTCCATCCATGGCTACTAAAAGATACAGAAGAAACTCCATTTCATCTCTTAAATTGACAGATGGGTCTATTATAACTGATCATGAGTAGATTGCTGGATGTTTTTGGACCTCCTTCAAGAACAGGATGGGATCCTCTCAAGGAATTAATTTGGCTTTCAATCTTCAGTCTCTCATTTATAGGGTAGAAGGGGCTGATGTTCTGACATTACCTTTTACGAAGGAGGAAATGGATAGGACTATCAAAGAAATCCCATTGATAAGGCTCCTCGTCCAGATGGTTTCAGTTGACTTTTCTTCTAGAAATGTTGGCATATTATTTGTTCAGAGTTTTAGCTGCTTGCAGCTGACTTTCATGCAGGGATTGCAAAACTAGAAAATATGAACTTATGCTACATTACTTTGGGGACCAAAAAGATTTATCCTAAGCAAGTTGGTGACTTCAGACCTATCTCCCTCGCTGGTATGGGGCCTAAATTCCTATCCAAAATGGTTTCCAATAGACTGCAGTTACAAATCATGAAATGCATCCATAAGAATCAGTATGGTCTCATCAAGTCCAGAACCATACAAGATTGTGTTGGATGGACACTGAAATACCTACGCCAATGCCACCACTCCAAAAAAACATTGTCATCCTCAAACTTGATTTTGAAAAGGCCTTTGACTCTGTGGAACATGAGTTTATTTTTCAGATTCTTAGGCACAAAGGTTTTAATGATAAGTGGATATTATGGGTGCAACAGTTGCTCACTTCTGGCTCTTCTTCTGTTCTTCTCAATGGAATTCGTGGTAGAAAAATTATGTGCAAGAAGGGGGTCAGGCAGGGGGATCCCATGTCCCCTCTCCTTTTTGCCATTGCTGCTGATTTTCTCCAAACCATGGTAAATCAATTGTTGGAGGATGGCCTCATCTAGCTGCCAATACACTCTTATCATTTTGCCTGCTATGGAGTCTCAGCTAGTAGAATTCAAAAAGATGCTTCTACTTTTCTCCCAATCCACCGGTCTCCAAGTAAACTATCACTAGTCTACTATGTTCCCTATCAACATTGATGAGGGAGAACTTCAGAGACTTGCTGCTTCTATTGGTTGCAAGGTAGGATCACTACCTTTCACCTATCTTGGTTTGCCTGTTGGGACAACCAGACCAAGGATTATTGATCTAATGCCCTTGATAGACAGTATGGAAATGAGACTCTCTGCTAGCTCCTCCTTCCTGCTACAGGGTGGACGCTTGTAGTATCTCAATTCAGCCTTGTCCTCTTTTCCCATCTTTTTCCTCTGCAGTTTGGATATACCACCAGGGATTCTTAAGTAGTTGGAAAGGATACAAAGACAATGTCTCTGGAGGAAGAATGGCCAAGACCATGCCCCTCCCCTTGCAGCCTGGGACTTAGTGTGCAGGCCAAAAATGAAGGGTGGTTTGGGGATTATGAATATGTCTGTCCAGAATGAGGCTCTGTTTCTTAAACATGTGGATAAATTCTTAAAAAAAGCTGATGTACCCTGGGTTGATTTAATATGGAACACCTATTACCACAACACAGTTCCTCAGGGTACCTCCCTTTGTGGATCTTTCTGGTGGAAGTACATATGTAGGAGGATGGACACCTTTAGAGCTGTCACCTATGTCCAGCCAAACAGGGGAGACACCTTCCTTTTTTGGTCTGATTCCTAGGCACTAGGAGATTCTAGCAGGCCTCTAGCTCTTCGGTTCCAAAGATTGTTCTACTTTGTTATTGACACTTTCTGCACTGCTAAGGAGGTTTTCCAAGCTTTTCAGACAAATAACATGATCAACATGTTTCACTTGCCTCTCTCTGATAGGGCTGACCAAGAGTTGGAATTAGTCACCTACTTACTCCAAAATCTTGATAGAGATCCATTTGCAATGATATTTGGCTCTAGAGTAGTGACTGTAAAGCTTACTCTGCTAAGAAGTACTACCTCCATGTGCATCAGCCCGTTGTTCCCAACCCTTTGCTCTGTTGGATTTGGAAGAGTTGCTGCACCATGAAGATCAAGATGTTTGCCTGGATGCTCATCATGGACAGGATATGCTTGAACAAAGTCACTAGAAAGTCTCTGATTCAAACCTATGTGTTCTTCGTCATGCCAGTATCAAAGAAGATAGGGATCATCTCTTTTTCAACTGCCTTTTCAGCATCAGGGTTGGAAATACCTTCAGATCACTTGACAGGGTACTTCCATGTGGACCACCTCATTGGCAGCCAGGAAAGATTTTCAGCATCCTTTTTTTCTCCGAAGTAGTGTTCACTTCTTGCTGGAACATTTGGAAAGTCCGAAATGCAAGGATTTTCAACAATGAGCGTCCTAGGTTCAGTAAATGGGAGTCTAGATTCACTCATGATATCTACCTTTTAGCTCATAGGATTAATGCTAGATTTAGGGATGATCTTCTTAAGTGGATCTCCTTTCTACCTCCTTGAGGTTTGTATCTCTCCCCCCATCCCCATTGTATATCCTAAACCTCTCATGTAGATATACTCTCCTTTTACTGGAATAAAAGAAAAGGTTGTGGGGTGATTCCCTACAGTAGCTGGTCAAAAAAATAGGAAAGGGGCTTTGGCTGCTCTGGAAATGGTAATGAGTGAGAGAGAGCAGAGGGGGAGGGAGAAAATGGGTTGTCCAAGGTGTTGCAGATGGGGTTTCACCCCGTGAATCATGGATCTAGCCATTGGGGTTGGTCCTGGAGGTGTTGTGGGTCTCCGTGAGGTTGTGGTAAAAATTTGGGGGCAAGGGGAATAACTTTGGAGCTCAAAGCAATAGTTTTTGGATTCAACTTGAAGGTGTTTGTGGGTTGTTTGAGTAAGATATATTTCCCCACTAGCTATGATACTTAACATGATCAAATAGTGGGAATAATTGATCTTGATCAACAAGTTTGGGCTCATTCCGAGAAAGTTGGCAATGCAAACACAGAAAACCCTAGAAATCACCAGAATCATGTTTCTTTAGATCTACCAAGGCAAATCAACTCCCACAAATGCACAACTTGGTGTAGTATCCTTATTTCGGGTCTAGATCACTTCTGCAAAGTTTAAGAGCAATTGGAGGTACGTGTCAATGTAGAGTTGCTCAAATTTGGTTTTGGACAAAGAGGGTTTTGGAATATTTTAGTGAACCAAATCAATTTGGATTTAGATGAACCTTGGCAAGATTATCACATGTATCTTGTGTGACTTGCTAGAATTTCCTAGAATTTATTGATAATATTTCCTTTGGAAATATTTCAAAAGATTGGAATAGGAAGAAAGGGTTTCAAGGGGTTTTAATATTTCGAAGATGACCTTGCATTGAAACTCTTATATTTGGAACGTATATGTCTAGTGAGTTTCTTTGAATTTTCTCAAATATTTTTGAAGCAATATGATAGTTTTCCTCCATAAAAGACCATTTCTGGCCTCAAAAAGAGGTATTTAAATATAATAGTATAATAACTTTTAAAATAATAATTCTAGGGTTTTCGGAGGCCTTTTTGATAATAGTATCCAAATAAAATATTCGAGGCAAAACATCTCTCCTAAATTGAGGACTTCTTGTACAAATCTCAACTCAGTCTTTGTTTTTGAAAGCTTAAATTAAACAAATGCCTTTTTTCTCAATATAACATTTCGTAAAAAAATAGTTTTAGGACCTATGCACATGGTATGACCATTGGGCAAGGATTTGGAGCAAGGGGATGAGTAATGAGAGAAGGGAGAAGTTTTGTGAATAAATACATCACATGCGCACAAAAAGTTTTAAATGATTCCAAATTTTATAAAAACATGTTGTGGCAAAGTGGTACAAACGCAGGGTCTGACAAACGTACCCCCTTACAATAATATGGTCACCAAGATTCCTATGCCAAGCTCTAAAGAGATAACGGAACTCGAATCAAAGGTAGTCTACACGCTCCCAGGTTTCTTCTACTTTCGTGTGGTTGCTCCATTCGACCTTGAAGTACTTGACGGTGCGGCTTCGGGTGAAACGCTCGGTGTCATCCAAGATGCGAACGAGTCTCTCCCGATAATTGAGATCTGACTAAAGATCGATGTCCTTGTAGAGATTTGGGCGGTTGGGAACTTGGAGGCACTTTTGGAGTTGTGACAAGTGGAAAACTTTGTGCACTTCCAAAACCTCGAAAGGTTGCTCTAGCTTGTAGGCAACTTCTCCTCGCGTTTCGGTGATCTTGAATGGTCCTATATACCTCAGCGCAAGCTTTCTGTTGACGTGGAAGTGCTTGGTTCCCTTGAGAGGCGTGACTCAAAGATAGACATAGTCTCCAACACGAAAACTCATGTCTCGAGGGTGAGAGTCGGTGTAGCTCTTCTATCTTGACTTGGCGGTCTCTAGATGTTCTTTGACAAGTTGAACTTGCTCTTCTGCTTCACACAGGATATGTGGTCCAAAGACTAGCCCTTCTCCGGTTTCGGACCAGTTGAGGGGAGTGTGGCACTTACGTCCATACAACACCTCAAATGGTGCCATTGAAGACTGGACCGATAGCTGTTGTTGTAGGAGAACTCGGCAAAGGGAAAGCAATCCTCCCATTTGGCTCGATATGCCAAAACACAAGTTGGAAGCATGTGTTCGAGTATCTGATTTACTCGTTTCATCCGTCCGCCTGTCTGAGCGTGAAAGGTGGTGCTGAAGGATACCTTGGTTCCCAAGGCTTCGTGAAATCTTCCACAAAACCTTGAGGTAAGGTGGGTACCTCAATCTAACACGATCTCCTTAAGAACTCCGTGGAGGCTCACATTGTTGTTAATGTAGAGGTTGGCCAGTTGGTTTCAAGTGTAGGTTGTCTTGACGGGGACGAAGTGGGCTACTTTGGTTTGGTGGTCGACAATGAACCAAATGGAATCATGCCCTTGTTTGACCTGGGTAATCTAGTGATGAAGTCCATCCCCACCTTGTCCCACTTCCATTCACACACCTTGAGATGTTGTAGCAATCCAGCGGGTCACTGATGCTCAACTTTCAGTCTCTGGCATATATCACACATAGCGACATAGGTAGCTATTTGCCTCTTCATATCATGCCACGAGAACCTTGTCTTGAGGTCTTAGTACATCTTGGTTCCTCAAGGATGGATGGAATACAGAGTATCATGTGCTTCTTGCAAGATCATGTTCTTGAGCTCAACTTTGTTGGGTACGCAAATGCGGTTCCCAAACCATATGACTCCTTGTTCATCCACTCAGAATATTGGGGCCTTGCCTTTCTTGATCTTCTTCTTGATACCTTCGATGCCATCATGTCCCTTGTGAGCTTTATTTATATCATCGATCAATGTAGGCTTCGCTTCAAGGTTGGACAAAAATCCTGGTGCGACTAATTCCAATCCAAAGCTTTCAAGTTCCTCATACAAATCGGGTAGCATTTCCTTAATCATAGCGTTCAAGCAACAAGCCTTTCTGCTCAAGGCATCAGCTACCACATTGGCATTTCGATGGTGGTACTAAACACTAAGGTCATAGTCTTTGATAAACTCGAACCACCTTCGCTACCTCATGTTCAATTCCTTTTGAGTGAAAATATACATCTAACTCTTATGGTCTGTGTGTATCTCACATCGCTTTCCGAGAAGGTAATGTCACCATGTCCTCAAGGCATGCACCACAACTACGGACTCAAGATCGTGAGTGGCTTAGTTTTCTTCGTGGGGCCGTAGCTATCTGGATAGATATGCTATGACACTGCCTTCTTGCATTAGAACACCACCAAGCTTGGTTCTTGATGCATCACAATATATGAAAAATTCCTTGTGAATATTGAGAGTGGCCAAAATTGGGGTTGTTTTTAATCTCTTCTTAAGCTCCTGGAAGTTCTCTTCACACTTTGGTGTCCATTCGAGCTTCTTGTCGTTCCTCCAGAGCTGAGTCATAGGTCGGGCAATACTGGTCAGAGCGACATGCCTCGTGAAACAACCTCGCGAGGGGGGGGGGGCTCACGAGGCGCTTCGACACTTGGATACCTTCGCCAGCCTTCACCTAATGGCGAGGGGCATTTCCAGGCTAATCCCCCTTTCAAGGTGGCCTCCTCCAGAACGGCCAAGGCTTGGCTACCCCCCCCCCCAGGCCCAACTGTCGCCTTCGGGGCTGGATGCATATGAGCCATGGTACGTTGGTGCCACCAGACTGACAGGCCACACGGTTGCGGACAATGGAATTGCAGCATGCCAAGATGTACCTGGGATTGCGAGGAGAGCCTGTGGGCCGCTCAGTCGCTTCGTCGAGGACATTTCGAGACTTCCAATCGCTTAGTACAAAGGCTTCTACCTTGATTTCATCACTAAGTTGGTGGAGTCCTTGTAGCTGGCATCTCCTGGAAGGATGCCGCCATTGAGGAGGGGGGTCGGGACCTCATGGAGCAGGCGGTGATGCCCGTCTTTAGCATTCTCATCCATTATGACCCCTCCTTTGACCTGGCGTGTGTGGCTTAACTTGTGTCGTAGGAGCTCCAAAACAATCTCATGTCAAAGGTGCGAGTGGTTCACTCATGTTGCCGAGCGCTCCGAGGAAGGCAGTGATCCTGAGGCAGACCTCCCTCACAAGGACGAAGATGGGGCTTCCTCGGCCCGAGGCCCCTTATCTTTTCTTTTCCTACTGCACCATGATTTGCAAGGGCCCAGAGGGGCATAAAGATAATTGATTTTTGTAATCATACTACGTTTTAATGTTTTGCCAGTATTCTGCCATTTTCTTGTTGAGATTTTCTTTCCTTTTTTACATTGCCTTTGTTTGCTCTATGTCACATGGACACAACCCCCAAGCTTGTTGTGACCATCATTGGTATGTTGGGACGTGCACTACTAGAAAAAGGTCTATAGCTAATATGGACATTAATGGCACACCATGTATGTGGTGCGCCACTGCTATATAGCGGTGGCGCACCAGAGTCTGGTGCGCCATTAGTGTCCATATTACTAATGGCGCACCTTGTGTGTGGTGCGCCATTACTATCTTTGTCCTGGCCCCACACCCTTTCCTAGACATATCAGTGGCGCCCCAGGGGAAGTGTGCCATTACTAGTTTTAACTAGCAATGGCACACCACATCCACGGTGCGGTAGAACTAACAATTGTTTTTTCAGTTTTTTTGTCAAAACTACTAATGGCGCATTCTTACCAGGTGCGCCATTAGTAACCCTGGTTACCAATGGCGCATTCTTAGGTGGGTGCGCCATTGATAACCAGAAGTGAAAAAAACTCCTGATCCACTCGCCTCGTGGCTCTCCTCCCGATCCAATCCAGCGAAACTCCCTCTCTCGCGTGAGCCCTCCGGCCGCCCCTCCCACAGCACCTGCCGCCGCCGGCTGGCCCTCCGGCCGCCTCCCCCACCGCACCTGCCGCCGCCGGCTGGCCCTCCGGCTGCCTCCCCCACCGCACCTGCCGCCGCTGGCTGAACCCCCTGCTCCCCCCTCGCCGCTGCGCCACCGTCCGCCTCGCACCGCGCCCTCCCCGCTCCCTGCCTCTCCCCACTGCCGCGAGGAGCCCCCGATGATGGGCGACGACAAGGGCGCCGCCGCCTCCCCCTCCGCCTCCGCCACGCTCCCCTACTTCAGCTGCGAGGTTCGCGCGAGGTACGCCCCCTCCCTCCCCCGCATTTTTGAAATAATTACCACAAGAAATTCTTCATTTTCAAAGATTCCTTAGTTTGTAATTCTTTTCTGCCTTGGCTATTAGTACATACTCTAGATTTTACTATGTGTGTGTAGTCTATGCTAGCAGTCAATTTTTCCTGTCAATTTTTGTAGTCCTTTTCATCATCCGTGTAGAAATTTTGAAAAACTAGAGATGTCAAACGACCAAATTTCCCCAGAAGCCCTCTGTTCGGGGTTCCCATGCTTCGGATCCCTGGCAGAATCAATCAGGGGAGTCTCACATATACCATGAGTCTCACCTATAACCTGGTCAGCGATAAAAGCTAAGAATGGCGGACAAACCTGTGATCCCAACCTGCAGTTGCTGCAATATTGTTGTCTGGCCGAATCGCTATACCCGCTCTACCTGGTCGCTCAATTTCTATCTCATTCCTGAGAGAAAGTGTGCCCTGTAATCAAGAGAGCTACATTTTGGTTAAGAATTTCAGTTGTCTTGATTCCGAAATGAAATTGCAAGCACTCAAGTGCAGGTAATGCTTGTGATGAAACGAATGTAAAAAGCACAATCACACAAGTAGTTGACATATCGAGCTATTGAGTCTGAATTATGAAGTAGATCATAAGGTGCTCGATTTTCTGACCGTGTAAGCTAGTTAGCACCACATGTATGAATTATCACATGGACATATTGCTCCAAATCTGGGCTAATATCCAAGTACGAAATACTGATAAACTGACATCTCAATGTAGCTGTCATTTAGGATATGCAAGCACTCATCAACCTTCTGAAAAGAGGATATAATACATAACACCGAGCCATCATTTTTTACATAGAATTGATGAACACAAAGATATCCTGAGATAACTTTAAAATCAAGTTTTTCCTGTCAATTTTTGCAGTCCTTTTCATCATCCGTGTAGAAAACTGACCATCTTTTCACACCACACATGCCAGCCTTGAGCTTCACTGCATGCTGGGGGGTGCATCATTAGCTCTACCAACATATACTTGTGAGATAAGCCTACCCACCGTAGTAATATTTTTCATGCTCTTAGAGGAACCGAGGCAAGCAGATGTTTTTACCCACCTTTGTCAGTAAAAGTTACCTGAAGCGTGCCCTCTTGCCTATGCATCCAGCAACAACACTATTACTTACGGAAAAGCATGATGATGCTGCCGTTGTTGTTTATCATGCAATACAAGTACACCTTACAATGCATGACATTTGCCTGCCCCAAAACCCAAATGGAAGCCCTAGTTCCGATGTAAATACTCTGTAACCTCCACTCATTGAAACATAGAAGAATATTATTGTTTACTTCTATCCATTTTCCAGTAAAATGGGTTTATGTCCATAGTAGATTCTTCCATCAACAAGAGAGCTTCTAAAGGCCTTGTACAATGTAGGGAGAAATAAATTAGTCTTCCTTTATGCATTGCTTGACTTGCCATGAACCATGGTACCGAGAGAGGTATCATTCATCTTACTTTTACATTTTAAATGCTAATATTACTATTGTGCCATGGTACAAAGAGAGGTATCATTCATCTTACTTTTACTTGCCATGAACCATGTTACCGAGAGAGATATACCTGTAATATATTGCACCGAAAGAGTGCTATTCATGTTTGGTAGCTTTGCTTGTTTTGCCGGAATGTTGATTCATTTCCGTTCTGGCAAATTTCAGGCACTCCATATGTCCACTTTTTAGTAAATGTCATGCCCAAATTTTCTCTGTTTTAGGAATTGTCGTCTGACGACGAATACGTTATGTGTGAATACTACCAAGACAAGCGCGGCCTTTGCAACACGCCTTTCCTAGTTGATGATAGGCGCTTCAGCATCATGCTGGATGAGGACTTCGAAGTGGATATAGTAAGTGACAACGACAACTCTTTTTCCTAATTAAGCATGACTTCTTTTGATTCAACTTATAAATTTTATTTTTTTACTATTCTACTAGCGTATCCCCTCCCATGCAAGACATTATGTGTTGGATAAGGTTGGTTTCAGTACTGAAGAAACTATGGAGGTAAATATAGTTCACTTGAGGACCGAGCATGGTTATACTTTTGCCGTAAAATTGTACAATGCAGACACCTACTCCTTTTTTGAATACAAAACTTGGGTAGCACTATGCAAGGCATATGCATTTGAGCCTAATATGCTTATCACCTTTGATATTCGTCCGGAAGATGAAATTGAAGGTAATATCGACATCTGGGTCGATGTGCAAACGCCTCCTGTTCTACCATTATGTGAGTTTCTCAACCACATTTATTAAGTAATTTATATTGTTTGTTTAAAAGTAGTTGACAACTTATTTCCATTGACAGCTTATTTTCATTCTTCAAAAAATGTACGGAAAATGGTAGACAGAACCTATTACTACAATGATGAAGCAGAATTAACTTGTGAGGAGATACATCATCTTGTCCAATTTATCATTGATCTTGAGAATTAGAATACCAATCAGCAAACTTCCCAACATTATGGTGAATATGTGCCACTAGTGCACGTGGTGAACTACGGCAACATGCATGGAGATTGCATGGTAAGATTTTCTACTATTACGACATACATGCATATTTTGCATAAATTCTTGTAAAACTAAACTACATTGCTAGCTACAAAGCTAATACTATGTTTTTCAACAGAAAATCCCAGAAGATTGTGTGCCTCATCTGATGTTACCAAGAGGTCGCGTTGATGTTATGATGATACGACCAACACGGCCATGCCAGCCTATGTATCTGATTTACTCCTGTCCATACCGGATTTCTAAAACCGATGAAGTCATGACAATCAAAGATTGAAAAAAATGTATGGTCTATCCTAGAGAGCTACTTGGAAGCAACATTGTTCGTAGGCCAATAATTGGAGACAAGATGATCTCCATTATCCATAATGGAGAGTTAGGGCCTATCTTGTTTTTTGATATTCTACCTAAGCAGAGGAGTAGGTCCTAGGTTCAATGTGTTATTATGTGCTACAATGTGATGATGTGCTACAATGTGTTAATGTGATGATGTGCTACAATGTGATGATGTGCTACAATGTGTGAATGTGATGATGTGCTACAATGTATTAAATAGTATTGGTGGTAATGACTATGCTGATTATTAGCTATTTCCAAGATGATGTGATGATGTGCTACAATGTGATAGAGTTGACGATGATGATGAGGAGGAGTTGTGATTATGACTAGTGACCAACTTTTGTTATACGATGTCTCATTGACTATGATGATTACTTCTACATCACTATGTATAGCTATTTTCGAGATGATGCGATGATATTTTATGAAACTATTGTATAGAATATGTATCACTTACTTCTACATCACTTATATTCTGTGCTGTAATCTATTTTGTAACCTCTACAAATATCATAAAAGCAAAAAAAATCCTAATATTCGTAGTAGTGGCGCACCATCTAAAAGTGCGCCATTAGTAAACCCACAGCAGTGGCGCACTTCTGGGCCTACTAATGGCGCACCAGGCGGTGCGCCACTGTTATGTATATTAACAGTGGTGCACCAGGGGTGCACCATTACTATTTATTAGTAGTGGCGTGATAATAGTGGCGCACCTATAGTGCGCCATTAATAGGCAAAATAGGTGCGCCACTAATAGCCTTTTTTCTAGTAGTGGTGTGTCCGACAAGAATAGAGGGTGCAGGGCTTTGCGGGGTGGTAATGGCTCATGAGGGGCGATGCTCAAGGTGCCCCTCTTCGACGTGCAAGTGACTCGTGCCAAGGAGAAAGAAATTAACCCTCGAGAAGGTTAGAAGAAAGGAAGCACGAGAATTGTCTAAGATTTCGCAAGGGCAAGGGTTCTAGATTTATCTTTTCGTGGAGCTCACACGCGTTGTATCTTGCTGGACTTGACCCTCGCGAAGTTTGGGCCCGTGAGGCTTCCTATTTGTGCTTGATGACAACTATAGATTGCTTTGTGAAGTCTATGAGTTTTGTACCTATAATAATAACACTCCGACAAGTTTCACAAGCAATTCAAGTAGTGCGTGCTTGTTAGTTCACTTGTGGATGCCATGCGAAGAGATAGGGCACTAAGAACCTTGGTGATGTGACGTGCATGGGAGTAGCCCTGCGAGCCAGGGCTCAGTCACTTGGTTTTTGCAGCACTGCTGGGACTTATCTGAGCATAGGAACCATGCCTCGCCCATGCTCATGTAAGATGCACGAGCGAAATTGCAAGCGCGAACGACCCTTGAGGTCATCCAAGTACAAAACAGAGTTGGAGAAATAAAGTTTTACTGTTGCTTGAAAAAGTACATTACACAACCATAAACGAGATCTGTTGCTATGATGGACATGGGTCAACTTGAGGATGTGATGCAGCCAGGCGGTGCCCTCAAAGGTAGACAAAAATGATGTCGTGACGGACACGGTCAGCTCGAGGATGTGATGCAGCCAGGTGGCGCCCTCATGTCGCAGTCCTGCCATATCTAAGCATGTGGGCCCCACTGGGACATGGGCGTGAGCTCTCGCAGCCTTGTGGATACGTGAAAGAGAGGCTCCGCGGTGTGTACAACCCCCTTGCGTTCATATCAGTGAGCTCATGGATAGAACTTGTGGAGATGTTGGATGTTCCATGCGTTTTGTACCAGAACGCCCTCCTCAGTCTCTAGCCGTGCCGTGCTACCACGGGAAACATGGGTGACCCTGGACGGGCCTTCCCACATTTGCAAGAGCTTGTGGGGTCCTTCCGAGGTGAGGATCCTTTGTAGCACAAGATCGCCAACCTCAAGAGTGCGGGGGCGTATGTTGTGGCTGTGTTAGTCATGCAACGCCTGCCGATACTGGGCCACACGGAGAGCGGCATGTCGGCTTGCTTCTTTGAGGAGGAACATATCAGCTTCTCACCGCTCCCCGTCAAATCCAAGACATGCGGGGACCTGTGCTTGAGCTTTGTCTATAGGACCACTTCCTCTCCATAGACGAGGAAGAAGGGTGTTTTGCCAGTTGGCTTGGTCGTTGTCATGTTGGTCGACCATAGAAGGGACTAGAGTTAGTTGAGCGAGCTTTTGCCGCAAGCTATGAGATTCTTGCTGAAGCTTCTTGTCTTGAGTCCCTTAAGGACCTCACCTTTGGCACGCTGGTCTTGGGCGTTGCTTTGGGGGTGCGCTATGGAGGCGTAGAAGATCTTCGTGGTGAGGCTGGCGCAGTAGGCCTTGAAGAGGCTGACGAAGAACTTCACGACCTTGTCGGTGATGATACAATTAGGAATGCTGAAGCGACACACCAACCCCTTGATGAACTTGACGGCTTAGGAAACTGGGATGGTGCGAACAAGCAGCACTTCTGGCCACTTGGTGAATTTGTTGAGGACAATGTAGAGGAAGCATTAGCTGCGAGCCATGCGAGGGAAGGGACACAGATGTCCAACCCCCAGGCCGCAAAGGAACATGAGAGGGGAATGGTCTGGAGGCCTTGCACCGGCTAGTGAATTTGCTTGGCATGGAATTGGTATGCTTCACATGATTGAACCAGCTCGGTGGTGTCCTGAAGCACCGTGGGCTAATAGAAACCGATGCATAAGGCCTTGCTGGCAAGGGTGCACGATGAAGAGTGATGACCGCCGTCGCCTCAATGTATGTACGCTAGGAGGTCTCGTCCTTGATCCTTTGAGATGCAGCAAATAGTGGAGCTCACCATCCATCATGATGTACGATGCAGCTTGGCGGGCCAAGCGCTCGGCCTCAGTCTCGTCCTTCGGAAGCATGCCACTTTGCAGGTAAGCTTGGATCTCCGTGAAGCAATCTCCAGCCTGCGGCTCCAACACTAGTAGAAGGCGAGCACCTGAGGGTGGGCCACAATTGGGTGCACCTTTGGAAAATCCGGGGGCAGCTCTTCCTCAGGTGCCATGGTGTTGGCGTGCTGGTGGCATAGCAGACAGCTTCAGGAGTCACTCCTCAAAAATGTCGGGTCTGTGATGCTCATGGCGAGATGCCCTCTTGGTGATGTCATCGGCTTTAAGATTGCTATTGCATGGAATGTGATGGAGCTCCATGCCTAGGAAACGCTTCTCTAGCTTACCCATCTTCTCGAGGTAGGCCGCCATGTGCTCGTCCTTGGGTTTGTAGATCTGGTTCGAAAAGTTGACGAGGAGCTGAGAGTCGCCCTTGATGAGTATGCGCTTGACGCCAACCATGATGGCAGCCTTGAGGCCTATGATGAGGCCCTCGTACTCTTCAATGTTGTTGGAGACCTTGTAGTCATTCCTAAAGCAGAGTTGCAACACGTAGTAGATCTTGTCTGTCATTGGTGAGTTGAGGACCACGCCTGCCCCGTGCCCTGCTAGGAAAATGCCCCATCGAAGTGCACGATCCAACCACGAGGGGCGTCCTTCCAAGGCAGTAAGGATTATGCCTTGCGAGGCTCATCTTGATGCAGATCCGTCCATTCTGCCATGAAGTCAACCAATGTTGCACCCGTAATTGTCCTTGTGTTGAGAAAATCTAGCTCAAAAGGTTGCAACTCGATGTTCCATTCTACAACACACCCTATGGCGCTGGGGCTGCAAAGTACTTGTTCCAAGGGGTAGGATCTGATCACCTTGATAGTATGATCCTGTAAGTAGTGTTGTAGCTTCCTTAAGGCGATGAGGAGCTCGAGGAGTAGCTTCTACTACATGGGGTATCTCTCATGCGCATCTCGTAGAATCGTGCTCATGAAGTAGACTGGATGTTCGATTAGGCGGGAAGTCTTGAGAGCCATAACTTGATTTTCAGGAAGTTCGTCGGGTGGCTTCCCGGCGATCTCTTGAGGTGGTACCTCGGCAGGCATCATCACTTCCTCGTGAGGCTTCATGAGGTCCTCGGTAGGCGCCGGAGGAGCGGCCTCGGTAGGTGCCGATTCAGCCTCAGGGGGTGACTTGTTCCGCATGGACTTGCTAGGTACAAGTGTACCTGGGGGAGGCTTCTAGTTACAAGCATAGAGGCTCACGAGGTTGTCGGGCGACCATGATAGGAGGGATTGTCACGTCCTTCTTGAGGTCCTCAAAGGCCTCGTGAGCTTCAGAAGTCAACTTGAAGGGGCATGTTCTCTTCAGAAGCTTGAAGAAAAACAAGGTCCTCTCGTCGAACTTGTAGATGTAGCTCCCCAGCGAGTGCATGCATCCCGTCATGTTCTACCTTTCCATGACGTTGTGCTGAGGCCGCACCTGCTCTATGGCCTTGATATTCTCGGGGTTGGCCTCAATGCGGCGGTGGGAGACCATGAAGCTAGGCAACTTGCTTGATGGGACTCTAAAGACACACTTGGCGGGGTTGAGTTTGAGGCAGATCTTGCGCAAGTTGGTGAAGGTCTCCTTGAGATCCTTGATGAGGGTGTTCTCCTCGCGGGTCTTGATGATGATGTCATCCACGTAAGTCTCGGTGTTTCTGCCCATTTGGGGACCCGGGCCAATGTGCATCATCCTTTGGAAGGTGGCTCCTCCACTCTTCGCGCTGAACATTAGGCACAAGTAGTAGTACACGCCAGAGGGGGTGAGGAAAGTCGTCTTCTCCTTGTCCTTCTTCGCCATCTTGATAGGGTGGTATCCTTAGAATGTGCCCAGGAAGCAGAGAAGGTCACACCGGGAGGTGGAGTCTACGATCTGGTCAATGTGTGGAAGTGGGAAGTGGTCCTTGGGGCAGGCCTTGTTGAGGTCATTGAAGTCGATGCACATACGCCCTTCCCCGGTGTGCTTCTGGACAACAATGAGGTTGGCAGCATGATTGCAATCTCTGGCGATGGCTAGATGAATACTGATGACAACAAACCTTCCCCTGCAACGGCACCAAAAGAATGATGCTAGCACTCCCCGGCAACGAAACTAGAAGAATGTTGTTGATGGCCCACCAACGCGTGGGTTCGCAACAGTTTTCGAGGGTAGAGTATTCGAACCAAATTTGTTGATTCGCCTATAGGAGGTGAGAGGATACTCTCAAGTATTAGCAGCTGAATATGTGAGATTCAACCACACCTGAAAGATTAGTATCTCCAAGCAAAATATCAGTAGCAAAGTAGTATGATAACAACGGTGTCAGAAATGATCTGTTGACCGCACACTATTCCTAACGATTGTATCAATGGTGCCAAGTTGCCTCGTTGACGGAAGTTGTCAGTTCCCGTCAACGATCAGCGAATCAAGATTGTAGCAGGTAGCAGCAGTGTAACGAGCAATAGCAGCGACAAGGAACAACAGTAGTGATAGCAGTAGCAAGTAGCAACAGTAGCAAGCGACAGTAATAGCAACAGTAGCAGCAGCAGCAGAGCAAAACAAGTAACAACAGTAGCAACAGTAGTAGCAGCAGCAGCAGAGCAAGACAAGTAACAGCAATAGCAACAGTAGTAGCAGCTGCAGCAGAGCAAGACTAGTAACAGCAGTAGGACAAACTCGTAGGCAATGGGTCGGTGATTTGTTTGGATGATATTCATCATGCAACAGCTATAACACGGTGAGATATGTGGCTAGCTCCCGTTCGTCAATGTGGTGTAGGCATGCATTCCATGTGTCGTCATACGTGCTTAGGGAAAAGAACTTGCATGACATCTATTGTCCATCCCTCCCGTGGCAGCGGGGTCCAAAAGGAAACTACGGGATATTAAGGTTCTCCTTTTAATAAAGATCCGAACCAACGCATTAGCACTTGGTGAACACATGAACTCCTCAAACTATGGTCATCACCGGGAGTGGTTCCGGTTATTGTCACTCCGGGGTTGCCAGATCATAACACATAGTAGGTATCTACAACTTGCAAGATCGGATATAAAACACACATATATTGGTGACAACATAATAATTTCAGATCTGAAATCATGGCACTCGGGTCCTAGTGACAAGCATTAAGCATGGCAAAGTAGTAGCAACATCAATCTCAGAACATAGTGGATACTAGGGATCAATCCCCATCAAAACTAACTCGATTACATGATAGATCTCATCCTACTCATCACCGCCCCGCGAGCCTACGAATAGATTACTCACGAACGACGAAGAGCTTCATGGAATTGGAGAGGGAAGAAGGTTGATGATGACGATGGCGACGATTTCCCCTCTCCGGAGCCCAAGACGGACTCCAGATCTGCCCTCTAGATGAAGAACAGTTGGTGGCGGTGCCTCCATATCGAAAACGCGACGAAAACTTCTCCTTTTATTTTTTCTGGGACGAAAGGGATCTTATAGAGCTGGAATTGGGGGCGGCAGAGCCCTGTGGGCCCCACAAGCCTGCCCACTGCCACCAGGGGGGTGGTGGCGGAGCGAGGGCTTGTGGCCCACTGGCCCACCCTGTGAGGTGGAACTTGGCGCAGATATTTTTCTTATTTTCCAAAACTGATCCCGTAAATTTTCAGGACGTTTGGAGAACTTTGATTTCTCCCAAAAATAACACCAAGGCAATTCTGCTAAAAATAGCGTCAGTCCAGGTTAGTTCCATTCAAATCATGCAAATTAGAGTCCAAAACAAGGGCAAAAGAGTTTGGAAAAGTAGATACGATGGAGACGTATCAACTCCCCCAAGCTTAAAACCTTTCTTGTCCTCAAGCAACTTAGTTGACAAATTGAGAGAGAAAGAATAACTTTGACAAACTCTGTTTGATCTTGTTGTTGCAACTATGTCTAACTCATAACCAGAATTACAAGTTAACCACAAAAGCAAATGACACAAAGGTCTCACGGCAAACTAATATCAATGGCATAATCAGCTAACGAGCAAAGAATAATGAGTTTCAAATACCAAGACTTCAATCAAAACGAGCATGAAGCAACATGCATAGGTGGTATCTCGCTCGCTCTTTCTGAGACCGCAAAACATAAATGCAGAGCACTTTCAAAGATCAAGGGCTAACTAAACATTGTAATTCATAGCAATGAAGATCCAGTCATAGTCATACTCAATATCAATCAAAAGCAAAGCATAAAAATGACAGAGGTGCTCTCTAATTGGTGCTTATAAAAGAGGAGGATGACTCAACAGGCAAATAAATAGACAGGCCCTTCGCAGAGGGAAGCATTGATTTGTAGAGGTGCCAGAGCTCAAGCTTTGAAAAGAGAGATAATAATTTTGGGTGGCATGCTTTCATTGTCAACGCAATGACCAAGAGTTCTCAATATCTTCCATGCTACTCATGCTATAGGCGGTTCCCAAACAGAAAAGTAAAGTTTTAACTCCCCCACCACCAATCAATCACACTCCACGGGTAGCCGAATCCTCGGGTACCGTCCATACTAACATCAATCCGGGGGGAGTCTTGTTTTACAGTTATGTTTTCGATTTAAGCGTGGAACTGGGCATTCGAATTACCGGCCCCTTTCTCATGAATGACTGTGAATAAACACATGTCGAGGATAACACTCCTAGCATGGAAGATACCAATAGCCCTCTGTCACCACATGAGCAGTTCGGGCATGCAAAATAGATTATTTCTTGAAGGTTTAGAGAATGGCACATGCAAATTTACTTGGAACGGCAGGTAAATACCGCAAATAGGTAGGTATGGTGGACTCTCATGGAAATTTTTTGGGTTTATGGAAGTGGATGCACAAGCAGTATTCTGCTTAGTACAAGTGAGGGCTAGCAAAAGACTGGGAAGCGACCAACTAGAGAGAGACAACAGTCATCAAGATGCAATGAGTTTGACTAACATTGAATGCTAGCATGAATAGTATATAAATCACCTTGAACACGAACATCATAGAGGCTATGTTGATTTTGTTTCAACTACATGCATGAACATGCGCCAAGTCAAGCCACTTGAAACATTCAAAGGAGAATACCATCCTATCATACTACATCATAGTCATCTCGAAATCTATGTTGACATTCAAGACAAACCATTATAAGCTCTCAGCTAAATAAGCATGGCATCACAAACTATGATCTCTAAGTTGTCATTGCAAACATGGTTCTCTCACAGCAAAGCTAAATCTGGGTCGACAAGCTAGTCATATTTACAAAAACAAAATAGATAGAGTTCATACCAGCTTTTCAGTCTCAGTCACTTCATCATATATCATCATTGTTGCCTTTCATTTGCACGATCGAACGATGAAAACGATAATAAGCGCATTGGACTAAGCTGAATCTGCAGGCAAACACAAAGGAGAAGACAAAACAATATGGCTCTTTGAAAGCTAAATAGGTAAGCATGTAAGAACCACTAAACATTGTAACCAATATCTTCTACCTTGACACAAAGAAAAAGAAAACTATTTACACGGGAAAGCTCCCAACAAGCAAAAGAAGAAATAATTTTTTTTTGGGTTTTCTCAAAAGGACACAAAAAAAGAAAACAAGAAAACGAAAAGAAACTAGCATGGATAATACAGTGGCAAAGTGAAAACACCGACTAACAAAGTGAAAGCATAAGCATGAATGTAAAGTCAGTGAGAACACGTACTCCCCCAAGCTTAGGCTTTTGGCCTAGCTTGTTCTACTCCCAAGGTGGGAAATAACCAGCTCCAAGATACTTCGGAGCAGACTGTGGATGCCACTGCTGTGTGAGCTCCTCTGGCTCCCACTGATAAACTGGCGTCTGGTACTCGACTGGCGGCTCGGGCATGGGCGCCTGTGGTTGGGCCAATCCCCAATATGCGTAGATGTCCGCGGGCATAATAGTGTACCTGCCTGCAGGAAGATCAAACAAAGAAGGAGCAGGCAAAGTAATAGTCTCTCGAGTACCCTGACTAAACACTAGGTTATAAATCATCCGTGTACTAGCATCTCTATCCGGAAAATCATGGCGAACCATGCTGTCATAATCCAGATATCTCTCGGGGAGAAGCATCTCTCCTTTTTCTCCCAGTCTAATGTGTATCTCAAAGTGTCTCGCAAGACGGGTAGCATAGGTACCTCCATAGACAACACCTTTAGAACGGTTTAGGTTCAACCGTTGAGCTACTATAGCGCCCAGGCTATAAGTCTTATCGTTATAAAGGCCTTCGCGCAAAACCGCAAGGTCTGGAGAACTAAGTGATCCAGCCTCCCCACGGCCAATCAAACATTTTCCCGCAAATAGTGAGAAGTACCGAAGCACAGGAAAATGTTTGCTAGCAATTCTAGCACGAGACACTCCTCTCTCCTCTCCAACAGGAATAGAACCAATGAAATCCTCCAAGTCCCGTGGACGAGGGTCACGGATATCCCCAACATAAGGTAATTTGCATACATTGCAAAAGTCCTTCAGCGTCATGCACTGGGGGACATCGTAAATCATGAACTCAACCATGGGAGGATTCTTCCTCGGGTAAAAGTTGAAGCTTTGAACGAAAATATTGGTGAGGAGGAGGTATTGTGGGCACTTATCTTCAATGAACTTAGTAAGACCTGCGTTCTCCACCAAGTAATAAAAGTCTTCATAAAGTCCGGCGGCGCGGAAAAATTCATCACTTGGCCACTCGCACGCTCGAACTTCTGTGACTCGAGGAACTACGTACTTGGGGTGATTCTTCTCATCCTCCTTGGGGTTACGGCTTGAAGAGCCTCTCGAGAACCTTCTCATGTTTTCCTTTTTCTAGCTCTGAAAAATTCTGAAATTTTTAGAGACTTCGAAAGAAAAGTGAGTGAAGATTAACCCAACTTGTAGCAACTACTCCTACTAGTGCCTAGAGACCGTATCACATGCTAAAACTACTTGGGACCGGCTAAAATCAACCTTTCTAGCTCAAGAACCGGGTCACCAAGGTAGCAAGAATTCGCGAAGGATAAAGCACTAGAGCAAAAACTAATTGGACCAATGGAGAAGTCACTTACCAAGGAGTAATTTCCCCAAAATGGTTCGGAGAATGGTGCTTTGAGCAAGGAGATCGAAAATTACATCCAAAGGAGCAAGAACACGGGTTTGAGCTGCGAAACAAATTTTTTTGGAGGTGGAAGAAGAGGCTGGGAGCTGGAATGAGTGGAGCGGGTGCCTGTGGGCCCCACAAGCTTGCACCCCGCCACCAGGGGGTAGATGGTGGTGGCAGGGCTTGTGGCCCACTGGTCAGGCCCCCAGGCCAGCTCTTAGGCCCAGAAATTTTCAAAAATTCCAGAAAAAATCATACTAAATTTTCAGGACCATAGGAGAACTTTTATTTTTGAGGAATTTTTCTCCGGGACGCTAAAAGAGAAAACAGGAAAAACTAAACTAATTCTATCATTTTTTTTCTAAGCAACAGAAAAAGAAAGCTTAAAACAGAGGTATGTGACTCCTTGATTCATCCGTTTCATGGTCATCGAAAGAAATCCGTCAATGGGATTGATCAAGTCCTTATGACAAAACCTTCTCGAATCGCAAGAGAGAACGGAGAATTTTCGAATAGCCACTAAGTCACCTCAATGGGGATATGTATCTCCCCAACAAGCAAATCATACTTCATCTTGACACGAGGAATAGGGCATTCAAAGCTCCCAATGAGAATTGATGAAGTCTTTTCGATAGCATTGATGCAATGTACTGGATATCGTTTCTTCGGAAAGTGCACTGTGTGCTCATTACCATTGACATGGAAAGTGACATTGCCTTCGTTGCAATCTATAACAGCCCCTGCAGTGTTTAAAAAGGGTCTTGCAAGGATGACAACCATGGCATCGTCCTCGGGAATATCCAAGATAACAAAGTCTGTTAAGATAGTGGTGTTAGCAACCACAACAGGCACATCCTCGCATATACCGATAGAAAAAGCAGTTGATTTGTTGGCCATTTGCAGAGAAATTTCAGTGGGTGTCAACTTATCCAATTCAAATCTACGATAAAGAGAAAGCGGCATAACACTAACACCAGCTCCAAGCTCACATAAGGCAGTTCATACATAGTTTCCTTTAATTGAGCAAGGTATAGTGGGCACTCCGGGATCACCAAGTTTCTTAGGAGTTCCACCTTTAAAAGTGTAATTGGCAAGCATGGTGGAGATCTCAAGATCTGGTATCTTCCGTTTATTAGTCACGATATCTTTCATGTACTTGGCATATGGAGACATCTTGAGCATATCAGTTAACCGCATCTGCAGAAAGACGGGTCTTATCATCTCAATGAAGCACTCAAAATCCTCATCATCCTTTTTCTTGGATGGCTTAGGAGGAAAGGGCATAGGTCTCTGAACCCATGGCTCTCTTTCTTTACCATGCTTCCTAGGAGTGAAGTCATTCTTGTCGTATCTCTTAGGTTGTGGATTATCAGGATTAACCGTAGGTTCAATTTCCACATCCTCATCATTGCTAGGTTGAGCATTATTATGAACATCGTTGTCCACATTGTCACCAGGTTCATGTTCATCACCTGATTGTGTTTCTAAATCAGACGTATAAATATCATTTGGTTCTTCAGGTGTGACAGTATTTGGTGAACTGGCATGCAGGTTTCTATCATCCTTCTTCTTCTCCTTAGGATGACTGGGTGTATCAGCATTGATTCCTTGAGAATCTTGATCAATTCTCTTAGGATGACCTTCAGGATACAAAGGTTCCTGAGTCATTTTCTTCCTCTAGTAATGAATCTAACAGAGTTGTCATTTAATTCATTGAGCAGGTCATTCTGAGCTTTAAGTACTTGTTCTACCTGAGTAGTAATCATAGAGGCATGTTTACTCAGAAGCTTCAGATCATTGACATTTCTGTCTACACAAGCACTTAAATGGCTAAGCATACGAGTAATTTGTTCCAGATGTATGCTAACATAATCATTGAAACTTTGTTTTTTGGCAACAAAGTTGTCAAATTCATCAAAGCATAGGCTAGCAGGTTTATCATAAGGAATATCACTGTCATCAAACCTACACAGAGAATTCACTTCCACTACCTATATCGGGTTATCGAGACCATGGATCTCTTTGATAGGTGGTAGATTTTTGACATCTTCAGATCTAATGCCTTTCTCTTGCATAGATTTCTTGGTTTCTTGCATATCTTTGGGACTGAGGAATAGAATACCTCTTTTCTTAGGAGTTGGCTTAGGAGGTGGTTCGGGTATAGTCTAAGCATTATCGTTGATCAAGATGTTATTCAGTAGGGTCTCAGCTTGTTCTACAATTCGTTCCCTAAAAACATAACTGGCACAACTATATATGTGGTCTCTAGAGTCATTGGTAAGTCAGTTATAGAGGATATCAAGTATATCGTTCTTCTTAAGAGGGTGATCAGGCAAAGCATTCTGTAGCTGGACGAGCCTCCCCCAAGCTTGTGGAGACTCTCTTCTTGGAGTTGAGCAAATTTGTATATTTCCTGCAAGGCAGATTGCTTCTTATGGGCAGGGAAATATTTCTCATGGAAGTAATAGACCATCTCCAGGGGACTACGCACACATCCACGAGCAAGATAGGTGAACCAGGCTTTAGCGTCATCCTTTAGAGAGAAAGGAAACAACTTAAGTATATAGTAGTGGTGGATCTTCTCCTCATTAGTGAAAAGGTTGGCTATTTCGGATAGTTTGGCAAGATGGGCTATGATCGTCTCAGACTCATAACCGTGAAAAGGATCAGATTCGACTAGCAAGATTATCTCAGGATCGACAGAGAATTCATAATCCTTATCGGTGACAAAGATAGGAGAAGTGGCAAACTTCGGGTCATTTTTCAACCTACCTTCCCAAGATTTTTCCTTCCACTTGAGAAGTAATTTCTCAGCGTCATAGGCATCCTTACACGCAAGAAAATCCTCAGCTATCTCTCCCTCCATAACGTAACCCTCAGGTATATCAGGCAATTCATATCTAGGAGAGCTAGATCTAACAGGAGGAAAAGTAGGTTCTATCTCAATAGTATCGACAGTATCAGAAGCATCACGAGCATTGGCAGTAACTCTAGCAATATGAGCATCAAGGAACACCCCTAGTGGTGTTGGGGAACGTCGCATGGGAAACAAAAAATTTCCTACGCGCACGAAGACCTATCATGGTGCTGTCCATCTACGAGAGGGGATATTCGATCTACGTATCCTTGTAGATCGCACAGCAGAAGCGTTAGTGAACGCGGTTGATGTAGTGGAACGTCCTCACGTCCCTCGATCCGCCCCGCGGACCGTCCCGTGATCAGTCCCACGATCTAGTGCCGAACGGACGGCACCTCCGCGTTCAGCACATGTACAGCTCGACGATGATCACGGCCTTCTTGATCCAGCAAGAGAGACGGAGAGGTAGATGAGTTCTCCGGCAGCGTGACAGCGCTCCGGAGGTTGGTGGTGATCTAATCTCAGCAGGGCTCCGCCCGAGCTCCGCAGAAACGCGATCTAGAGGTAAAACCGTGGAGATATGTGGTCGGGCTGTCGTGGCAAAGTTGTCTCAAATCAGCCCTAAAACCTCCGTATATATAGGGGGAAGAGGGGGAGCCTTGCCTTGGGATCCAAGGACCCCCAAGGGGTTCGGCCGAGCCAAGGGGGGGATTCCTCCCCTTGCAAACCGAATCCAATTAGGTTTGGAAGGAGGAGTCCTTCCCCCTTTTCCCACCTCCTCTTTTTTTTCTTTTCTCTTTGATTTTCTTCCTATGGCGCATAGGGCCTTCTTGGGCTGTCCCACCAGCCCACTAAGGGCTGGTGCGCCACCCCCAAGGCCTATGGGCTTCCCCGGGGTGGGTTGCCCTCCCCGGTGAACACCCGGAACCCATTCGTCATTCTCGGTAACTCCGAAAACCTTCCAGTAATCTAATGAGGTCATCCTATATATCAATCTTCATTTCCGGACCATTCCGGAAACCCTCGTGACGTCCATGATCTCATCCAGGACTCCAAACAACATTCGGTAACCAACCATATAACTCAAATACGCATAAAACAACATCGAACCGTAAGTGTGCAGACCCTGCAGGTTCGAGAACTATGTAGACATGACCCGAGTGACTCCTCGGTCAATATCCAATAGCGGGACCTGGATGCCCATATTGGATCCCACATATTCTACGAAGATCTTATCGTTTGAACCTCAGTGCCATGGATTCATATAATCCCGTATGTCATTCCCTTTGTCCTTCGGTATGTTACTTTCCCGAGATTCGATCGTCAGTATCCGCATACCTATTTCAATCTCGTTTACCGGCAAGTCTCTTTACTCGTTCCGTAATACAAGATCCCGCAACTTACACTAAGTCACATTGCTTGCAAGGCTTGTGTGTGATGTTGTATTACCGAGTGGGCCCCGAGATACCTCTCCGTCACACGGAGTGACAAATCCCAGTCTCGATCCATACTAACTCAACGAACACCTTCGGTGATACCTGTAGAGCATCTTTATAGTCACCCAGTTATGTTGCGACGTTTGATACACACAAAGCATTCCTCCGGTGTCAGTGAGTTATATGATCTCATTGTCATAGGAACAAATACTTGACACGCAGAAAACAGTAGCAACAAAATGACACGATCAATATGCTACGTCTATTAGTTTGGGTCTAGTCCATCATGTGATTCTCCTAATGACGTGATCCAGTTATCAAGGAACAACACCTTGTTCATAATCAGAAGACCCTGACTATCTTTGATCAACTGGCTAGCCAACTAGAGGCTTGCTAGGGACAGTGTTTTGTCTAGGTATCCACACATGTATATAAGTCTTCATTCAATACAATTATAGCATGGATAATAAACGATTATCTTGATACAGGAATTATAATAATAACTATATTTATTATTGCCTCTAGGGCATAATTCCAACAAGTGGAACATCAGGCAAAGGAGTATCTCTAGCAGTATCAAGCATAGCATCATCAGGCAAAATAGCATCTCTAGCATCATCAGGCAAAGCCGTATCAAGCATAGCATCTCTAGCAGTATCAGGCATAATATCAAGCATAGTATCATCAGACATAATATCAAGCATAACATCTCTAGCAGTATCAGACATAGTATCACGCGTAGCATCTCTAGCAGTAGTATCACAAGCATCATCAAGCACAGGCGACATATCAAGATTTCTAGTAGGAGGTGATGTCACAAACTTACTCATAACTAAAGGTGAATCAAGTGCATAGCTAGATGGCAATTCCTTACCTCCCCTCGTAGTTGAGGGCAAGACTTTGGTCTTCGGATCCTTCAGATTCTTTATAGTGATTAGTAGATATAAATCCCAAGTAACTCAGAGAATATAGCAATACCTCCCCGGCAACGGTGCTAGAAAAATGCTGATTGCAATCTCTGGCGATGGCTAGACGAATGCTGATGACAACAAACTTTCCCCTGCAACGGCACCAGAAGAATGCTGCCAGCACTCCCTGACAACGAAACTAGAAGAATGTTGTTGATGGCCCACCAGCGCGTGGGTTCGAAGCAGTTTTCGAGGGTAGAGTATTCGACCCAAATTTGTTGATTCGCCTAATACTCTCAAGTATTAGCAGCTGAATATGTCAGATTCAACCACACCTGAAAGATTAATATCTGCAAGCAAAGTATCAGTAGCAAAGTAGTATGATAACAACGGTGTCAGAAATGATCTTTTGACGGCAGACTATTCCTAACGATTATATCAATGGCGCCAAGTTGCCTCGTTGACGGAAGTTGTCAGTTCCCGTCAACGATCAGCGAATCAAGATTGTAGCAGGTAGCAACAGTGTAACGAGCAATAGCAGCGGCAAGGAACAGTAGCAAGCGACAGTAATAGCAACAGTAGCAAGCGACAGTAATAGCAACAGTAGCAGCAGCAGCAGAGCAAAACAAGTAACAGCAGTAGCCACAATAGTAGCAGCAGTAGCAAATCAAGACAAGTAACAGGTGTAGCAACAGTAGTAGGAGCAGCAGCAGAGCAAGACAAGTAACAGCAGTAGGACAAACTCATAGGCAATGGGTCAGTGATTTGTTTGGATGATATTCATCATGCAACAGCTATAACACGGAGAGATATGTGGCTAGCTCCCGTTCGTCAATGTGGTGTAGGCATGCATTCCGTATGTCGTCATACGTGCTTCGGGAAAAGAATTTGCATGACATCTATTGTCCATCCCTCCCGTGGCAGCGGGGTCCAAAAGGAAACTACGGGATATTAAGGTTCTCCTTTTAATAAAGAACCGGACCAACGCATTAGCACTTGGTGAACACATGAACTCCTCAAACTATGGTCATCACCGGGAGTGGTTCCGGTTATTTTCACTCCGGGGTTGCCGGATCATAACACATAGTAGGTATCTACAGCTTGCAAGATCGGATCTAAAACACACATATATTGGTGACAACATAATAATTTCAGATCTGAAATCATGGCACTCGGGCCCTAGTGACAAGCATTAAGCATGGCAAAGTAGTAGCAACATCAATCTTAAAACACAGTGGATACTAGGGATCAATCCCCATCAAAACTAACTCGATTACATGATAGATCTCATCCTACTCATCACCGCCCAGCGAGCCTACGAATAGATTACTCACGAACGACGAAGAGCTTCATGGAATTGGAGAGGGAAGAAGGTTGATGATGACGATGGCGACGATTTCCCCTCTCTAGTGCCCAAGACGGACTCCAGATCTGCCCTACAGATGAAGAACAGGTGGTGGCGGCGTCTCCGTATCGAGAACGCGACGAAAACTTCTCTTTTTATTTTTTCTGGGACGAAAGGGATCTTATAGAGTTGGAATTGGGGGCGGCAGAGTTGTGTGGGCCCCACAAGCCTGCCCATCACCACCAGGGGGGTGGTGGCGGAGCCAGGGCTTGTGGCCCATTGGCCCACCCCCTGAGGTGGAACTTGGTGCAGATATTTTTCTTATTTTCCAAAACTGGTCCCCGTAAATTTTCAGGATGTTTGGAGAACTTTGATTTTTGCACAAAAATAACACCAAGGCAATTCTGTTGAAAACAGCGTCAGTTCAGGTTAGTTCCATTCAAATCATGCAAATTAGAGTCCAAAACAAGGGCAAAAGAGTTTGGAAAAGTAGATACGATGGAGACGTATCACAACACACTCAGGGTGGGTCACCTCGCGGATGAAGCCTACTTCCTGGAGCTTCTTGGTCTCTTGAACAATGAACTTCTGCTTTTTTGGCACTTGGTGTTGGGCCTTTTGCATCACAGGCCGTGCATTGGGGCACACGGCTAGGTGGTGCTTGATCACCTCCCTCGATAAACCGGCCATGTGTGTTGGTCTCCAAGCTAACACATCATCGTTTTCCCGGAGGAAGGCGACGAGATCGCCTTCCTATTTGGCGGAGACGCCATTGCGGATGGTAACGGTGGTCCTGGAGCCACTTCCGTCAAGGGAGAATTTCTTCGTCTCGGGCCATCTTAACAGAACAACGACTTGCGGCCTCAGGTGGCTCGCGGTTGTCCTCGTCCGTGGGGTAGGCAGTGGCAGCACCCTTTAGGCATTCTCGATGGAGCGCACAACCAGTTTTTCATCACACCGGATGGTGATGACACCACCACAGCCCGACATCTTGACAGTGCAGTAGGTGTGTTCGATGACATGCATGAACTTGGCGGGAGATGGTAGCCCAAGATGGAATTGTAGGGTAGGCCTATGTGAGCCACATCCAAGCCGAATGTGAGAGGAAGTCGCACTTGCCCTAAAGGCAGAGTGGATCCATCGATCACACTTGAGAATGGCCTCGTGGGCATCAAGTGCTCGTAAGGTACTTGAAGCTGCTAAAAGGTGTGGATGGAGAGCATGTTGAGGCTTGTGCCTCCGTCAGTGAGTGTCTTGGTGACGCCTAAGTTGTTGATGGTTTGAGTATACATCATGGGGATGGTTCCCACAACTCTTGTAGACTGATGGTAATTCTTGTAGTCGAACATGACCGTGTACTGTGACAACTTTTGGGAGTTTGTGGCCTTAGGGCTTGTGAGGGTGGCGTTCACCTCATGGGAGAATTTCTTAAGGTTGCGGTTCAAGGCGGCACCCTGAGATCCACCGATGATGCATGACATCCCGTGAGGCTCCTGGTAGCCCCCGGCGTCCTCATCAAGCAGGTTGTCATTGTTGGTGTTGACGCACGGATGAATGTCGTTGGCATGAGGGCCGGCATGGCGTGGTTGGTCCCTCCAGCCTTGATGATGGTTGTTGTGGTCGTTCTCGTTTCTGTTGATGTTGTTGCATTCTCTTCCCAGCACAGATCACTCCTCCCACTGCTACAACATATGCCATGGTTGTTGCGGTTGGGGCGGAGGCCCTGCCCGTGCTCACGAAGCAACCTGTATTCATGGCAGTCCTCGATGTTGTGGTAGGCGCAAAAAAGGCTTGTTGGAAGCTTTATCGCGATCATTCCCGCGCTTCTGTTCAGGCTCCATTGCCAGCATGGTAGAGCCCTTGAGCTTGACGTCTTGGCTCTTGGCCTTGGTATCATCGGTAATGGCGTCCGGGTCGTTGTGCGCGAAGAGGCAGCTCTTTTCATCCTTGATGCACTTGTCAGCGAGGTTGAATAGTGTAGCCATAGTGTCGAGCTCATCATTCATGGCGAGCTTCTCGTGCATCTTTATGTTTGTGAAACCCATGGAGAACGCAAAGATGATGGCGGCATCTAATGCCCATGGGATCTTGTTGCGCACCAGATTGAAAGGCTCGATATACTTGTGGAGGGTCTCGCCTGGTTGCTGGTGCACTGGGCACATGTCATTGAGGGTGAGGGGACGCACGTACGTGCCCTTTAAGCTGGAGACTAATTCAGCGCATTGCTCGGGCCATGAAGAGATGGAGCCCATGGAGAGGTTCATCAACCATGAGCGTTCTGCATCCTTGAGAGCCATGGGGAACCAGTCACCATGACCTTGTCATCACCGCTAAGAGCCTCGATGCCGATGGCGTAGATCTCATGGAGCTCTCTAGGGTTGAGGTGCCATCGTAACGTGGAAGAAGCTACGGCTCGAATGGCGTATACCACACCATGCGGCACAGCTCACGGGTGAAGGTATGTCATCCTCCGCTGGAAGAGGGAGTGCCGCGGGAGAGGGAGGTGCTGTTCTAGCGACCTACGACACGACGTCCTAAAGAGTGCGGTTTTGGCGCTCATGACGCATCTCGAGCAGCACGCGCTTCGGGATCCACGCGTTGGACAATCCTGTACCTGGGATCCTCATGGGGTGGTGATGACGCTCTATGGGCGGCACTAGTGCACACACACCATGGAGCCACCCATCATCCTCTTTGGGAAGCCAAGGAGGAGGAGCAGGAGGCATGCCATGCCCTGCTCTTGCATCGTGCAACGATGGAGGAGGCAGGGAGTGGGTGAGAGCTGGAGCATCTCGAGCGGCATTGCCCAACTCAGTGATGCGTGCCAGCCACGCGTCATAGCCGGCATCTCTGGGTCGGTAGGGCAGCAGCTCGGGCACCAAGAGTAGCACGACTTGTGTAGCAGGTGGGTCACGTCGGATGTGGTGGACTCTGTAGCGGTGTGTGCGTGCGGTGGAGGCGGCTGTATAGACAAGTTGGAGGAGGAACCCTACGCCTCCCTAGCCGCCGGCTCGATGGCTGTGCCAGCGCGTGTGTGATAACCCACGATTATGACGGGCTCGGTGAGAACCATCTCATCTCGGCATGCATAGCTCTTATGACGCGCCTCGGTCATGTTGACTCAAAGTGAATGTGACGCCCCGGTAAATTAAGCTACAGTAAACCTATGCAAATGGTGTCACGTCACCGGGATTAATATTGGTAATCTCGCGTAGCTTCAAACTGATTAAAAGTCAAATTTTAAATAATATTAAAACAATAAAAGTTTTCAAATGTAAAACATAAAAATCTTCGGTGTGTGTCAAATACTACTTAGGAAATTATCCTTTAGAAATTATTAAGTTGGTGGGTGTTTAATTGCATTAAAATAAAATAAACCTAAAATTTTTAATAATAAAAGAAATTAAAAAAACAAACAAAAAGAAACCAACAAAAGAAGAAGAAGAAGGAGAAACCGCCTAAGGCCCAGCCTGGCTGGCCCAAACAGCCAACCCGTGAGCCCACCTAAAGGGTGGGGGGTATTTAAACCCCCCCAAACCCTAGCTAAACCAACCCCTCCACTTCCCACTCCCTCTCTGCACTGCCGAGCCCCACTCCCCGTCGCCCTGGACACGAGGGGAACCCTCCCCTCGCCCGTACCCCACTCCCCTGGCAACGAGCGCCACCCACCCCATCGCTCCCACCTCTTCCCACGAGGGAACCCCCTGGTTCCCTCCCCTCCCAGGGACCCACTCCCCCTCGCTACCTCTCTAGCCCGCTCCTCTCTCTCGCTCGCATGTCACCTCCCACTCGATCCCCCCTTCCCTCGCCAGATCGAGCTCCCTGGCGCCCCGCTTCTCCCTGGCCCGTCGCTAGCGCTAGCTCCTCCCAATTCCTCCGTCATGAGCGCCCCTCTCCCTCCCGTCGAGCAACTCCAGGCCCCCCCACCGAGCCCTCCCGTCGCCGGTTTCTCCCCTCGGGGCTCCCTCACCGAGCCCCCTGGTACCCCCCCGTCAGCGCTCCCCCGGCGTCACCGCGCACCGCCGCCACCGCGTCGTCGCCTCGATAGAGTTCCGCAAGCGTGTCGAATGTGAGGACCCGTTCGACTACGTTGGTTCGTCTGCTTCACGGAGGCATTCTTCTTCCAAGCGGGATCTCAGGCAAGATGATCATTTCCCCAGATACCATTACTATCATTGCCATGCTAGTTATTTCGATGCTGTCGTTTATGTCTCGTTGCCTACCAGATGTTAAATATCAGCCTCTCAACAATGCCTTGAAAACCATCAACCTGTTCAACCTAGCAAACCACTGATTGGCTATGTTACCGCTTGCTTAACCCTGTGTTAGCATTGCTAGTTGCAGGTGCAGTTGCTTCCATGTGAAAACATGGGTTCCTTGTTATATCACCATATTTAAATGCTATTTAATTTAATGCACCTATATACTTGGTAAAAGGTGTAAGGCTCGGCCCTTTTTTAGCCTGGTGTTTTGTTCCACCTTTGCCCCCTTAGTTTCCGGCTACCGGTGTTATGTTCCATAATTGAGCGCTCCTAACACGATCGGGGTTGTTATGGGGACCCCCTTGATAATTCGTTTTAGAATAAAGCTGGTCTGGCAAGGCCTAACTTTGGTACTCCATTTGCCTAATCACCTAATAAATTGCATAGAGACTTTCCGGACCCCAAGGATAATTTAATCAACCACCGGGCCAGTGCTCCTCATGAGTGTTGGTCCAAAATAGAGCAGCTTATTAACGCTACCCGGGGCAACTCGGCGTTTGGCGTGGTAACCATCGCTCATCCGTCGTGTCCTGAGAACGAGGTACGCGACTCCTATCGGGATCGTCGACACGTCGGGCGGCCTTGCTGGATTAGTTTTACCTTTGACGAGATATCTTGTGCATCGGGATTCCGGTGATGCTTTGGGTAATCTTAGAGTTTAGGTTTTCCACTAGGGAATCCGACGAGATCGCGAGCTTCGTGATTGAGGATTTCTATGCGGCTTGTGGTAATTTGTGATGGACTAGTTGGAGCACCCCTGCGGGGTTAAATCTTTTCGGAAAGCCGTGCCCGCGGTTATGTGGCAACGTGGAAGCTTTGTTTAACACTGGTTCTAGATAACTTGAAGTTAACTTAATTAAAACTTGCCAACTGTGTGCGTAACCGTGACTGTCTCTTTCGTGAGTTCTTACTCCGATCAAGGACACGGTGGGGTTATGTCTGACGTAGGTAGGTGTTCAGGATCATTCATTTGATCATCAATAGCCATGACCGATATGCGTAGATCTTCCCCCTCTTATTCTTGTACTCGTAAGTTTAGCCACCAAATATATGCTTAGCCGCTGCTGCAACCTCACCACTTAACCTTGCCTCACCTATTAAGCTTTGCTAGTCTTCATACCTTTGGAAATGAGATTGCTGAGTCCCCTGTGGCTCACAGATTACTACAACACCAGTTGCAGGTACAGGTAAAGGTTATATGACGCGAGCGCGTTGTTCGTTCATTTGGAGTTGCTTCTCCTTCTTCTTCTTCATCTATCTAGGATGGGTTCCAGGCCGGCAGCCTGGGATAGCAAGGATGGACGTCGTTCTTATTTTCCTCGTTTGTTTCCGTCCGTAGTCGGACCCTGCTCTTACTCTTGATGATTATGTAATGTACTGATGTGACTCTGATGTAGCCTGTGGCGAGTGTAAGCCAACTCTGTATATATATCTCTTCTTTTCAGTACATGTACTTGTAACGATATCCATTCTTGCGACACGACGAGATGCGCTTCTATCCCTGACGAGGCCTTCGTGCCAAATTGAGGATAGGGTCGCATCTTGGGCGTGACAGAATAGGTGTATCAGCATTAATTCCTTGAGAATCTTGATCAATTCTCTTAGGATGGCCTTCAGGATACAAAGGTTCCTGAGTCATTTTGCCTCCTCTAGTAATGACTTTGACAGAGTTTTCATTTAATTCATTGAGCAAGTCATTCTGAGCTTGAAGTACTTGTTCTACCTGAGTACTAATCATAGAGGCATGTTTACTCAGAAGCTTCAGATCATTGACATTTCTGTCTACACAAGCACTTAAATGTCTAAGCATACGAGTACTTTGTTCCAAATGTCTGCTAACATAATCATTGGAACTCTGTTGTTTGGCAACAAAGTTGTCAAATTCATCAAAGCATAGGCTAGCAGGTTTGTCAGAAGGAATATCACTCTCATCAAACCTACGCAGAGAATTCACTTCTACTACTTGTATCGGGTTATCGAGACCATGGATCTCTTCGATAGGTTGTACATTTTTGACATCTTCAGATCTAATGCCTTTCTCTCGCATAGATTTCTTGGCTTCTTGCATATCTCCGGGACTAAGGAATAGAATACCTCTTTTCTTAGGAGTTGGCTTAAGAGGTAGTTCGGGAATAGTCCAAGCATTATCGTTGATCAAGATGTTATTCAGTAGAATCTCAACTTGTTCTATAGTTCGTTCCCTAAAAACACAACCGGCACAACTATCTAGGTGGTCTCTACAAGCATCGGTAAGTCCGTTATAGAAGATATCAAGTATCTCGTTCTTCTTAAGAGGGTGATCAGGCAAAGCATTCTGTAGCTGGATGAGCCTCCCCCAAGCTTGTGGGAGACTCTCTTCTTTGAGTTGAGCAAAGTTGTATATTTCTTGCAAGGCAGCTTGCTTCTTATGGGCAGGGAAATATTTCTCACAGAAGTAATAGACCATATCCTGGGGACTACTCACACATCCAGGAGCAAGAGAAGTGAACCAGGCTTTAGCGTCATCCTTTATAGAGAAAGGAAACAACTGAAGGATATAGTAATAGCTGATCTTCTCCTCACTAGTGAAAAGGGTGGCTATATCGTGTAGTTTGGTAAGATGGGCTACGACCGTCTCAGACTCATAACCGTGGAAAGGATCAGATTCGACTAGAGAGATTATCTCAGGGTCGACAGAGAATTCATAGTCCTTATCGGCGATGAAGATAGGTGAAGTGGCAAAGTTCGGGTCGTATTTCATCCTAGCTTTCAAAGATTTTTCCTTCCACTTGAGAAGTAATTTCTCAGCGTCATAGGCATCCTTACACGCAAGAAAATCCTCAGCTATCTCTCCCTCCATAACGTAACCCTCAGGTATATCAGGCAATTCATATCTTGGAGAGCTAGATCTAGCAGGAGCAAAAGCAGGTTCTATGTCAATAGTATCGGCAGTTTCAGAAGCATCACGAGCATTGGCAGTAACTCTAGCAATATGAGCATCAAGGAATACCCCTAGTGGCACATCAGGCAAAGTAGTATCTCTAGCAGTATCAAGCATAGCATCATCAGGCAAGGCAGTATTAGGCATAGCAGTATCAGGCATAGCATCTCTAGCAGTATCAGGCATAACATCTCTAGCAGTATCAGTCATAGCATCTCTAGCAGTATCAGGCATAGTAGCATCATAAGCATCATCAAGCACAGGCGACATATCAAGATTTCTAGCAGGAGGTGATGTCGCAAACTTACTCATAACTGAAGGTGAATCAAGTGCAGAGCTAGATGGCAGTTCCTTACCTCCCCTCGTAGTTGAGGGCAAAAATCTGGTTTTTGGATCTTTCAGATTCTTCATAGTGATCAGGAGATGTAAATCCCAAGTGACTCAGAAAATATAGCAATCGCTTCCCCGGCAACGGCGCCAGAAAAATGCTGTTAGCAGTCCCCGGCAATGGCACTAGAAGAATGTTGTTGACGTGTTCCTGACTTGATGCCTCCCCGGCAAGGGAGTCAGAACTGCTCCCAATTGCTCAACAATTAGCAATTGTCTTGCAATGGCCCACCAGCGCGTGGGTTCGCGGCAGTTTTCGAGGGTGGAGTATTCAACCCAAATTTGTTGGTTCGCCGGACACGAAGTGAGAGGATACTCTCAAGTATTAGCAGCTGAATGTGTGAGATTCAACCACACCTAAAAGATTAGTATCTGCAAGCAAAGTATTAGCAGCAAAGTAGTATGATAACAACGGTGTCAAAAATGATCTGTTGACGGCAGACTATTCCTAACGATTGTATCAATGGCGCCAGAAGTTGCCTGTGGACGGGAAATATTCTTTCCCGTCAACGTCATGCGAACAAGTATTGTAGCAGGTAGCAGTGGTGTAACGAGTAGTAGTAGTAGCAAGGAACAACAGTAGTGACAGCAGTAGCAAGTAGCAACAGTAGCAAGTAGCAGCAGCAACATTAGTAACAGCAGCAGAGCAAAACAAGTAACAACAACAACAGTGGGACAGACCCGTAGGCAATGGGTCGGTGATTTGTTTGGATGATATTCATCATGCAACAGTTATAACACGGAGAGATATGTGGCTATCTCCCGTTCGTCAATGTGATGTTGGCATGCATTCCGTGTGTCATCATACGTGCTTAGGGAAAAGAACTTGCATGACATCTATTGTCCATCCCTCCCGTGGCAGCGGGGTCCAAAAGGAAACTACGGGATATTAAGGTTCTCCTTTTAATAAAGAACCGGAACAACGCATTAACACTTGGTGAACACATGAACTCCTCAAACTATGGTCATCACCGGGACTGGTTCCGGTTATTGTCACTCCGGGGTTGCCGGATCATAACACATAGTAGGTAACTACAACTTGCAAGATTGGATCTAAAACACACATATATTGGTGACCACATACTAAATTCAGATCTGAAATCATGGCACTCGGGCCCTAGTGACAAGCATTAAGCATGGCAAAGTAGTAGCAACATCAATCTCAGAACATAGTGGATACTAGGGATCAATCCCCATCAAAACTAACTCGATTACATGATAGATCTCATCCTACTCATCACTGCCCAGCAAGCCTACGAATAGATTACTCACGAACGATGAAGAGCTTCATGGAATTGGAGAGGGAAGAAGGTTGATGATGACGATGGCGACGATTTCCCCTCTCCGGAGCCCAAAACGGACTCCACATCTGCCCTCCAGATGAAGAACAGGATGTGGCGGTGCCTCCGTATCGCAAACGCGACGAAATCTTCTTTCTTGATTTTTTCTGGGACGAAAGTGAATTTATAGAGCTGAGTTTGGGGGCGGCAGAGACACGTGGGCCCCACAAGCTTGCTAGCCGCCACCAGGGGGGTGACAGCTATAGGGCTTGTGGCCCACTCGCCCATCCCCTTCGGTGGATCTTGGCACAGGTATTTTTCATATTTTCCAGAAATATTCTCACTAAATTTTTAGGATGTTCCGAGAACTTTCATTTCTACACAAAAACAACACCAAGGCAATTTTGCTGAAAATAGCGTCAGTCCAGGTTAGTTCCATTCAAATCATGCAAATTAGAGTCCAAAACAAGGGCAAAAGAGTTTGGAAAAGTAGATACGATGGAGACGTATCATGTCCTCACCCAGTGACAGGAGGGGTAGCGAGGCACGTATTGTATTGTTGCCATAGAGGATAAAAAGATGGGGTTTTCATCATATAGCTTGAGTTTATCCCTCTACATCATGCCCTCTTACTTAATGCGTTACTCTGTTCTTCATGAACTTAATACTCTAGATGCAGACTTGAGTCGGTCGATGTGTGGAGTAATAGTAGTAGATGCAGAATCGTTTCGGTCTACTTGACACGGACGTGATGCCTATATGCATAATCATTGCCTTAGATATCTTCATAACTATTCTCTTTTCTAGCAATTGCTCAAGAGTAATTTGTGCACCCACCGTATTATTTTCCTTTATGAGAGAAGTATCAAGTGAAACCTATGGCCCCCGGGTCTATTTTCCATATTATATTTTCAGATCTATAAGCCAAAAATACCAAAAATATATTCTTGCAATTGATTTACTTTTGTTTCCGCAATATTTTATATCTATCTCTATTAGATCTCATCCTTGCAAATTACTCTGAAGGGATTGACAACCCCTTTATATCGTTGGATGCAAGTGTTTGATTATTTGTGTAGGTACTACTATTGGAGCCTTGCTTGTTCCTCTTACTGGATTGATACCTTGGTTCTCAACAAACTGAGGGAAATACTTATCTACTTTGCTCCATCACCCTTTCCTCTTCAAGGGAAAACCAACGCAAGCTCAAGAGGTAGCAAGAAGGATTTCTAGCGCCATTGCCGGGGAGGATACATAGAAAGATCAAGCCTACCAAGTACCTGTCACAAACTCATCTCTTGCATTTACTTCATTTGCTATTTTCCTCTCGTTTTCCTCTCCCCCACTTTACAAATTTGTCGTTTTATTCACCTTTTTCTCGTCGGATCTCTTTTTGTTTGCTCGTGTTGGCATGTGCCTTCTATTTGCTTGCATGTTCTCTTGCTATAAATCTATTGATATGGATCCTCATCCACTAGCTAATCTTTTCAAAAGTCCAAATTATGATGAACCAATTGCTAGTGAGTTGAGTGCACTTGATTATCTCTATGAATTTTTGTTTGAAAATCATGAATCTAATTTTTTTATGAAGTCTTGAAAGAAGAAATTTATAAAGTGATTCATGATAGATCCTTGATTAACAAGAATTATTGCAATGATTTTACTATAAATTCTATTAATGTAAATTTTGCAAATAATATGCAAAACCCAAAGATTGGGGATGCTAATTTTGCTATGTCCGCTACTTATTGCAATGGTCATGATTGGGGTGATTCTTCTTATGATCTGGAAAATTTATTTAAGCCTCATGATGAATGTGATATCGATAATAGTGTTTGCAATAATAATGAAAGTGGGTTTGGAAGTGTGTCAACTTTAGATCCCACATATTTGGATAATGTTCAATCTTATGAAATTTTGGATAAAAGTGGGTTTGGAGAGGTCATGACTTTATTTGATGATAATTCCACTATTTTGAAAGAGTGTCAACTTTGCATGCGTGTAGATCATGAAGATAATATTTTATATGATAGATATATTATTGAATTTGAGTATGATCTCACATGCAATTATTATGAGAGAGGAAAATTCGTTCCTAGAAATTTTCAAATTACTAATTTACCTCTCGTTATGTTGAGATTGTCAATGCTTTATTCTTCTCCCTTGCATATGCTAGTTTTTACTTACCTTGAAAACATATTTGCTTATAAATTGCCTATGCATAGGAAGTATGTTATACTTAAATGTGATTTTTACATGCTATATGATGCTCTCTTTGTGCTTCAACTCTTGTCTTCCATGGGAGCATCATTAAAATTATCTACGCCTAGCTGGGGGCATAAAACGATAGCGCTTATTGGGAGGCAACCCAATTTTATTTGTTTTGATTTTGTTTTCATTTCAGTTTTTGAGTTCTGAAGATATTATTACCTTTGTAATGATTGTGTTTCCTTGTTTCAATTAGTGTTTGAGCAGAGTAAGACCTTTGGGATGGTCTATGGTGTTTGCAAGCTCATTTTGCTGAAAAACAGAAACTTTCGCTCTTAGTCCAGGAATTTTATAAATACACTGGAACGTGCTTTTGATCTGAATTTTTTACACAACATTGTTTTACAAATTTCCTAGATCATCCAAATGTTTTAGAATTTTTTAAGTTACAGAAGTATTCGAAGTAAACATATTGCTACAGATTGTTCTATTTTTGACAAATTCTGTTTTCTTTGTGTTGTTTGCTTATTTTCCTGAATCTATGGGTTTTATCGGGGGATATGAACCAGGGAGAAGTTTGAATACAGTAAATATTACATCAATATAAATAAATAATGTGTTCACAATAGTACCTAAAGTGTTGATTTATTTTTCTTATACTAACGGATCTCATGAGTTTTCTGTTGAGTTTTGTGTTGTGAACTTTTCAAGTTTTGAGTAAAGATTTGATAGACTATGGAATAAGGAGTGGAAAGAGCCTAAGCTTGGGGATTCCCAAGGCACCCCAAGTCATATTCAAGGATACTAAAGACCCTAAGATTGGGGATGCCCCAGAAGGCATCCCCTATTTCGTCTTCAATCCATCGGTAAATTTACTTGAGGCTATATTTTTATTTACCACATGATATGTGTTTTGCTTGGGGCTCTTGTATGATATGAGTATTTACTTTTCAGTTTTCCACAATCATCCTTGCTGCACACATCTCTTGAGAGAGAGAGGCACACGCTGAATCATGAATTTATTAGAATACTATTTATGCTTCACTTATATCTTTTGAGCTAGGTAATGTTGCTCTAGTACTTCACTTATATCTTTTAGAGCATGGTGGTGTTGTGAAATTATTAACCTCTCATACTTCACTTATAATATTTTTGAGAGTTCTTTAAACATCATGGTAATTGGGTTAGGTTATGAATTTAGTCCTAAAATAATAGGCATCCAAGAGGGATATAGTAAAAACTTTCATATTAAGTGCATTGAATATGACGAGAAGTTTGATTCCTTGCATGTAGTTTTGGGATGTGAACATGGTAATATGAGATTCATGCTAGTAAGTAATTGTGAATTAGAAAAAACACTTGTGTTGAAGCTTGTGATTCCCGTAGCATGCACATATGGTGAACCGTTATGTGATGAAGTCGGAGCATGATTTGTTTAATGATTGTCAACCTTTGTGTGGAGGTCGGGATCACGCGATGGTTAACTCCTACCAACCCTTCCCCTAGGACCATGCATCTAATAATTTGCTTCAATAACTAATAGGCTTTTGCAATAAGTATATGAGTTGTTTATGACTAATGTTGAGTTCATGGATTATACACACTCTCACCCTTTCACCTTTGCTAGCCTCTCTAGTACCGCGCAACTTTTGCCAGTACATTATACCCACCTTCCTCAAAACAGCCACCATACATACCTATGGCATTTTCATAGACATTCCGAGATATATTGTCATGCAACACCACCGTCCCGTTTTTATGACACACACCATCACTTCCATATTGCTTGTAGAGTCATACTTTGTTATAGATATCGAGTTGTAATCTTTTGAGTTGTAAGTAAATAAAAGTGTGATGATTTGTATTATTAGAGAATTGTCCCTTGTGAGAAAAACGATGATGGAAGCTATGATTCCCTCACAGGTTGGGATGAGTCTCCAGACTTTACAAAAAATAAAAGAGGCCAAAGAAGCCCACAAAATAAAAATAAAAGAAGCCAAAGAAGCCCACCAAAAAATAGAAAAAAAAAAGAAAAGAAAAAGAAAATAGAAATAAAAAAATGAGAGAAAGAGAGAAGGGACAATGTTACTATGTTTTTTCACACTTGTGCTTCAAAGTAGCACCATGTTGTTCATAGAGAGTCTCCTATTTTGTCACTTTCATATAACTAGTGGTATTACATCTTTTGCACAACCACTTCCTTTTCTTTTTGAGATTTCATACACTTATAGATTTAATGCATTTGTTGCATGTCAATATCTACGCACTCACATTAATATCTATTGATAGGCATCTCCATAGCCCGTTGATATGCCCAGTTGATGTGAGACTATCTTCTCCTTTTTCTTTTGCAAGCTCCACCACACTCTATTCCACCTACAGTGCTATATCCATGGCTCACGCTCATGTATCGCGTGAGAGTTGAAAAGGTTTGAGAACATAAAAGGTGTGAAACAATTGCTTGATTTTCATCGGGGTTGTGCATGATTTAGATACTTTGTGTGGTGAAGATCGAGCGTAGCCAAACCATATGATTTTGTAGGGATAAGTTTCTAAGACCATGCTATTTCAAAAAGAGGCAATTACCTTATTAGTATGATTGAAGTATTAATGTTTTTATGTCAATATAGACTTTTGTTTTGAGTCTTATGGATCTGTTCATGCCACAATAGAGAATATTACATGGATAAATATGTTACGTAGCATTCCACATAAAAAATTCTATTTTTATCATTTACCTACTCGAGGACGAGCAAGAATTTAGCTTGGGGATGCTGATATGTCTCCAACATATCTATAATTTATGATTGTTCCATGCTATTATATTATATGTTTTGAATATTTTATAGAGTGTGGTGGAGGAATTTCGAAATTTTTGATTGTTCCATGTTATTTTGAAAAGAGCAGGAATTAAGCTAGGGGATGGTGATATGTTGTTTTATATTACTTTTTAGACTAACCTATTAATCTAGAGCCTAGTGTCTGTTTCTGTTTTTTCCATGTTTTTGAATATTGCAAATAAAGATTATTAAATAGAGTGCAAACGGAACAAAATCTCCGGAAAGATTTTTCTTGGACCAGAAGGCACGTAACAGACTTGTAGTAGGGGCAAGGCACTTCCCGGGAGGCCACAAGTCTACAGGGCGCGCCCTAGGGGGTGGCCCCGCCCCTGGCTTGTGGCCCCCTGCAGGTCTCCTAACCCTAATTCTTTGGCTATAAATTCCCAAGTATTCCCGTATCGCCAAAAAGACCCACGAAAATACTTTTACGCCGCCGGGAGCCTCTGTTCCCGAGCGATACAATATGGGAGCCTTTTCTAGTAATCTATCGAAGAGGGAATTGATCATGGAGGGCATCTACATCAACTCCATTGCCCCTCCGATGATGTGTGAGTAGTTCACCACAGACCTACGGGTCCATAGCTAGTAGCTAGATGGCTTCTTCTCTCTCTTTGATCTTCAATACCATGTTCTTCATGGTCTTCATAGAGATCTATCTGATGTAATACTCTTTTGCGGTGTGTTTGTCGAGATCCGATGAATTTTGATTTTATGTTCGGATTATCTATGAATATCATTTGAGTCTTTCCTGAATTCTTATATGCATGATTTGATATCTTTGCAAGTCTCTTCGAATTATTGGTTTGGTTTGGCCAACTAGATTGGTAATTCTTGCAATGGGAGAAGTGCTTTGTTTTGGGTTCAATCTTGTGGTATCCTCACCCAGTGACAGTAGGGGTAGCGAGACATGTATTGTATTGTTTCCATCAAGGATAAAAGGATGGGGTTTTCATCATATTGGTTGAGTTTATCCCTCTACATCATGTCATCTTACTTAATGCGCTACTTTGGTCTTCATGAACTTAATACTCTAGATATAGGCTGGAGTCGGTCGATGTGTGGAGTAATAGTAGTAGATACAGAATCGTTTCGGTCTATTGACACGGACGTGATGCCTATATGCATAATCATTGCCTTAGATATCTGCATAATTATTCACTTTTCTATCAAATGCTCGATAGTAATTTGTTCACCCACCGTATTATTTTCCTTTATGAGAGAAGCCTCTAGTGAAACCTATGGCCCCTGCTTTTCCACATTATATTTTTAGATCTATACACCAAAAATACCAAAAATATATTCCTGCAATTTATTTATTTTTGTTTCCTCAATATTTTATATCTATCTCTATCAGATCTCATCTTTGCAAATAACTCTGAAGGGATTGACAACCCCTTTATAGCGTTGGGTGCAAGTGTTTGATTATTTGTGTAGGTACTACTATTGGAGCCTTCCTTGTTCCTCCTACTGGATTGATACCTTCGTGCTCTACAAACTGAGGAAAATAAGTATCTACTTCGCTGCATCACCCTTTCCTCTTCAAAGTAAAACCAACGCAAGCTCAACATGTAGCATGTAGTAAAATGAGCTGATTGCTCAAAATTCTCAAAGTTAGCCTCCAAAATACTCAGTCATTTTTCGCACATATCCACTCATCCAAATTCCATATACACAAATTTGGTGTCACCAACTTTCATATTTTAGACCCACTGAGTTTGACCTCAGACAAAAACCCTAGCCATACCCACCAAATCGGTGCAACCGAATCCATGTCGGTTCTAACGAGTTTGGTGACCAACTTTCTGCTGCCTCGGTACACAAAATCGGAATTTCCTAGTTTGAGTATCAGTGCCACCGAGTTTGGCCATCTCACTGTTAGCCGCCTTTTCGGTTCCACCGAGTTTAATATATCGGTCTCACCGAGATTCAAAAGTTTCTACCTTTGTGCTAATCGGTACCACCGAGTTTTTCACTTCAGTGTCACCGAGTTTGCCACTTTATGTTAACGGTTGGATTTTGTGTGCTACCTATATATACCCCTTCACCCACCTCTCATTTGTGGGAGAAGTACTCAGAACACACACTTCATTGCCAGATCCATTTTTTGAGAGAGAACCACCTACTCATGTGTTGAGACAAAGATATTCCAATCGAATCATTTGAAACATGATCACTAGCTTCCCCAAACATCTGTCCACCAAATCTACCTCTCCTATGCATGCATATTCTGTGAGAGAGTGATTTTGTGTTGAGGAGACTATCTTTAGAAGCACAAGAGCAAGGAGTTCATTGATCTACCAAATCTATTACCTTTTGGTGGGTGGTACCTCCTAGATTGGTTAGGTGTCGCTTGGGAGCCTCCTACTTCGTGTTGTGGAGTGGAACCAAGATGTTGGTGAGGGCAAGGAGATCTCCTACTTCGTGTAGATCTACCATGAGTAAGGCTAGTCCTCCGTGGACAGAAGTCGTAGTGGAATAGACAAGGCCGTTTCTTTGTGGACCCTCCGTGCGTGGATCCCTCCGTGGACTCTCGCAGCCATTATCCTCCATGGGTTGAAGTCTCCACTAACATGATCGTACGATAGCGCCACCTATTGGAACCATGCCAAAAATCGCAGTGTCAACCTCATGCATTCGATCTCCCTACCTTACTCCTTTACTTTACACTTGCATGTTTTGCATTCCGCTACTATAAACTTAGAACTGCATGTGTAGGGTGTGCTTGACTTGTTATAACTTCCATAGCTGCCTCTCAACTAAAATTGGGAAAAGGCAACAAATTTATCTCATCAAGTAGTGTAATAACCCCCTCTAGACATACTTTTGATCCTACATAAATTTTCACGCATAATCATTGGGAAATAATCATTATAATATCCATGAACATAAGAAGCATAATCATTCCTTTTTCAAAATATACGATCCTTAAAGAATGTTATTCCCTACTCATTTTATCATATCAGCATGGCATGACTCCGTCTTCGCCGCATAAGTATAAATCAAGAGTAGCATAGTGCCAAACCAAGCAATTGGATTGTACTTCTAACGCACTTCACCGTTTTCAAGTCTATGCAATACACGAGCATGAACCATGGATATAACACATAGGTGGAATAGATTATGGTGATAAAGATCAAAGAAGTCAAAAGTGGAAGAAAATCTCACATCAACTAGGCGGACCTACGGGCAATGGAGATGCCCACTGATCGATATCAATGCGAGGAGTAGGGATTGCCCTGCTACGAATGTACTAGAGAGATAAGTGTGTGAAAGCTCAAATGAAATAAAGTGGGTGTGCATTCAACTTTCTTGCTCATGAATACCTCGGGCATAGGAAGCATTTCATCGGAAAATGCAAGCCAAGTTATACAATAAACAATTCCCACTAGCATATGAAAATAAAAACGCATGAGACTCTGTAGATGAAGAACATGATGCTACTTTGAAGCACAAGTGTGGTAAAAAGATAGTAACATTGTACCTTCTCTTTTTTCTCTCATTTTTATACTGGTGGGCTTCCCCTTTTTTGCCTCCCCCATTTATTTTTTTATTTTTCTTTCTTTTTTTCTTGCAGAGTATCATCCCGAATTGTGAGGAATCATGGTCTCCATCATCCTTTCCTCACTGGGACAATTCTCAAATAAAGTTGATCCCCAAACTTTTATTTACTTACAAGCGATAAAGATAGACAAGATGACTTTATATGAATGCCTCTGGTAGTGTACCATTTTGTGCAAGCATATAGTGTAAGAAATATATCAAAAAAGGACAAGCCATGGAAATATCATGCTAGCATCTTACGATCATGCAAAGCAATATGATGATGGACACACAAGTTATGTAACGAAACGGTGGAAGTTTGATGGCAATATATATCGTAATGGCTATGGAAATGCCATAATAGGTAGGTATGGTGGTTGTACTGAGGAAGATATAAGGATACTTATGTGTGATAGAGCATGTCATATAATGGGTTGGGATGGACCGATGAAGGTTGCACTGAGTCTCGAGGTGAGAATGGGCAATGCACGGTACTATAGAGGATAGAAAAGTGCAAAAAGGTTAGAGTGGGTATATACATGGATTCACATTAGTCATAAATAACTCATATACTTATTGTAAAGCCTTATTAGCTCTCTTGAAGCAAAGTACTACCGCATGCCTGTAGGGAGGAGGTTGGTAGGAGTTAACCATCCTACACCTCTTATTCGAATAACATAATAGATTCAAACATAAGTATGATCACACCTCATCACCATGACATGACAAATATTTAGATGAGAAGTAAATAACAAGATTAAATACCAATATTCCAACTAACCAAGTATCATGAACCCATGTCCTTTCATATTACTACATAAATATGATTAAATCACATGCCTCTTATTACGTGAGGTACATGAAAGTTTTTATTATATCCTCCATGAATACCTATCCTTTTTTGGACTAGTCGTATAACACGTGCAAAATAACATTCCTATTTCTTAGACTCTCAAAAATATTTAAGTGAAGCTTAAGAGTACAACTATTCCTCTAAAATATGACACCGCCTTGGTCTAATAAGAAATAAGTGAAGCACTGGAATATTATGATAAACAACTGTCTCTCAAAAATGTGTGTCCGACAAAAAATGATTGTGGAAAACTAAAAGAAAATCAAACTATAATACACAACGCTCCAAGCAAAACTCATATCATGTAAAGAATAAAAATATAGCTCCAGGTCACATACCGATAGAATGGAGATGGAAGAGGGGATGTGTTAGAGCATATTTATCGAGATGTGGTTTTTTTAATTGATGGCAATCCCTATGAACTAATGGTTGCCTTAAGTTATATTGGAAGGATTTGTCCAAAGGCAGTTCTTGAAGTCCATCTCTTGGTTTCAAGGAGTTTATATGATGACCAAGGTGGTATTCAAGGTATTATCCAAAGATTGGTCATAAAGACACAAGGTTGATCAAGACTAAGTCAAAGAGTAAATCAAGTTGATCAACACACAAAGTGTACAAGATGTACTGAGAGGAATCAAGTGATCCCATGGTATGGTAAGCATTGTCCATTACGCTTGTGTGTACTAACCCATTGTCATCGTGAGAGTTCTATGTGGGGTTATGTGTGTTTCCATGGGCTTGCGTCAAGAGGAAGATCTCATTCAACCCATGAAGGATGACATCAAGTAGTGATCATTATCAAGATTGTGGTGTGCAAGTTCAAGTGGAGCATCACGAAGATATCATGCTTGAAGCTTGCCGTCCATTGTGGTGGCAATGGAATTGTGAAGATGTGCTGAAGAGTGGCTCACCCGTAGTGAGTATGGGGGAGAAATCAACTAGTCTTCATAAAGCCAACGCAACCAAGAAAGGTGGTCCATCTTGAGAAAGTCAAGATCATCATCATCTAGCTCAAGTGGACTATGTGCAAGGTATAGGTTTGCCCTTGGAAGGTTTTTATATTTTCAGATAGAATGCCGTAGTGTCAAGGGGGCTCTCAAGTGATTTTCTTGATCATATCATTCATTGATAGCTCAAACCATTTGCATCCTTGCATAATATTTCTTGGTTCTTGTTTGGTGGTTCTCTTCATGAGTTCTAGAGCTTATGGTCATCTTCTTCACAAGCTCGAGTTCATAAAAAACGGAGCCAATTTGCATCTTCGATGATGTTTTCGATGTTGGAGTTTTTGCTTGTTCTTCATTCATAGATCTTTCACATCTCTATATCATTGGCATTTTCATAAATATTGGATAGTTCTTGTCGTCCTGAATCCAACAAGCTTGAGTTTGCTCAATTTGGTGCTCATTTGCGGAAGCTATTGCAGTTCTGTTCATACATCTTTTCTTGATGTGGTTGTTTCGCTCGCTCGTGTCATCCGATTTAACCACCACTCCAGGGGTGATACCCTAGGGATTCTACCACTGAGTGATCCCGAGAGATTGTACCACTGCCCCCGAGCGGTTGTACCACCCACAGCTGGGTGATCCAGGGTGGCAGCCCTGGGCGGTTGAACCGGGCCAGAACCGGTCTTCAACCGAACACAGTTCTGTTGAGCTCCGGTTGTTGGGAGGACATGGCCCGGTTCTACCGCTATATTATATAGCTCGATACTACCGGTGTTCCAGCGGTTATACCGCTTGGGACTTTGCCATGTCCTTCGCTCGAGTTGAGTGCAACCACCGACCATGTTTTTGTTGTGTGCGACGTTTGGGATGTGGTTGGGCGGTTGTATCGGTGACGCCGGTTGTACTGCCTGCATCACCGGTTGTACCGACCCTGTGTAATTGTGCACATAACTGGAAGATTTGTGGGGACCTATTTAAGGGGGTATTCTTCCCCAATGGTTCCCCATTCGTTGAGCTCATATTTGCCCCCCATTGGTGACACTCTTAGAGGTTTCTAACTCTCAACCCCTCCAATGATTCTTGCTAGTTCTTGAGGGAAAAGAGAGAGGAGATCTAGATCCACATTTCCACCAATCACTTTCTCCTCTATGTGAGGGGAACCCCTTGGACCTTGATCATGGAGTTCTTTCTAAACTCTTTGTTCTTGCTCTCATATTCCTCCATAGCTTTTGTTATTTTGGAGGGATTTGAGTGCGAGGGACTTGATCACTTCGTGCGTTCTTTCCATTGCATTAGTTGCATTGGCTTGAGTTCTCCACGGTGATACGTGGAAGTGAAAAGTTTGAGAAGCTTATTACCATTGGGTGCTTGGTACCCTAAATATTGTTATTTGTGGATGCTTTGGCATCCTAGAAGCTTGGTGGTGCCCTGGAGCTCAATCATTGTGGTGTAAAGCTTCGGGCAAGCTTCAGGGTCTCCAATTAGGTTGTGGACATTTCCCCGAGCATTTTAGGTTACCTCGAAGCCATATTACTTTGTGGTGAAGCTTTGTGGTGTTGTTGGGAGCCTCCAATTAAGTTGTGGAGATTGCCCCAACCCTGTTTGTAAGGGTTCGGTGACCAGCCTCAAGGGTCCCTTAGTGGAATCATGGCATCTTGCATCGTACGAGGGCGTAAGGAGATTATGGTGGTCTTATTCGCATCTTGGGGAGCATTATGCCTCCACACCGCTCCAAATGGAGATTAGCATCCTGAAGGGTGTGAACTTTGGGATACATCATCGTCTCCGCGTGCCTTGGTTATCTCTTCCTTGAGCCCTTTACTTATACACTTTACTTTTTGATAGCCATATTGTTTCTTGTTATATATCTTGCTATCACTTAGTTGTTTATCTTGCTTAGCATAAGGTGTTGGTGCACATAGGGCAGCCTTGTGCTTGACAAATTAAATGTTAATATTATTCTGCATTTGTTCAAGCCTAAATCGTAATTCTTTTAAAGCGCCTATTCACCCCTCCTCTAGGTGACATCCACGTCCTTTCAGGATGCCATCCAGACGACCACAAGCTTAGAAGCATGTGTATTTGTTGAATATTACCTTGAGGTGCCTTGGGCATCACCAAGCTTATGTTCTTTCCGCTCCTTATTCCTTCATCCATCGTTGTCCTACCCAAAACTTGAAAACATCAGCAAACAAAACTCAAGAGAAACCTCATGAAATCCGTAAGTATAATAGGTAAATCATCAAATTTAGGTACTGTTGTAAACTGATTCATATTTAATTATGCATAAGTTATTATATTGTAGCTTGTCCATGACTTATACCCCGCATATAAGCCATGGCATCATCAAAACAAGCAAACCATGCAAGCAAAAAATAGTATCTTTCTAAAACAATACAATATGTAATGCTCACAACCAGAACAATACTTCTCTAAATCTGAAAATTATGAACATTTAGGACAACCTGGGAAATTTTCATACAAATATTATGTAAAAATTGTAGATTAAAAAGACGTCCGAGTAAACTTAGAGAATTTGTGCACCGGATGTAAAAGTTTTTTGTTTTTGCACATGATCAATTCTACTATGAACCAAATCATCCCAATGGATTTGCTTGGCACAAACACTAACTAAAACATAAAAAATTAAGCATTCCACTAGCAATAATCATGCCAACACTCCAAACAGAAGGTAAAAGGAAAAATTTAAGATAACTATTTGGTTTCTTCCCAACAAGCGATATTGTTTTATACCCCTAGCTAGGCATAATGCATAGTATCGAGTGTTGTCATCCTTCAAAATAACTCCATAAGTGGCCCTCACAATAGATTCATAAGGTGGTTTTATTATATTTCTAGGTAAGTGTTCCAACCCTTTCTTTAATGGGAAATGGAATCTTATATTACCTTCTATCATGTTAATAATAGCACCTATGGTTCGTAGGAAGGTCCTACCAAGTATGTTAGGACAAGACGGATTTTACTCAATATGAAGTACAATTAAATCCCCGTGCACATAATTTATATTATCAAGAATAAGCACATAATTTATTATACTCAATTGTTTCTTAGTAGTGCAATTCGCTAAATGCAAGTGTAGGGAACATTCATTTATAACAGGGAGACCTAGCACATCACATAGAGATTTAGTTAGAATAGAAACACTAGAACCAAGATCACACAAAGCATTACATTCATATTCTTTAAGTTTAATTTCAATAGTAGGTTCCCATTCATCTTGTAACTTTCTTGGTATTGAAGCCTTTAATTCAAGTTTCTCCTCGTGAGCTTTTATCATAGCTTGTACAATATGTTTAGTAAAAGACTTATTTTGTTCATATGCATTAGGTGAGGTAATCATGTATTGCAACAAGGAAATACATTCAAACAAATAACTACTTTTATAATTAAGGTCCTTGTAATCCGAAGTAGTGGGTGCATCACTATGCAAAGTTTGGACCTCTCCAAACCCACTTTTTCATTCTTATCATTAGGATTATCACGCTCCAAATAATTGTGACGCCTTCTAGCTCTAGTTGACTCATCTCAAGTCCAGTTTTCATCAAATTTCATATTAGTAAATAAAGATCCGATAGGAGAAACACCAATCATTTTAATAACTTGATCATGATTACCATAAGAAAGGGGTGGAAGAGACTTTTCTAGGAATTCTCCCTTAGATCTCAACCTAGCGGGCCTATCCTTACTTACATTAATAGAGAATTGAAATGATTCAATGGACACAATAATAACATGCTTTGGCGTCAAAAATTTACTTTTAAGAGTATCCACATCATGAACAATCATATCCATGTTTCTAGCCATATCTTGAACTTTATGTAGTTTTTCTTCTACCATATTGTTGATAATGTTGTGATACCTAATAAATTATTTAACTTGGTTCTCAATATCAGAGGGCATCCTATTGTTATTATCATTATTAGATGAATTATCATAGGAATTACCATAATTATTAGAGGAACTACCGGGGTGCGGTCTAGGATTGAAATTCCCTGTATAAGCATTTTTGTTGAAATTGTTTCTAGGGACAAAATTCACATCAATAGCATCATTATTTTTCTTAATCAAAGTAGATACTGTCACATCATTGGGATCAACATCATCATTCTTATTAGCAAACATATTCATAAGAGCATATGTTTTATCACTCAGGTTACCGATTTCTTCGAAAGAGTTTACCATCGTTACAGCCGGAGCTCGCTTGGTATGTCATTGGAAGTAATTTGTCATGATATTATCCACAATTTTTGTAGCTTCTCCCAATGTAATTACCATGAATGTACCACCTACGGAAGAATCTAGAAGATTTCTTGACACGAAGTTTTGTCCCGAAATAGAAATTTTATATTATCATCCATAAACTTAAGCCATGCGTGGGACAATTTGTAATCATTAATTTCATTCTCTCCCATGTTTGTGCAAATTGCTCTTTCTCAATTTTTTTTTAAATTCATAATTTGATTTCCTAGGGAAATAATCTTAGGAGGAAAATACTTGGCAATAAAAGCATCCTTACACTTATCCCAAGTTTCAATACTATTACAAGGAAATGATGAAAACCATATTTTAGCTTCATTTCTTAACGATAAATAAAATAATTTAAACTTAACGACATAATTATTCACATATTTTTCATTTGCATGTCACACAATTCAAGGAAGGTATTAATATGTGAAGCAACATCCTCATTAGGACTTGCAGCAAGTTGTCCTTTCGTAACAAGATTTAGCAACGCAACATTAATATCATAAGACTCCGCACTAGTGGCAGGTGGTATTAGAGTGCTAATAAAATATTTATTATTAGTATTTGAAAATTCACTAAGTTTGGTATTTTTTGAGGATGTTCTTTCATAATGAAAAATTCCCACTAGTATAGAAAAACGACAACTTAGGAGATTCCCTGTATGACGAACATTGTGCTACTTTGAAGCACAAGTGTGGTAAAAATATAGTAACATTTCCAATTCTCTCTTTTTTAATTTTTTGAATAATGTTGGGCTTCCTTTTTGGCCTCCCCCATTTTTTCCGTCGAGAGTCTCATCCTACTTGTGTGGGAATCATAGTCTCCATCAACCTTTCCTCACTGGGACAATGCTCTGATAATGATGATCATCCCACTTTTATTTACTTGGAACTCAATATGACAACTTGATAAAGATATACAAGAAGACTATATATGAATGACTATGGCAATGTACCAGGATATGGAATTATCTAGCATAGTAAAATATCAAAAATGGACAAGCCATGGAAATATCATGCTAGCTATCTTACAAGCATGCAAAGTAACATGATGATGAAGGCACAAGTCATGTGACGGAACAGTGGAAGTTGTATGACAATATATCTTGGAATGGCTATGAAAATACCAGAATAGGTAGGAATGGTGGATATTTTGAGGAGTACATAAGGATGCTGATGTGTGATGGAGTGTATCATATGATGTGGTTTGGATGGATCAATAAAGGTTGCACCGACTGTCAAGGTGAGAATGGGCAATGCACGGTTACGAAGAGGCTAGCAAAGTGTGGAAAGGTGAGAGTGCATATATCCATGGATTCATGTTAGTCTTAAAGAACTCAGATTCTTATTGTAAAGCCTTATTAGCTCTCTCATAGCAAAGTACTACCACATGGCCCTAAGGAGGAGGTTCGTAGGATTAAATATCACGAGCCCCCGATTCCAAGAACACGATAGATTTTATTCAAACATAAAAATGCTCAAACCTCATCAACATGCCATGACCTTTAGATGAGCAGTAAATAACATGCTTTAGTATCAATATTCCTACTAACCAATTACCATGAATCTATGTTCTTTCATATTACTAAATCAATATGATTAAATCACATGTCTCTTATAAGGTGAGCTACATGAAAGTTTTTATTATATCCTCATTGAATACCTATCCTTTTTGGACTAGTATTTTACCATGTGACCCTATTTTCTAGACTTTAAAAAATATTTAAGTGAATCAAGAGATTACAACTATTTCTATAAAAATATGACACGACCATGCTTTAAAAAGATATAAGTGAAGTAGTAGAGGAACTGCCAAGCTCAAAAGATATAAGTGAATCACAAAGAATATGCTGACAAATTATGTTGAACATGTGCCTCACCCAAAAATGTGTGTCCCGCAAAAAATTATTCCGAGAAATTAAAATTAAATATAACTATAATTCACTATGCTGCAAGCAAAACTCATATCATGCGATGAATAAAAAATATAGCTCCAAGTGAGATACCAATAGAATGGAGACGAAAGAGGGGATGCCATCTGGGGCACCCCCAAGCTTAGGCGATTGATTCTTCCGTGAATATTAACTTGGGGTGCCTTGGTTCTCCCCACGCTTAGGGTATTTCCACTCCTTATTGTCCCATCCATCATTGTATCACCCAAAACATGAAAACTTCATCACACAAAACTGCAGATAAACCTTGTGAAATCCGTTAGCATAATAGGTAAATAAGAAGCTTTATGTACTGTTGTAAATTGATTCATATTTAAATATTGCATATGTTACTTTGTTATAACTTTTCCTTGACTTATACCCCCCCCCGATATAAGCCATATCATCATCAAAACAAGCGAACCATGCAAGCAAACAATATAATCTTTCTAAAACATCACAATTTGTAATGATTAGAACTAAAACAATACTTATATAACTATGAAAATTATGAACAGTTAGGAAAACCTGGGAAATTTGCATACAAATATAGTGTAGGAAATGTAGATGAAAAAGACATCTCGGTAAACTCACAGAAATTCTACACTGGACGTAAAAGTTTCTGTTTTTGCATATGATCAATTCTACTATAAACAAATCATCCCAAATGATTTACTTGGCACAAACACTCACTAAAACATAAAAGTTTAATCGTTAGAGTAGCAATAATCATTTCAACACACCAAAATAGAAGGTGAAAGAAAAAATTTAAGATAAATATTGGGTTTTCCTCCCAACAAGCGTTATTGTTTTATACCCCTAGCTAGGCATAATGCATAGTATCGAGTGTTGTCACCCTTCAAACTAACTCCATAGCTGGCCCTTCTAATAGAATCATAAGGTGGTTTAACTATATTTCTAGGTAAGTGTTCCATCCCTTTATTTATTGGGCTTTGGAATCTTACATTATATTTTTTCATGTCAATAATAGCACGTATGGTTCTCATGAAGGGCCTACCAAGTATTATAGGACAACACGGCTTGCACTCGGTATAAGGTACAATAATAAGCACATCATTTATTTTACACAATCGTTTTTAATAGTGGAATACGCTAAATGTATGTTCAGGGAACATTTATTTATATCGGTGAGACCTAGCACGTCACATGGAGATTTAGGTATAGTAGAAAGCCAGCACCAAGATCACACAAAGAATTACATTCATAATATTTAAGTTTAATTTTAGTAGTAGGTTCCAATTCATCATGTAACTTTCTTGGTATTAAATCCTCTAATTCAAGTTTCCCCCCATGAGCTCTTATCATAGCTTCAAAATATGTTTAGAAAATCATTATTTTGTTTATAAGCATTAGGAGGGACCCACCGGACGCTTGTTTGTGAGCAAAAGGAGGCCTTGCGAGGTCTCTCTTGCGAGGCTGCTCCACGCAAGACTCTCTGCTTAGAGGGGCATTCAATATTGCCCACACAATGGTCCACACTCTATACGGATGTTGCCCAACTCCAGAAAGAGGAGGCAAGGACGACACCACCGGGCGCCACATAAAAACCTTTCCCCTTCGGTGATAGAAGGATGGAAAGCAGGTGTCCCCCTGGCAGGTGATTTTTGAGACTTACCCAATTGGCGCAAGGAGACCAATGTGACACCGGTCGCGAGGGAAGACGTCACCTGTAAGACCACGAACACGACATGGATGACAAATTTGGTAGTACGAAGACCACCTTTGTTAGGAATGCATGTAGGCTTGCCCCCCTCCGAGTTGCCACCGCGTCGCTACTACAAGATGCTCCAAAGACGACACATCAATCAAAGACCCTTCGACCAAACTCTGTGTGATGCGTGGATCACAAACAGTAAAATTAAAGCTCCATCGCCAATGACATGAACCGTGTGCTATGGCAGATCCATCAAATCAGATTCAAAAAAGAGTTGCTTGTGCGATCTATGTCAGATAGTTAACCCAAGCAAACTGTTTGTAATGGACCAAAATAATCCAAGTGGTTCACTGAATACAAGTGTGTGTGATGTATGACATACAGTTCACTCGGATAAACTGTTTGCACTAATCAAGCAGAACACCGATGATTGTCCAGATGATTATGTGTGCGACCGATGGTATATAGGTGAGCCAGATGAATTATTTATAATGACATAAAATAACACAGTTGATCATGCAGATCAAGATGTCTGTGATAGGCAGCAAACACGTTGCCCGAATGAACTGTTTGTTATGAGCCAATTTTGACACAAATGGTTGCACAGATCAAGATGTGTGTGAGAAATAGCATATGGATAACTCAAATGAGTTGTGTGTGATGAGCCAAAATAACACAAACGAAGAACATGATTGCATAACCAAATTATACATACAAATACATAAGTGACTACACACATAACATTGGCACACCTTATTAAGCAATTACACACATAATAACATGATTGCATAACCTAATTAAGCATCCAAATACATAAGTGACTACACTCATAACACTGGCGCACACCTCAAGAAACTATTACACACACAATAAACTATGAGAAACGATCATCAAATCATCTACTTCTTGTAACGGTTGCCGCCACCACTCTACTTGCGGCTCGATCCCTCGTCTTTTGCACGCAGAAGGCACTTCCTCATGTCAACGATCCGCCTAAACATCTCGTAGCTTGTGTATGCTTCATTGGCCGCAGTCTAGATGTGATATTCATCCAGTATGTTCACCCAGGCCCTGTGACAGATAAGCTTATTCCTATCGCCCTCAAACTTCATGTATGTGTAGTTGGGGTCGATGATGTCCATGGCGAGGTCAATGTGGGAGTCATTGTCCTTCTTGCTGCCCATCCCTTGTAGTGGCCGTGGATGTCGACAATTCTCTAGCATGCCAAGGACAAAGTCTTGAGCAGTTTTGGATCGTTGGTGGCGTCCATCGTAGCAAACCTGTAGTTGGGACTGTTGACAAACCAGGTGAAATGTTCGCAAGGCTTCGTGGCCAGGCAGTAGTGGTAGACGAGGACGTCATCTCACACGCACTACTAGGCAACGGAAACCTTCTAATCATGCCCGACATGGTCGGTGGTGTACGTGAGGTCAAAGCCGACCACTTTGTACTTGTCAGCCACAACAAGCAACCACTCCATGGTGTTGATGGAGTTCTCCACCATGCCCGGATCATCATCGTACACCACCGTGAGGTCCATCTTCCTCAAGTGGGTGTACACGTGATGCACGTCACACTCCATTGGAGCGCCTCTTGTTGTGTCATCGAGGGTGTGCTTATTTTTTTGTGGGGCACGATCGAAAGCATGAAGAGACTATGGATAATGGTCGCAGGTATAAATGGGGTCCAGACATCCTGGAAAACCGGCACGTGTGGATGGCAGTTTTTGTATCGCATGACTTAGTCATAGAGCATGTAACTGCATGGGGCGATGCGCGTGGCACAACCGTATGCATATGGAGCCCCGAAAGTGATCATGGGGAGGCCCCAACCACTAGCAAAGTGTGCACGGAGGGGCGTTAGAGCAGAGCATGTGGAGGCGCATGACAACAGAGCGTCAGGAGAAACGCGAGGTCGAACCAGACAATTTTGTTCTTGTCCTCGTCAAGCAACAGGTCCATAACGTTGTAGTTCTCCTCCCAGATCGGATGGTTGGTTTACACCACCGAGAGCCTTGTACATGAACCTTCTATTCGTGTCCACTATCACATGCATCGTGAACTGGCGCTCGTCGTTGACAGTTGCTGGGAGGACCATTGGAGCCGTCAGGATACCCTCAGTCATGGTTGTACTTCTTATGGTCTAGATATTAATTGTGAATTGCATATTAAGGTCCAAATATTAATCGTACATTGCATGCTAAGGAAAAACTAGTACTACCAAAAGGCTAGTCTCATACGATGCAATTTGAATGATTTTATCACAAATGACAGAAATAGTACAAAAAATCGAATTCTAGAATTACAAGGCTCTAATTCGAAGATTACAAGGTGCAAACCGATAAATAGAAATGAAATTGAGCTTATGCAGAAACTTTTTCATGCAGCTCTAGACGCCATCGCTAACCAGCTGAACATGAACATATGAGAGGTTCATGCTAATATTACAACTAGTTTCACAACTTCAATATTTTAGCAAATATATCCTCCATTGACATGTGATGTATGGGCTTGACATAAGGATTTCCGAATAGTTTTTTAGGTGAAGTTCCAAAATGAAATTTAGCTTGTGTAGATCCTTTTCCATTCTGTCCTAGTCGCTGGAGCTGATAAGCAAACCATTCTTTTCTACGGAGTAAATGTAGGGAAAATCTCATTATCCTTAGCACACATGCTCTCACAACAAAGAACCTGGCAACTATAATCTTTGGTAAGGTCCCTCATTAGAAGTTGAAAGTTATTTCTGAGAGATGGAAATTGAGACATTCAATGGGACAGTTATATCGTACCACATTATCAACTACCTGGCCTAATCGTTTCTGCAAAAGAAGAGAAGGTATTAGTCCTTGTACACACAAGGAACCTATTTGATTTGCATGGTTTCAAAAATTCAACTCCCTTGTGGTTAACACTTAACATGAAAGGATCATCACCTCGATATATAGCTTCTCCATGCATGGAAAGCATCTCAATAATTTGACAGCTTGGTCCAGGTCGGGGCCGATAGATTCTAGTGCCAAGACCTTCACTCTGCGTAGATACGGGGTCGAGCTTGTTGGAATCAGTTTTTGTATAACAGACGAACATACAACTTGAATAGAGAAAAATAATGTTAATTTCAAGAAGGAGAATGAGGCAACTGTTGCACCTAGATCGTGATGGATGCAATAAAATGTTGAGAGAAGTTGACTGGCGAGTAGACAAACACTATCAACTTCGGCGCATAAATGACCCTGATTCTTGGTGGACCTTGTTGATCAACTACAAGTATTCTCTCAAGTAAAGGAACATCCTCAGTGACCATTTGGTGATTCAACTAGTGTGATTTCTTGTTGCACCACCAGCAATACACACAAATTGTTCGAAGACTCACGGAGGCAATGTGGTGGCTACTCAACCAATTGATCACCAGAAGATGAAGGTACTCCAGCACAGTATAGCCATGGAGCAGGCACTCCATGTCGTCATTGGGGATGCATATGGTGACAAGCTCGAGGTGCTTCAGTCGAGCTAGCAAAAGAGTGGGATCAGCGTTTGTTGGACTTAGGGCTCCGCAAAACCCTAAGGTTTAGAACACAGGGGCATGAACGACGATCTCCCTCGGCTCGACCTAACCTAGCTCGCTGCTCGATGGAAACGGAGAAGAACTCAGTCGAAGGTGAGGGGAACACAGAACATAGTAGTTTACCCAGGTTCGGCCGCTGCGAAGCGTAAAACCCTACTCTTACTTTTGGTGGATTGCCTCTCACGGAGGTTGATGGATGAACTAGTACAGTGCTCTCGGGCCTCCGGAGGCCAAGTGGCTAGGTGTGTTGTTCTAGGGTTTCGATGATCCGATCCCTTTGCCCAAGTATCCTACCCTCTCTATTTATAGTGGAGGCTCGGGTCCTCTTCCCTTATCGTTGGTGGGAAGGGATCCCACAGCAACTAGTTTCGGTGGGGGATAAAGGATCATGCTTCCCTTGTCAAAAGTGGTCTTCGCCTGCAAAGCCGCTGCCAGCGCCGCAGAGGTGAGCACAGGGATGACGCCCGTCCTGCCAGCGGGCGGCCATGGTCTTGTTGCACTAGAAGGGAAACCTTTAGGAGGTGCCTTTTGAGTCCTCATTCGCTCCCACCTAGGGGTGCCAATGGGGACAATCCCCTGTGGGGACCCCTAGAACATCCCCATACCCATCTATTCCGCGTCACCCCATCCCCATCCCTGTTTACATGACTAGGGATAAACATTTCCCATACCCATGCCCCACTGGCGGGCGGGGCCCCATTAGGGTCCCCATCCCCATAAAGAAACAATAATATATATGTAATATGATACAATATAATGAAGATATATTAAAGTGAACTAAAAATAAAAGGTGCACCAATAATGGTAGATGCCCACAAGATATTGTATGCAACATTGTTGAACACATAACAAGACATTACGACTTTACAAGCATGTTTCCAACACAAATATCATAGAAATACTAAATATCATGAGCATACGTTTGAAGAGATTATCACAAAATTAGTAGAACAACATTGCAAACACCAATGATCCACATGACCACATTCGATAGAAGGACAAAATTTATCTGGCTCACTTGACATAATTTATTGACTACAAAATCTTTCTGACTCACTGGACATAATTTATTGACTCAAAAATAAGGTTCCATGCGACCATAACTAACTTTGTCGGGTGTAAAAGTATTGCAGAGGTAGTAAGCTAACATCTATAGCCTTGGTTTGTCTTCGGCATCGTTCTTTGTTGAAGTTGAGCTGACTTGAAATGAACACATAAGGAACCCCTCTACTGTGTGATGCACTGCACAAACACATAAGAAAATCGTAATAAAAATCTTAATGAATAGAGAAAAATCTTGGAAATTGAAAAAATGGTACCATGTACAATCTTAGAATGACTCACCTCCAAACCTTCTTGTATATCGTCAAGGCAACTCCATAAACTAGCAGCCTCGGTCTTCTCATCATCTACATGTGTAATGTCCAAAAAAACAAAAACACAAATTTCTTGTAATCACATATAAAATTGGAAATGGTTAAAGGATCGGAGGATAGAGAAATGTTTAAACCTTTAGATCTGTTTCTTTCCCAGTTTTGTGAACACATTAAAGCTTCTAGAAAATCAGGGGTCAGACGACTGCGATATTCACTAAGTACTCTTCCACTTGTACGGAATGCTGACTCAGAAGCTACTATAGTTACTGGGATAGCAAACATATCATGGGGAATATCCCTCAAAGTTGGGTAACATGAACCAGCAACACTCCACCACCCAAATACATCAAAGTTCTCTTGAGTAGCTCGCACATACTCATCATCCATGTAGCGGTCTAACTCTCTTCTGGATAAACTGGTTGCAGGCCTCTTTCTAGATACCCGTGCACTGAAGATGGACACCTCATTAGCTTCCATTGTAGAAATGGAGATAGACTGGGCCTTTGTATTCTCTTGGTCACCCTCCGTTTAATATTCAAGCATCTGGCTAGACACTAACTCACGAATCTCACCAACTTTACTCTCACCATAAATAATGGAATCATCACCAAGGAGCATTTCCAAGCACACATGTCGCATATCAATCTTAAACTGTGGATCAAGGAGTGTAGCAATACCCATGAGACCTTGGATATGAGACTAGTACTTGTCAAATTTCACACTCATAGCATCAGACATAGCTTCAATAATTTCATTCCCACACTTCGACCACTTCCTTATATTCATTTTAATTTCACAAATCTTTGGAAAGTAAATATTAGGAGTCACATACTGAGTCCCAGAAAATATCTCAGTAATGTTAGCAAACAACTTAAGCCTATCACATACTTCTCCACAAAATTTCCTATCATCATCACTAGGAGCACAAGTAAATGTCTTCTCCCGCTGCCTCAAGCGATTAAATACACTCTTGTAGCGTAAAGCAACACTGAGCATAAAGTACGTAGAGTTACATCGTGTTTTCACATCAAGGGATAATTTTTTTTACTTTGGTCTACTTTCAACATCTGGGCAACCTCTTCAAAATTCTCTATTCTCTTAGGTGTGTCAGTCCAGAATGCAACACTATTACGGATTTTCTCAATCGATTCTCTAACACATCCAAACCATCCTTGACTAAGCTAATTTCGAGCTAACTAATTAGGTTAGTATAGGTATTCTTTTATTAAATAGGCCATTTTCGAGCTAACTAAGCTAATTATGTAATTTAGGTGGAAGCCAAGCTAAGTATAGGCCATTCTGGAGCTAACTTGGGTAAAATATGTCATTTTGGAGCCAACTATGATTATTAAGGCATTTTGGAGCTAGCTCAGCTAATTTTAGGCTATTTAATAGTTGATTGTTAGCTAAGTATTTCTTTTTGGAGCTAAACTGGCTAATTATGTCATTTAGGTGGAAGCCAAGCTAACTATATGTCCTTTTGGAGCTAACTTGGGTTAAATATGTCATTTTGGAGCTAAGTATGCTTAATAAACCATATTGGACCATTATGCGGTTGTTAAGCAAAACACTAGAAATAACATACCATTATCGTCATCACGACGGTGAAGCACGGTTGCTCTGGCTTGTTTCACCTAGAGAAGGCTCCACTGTAGAAGGCTCCATTGTAGAAGGGTCGTGCGATGCGTTTCGGGAGATATTCTACACCAAACATCATTTGCAATGTGTCGTTAGCATGATGACACTCTTAAGATCACTGCATTGAAATGAAACTCACCGTCCCCGCCATGTTAATGACTGGCATCGCCGGAGGGACATGGCCGGTCTTCTCGCACATAGACTGTACATTTGGTTTCGACAAGTCAAACTTTATAGTTATTTATGAAATGGACATTAAAATGCAAGATTTGAAATAATATGAAGAAGAAACTTACCACGAAGAGCTCGTACATGGCCCTGTTTGACGCATCATTCCGTGCCCTCTCCGCCTCCACCAATGCAGCCGTCCTCTCCTCCAGCTCCTTCATCTCCTTATCCTTCTCCGCCAAAAGCGCCTGCATTGCCTCTCTCTCTTTCAGAATAGCAGCCTCCAACACAACTCATTGTTAGCATTGTAATCATATTGGTTCCCACGCACAACATAATGCGGAAAGATAGTTGAGTCCATTAAACTAACCTCGATGGCGAGCTCGACTGGCCGTGGACGAGGTGTTATCTCAGGACAGGAGCTCATTTGGCATGCCTTTATGTGCCGAAGAGTGCTAGGACAACGTATAAGGCTGTCTCCAATGGAGATCGAGCCATGGGGCCTCCCGTTGCCAGCTATCATCACCAGCTTTGGATCAATAGGCCCCTCGCTCGGGTTAAAGTCCTCCCCTTTCCTCCCCTTCCCGTGATCTCTGTACTTCACGAGCTTTTGGTGGGAGGAGATGTTGGTGAAGTTTTCTGGATGCTCGAGGTCAGACTCAGAGAATGCCTTGACCCTCTTGTACGAGGCAGTATGGGCCATCGCATATAGGTCGTACATTTGTGGCAGCTTGATACGTCTCAAACGTATCTATAATTTTTGATGGTTTCATGCTGTTATCTTGTCACCTTTGGATGTTTTATATACCTTTTATATCTTTTTTGGGACTAACTTATTAATTCAGTGCCAAGTGCCAGTTCCTGTTTTTTCTGTGTTTTTGACTCTTTTCAGATCTGATTTTGGAACGGAGTCCAAACGGAATAAAATCCCCGAAATAAAATTTTCCAGAATAGAAGAAGATCGGGGGACTTGAGGGCCAAGGCAGGAGGCCCACAGGGAGCCCACAAACCCTGTAGCCGCGGCCAGGGGGGCCCGCGGCTACCAGGCTTGTGGCCTCCCTGGCGCTCCACTGCCCTAGCTCTTTGGCCTATATATTCCCTAAAATCCCAAAAAAACATAGGCGTCCATGAAACCACGTTTCCGCCGCCGCAAGGTTCCGTTTCCGCGAGATCTCATCTGTAGACCCTTCCCGGTGCCCTGTCGGAGGGGACTTTGGAGCTGGAGGGCTTCTACATCAACATCATTGCCTCTCCAATGACTCGTGAGTAGTCTACTTCGGACCTACGGGTCCGTAGTTAGTAGCTAGATGGTTTCTTATCTCTCTTTGATCTTCAATACAAAGTTCTCCATGATCTTCATGGAGATCTACCCGATGTAATCCTCTTTGGCGGTGTGTTTGTCGAGATCCGATGAATTGTGGATTTGTGATCACATTATATTTGAGTCTTTGCTGATTTCTTATATGCATGATTTGATATCCTTGTAAGTCTCTCTGAGTCTTGGGTTTTGTTTGGCCAACTAGATCTATGATTCTTGCAATGGGAGAAGTGCTTGGTTTTGGGTTCATACCGTGCGGTGACCTTTCCTAGTGACAGAAGGGGCAGCAAGGCACGCATCGTGTTTATGCTATCAAGGGTCACAAGATGGGCTTTCATCATAGATTTGAGATTGTCCATCTACATATTGTCATCTTTCTTAAGGCATTACTCTATTCTTATGAACTCAATACACTAGATGCATGCTGGATAGCGGTCGACGTGTGGAGTAATAGTAGTAGATGCAGAAAGTATCGGTCTACTTGTTTTGGTCGTGATGCCTATAGATATGATCATTGCCATAGATAACGTCATGACTTTGCGCGGTTCTATTAATTGCTCGTCAGTAATTCTTTAACCCACCGTCTACTTGCTTTCATAAGAGAAGCCACTAGTGAACACTACGGCCCCCGGATCTACTCACAATTATTATCTCAGCTTTTACTTTTACTTTGGTTTGTTCAATTTTTGCTTTCAATTCTCACTTTGCAAACAATCTATAAGGGATTGACAACCCCTTCATAGCGTTGGGTGCAGGCTCTTTGTGTTTGTGCAGGTACTTGTGACTTGACGCGATCCTCCTACTGGATTGATACCTTGGTTCTCAAACTAAGGGAAATACTTACCACCGCTGTGCTACATCACCCTTTCCTCTTCAAGGGAACACCAACGCAAGGCTCCAAGGTCGCGGGGGAATCCTTTGCATATTTGCCAAGGAAATCTCTATAGGCGTAGCCAGCAGCAGAAGGATTTCTGGCGCCGTTGCCGGGGAGAGATCAAGTCAAGATCTATCCAAGTAAGTGCCACAAACTTATCTCTTGCATTGACCTTTTTGCGAGTTGCCTCTCGTTTTCCTCTCGCCCACTTCACATTTGTTGTTTTCATTTGCCTTTCTCCTTTGCCGTTTTCATTTGCCTTTTGTCGTTTTCCTTTGCCAGTTTTCTTGCTTGCTTGTGTTCTTGTTTGTTTGTTGAAAACACCAAACTTTGCGACTTCTCGAATACTAATAATAATGATTTTATTAGTACTCCGATTGCTCCCGCCACTAGTGCGGAATCATATGAAATCAACGCTGCCTTGCTGAATCTTGTTATGAAAGAGCAAATTTCTGGCCTTCCGATCCTCGTGAAGATGTCGCATCCCATCTTAATACTTTCATTGAACTTTGCGATATGCAAAAGAAGAAAGATGTGGATAATGATGTTGTTAAATTGAAGCTTTTTCCATTCTCTTTGCGAGATTGTGCAAAAACTTGGTTTTCTTCTTTGCCTAAAAATAGTATCGATTCTTGGAATAAGTGCAAAGATGCTTACATATCCAAGTATTTTCCGCCGACTAAGATTATCTCTCTCTGCAACGATATCATGAATTTCAAGCAACTTGATCATGAACAGGTTGCACAATCTTGGGAGAGGATGAAGTTAATGATTAGAAATTGTCCCGCTCATGGCTTGATTTTGTGGATGATTATACAAATCTTTCACGTTGGTTTGAATTTTGCCTCTCGAAATATTTTGGACTCCGCGTCAGGTGGAACGTTCATGGAAATCACGTTAGGAGAAGCTACAAAACTCCTAGACAATATCATGACCAACTACTCTCAGTGGCACACTGAAAGGTCACCTGCTAGCAAAAAGGTACACGCTATAGAAGAAATTAACTCGCTTAGTGCTAAGATGGACGAGTTGATGAATTTGGTTGCTAGTAGAAATGCTCCTTTATATCCTAATGACATGCCACTATCTTCCTTGATTGAGAGTAGCAACGCTAGTTTGGACGTTAATTTTTTTGGTAGGAACAATTTTGGCAACAACAATGCTTTTAGAGGAAACTATGTCCCTAGGCCTTTTCCAAGCAACAACTCTAACAACTATGGCAATTCCTACAACAACACTTATGGAAATCGTAAAAAATTACCCTCTGATTTAGACAGTAATATCGAAGAGTTCATCTACTCTCAAAAGATTTTCAATGCATCCATAGAGGAAAAACTACTAAAAATAGACGATTTGGCTAAGAGCGTTAATAGGATGTCTTGTGATATTGATGCTTTGAAAGTTAGATGTGCTCCTCCCAAGGTTAACTTGGATGAAACTTTAAAAGCTATGTGTGTATCCATGAATGAGAGCAAAGAAAGAACCGCCCAAATCCGTGCTAGGCATGAATGGTTTAAAAGGGTGCGTTATAGTCATGCAAATCACGAAGATCTTCAAGTGCTTGGTGTGACTCCTCTTGAATTTTTGTTTTCGCGTGTCAAACCTATTGATGAAGGGGCTGGATATGAATCCACTTTGATTAAAAAATGCCCCAATGATTCGGAGTCCACCTATCTTGATGATAAAGGTGTGGAGAGTGGAGTAGAAGAAATCAAAATATTGGGTAGTAATGAAACTCCCACTTTGGATTTCAAGGACTTCAATTATGATAGTTGCTCCTTGTTTGAACGCATTTCCTTATGCAATCCATTGCAAACTCTCCACATGCTTATAGCCAAAGCAAAGCCTTTACCGCACATATCGTAGATGCTATGATGAAATCTCTTGAAGAGAAACTCGAATTAGAAGTCTCTATACCTAGAAAACTTCATGATGAGTGGGAACCTACTATCAAAATCAAAATCAAAACTATGAATGCAATGCTTTGTGTGATTTGGGTGCTAGTGTTTCCGCGATTTCGAAGTCTTTATGTGATATTCTTGGTTTTCATGAGATTGAAGAGTGTTCTCTTAATTTGCATTTTGCGGATTCTACTCTCAAGAAACCCATGGGAAGGATCAATGATGTTCTTATTGTTGCAAATAAGAACTATGTACCCGTGGATTTCATTGTACTTGACATAGATTTCAATCCTTCATGTCCCATTATTCTTGGTTGACCTTTCCTAAGGGCTATTGATGCTATCCTCGATATGAAGGAAGGGAATATTTGATTTCAATTTCCTCTAAAGAAGGGCATGGAGCATTTTCCTAGAAAGAAAATAGGATTGCCTTATGAATCTATGATGAGGGCTACATATGGTTTGAGCACCAAAGATGACTATACGTGATTCCATCACCTTATGCCTAGCTAAGGGCGTTAAACAATAGCGCTTGTTGGGAGGCAACCCAACGAATATTTCCTTTTTCTTTCTATATGGTGTTTTCCACACTTTCATAATTCTGTTATAATTGTGTTTTTTGTGTTTCTTTTGCGTTTGTGCCAAGTAAAACCGTTATGATTAGTCTTGGGGATGATCGTTTGATCATGCTGGAAAAGACAGAAACTTTCTGCTCACGAAAAGAATTTTCATTTTCTTTTCTGTGAGAGCTTTTGAGTTGATTCTTTTTGCTGCTGATTGCTACGCACATTTCTTCAGACTGTCGTAATTTTTCGGAATTTTTGAAGTACCAGAAGTATACGAAGTATACATATTGCTACAGACTAGTCTACTGTTAACAGATTCTGTTTTTGTTGAGTTGGTTGCTTATTTGATGAAACTATGGATAGTATCAGGGGGTATTAGCCATGGAATATTGAAAATACAGTAACCCAACATCAACATAAGTAGAATTTAAGTTTGCTACAGTACCTAAGGAAGTGGTGATTTGCTTTCTTATTCTAATGATATCACAAGTTTCTGTTTAAGTTTCGTGTTGTGAAGTTTTCAAGTTTTGGGTGAAGTTCTTATGGAAAAAGAGATAAAGAGTGGCAACATCTCAAGCTTGGGGATGCCCAAGGCACCCCAAGTTGATTCAAGGATGCCGAAAAAGCCTAAGCTTGGGGATCCCACGGGAAGGCATCCCCTCTTTCGTCTTCAATCCATCGGTAACGTTACTTGGGGCTATATTTTTATTCACCACATGTTATGTGTTTTGCTTCGAGCGTCTTGTACCGTAGGAGTCTTTTATTTTTGTTGTGTCACAATCTTTATCGCTGCACACCTAGATAGAGAGACATGCACTCACCGTGATTTTGTCGAGCTTCACTTATATCCTTTGGTTAGGCAATTCAGCTCACATGTGTTTCACTTATATCTTTTGAGCTAGTTGATTTTGCTCTGTGTGTTTCACTTCTATCTTTTAGAGCACGGAAGCGCGTGGCGTGGTAGTTGATCTGTGCTATGATAGTAGTCTCAAAAGGGGTAGTTATCCAAAGGGATATGCAAACTTCCACCTTCATGTGCATTGAGTAGTTAGAGAAGTTTGATTCATCTCAATTAGTTTTGAGTTGTGGTTGTGGGAATATTGAAGTTATTCTAATAAGGTGTTGTGGATCTAGAAATACTTGTGTTGAAGTTAGTGATTCCCGTAGTATGCACGTATGGTGAACCGTTATGTGATGAAGTCTGAGCATGATTACTTTATTGATTGTCATCCTTTGTGTAGCGGTCGGGATCACGCGATGGTTTATACCTACCAACCCTTCCCCTAGGAGTATGCGTTGAATGCTTTGTTTCGATTACTACTAAAACTTTTGCAACAAGTATAAGAGTTCTTCATGACTGATGTTGAGTCCATGGTTTAGATGCACTTTCACCTTCCACCATCACTATCTTCTTTAGTGTCGTGCAACTTTCGCCGGTGCACTAAAACCACCATTAGCCTCCCTCAAAACAGCCACCATACCTACCTACTTTGCCTTTTTCAAAGCCATTCCGAGATATATTGCCATGCAACTACCACTATGACATGTGCCACAGCTTCTACATTGCCATTGCATGATCATAAGATAGCTAGCATGATGTTTCCATTGATGTCTATGCTATGCTAGATCATTGTCATGGTACACTACCGAAGGCATTCCATATAGAGTCATCATTCGTCTAAGTTTTGAGTTGTAAGTGTGATGATCATCATTGATGGAGCATTGTCCCATGTGAGGAAATAAAAGAGGCCAGCGAAGCCCATTTACAAAAAGAGGCCAAAGATGCCCACCAAAAAAAAGAGGCCAAAGAGCCCACCAAAAAAATGAGAGAAAAAGAGAGAAGGGACAATGCTACTATCTCTGCACACTTGTGCTTATTAAGCACCACGATTTTCATGATTGAGAGTCTCTCGTTTTGTCACCACCATATATCTAGTGGGAAATTTTCATTATATATCTTGACTTGTATATTCCAGTGATGGGCTTCCTCAAAATTGCCTTAGGTCTTCGTGAGCAAGAAAGTTGGATGCACACCCACTAGTTTTCTTTAAGAGCTTTCACATACTTTTAGCTCTAGTGCATCGTTTGTATGGCAATCCCAACTCATTCACATTGATATCTATTAATGAGCATCTCCATAGCTCATTGACATGCCTAGTCGATGTGACCATCTTCTCCTTGTTTTCCTTTCAACCTCCACCACACTCCATTCCACTTATAGTGCTAAAACCATGGCTGACGCTCATGTATTGCGTGAGAGTTGAAAAAGTTTGAGAAAGTAAAGGTGTGAAAACAATTACTTGGCCAATACCAAGGTTGTGCATGATTTAAATTCGTTGTGCAAGGATGATAGAGCATAGCCAGACTATATGATTTTGTAGGGATAACTTTCTTTTGGCCTTGTTATTTTTAAAGTTCATGATTACCTTGTAAGTTTGCTTGAAGTATTATTGTCTTCATGTCAATAGGAAACTATTGTTATGAATCTAACGGATCTGAACATTCATGTCACATAAGAGGAGTTACAAAGGACATCTATGCTAGGTATCATGAAAGCATCAAAAATTCATGCTTTATCACTTCCCTACTCAAGGACGAGCATGAGTTAAGCTTGGGGATGCTTGTTACGTCTCAAACATATCTACAATGTTTGATGGTTTCATGCTGTTATCTTGTCAACTTTGGATGTTTTATATACCTTTTATATTTCTTTTGGGACTAACTTATTAATTCAGTGCCAAGTGCCAGTTCCTGTTTTTCTGTGTTTTTGACTCTTTTCAGATCTGATTTTCGAACGGAGTCCAAACGGAATAAAATCACTGAAATAATTTTTTCCAGAACAGAAGAAGATCGGGGGACTTGAGGGCCAAGGCAGGAGGCCCACAGAGAGCCCACAAGCCCTGTAGCCGCGGCCAGGGGGGCCCACGGCTACCAGGCTTGTGGCCTCCCTAGCGCTCCCCTGCCCTAGCTCTTTGGCCTATATATTCCCTAAAATCCCAGAAAAAACAAAGGCGTTCACGAAACCACTTTTCCGCCGCCGCAAGCTTTCGTTTCCGCGAGATCTCATCTCGAGACCCTTCCCGGTGCCCTGCCGGAGGGGACTTTGGAGATGGAGGGCTTCTACATCAACATCATTGCCTCTCCGATGACTCGTGAGTAGTCTACTTCAGACCTACGGGTCCGTAGTTAGTAGCTAGATGGTTTCTTCTCTCTCTTGGATCTTCAATACAAAGTTCTCCATGATCTTCATGGAGATCTATCCGATGTAATCCTCTTTGGCGGTGTGTTTGTCGAGAGCCGATGAATTGTGGATTTGTGATCAGATTATCTATGAATTATATTTGTGTTTTTGCTGATTTCTTATATGCATGATTTGATATCCTTGTAAGTCTCTCCGAGTCGTGGGTTTTGTTTGGCCAACAAGATCTATGATTCTTGCAATGGGAGAAGTGCTTGGTTTTGGGTTCATACTGTGCGGTGACCTTACCCAGTGACAGAAGGGGTAGCAAGGCACGCATCGTGTTATTGCCATAAATGCTAACAAGATGGGCTTTCATCATATATTTGAGATTGTCCATCTACATCATGTCATCTTGCTTAAGGCGTTACTCTGTTCTTATGAACTCAATACACTAGATGCAGGCTGGATAGAGGTCGACGTGTGGAGTAATAGTAGTAGATGCAGAAAGTATCGGTCTACTTGTTTTGGACGTGATGCCTATAGATATGATCATTGCCATACATAACGTCATGACTTTGCGCGGTTCTATCAATTGCTCGTCAGTAATTCGTTCACCCACCGTCTACTTTCTTTCATGAGAGAAGACACTAGTGAACACTACGGCCCCCGGATCTACTCACAATTATTATCTCAGCTTTTACTTTTACTTTGCTTTGTTCACTTTTTGCTTTCAGTTCTCACTTTGCAAACAATCTATAAGGGATTGACAACCCCTTCATAGCGTTGGGTGCAAGCTCTTTGTGTTTGTGCAGGTACTTGTGACTTGATGCGATCCTCCTACTGGATTGATACCTTGGTTCTCTAACTAAGGGAAATACTTATCGCCGCTGTGCTACATCACCCTTTCCTCTTCAAGGGAAAACCAACGCAAGGCTCCAAGGCCGCGGGGGAATCCTTTGCATATTTGCCAAGGAAATCCCTATAGGCGTAGCCAGCAGCACACCTCCGTCTTATTGTGATGCGCCTAAAAGAGAGGGAGGAAAATTCTATTAGTAAAGGGATCAAGATAGCATTAAGAATGAATTGCATGAGGCATGAAGCAAACCACATACCCTGTTCTCGCAAATTGGATTAAGTTGACGCTCCCTTGATGGTGTGGCACACCAAACATTTTGCCACGCCTCTCCTTGGCGTTGTTGTGGCTGGCCTCCCACGTTTCGGACAACCACTGATCCACCAAGGCCTCCCTACAATCCATATTATCCACACACCATCTCGGGGGCACCTAAGTTAATAAAGAGAAATTTGAGCGCGTAAGAACCAAATCAAGGAAACTAACTAAAAAGCCTTAATAATATGTAATTACCTTCATGTAATGCTCCTTCTCCATCTTAGAATCGCGGCACTTCGCCTTGTCCTTCCTAATATGCCGCGAGGCATAGTAGTCTCGAACAGCCTCCACCCGAGCCTCGTGCCGAAAGTTTTGAAGTAGGCGGCGACATTTGGTTTCGATAAACTTCGCCTCGTCCTCCTCGTATCCATCCTCACACCTGTAGTTGGTCTGCAAGCGAGACAACACCGATTAGTACAATAACTAGCTATGGTTTATTTATAATTGTGTAAAGGAGAAATTACCCAGAACTGTCGGATCACCATGTCGGCCCTCGTGTGCCACAAAATACCATCGATCTCCACCTCCGGCGGGGCCGGGGCACCCAAGTAGTGCTCCCAGGTCATTCCTACCTCTCGCTCCCGACCGGGCAACATAACAAACCCCGGGAAGTTTTCAAGACAAAGCACACCAAGGACATTGTTGGGCTTGCGGACACCCTTGGCAACAATCCAACCCATGCAGTATGACAAATTAAAGCCAAAACATTAGATATTTGAGAAAACGTGAAGGCAAAAGGTTAAATAAGAGTAAATTAACTTACTTGTCCCCACTTGGCTTAATCGACCACCTCTGCTCGCGGGTCACCGGCACGAGCGGGAGCCCCGAACTACCACGCTGGTAGATGGTAGCCCCCTCACCCAGGTCCTCGTCGCTATCAACATGGCCACATGGCTCAGGCTGACCCAGATCAGCCCAGGTATCCCACTCGGTCTCTGGGGACGTACACTCATCCCTGCTTTGCTCCGGAGTCACCTGGAACGAAGCCTCTGGGACACGAGTCTCGTGGGTCGAAGGCTCATCGACCTGAGGCTCATGAACCGGAGACCGTGTAGCCTCCACCTCAGACGAATCCACCCTAGAAGTATTGTGCTCAGGTGAATCAACTTGGGGTGGCGGCGAGGAAGGCCTGGTAGCCACCGCCCTACCTCTCCCGCGGCCACGTGTCCCTTTAGTACAACATAAATACCAACATGAGTAATAAAATGTACATAAATACCAACATGAGTACAACATAAATACCAACATGAGTACAACATAAATACCAACATGAGTAGTACCTTTAGTACCTCTCAGCTTTGCGGGGGGGGGGGGGGGGGGGTCGACGTCCTCTAACGGGGGCCGCGAGAGTCGAAGAAGCGGCCAGTCCATGCAGAGTAGATAGCAATGCTCTCCGAATAGGTGAGGCAGGAATGGAAGTACCCATCCCACCACCCGCCGACGAAGAAGGAGCCGCGGAGTGCTTTCGACCCTTTCCCACCATCTTTCAACACATGTCATTACAAAGAGTAAATGAAATTAGTACAACGTAAATACCAACATGAGTAATAAAATGTGTATAATTTAAGTGTATCATCGTCATAAATACCAACATGACTAATAAAAATTTAATAACTAACATGAACTCAAAATTTATATATAGTAATAGTTGAATACCTGACATGAACTAATAACAATCGTACTCGTCTATATATGCTTCGGGGTCAATAAATGCATCATGATCATCACTATCATCAATAAAAGCATCATTATCATCACTATCATGAAGAACATGTGGAAAGCCACCATTATGTAATCAGTCAAGAAGTGACAGGTCATCTGCAGCAGTAACCTCTTCTTCTTCCGGCTCTTCCTGTTCGGGCTCAGGGGTTAAGACGGATTCACTGTCTCTGTCTACTTCAATGTTCTGGGGTGAAGTAGAGCGGTTCTTGAAACATTTCTTGGACATAAGTGTTTCTTGGAAGAATTCTCCTTCATATGTGTGTCCAAAATGTGGTGGCACTTCATAAACGACATCCCAACCTTTTAGATTTGGATCAGTTTGGCAGGCCCATGGTAGATAGAAAACTCGTGTCGCCTGTTGAACCGTAACATAGACATCAGGAACATCTAAGTGGGTGTTTTGGTTGATTTCGACTAATCCTATATGTTCATGAGTCCTAGTCTACCTCGGCTCAAACCAATAACATTTGAAGACTACGACGGTCGGTGGGTTTTCACCATAGAATAGAAGTTCATAAATTGCTTCAACTCTTCCATAATACTCGGTGCCTCCTTCGCCGATAGCAGAGACAAAACAATTTGTAGTCTTTAGGTCGGTCATAGATAGCTCTTTGCCAAAGGTACGAAAGTGATACCCGTTGAAGTTGTATTTGTCAAATGAACGGACCTTATAGTCAAAACCATTAGCGACTTGTCTCAACTCGGCGTCCATAGACTCTGCATCAGCCTACAAGTTTAATACGAAAGAATGGATGCATTAGCTGCAAATTAGACCAAGAAATCAAATGGCCCATTAATGGTAATTAATTACCCTTTGTTTGAACCAAGAGATGAAACCGGGATAGTCGCCTCCATGCTTTGCGAGAAGCTCATACTCTTCGATGGAATCCTTTTCGATGACCGCTCCATCCGAAAATTCGGCGACATATCGACTATATCAATATCCAGGAATAAGAGTAGTTGAAATGAATTAGAAGTTGTGGAACAATATTTTATCGAGAACTTACTCGATGTACGGCCGCACTTCTATTAGCTTGGTGAAGATATACAATGAAATGATCCGCCATTCTTGGACATCCAACGATTTCCCTTTCGAAGCACCCGATGGTGCGAGCTTCCCTTTGAACAGGCTGAGGTTGGATTGACGTTTTTTTGGATCGCCGTCATTGTACCGAGGCTTCGGGTTATGCAAATGATGATTTTTAGCTTCGTAGTGTGCTGTCACGAAGTTTTCCGCCTCCTCAGTAATGAATGCCTCAGCCATCGATGCTTCAATTCTACGTTTATTTTTACACTTAGCTCGAAGCGTCTTCTACATGTGGTGCACGGGAACTTATAGTCAGGATCCAGGAATTGTCTATGCATGTCGAAGCAAGAAACTTGCGACCAGCCTGCAGCCAACGGAACTGAAGAGCTGCCTTGCATGTGGTGCACGGGAACCTTCCATGCACACACCAGCCAGCGAATAGCGCAAATGCCGGATAATCATGCGTCGAGTACATGTACGACACATGCATTTTAAAATTTGTTTTGGTAGCGGCGTCGTAGGTCTTGATCCCATTATCCCAGGCTTCTTGCAACTCATCCTTATGTGGCCGCATGTACACATTCATATTCTTCCCCGGATAGTTGGGCCCTGTAATTATCAACGTCAGGAAAATGTTCTTTCTTTTCATAATCAATCCGGGTGGGAAATTGAGTGGAATTAGAAATACGTGGCAACAACTGTATTGTGCTGCCACCATACCATACACATTGAACCCATCCGTGCTGATGGCAACTCTAGGATGCCTTGGATCTTCCAATTTATCCTTATGTAATGCATCAAAGTGCCTCCACGCAGAACCATCTGAAGTGTGTACCAGCATCTTGTTCCCATCCACATCTAGTTCGGTTCTTTTGCCCAATTTGTGCCATGTCATCTGTCTGGCCGTCTCTTTGACCATGAAAAGACGTTGAAGTCTTGGTACGATTGGCAGATACCGAAGAACACTAATGGGGATTTTGGTCTGATTCTTCTCACCCATACCGTTGTCTACCACAATATACCTGGAAGAATTGCAAATGGGGCAATAGTTCAAGGCCGCATACTCAAGCCTAAATAAGGCACATCCATTCTCACAGTCATGTATCTTCTCATAGGGCATCTTAAGTACACGGAGGATTTTCTCCGACTGGTACAAGTTTGCAGGCAGTACATGGCCTTTGGGTAGAAAGCGTCCAAATATCGTCATCATCGCGTCGTAGCATTCTCTGCCTAGGTTGAATTGAGCCTTCAGAGCCATTACTTGTGCGATGGCATCCAGCTGACAAAGCTCAGTCTGCTCGTGGAGAGGACGTTTTGAAGACTCCCACATTTCATAGAAGGCCTTTGCAGATTCCTCCATCTCATCATCCGAATCCCGATCGTCATCAAAGTCAGCTCTGGCACGTTGGTCAGACTCACCATGAAAAGTCCACAGCGTATAATTAGGCGTTAAACCCCACTTCTGCAGGTGTTTACCCATTTCAAACTATGTCTTCTTTTTCCAGTTGTCGCAGTTGGAACAGGGGCACCATGTTTTTTGCTGGCCATTTGGAAATGCGGCTCTCACAAACCTCCTAGTTTTTCTTAACCATCCATTTGTCATGTCTTTATGACTAGGGTGACCAGTGTACATCCAAGCACGTTCACTCATGTTGCCTAGCTACCTATGGGCGCACAAGAAATAAATATATAACTCATGATCTATATTCATCCGCAAATCAAGTTTGTCAGTTTTATTATGTCCATGCAACCTACACGGTAATAGGTAAAGATAGGTCCTAATCCCACCCGAGTATGTGTAGATTGGGTTCGTTATCCCATGCTTTGCTCCAGATGCAAAGCAGAATTTTGGCAGCACCTCCCCGCTGTTCTCCTCATACACGTCTCGGCAATAAGCAGAGAGGATGTCTACCCGGAGAACAATAGGGAGGCACTGACAAAATTCCGCATCGGATCCGGAGCACAGCATACGGGAAAACAAACCCAATCTACGCATACTCGGGTTGTCCATGGATAACGTTGGCCAATTCGAAAGGATGGCGGTTATAAATATGTGAAGACATGCATATTTATAGATGTCGCCCTTTCGAATAGGACACACATACTGGTCACGCATACTGGTCACGCATACTCATGATTGAAGAAACCTATAGCTAGCAAGTTTCATCGGCACGAAGACCAGAAGAGAGCAAATTAAGGGGGTAGGAGGAGAGGTCATTTGTGCTCACCAAAAAACGCAGGGGTGGAGCCCGTCCAACGACCGTGGAGGTCGTCGAACAACTGCATATTGAAATTCACCCGATCAACACAAATATGATGTTTTTATAATTAACATAATCGGAAAATATGTGACCTAACTCATAATTTACAAAACTATGACCCCGTCGGCCTCTAGAAGGCCGAAAAGCACCTTCTCGTTCAAGAGTAGGCAAAAGAGGTGTCGGGGGTCGGGGATTAGTGGCGTCGAGGGTCGGTGGTGTCGGGTGTCAGTGGCGTCGGGGGACGGGGGTTAGTTGCGTCGGTGGTCGGGAGTCAGTGTCGTCGGGGGTCAAGGGTCACTGGCGTCGGGGGTCGGGGTCTTTTCGGTGAAAAAGAGGCTGAAGAGGTGTCGGGGATCGGGGGTTGGGGCTCAGTGGCGTCGGGGGTCGGGGGTAGGGGTCGGGGTTGGGGGTCGAGGGTCAGTGGCGTCGGGGGTCGGGGGTCGGGGGTCGATGGTCAGTGGCGTCGGGCGTCGGTGGTCGAGGGTCGAGGGTTAGTGCCGTCGGGAATCGAGGGTCAGTGGCGTCGGGGATCGGGAGTCGGATGTCAGTGGCGTCGGGGGTCGGGGTCGAGGGTCGGGGCTTGGTAGCGTCGGGAGTCGGGGTTGGGGGTCGGGGGTCGGGGTCCTCTTCATTCTTCTTCTCCTCTCTCCTCTTTTTCTTCTTCTTCTTCTTCTTCTTGATCATCATCTTATTCTTCTTCTTCTTCTTCTTTTTTCTCCTCCTCCTCGTCCCCCTCCTCCTACTCTTCTTCTTCTTCTTCTTCTTCTTCTTCTTTCTTTTCTCTTTCTCCTCCTCTCTTCTTTCTTCTTCTTCTTCTTCTTCTCCTTCTTCTTCTTTTTTCTTCTAGTTTTTTCTTCTCTTAATCCTTCTAAGATTTTTCTTTTCTATCTATTTTTTTCTTTTCTATCTACTTTTTTACCTAATAAACAGAAAAACAAGAAATAAAGCAAAAAAAACTAACTATCTAATTTAACAGAAAAAACAGGAAAAAATAATTATCTAATTAAAAAACAGAAAATAAACTAACTATCTAAATTAACTATCTAATTTAAAAGAAAAAACAGGAAATAAAGCAAAAAAGGAAGAAAAAACTCACGTGCACGGGTGTCGGGCGGGGGCAGAGCGCCAACAGGGGCATCGGGCGGGGCAGAGCGCCGGCAGTGGCAGGGGAGGGGGCAGGGCGCTAGCTGCGGCAGGGTGGGGGCCGACGCAGGGCGTAGAGGAAGAGGGGTTGTGCGGGGAAGGGCGGCACAGTGGTGGAGGAGGGGCAACGTGGTGGTGGAGGAGATCAGGGTCGGGCTGCGCAGGACTGGCCGACGACAGGGTGGTGGTGGATCCGGAGGGTGGGTGAGGGGTGACGGTGGCGCAGGACTAGCCGGCGGCGGGGTGAGGGGAGGGGCGGTGTAGGGGGGCGATGAGGGGAGGGGTGATAACCCACAAGTGTAGGGGATCACAACAATTTTCGAGGGGTGATAACCAAAATTTATTGATTCGACACAAAGGGAAGCGAAAGAATTTTCTCAGGTATTAGCAGCTGAGTTTGTCAGTTTCAACCACACCTGAAAGATTAGTGTCTACAAGCAAAGTATCAGTAGCAAAGTGGTATGATAGCAACGGTGTCAAAAACATATCTGTTGACGGCAGACTATTCCTAACTATTGTATTAATGGCTCTAGTAAATAGCACGTGGACACGGAACTATTCTTCCCTGGCAGCGGCTCCAGAAAAGTCTTGCAATAGGTAACCGCAAAGTAGGAAGTAACAACAGAGTAACAGCAGTAGCAAGGAACAACAATAGTGACAGCAGCAGCAAGTAACAGCAGTAGCAGCAAAGTAACGTAGCAAGGACCAGTAGTAAAAGACTCGTAGGCAGTGGATCGGTGATGGATGAGTATGCCGGATGTGATTCATCATGTAACAACTATTACACGGAGAGATAAGTAACTAGCTCCCGTTCATCAATCTAATGTAGGCATGTATTCCGTATGTAGTCATACGTGCTTAGGGAAAATAACTTGCATGACATCTATTGTCCATCCCTCCCGTGGCAGCGGGGTCCTAATGGAAACTACGGGATATTAAGGTTCTTCTTTTAATAAAGAACCGGACCAACGCATTAACACTGCTCATACTATGGTTATCTCCGGGAGTGGTTCCGGCTATTGTCACTCCGGGGTTGCCGGGTCATAACACATAGTAGGTGACTACAACTTGCAAGATAGGATCTAAAACACACATATATTGGCGACAACTTAATAGGTTCAGATCTGAAATCATGGCACTCGGGCCCTAGTGACAAGCATTAAGCATGGAAAGTAGTAGCAACATCAATCTAGAACATAGTGGATACTAGGGATCAATCCCCGTCAAAACTAACTCGATTACATGATAGATCTCATACAACTCATCACCGTCCAGCAAGCCTACGATGAGATTACTCACGAACGGTGAAGAGCATCATGGAATGGTCGATGGAGGAAGGTTGATGATGACGATGGCGACGATTTCCCCTCTCCGGAGCCCGGAACAGACTCCAGATCTGCCCTCCAAATGAAGAACAGGAGGCGGCGACGCCTCCATATCGTAAACCGCGATGAATCCTTCTCTCTGATTTTTTTTTGGGTGAGACGGAATAAATAGAGCTGAGTTTGGGGGCAGTGGTGCCACGTGGGCCCCACAAGCCTTCACGACGCGACCTAGGGGGTGGCCGCGGCCCAGGGGCTTGTGGCCCACTGGCACGCCCCCTCCGGTGGATCTTTGCGCATGTATTTTTCTTTTATTCCAGAAAAATTCTCCGTAAATTTTCAGGACATTCCGAGAACTTTTATTTCTGCACAAAAACGACACCATGGCAATTCTGCTGAAAACAGCGTTAGTCCAGGTTAGTTCCATTGAAATCATGCAAACTAGAGTCCAAAACCAGGGCAAAATAGTTCGGAAAAGTAGATAAGACGGAGACGTATCAACTCCCCCAAGCTTAAAGCCTTGCTTGTACTCAAGCAATTCAATTGACGAACTGAAAGAGACAAAAGAAAAACTTTGACGAACTCTTTTGATCTTGTTGTTGCAACTATGTCTAACTCACAACCCGAATTTCAGCAAGATCACAAGCAAACCACATAAGCAAATGACATCTAGGTCTCACGGTAAACTCATATCAATGGCATAATCAGCTAGCGAGCAAATAATAATAAGCCTCAAATGTCAACACTTCAATCAAAACAACATGAAGCAGTACGAATAGATGGTATCTCTCTAGCTCTTTCTGAGACCGCAAAACATAAATGCAGAGCACCTTCAAAGACCAAGGGCTGACTAACCATTGTAATTCAAGGCAATTAAGATCCAGTCACAGTCATACTCAACACAGTTAAAAGCAAAACATAAAAATGATAGAGGTGCTCTCTAATTGGTGCTTTTGTAAGAGGAGGATGACTCAACAGGAACATAAATAGACAGGCCCTTCGCAGAGGGAAGCATTGATTTGCAGAGATGCCACAGCTCAAGATTTCAAAACAGAGATAATAATTTTGGGTGGCATGCTTTAATTGTCAACGCAATGACTAAGAGTTCTCAACATCTTCCACGCTACACATGCTATAGGCGGTTCCCAAACAGAAAAGTAAAGTTTTGACTCCCCCACCACCAATCAATCACACTCCATGGCTAGACGAATCCTCGGGTACCGTCCATACCAACATCAATCCTGGGGGAGTTTTGTTTGCAATTATCTTTTCGATTTGAGCATGGAACTAGTAATTCCAATAACCGGCCCCTTTCTCGTGAATGATAGTGAATAAACACATATCGAGGATAACACGCCTAGCATGGAAGATACCAATAGCCCTCTGTCACCACATGAGCAGTTCGGTCATGCAAAACAGATTATTTCTTGAAGGTTTTGAGAGTGGCACATTGTCACATCCCTGAAACCCTAATCAATTTAGCATTGTGCTCATATCTTCTTTGCATTGCATCCAAGAAAATTTCAACAAGAACAAAGCAAGTGGTGTAGAAAAACGCAAAACCCCTAGCCACTTTTCAAATTCAAAGAAATTATAAACTTGTTAAAATCAATGAACCCAAAATAGCCTCAAGAAAAGTTCAACTTTTATGATAATTCATGGAAGCAAGTAAGAAGTGAAGAAAACTGTTTTCATAACACATTTGGCATTTTATTTAAATGCAAAAAGCTACTGGTTTCAAGTTTAAATTTGAATTCAAAAACTTTAAGTTTTCAAAAATGTTGAAAACTTCAGGAATGGTTAGATATATTCCAACAAATATTCTGGTGTGTTCAAAATATTTTTGGTAAACTATTTTGGAGCTGAAATAAATAGCAAATCAAATAGTTAGTAAAACAGAAAAACCAAATAGAAAAAAAGGAAGAAGCTTACCTGTTGCCCTGAGAAGGCCCAGCCACCAGGGGGAGGGACGTCTTCTTCCTCCTGCCTTGTGGCAGAGGAGCGCACGCCCACGACGTCTCCTCCACCTCCTGCTTCGCCGTGGCACGCTCCGGTGATCCCCAGGATAGCGTGACAACAGGGATAACCTCCCCGAGCTCTGGCCTATCCATCCCCGTGCACCATTTCTCCCCTGTCCTCTCGGTTCCTTCCTCCCCTACTGCCGCCATTGTCAGGAGCTCAAGCTCGAGCTGCCCGTGCCTCTGGCGACTAGTTCTCTCCCCCGAGTGCCCCATTCGCTCCGCCTCGACGAGCTGGTCCTTCCTGCAGAAGCCGAAGATCCCCCGAGCCATGCAACGCCCACGGCACCGTCATCTTCAAGATTCGGCCGCCGGCGATCTCCGATCGATTCGTCGCCTACAGCGCCTCCCCGAGCAAGCTAGCGCCACCACTGCACTCCTCGTGAGCTTGCGCATCTTTCCCCCAAGGTTTCCCCATCGATCTCTTCCTCTAGGCCTAGTTCCACCGGAGCCCGACGAGGACCGCCGTTGCAGCTCATCGCCGGTAGCCCTGCGGTGAACGGTTGGTCCATCTGAGGCTACCAGTAGCTTCAAGTCGTCGCATAGATGCTTTAGGAGCCCAGCCCCGTGCGATTTGACCCTATTTTCGATGACCTCGATGATGGCCGAGCTTTGGTCGCCGCCGAGCTCGTCGCCGGCGTCGATTCCGGCCACCCCAGTCCCTCGGGTTTTCCCCATCGTGCGCGCCGTCGAGTGGCCGATCTCCCTGTGGTCTCCGTCGTGCGTTTGGTTGTCGGAGACGAGTTTCCGATGCCCTCCGCCGTACTGGTGGTCGCTGGAGGCTCCCCGCCGGCGAGGACGACCTCGCCGTCGATGGATCTCAGCTGGCCTGAGCCACTAACGTGTGGGGCCAGCCTCTCGATGTTTTGGATTAATAAAAATAAAGTTAATTAATTTAATAAGTCACTGACATGTTGGTACAGTACTGTTAATTAGCTAATTAAGTTTAAAACTAATCTAAAACTGACCAGAGTCACTGACGAGTGGGTCCCACTGGTCAGGTTTGACTTTCAACGGCCAGTTGGACCTGCTGATGCAGTAAAGATTTTCTGAGTTAAAAGAATTCAAAAAAAATGCCAAAACTTCTAAAAATCATAGAAATTAATCTGTAACTCCAATGAAAATAATTTATATATGAAAAAGTATGAGAAAAATCCAAGGAATCTGAATATGTCATTTTAAGACATGTTTGAAAATGCTACTGGACCAAACTTGTAGAATAATGAATAAGTTAAATTTTATAAATGCTATGGAGATGAAATTTGAAAATCATTTCAATTCCACTTCAAATGCTATGATCAAACATTGTCCAATCACAACCAACAACTTAACATAATCATTTCCATGCATGTGAAAAACAAGTTGATCTGAGCATCAGGTCGAATCAATTAAAATGGTATTCGAGAATACCTCGTTTGAAGTGATATTTGAATCTGATTCAAATCAACTTCAAACCTAATAAATGTTAGCTATATTTTATTAGCATACCACCTTGCATAATCATGCCATGCTCATGCATCATCTTGTTACATATGATTGTTATTGATTGTTTTCATTTCTTTCGGTAGGCTCCGCTCCTCCGGATTCCACCGAATATCCGACTGACGTATATTGTCCCTCTTCTGAGCAACAAGGCAACCAACCATTCTGATCATCCCGATAAATCCCATGTTCTCACTCCTGCACTTACTTATTGCATTAGGATCAAATGCTCAAATGCTTTTGCCACGTTAGTTGAACCGACTTCCTTTGCATGACTTGTCTTTGTCACAGTAAATAGCTGAACCTTGCAGCCTAGCATACGTGGTAGATGCTTGAGCCATGATGTGCCTTATCCTGCTATGCATGCTATGCTTAGAGTTGTGTATGGTCTGTCATCTGGGAGATGAACAGAATTGTGAGAATGTGTTCAGTAAGTGAAGGTTGTGTGTTGAACCTGATTTGGTAAAGGTGCCGGTGAAAGGCTATGTAGGAGTACATGGCAGGTTGTTTCATTGGAACCGTCCTTAGGACCTGAGTTCCGTGTATGTAATCCAGGATGAGATACTACCACATGTTGGGCCCTGAAATATGACCCCGCTCGACTTATTAATCGCTTAGTACTCGGTCCAGGATTGCAAGTAGTTTCTGGTGTTTATAGTCATGCTGGAGGCCGTGCATAGCGCAGACCTGAGAGGTGGGCTGTGATGCGGTAGGCAGTGGCACGGTGTACCAAGTGGCACCCGGATGGTGGGCTTGGGAACCCTGCGCACATCGTTTGGGGCCATGGCAGAAACCTCGGCCGGACTTCCGTGCGGGTTACCCTCAGATAGGCGATAGACCTGGACTAAGTATTAGTGTGGTTAATGGTCGTGGTCGACTCCCTCGCTGGGCTTCCGCTTGAAGGTTGCCGAGGTGCATGACGTTCACATGGCATTAAGTGGCGAGAGCTTGTGTGAAGAAGTACACCCCTGCAGGGTTATGATCTATTCGAATAGTCGCGTCCGCGAATATGGACTACTTGGAGACATATGTTGTTCATAGATAACTTCAATGGCTACTCATAAAATTGTCAAGATAAGCGTGAGTGTCATGGACGGCATTTCCGTATGGAGACGGAATGATTCCACGATGGAGTATTGTTGTGGTGTTAGTGGACTCGTGTGCGAGAAATCAAGTTGTCAAAATTATTTAAAAATGCAAGTTGTCTAGCCACGAGTCAAATGCTGGCTTTCCGCATGAAACCCCACAATTCCTTATTGATACTTGCATGAGTAGATAGTTATCCTAAATTCTTGCTGAGTACCTCCGTACTCATGTTTGCTTAATATTTGTTGCAGAGGTTGTTAATGACCCTAATGGAGTGTTCTTCCTAGACATCGACGATGATGAGTAGCTGGTATCCCACCTACGATCTGGCCCTAGGGTGGGTCTGTAGTATAGTCAGGCCATGTGCCTTCTAGTTTCATCTATCTGTACTCAGACAGCTTATCTACTTCCGCTGGCTTGTAACTTGAATGACTGTTATGATGGGTCGTGAGACCCCTACTGTGCAATATTATGTGTGAGGCTCTTCCGAGCCTTTTAAATAAAGCTTGTATGGTTATGGTTATGTTGTGATGCCATCGATGTATCTATACATATCGGTATGCCATGCGTGCGTGTGTCATACTTGATATATATGGGGTTCGATTACCTAGCCGTAGACTTTAGTAGCATTCCTTACAGGGAAATGCCCCTTTGTGATCCAACGAGCCATGGTAGCTCGCTACTGCTCCGGACACATTGGTTGACCGGCGTGTGTCCTTCTTAGTTGTTGTGTCTATCCTCTTTGGGGAAATGTCACGCGATGTAATGGAGTCCTTGTAGCTTGCTACGACTCGTCTACATTCGCTGGTGACCGACACCTGCTTTGCTGGGTCATGTATGCATGTCCCTGTGTGGAACTGCCACTTTGGTTTATGACTCGACATGTCGATCCGGGTTCTTTGTCATTGGATTGCTAGCGACACAATTGCATACGCGAGTCAAAAGGCACAAACGGTCCCGGCTAAGGTAAGGCTGCAACCGTGGGGTTAACCGTGCGTGAGACCGCAAAGAGATGCGATGTGTTACAGGCTGGATTCCTATGGCTTAGGATCGGGGTCCCGACAGCGTTGGTATCAGAGCCTGACTGACTGTAGGACTACTAAGCCAAACTGGTCGAAGTTGAGTCTAGAATTGCTTTAGTTATATATAAGGGAATTGTTTGTGGAAGGGAACGTAAGACTCTTGTTCTCTTCTCAAGTTATTCTATTCTAGTTATCCTCGTCTTTTCTGCGGGAATTAAGGACTAGGTTACTCATCTTCTTCTAGGCTCGTGTTTCTGATTGATAGATTATAAGACTACGGGTCGAGAGATTTTTGGGTTTCTTTTATTCCGAGGAAAAAGGAAGTAAGTTTGATGATCAGAGAATTGAACTTGATAGTTGAGTGGTTACGCTATTCTATTTTTGGGTTGTCTCAAAATTGTTTTTGAGCATTTACAACTGTTATGCTGCCCAATTTTGCATTCAGAGATCTAATGCTTTTGCATTACTCTCTATTTTCAGATGCCTGGCCGTCCTTCTCGTCAGGTGGTTCGTCTGACCAGGTGCATTGATGTGCCGGGACATACGGCCATGCTGGTCAGGGTGATGTAGGTGTGCGGTTACCGCTGGTTCCCAGAGTACACAGTGGAGGAACAGTACCGGGACTTCAACCAGAGCCAGTATATCTGCACTGTTAGGGTATTTCCAGACTACCCTGGAGCTGAGGAGCCAATCCATTGGTCCTATGGATTGGGAGTCACTGTTGACATGGCAGTACAAGATGCTGCCTATTCAATGCTGACCATTATGAGGGCGAGACATGCACTGCTGTAGAAATCAGAGTTCTGCTATGTTCCTGCCTCTCAGCCTGGTGAAGAGGGATACCTCAGCGAGGTCTATTTTGATTCCTCTATGGAGGATCCGCTACTGCAGTCCACTGCTGAGATGCTAGAGAACAGAGACACAGATGCTCGTGCCCTCCGCATGGAGATTTATGCTACACGTGCCCGTCTATGGACGACTTTGACGCATCTGGCACCGGTAGTCCAGACAGGGTACGGAGATATGGAGATGTTGAACCCTGTTAGAACCCATCTTCCGGCCCATGTTGACTGGCCAGCTATAGGAGGAGTCACCCCTCTTCGGGTACCCCTACTACCACGAGTCAGGGGACCAAGGCCACATCCGTGTCCTTATGGATCCCAGGGATCTCAGGCCAGAGTATTTCCTGATCCGTAGGTTGAGCTTCCAGGCCATGGAGGCAATCTTTATGAGATGTTCTATGCGGATGCCTGAACCGTGAGTGGAAGGATAGTATGGTAGTAGCCGTACGTTCACAGACCTGTGTGACTTATGAAGTATGCTTGTGATGTGAAATGAATTCCAGCGGCCTAGATAAATAATGTATAGGAAGCTTGTAAGCCACTGATGAGTAGTTTCATAATTTCAGTAGTTTTCTCTTCGGTTAAGGTTGTACTGAACTATGTAAGGGTGTGTATGAACCATGGTGTATATATAGCAGTTGCTTGTTACCATGTTGTTCGGATATTCATTTCCGCATTCCATGTGTTCAATGCATTCTAATTCATAGCTAGTATTGATTATGATATTGGTCTAAGCTGTGAGTTTGTTTGTCAGGATGGTGTTCACCAGGTTGAACCGTGCCCCTGCTCATGAGCAAGGCGAGGGTAGTCAAGCGTCGCAGGAAGACCTGCCTCACCCGCCCTCTCTCGCGGAAGGGATGCTTGAGGCAGAAAGGAACAAAAGGGAGACCAACCGACTGTTAGAGCGTATTGAGCAGAGTACGGCTCGTCAGCTTAGGAATGCTGCAGTGTCCCTCAATGACTTTGTGAAGCTGAATCCTCCAAAGTTCCATCACTCCGTCGATCCCCTCGACGCTGATGATTGGCTGTGCAGTATCTCACGTAAGATTCGCTCCGCGAATGTTTCTGAAGCCGACAAGGTGACCTTTGCGGCGTATTTTCTGGAAGGACCCGCCAATCTATGGTGGGAGAACTTTGAAGCTATGCGTCCTGCTAAACCAGCAGCCACATGGGCAAACTTTAGTGCAGCCTTCCGTCTGCACCATATTCCAGAGGGCCTGATGGACAGAAGAGAGAGGAGTTATGTGCATTCACCCAGGGCAAGTTGACCGTGGATTCCTATAGTCGCGAGTTCGGTAACCTCGCCCGCTATGCAACAGAGGAGGTGTCTACTGACGCCAAGAAGCAAGTAAGATTCCGTAAGGGTTTGAGCCCTGAGCTTCGTCGTGATTTGCGCCTCCGCGAGTGTGCAAGCTTCCAAGCCCTCGTCAACAAGGCGATCAGTGCCGAGACTGGTCATACCGACTTCGAAGCCACAAAGAAGCACTCCCGTGACTTTGCCTCATCATCTCGTTCCACATTTCCAAAACACAGGCTGTGGGTTCCAAACAGTTCCCTGCCGCCAAGATACACTCCGAGGCCATCCTACGTGGTGCCTCAGACGAATCAGACCAACCCTCCAGCAAAAACCTATGGTGGTCTAGCTAGCAATGCTACACCACGTGCCAACCAAGTGATATGCTACAAGTGTGGAGAACCAAGGCACTATTCCCATGAGTGTCCTCAGAATGTGGGTGCCAAGCAACCCGGAAAGTCCGTCGGGCAAAGCTTACTATGTGAAGCCAACTCCTGCACGTGGCCGTGTGAGCTATGTCTCAGCAGAAGAAGCTGCAGAGGATCCCGACGTCATACTGGGTACGCTTCTTGTAAATCATCACCTAGCGTCTGTTCTTTTTGACACTCGGTCCTCTCATTCCTTCATTTTTGAAAGTTATGCACAATTGCATAACATGTCTTTTTGTGATATGCCAATTCCATTGGATGTCCAAACTCCTGGTAGCAAGTGGCAAACCTCTAGGATAACCTATGACAATGAAATTCTAGTAGACAGGGTAGTTTTTCTAGCCTCATTGATAGCCCTGAAATCTTCGGATATTAATATCATCTTGGGTATGGACTGGATGTCAGCTCACTATGCCAAGATTGATACTCATTCTAGAAATGTTCAGCTTACCCATCCCTCGGGTGAGATAGTCAATGTATGTACTCGAGTTGCCAAATGCCAACTCTATTCCCTCAATGCCAACCCTCTTCCGGAACTTGAAGACATTCTGGTAGTCTGTGACTTTCCGGATGTTTTTCCAGAGGAACTGCCAGGAATTCCACCTCATAGATATGTAGGGTTCGTGATAGATCTTGTTCCGGGAACTGTTCCAATAGCCAGAAGACCATATAAGATGGCACCCTTGGAGCTAGCCGAACTTAAGAAGCAACTAGATGAGGCCTTGAATAAAGGTTTCATTCCCCCTAGCTCTTCCCCTTGGGCTTGCCCCGTCCTCTTCGTCAAGAAGAAGGATGGTACGGAACGGATGGTTGTAGATTACCGACCAGTTAATCTGGTCACCATAAAGAACAAGTATCCGCTCCCCAGGATCAACGACCTGTATGATCAGCTCGCTGCATCCTCAGTCTTCTCAAAAATGGATTTGAGGTTGGGATACCATCAAATCAAAATCAAGAATGGGGACATTCCAAAAACGGCTTTTGTTACTCGTTATGGCCAATACGAGTACACCGTCATGTCCTTCGGTTTAACAAATGCCCCAGCCACCTTCTCTCGTCTGATGAATTCCATCTTCATGGAGTATCTGGATAAATTCGTCGTGGTATACCTCGACGATATCCTCATCTACTCAAAGAAAGAACAAGAACATGCCGAGCATCTAAGGCTGATATTGACGAAACTTTGAGAGCATCGCCTTTATGCCAAGTTTTCAAAATGTGAATTTTGGTTACGAGAAGTGACCTATCTAGGTCACGTAATCTCTGGTAAGGGTATTGCTGTCAATCCCGAGAGAGTTCAAGCCGTCCTTGATTGGACTCAACCTGAATCGGTTAAGAAAGTTAGGAGTTCTCTTGGTCTAGCGAGCTATTGCCGCCGCTTTGTCGAGAATTTCTCCAAGGTTGCAAAGCCTCTAACTGAACTCCTCAAGAAATATAAAAAGTTCGAGTGGACACCACAGTGTGAGCATAGTTTTCAGGAACTGAAAAGACGCCTGACTACCGCACCTGTGTTGCTACCACCAGATTTTTCTAAGGACTTTGTTATCTATTGCGACGCCTCGCGACAAGGATTAGGTTGCATCCTCATGCAAGATCGTCATGTGATTGCATACGCATCTCGACAGTTGCGTCCACATGAGGATAATTATCCCACACAGGATCTTGAGCTTGCAGCTGTAGTCCATGGACTAAAAACCTGGCGACATTACCTTCTGGGTAATCGTTGCGAACTATTCACTGACCACCAAAGTCTGAAATATATCTTCACCCAGACGGATTTGAATCTCAGGCAAAGATGGTGGGTTGAGTTGATCTCGGATTACGACTTAGGGATAACTTACACCCCGGGGAAGGCCAATGTCATGGCTCATGCACTAAGTCGTAAATCTTATTGTAACAATTTGATGCTACAACGAGGTCAACCACATCTCTATGAGGAATTTCGGAAGTTAAATCTTCATATTGTTCCTCAAGGATTCCTTTCTACCCTGGTGGCGAAGCCTACCCTTAGGGATCAAATTATAGCTGGCCAGAAGCGTGATAAGGGGATATCACGGATCAAGGAGAATATTATTAGCGGAAACGCTAATGAATTCTCCATGAATGATCAAGGTGTTGTGTTCTTCCAGAATCGTCTAGTGGTTCCTAAGAACCCACATCTAAGGCAGTTAATCCTTAAGGAGGCTCATGATTCTCCTCTCACCATTCATCCCGGTAGTACTAAGATGTATCAGGACATACGCCAGAGGTTCTGGTGGACTAGGATGAAGAGAGAAATTGCTGAGTTCGTTGCTAACTGTGACGTTTGTCGTCGAGTTAAGGCAGAACATCAAAGGCCTGCTGGCACCCTTCATCCTTTAGCTATTCCTGAATGGAAATGGGATAAAGTTAGTATGGATTTCATTACCGGATTTCCCAAGACCAAGAAAGGAAATAATGCTATCTTTGTGGTCATTGACCGTCTCTCCAAAGTAGCTCATTTTCTGCCAGTTCGTGAGAGTACAACAGCTAGCCAACTAGCAGAGTTATATATCTCTCGAATAGTGTCTCTTCATGGTGTTCCCCTGGAGATTAACTCAGACCATGGGAGTATCTTTACTTATTGCTTCTGGGAAAGTTTTCATAATGCTATGGGGACTCACTTATCTTTTAGCACTACTTTCCATCCTCAATGAAGTGGTCAAGTAGTAAGAGTAAATCAAATCCTAGAGGATATGCTCTGAGCTTGCGTTATATCGTTGGGTTTGAATTGGGAGAAGTGTCTTCCATTCGCCGAATTTGCTTATAACAATAGTTATCAATCAAGCATGGGCAAAGCTCCTTTTGAAGTTCTCTATGGACGAAGATGTCGAACACTTCTTAATTGGTCAGAAACCGGAGAGAGGCAACTCTTTGGCCCGGATAAGATCCAGGATGCAGAAGAGCAGGTTCGCATTATTCGTGAAAAGTTGAAAACAGCCCAATCTCGTCAAAAGAGCCAATATGATCGTCATCATAAGGCTGTGACCTTTGAATTTGACGAGAAGGCTTACCTTCGGGTTACACCTTTGAAGGGTACCCATCGATTCGGTATCAAGGGAAAGTTGGCTCCTCGTTACATTGGTCCTTTTCGCATTCTTGCCAAACGAGGAGAAGTTGCCTACCAGTTGGAACTTCCTCTGCATCTTTCCAAGGTTCATGATGTCTTCCACGTCTCGCAACTCAGGCGTTGCTTTTCGGATCCTATCCGTGAAGTGGACCACCAAACGCTTGATCTCCAAGATAACCTTTCATACCGATAATAGCCCGTGCGTATTCTTGATCAAGCTGAGCGTACCACTCGATGTCGAAACCTCAAGTTTCTTAAAGTTCAATGGTCAAATCATTCTGAGGAGGCAACATGGGAAAGAGAGGATCGTCTCCGACTTGAGTATCCCGCTTTATTCCCGACGACTTCTAAATCTCGGGACGAGATTCTTTTGAGTGGGGGTGAGTTGTCACATCCCTGAAACCCTAATCAAGTTAGCATTGTGCTCATATCTTCTTTGCATTGCATCCAAGAAAATTTCAACAAGAACAAAGCAAGTGGTGAAGAAAAACTCAAAACCCCTAGCCACTTCTCAAATTCAAAGAAATTATAAACTTGTTCAAATCAATGAACCCAAAATGGCCTCAAGAAAAGTTCAACTTTTCTGATAATTCATGGAAGCAAGTAAGAAGTGAAGAAAACTATTTTCATAACACATTTGGCATTTTATTCAAATGCAAAAAGCTACTAGTTTCAAGTTTAAATTTGAATTCAAAAACTTTAAGTTTTCAAAAATGCTGAAAACTTCAGGAATGGTTGGATATATTCCAAAAGAGATTCTGGTGTGTTCAAAATATTTTTGGTAAACTATTTTGGAGCTGAAATAAATAGAAAATCAAATAGTTAGTAAAATAGAAAAACCAAACAGAAAAAAAGGAAGAAGCTTAACTGTCGCCCTGAGGAGGCCCAGCCCACCAGGGGCAGGGGCGTCTTCTTCCTCCTGCCTTCTCGCAGAGGAGCGCACGCCCACGGTGTCTCCTCCACCTCCTGCTTCGCCGTGGCACACTCCGGTGCTCCCCAGGACAGCGCGACAGCAGGGATAACCTCCCCGAGCTCTGGCCTATCCATTCCCGTGCACCATTTCCTCCCTCTCCTCTCGGTTCCTTCCTCCCCTACTGCCGCCATTGACAGGAGCTCGAGCTCGAGCTGCCCGTGCCTGTGGCCACTAGTTCTCTCCCCCGAGTGCCCCATTCGCTCCGCCTCGATGAGCTGGTCCTTCCTGCAGAAGCCGAAGATCCCCCGAGCCCTGCAACGCCCACGGCACCGTCGTCTTCAAGCTTCGGCCGCCAGTGAGCTCCGATCAATTCGTCGCCTACAGCACCTCCCCGAGCAAGCTAGCGCCACCACTGCACTCCTCGTGAGCTTGCGCAGCTTTCCCCCATGTTTTCCCCGTCAATCTCTTCCTCTAGGTCTAGTTCCACCGGAGCCCGACGAGGACCGCCGCTGCAGCTCGTCGCTGGTAGCCCTCCGTTGAACGGTTGGTCCATCTGAGGCCACCAGCAGATTCAGGCCGTCACGTAGATGCTTTAGGAGCCCAGCCCCGCGCGATTTGACCCTATTTCCGATGACCTCGACGATGGCCGAGCTTTGGTCGCCGCCGAGCTCATCGCCGGCGTCGATTCCGGCCACCCCAGCCCGTGGGGTTTGCCCCATCGTGCGCGCCGTCGAGTGGCCGATCTCCCTGTGGTCTTCTCCGTGCGTTTGGTCGTCGGAGACGAGTTTCCGATGCCCTCCGCCGTACTGGTGGTCACCGGAGGCTCCCCGCCGGCGAGGACGACCTCGCCGCCGGTGGATCTCAGCTGGCCTAAGCCACTGACACGTGGGGCCAGCCTCTCGATGTTTTGGATTAATAAAAATAAAGTTAGTCAATTTAATAAGTCACTGACATGTGGGTACATTACTGTTAATTAGCTAATTAAGTTTAAAACTAATCTAAAACTGACCAGAGTCACTTACGAGTGCGTCCCACTAGTCAGGTTTGACTTTCAACGGCCAGTTGGACCTGCTGATGTCATGCTAATGCAGTAAAGATTTTCTGATTTAAAAGAATTCAAGAAAAATGCCAAAACTTCTAAAAATTATAGAAATTAATATGTAACTCCAATGAAAATAATTTATATATGAAAAAGTATCAGAAAAATCCAAGGAATCTGAATATGTCATTTTCAGACATGTTTGAAAATGTTACTGGACCAAAATTGTAGAATAATGAATAAGTTAATTTTTATAAATGCTATGGAGATGAAATTTGAAAATCATTTGAATTCCACTTCAAATGCTATGATCAAGCATTGTCCAATCACAACCAGCAGCTTAACATATAATTTCCATGCATGTTAAAAACAAGTTGATCTGAGCATGAGGTCGAATCAATTAAAATGGTATTCGAGAATACCTCGTTTGAAGTGATATTTGAATCTGATTCAAATTAAATTCAAACCTAATAAATGTTAGCTATATTTTATTATCATACCACCTTGCATCCTCATGACATGCTCATGCATCATCTTGTTGCATATGATTGTTATTGATTGTTGTCATTTCTTTCGGTAGGCTCCGCTCCTCCGGATTCCACTGAATATCCAATTGACGGATATTGTCCCTCTTCTGAGCGACAAGGCAAGCAACCATTTTGATTATCCCGATAAATCCCATGTTCTCGCTCCTGCACTTAATTATTGCATTAGGATCAAATGCTCAAATGCTTTTGCCACGTTAGTTGAACCCACTTCCTTTGCATGACCTCTCTTTGTCATAGTAAATAGCTGAACCTTCCAACCTAGCATACCTGGTAGATGCTTGAGCCATGATGTGCCTTATCCTGTGATGCATGCTATGCTTAGAGTTGTGTATGGTCTGTCATCTGGGAGATGAACAGAATTGTGAGAATGTGTTCAGTAAGTAAAGGTTGTGTGTTGAACCTGATTTGGTAAAGGTGCCGGTGAAAGGCTATGTAGGAGTACATGGCGGGTTGTTACATTGGAACCATCCTTAGGACCTGAGTTCCATGTATGTAATCCAAGATGAGATACTACCACATGATGGGACCTGAAATATGACCCCGCTCGACTTATTAATCGCTTAGTACTTGGTCCGGGAGTTGCAAGTAGTTTCTGGTGTTTATAGTCATGCTCGAAGCCGTGCATAGCGCTGACCTGAGAGGTGGGCTGTGATGCGGTAGGCAGTGGCACGGTGTACCAAGTGGCACCCGGATGGTGGGCTTGGGAACCCTGCGCACATCATTTGGGGCCGTGGCGGAAACCTTGGCCGGACTTCCGTTCGGGTTACCCTCAGATAGGCGATAGACCTGGACTAAGTATTAGTGTGGTTAACGGTCGTGGCCGACACCCTCGTTGGGCTTCCGCTTGAAGGTTGCCGAGGTGCATGACGTGCACATGGCGATAAGTGGCGAGAGCGTGTGTGAAGAAGTAAACCCCTGCAGGGTTATGATCTATTCGAATAGCCGCGTCCGCGGATATGGACTACTTGGAGACATATGTTTTTCATAGATAACTTAAGTGGCTACTCATAAAATTGTCAAGATAAGCATGAGTGTCGTGGACGGCATTTCCGTATGGAGACGGAATGATTCCACGATGGAGTGTTGTTGTGGTGTTAGTGGAGTCGTGTGCGAGAGATCAAGTTGTCAAAATTATTTAAAAATGCAAGTTGTTTATCCACGAGTCAAATGTTGGCTTTCTGCATGAAACCCCACAATTACTTATTGATACTTGCATGAGTAGATAGTTATCCTAAAGTCTTGCTGCGTACCTCCGTACTCATGTTTGCTTAATATTTGTTGCAGAGGTTGTTAATGACCCTAATGGAGGGTTCTTCCTAGACATCGACGATGACGAGTAGCTGGTATCCCAGCTACGATCTGGCCCTAGGGTGGGTCTGTAGTATAGTCAGGCCGTGTGCCTTCTAGTTTCATCTGTCTGTACTCAGACAGCTTATCTACTTCCGCTGGCTTGTAACTTGAATGACTGTTATGATGGGTCGTGAGACCCCTACTGTGTAATATTATGTGTGAGGCTCTTCTGAGTCTTTTAAATAAAGACTGGGAAGCGACCAACTAGAGAGCGACAACAATCATCAAAATGCAATGAGATGAACTAACATTGAGTGCAAGCATGAGTAGGACATAAATCACCATGAACATGAATATCATAGAGGCTATGTTGATTTTGTTTCAACTACATGCATGAACATGCGCCAAGTCAAGCCACTTGAAACATTCAAAGGAGGATACCATCCTATCATACTACATCATAGTCATCTCAAAATTCATGTGGGCATCCAAGAGAAACCATTATAAGCTCCTAGCTAAGTAAGCATGGCATCAGCAACTATGATCTCTAAGTTGTCATTGCAAACATGTTTCTTTCACAAAAAAGTTGAATCAGGCATGATGTGCTAGTCATATTTACAAAAGCAAAATAGATCGAGTTCATACCAGCATTTCTAGGCTCAGTCACTTCATCATATATCGTCATTATTGCCTTTCACTTGCACGACCAAACAATGTGACCAATAATAAGCGTGCTCGTGCATTGGACTACGCTGGAATCTGTAGGCAAACACAAAGGAGAAGACAAAGTAATATTTCTCTTTGAAAGCTAAATAGGTATGCGTGCGAGAGCCACTAAACATTGTAACCAATATCTTCTACCTTGACCCAAAGAAAAAGAAAACTATTTACACGGGAAAGCTCCCAACAAGCAAAAGAAGAAAAAGAAAATCATTTTGGGTTTTCTCAAACTAGACACACACACTAAACGAAAACGAGAAAAAGAAAATAAACTAGCATGGATGATAAAGTGGCAAAGTGTGAACACCGGATAACAAAGTGAAAGCATAAGCAAGAATGTAAAGTCGGTGAGAACACATACTCCCCCAAGCTTAGGCTTTTGGCCTAAGTTGGTCTACTCCGAAGGAGGGAAGTAACCAGTTCCGGGGTACTCCGGAGTGGACTGTGGATGCCACTGCTGTGTGAGCTCCTTTGGCTCCCACTAATAAACTGGCGTCTAGTACTCAACTGGTGGTTCGGGCACGGGCACCTGTGGTTGGGCTAAGCCCCAATATGCGTAGATGTCCAAGGGCATAATAATGTACCTGCCTGCATGAAGATTGAACAAAGAAGGAGCATGCAAAGTAATAGTCTCACAAGTACCCTGACTAAATACCAGGTTATAAATCATCCTTCTATTTATATCTCTATCAAGAAAGTCATGGCGAACCGTGCTATCGTAATCTAGATATCTCTCGGGAAGAAGAATCTCTTCCTCCTCCTCCAGTCTAATAGGTATCTCAAAGTGTCTAGCAAGACGAGTAGCATAGATACCTCCATAAACAACATCTTTAGAACGGTTCAGGTTCAACCGTTGAGCTACTATGGCGCCCAAGCTATAAATTTTGTCGTTAAAAAGGGCTTCACGCAAGACCGCAAGATCTGGGGAACCCAGCTTTCCCACGGCCAATCAAACATTTTCCCACAAATAGTGAGAAGTACCGAAGCATGGGAAAATGAATGCTAGCAGCTCTAGCACAAGACACTCCTCTCTCCTCTCCTACAGCAACAGTACTGATGAAAGATTCCAAGTCCCGTGGACGAGGTTCATGAATATCCCCAATAAAAGGCAATTTGCAAAGGTACTTGGGCTTCTTCTCACTTCCATCATCTTTGGGGTCACGGCTTGAAGAGCCTCTTAAGAACCTCGTCATGTTTTCCCTTTTCTATCTCTGAAAATTTCTGAAATTTTTAGTGATTCTAAGGAAAAGTGAGCAAGGCTCAAAAAAACTCGTAGCAACTACTCCAACAAGTGCCTAGAGGCCATATTACGCCTCAAAACTACTGGGGACCAGCTAGAATTAGCATGCAAAGCTCAAGAACATGGTCACCAAGGCAGCAAAAATATGCGAAATATAAGGCAATAGAGCAAAAACTAATTGGACCAATGGAGGAGTCACTTACCAAGGATTAATTTCCCCAAAACAGTTCGGAGAATGGTGATTTGACCAAAAAATCCCAGCAAGAGGAGCAAGAATACGGGTTTGAGCCGCGAAACGATTTTTTCTGGAGGTACGAGAACCAGATGAGAGCAAGAATGAGTGGAGGGGGTGCCTGTGGGCGCCACAAGCCTGGGTGGCGCGACTAGGGGGGTGTCCGCGCCCCAAGGGCTTGTGGCCGACTGGTGCAACCCCCAGACAAGCTCTTTGTCTCAGAATTTTTCAAAAAATCCAGAAAAAATCATACTTGAATTTCACGACGTTCGGAGAACTTTTATTTTCGGGGTACTTTTCTACCGGACGCTAAAACAGAAAATGGGGAAAACTAATGTCACATCCCTAAAACATTAAGCTAAATAGCATTGTGCTCATGTCTTCTTTGCATTTGCATCCAAGAAGTTTTAACAAAAACAACAAAGTGGCAAAGGAAAAACTCAAAACCCTAGCCACCATTTCAATTAAAGGAAATTTCAAACTAGTTCAAAATCAATGAACCCAAAATGGCCTCAAGAAATGTTCAAACTTTCTGATAAATCATGAAAGTAAATGAGCATTGGAGAAAACTAATTCCTTGGCACTTCAAGCATTTTAAATAAATGCAAAAGCCACTGGTTTCAAATCTAAAAATTTGAAAACAGAAGCTATAATTTTCCAAAAATGTTGAAAGTCTTGGAAATGAGTGGGGACATTATAACAAATACTTCAGGAGGTTTAAAATAGTTTTTACTTTTTGTTTTGGAGCTGAAATAATTAGCAAAGCAATAAATAGCAAAACAGAAAAACAAAAACAGAAGAAAAAGGAAAAGTCTTACCTGACGCCCACGCCAGGCCCAGCCCACCTCGCGGCTCGTCCCCTTCGCCGCGCCAGTAGGCAGCAGGAGGTGGCCGCCGCCTCCTCCGGCGCGGCCACGCACCTGCGTGCCTGCCTGGCCGCCGGTTCGCGCTGGCGACGACGGGGATAAGCTCCCCAGAGCCTCCCCTATCCATTCCCCGCCTCGGTTCTCCTCCTCCGCCGGGATCCCCTCCTTCTCCCTGCTGCCGCCATTAGAGCCGAGCTCGAGCTCGAGCTAGCCGTTGCCCTGGCCACAGGAACCCCTCCCCGAGCACGCCTTTAGATCCGCCTCGTCGCCCTGGTCGTCTCTGCAGAAGCTGAAGTCCCCTCGAGCCCTGCAACGCCCGCAACGCCGTCGTCTTCTTCCTCCGGCCGCCGGACATCTCCCGTCGATTCATCGCCCCCAGGCCTTCCCCGAGCCATCTGAGCTCTTCTCTGCACTCCCTGTGAGCATGCGGTGGTTTCCCCTAAGCTCTCCCCGTCGATCCCCTTCTCTAGCCCTAGTTTCACCGGAGGCCGACGATCACCGCCGCTGCCGCTCGTCGCCGGTAGCCCTCCGATGTCCAGCTCGTCCTCCCGTGAGCACCAGAAGCTCCAGGACGACGTGTAGATGCCGTAGCAGCTAAGAACTAAGCGTGGATCCCCCTGATTCGAAGCCCCCGACGACGGCCGAGCTTCGGCCGCCGCTCCGGCTCGTCGCCGACGCCTCTTCCGGCGACCTTAGCCTCCCCAGTTGGTCCTGCCAGATCGGCCGCTTCGCGAGCTTGCTGTAGCTGCTATCCGCGTGCGATTTGGTGCTGTGCAGCGCCGTCTAGGTCGCCTCCGGCGAGCCCTCCGCCGCGGGTTTGGTCGCCGGCGACCACCCTCCGGAGGCCGTCGACGTGGCCGACCATTAGGGCCTAATCGCCCTCCTCTGGGTCGCTGACAGAGGGCCCCACGCCTGGTCAAACCCCAATTAGGGGCTGGTCAGCGCGGGATTAGTCCCAGAGAGGCTGACCAGTGGGGCCCCCCTGTCAGGTTTGACCTGCACAGGTCGGCTGACCTGCGGACGTCAGCCTGATGCAATAAATAGAATTTCCAGTTTAAAACTAATTCAGGAAATTGCTAAAAATTGCAAAAATCGTAGAAATTAATCTGTAACTCCAATGAAAATAATTTATATATGAAAAAGTATCAGAAAAATTCAAGGATTCTGATTATGCTATTTTCATCTATGTTTGAAAAAGTTACAGAACCCTAAATTGTGAAATAAGGAATAATTCAATTCTTTTAATCACTTTATAAATGGAATTTGCAAAAATATCCAAATTTCTTTATAAATGCAATGATCATACACTGCCCTAGATGTAAATCAGTACCATAACATGACATCTCATGCATGTTAACATTAGGTTGATCTGAGCATCAGGTCGAATCAATTAAACCGGTATCCGGGAATACCCGTTTGAATTACTATTTGAATGTGATTCAAATCAACTCTAAACCTAAAACATCTTGATTATAATAACTTATCACTTGCATTCTCATGCCTTGCTCATGCATCATTTTGATTGCATATGATTGTTATTGAATGTTGTCGTTCATTTCGGTAGGCTCCGCACCCCCGGATTCCACCGAATATCCGTCTGACGGATATCGTTCCTCCTCTGAGCAACAAGGCAAGCAACCCTTTTGATCATCCCGATAACTCCTATGTTCTTGCTCCTACACCTATTCATTGCATTAGGATCAAATGCTTCAACTGCTTTTGCCACGATAGTTGGACCCACTTCCTTTGCATGACTTAACCTTGTCACAGTAAATAGCCGAACCTTGCAACCTAGCATACCTGGTAGTTGCTTGAGATATGATGTGCCTTATCCTGCTATGCATGCTATGCTTAGAGTTGTGTATGGTCTGTCATCTTGGAGATGAACAGAAATGTGGAATGTGTTCGGTGAACAAAGGTCGTGTGTTGAACTTGATTTGGTAAAGGTGCCGGTGAAAGGCTGTGTAGGAGTACATGGCGGGTTGTTTCATTGGAACCGTCCTTAGGAACTGAGTTCCGTGTATGTAATCCAAGACTAGATACTACCACATGCTGGGCCCTGAAATATGACCCCGCTCGGCCTATTAATCGCTTAGTACTCGGTCCATGAGTTGCAAGTAGTTTCTGGTGTTTATAGTAATGCTGGAGGCCGTGCATGGTGCTGACCTGAGAGGTGGACCGTGATGCGGTAGGCAGTGGCACGGTGTACCAAGTGGCACCCGGATGGTGGGCTTGGGAACCCTGCGCACATCGTTTGAGGCCGTGGCGGAAACCTCGGCCGGACTTCCGTACGGGTTACTCTCAGATAGGCGATAAACCTGGACTAGGTACTAGTGTGGTTAACGGTCGTGGCCGACTCCCTCGCTGGGCTTCCGCTTGAAGGTTGCCGAGGTGCATGACGTGCACATGGCGATAAGTGGCGGGAGCGTGTGTGACGAAGTACACCCCTGCAGGGTTATGATCTATTCGGATAGCCGCGTCCGAGGATATGGACTACTTGGAGACATATGTTGTTCATAGATAACTTAAATGGCTACTCCTAAAATTGTCAAGATAAGCGTGAGTGTCGTGGACGGCATTTCCGTATGGAGACGGAATGATTCCACGATAGTGTATTGTTGTGGTGTTAGTGGACTCGTGTGCGAGAAATCAAGTTGTCAAAACTAATTTCAAAAAGCAAGTTGTCTAGCCACGAGTCAAATGCTGGCTTTCCGCATGAAACCCCACAATACCTTCTTGATACCTTGCATGAGTAGTTAGCCATCCTAAAGTCTTGCTGAGTACCTTCGTACTCATGTTTGTTTAATAAATGTTGCAGAGGTTGCTAACGACCCTAATGGAGGGTTCTTCGTAGACATCGACGACGACGAGTAGCTGGTGTCCCAGCTACGACCTGGCCCTACGTCGGTTCTGTAGTATAGTCAGGCCATGTGCCTTCTAGTTGCTCTGTCTCTACCCAGACAGCTTATAACTCTTCCGTTGGCTTGTATTGTGTGACTAATATTATGGGTCGTGAGACCCTTAATGTGTAATAATATGTGTGAGGCTCTTCCGAGCCTCTTCAATAAAGCTTGTATGTCTATGGTTATGTTGTGATGCCATCGATGTATCTATACATATCGGTATGCTATGCGTACGTGTGTCTTACTTGATATGTATGGGGTTCGATTACCTAGTCGTGAACTTTAGTAGCACACCTTACAAGGAAATGCCCCTTTGTGATCCAACGAGCCTTGGTAGTTCGCTACTGCTCCGGATGCATTGGTTGACCGGCATGTGTCCTTCTTAGCTGCTGTGTCTGTCCCCTTTGGGGAAATGTCACACGACGTAATGGAGTCCTTGTAGCTTGCTACGACTCGTCTACGTTCGTTGATGACCGACACCTGCTTTGTTGGGTCATGTATGCCTGTCCTTGTACGGAACTGCCACTTTGGTTTATGACTAGACATGTCGATCCGGGTTCTTTGACATTGGAATGCTAGCGACACGATCGCATACGTGAGTCAAAATATGCAAACGGTCCCGGCTAAGGTAAGGCTGCAGCCGTGGAGTTAACCGTGCGTGAGACCACAAAGGGATGCGATGGGTCACAGGCTAGATTCCTATGGCTTAGGATCGGGGTCCCGACAACTAAACTAAATATATCATTTTTCTTCTAAGAAACCGAAGGTGAAACCTTGGAACAGAGGTTTGTGAATCCTGGATTCATCCATCTCATGGTCATCGAAAGAAAATCCGCCAATGAGTTTGATCAAGTCTCCTCGACAAACCTTTTTGAATCGCAAAAGAGAACGGAGAATTTTCAAATAGTCACTAGGTTACCTCAATGGGGATGTGAATCTCCCCAACAAGCAAATCATACTTCATCTTAACAAGAGGAATAGGGCATCCAAAGCTCCCGATGAGAATCGCTGAAGTTTGTTCGATAGCATTGATGCAATGTACTCGATATTGTTTCTTCGGAAAGTGAAAAGTATGCTCATTACCGTTGACATGGAAAGTGACACTGCCTTTGTTGCAATCTATAACAACCCCTGCAGTGTTTAAAAAGGGTCATCCAAGGATGACCGCCATAGCATCGTCCTCAGGAATATCCAAGACAACAAAGTCTGTTAAGATGGTGGCGTTGGCAACTACAACAGGCACATCCTCGCAAATGCCGATAGGGAAAGCAGTTGATTTGTCGGCCATTTGCAGAGAGATTTCAGTGGGTGTCAACTTATCCAGTTCAAGTCTACGATAAAGAGAGAGAGGCATAAGACTAACACCGGCTCCAAGGTCGCTAAAGCAGTTCTCACGTAGTTACCTTTAATGGAGCAATGTATAGTGGGCACTCCGGGATCACCTAGTTTCTTAGGATTCCACCCTTGAAGGTATAATTAGCAAGCATGGTGGAAATCTCAACCTCAGGTATCCTCCTCTTATTAGTCACAATATCCTTCATGAACTTGGCATATGGAGAAATTTTGAGCATATCTGTCAAACGCATTTGCAGAAACACAGGTCTGATCATTTCAATGAATCGCTCAGAATCCTCATCATCCTTTTTCTTGGATGGTTTGGGAGGAAAGGGCATGGGTTTCTGAACCCATGGCTCCCTTTCTTTACCGTGCTTCCTAGCAGCGAAGTCATTCTTATCGTATCTTCTAGTCTTAGGTTGTGGGTTATCAAGATCAACAGGTTCAATCTCCACATCCTTATCGTTGCTAGGTTGAGCATCTTCATGAACATCACTATTGATATTATCATTAGGCTCATGTTCATGATCAGATTGTGTTTCAGCATCAGAGACGGAGACATCGTTTGGACTCTCAGGTGTAGCAGCAACAGGGTTGCTAGCGTGCACATCCCTATCATATTTCTTCTTCTTTCTAGGATGACTAGGTGCATCAGTGCTAACTCCTTGAGAATCTTGTTCAATCCTCTTCGGATGACCCTCAAGATACAGAGGTTCTTGGGTCATTCTATCGCCTCTAGTAACGACTCTGACGGAATTGTTGTTCAACTCGTTGAGCAAGTCATTCTGAGCTTTAAGTACTTGTTCTACTTGAGTAATAACCATAAAGGCATGTTTACTCAAGAGCTTAAGATCATTGACGTTTGTGTCCACACAAGCACTTAAATGACTAAGCATACGAGCATTCTATTCCAATTGTCTGCTAACATAATCGTTGAAACTCTGTTGTTTGGCAACAAAGTTATCAAATTCATTCACGCATAAGTTAGCAGGTTTATCAAAAGGACTATCACTCTCATCAAACCTACGCAGAGAATTTACTGCTACTACCTGTATCGAGTTATCAAGACCATGGATCTCTTCGATAGGTGATAGATTTTTGACATCTTCAGATTTAATGCCTTTCTCTCGCATAGATTTCTTAGCTTCTTGCATATCTTCAGGACTGAGGAATAGAATACCTCTTTTCTTCGGAGTTGGCTTAGGAGGTGGTTCGGGAATAGTCCAAGCATTCTCATTGCACAAGATGTTATTCAGTAGAATCTCAGCTTGTTCTATAGTTCGTTCCCTAAAAACACAACCAGCACAGCTATCTAGGTGGTCTTTGGAAGCATCGGTAAGTCCATTATAGAAGATATCAAGTATTTCATTCTTCTCAAGAGGGTGATCAGGCAAAGCGTTCAGTAGCTGGATGAGCCTCCCCCAAGCTTGTGGGAGACTCTCTTCTTCAGCTTGAGCAAAGTTGTATATTTCCTCCAATGCAACTTGCTTCTTATGGGCAGGGAAATATTTTTTAGAGAAGTAGTAGACCATATCCTGGGGGCTATGCACACAACCAGGAGCAAGAGAAGTGAATGAGGTCTTAGCATCATCCTTTAGCGAGAAAGGAAACAGCTTGAGGATATAGTAGTAGCGGATCATTTCCTCACTAGTGAATAGGGTGGCTATATCGTGCAGTTTGGTAAGATGGGCTACAACCGTTTGAGACTCATAACCGTGAAAAGGATCAGATTCGACCAGAGTGATTAAATCAGGGTCGATAGAGAATCATAATCCTTATCGGTCACAAAGATAGGCGAAGTAGCAAACTTCGGGTCGTATTTCTTCCTAGCGTTCAGAGATTTTTCTTTCCACTTGCGCATTACTTTCTCAACATCATAGCTATCCTTACACGCAAGAACATCCTCAGCTATCTCTCCCTCCATAACAGAGCGTTCAGGCATAACAGGCAATTCAGGCATAGTAGCAGGTTCTACTTCAATAGCATCAGCAGTTTCAGAAGTATCATCACATCTAGCAGCAAGTCTAGCAATTTGTGCATCAAGGAATGCACCTAGTGGCAAAGCAGTATCTGAGATAGCATCATCAGGCATAGTATCAAGCATAGCAACATCAGGCATAGTATCAAGCATAGCATCATCAGGCATAATATCAAGCATAGCATCATCAGGCATAGTATCAAGCATAGCATCATCAGGCATAGTATCAAGCATAGCATCATCAGGCATAGTATCAAGCATAGCATCATCAGGCATAGGCGACATATCAAGATTTCTAGCAGGAGGTGATGTCGCAAACTTACTCATAACTGAAGGTGAATCAAATGCAGAGCTAGATGGCAGTTCCTTACCTGTCCTCGTAGTGGAAGGCAAGATTTTAGTTCTTGGATATTTTTGATTCCTCATAGTGACCAGCAGACGTCAATACCAAGTGACTGAGAGAATATAGTTGTGCTTCCCCGGCAACGGCGCCAGAAAATAGTCTTGATAACCCACAAGTGTAGGGGATCGCAATAGTTTTCGAGGGTAGAGTATTCAACCCAAATTTATTGATTCGACACAAAGGAAAGTGAAAGAATATTCTCAAGTATTAGCAGCTGAGTTTGTCAGTTTCAACCACACCTAAAAGATTAGTTTCTGCAAGCAAAGTATTAGTAGCAAAGTGGTATGATAGCAACGGTGTGAGAAACCGATCTGTTGACGGCAGACTATTCCTAACTGTTGTATCAATGGCGCTAGTAAATAGCACGTGGACACAGAACTATTGTTCCCTGGCAACGGCTCCAGAAAAGTCTTGCAACAGGTAACAACAAAGTAGCAAGTAACAGCAGAGTAACAGGAGTAGCAAGGAACAACAGTAGTGACAACAGCAGCAAGTAACAACAGTAGTGACAACAGTAGCAACAAAGTAACGTAGCAAGGACCAGTAGTAAAAGACTCATAGGCAGTGGATCGGTGATGGATGAGTATGCCGGATGTGATTCATCATGTAATAGCTATAACACCGAGAGATAAGTAACTAGCTCCTGTTCGTCAATCTAATGTAGGCATGTATTCCGTATGTAGTCATACGTGCTTAGGGAAAAGAACTTGCATGACATCTATTGTCCATCGCTCCCGTGGCAGCGGGGTCCTAATGGAAACTCCGGGATATTAAGGTTCTCCTTTTAATAAAGAACCGGACCAACGCATTAACACTTGGTGAATACATGAACTCCTCATACTATGGTCGTCTCCGGGAGTGGTTCTGGCTATTGTCACTCCGGGGTTGCCGGGTCATAACACATAGTAGGTGACTACAACTTGCAAGATAGGATATAAAACACACATATATTGGCGACAACATAATAGGTTCAGATCTGAATTCATGGCACTCGGGCCCTAGTGACAAGCATTAAGCATGGCAAAGTAGTAGCAACATCAATCTAGAACATAGTGGATACTAGGGATAAATCCTCGTCAAAACTAACTCGATTACATGATAGATCTCATCCAAATCATCACCGTCGAGCAAGCCTACGATGAGATTACTCACGAACGGTGAAGAGCATCATGGAATTGTCGATGGAGAAAGGTTGAGGATGACGATGGCGATGATTTCCCCTCTCCGGAGTACGGAATGGACTCCAGATGTGCCCTCCAGATGAAGAAAAGGAGGTGGTAGCGCCTCCGTATCGTAAACCGCGATGAATCCTTCTCTCTAATTTTTTTCCGGGCGAGACGGAATAAATAGAGCTGAGTTTGGGGGCGGTGGTGCCACGTGGGCCCCACAAGCCCTCACAGCGCGGCCTAGGGGGGTGGCAGCGGTCCAGGGGCTTGTGGCCCACTGGCACGCCCCCTCCGGTGGATTTTTGCGCAGGTATTTTTCTTTTATTCTAGAAAAATTCTCCGTAAATTTTCAGGACATTCCGAGAACTTTTATTTCTGCACAAAAACAACACCATGGCAATTCTACTGAAAACAGTGTTAGTCCGGGTTAGTTCCATTCAAATCATGCAAACTAGAGTCCAAAACAAGGGCAAAAGAGTTTGAAAAAGTTGATACGATGGAGCCGTATCAACTCCCCCAAGCTTAAAACCTTGCTTGTCCTCAAGCAATTCAGTTGACAAACTGAAAGAGACAAAATAAAAACTTTGACGAACTCTGTTTGATCTTGTTGTTGCAACTATGTCTAACTCACAACCAGAATTTCAGCAAGATCACAAGCAAACCACATAAGCAAATGACATCTATGTCTCACAGTAAACTCATATCAAAAGCATAATCATGTAGCGAGCAAATAATAATAAGCCTCAAATGTCAACACTTCAGTCAAAACAACATGAAGCAGTACGAATAGATGGTAGCTCGCTAGCTCTTTCTGAGACCGCAAAACATAAATGCAGAGCACCTTCAAAGACCAAGGGCTGACAAACCATTGTAATTCAAGGCAATGAAGATCCAGTCACAGTCATACTCAACACAGTTAAAAGCAAAGCATAAAAATGACATAGGTGCTCTCTAATTGGTGCTTTTGTAAGACGAGGATGACTCAACAGGAACATAAATAGGCAGGCCCTTCGGAGAGGGAAGCATTGATTTGCAGAGGTGCCAGAGCTCAAGCTTTGAGAACAGAGATAATCATTTTAGGTGGCATGCTTTCATTGTCAACGCAATGACTAAGTGTTCTCAACATCTTCCACGCTACACATGCTATAGGCGGTTCCCAAACAAAAAAGTAAAGTTTTGACTCCCCCACCACCAATCAATCACACTCCACAGCTAGCCGAATCCTCGGGTACCGTCCATACCAACATCAATCCTGGGGGAGTTTGGTTTGCAATTATCTTTTCGATTTGAGCATGGAACTGGGAATTCCAATTACCGGCCCCTTTCTCATGAATGATAGTGAATAAACACATATCGAGGATAACACGCCTAGCATGGAAGATACCAATAGCCCCCTGTCACCACATGAGCGGTTCGGGCATGTAAAACAGATTATTTCTTGAAGGTTAAGAGAGTGGCACATGCAAATTTACTTGGAACGGCAGGTAGATACCACACATAGGTAGGTATGTTGGACTCATATGGCACAACTTTGGGTTTATGGGGGTGGATGCACAAGCAGTATTCCCGCTTAGTACAAGTGAAGGCTAGCAAAAGACTAGGAAGTGACCAACTAGAGAACGACAACAGTCATCAAAATGCAATGAGATTAACTAACATTGAGTGCAAGCATGAGTAGGACATAAATCACCATGAACATGAATATCATAGAGGCTATGTTGATTTTGTTTCAACTACATGCGTGAACATGCACCAAATCAAGCCACTTGAAACATTCAAAGGAGGATACCATCCTATCATACTACATCATAGTCATCTCAAAATTCATGTGGGCATCCAAGACAAACCATTATAAGCTCCTAGCTAAGTAAGCATGGCATCAGCAACTATGATCTCTAAGTTGTCATTGCAAACATGTTTCTCTCACAACAAAGCTGAATCAGGCATGATGAGCTAGTCATATTTACATAAAAAAATAGATCGAGTTCATACCAGATTTTCCAGGCTCAGTCACTTCATCATATATTCTCATTATTGCCTTTCACTTGCACGACCGAATGATGTGAACAATAAAAGCGTGCTCGTGCATTGGACTATGCTGGAATCTGCAGGCAAACACAAAGGAGAAGACAAAGTAATATGGCTCTTTGAAAGCTGAATAGGTATGCATGCGAGAGCCACTAAACATTGTAACCAATATCTTCTACCTTGACCCAAAAAAAAGAAAACTATTTACACGGGAAAGCTCCCAACAAGCAAAAGAAGAAAAAGAAAATCAATTTGGGTTTTCTCAAACTAGACAGACACACTAAACGAAAACGAGAAAAAGAAAATAAACTAGCATGGATGATACAGTGGCAAAGTGTGAACACCGGCTAACAAACTGAAAGCATAAGCAAGAATGTAAAGTCGGTGAGAACACGTACTCCCCCAAGCTTAGGCTTTTGGCCTAAGTTGGTCTACTCCCAAGGAGGGAAATAACCAGCTGTGGGGTACTCCGGAGTGGACAGAGGATGCCACTGTTGTTTGAGCTCCTCTGGTTCCGACTAATAAACTGTCGTCTAGTACCCAACTGGTGGCTCGGGCACGGGCACCTGTGGTTGGGCTAAGCCCAATATGCGTAGATGTCCGAAGGCATAATAATGTACCTGCCTACATGAAGATTGAACAAAGAAGGAGCAAGCAAAGTAATAGTCTCACGAGTACCCTGACTAAATACGAGGTTATAAATCATCCTTCTATTTATATCTCTATCAAGAAAGTCATGGCGAACCATGCTATCGTAATCTAGATATCTCTCGGGAAGAAGAATCTCTTCTTCCTCCTCCAGTCTAATAGGTATCTCAAAGTGTCTAGCAAGACGAGTAGCATAGATACCTCCATAGACAACATCTTTAGAACGGTTCAGGTTCAACCGTTGAGCTACTATGGTGCCCAAGCTATAAATTTTGTCGTTAAAAAGGGCTTCACGCAAGACCGCAAGATCTGGGGAACTAAGTGACCCAGCTTTCCCACGGCCAATCAAACATTTTCCCACAAATAGTGAGAAGTACCGAAGCACGGGAAAATGAATGCTAGCAGCTCTAGCGCAAGACACTCCTCTCTCCTCTCCTACAGCAATAGTACCGACGAAATCTTCCAAGTCCCGTGGACAAGGTTCATGAATATCCCCAAGAAAAGGCAATTTGCAAACATTGCAAAAATCCTGGAGTGACATGCGCTGGGGGAAATCATAAAGTTTGAACCCAACCATAGGAGGATTCTTCCTCGGATGGAAGTTAAAGCTTTGTACAAAGATATTAGTGAGGAGGAGGTATTGCGGACACTTATCTTCAACGAAGGCGGTAAGGCCTGCGTTTTTCACCGAGTGATAAAAGTCCTCATAATTTCCAGCGGCGCGTAAGAACATGTCGCTTGGCCACTCGCACGCTCGAACTTCTGTGACTCGAGGGACCTGGTACTTGGGCTTCTTCTCACTTCCATCATCCTTGGGGTCACGGCTTGAAGAGCCTCTCGAGAACCTCCTCATCTTTTCCCTTTTCAATCTCTGAAAATTTCTGAAATTTTTAGTGATTCTAAGGAAAAGTGAGCAAGGCTCAATAAAACTCGTAGCAACTACTCCAACAAGTGTCTAGAGGCCACATTACGCATCAACACTACTTGGGACCAGCTAGAATTAGCATGCAAAGCTCAAGAACATGGTCACCAAGGCAGCAAAAATATGCGAAGTATAAGGCAATAGAGAAAAAACTAATTGGACCAATGGAGGAGTCACTTACCAAGGAGTAATTTCCCCAAAACAGTTTGGAGAATGGTGATTTGAGCAAAGAGATCGAAAATCCCAGCAAGAGGAGCAAGAACACGGGTTTGAGCTGCGAAACGATTTTTTCTGGAGGTAGGAGAACCAGATGAGAGCAAGAATGAGTGGAGGGGGTGCCTGTGGGCCCCACAAGACTGGGTGGCGTAGCCAGGGGGGTGCCCACGCCACAAGGGCTTGTGGCCCACTAGTGCAGCCCCCAGACAAGTTCTTTGTCTCTGAATTTTTCAAAAATTCTAGAAAAAATCATACTTGAATTTCAGGACGTTCGAAGAACTTTTATTTTCGGGGTACTTTTCTACCGGGCGCTAAAATAGAAACTGGGGAAAACTAAACTAAATCTATAATTTTACTTCTAAGCAACCGAAGGTGAAAGCTTGGAACAGAGGTTTGTGACTACTCGATTCATCCATCTCATGGTCATCAAAAGAAAATCCGCCAATGAGGTTTATCAAGTCTCCTCGACAAACCTTTTCGAATCACAAAAGAGAACGGAGAATTTTCAAATAGTCACTAGGTTACCTCAATGGGGATGTGAATCTCCCCAACAAGCAAATCATACTTCATCTTAACACGAGGAATAGGGCATTCAAAGCTCCCAATAAGAATCGATGAAGTTTTTTCGATAGCATTGTTGCAATGTACTCGATATTGTTTCTTCGGAAAGTGCACCGTATGCTGATTACCGTTGACATGGAAAGTGAAATTGCCTTTGTTGCAATCTATAACAGCCCCTGCAGTGTTTAAAAAGGGTCTTTCGAGTATGACCGCCATAGCATTGTCCTCAGGAATATCCAAGATAACAAAGTCTGTTCAGATGGTGGCGTTGGCAACCACAACAAGCACATCCTCGCAAATGCCGATAGGGAAAGCAGTTGATTTGTCGGTCATTTGCAGAGAGATTTCAGTGGGTGTTAACTTATCCAGTTCAAGTCTACGATAAAGAGAGAGAGGCATAACACTAACACCGGCTCCAAGGTCGCATAACGCAGTTCTCACGTAGTTACCTTTAATGGAGCAAGGTATAGTGGGCACTCCGGGATCACCTAGTTTCTTAGGAGTTCCACCCTTGAAGGTATAATTAGTAAGCATGCTAGAAATATCAACCTCGGGTATCCTCCTCTTATTAGTCACAATATCCTTCATGTACTTAGCATACAGAGAAATTTTGAGCATATCTGTCAAACGCATTTGCAGAAAGACAAGTCTGATCATTTCAACGAATAGCTCAAAATCCTCATCATCCTTTTTCTTGGATAGGTTGGGAGGAAAGGGCATGGGTTTCTGAACACATGGCTCCCTTTCTTTACCGTGCTTCCTTGTAGCGAAGTCATTCTTATCGTATCTTCTAGTCTTAGGCTGTGGGTTATCAAGATCAACAGGTTCAATCTCCGCATCCTTATCGTTGCTAGGTTGAGCATCTTCATGAACATCACTATTGATATTATAATTAGGCTCATGTACATCATCAGATTGTGTTTCAGCATCAGAGACACAGACATCGTTTGGACTCTCAGGTGTAGCAGCAACAGGGTTGCTAGCGTGCACATCGCTATCATCTTTCTTCTTCTTTCTAGGATGACTAGGTGCATCAGTGCTAACTCCTTGAGAATCTTGTTCAATCCTCTTCGGATGACCCTCAAGATACAGAGGTTCTTGGGTCATTCTATCGCCTCTAGTAACGACTCTGACGGAATTGTCGTTCAACTCGTTGAGCAAGTCATTCTGAGCTTTAAGTACTTGTTCTACTTGAGTAGTAACCATAAAGGCATGTTTACTCAAGAGCTTAAGATCATTGACGTTTGTGTCCACACAAGCACTTAAATGACTAAGCATACGAGCATTCTGTTCCAATTGTCTGCTAACATAATCGTTGAAACTCTGTTGTTTGGCAACAAAGTTATCAAATTAATTCAGGCATAAGTTAGCAGGTTTATCAAAAGGACTATCACTCTCATCAAACTTACGCACAGAATTTACTTCTACTACCTGTATCGAGTTATCAAGACCATTGATCTCTTCGATAGGTGGTATATTTTTGACATCTTCAGATTTAATGCCTTTCTCTCGCATAGATTTCTTAGCTTCTTGCATATCTTCAGGACTGAGGAATAGAATACCTCTTTTCTTTGGAGTTGGCTTAGGAGGTGGTTCGGGAATAGTCCAAGCATTCTCATTGCACAAGATGCTATTCAGTTTAATCTCAGCTTGTTCTATAGTTCGTTCCCGAAAAACACAACCGACACAACTATCTAGGTGGTCTTTGCAAGCATCGGTAAGTCCATTATAGAAGATATCAAGTATTTCATTCTTCTCAAGAGGGTGATCAGGCAAAGCGTTCAGTAGCTGGATGAGCCTCCCCCAAGCTTGTGGGAGACTCTCTTCTTCAGCTTGAGCAAAGTTTTATATTTCCTGCAAGGCAGCTTGCTTCTTATGGCAGGGAAATCTTTTCAGAGAAGTGGTAGACCATATCCTGGGGGCTACGCACACAACCAGGAGCAAGAGAAGTGAACCAGGTCTTAGCACCATCCTTTAGCGAGAAAGGAAACAACTTGAGGATATAGTAGTGGTGGATCTTTTCCTTACTAGTGTATAGGGTGGCTATATCGTGCAGTTTGGTATGATGGTCTACAACCGTTTCAGCCTCATAACCGTGAAAAGGATCAGATTCGACCAGAGTGATTAACTCAGGGTCGATAGAGAATTCATAATCCTTATCGGTCACAAAGATAGGCAAAGTAGCAAACTTCGGGTCGTATTTCATCCTAGCGTTCAGAGATTTTTCTTTCCACTTGCGCAATAGTTTTTCAACATCATAGCTATCCTTACACGCAAGAAAATCCTCAGCTATCTCTCCCTCCATAACATAGCGTTCAGGCATAACACGCAATTCAGGCATAGTAGTAGGTTCTACTTCAATAGCATCAGCAGTTTCAGAAGTATCATCACATCTAGCAGCAACTCTAGCAATTTGTGCATCAAGGAATGCACCTAGTGGCAAAGCAGTATCAGGTAGAGCATCATCATGCATAGTATCAAGCATAGCATCATCGGGCATAGTATCAAGCATAACATCATCAGGCATAGTATCAAGCATATCATCATCAGGCATAGTATCAAGCATAGCATCATCAGGCATAGGGGACATATCAAGATTTCTAGCTGGAGGTGATGTCGCAAACTTACTCTTAACTGAAGGTGAATCCAGTGCAGAGCTAGATGGAAGTTCCTTACCTGTCCTCGTAGTGGAAGGCAAGATTTTAGTTCTTGGATTTTTCGGATTCCTCATAGTGACTAGCAGACGTCAATCCCAAGTGACTCAGAGAATATAGTTGTGCTTCCCCGGCAACGGCGCCAGAAAATAGTCTTGATAACCCACAAGTGTAGGGGATCGGAAGATTTTTCAAGGGTAGAGTATTCAACCCAAATTTATTGATTTGACACAAAGGGAAGCGAAAGAATATTCTCAAGTATTAGCACCTCAGTTTGTTTGTTTCAACCACACCTGAAAGATTAGTGTCTGCAAGCAAAGTATCAGTAGCAAAGTGGTATGATAGCAACGGTGTCAGAAATAGATCTGTTGACGGCAGACTGTTCCTAACTGTTGTATCAATGGCGCCAGTAAATAGCACGTGGACGGGGAACTATTCTTCCCTGGCAACGGCTCCAGAAAAGTCTTGCAATAGGTAACAGCAAAGTAGCAAGTAACATCAGAGTAACAGCAGTAGCAAGGAACAACAGTAGTGACAGCAGCAGCAAGTAACAGCAGTAGTGACAGTAGTAGCAGCAAAGTAACGTAGCAAGGACCAGTAATAAAAGACTCGTAGGCAGTGTATCGGTGATGGATGAGTATGTCGGATGTGGTTCATCATGTAACAGCTATAACACGGAGAGATAAGTAACTAGCTCCCGTTCGTCAATCTAATTTAGGCATGTATTCCGTATGTAGTCATACGTGCTTAGGGAAAAGAACTTGCATGACATCTATTGTCCATCCCTCCCGTGGCAGCGGGGTCCTAATGGAAACTACGGGATATTAAGGTTCTCCTTTAAATAAAGAATCGGACCAACGCATTAACACTTGGTGAATACATGAACTCCTCATACTATGGTCCTCTTTGGGAGTGGTTCTGGCTATTGTCACTCCGAGGTTGCCGGGTCATAACACATAGTAGGTGACTACAATTTGCAAGATAGGATCTAAAACACAAATATATTGGCGACAACATAATAGGTTCAGATCTGAAATCATGGCACTCGGGCCCTAGTGACAAGCATTAAGCATGGCAAAGTAGTAGCAACATCAATCTAGAACATAGTGGATACTAGGGATCAAGCCCCGTCAAAACTAACTCGATTACATGATAGATCTCATCCAACTCAGCACCATCCAGCAAGCCTACGATGAGATTACTCACGAACGGTGAAGAGCATCATGGAATTGTCGATGGAGAAAGGTTGACGATGACGATGGCGACGATTTCCCCTCTCCGGAGCCCGGAACAGACTCCAGATCTGCCCTCCAAATGAAGAACAGGAGGTGGCGGCACCTCCGTATCGTAAAACGCGATGAATCCTTCTCTCTGATTTTTTTCCGTGCAAGACGGAATAAATAGTGATAAGTTTGGGGGCGATGGTTCCACGTGGGCCCCAAAAGCCCTCACGGCGCGGCCTAGGGGGGTGGCCGCGTCCTAGGGGCTTGTGGCCCACTCGCATGTGCCCTCCGGTGGATCTTTGCGCAGGTATTTTTCTTTTATTCCAGAAAAATTCTCCATAAATTTTCAGGACATTCCGAGAACTTTTCTTTTTGCACAAAAACAACACCATGGCAATTCTGCTGAAAACAGCGTTAGTCCGGGTTACTTCCATTCAAATCATGCAAATTAGAGTCCAAAACAAGGGAAAATAGTTCGGAAAAGTAGATACGACGGAGACATGTAAAGGGGGAGGTGCAGGGGTAAACGACGGTGGGGGAGTTGCCAGCGTAGGAGTGGCAGGCGTGCGGGGGCAGAGAGAGTGGGGGCAATGGGGGGACAGCCGTTATAGGCACACCCTCTTTGTCGTCTGCCCCCGGACGATAAAGAGGCCCACGGCTGACGGCAAAGGCTAGGCGGACGGTAAAGAGCCTGTCCATTGGACCTGGCCAGGCCCACGGTCTAGTGGGACCCATCTTGCCCCTTTGTCGTCTGCCCTAGGGCTCTTTACCGTTCGCTTGCAGACGGCAAAGGTCTGGCCAATGGCAAATAGTTTATTTGCCATTAGTTAGACCTTTACCGTCTGCTTTAGGCTAGTTGACGGCAAAGAGTTTCTTCGCCATCAGCCAGCACATGGCAAAGAACTCGCCGATGGCAAAGAACTGGATTACGGTAGTGCCATTTCTAGGGTTTACAATGTTTGCATTGTCAACTTTCTGAAAATCAGCTCAAACCTTGTGATCAACCTTGTTTTTACTTACTATTTGCCCATGTTAAATCGCACAGCTAGTGGGAAAATTTATCTTACCAAAAACTACCTCAAACACCTTCTGATAAAATAGTAAAACCCCTAGTTTCATCTCCCCTATTGTTCTCTTTGCCCCCCACATTTTACCATAGTTCCTACTATGTCTCTTTGACGCCCAGTAAGAATCCCATGGCACCACGTCAATCATGGAGGGGTGAAAACCTTATTTTACCCCTCTCGACAGCAAGGTTCTACCTCTCTCCCGACCTTCCTTCTATGTTAAGGAACTCTTAAAGGCATCCAAGGGCGTCTCCACTTTCTTTACTCCCCCTAGACCCTATGGAGACAAGTGGCCGCACCCAAAACGCCATGGGCATGCCGTGGCATGCCTAAACGGCGCTCTAGAGCGTGCTACAGTGTGATCCCGCACTGTAGTCACCCCCTCCTCTCTCTCCCTCTGCTGGCCTCCCCTCACACGCACTCTGTCCGCCCTGAGAGCTCGAATGAGCTAGCTCTCACGCGCGCATGTCTGCCTCATCCGGCTCCTTCCTCTCTTTTCCCTGCTCGTGGACCGCGCATACAAAGGTCGTTGACATGTCGTGGAGCACCCTCATGATGCCTAGCAACGATTAAGCTCTGGTTGTTGATGTTGTCCACGGTGAGCTTGCAACCCGGACGTATAAGTCAATCCAGGGCTACCCTCTGCTCTCCCTTGCCTCTCTTACCCTCCCATGAACCACCCCATACCAACCATTCGTCCTCCCGTGCCCTCTCCATTCCCCACGGCCAGCATTGCTGCCTCGGCCTCGGCTCAAATCCGAGCTCCACCGAGCCCCTCCTCACCATTGAGGAGCACCACAAACCTTGCTGCATCACCGCAAGCCCCTCCATTTTCCTCTCCCTAGGTTCGTGGCTTCGTGCCCATCGACGACAATAGCATCTTCCTCCATGGATGATGTCTCGGTCAACCTTGAGTTCCCCCGGGGCTAAGACCACCCAAACGAATGCGCAACTCCATCTCGAGCACTCCGGCGGCTAGAGCATCACTGGAGATGGCTTGTGTCGCCAGAGCGACGCCAACACATGTGTCAGCCTTGCCTCCCCTCCCTGTCCCCGATCGAGCAGAAGGTGGGGGAAGGACCCAACACGCAGGCCCCGCCTGTCAACGATCTAGTGGCTGTGCCCCGCAGTTTATGTGGAGGCGCCACCACCGTCTCCCACCTCCCTACAGAGGAGGTGGACTCCAAGGAGTATGTCTTCTGCGTCTCGGGCTTCACGCGTGTGGCAGAACAGCTAGACCGGCCTAGTGCGCTGTGGTGCTAAGTCACGCTCATGGTGTAGCTTGGGTCCATTTGGGTAATTTCCCTTTTCTCTATTTTCTTTTTACCAGAGAAATGGATTAATTCATAATAAATTCATTTCAACTCCAAATTTCATGATTCAAATTCCTAATGGATTCTAAACTCTTGTCCTATCCAAATATGTCCATTGCACATTTTTCTAGCAAACTTTTTTGCAGTTTTCAAATTCAAATTAAAATTTTGAACTACTAAAGCCCTCCTTTGAAAATTCCTAGAGCATCCAAACCAACTCCAAATGGAGTGATTCCAATTTCTAGGAGCTCTAAATATCAAACCCTATTTATCTAGCCATGTATAAATTTTTCCCATGCTTTATTTCTGTTAGGTCAAATAAATAGTCCCCTTTCTCATTAATTCCATACTAGGAAACCCCTAGAATATTCATCCCAACTCCAATTCAAGTGAAACAACTTCCTAAATTCTTCTAAAATTATTCCCTATTTAATGGGTGCATCCACTCGTTTTTATAAAAATATTTTTTGTACACTTCTTATAGGATGAATAATGCCTCCATTTCCACCCTTCCAAAAATTCTCGTTGATACATATCTAGGACAACCTATTCAGTTATTTTTCTTACACCCTGAGCTGTCCAATAAAATTAAACCTCATATTTAAGAAAACTTTTATTTTTTTCCTTCTTTATTGTGTTGCTTACTACGGTTGTTTCCAACGGTAGTTGACGAAGTAGACGGAGTTCTCGTTGTTGGACTAGAAGCTTGTGAAGACCACAAAGAGTTTGCTAAACCAGGCAAGCAGCCCGTTGACCATGTTTAAGAAACCCTTCTTACATGGCACATTCCACTTTATCTATTGCATTGAATCATGAATGAAAAGGTGAACATCGTGGTGGTTTACATTTGTTACTTTCCTCGTTGATACTTGCATCATGCATGACCCTACCTTCCTATGAAGGTTGTGCGGGTGGGAAGTAGTTAGGATGCTATGTAGTTTCTATGCAAGTGGGATGGGAATATGCATGGTGTCGAAAAATAAATGATTTGAAAGACTTTTCAAAAAACCCGTCGGGTGCCACTAATGCTCGAGGGAGATGGTGATGGGCTAGGTAACCGCTTGAGAAAGAAGTGGTGAACCAGGGCAAGTTGTGTGTGTGTTTTCGAAAATGGATTAGATTTAAGATTTAACAATCGTCACAACCTTACATGTACGACCATGCTACCCTTATATGGGAAGTGGCTTTGTTGATTACCTTGTTCGATGCTAGCACAGATCTTGCATTACTAGTGGCGAGGGGGCCTAAGTTACTCTCTCGATACGGGGTCGTCCTAGGTAGGGCAACCATGGGCTGTTTTTTACCAACCCCGGGCACACCATTGTCTCCCCTTAGGGATGGTATGATCTTAAGTGACTCTCATATGATGTACATCATGAGGAGGTGGGTCAACGAGTGGAATCTTTTTTTATTGTCGTGAAGGGAAAGACATTATTCGGGTGCTTACCTCGGGTAACGAATGTACCACAAGTCGTGGATGACACGGAAGTTCCCCGAGTATCGTGGGTAAAGTGGGCAACCTATGGAGAGTGTAAAACTATTCGAATAGCTATGTCCATGGTCAAGGACAGTTGGGTGGTCCTGCTTAGACTATGTCCAGATGTTTTCATAAAAACTCAGTGTGGGTGTGTGAAACAAAGAGACACTTGATGTAAGTCAGATGACTTGATGAGATGGATGAACATGAGATGTTCATACTCTGTTGATATTGATATCTAGAACCTGTTCATATGGATTTCTGCAACCTGTTGATGCATGCCTTTACAAGTTGATTGAACATGTCATTGCACCCAAAATTAGCTTTCTGCAACTTATCTACTTAGTGCTATATAATGCATTGTTGAACCTTGTTCCAAACATGGGTTGCTTGCTAGTACATTCAAAGTACTCATCGGCTTGCCACTGGCTACTTTATTGTCTAGGCATTAAAGAACATGATACAATGAAGAGTACCTTGGTGATGTACATGCAAGAAGGACTATAACCAATCACAATGCATGTAGGGTTAAGGTAGATGGCATGGGTCTATGCTATCTTTCAAGATTTTCGTTGCAAATATATGAAGGCTTGCCCATAAAGGCCATATTTGAGTAAAACGGTACGTAATTGATGTAAGACTCTTGTTATTTGGTTTATGCGTGTTCAACAGGCATTCATCCCTGGGATCACTTTGCAGGTACATTAGGTGATCACGACTTATGAGTCGGGGTCCCCACATCTAATGACTTAGAGCCAAGGCATATGGTGATAATCCTACCATGTCATGGTCAGTAAAGCTTCGGGGTTTCAAGGAGCTTAGGGTGTGAGTGAACGTCTATTATCTTATCCTTGAGAACAATTCTTTAATGTAAAGAACCCTACCTATTTGCCCAAACAAAATAATTCAATTCCAACATCACTCATGCTACCCATATCTCCATGGTTTTGAGAGAAGGACTAAACTATATTCTCACATGTAATCGATAACCACCTCACTTGTATCCCTATATAAGAATCCTCGGGTAGAACATACAAGTTGATAATGTGCGAATAAAACACTACAAATCCAAGTGCGCAACTAACCAATCCAAGGCCTAAGGTACTACACCTCTGTGCTAAGGAAACACATAATACACCAACCGAAGATTTTGTTTCCTTCCTATGAATCCAATCGAGTGGTTCATCAATCCCATCAATGATTACATGACTCATTACCCCTACAAATCCAATATCGATTCAGCCCTACATAATCTCCTAGAGTTCCTATAATACACAAATCAATGAAGGGACCATTGTCACAGTATATCCATGAACTTCCAATATCACGACCAAGTAAACTCCAAGGAAAACTCCATGGTCAAGAAATAGATCCTTAAATCAACTTTGACAACATCCAATTGTCACATCTTATCATCCACCAAGAAACATGGTATCATGATCGAGATCATCGGACTAAATCCAAATTACTCCGAACAATGTAGTCACATTATTATCAACATCCTATTAGGATCGCCTATTTAAAATTAAATCTCATTTCCAACGAGAATCTCTACTTGTTTCTCCAAGTCAATATTTTAACATTACTAATCCATTACAACTAGTTGTATAAATCAAATTATCATACCACCAAGAATTTTGACTTATGATCCCATTTATCCTCCTAAATCCAATTTACTCAAGAGATATGTAAGTTATGCTATTATATCGACTTGATCCACCAGGTTCACCTATCATCATGAAAATCTCGTGATTCACCAAAGGGTGATAGCTATGTCCTCAAGACATTTATTATGTCCTCAACAAATCATTTGTCTAGTGATCATGTATCCTTAGAATGGTCTTCCCTATGGCATCAAGGTTCTGGTGCTAGTTTAAGAATGGAAGGTGTTTGTTCACTATGATCACCAGTTCCATAATGAACCAAGTGGTAAACTAGGGTGCTTTGAGCTCAAAAGGTGTTCTGGAAAACCCATGTATTAACACATGGTTAGAGGTTTGAGTTCTGGTAACTGGTGAGGTCTAGGTTAAATCTAGGGAAGGGTCCTCCCGAGGGAAATCATATCATTAGTGAGTTAAACTAGGTTGAATAGGTTGCGAAAAAAAGTCTTTAGTGTTAGCTATTTGTCAAGGTGGATCCTTGGTGCATCTTGTCTTCTAGTCTTCAGTTGAGGAGATAGGAGAGAGGGAAAGTAGCATCGAGGGGAGGTGCCAAAAAAGGGTGGTATAGTGCAAGTGTGATCAAACAAGTGCCAAATAGGCCACAAACAAATAGTAATGTGAGGTAGGTGATATAGTCGCATACTTGTTGCCTAGGACAAAAGTGCGACTTGTACCAAAACACAAACATATTAAATAAGCAACACATAACATGGTTCCATTCGAACCAGCATAGAGACTCAAATTCACATAGGGGATACACGACTCATCCTACCCTAGGGGTTCTCGGAATCAATAGTCATGCTTGCTTCATGTCTTGGAGAGAAATAATTTCACTCTTCTGTGTCTTCCTGAGGTGTTTCTATGTCCCTTGTTGTTGTTTGTCGAAATGACCCGGGTTGTTCCTGAAGAATCATTGACAACTTCTCTCTAGTTAGATGATGCAAAGGTGGTTCCTCATGGTTGTCAATGTCTTCTTGTCTTCCAAGGCATTGAGAGTTCCAAGTGGACAATCCTTTATGCAATGACATGGACAAGACATGATAGAGTTCCAACCTGTCGGTTATGTTGATGACAACATCGAAACTAAGAGCTGGGGATGAAGAGAACCATTTTCCGGCTCACTATGGTGAGCCACATGAGTCGGCGAGGTTCTCATCCATCGGTGGTTGTCGACACAACAACGGTAAGGACATGGTCATACTATTAGAGATGCATAGCATGATCTTGCATATCTTATGCCATGATCATCGTAGGCCAAGGTTGCCTAATTATTGGGTAGTATCGAGGGTGTCACCATCTTTTGAGTCTTGATGTCCTCATTCCTCGAGAAGGTATCTTCTATTGGTATCGTCTTGTCGCGGTGTCGCCAAGTTTGTGTTCAAGAAATGTGGGTGAACGTTGGCAATGTGGTTTGCTACCAGTTTATCCACAAGGATTTCGAGGAATCCAGTGGTTAGGGGCATAAGGGTACCAACGACCATTTGCGAAGTTATGAAAAAGCAGACGCGGAGGTACAAAAGAAAATAGTGTATGTGATCGGGCACAATCGTTTGGTATCTTTGAAAAATTAGAAGAGGTGAGAAATACAAACGTTTTGTAGGTGGTTTGAAGGGTGTGGAAAAACAGTTTTGTCCTAACTAACATCCATGTTAATTGAGCCTTCCTACAGCGAGGATGGCTCTGATACCATCTATGTGGGGACCCGACTCATAAGTCGTGATCATCGAATGGATGTGTATAGTGATCCTAGAGATAAATGCTCATTGAACACACATGAGTTGGATAATAAGAGTCTTACATCCATACATACCATCTTACACAAATTTACGACCATTATGGTCAATACTAACATAGATAGGGCCACGACGGCCAAACATCAAACAAAAACTTGTAGCCGAAATCTTGAACGATAATGCAGGCGCATGCCATCTGCATTATCCCTAAATGCATTCTGACTAGGAAGCATCCTAATTCGCATGGTTGTCACCAATGTACTCTTCACCATAATCCTGTTCTTTCCTGCCTAGCAAATTAAATAACCAATGGCAAGCCAATGAGTACTTTGAATTTACTCTCAAGCAACCCATGTTTTGGAACAAGGTATAGCAATGCATGATATAACACTAAGTAGGTAAGTTGGACAAAGCTAATTTCGAGTGCAATGACATGTTCAATCAACTTGTAAAAGCATGCATCATGAAGTTTAGAGATTGTTCAATCTTTTTCCGTGGACACGACTATTCAAATATTTTTTACACTCCTAGCTCAACTCCAAACACATCCTCTACTTTGTCAACTACCATGGGAAACAACCATAATAAGCAATACAACAAGAAGGAAAAACAAAAGTGTTCTAAATAGGAATTTATTTTTATTGGACACCTCTAGTCAAAAGAAAAATAACCATCAACAACAAGTTTTGAAAGTTGGAAGTGGAGGCATTATTGATCCAATAAGAAGTTTATAGAAAATGGTTTTAAAAAATTAGTGAATGCACTTATTAAATAGGGCATGACTTTAGAAGAATTTATTAAGTGGTTTCATTGGATTTGGAGTTGGGATGATTTTTCTATGAATTTACTAAAATAAAATAAATGGAAAGTGGGGATATTTACTAGATCTAACAAAAACAATGCATGACAAAAAATTTCACCATGGCTAGAAATATATAGGAAGATATGTGTAGTCTTTGCAAATTTGAATCACTCCATTTGGAGTTGATTTGAACTCTCTTGATTTTGCAATTATGAGTTTTCATAGTTAAATTTGAATTTAAATATGAACAATACACAAGAGTTTTATTGGAATAATGTGCAATGCACATATTTGGTTAGGCAATGATTTTAGGAACACCCAAAAATTTGAATCCACAAATTTGGAGTTAAAATCATTTTTCTAGAGAGTTTACATGTTTCTAGAAAAATAGAAAATGGAAAAATTCTTTTACCTAATGGGCCAATGGTGCACTGGGCGTAGCATGGTGAAGAGTGGACTAGGCCGGCCCAATTTATCGTCTACGCGCATGAAGGGTCACGTCCGAGACGTACTCCGCGGAGTGTGCGTCCACAGCGGGGAGGCGGCCGCGGGAAAAACACTTCTCCACTTAACCGGGAGGCCCGGAGCGTTAGTCACTAACCGACGGGCCCCGTTCGCAGGCCCTGCTCCTAACTCCTGCTCGCATGTGCTAGCCCCCTTCTACTTCCAACCACCGGTGAGCTCACGGGACCGCGCCGCATCCTTCCACATGTCACATACCTGCCGAAGACGACCGTAGCGGTGATGCATATAACGATCACGGAGGAGACCTTCAGTGGTGAAAGGCGCAGCTCCATGGGCATTGGAGGGAGGGAACATAGTGTGGCGAGAGCCTTGAGACGATGCAAGAGGTCGTCTAGTGAACCTCATAAGAGGAGGGAGAGGCTGTCGTGCTTGAATTTGAGTAGGATAATCAGAGCGGCTTCGGACATAGGAGACGACGGAGGGCACGGGAGGGGAAACTGTGTGGTCTGGGAGGTTCATAGGAGGTACAGGGGTGTAATAGGAGTGTCCAAGGAGCTCGGGTGTGCATCAGATTCCCTCAGGCATGACAAGCACACGCGTCTGAGCTACCTTGGAGGCTTGCGAGTAGAGGGGAGGGCCGTGTGAGGTTTAGAGGGGATCCCTGGCACGCGTGGACATTATGCCGCAGCCGGAAGCTAGCTAGAGGACAAACTTAGCGGCAGAGCATCATTTATACTCCCTCCGTTCCTAAATATAAGACCTTTTAGAAATTCTACTATAAACTACATACGGAACAAAACAAGTGAACATATACTCTAAAATATGTCTATATACATCCGTATGTAGTTTATAGTATAATCCCTAAAAGGTCTTACATTTAGGAACGAAGGGAGTACATGTTAGCTACATGGTGACCACACCAACATGTATCTACAGTGACTTTTTGTCGCTCAAAGATGTCTAGCATGTGAGGCACACATGGAAAGGGTCTCTGGTGAAGTTTGGTTCCACATGGAGCTAGGTGGGCTAGGTTTTGACTACGGGTAAGTTTACAGAAGCAAATTTTGGAGCTTTCTCATGAGATTTTATTAAATAGTATAAGAGGAAAAATGTTGCCTGGTGGCCCTAGGTATGGAAGGAATACATGTACACCAAATATTATATGTGGGAAGTCATTGTGCATGGTACTGGTAGTTCAAAGCTGCATTTGCTGCCCAAACTTAGTTTTAGATGAACGGGTCGTATTTTCCATATGAGTGTGTCATATTTCTGTGTATATTGATGCATTAGCATGCAAAAGAAGTTGTGAGGGTGTTTGGGGCAATCACCAGTACATAGTTAAAGGAGAGGGGGAAGGAGAGGTGTTACCAGGGTGAAAAGAGAGGCAAAGTGAGGGATTTACCCCCCCCCCCCCAGATAATTGAGCACGGGCCATAGAAAGTTACTCGGGGTAGAAGGGGACTAACACATGCTGTGGTAAAGATTTAATGGCAAGGAGAATCTTTTTGGGTCAACTTTGCTTGTCCACAATCTTATGGCTGAAGGTGTTAGATCTATTCTAGGGCATCTAGGGGTATCCGATGGCCCTGATATTTACCAGGGTTAAATGGTAAGTGCAACTGGTATTGATCACCATTTTTGAGCTTATTTGATGAAACTCGCTAATGTAAATTTAATAAACCCTAGAAACGGGAATAAATGGATTTCCTTAGATCTAGTCATGCAAATCTAATCTCCCTAATGCACCACTTGGTGTGGTGTCATCATTAGGCTATTATAGGATTCCCACAAAGTTTGAGATCAATGGAGAAACTTGATAATGTAAAGTTGCTCAAGTTTTGATCTGGACACATTGGGTTTTGGAGCATTTTGGTGAACTAAAACTATTTGGATTTGGATGAAACATGGCAAGATGATCACATATGGCCTATGTGACATTCTAGAAGTTTCCTGAATTTTTTTCAGAATATTTCTTATACAAATATTTCAAATACTTGAAATATGCAGAAAGGGTTGTGGAGGGTTTTGTCCAATATTTTGAACATGACCATGTGTTTAATCTCTTATATATGGAAAATATATGCCCAGTGAGTTTCCGTGCATTTTCTCAAATATTTTGGAATCATTAAAGTGATTTTTTCCTATAAAAGACCATTTCCCGCCTCAGAAAAAGGCTTTTAAATAAAATACAAAAATAAATTTTAAAATAATAATTTTGTGGTTTTGGGAAGTCTTTTTGATAATAGGATCCAAATAAAATATTGGGGGAAAACATCCTCCCTAATTTGAGGACTTGTAGTCCAAACCTCAATTTAGGGGGTTTTGAAATGATAAATTAAATAAATTTTTTTGGACAAAATAATATTTTGTAAAAACAGTTTTTGGTCCTATACACATGGCATGATCATTGGGAAAAGATTTGGGACAAGGACATGAGTCGAGAGCGTAGGAGGAGTTTTGTGAATTAAAACACAAACAAGCACACAAGCAAATAGCAATCAAGTCAAGAATCACAAGCACATAAAAGTTTTTGTTGGTCCTAATTTTTTAGCTACGTTAACTTAGTAATGTAAGGCTAAATACAGGGTGTCACACCATGGCATGCCAAAGATGTGCTCTAGAGCACGCTATAGTGCCCAGTCGCACTATATAGAGAGCATCTCGAGGCACTAGACACCTTAGGGAGGAAGGACCTGGTGCCCCATGACCCCTCGACATTCGCAAGCTTCTAAATAGTTGTCCCTCTCTTCCTTCCCTCTCCGACTAATGTTACCACGTGTGCCTGATGCCGCCTCGAGCAGACAACCCATGGCCTCGCACGCGCAAAACCCTAGCGCTCCCCGCTCTCTCTCATCTGCCCCTAGACCTAGACCACCCATAGGAAGGCCCCGGGCGTGAGCACTCGAGCGCCCTCAGTCCCTGGTGATATCCACGACCTCTTCGGTGCATCGGTCCATGGTGAGCTCACCCCTGGCTACGTAAAGCAACCCGAGCCTTTCTAGTCCATCCATTGATGCTCTTGCGCCCAATCGACCTTTCTTGCCTCATAAAGCACCTACTGCCGCCCGAGATCGAGCCCGAGCTCCGCCACATCGAACCTCCGATGATCTCCAGATATAGGACATCACCGGCCACATTTTCTGTTTCCTTGGACCCCTCTCACTTCCCTGATGCGATCCCTTCTCCCTCCTATTCATGCAAGGAACCGTCAACGACGACCCCTCCGAAAGCTCCTCTGCCCAGTTCCTCTCATCGCCGGTGACCCAGGCCACCCCAACGACTCCAACCACCTCCCCACGAATGGAGGCAACCTCCTGACTCGATTCCCACACTCTCCTTCCCTCGTCGTGCCCTCGAGCACCGTCGGTGAGCCCCCCGACCACCCTGGTCGCAAGGTAGGAGATGACAGGCAGGCCCTGCCTGTCATGCTCTCACCCCCTTCTCTCTTTGGCCACCAGGGCCTGCCCATTAGGTTCAAAACTTCGTGTCTTCTGGGTCAGCTTCGTCAGTTACGCCAGCTCGGCCAACCATTTATGGCCCAAATTCATAGTGCCCCTTTTCGTTTTCTTTTCTAGCATTTTTTCCATTTTTTTTTCTCTAGTGCAAATATTTATCCAAATCTAGTGAATTCAACTCCTAAAATCTTTAAAAAATCCAACCTATTTAGTGATGCTACTGGTGCATCACTGGGTAAATATTTTATGTATTATTTTTATTTAAAACCACTCTTAAAGCATTTAAACCAATGTTAAAATCCTTTTCACTATTTTTGACCCTCCAAATCAAAAAACTAATTTTTTTGTATTTTTAGTTTTGAGCCTAGTATTTTACAAAAATAGTTTGACATTTTTAGGAGTGATGTATTTTCCTGTTCTTGTCGTGGTCTTATTTTTTACTGTTATGATGCAACGTTAGATTGCGCTTTTGACGAAGAAGTTGGACCGGAAGGATTTGAAGACCCTCAAGACTTTAATGATCCACACAAGCATCCCTTTGACCATGTCTATTAAACCCTTTCTATGCATGTCATATATCAATTTATTTTGTTACATCAGAACCATGATGAATTGGTGACCACTTTGATGGGTTGCTTCTGTTACTTTCCTCGTTGATACTTGCATTCCCATGACTCTATATTTTTCTTAGGGTTGTGTGGGTGGGAAGTAGATACAATGCGTGTAGATGTTACGCATGTGGGACTGGAATGTGCGTAGTGTTGGAAATAAAAGTGTTTTCAAAGATTTTTCAAAAAACCATGTCGGGTGCCACTAATGCTCCTCCTGGGAGAAAATGAGATAGGTAATCATTTGTGAAAGAAGTGGTGTACCTAGCCAAGTTGGGTGTTTGTGTTTCTGAAAACAGATTGGATTTAAGATTTGTCAACTATTCCCAACCATACATGTATAACCATGATACCCCTTGCGGGATGGTGATTTGTTGATTACTTTGGTAGGTACTAGCATAGAGCCTACATTACTAGTGCTGGGAGTGAGGTAGTCACTCTCGATATGTGGTCATGTCGGAAATGACGACCATGGGGTGTTTCCATAGACACTGGGAACAACGTTGGTCCTTTCTTGGATGATACTTGTAATGTACATCATGCAGCTTGTGTGCCAACGAGTGGACTCGTTGTTAGTATCATTGGGGGAAAGACATTATTGGGGTACTTACCTCGGGTATGAAAGAGACTACGAGCCGTGGCTTGACACAGAAGTTTCTTGAGTCTTGTGGGTAATGTGTGTAACCTCTGCAGAGTGTAAAACTATGCAAATAGTTGTGTCCATGGTCAAGGATAGTTGGGTGGTGCTGCTTAAACTACGTCCAGGATTTTACTAAACTTGGTGTGTGTGTGGGTTGGGGGTGGGAAGGAGATACATGAGTTGAATCAGTTGACTTTGTGATGTTTAATGTAGAGTTGTTCCAAACTCTGTTTATATTGATATGTGTAACCTGTTCATATGAATACTCATATCATCATGATGCATGCTTTCACAAGTTGATAGAACATGTCATTGCACTCAAAATTAGCTTTCTGCAACTTAATGCTATATTGTTGTTCCTTGTTCCGATCTTGTGTTTATTGCGAGTACATTCCAAATACTCATTGGCTTGCCACTGGTTATTTAAATTACCAAACATGGACAAACATGATTTTGGTCAAGAGTACCTTGGTGACGATCATGCAAATTAGAACACTTCTCAGTCAAATGCGTGTAGGGATAAGGCAGATGGCATGGGCCTACGTTATAGTTCAAGATTTCGGCTGCAAGTTTGTGTTTGATGTTTGGCCTTTGTGGCCATATATTTGTAAGACTTGACCATGATGGTCATAAATTTATGTAAGACGTTATATATGGATGTGAGACTCTTGTTAGTCAGCTTCTGTGTGTTTACTAAGCATTGGTCTCTGGGACCACTGTACACATGCATTCGGTGATCATGACTTGTGAGTCAGGTGTTAGAGCATATATCTCCCTATGTGGTTTTGGTAATTGATGACAATTCCTACGGACTAATGGTTGCCTTAAGTTATATTTATAGGATTTGTCCATAGGAGCTTCCTGAAGTCCATCTGTTGGGTTCAAGGAGTTTATTTGTTGACCAAGATGTTATTCAAGTTATTATCCAAAGAATGGTCATAGAAACACTAGGTTGATCAAGATCTCAGACAAATAGTAAATCAAGATGATCAACACATTGCTTTTATTGCAATTTGTCCATAGGCATTTCTTGAAGTCCATCTGTTGGGTTCAAGGAGTTTATATGTTGACCAAGATGTTATTCAAGTTATTATCCAAAGAATGGTCGTAGAAACACTAGGTTGATCAAGATCTCAGACAAAGAGTAAATCAAGATGATCAACACACAAAGCGTATAAGATGTACCGAGAGGGATCAAGTGATCCCATGGTAAGGTAAGCATTGTCCATTACGTGTTTGTGTACTAACCCATGGTCTTTGTGAGACTCCTATGTGGGGGTTAGGTGTGCTTCTATTGGGCTTGCCTCAAAAGGAAGATCTCATAAAACCCATGAAGGATGACGTCAAGTGGTGATCGTCATCAAGATTATGGTGTGCAAGTTCAAGCGGATCAGCACGAATATATCATTGAAACTATTGTCAATGATCATGTGCTGACAAGGACAACCTCATGTGCTAACAAGGACAAGATCAAGATAAGCATTCCTGAGCACTACATGCTTGATTCTTGTGGATGTTCACATGGTGGATAGGACAAGATCAAGATAAGCATTCTTGAGCACTACATGCTTGATTCTTGTGGATGTTCACACATGGTGGACAAATGAAGATAAATACATAAGCTAGGCTTTCCGCATTGTGTATGGGAAAGCTACTTGAAGACTTCATCATGTCTTGCTTTCAACTTGAGCCAAGAAGGAACAACAACATCCAGCTCACGTGAAAGGGCTAACACAAAGGTATCAGTTCCTTTGACGTTAGTTGTGCGGAGTGACGATCAACGAAAAAAAGTATACACTCAAGTATGGATCATCAGTACTCTTTTATGATTCTTGAGTCCTTAGGGATCCCGCACTATTAAGAGGGGATCACAGGTTTTGCGATGAACTTGCTCAAACTACATCATCACTTTCTGCTCAGACCACATCTCCACTGTTTTGTTGTTATCTGAAAACAGAACCAGTGCCTCGGACATCTGGCTTTCTCCGGACGTTAGAGGACCGGGGGACTGACTAGTTCGGAAATCCAGAATCCTATACCAGAGAAATCAGAGCCATATAACTCGGACGTCCGGCTACCTCCGGACGTCCGAGGCCCGGATGTCCGGCCAAGTCCCGGAAATCCGGAAGCCTGCACCAGTAAAAGTTGAGTTCTATATCTCGGAAATCCGGCTCGCTCTGGACGACCGAGCGCCGGACGTCCGACACCCGTCGGAAATCCGGAAGCCTGCACCGGTAGAAATTGAGTTCTATATCTTGGAAATCCGGCTCCCTCCGGACAACCGAGCGCCGGACGTCCGACACCCGTCGGAAATCCGGAACCTACCACCAGTAGAAGTTGAGCTGTATAACACGGACTTCCGGGCCACTCCGGACGTCCGTATGCTGATGAATTCAAATATGTTCAGGCACATCTACAGGCCTCGGACGACCGACCCCTGTCGGACATCCGGTCGCTGATGAATTCAGAAGAGTTCCAGTCATGCCTAAAAGTCTTGGACGTCCGACCCCTCACGGACGCCCGGACTTCCGACAACTGTCGGACGTCCGGACCCTGTGCGACTTAAAGTGTCCCCAACGGCTCTTTTTCTCTCCACACTATAAATACCCCCTCCCACTTCGTGAGAGGGTGGCCTAACACAGCCTTATCCTCATAAGAACACATTTCCACCTCACACACATTTGCTCACTCCAAATCTTAGATACCAAGAGCATTTGTGAGCCCCTTTGAGAGTTGTTCCAATCAAAAGATAGATATTCTCCCTCTCCTTCTCTCAACCCAAGCTATTTGTGATTTGAGCAAGTTTTGATCATTCCCCGTGATCTTGTTACTCTTGGAAGTTGGAGACTCCTAGGCGGTAGGAGTTCTTCGGAGAGGAATCAATCCGTGTGATTTCCCCCGGAAAAGTTTGTGAGGGTTTGGAAGCCACCTCAAAGGCTTACCACTAGTGGTTGAGAAACGCCTTCGTGGAGTTATCTCAAAGGGAGAATAGGGTGAGCCTTCGTGGCGTTAGTGTGCCTTCGTGGTAACATCCACCTCTCTAACGGTGACTAGCTTCCCTCCAAGGAAGTGAACATCGGGTTACATCTTCGTCTCAGTGACCTTGGTTATCCTTAACCCTAACTCCTTACTTGTGGTTTACTTGTGTTATTTGAGGATACATACATTGCATATTGCTTGTGCTCATTATATTGTGTTGGCCATTTCTTGTACAAGATTAATCATTCAAGCATACCCTACATATCCACACGTACATACTTGCAGCCCTTGATATATCGTGTGATATAATGTGATCAAGTATCTTGTGTTATTTACCTACTTGTCGTGTGATATAGCTCAAGTAAGTTTGTGTAACTTACTTGTGCTTGTTAGTAACCGCATTGTGTCCATCTTGGTAGATCATGTTGTTGATACACGTTGCAGTGCCTAGTGCATTTAGGATTTGTGCTTGACAAGTACCGTCTTAGTTTATTTCCGCATTAGGTTCAAGCCAAATCCGAAGAAGTTTTTAAATAGCCTATTCACCCCCCCTCTAGGCGTCATCGAGGTCTTTTCATCAGGGTCCCCATGGAGTTGGTATCAGAGCCAGGTTTACCGTATGAGTCCTTAGTTAGCATGGACATTAGTTAGGCCAAGACCATTTTCAAAACAATATATCTAGTACCTATTCTTAGGAGTTTCTACACTTCTTACCTCTTCTATTCTATTTTCAAAACTTTACTGACACCCCTCCCCTTAAACCTTTGTAGAGGGTCGTCGTACCCGAAGTCCTCCTAGCATCCGGGTTTCCACTACTCCTTGAGGATATCCTAGAGAAGTGGCAGATTCTCCGACCTCCCGTATACCTCTACCAAGAGCACAGGGTCGATGCCATGACGAAGGAGTACCACTTTAATGTGGTCGTGAAGGAAAACGACTCCCCGATGAGTTGGCTGTTTGAAGTACCACATATGGAGACCCTGGTAATCGCAATTCAAATGGTTGCACGGAAGGTACTTATGCACCTTTGAGACATCATCCGAGAGATGGTTGACGAGCGAGCTAGTGGCGACCTACCTTTCAGGAAGGATGATATTGTCAAGAGTTGGACGTTGGTCCCATCCAAAGAGGATGACACACCACTCAGGTTCGAGACCTACTTTAGCCTCTACCTAGATAGTCTAGCTCACAACCTAATTAAGTATCCTATGAAGCTCCGCAAGGAACTTCACCACACCCGTGTGATGCTTCCACAAGGCAACATGAAGCCAGACATGATCAAGAAGGCTGGAGCCCACGAGGGACAACCAGCTATTGCTCATAGAGTTGGAGTACCCCCCCCCCCGCTAGAGATGCACCCGCTCCAGGAACTGTTGGAAATATGCCCAAGTGGCAATAATAAAATAGTTATTATTGTATTTCCTGTTTCAAGATAATCGTTTATTATCCATGCTATAATTGTATTGAATGGAAACATAAATGCATGTGTGGATATATAGACAAAAGAATGTCCCTAGTGCGCCTCTAGTTGACTAGCTCGTCGATCAAAGATGGTTAAGGTTTCCTAGCCATAGACAAGTGTTGTCACTTGATGACGGGGTCACATCATTAGGAGAATGATGTGATGGGAAAGACCCAAACTGTAAACATAGCATATGATCGTGTTATTTTGTTGTTATTGTTTTCTGCATGTCAAGTATACATTCCTATGACCATGAGATCATGTAACTCACTGACACCGAAGGAATGCCTTGTCTGTATCAAACGTCGCAATGTTACTGTGTGACTAGAAAGGTTCTCTATAGGTATCTCCAAACGTGTCATTTGAGTTAGCATGTATCAAGACTGGGATTTATCACTCCGTGTGACGGAGAGGTACCTCGGGGCCCACTCTGTAATACAACATCACAAACAAGCCTTGCAAGCAATGTGGCTAAAGAGTTAGCCATGAGATCTTGTATTACCGAACGAATAAAGAGACTTGTCGGTAACGAGATTGAAATAGGTATGTCGATACCGACGATCGAATCTCGAGAGAGTAACATAGCGAAGGACAAAGGGAATGATATACGGGATTGTGTGATTCCTTGAGACAGAGGTTCCACCGATAAGATCTTCGTAGAATATGTAGGATCCAATATGCACATCCAGGTCCCGCTATTGATATTGACTGGAGAGTGTCTCAGTCATGTCTACATAGTTTTCAAACCCGCAGGATCTGCACACTTAAGGTGTGGTGACGTTTCGGTATAGTTCAATTATAGGTATTGGTGACCGAAGGTTTTTCGGAGCCCTGGATGAGATCCTGGACAACAAGGGGACCTCCAGAATGGTCTGGAGGTAAAGTTCGATATATAGGAAGTCCTGCTTTAGTCACTGGAAAAGTTTCGGGCTGATCGGTAGTGTACCGGGAGTGCCGGGAGGGTGTCGGGGGACCACCGGGAGGGGTGTGACGACCCAAGAGCCTTGTGGGCTGTGAGAAGAGGTGGACCAGCCCCTGGTGGGATGGACAAAGCCTCTCTGAAAGCCCCATGCGGCTAGGAGAAGAGATAAAAGGTAAAGGACTTTTAAAAGGAAGGGAAGGAGGAGTCCTCACAAAGTAGTCCACCTTCCCACAAGGGAAGGTTGACTCTTCCTTTGGTTTGGCCGACTCCTTCTCCTTGGATTAGGGGCCAAGGATGCCTCCTCTCCTCTCCTACTATATATACTAGAGGGTTTTGAGGGTTTTTGACACATCAATAAGCCACATGCTGCCCCATCTCTGGAACCGTTTCTCCTCTATTCTAGTTTCAGCGGTGCTTAGGCGAAGCCCTGCTGGACTAGTTCAACCACCATCGCCGTCACGCCGTCGCGCTGCTAGAGAACTCGTATACCTCTCCGCCCCCTCTTATGGATCAAGAAGGCGGAGATGACTGTTGAGTTGTACCTGTGCTGAACGCGGAGGTGCCGTTCGTTCGGTGCTAGATCAGGACGGATCGTGGGACGGCGACAATTTGTATCGCGAAGGTGTTCCACTACATCAACCACGTTTCTTAATGCTTCCCGCCTAGCGATCTACAATGGTATGTGGATCCGATCTCCCTTCTCTTAGATGATCATCACCATGATAGGTCTTTCATGTGCGTAGGAAATTTTTTGTTTCCCATGCAACGTTCACCAACAGTGGCATCATGAGCTAGGTTCATGCATAGATGATATCTCGAGTAGAACACAAAAAAGTTTGTGGGCGTTGATGTTCAATTTGCTTCCCTCCATAGTCTTTTCTTGATTCAGCGACATTGTTGGATTGAAGCGGCCCGGACCAAATTTACTCGTACGATTACGAGAGACCGGTTTCATAGACTCACATGCAACTTGTTGCATAAAGATTACTGACGGGTGTGTGTTTCTTCAACTTTAGTTTAATCGGATTTGACCGAGGCGGTCCATGGAGAAGGTTAAATAGAAATTTGCATATCACTATTGTGGCTTTGCGTAAGTCAGATGTGATCATACTAGATACTCATGGCAGCCACGTAAAACATGCAACAACAAATTAGAGGACATCTAACTATTTTTTGCAGGGTATGCCTGTGATGTGATATGGGCAATGACATGATATGATATATTGGATGTATGAGATGATCATGCTGTAATAGTTAAATATCGACTTGCACATCGATGCGACGGCAACCGGCATGACCATAGGGTTGTCTTTAAATTTATTTTGCGCTTACAGATGCTCTTGCTATATCGCTAGGCAGTAGCTTTAGTAGTAACAACATAGATAGCGCGACAAACTCGATGGCAGCACAATGATGGAGCTCATGATGATGGAGATCATGGTGTGGCGTTGGTGACGATGGAGATCATGTCGTTGCTTTGGTGATGGAGATCAAGAAGTACAAGTTCATGGCCATATCATGTCACTTTTGATTTGCATGTGATGTTAATCCTTTTATGAACCTTATTTTGCTTAGGACGGCGGTAGCATTATAAGGTGATCCCTCACTAAAATTTCAAGATAAAATTGTGTTCTCCCCGACTGTGCACCGTTGCGACAGTTCGTTGTTTCGAAACACCACGTGATGATCGGGTGCGATAGACTCAACGTTCACATACAACGGGTGCAAAGTAGGTGCACACACGGAACACTCGGGTTAAACTTGACGAGCCTAACATGTACAGACATGGCCTTAGAACACAAGAGAACGAAAGCTCGAGCATGAATCATATAGTTGATATGATCAACATGGAGATGTTCACCATTGAAACTAATATCAACTCACGTGATGATCGGACTTGAGTTAGTGGATTTGGATCATGCGACACTCGAATGACTACAGGGATGTCTATTTGAGTGGGAATTTATTAGTAATATGATTAGCCAAACTCAATTGTCTTGAACATAGTCTAAGTAATATTTGCAGAATTTTAGGTTCTAGATCAATGGCTCGCGCAGTAGCAACCCTGAGTTTTAATACGTTCCTAGAGAAAGCTAAGCTGAAAGATGATGGAAGCAACTTTGTTGACTGGGCTCGTAATCTGATGGTTATCCTCGTGACTGGACAAAAGCAATATGTCCTTGATGCTACGCTAGGTGATGCACCACCCTCTACAGCGACCCAAGATGTTTTGAACGCTTGGCAGTAGCGTAAGGATGATTACTCATTGGTTCAATGTGCAGTTTTGTATAGCTTAGAACCGAGACTTCAAAGACGTTTTGAACATCATGGAGCATATGAGATGTTCCGGGAGTTGAAGTTTATCTTTGAGAAGAATACCCAGATCGACAGGTATGATACCTCTGATAAGTTATATGCTTGCAAAATGGAGGAGAACGGGTCTGTTGGTGAACACATACTTAGAATGTCTGGGTACTCTCACCGTCTAGCTGAGCTGGGGATTGAACTCCTGCAAGAGGCTATCACTAACAGAGTTCTTCAAACACTTCCACCTAGCTATAAGAGCTTCATGTTGAACTATAACATGCAAGGGATGAATAAGTCACTCGCTGAGCTATTTGCGATGCTGAAAGTCGCAGAGTCAGAAATCCAGAAAGAGCATCAAGTGTTGATGGTCAATAAGACCACCAGTTTCAAGAAAAACGACAAAGCAAAGAAGTGTAACTACAAGAAGAGTGGAAAATCCGTTGCCCCTCCGATGAAGAAACCCAAGGCTAGACCTAAGCCAGAAACTGAGTGTTATTATTGCAAGGGAACTGGTCACTCGAAGCGAAACTGCCCCAAGTATCTGGCCGATAAGAAGGCGGCCAATGCCAAACAAGGTATATTTAATATGCATGTTTTATGTGTACCACACCACCTGTCGTAGTAGTGCATGTGTATTTGATACCGGTTCTGTTGCTCACATTTGCAAATCGAAACAGGAACTGCGGAATAAACGAAGGTTTGCGAAGGATGAAGTGACGATGCACGTGGTAAATGGTTCCAAGGTTCATGCGATCACCGTCGGCACGCTCTCACTTCAGTTACCATCAGGGATTAGTGATGAACTTAAATAATTGTTATTTAGTGCCTGCGTTGAGCATGGATATTATATTTGGATCTTGATTATTGACAAACGGTTACTCATTTAAGTCAGAGAATAATGGTTGTTCTATTTATACGAGTAATATTTTTTATGGTCATGCATCCAATGTTAGGGGTTTGTTCATATTGAATCTCGATTGTGATGACACTCATGTCCATAACATTGAGACCAAAAGATGTAGAGTTAATAATGATAGCGCCACTTTCTTATGGCACTGCCGCTTAGGTCATGTTGGTGTAAAGCGCATGAAGAAACTCCATGCTGATGGACTTTTGCAGTTACTTGATTTTGAATCACTTGACACATGCGAACCATGTCTCATGGGAAAGATGACTAAGACTCCGTTCTCTGGAACAATGGAGCGTGCAAGTGACTTGTTGGAGATCATACATACTGATGAGTGCGGACCGATGAGCATAGAGGCGCGATTTGGATATCGATATTTTCTCACCTTCACTGACGATTTGAGTAGGTATGGTTATATCTACTTGATGAAGCACAAGTCTGAAACGTTTGAAAAGTTCAAGCAATTTCAGAGTCAAGTTGAAAATCATCAAAATGAGAAGATCAAGTTCCTATGATCTGATCGAGGAGGTGAATATGTGAGTTACGAGTTTGGTGCTCACTTACAACAATCTGGAATTGTTTCACAGTTGACACCGCGTGGAACACCACAGCGCAATGGTGTGTCCGAACGTCGTAATCGTACTTTATTAGAGATATGGTGCGTTCTATGATGCCTCTTACCGATTTTCCATTATCATTTTGGGGCTATGCATTGGAGACACCTGTATTCACTTTAAATAGGGCACCATCAAAATCCGTTGAGACAACACCATATGAGTTGTGGTATGGCAAGAAGCCAAAGTTGTCGTTTCTTAAAGTTTGGGGATATGATGCTTATGTCAAAAAGCTTCAACCTGAAAAGCTGGAACCCAAAGCGGAAAACTGCACCTTCATAGGTTACTCAAAAGAGATATTTGGGTGTACCTTCTATCTCAGATCCCAGGGCAAAGTGCTTGTCTCTAAGAATGTAGCTTTTCTTGAGAAAGCGTTTCTCTAGAAAGAATTGAGTGGGAGGAAGACAGAACTTGATGAGGTTGTGGAACCTGTACTTCAACAAGATGGTTGTGCAGGGAAGAAAGAAATTTCTGTCGAGGCAACACCAATTGAAGAGGAAGCTAATGATGGTGATCATGAAGCTTCAGATCAAGTTGTTATCGGACCTCGCAGGCCGACAAGAGCACGTACTGCTCGTGAGTGGTACGGTAATCCTGTCTTGGCAGTCATGTTGTTGGACAACAATGAGCCTGCGAATTATGGAGAAGCAATGGTGGGCCCAGATTTTAACAGATGGTTAGAAGCCATGAAATCCGAGATGGAATCTATGTATGAAAACAAAGTATGGACTTTGGAAGTATTAGCTAAAGGTCGAAAGGCTATTCAGAACAGATGGATCTTTAAGAAGAAGACAGATGTAGTCGGTAATGTGACCATTTTTAAAGCTCGACTTGTGGCAAAGGGTTTTTCACAAGTTCAAGGATTTGATTACGATGAGTCATTCTCACCTGTAGCGATGCTTAAGTCCGTCTGAATTATGTTAGCAATAGTTGCATTTTTTTATTATGAAATCTGGCAGATTGATGTCAAAACGGCGTTCCTAATGGGTTTCTTAAGGAAGAGTTTTATATGATGAAACCCGAAGGTTTTATCGATCTAGAGAGTGTTTAAAAAGTATGCAAGCTCCATCGATCCATTTATGGACTGGTGCACGCATCTCGGAGTTGGAATGAGCGCTTTGATGAGGTGATCAAGGCATTCGGGTTTATACAAGTTTTTGGAGCTGCTTGTATTTACAAGGAAGTGAGTGGGAGCTCTATAGCGTTTCTAATATTATATGTGGATGACATGTTGCTGATTGGAAACAATGTAGAGTTTTGGAAAGCGTAAAGGATTACTTGAATAAAAGTTTTTCAATGAAGGACCTGGGAGAAGCTGCTTAGATATTGGGCATAAAGATCTATAGAGATAGGTCAAGGCGCCTCATAGGACTTTCACAAAGCACATACGTTGACAAAGTTTTGAAGAAGTTCAAAATGGAACAATCCAAGAAGGGGTTCTTTCTTGTGTTACAAGGTATAAAGTAGAGTAAGACTCAATGCCGAGTAACTATAGATGATAGACAAAAGATGAGTGTCGTCCCTTATGCTTCAGTCATTGGGTCTAGCATGTATGCAATGTTGTGCACAAGACCGGATGTCAGCCTTGCCATAACTATGGCAGGAAAGTTTCAAAGTGATCTAGGAGTGGAGAATTCGGCAGCGGTCAAGAATATTCTGAAGTACCTCAAAAGGACTAAGGAAATGTTTCTCGTTTATGGAGGTGACGACGAGCTCGTCGTAAAGGGTTACGTCGATGCAAGCTTCGACACTGATCCGGTGCAGTTCCAAGCAAAGCGTCGTAGCTGATTTGACATCCGAAGCGGAGTACATAGCTGCCTCAGAGGCGGCTAAGGAGGGTATCTGGATGAAGCAGTTCATGTCAGATCTTGGAGTAGCACCAAGTGCACTGGACCCAATCAATATGTTTTGTGACAACATTGGTGTCGTTGCTCTAGCCAAGGAACCAAGGTTTCACAAGAGGACCAGACACATAAAACAACGGTTCAATGCCATCCGCGATTACAACAAGGAGGAGGACATAAATATTTGCAAAGTGCACACGGATCTGAATGTTGCAGATCCACTGACTAAGCCTCTTCCATGAGCAAAGCATGATCAACACCAGAACTGTATGGGTGTTAGATTCATTACATTGTAAATCACATAGAGATGTGAAGCTCGATTATTGACTCTAGTTCAAGTGGGAGACTATTAGAAATATGCCCTAGAGGCAATAATAAAATAGTTATAATTATATTTCCTGTTTCAAGATAATCGTTTATTATCCATGCGATAATTGTATTGAATGGAACATAAATGCATGTGTGGATATACAGACAAAACAATGTCCCTAGTGCACCTCTAGTTGACTAGCTCGTTGATCAAAGATGGTTAAGGTTTTCTAGCCATAGACAAGTGTTGTCACTTGATGAGGGGATCACATCATTAGGAGAATGATGTGATTGACAAGACCCAAAGTATAAACGTATCATATGATCATGTTATATTGTTGCTATTGTTTTCTGCATGTCAAGTATACATTCCTATGACCATTAGATCATGTAACTCATTGACACTGGAGGAATTCCTTGTGTGTATCAAATGTTGCAACGTTACTTGGTGACTATAAAGGTGTTGTATATGTATCTCCGAAGGTATCCGTTGAGTTAGCATGGATCGAGACTGGGATTTGTCACTACGTGTGACGGAGAGGTATCTCGGGGCCCAGTCGGTAACACAAATATCACAACACAAGCCTTGCAAGCAATCTGGCTAAAGAGTTAGACACATGATCTTGTATTACGGAACGAGTGAAGAGACTTGTCGGTAACGATATTGAAATAGGTATGTCGATACCGACGATCGAATCTCGGGCAAGTAACATACTGAAAGACAAAGGGAATGATATACGGGATTGTGTGAATCCTTCACAAAGTGGTTCAATCGATAAGATCTTCATAGAACATGTAGGATCCAATATGAACGTCTAGGTCCCGCTATTGTATATTGACCAGAGAATGTCTCCGCCATGTCTACATAGTTCTGGAACCCGCAGGGTCTGCACACTTAAGGTTCGGTGACGTTTCTGTATAGTTGAGTTATAGGTGATGGTGACCCAAGGTTGTTCGGAGCCTCGGATGATATCTTTTACATCGCGGGGAGCTCCGGAATGGTCTCGAGGTAAAGATTGATATATAGGAAGTCCTGTTTTGGTCACCGAAAAAGTTTCGGGCTTATCGGTAGTGTACCAGGAGTGCGGGAGGGTGTCGGGGGACCACCGGGAGGGGTGTGATGACCCAAGAGCCTTGTGGGCTGTGAGAAGAGGTGTACCAGCCCCTGGTCGGCTGGCCAAAGCCTCTCTCAAAGGCCCATGCGGCTAGGAGAAGAGATAAAAGGTAAAGGACTTTTAAAAGGAAGGGAAGGAGGAGTCCTCCCAAAGTAGTCCACCTTCCCACAAGGGAAGGTGGACTCTTCCTTTGGTTCGGCCGACCCCTTCTCGTTGGAGTAGGGGCTAAGGTTGCCTCCTCTACTCTCCTCCTGTATATACTAGAGATTTTTGAGGGTTTTTGACACAACAATCAGCCACGTGTTGCCCTCTCTCTAGATTCGTTTCTTCTCTAGTCTAGTTTCAGCGGTGCTTAGGCAAAGCCCTGCTGGACTAGCTCCACCACCATCATCGTCAGGACGTCGTGCTGCCAGAGAACTTATCTACCTCCTCGCTCCCTGATTTGCAATCTCCGGCGTTAGCTAGACGAATGCTGATGACAACAAACCTTCTCCTGCAACGGCACTAGAAGAATGCTGCTAGCACTCCCCGACAATGAAACTAGAAGAATGTTGTTGATGGCCCACCAGCCCGTGGGTTCACATCAGTTTTCGAGGGTAGAGTATTCGACCCAAATTTGTTGATCGCCTATAGGAGGTGAGAGAATACTCTCGAGTATTAGCAGCTGAATTTGTCAGATTCAACCACACCTGAAAGATTAGTATCTGCAAGCACAATAGTAACAACAAAGTAACATGATAACAACGGTGTCAGAAACGATCTGTTGACGGCAAACTATTCCTAATGATTGTATCAATGGCGCCTCCGTTGCCGCGTTGACGGAAGTTGTCAATTCCCGTCAACGACTAGTGAACCAAAAGTGTAGCAGGTAGCAGCAGTGTAACGAGCAATAGCAGTGGCAAGGAACTGCAGTAGTGACAGCAGTAGCAAGTAGCAACAGTAGCAAGCGACAGTAATAGCAACAGTAGCAGCAGAGCAAGACAAGTAACAGCAGTAGCAACAGTAGTAGCAGTAGTAGAGCAAGATAAGTAACAACAGTAGTAGCAACAGTAGTAACAGCAGCAGTAGAGCAAACTCGTAGGCAATGGGTCGGTGATTTGTTTGGATGATATTCATCATGCAACAGCTATAACACGGAGAGATATGTGGCTAGCTCCCATTCGTCAATGTAATGTAGGCATGCATTCCGTGTGTCGTCATACGTGCTTAGGGAAAAGACCTTGCATGACATCTATTGTCCATCCCTCCCGTGGCAGCGGTGTCCAAAAGGAAACTATGGGATATTAAGGTTCTCCTTTTAATAAAGAACCGGACCAACGCATTAGCACTTAGTGAACACATGAACTCCTCAAAGTATGGTCATCACCGGGAGTGGTTCCGGTTATTGTCACTCCGGGGTTACCGGATCATAACACATAGTAGGTAACTACAACTTGCAAGATCGGATCCAAAACACACATATATTGGTGACAACATAATAATTTCAGATCTGAAATCATGGCACTCGGGCCCTAGTGACAAGCATTAAGCATGGCAAAGTAGTAGCAATCTCAGAACATAGTGGATACTAGGGATCAATCCCCATCAAAACTAACTCGATTACATGATAGATCTCATCCTACTCATCACCGCCCAGCGAGCCTACGAATAGATTACTCAGAAACGACGAAGAGCTTCATGGAATTGGAGAGGGATGAAGGTTGATGATGACGATGGCGACGATTTCCCCTCTCCGGAGCCCAAGACAGACTCCAGATCTGCCCTCCAGATGAAGAACAGTTGGTGGCGGTGCCTCCGTATTGAAAACGCGATGAAAACTTCTCTTTTTATTTTTTCTGGAACGAAAGGGATCTTATAGACCTGAGATTGGGGGAGGCAGAGTCGTGTGGGCCCCACAAGCCCGCACCACGCCACCACGGGGGGTGGTGGTGGAGCAAGGGCTTGTGGCCCACTGGGCCACCCCCTGAGGTGGAACTTGGCGCAGATATTTTTGATATTTTCCAAAACTGCTCCCGTAAATTTTCAGGACGTTTGGAGAACTTTGATTTCTGCACAAAAATAACACCAAGGCAGTTCTGGTGAAAACAGCGTCAGTCCAGGTTAATTCCATTCGAATCATGCAAATTAGAGTCCAAAACAAGGGCAAAAGAGTTCGGAAAAGTAGATACGATGGAGACGTATCAACTCCCCCAAGCTTAAAACCTTGCTTGTCCTCAAGCAACTCAGTTGACAAACTGAGAGAGAAAGAAAAACTTTGACAAACTCTGTTTGATCTTGTTGTTGCAACTATGCCTAACTCATAACCAGAATTTCAGCAAGATCACAAGTTAACCACATAAGCAAATGACACAAAGGTTTCACGGTAAACTAATATCAATGGCATAATCAGCTAACGAGCAAATAATAATGAGTTTCAAATACAACACTTCAATCAAAACAAGCATGGAGCAATATGAATAGATGGTATCTCGCTAGCTCTTTCTGAGACCGCAAAACATAAATGCAGAGCACTTTCAAAGATCAAAGGACGACTAAACATTGTAATTCATAGCAACGAAGATCCAGTCATAGTCATACTCAATATCAATCAAAAGCAAAGCATAAAAATGATAGAGGTGCTCTCTAATTGGTGCTTATATAATAGGAGGATGACTCGACAGGAAAATAAATAGACAGGCCCTTCGTAGAGGGAAACATTGATTTGTAGAGGTGCCAGAGCTCAAGCTTTGAAAACAGAGATAATAATTTTGGGTGGCATGCTTTCATTGTCAATGCAATGACCAAGAGTTCTCAATATCTTCCATGATACTCATGCTATAGGAAGTTCCCAAACAGAAAAGTAAAGTTTGAACTCCCCCACCACCAATCAATCACAATCCACGGCTAGGCGAATCCTCGGGTACCGTCCATACTAACATCAATCCGGGGGGAGTCTTGTTTTACAGTTATGTTTTCGATTTAAGTGTGGAACTGGGCATCCCAAATACCAGCCCCTTTCTCGTGAATGACTATGAATAAACACATGTCGAGGATAACACTCCTAGCATGGAAGATACCAATAGCCCTCTCTCACCACATGAGCGGTTCGGGCATGCAAAACAGATTTATTTCTTGAAGGTTTAGAGAGTGGCACATGCAAATTTACTTGGAACGGCAGGTAGATACCGCAAATAGGTAGGTATGGTGGAATCTCATGGAAAAACTTTTGGGTTCATGGAAGTGGATGCACAAGAAGTATTCCCGCTTAGTACAAGTGAAGGCTAGCAAAAGACTGGGAAGCTACCAACTAGAGAGCGACAACACTCATCAAGATGCAATGAGTTTGATTAATATTGAATGCAAGCAGAACAGGATATAAATCACCATGAACATGAACATCATAGAGGTTATGTTGATTTTGTTTCAACAACATGCATGAACATGCGCCAAGTCAAGCCACTTGAAACAATCAATGGAGAATACCATCCTATCATACTACATTATAGTCATCTCAAAATCTATGTTGGCATTCAAGAAAAACCATTATAAGCTCTCAGCTAAATAAGCATGGCATGAGAAACTATGATCTCTAAGTTGTCATTGCAAACATGGTTCTCTCACAACAAAGCTAAATCTGGGTCGACAAGGTAGTCATATTTACAAAAACAAAATAGATAGAGTTCATACCAGCTTTTCAGTCTCAGTCACTTCATCATATATCATCACTGTTGCCTTTCATTTGCACGATCGAACAATGTGAACAATAATAAGAGCATTGTACTAAGCTGAATCTGCAGGCAAACACAAAGGAGAAGACAAAATAATATGGCTCTTTGAAAGCTAAACAGGTAAGCATGCAAGAACCAATAAGCATTGTAACCAATATCTTCTACCTTGACACAAAGAAAAAGAAAACTATTTACACGGGAAAGCTCCCAACAAGCAAAAGAGGAAACAAAAATCTTTTGGGGTTTTCTCAAAAGGACACAAAACAAGAAAACAAGAAAACGAAAATAAACTAGCATGGATAATACAATGGCAAAGTGTAAACACCGGCTAACAAAGTGAAAGCATAAGCATGAATGTAAAGTCGGTGAGAACACGTACTCCCCCAAGCTTAGGCTTTTGGCCTAGCTTGGTCTACTCCCATGGATGATCCTGGCGAAACCCAAAGTCATAATGGGTGTTCTACGGGAGTGCTGCAGCCACTGCCTGAATAGCTGCCTCACGAAGTCGAGCAGCCGTCGCCTCCCTCTCATACTCCTCTGCCTCTCCTATAGTTATGTAGTATTTTCGTTTAACCTGAAAGTCAAAGAAAGCAGGAGCAGGAAGGGTAATATGGAAAACACGCTGCTGGTTAAATATCAAGCAGTATAGGAGGGATCCATGATCTCTCTCAAGGAACTGGTAGCGTATTAGAGCGACACGATCAAGGTAGGCTGTACAGAGAGGAGGGTCTTCTGGACAGATGGATACTCCCAGGAAATTTGCTAAGCGTGTAGCATAAACTCCACCAAAGAAATCCCCCTCACTGGCATTTTTATTTAGCCTCCTTGCTATTATAGATCCCATATTGAAACTCCTGTCACCTATTACTACACTCTTAAGGATACTAAGGTCGGAAGCGCATAGGTGACAATGTGCACCCTTGCCGTTAATGCACCTACCTATGAAGAGGGCAAGGTAGTGCAAGGTAGGGAAATGGATGCTTCCTATAGTGGCTTGCGTGATATCTCTGGTTTCTCCACCAGTTATACTGGAGACAAAGTATCTGACCGAATAGTTAGGAGGATCATTAACACTACCCCAATCGGGTATCTTGCAAATCCTATTGAAATCCTCCAGATCCACGGTATAGGATTTATCGTATAGATCAAACAGTGTGCATGATTCACGTCCAGCTAAAAATTTAAATCTACGCACGAAAGAGGCAGTGAGCATAGCATACTGTTCACATTTATCTTAGAGGAATTCTACTAACCCGGTATTGTGGACAAGTGCATCAAACACATCCTTGAAACCCGCTTCGATCATGAACTCATCATAAGGCCATTCACATGGTTGTACCGGTGCGTCCCTTAGTTGAAAAGGTTCGGGCTCCCGAAAGGAGAGACGAGGACCCTTCTTACTTGAGGAACCACCATGAAACTTCCTCCTGAACATAATTTCCTTATGCTGAATTTTTTTGAAGTTCAAGAGAAAAGTGAATAAAGACCCACCACACCTTGTAGCAACTACTCCTACTAGTGCCTAGAGACCGTATCACGCGCTAAAACTACTTGGGACCTGCTAAAATCAACATTTCTAGCTCAAGAACAGGGTCACCAAGGTAGCAAGAATACGCGAAGGATAAAGCACTAGAGCAAAAACTAATTCGGCCAATGGAGGAGTCACTTACCAAGGAGTAATTTCCCCAAAACGGTTCGGATAATAGTGCTTTTAGCAAGGAGATCGAAAATCACAGCCAAATGAGCAAGAACACGGGTTTCAGCTGCGAAACAATTTTTTCTAGAGGTGAAAGAAGAGGCTGGGAGCTGGAATGAGTGGAGGGGGTGCCTGTGGGCCCCACAAGCTTGCACCACGCCACCAGGGGGGGTGGTGGCGGAGCAAGGGCTTGTGGCCCACTGGTCAGGCCCCCAGGCCAGCTCTCAGGCCCAGAAATTTTCAAACATTCTAGAAAAAATCATACTAAACTTTCAGGACCATCGGAGAACTTTTATTTTCGAGGTATTTTTCTCCGGGACACTAAAACAGAAAACAGGAAAAACTAAACTAATTCTATCATTTTTCTTCTAAGCAATAGAAAATGAAAGCTTAAAACAGAGGTATGTGACTCTCTGATTCATCCGTTTCATGGTCATCGAAAGAAATCCGTCAATGGGATTGATCAAGTCCTTATGACAAAACCTTCTCGAATCGCAAGAGAGAACGGAGAATTTTGGAATAGCCAATAAGTCACCTCAATGGAGATATGTATCTCCCCAACAAGAAAATCATACTTCATCTTGAAACGAGGAATAGGGCATTCAAAGCTCCCAATGAGAATCGATGAAGTCTTTTCGATAGCATTGATGCAATGTACTGGATATCGTTTCTTTGGAAAGTGCACTGTGTGCTCATTACCGTTGACATGGAAGGTGACATTGCCTTTGTTGCAATCTATAACCGCCCCTGCAGTGTTTAAAAGGGGACTTCCGAGGATGATAGACATGGCATCGTCCTCGGGAATATCCAAGATAACAAAGTGTGTTAAGATAGTGGTGTTAGCAACCACAACAGGCACATCCTCGCAAATGCCGATAGGGAGAAATTTCAGTGGGTGTCAACTTATCCAATTCAAGCCTACGATAAAGAGAGAGAGCGGCATAACACTAACACCGGCTCCAAGGTCACACAAGGCAGTTCTTACGTAGTTTCCTTTAATGGAGCAAGGTATAGTGGGCACCCGGGGATCACCAAGTTTCTTAGGAGTTCCACCTTTGAAAGTGTAATTGGCAATCATGGTGGAGATCTCAAGATCTGGTATCTTCCATTTATTAGTCATGATATCTTTCATGTACTTGGCATATGGAGACATCTTCAGCATATCAGTTAACCGCATCTGTAGAAAGACGGGTCTTATCATCTCAACGAAGCGCTCAAAATCCTCATCATACTTTTTCTTGGATGGCTTAGAAGGAAAGGGCATAGGTCTCTGAACCCATGGCTCCCTTTCTTTACCATGCTTCCTAGCAGTGAAGTCATTCTTGTCGTATCTCTTAGGTTGTGGATTATCAGGATTAACCGTAGGTTCAATCTCCACATCCTCGTCATTGCTAGGTTGAGCATTATTATGAACATCACTGTCCATATTGTCACCAGGTTCATGTTCATCACCAGATTGGGTTTCTGCATCAGACGCAGAAATATCATCAGGTTCTTCAGGTGTGATAGTATTTGGTGAACTGGCGTGCAGGTCTCTATCATCCTTCTTCTTCTCCTTCAATGACTAGGTGTATCAGTGTAACATCCCAATTTTCTTAAATTCGGATGTTAATAGATCATTCATATGCATCTCATATTTTTATGCATTATTTTGTTCTTCTGGAAATTCTATTCATTATGCAACTGCGGGAAAATTATTGGAGTGGAGATAATATGACTTCTCCCGTGTCGAATTAAAGTGCATAACGTTTTGAATGTTATATGAAGTTGTCCGATTTGGTTTTGCAATTTTTATAATGTCCGAAAGTATTTTTAGTTAAGTTTTCAAACTCTATTTGCGTGGCCAATTGCATTAAAAATATTTTTCAAAATATTGCATTAGGTGGAACTAGGTTCCTTTATTATTAATTAGGTGAATTTATTTTATATTTGTATATATATATATCTATATTAGATTTTAGTATATATATATATATCTATATATATACTTATATATATATTACTATATGAATTTTTTAAATATATATGTATATATTTTTGTATACATATATTATTCTTATTATTATTTTCTCTTTGTTTTTGTTTAAAAAAATATATTATTTACTTATTTACTTTTTGTGGTTTTATTAAAAAAAACACCAGGGGCCAGCCCACCAGCACCAAGCTGGTACGCCAGCGCCCTAGGCACCACCAGCACATCACGTGCACTAGCACACCACGTGCACCAGCCAGGAGAGCAAAAGGCTCCAGACCGAGCCGATTGCTCCCAAAATCCCAGCACCGAGCTCCAGCAGGAAACCAGAACCGTGCCCAACACAGCTTCCCAGCCAGGCCGGACCGCACGAGGCCAGCGCTCCAGGTGTCCACTAGCACTAGGGCCCTTTCCCGAGCCGGACGAGGAGACCGCCCCAGGACTCACCTCACCTAGAAAGCGTCCGCCTCGTATTGCTCACGCACAGGAGCCGCCTTCGAGCCCGCGGACACGCCGCCGCCTTGCATCCTTCACCAGCAGCGCCGAACCACCTCGCGCGATCCGTTCCGCCGCCGCCTTCCTCGCACGCACAGCGCCGCCGCCTCGCACTCCTAGGAGCCGCCCTCAAGTTCATCACAGGAAGCCGCCGCCTCGAATCGCGAACTGGAGACCGTGCCGCATCGCGTCTGTCGCTAGGAGACTCACCGGAGGAGCACCACCGTTCCGTTTTTCCCCGCTGTTCGTGGTGAGAATGCACGCACGAGCGGATTCATCAAACCCTGATGAACAGCTTCAGGACGAAATTCAATCTGTTTTTAATCAGTTTTTAGCTCTGTCAGATTCTCGGTATAATTTTGAAACACGTTTATCTTTTTACTCTAACTCCGATTCAGGAAATTCTTTTTCCTGTGATCTCGTATTGATGAGTAGAACATGTTAGAACCAGTAGTTTTCAGTTTTACGAAAATTAATTTTTTTGCTAAAACAGATTATTTTAAACCTACCGGAGGCCATATTTTGCAAACCGTAAATTTGATTTAGTTGATTCTTTTTGCGTTGTCATCGTATCAGCATGTAGATGATTTTATACCTGCTGCCATGCTATTTATGCTTTGGTTTTAAACAAGTTGTTTTATTGCCGATGATTTTATTTGGTGTTATGTGATTGTGGTGATTGATTGGTGTGATTGTTTGCAACGTGTAGATTGTACGGAGTGCGACGCAAACTATTGTCAGGAGTGTGACCTTCTGAATCAGAATCAAGGCAAGTTACATATTGATCATCCTTTACCTATTATTTTTCTATGTATGTAGTATTATATCACCCTATGAAAATTATGCATGTATAGGAATATTATTATTGCTATGCTATTGAGCTATATTCCCTTGTCATGAAGATCGTGTTAGATATATTTTGCTATGCTATGTAGACGGGGATTGGTTTCTGTATTCATTGAGTTTATGTGAGGATTACTACAAAATAAATTTGAGTAGTAATTAAGGAAATAATACACCTCTGGGCGGATATGGTATTGTTGGGTGGTTTCAAGAACATCATGGTTTCTACCCTCTGAATGTAAGTGGAATGCCGCCCAGGTTCACAAAGATCAGATACACTTAGTGACTAGTAGCTTTTGTGCGCAACCACTAGCTATATGGGCTCTAGCTTAGTTGAGTAGGTTGTGGGAACCTTGCCTGGGCAAAGCTAGCAGATGTAGATATAAATAGGTGTACCGGCTTGCCGTTGGGTGGAGGTGACTGCTTCTGAAAGACTTCGTCTCAATCTTCGGGTTGGGTCTAGTGGGTACAGTGTGCAAACCTCTGCAGAGTGTATAAACTAATCATGATTAGCCGTGTCCCCGGTTATGGACAATTTTGAGCAGCTAGGCCATTAGAGTTGTTGGATGATCTTGACAGATGACACACTTAATAAAACTTGGTGGGAAACTTAATCATGGTAATAGGTTGGAGTTGGAGATGCCAATTCAACCATATCTGAGTTGTTGTAGCAAACAAATTAAAACTTGACTATTAGGTAGCTATGAGGATAAAATCAGCTTTCTGCAAAATAACCATCAGCCTTTCTCTTGTTATACTATGCATATACATGTATGTCTGTTATATTACTTTTCCTGTGTAACTTGCCAATACATTCAAAGTATTGACCTATATGGCTGCAACGTATCATGTTGCAGGATATTCAGACGAGGAGTAAGGTACCGTTAGGGTCGCGAGTCTTCACTCAACATCGCTAGTGGGCTATGATGGGACTCATCGTTATTATTCTGCTACTTTTCTGCTGTTTATTAGAATAAAGCTAGCTAAGTGCTATGCAGATTGTTATATTTTATAAATTCTGGATCATACGTTATTATAAATGATGCACTTGCTATTCTGGTTTTCATCTATACTGTGTGTGCTAGCGAGTCAATCCAGGGACTAGCACAGTAAAGCACAGAGACTCAAATCCTTCGAGGTTTGGTCGTTACAATCAGCATTGATTCCTTGAGAATCTTGATCAAGTCTCTTAGGATGACCTTCAGGATACAAAGGTTCCCGAGTCATTTTGCCTCCTCTAGTAATGACTCTAACGGAGTTGTCATTTAATTCATTGAGCAGGTCATTCTGAGCTTTAAGTACCTGTTCTACCTGAGTAGTAATCATAGAGGCATGTTTACTCAGAACCTTCAGAGCATTGACATTTCTGTCTACACAAGCACTTAGATGGCTAAGCATACGAGTACTTTGTTCCAAATGTTTGCTAACATAATCATTGAAACTCTATTGTTTGGCAACAAAGTTATCAAATTCATCAAAGCATAGGCTAGCAGGTTTATCAAAAGGAATATCACTCTAATCAAACCTACACAGAGAATTCACTTCAACTACCTATATCGGGTTATCGAGACCATGGATCTCTTTGATAGGTGGTAGATTTTTGACATCTTCAGATCTAATGCCTTTCTCTTGCATAGATTTCTTGGCTTCTTGCATATCTTCGGGACAGAGGAATAGAATACCTCTCTTCTTAGGAGTTGGTTTAGGAGGTGGTTCGGGAATAGTCCAAGCATTATTGTTGATCAAGAGGTTATTCAGTAGGGTCTCAGCTTGTTCTACAGTTCGTTCCCTAAAAACACAACCGGCACAACTATCTAGGTGGTCTCTAGAGGCATCGGTAAGTCCATTATAGAGGATATCAAGTATCTGGTTCTTCTTAAGAGGGTGATCAGGCAAAGCATTCTGTAGCTAGACGAGCCTCCCCCAAGCTTGTGGAAGACTCTCTTCTTGGAGTTGAGCAAAGTTGTCTATTTCCTGCAAGGCAGCTTGCTTCTTATGGGCAGGGAAATATTTCTCACAGAAGTAATAGACCATCTCCTGGGGACTCCGCGCACATCCAGGAGCAAGAGAGGTGAACCAGACTTTAGCGTCATCCTTTAGAGAGAAAGGAAACAACTTAAGGATATAGTAGTGACGGTGTTGGAAATATGCCCTAGAGGCAATAATAAAATGGTTATTATCATATTTCCTTGTTCATGATAATCGTCTATCGTTCATGCTATAATTGTATTAAGAGGAAACAGTAATACATGTGTGAATGAATAGATCACAATGTGTCCCTAGCAAGCATCTAGTTGGCTAGCTCGTTAGTCAATAGATGATCATGGTTTCCTGATCATGGACATTGGATGTCATTGATAACGGGATCACATCATTGGGAGAATGATGTGGTGGACAAGACCCAATCCTAAGCCTAGCACTAGATCGTATGGTTCGTATGCTAATGCTTTTCTAATGTCAAGTATCTTTTCCTTCGACCGTGAGATTGTGCAACTCCCGGATACCGTAGGAGTCCTTTGGGTGTATCAAACGTCACAACGTAACTGGGTGACTATAAAGGTGCACTACGGGTACCTCCGAAAGTGTCTGTTGGGTTGGCACGAATCGAGATCGGGATTTGTCACTCCGTGTGACGGAGAGGTATCTTTGGGCCCACTCGGTAGAACATCATCATGAGCTCAATGTGACTAAGGAGTTGGTCACACGATGACGTGCTACGGAACGAGTAAAGAGACTTACCGGTAACGAGATTGAACAAGGTATAGGTATACCGACGATCGAATCTCGGGCAAGTTCTATACCGACAGGCAAAGGGAATCGTATACGGGATTGATTGAATCCTTGACATCGTGGTTCATCCGATGAGATCATCGTGGAGCTAGTGGGAGCCACCATGGGTATCCAGACCCCGCTGATGGTTATTGGCCAGAGAGGTGTCTCGGTCATGTCTGCCTGTCTCCCGAACCCGTAGGGTCTACACACTTAAGGTTCGATGATGCTAGGGTTATAGGGAATTGTTATACGAGATTACCGAAAGTTGTTCGGAGTCCCGGATGAGATCCCGGATGTCACGAGGAGCTCCGGAATGGTCCGGAGGTAAAGATTGATATATAGGACGGATGGTTTCGAACACCGGAAGTGTTTCGGGCATCACCGGTAACGTACCGGGACCACCGGGACCACCGGAGGTGGTCCCGGGGGACCACCGAAAGGGGGTGACGACCCCGGGAGGCTAGATGGGCTAAGTGGGGAAGGGAACCAGCCCCTAAGTGGGCTGGTGCGCCCCCACCCAGCCCATGTCCACCAGAAAAGGGGGGAGAGGGGGGAACCCTAACTTAGGTGGGCCTTAGGCCCACCAGAGGGGTGCGCCACCCCCTCCTCCCCATCTGGCCGCCACTTTCCCCATCTGGGAGGGCTGCCGCACCCCCTAGGGTGGGAACCCTAGGGGTGGCACCCCCTCTCCCCTTCCCCTATATATAGTGGGCACTTTTGGCCTTTGGAGGACACAGTTTTCCCTCTCCCTCGGCGCAGCCCTGCACTTCTTCCTCCTCCTCTCTGCCGGCGCTTGGCGAAGCCCTGCCGGGAGACCTCGTCTCTCCACCAACACCACGCCGTCGTGTTTCTGATCTTCTTCCCCAACCTCTCCCTCATCCTTGCTGGATCAAGGTGCGGGAGACGTCACCGGGCTGCACGTGTGTTGAACGCGGAGGTGCCGTTGTTCGGCACTAGATCGGAATCGCTGCGAGTACGACTCCATCAACCGCGTTCTAGCAACGCATCCGCTTAGCAATCTTCAAAGGTACGAAGATGCTCTTAACCCTCTCTCGTTTCTGGTCTCTCCATAGGAAGATCTGAACATGCGTAGGAAAATTTTGAATTTATGCTACGTTACCCAACAGTGGCATCCGAGCCAGGCTTTCTATGCGTACATTCTATGCACGAGTAGAACACAAAAGTTGTGGGCGATGGTTTGTCAATTTGCTTGCCGTTACTAGTCTTATTCTTTTCCGGCGGTATTGTGGGATGAAGTGGCCCGGACCGACCTTACACGTACGCTTACGTGAGACTGGTTCCACCGACAGACATGCACATCGTGCATAAAGGTGGCTAGCGGGTGTCTGTCTCTCCTACTCTAGTCGGATTGGATTTGATGAAAAGGGTCCTTATGAAGGGTAAATAGCTCTGGCATATCATCGTTGTGGTTGTCACGTAGGTAAGAAGGCGTTCTTGCTAGAAACCCAAATCAGCCACGTAAAACTTGCAACAACAATTAGAGGACGTCTAACTTGTTTTTGCAGCGTTTGACATGTGATGTGATATGGCCAAATTTGTGATGTTGCATGTATGATGTATGAGATGATCATGTTATTGTAATAGGTTTCACGACTTGCATGTCGATGAGTATGACAACCGGCAGGAGCCATAGGAGTTGTCTTAATTTATTGTATGAGATGCAACGCCATGTGCTTACTACATTTACTTCATTGCTAACGGTTAGCCATAGTAGTAGTGATAGTAGTAGTTGGCGTGACGACTTCACGAAGACACGATGATGGAGATCATGGTGTCACGCCGGTGACTATGATGATCATGCGATGCCTGAAGATGGAGATCGAATGAGCAAAGATGATAATGGCCATATCATGTCACTATATGATTGCATTGTGATGTTTATCATGTTTTACGTCTTATTGCTTAAAACGACGGTAGCATAATAAGATGATCCCTCTTAAAATTTCGAGAACGTATTCCCCTATGTGTGCACCGTTGCGAAGGTTCGTTGTCTCGAAGCACCACGTGATGATCGGGTGTGATAGATTCTAACGTTCGCATACAACGGGTGTAAGCCAGATTTACACACGCAAAACACCTAGGTTGACTCGACGAGGTTAGCATGTACAGACATGACCTCGAATACAAGAGACCGAAAGGTCGAACATGAGTCGTATGGATGAATACGATCAGCATGAAGTTGCTCACCATGGTGACTAGTCCGTCTCACGTGATGATCGGACACGGGTTAGTCAACATGGATCATGTAACACTTAGATGACTAGAGGGATGTCGATTTGAGTGGGAGTTCATACTTAATTTGATTAAATGAACTTAATTGTCATGAACTTAGTCTAAAAGTTGTCTTTATAAATATTGTAGATGTCCAACGTCAACCTCAACTTCAACGCATTCCTAGAGAAAAACAAGCTGAAAGATGATGGTAGCAACTATGCGGACTGGGTTCGCAACCTGAAGCTCATCCTTGAAGCAACTAAAAAGGCTTATGTCCTTAATGCGCCGCTAGGTGACCCTCCCGCTCCCGCAGCAGCCCAGGACATTCTAAACGTCTGGCAAGCGCGGAGTGATGACTACTCTCTGGTCAGGTGTGGCATGTTATACAGTTTAGAAACGGGGCTCCAAAGACGTTTTGAGCAACACAGGGCATATGCGATGTTCCAAGAGCTGAAGCTAGTTTTTCAAAATCATGCCCGTGTCGAGAGATATGAAGTCTCCGACAAGTTCTTCAGCTGTAAGATGGAGGAGAACAGTTCTGTCAGTGAGCACATACTCAAAATGTCTGGGTTACACGGTCGTCTGACTTCACTTAGAGTCGAACTTCCGGATGATGCTATCATTGACAGAATCCTCCAGTCTCTCCCACCAAGCTACAAAGGCTTTGTGCTTAACTACAACATGCAAGGGATGGAGAAAACCATTCCCGAGTTGTACTCGATGCTCAAGTCTGCAGAAGTAGAAATCAAGAAGGAGCATCAAGTGTTGATGGTCAACAAGACCACTAGTTTCAAGAAAGGCAGGGGTAAGAAGAACTTCAAGAAAGACGGCAAAGCTGTTGCCGCGCCCGGTAAGCCAGATGCCGGGAAGAAGAAAAATAACGGACCCAAGCCTGAGACTGAGTGCTTCTACTGCAAGGGAAAAGGTCATTGGAAGCGGAACTGCCCCAAATACTTAGCAGACAAGAAGGCCGGCAACGTTAAAGGTATATGTGATATACATGTTATTGATGTGTACCTTACCAGCGCTCGTAGTAGCTCCTGGGTATTTGATACCGGTGTTGTTGCTCACATTTGCAACTCAAAGCAGGAACTGCGGAATAAGCGGAGATTGGCCAAGGACGAGGTGACGAGGCGCGTCGGGAATGGTTCAAAGGTCGATGTGATCGCCGTCGGCACGCTACCTCCACATCTACCGTCGGGATTAGTTTTAAACCTTAATAATTGTTATTTAGTACCAGCTTTAAGCATGAACATTGTATCAGGGTCTTGCTTAATGCGAGACGGCTACTCATTTAAGTCAGAGAATAATGGTTGTTCTATTTATATGAGTGATATGTTTTATGGTCATGCTCCGCTGGTGAATGGTTTATTCTTGATGAATCTCGATCGTGATGTTACACATATTCATAGTGTGAGTACCAAAAGATGCAAAGTTGATAATGATAGTCCCACGTACTTGTGGCACTGCCGCCTTGGTCATATCGGCGTTAAGCGCATGAAGAAGCTCCATACTACTGGACTGCTAGAGTCTCTTGACTTTGAATCATTTGACACATGTGAACCGTGCCTCATGGGCAAGATGACTAAGACTCCATTCTCAGGAATAATGGAGAGAGCCACCGACTTATTGGAAATAATACATACTGATGTGTGTGGTCCAATGAACGTTGAAGCTCGCGGTGGTTATCGTTATGTTCTCACTCTCACCGATGATTTGAGTAGGTATGGGTATATCTACTTGATGAAGCACAAATCTGAGACGTTTGAAAAGTTCAAGGAATTTCAGAGTGAGGTTGAGAATCAGCGTGACAGACAAATTAAATGTCTACGATCTGATCGTGGAGGAGAATATTTGAGTCACGAGTTTGGCACACACCTAAGGAAGTGTGGAATCGTTTCACAACTAACGCCGCCTGGCACACCGCAGCGCAATGGAGTGTTTGAACGTCGTAATCGCACCTTATTAGATATGGTACGATCTATGATGTCTCTCACCGACTTACCGCTATCATTTTGGGGATACGCATTAGAAACTGCAGCATTCACTCTAAATAGGGCACCGTCTAAATCCGTTGAGACAACACCGTATGAACTATGGTTTGGCAAGAAACCTTAGTTGTCGTTTCTTAAAGTTTGGGGCTGCGATGCTTATGTGAAGAAACTTCAACCAGAAAAGCTCGAACCCAAAGCGGAGAAATGTGTATTCATAGGATAACCTAAGGAAACTATTGGGTATACCTTCTATCTTAGATCCGAAGGTAAAACCTTTGTTGCCAAGAACGGATCCTATCTAGAGAAAGAGTTTCTCTTGAAAGAAGTAAGTGGGAGGAAGGTAGAACTTGATGAGGTAATTACACCCCCTCTCGAACAGGAAAGTAGCGCAACGCAGGAAGTTGTTCCTGTGGTGCCTACACCGACTGAAGAGGAAGTTAATGATGATGATCATGAAGCTTCGGATCAAGTTACTACTGAACCGCGAAGGTCCACAAGGGTACGCTCCGCACCAGAGTGGTACGGCAACCCTGTGATGGAAATCATGTTGTTAGACAACGGTGAACCTTCGAACTATGAAGAAGCAATGGTGGGCCCAGATTCCAACAAATGGCTTGAAGCCATGAAATCCGAGATAGGATCCATGTATGAGAACGAAGTATGGACTTTGGTGGACTTGCCCGATGACCGGCGAGCCATAGAAAATAAATGGATCTTCAAGAAGAAGACTGATGCAAACGGTAATGTAACCGTTTACAAAGCTCGACTTGTCACAAAGGGTTTTCGACAAATTCAAGGAATTGACTACGAAGAGACTTTCTCTCCCGTAGCGAAGCTGAAATCAGTCCGAATCATGTTAGCAATTGCCGCCTTTTATGATTATGAAATTTGGCAAATGGACGTCAAAACAACGTTCCTTAACGGGAATCTTAAGGAAGAGTTGTATATGATGCAACCAGAAGGTTTTGTCGACCCTAAGGGTGCTAACAAAGTGTGCAAGCTCCAGCGCTCCATCTATGGGCTGGTGCAAGCATCTCGGAGTTGGAACATTCGCTTTAATGAGGTGATTAAAGCGTTTGGGTTCATACAGGTTTACAGAGAAGCCTGTCTGTACAAGAAAGTGAGTGGGAGCTCTGTAGCTTTCCTCGTACTATATGTGGATGACATATTATTGATGGGGAATGATATAGAGATGTTGGAGAGCATAAAGGGCTATTTGAACAGGAGTTTTTCAATGAAGGACCTTGGAGAAGCTGCATACATATTAGGCATCAAGATCTATAGAGATAGATCGAGACGCCTCATAGGTCTTTCGCAAAGTACATACCTTGACAAGATATTGAAGAAGTTCAATATGGAAAACTCAAAGAAAGGGTTCTTGCCAGTTTTGCAAGGTATGAGATTGAGTAAGACTCAGTCACCGACCACGGCAGCAGATAGAGAGAAGATGAGTTATGTCCCCTACGCTTCAGCCGTGGGCTCTCTAATGTATGCCATGCTGTGTACCAGACCTGATATAAACCTTGCCATAAGCTTGGTAGGGAGATACCAAAGTAATCCCGGTGCAGAACACTGGACAGCAGTCAAGAATATCGTTAAGTACCTGAAAAGGCCTAAGGAAATGTTTCTCGTTTATGGAGGTGACGAAGAGCTCGTCGTAAAGGGTTACGTCGACGCTAGCTTCGACACAGATCCGGATGACTCTAAGTCACAAACTGGATACGTATATGTGTTGAATGGTGGGGCAGTGAGCTGGTGCAGCAGCAAGCAAGAAGTCGTGGCAGCATCTACACGTGAAGCGGAGTACATAGCTGCTTCAGAAGCGGCTCATGAAGGAATTTGGATGAAGGAGCTCATCACCGACCTTGGAGTGGTTCCAAGCGCATCGGGTCCTATGACACTCTTCTGTGATAACACTTGAGCCATTGCCATAGCCAAAGAGCCCAGGTTTCACCGGCAGACGAAGCACATCAAGCGCCGCTACAACTCCATCCAAGACCATGTCCAGAGTGGAGTGATAGATATTTGTAAAGTACACACGGATCTGAATATTGCAGACCCGTTGACTAAACCTCTTCCACGAGCAAAACATGATCAACACCATGATGCGATGGGTGTTCGATACATCACAATGTAACTAGATTATTGACTCTAGTGCAAGTGGGAGACTGTTGGAAATATGCCCTAGAGGCAATAATAAAATGGTTATTATCATATTTCCTTGTTCATGATAATCGTCTATCGTTCATGCTATAATTGTATTAAGAGGAAACAGTAATACATGTGTGAATGAATAGATCACAATGTGTCCCTAGCAAGCCTCTAGTTGGCTAGCTCGTTAGTCAATAGATGATCATGGTTTCCTGATCATGGACATTGGATGTCATTGATAACGGGATCACATCATTGGGAGAATGATGTGGTGGACAAGACCCAATCCTAAGCCTAGCACTAGATCGTATGGTTCGTATGCTAATGCTTTTCTAATGTCAAGTATCTTTTCCTTCGACCGTGAGATTGTGCAACTCCCGGATACCGTAGGAGTGCTTTGGGTGTATCAAACGTCACAACGTAACTGGGTGACTATAAAGGTGCACTACGGGTACCTCCGAAAGTGTCTGTTGGGTTGGCACGAATCGAGATCGGGATTTGTCACTCCGTGTGACGGAGAGGTATCTTTGGGCCCACTCGGTAGAACATCATCATGAGCTCAATGTGACTAAGGAGTTGGTCACACGATGACGTGCTACGGAACGAGTAAAGAGACTTACCGGTAACGAGATTGAACAAGGTATAGGTATACCGACGATCGAATCTCGGGCAAGTTCTATACCGACAGGCAAAGGGAATCGTATACGGGATTGATTGAATCCTTGACATCGTGGTTCATCCGATGAGATCATCGTGGAGCTAGTGGGAGCCACCATGGGTATCCAGACCCCGCTGATGGTTATTGGCCAGAGAGGTGTCTCGGTCATGTCTGCCTGTCTCCCGAACCCGTAGGGTCTACACACTTAAGGTTCGATGACGCTAGGGTTATAGGGAATTGTTATACGAGATTACCGAAAGTTGTTCGGAGTCCCAGATGAGATCCGGGACGTCACGAGGAGCTCCGGAATGGTCCGGAGGTAAATATTGATATATAGGACGGATGGTTTCGGACACCGGAAGTGTTTCGGGCATCACCGGTAACGTACCGGGACCACCGGGACCACCGGAGGTGGTCCCGGGGGACCACCGAAAGGGGGTGACGACCCCGGGAGGCTAGATGGGCTAAGTGGGGAAGGGAACCAGCCCCTAAGTGGGCTGGTGCGCCCCCCACCCAGCCCATGTGCACCAGAAAAGGGGGGAGAGGGGGGAACCCTAACTTAGGTGGGCCTTAGGCCCACCAGAGGGGTGCGCCACCCCCTCCTCCCCATATGGCCGCCACTTTCCCCATCTGGGAGGGCTGCCGCACCCCCTAGGGTGGGAACCCTAGGGGTGGCACCCCCTCTCCCCTTCCCCTATATATAGTGGGCACTTTTGGCCTTTGGAGGACACAGTTTTCCCTCTCCCTCGGCGCAGCCCTGCACTTCTTCCTCCTCCTCTCTGCCGGCGCTTGGCGAAGCCCTGCCGGGAGACCTCGTCTCTCCACCAACACCACGCCGTCGTGTTGCTGGTCTTCTTCCCCAACCTCTCCCTCCTCCTTGCTGGATCAAGGTGCGGGAGACGTCACCGGCTGCACGTGTGTTGAACGCGGAGGTGCCGTTGTTCGGCACTAGATCGGAATCGCTGCGAGTACGACTCCATCAACCGCGTTCTAGCAACGCTTCCGCTTAGCGATCTTCAAAGGTACGAAGATGCTCTTACCCCTCTCTCGTTGCTGGTCTCTCCATAGGAAGATCTGAACATGCGTAGGAAAATTTTGAATTTATGCTACGTTACCCAACAGTGGCATCCGAGCCAGGCTTTCTATGCGTACATTCTATGCACGAGTAGAACACAAAAGTTGTGGGCGATAGTTTGTCAATTTGCTTGCCGTTACTAGTCTTATTCTTTTCCGGCGGTATTGTGGGATGAAGCGGCCCGGACCGACCTTACACGTACGCTTACGTGAGACTGGTTCCACCGACAGACATGCACATCATGCATAAAGGTGGCTAGCGGGTGTCTGTCTCTCCTACTCTAGTCGGATTGGATTTGATGAAAAGGGTCCTTATGAAGGGTAAATAGCTTTGGCATATCATCGTTGTGGCTGTCACGTAGGTAAGAAGGCGTTCTTGCTAGAAACCCAAATCAGCCACGTAAAACTTGCAACAACAATTAGAGGACGTCTAACTTGTTTTTGCAGCGTTTGACATGTGATGTGATATGGCCAAAGTTGTGATGTTGCATGTATGATGTATGAGATGATCATGTTATTGTAATAGGTTTCACAACTTGCATGTCAATGAGTATGACAACCGGCAGGAGCCATAGGAGTTGTCTTAATTTATTGTATGAGATGCAACGCCATGTGCTTACTACATTTACTTCATTGCTAACGGTTAGCCATAGTAGTAGTGATCGTAGTAGTTGGCGTGACGACTTCACGAAGACACGATGATGGATATCATGATGATGGAGATCATGGTGTCAGGCCGGTGACGATGATGATCATGCGATGCCTGAAGATGGAGATCGAATGAGAAAATATGATAATGGCCATATCATGTCACTATATGATTGCATTGTGATGTTTATCATGTTTTATGTCTTATTGCTTAAAATGACGGTAGCATAATAAGATGACCCCTCTTAAAATTTCGAGAACGTATTCCCCTAAGTGTGCACCGTTGCGAAGGTTCGTTGTCTCGAAGCACCACGTGATGATCGGGTGTGATAGATTCTAACGTTCGCATACAACGGGTGTAAGCCAGATTTACACACGCAAAACACCTAGGTTGACTCGACGAGCTTAGCATGTACAGACATGACCTCGAATACAAGAGACCGAAAGGTCGAACATGAGTCGTATGGATGAATACGATCAAAATGAAGTTGCTCACCATGGTGACTAGTCCGTCCCACGTGATGATCGGACACGGGTTAGTCAACATGGATCATGTAACACTTAGATGACTAGAGGGATGTCGATTTGAGTGGGAGTTCATACTTAATTTGATTAAATGAACTTAATTGTCATGAACTTAGTCTAAAAGTTGTCTTTATAAATATTGTAGATGTCCAACGTCAATCTCAACTTCAACGCATTCCTAGAGAAAAACAAGCTGAAAGCTGATGGTAGCAACTATGCGGACTGGGTTCGCAACCTCAAGCTCATCCTTGAAGCATCTAAAAAGGCTTATGTCCTTAATGCGCCGCTAGGTGACCCTCCCGCTCCCGTAGCAGCCCAGGACATTCTAAACGTCTGGCAAGCGCGGAGTGATGACTACTCTCTGGTCAGGTGTGGCATGTTATACAGTTTAGAAACGGGGCTCCAAAGACGTTTTGAGCAACATGGGGCATATGAGATGTTCCAAGAGCTGAAGCTAGTTTTTCAAGCTCATGCCCGTGTCGATAGATATGAAGTCTCTGACAAGTTCTTCAGCTGTAAGATGGAGTAGAACAGTTCTGTCAGTGAGCACATACTCAAAATGTCTGGGTTACACGGTCGTCTGACTTCACTTAGAGTCGAACTTCCGGATGATGCTATCATTGACAGAATCCTCCAGTCTCTCCCACCAAGCTACAAAGGCTTTGTGCTTAACTACAACATGCAAGGGATGGAGAAAACCATTCCCGAGTTGTACTCGATGCTCAAGTCTGCAGAAGTAGAAATCAAGAAGGAGCATCAAGTGTTGATGGTCAACAAGACCACTAGTTTCAAGAAAGGCAGGGGTAAGAAGAACTTCAAGAAAGACGGCAAAGCTGTTGCCGCGCCCGGTAAGCCAGATGCCGGGAAGAAGAAAAAGAACGGACCCAAGCCTGAGACTGAGTGCTTCTACTGCAAGGGAAAAGGTCACTGGAAGCGGAACTGCCCCAAATACTTAGCGGACAAGAAGGCCGGCAACATTAAAGGTATATGTGATATACATGTTATTGATGTGTACCTTACCAGCGCTCGTAGTAGCTCCTGGGTATTTGATACCGGTGCTGTTGCTCACATTTGCAACTCAAAGCAGGAACTGCGGAATAAGCGGAGACTGGCCAAGGACGAGGTGACGATGCGCGTCGGGAATGGTTCAAAGGTCGATGTGATCGCCGTCGGCACGCTACCTCTACATCTACCGTCGGGATTAGTTTTAAACCTTAATAATTGTTATTTAGTACCAGCTTTAAGCATGAACATTGTATCAGGGTCTTGCTTAATGCGAGACGGCTACTCATTTAAGTCAGAGAATAATGGTTGTTCTATTTATATGAGTGATATGTTTTATGGTCATGCTCCGCTGGTGAATGGTTTATTCTTGATGAACCTCGATCGTGATGTTACACATATTCATAGTGTGAGTACCAAAATATGCAAAGTTGATAATGATAGTCCCACATACTTGTGGCACTGCCGCCTTGGTCATATCGGTGTTAAGCGCATGAAGAAGCTCCATACTGATGGACTGCTAGAGTCTCTTGACTTTGAATCATTTGACACATGCGAACCGTGCCTCATGGGCAAGATGACTAAGACTCCATTCTCAGGAATAATGGAGAGAGCCACTGACTTATTGGAAATAATACATACTGATGTGTGTGGTCCAATGAACGTTGAAGCTCGTGGTGGTTATCTGAGAAAGACGATACGACAAGTTTGATGACTTGGCATATAGTGTGAACCTGAGGTGTTTAACCCTTAGTAGATATGTTGATATCTGCAACATGTTATTACGATTACCATCTAGCTTATGATGCATGCCCATACAAGTAATTGACCATGCATACTCTTAAGTAAAATCTTACTTCCGCAAAGGTTGCCTATTACTTATTATCATACCAACTGCATTATCCACATCATGGGCTGTTTGCGAGTACATTCAAAGTACTCATTGACGAGGTATGAGAGAACATGATGTGGTGAAGAGTAACTTGGTGACATTCCTGCGAGCTAGGATGCCTCCCAGTCAGAATACCTGTAGGTTAAGGATGATGTCATGGGTTCACGCTTTTGACCAATATCTCCGCTATTGGTTAAGTTTGGTGTGTCGGATTTCAAGGCCCTATAAATGTAAGACTTGACCGTAATGGTCATTTATTGTATCAAACGGTATGTATGGATGTAAGACTCTTTTTATTTAGTTTCTCTGTGTTCCATGAGCATTGATCTCTCGGATCACTGAGCACGTTCCTTCGGCGATCTCGGATCATAAGTTGGGGTCCCCACAGACTCGAGAAAGCCATGGAGTATCAGCTGATTGTCTGTGACTGGCGGCCCTTCTTCGACCTAGTGAACAAGGCCATAATGCTCGAGGGCAAGCATTATGCCATGGAAGACACTCACAAACGCAAGATGTTCAACAAGGGTAGTGCCAGCAATCATAAGCCTCACCCTTGGTAGATAGCCCCAGCCACGCCAACCTATCAACCTCACCAAGTCATAAATCCCGCACCTCATCTGAGCTACCATCCTCAGCAGTATGCCAGCTTACAATAACCCCAACAATAACAATGGTGGCAAGAATAACAACGGCTCAGGCCAAGTCACTTGCTTTGGGTGTGGTCATCCAGGGCACTATTCAAGGTCATGCCCCAACAAGAAGCTAAATGCACCGTGCCCCAATGCGCCAAACTAAGGTCAAGGCCATGCATCATCACCAAGGAACTAATCTCCCCGCAACCAGCCCAAAAATGGCAAGGGTCGTGTCAATCACATCACCGCTGAGGAAGCCCAGGAAGACCCGGACATCATACTGGGTACACTCCTTGTCAATTCAACCCCATCAACCGTTCTGTTTGATTATGGATCTTCACATTCTTTTGTGACCCAAAAGTTTGCACTAGAAAGTGGTATGAAGACTACACCTCTGGGCAGTCATATGTTGGTACAAACCTCAACTTCAGTTTTGAGGACCAATATAGGATGTAAAGGTGTTGAAATTGTCATCAATGGAGTAGAGTTCCTAGCAGACCTTATCATCTTGAAGTCTCGAGGCTTGGATTTGATCCTAGGCATGGATTGGTTAATCAAGCAGCAAGGCTTATTAGATTGTGCTAAGTGGACTATTACCATGACCAATAGCCAAGCAGTTGAAGTCAAGTATGTTACCAATCCAACCTTCGCTCAAGCCCCTCAGGTCAATTGTGTGTTGGTAATTGAGTTGGATCAAGTGCGAGTGGTATTTCAGTACCCATATGTCTTTCCTGATGAGCTACCTGGAATGCCTCCTGACCGTGACATTGAGTTCATCACTGATCTAATGCTCGGAGCAGGACCCATCTATAAGAAGCCCTATAGAATGGGATCTGAAGAGTTTGCTGATCCGAAGAGCAGCTCAGAAAAGGATTTATATGCCCTGGGATCACCTATTTTTTTGTGTCAAAGAGGGAGAGAACTATTTGTCTCTGTGTCGATTACCGCGCTCTCAATGAGGTCACAATAAAGAACAAGTCCAATTCCCCAAGATTGAATACATGTTTGACTAACTGAATGGTTCCAAGGTGTTTTCTAACATCGACCTCAAGTATGGGTAATAGCAGTTGAAGATCAAACCCAAGACTATAACACCCAAGATGCGATCTATCCTTATTTTGGCACGAGGTTCTTGAAAGGGATAGAACCAGATCTCGTCATTTTTCACGAATTGATATCATTACAAGTACATGTAAAGAAGAGATGAGTATATGGATTTGTCTTACACTAGCCACAAGCTAATCATGATCATCTCGATACAAACATACATTCAGTCACCGGTCAAACGAGCAGGGTCCAACAAGGGACAAAAACAAACGATAAAAAAATGACGTCCATCCTTGCTATCGCAGGCTGCGGGCCTGGATCCCATCCTAGATCGATGATAATGAAGAAGAAGAAACTCCAAACAGAGCAATCATCACGCTCATGTCAAAGTATATCTTTACATGTACCTGCAAATATTATTGTAGTAATCCGTGAGCCACAGGGACTGCGCAATATCATTTCCAAAGGTATCAAGACTAGCAAAGCTTAATGGATAAGGTATGCTTAAGTGGTGAGGCTGCAGCAAGCACTAAGCATTTATTTGACTGGCTAACTTACGAGTACAATAATAAGAGGGGGTCATCCACGCATAAACGGACGTGAGCTAACAATGATCACAAAGTGATCCTGAACACCCACTTGAGAGTCAAACATCATTCCATCGTGTCCTCTCTCGGATTCAGAACTCACGAGAAGAGATAGTCACGGTTACCCACACAATGGGCATATTTTAACTGAGTTAACTTCAAGTTTGTTATGACCGGGTGTTAAACCAAATTTCCAAGTTGCCACATAACTACATGTATGGCTTTTCGAAAGATTTAACCCCACAGGGGTGCTCCAACTCATCTACCACAAACTAGCCACAAGCTACGTGCAAAACCTCAACCACGGAAAACCCATAGTCTCCTCAGATTCCTGATGGAAAACCACAACCTTGAGATAGCCCAAAGTATCCTCGGAATCCAGTGCACAAGACGTTCGAGCAAGGTAAAACAAGTTCAACAAGAGCGCTCGGCAGGCCAGATCCTAACAGGAGCCATGCGTATCCCTTTCTCAGAGCACTACCAGATGATCACAACATACGATGCCCTGAAATAAATCTCATGACTTGCCCCGGTTTGGCCCTGCACATGAATCTAGTTTGGACCAACACGCACGAGGAGCAATGGCCTAGGGGTTGATTAATTATCTGCGGGTGTCGGTGGGTCCCTATGCTTTTTATTAGTTACGAGTCAAATGTGGTACCAATGTTGGGCCTCGCCAGAAGAGTTTTACCCCAAAACAAAAATCAAGGGGGTCCCTATAACAACCCAAGCATGTTAGGGGAACTCAGTATGGAACCTAACACTGGTACACTAGTCACTAGGGCAGCAAAACTAGAAGAAAACACCGAGCCAAAAGGCCAAGCCTTCCACCTTTTACCAAGTGTATATGTGCATTAAGTTAATTAGCAATAATATTGTGATATATCAAGGAATCCATGTTGTCACATGGGAATCAACTTGCACCTACAACTAGCAACGCTATAACAAGGGCTGAGCAAGCGGTAACACAACCAAACAAAGGTTGCTGGGATGTGGAGGGGGTTAGAGGCTTTTCATGGCAATGTTTGGAGGCTTCACATTCAGGTGGTAGGTAACAAGACACAACAATAGAAGCGAGACAACTAGCAAAGCAATGATAATAGTGGTATCTAGGTAAATGATCATCTTGCGTGAGATCCCGCTTGGAACAAGTACGAATCCGTGGAGTAGACAAACCAACATAGTCAAACGAATCCTCACACTCTGAAGCGGTTTTAAAACTCTATTGAGAAGAAATAATCTGAAAACAAACAATCAACACATGATAACACAACAATATATTCATGACATCATGCACAATCTAATATGATGCATGTCCATTTAATTATGCATGGCATGGCAAAGCACAACAATCAACTTCTACAGATTAAGTCAAGTTCAATATGCAATGACTTGCATATTGACGAAACTTCACATATTTGAATTACTTAGTTCACTCCCGTTTAGGTACATGACAAGTTTCAATGTTTTTAAACATGGCAAGAGGTGAAGCATAAATAAACTACACTATCTAGACATTTTAAATGAGGTTGGAATAAATTATATTATTTCTGAAACAACCCCATATGTTAATTTCGAAATTGTTCCATATCTTACTAAAACATGTTTTATATTTATTAACCAGCAAAATAAAGTGGACCATGTGATTTTACCATCATTCTAGTCGATTTACATATATAGATCATCTAAAACGGAGCTACGGTCTAAAAGATATGACTAACGCAATATGAATATGTCATGAATGCCAAATGTTTGCAAATGACAACCACAAGCATTTTGAATCATGAATGCAACAAGATATTATGAAACTACATGAAATTCTTGGCAAGTTTAAATGAGGACGGACCTACGAATAACAATTCCAGAAAGTCCCATATTAAAATTAAGATTTCGGTACTGTTATGCCTATAACACAATTCCAATGTTGTGAAATAGAAAAAATAAATGCCACCATGATATTCTACATGTTTTTCTAGTCAACTTACATATGTGGAACATTTTAATCGGAGCTACAGTTAATTAGTTACGAACTAAACCGATTTAACATGGTATTTACGCAAATTAATGCAAGCAATGAGTTAAACATTTTTTAACATGGTTGAAAGTTGGATAATATTAATCTACACAAAATCATAAACATTTTACATGTATAAATGATTTTGTCCCCATGCAAGGTTAATTCGCTATCAACATTTTAACACAAGGGATTTTCTAAAAAAATATGCATACATTAGAAAATGATAAATCCATAGATATAGAAAAATGCTTGGGCCAAAAGCACGACGGTGCACCGGCCCAGCCACGAATGAGCCCAAGTGGCCATGTGTGCGGCGTACAAAATAAACATGGAATAGGGCAAAAAAATGGGGTAGCCCTGGACTTAAACTTGGGACCTCCAACTTGGAGATTGGTTGTGCTAGCCAACTCATCTCATGTGCTCGTGAATAGACAGAGATCCCACACTGTACAATATCTATATGCCAGAATGGATGGAGGAAAATAAGAATGTCAAATTGGACTGAACTTGCTTACAGCAGGGAAAGAACAAGGACGGGAGATGCAGGGGAGCGACGCGATGCGGGGACTCCGGTAGGCGGGGATGAGGGGAGGCAAGGCCGGCGAGAAGCGGAGAGGCGGCAATATTGCACCGTCATGGACCTCCTGTCCATGGCAGCGGCGGGCTGAGTAGGCCTCTAGGTCGAGGCCATGGAGGTTCCGGGCATGGCTCCATCATCGTTTTCCTTGGGCAGGAGCTCGAGGATGACCTACTGGTGACTGGAGATGGTGACGCCAGGGTTCAGCGAGGTCCTGGTGGCGTGTGGAGGCGTGACCGAGCGACAGGAGGAGCAAACACGTGGCGCAGAGGCGGAGGTGCGGCGGTGCAGGTTTAGCGTGGTTGGCGTCGATCTCCATGGCGGCAGGGTCGTGCGCGGGCAACGTGACCCTTGGGCCCGGGGCTTGCAGGGAGGCCGAGGCGCCATGGGAGGATGCGGTGCTCCGGTCGTCTCTGGCAGAGCTTGGACCTTGCTGCTACTGTTGTCGGAGTGGCAAGGGGAGGCGATGGCTTGACCTGGTGCTCCAGCCTGTGAGGTCGAGGGGAAGGAGGCGGAGGCGCCGCCTGGTCGTTGAGGTCGCTGGCAGCAGCGACGAGACCTCAGGGCAGCGAGGAGGCATGAGGAGGCCCAGCGCATGGGAGGTTCCCGTACTCATGCTCGTGCATGGGATCGAGCAGAGCTTGCTATGTTCTGCAGGTTCGGGCAGCTTTAAGGATGTGTGGTGGACGAAGCACTCAAAATAGACACACATTTGCCACATCCATTTTTTCGATACAGAGCCACCTACTCATCTATTGAGATCAAGAGATTCCAATCTATCCATTTAAAAAATGATCTTTAGCCTTCTGAAATTGCCTTCCTACCCATGCCAAATCTGTGAGAGAGTGGTTGAGTGTTGAGGAGTCTATCTTTTGAAACTCAAGAGCAAGGAGTTCATGGTTCTACCGCATCTATTACCTTTTAGAGGGTGGTGCCTTCTAGATTGGTTAGGTGTCGCTTGGGAGCCTCCTACTCTTTGTTGTGGAGTTGAACCAAGAAGTTTGTACGCGCAAGGAGATCGCCTAGTTCGTGAATATCTAACATGAGTGAGGCTACACTTGTGTGGAAGTAAGCCATGGTCGAATAGACAAGGTCGCTTCTTCTTGGACCCTTTGTGGGTGGAGCCCTCCGTGGACTCTCGCAGCCATTAACCTTCGTGGTTTGAAGTTTCCACTAACGTGGACGTACAATGGCACCACCTATCGGAACCACGTAAAAAATCACCGTGTCAACCTTTGCGTTTGGTCTTCCTTCCCTACCCTCTACATTACATTTGCATGTCTTTACTTTTCGCTGGTATACTATTAGATATGCATGTGTAGGGTGAACTTGACTAGTCATAATTGCACGAGGAGGCATGAGGAGTCCGAGCGCAGGGGAGGTTCCCGTACTCATGCTCGTGCATGGGATCGAGCAGAGCTTGCTCTCTTCTGCAGGTTCGGGCGGCTTTAAGGATGCGTGGTGGAGGCTACGGGGATTTTTGGATCCGGGAGATCCCGAGGTCGGAGGCGACTAGGTGTGTGCGATGACGGTGATTGAACACGGGAGAATTTTTAGCACTAGGTCTAGGTTGTCTATATATATGTAACAAACTTGGTTTGGACCATCCGATTTAGATCGTATGGTCTAGACAAATAGGTTAGAGAGCACAGTTGCAAAATCGATGATGGTTTGGGGTACTACGGGGTCGATCCGAATCCAATTGTCACGACTGACGATTCAGGTTGGGGGGTTCAGACTAGGTTGCAAGTAGGTCAATTCCGTGTGCAGGGAGGCTAGGCAGGGATGAGAGGGAAAAAGGGCAGCCCGACATCAGTTTTTAAAATCAAAACATGTCTCGATTTGACCGGCTATAGTGCCGCTATAAGTTTCACGGTTTGGGTATCAAACGACCTTCGAATGTGACGAACTTTGGCAGGTGGTCTACCTATAATAAACATAGACCGCATGCAACTTTCAACCCATTCAAAGAATATTTTGTATGCAGTTTTAAAAAAAATATTTTACGATGTCGCGGGCGCGTGCGATGGTGTTTGGACTCGAAACGGTCAACGACAAGAACGGAGAGAGCCGACAACTATAAATGGATGCAAGTTTGAAAAATGATGGCAAGAGAGTATCGATGCTATGCAGATGATGCCAATGATGCGATGGTGAATGCGACAGACAAATAAATCACACAACAAAACAAGAAATAACTCAAAAGCATCTGGAGCGTCGGTTCCGGGCTGTTACAAAGACATCCTCAAGACAGCATTCGTAACTCGGTATGGCCTATATGAGTACACGGTCATGTCATTTGGATTAACCAATGCCCAAGTTTACTTCATGTACCTCATGAACAAAGTTTTCATTGAGTACATGGATAAGTTTGTCGTTGTATTCATTGATGATATACTCATCTACTCCAAGTCTGAAGAAGAGCATGAGCAACACTTGAGAATGGTCCTGGATAAGCCTCAAGAGCACCAGCTTGATGCCAAGTTCAACAAGTATGAATTTTGGCGGCATGAAGTTAGATTCTTGGATCATGTGTTGATGGACAAAGGATTGGCAATGGACCCTGCAAAGATTGTAGCCGTGACTGAATGACAATCCCCAAGCAATGTGAAGGAATTCATAAGCTTCCTCGAACTCGTGGGATATTACCGCCAGTTCCTCGAAAGATTCTCAAGCATTGCTAGGCCCATGACTCGGCTTTTGAAGAAGGACAAGAAGTTAGAGTGGACGTCGAAGTGCAAAGAGAGCTTCGAAGAGCTCAAGAAGAGATTGACAACAACCCCAGTTTTGGCCACCCCTGGTATTCACAAGGAGTTTCGGATATATTGTGATGCATTGAGAACCAGGCTTGGTGGTATTCTGAAGCAAGAAGGCAGAGTCATAGCACATCTATCCAGATAGCTACGTCCTCACAAAGAGAACTATGCTACTAATGACCTTGAGTTGGAATATATGGTTCATGCCTTGAAGACATGTCAACATTATCTTGTTGGGAAGAGATGTGAGATATATAGAGGCCACAAGAGCTTGAAGTATATTTTCACTCAAAAGTTATAGAACACGCGACAACGAAGATGGTTGGAGTTGATCAAAGACTGCGTCCTCAATGTTCACTACCACCTTCAAAAGGCTAATGTGGTAGCAGATGCCTTGAGTAGAGAGGCTTGTTCCTTTAATTCTATGTTTGAGGAAAGTCTACCCGCCTTGTATGATGATCTTGATAGCTTTGGCTTGGAACTCATTACACCAGGATTTATAGCAACCTCGAAGCAAAGCCTACCTTGATGGATGATATCAAGTAAGCTCAAAAGGATACGAGATCATTGAAGGCGTCGAGAGGAAGATCATGGCAAGCAAGGCCACATGATTCTCAGTGGATGAACAAGTAGTCATGTGGTTTGGGAATCACATTTTCTTACCCAACAAAGTTGAGCTCAAGAATTTGATCTTGCAAGAAGCCCATGACACTTTGTATTCCATCCATCCTAGAGGAATCAAGATGTACCAATAGCTCAAAGCAAGATTTTGGTGGCATCGAGTGAAGAGAGAGATACCGACTTTCGTCGCTAAGTGTGACATATGCGAGAGAGTCAAAGCTAAACATCAGCGACCCGCTGGATTGTTGCAACCTATTGAAGTGCAAAAATGGAAGCGGGAAAAGTCAGGATGGACTTCATAAATAGATTTTCCAGATAGACTAAAGGACATTATTCCATTTGGGTCATTGTTGACCATCTGACCAAAGTTGCCCAATTCATTCCCCTCAAGATCACCTATGATGGAAACCAGCTAGCCAATATGTACATCAACAAGATCGTGGGCCTTCATGGAGTTCCAAAGGGGATTGTATCATATTGAGGTACCCAGTTTACCTCAAGATTATGGAAGAAGTTCCAACAAGCCATAGGTACCAAGCTACCCTTCAGCACTACTTTTCACCCCCAAAAAGTCGGACACAGGGAGCAAGTAAACCAGACAATCGAAGATATGCTTCATGCTTATGTTTTGGCATATGGAGAAGAATGGGAAGATTGCTTACCCTTTCTCGAGTTCTCCTACGACAACAGCTATCAATCCACTCTTCAGATGACACCATTTGAGGTGTTGTATGGATGCAAGTGTCACACTTCCCTCAACTGGTTGGAAACTAGAGAAGGACTAGTCTGTGGACCATATATTCTCTGCAAGGCAAAAGGGCAAGTTCAACTCGCCAAAGAGCATATAGAGACCTCCAAGTCAAGACAGAAGAGCTACATCGACTACCACGACCGAGAAGTGAACCTCAACATCGGAGATCATGTCTATCCCTGAGTCATGCCTCTGAAAGGAAACTAGCATTTCCACGTCAAGGTAACGCTTGCACCAAGATATATGGGCCCCTTCAAGATCACCACAAGATGAGGAGAAGTTAAATACAAGAAATATGTCAACATGTGACCTTCTTGCAGTGACCCTGGTTGAAATGGTCGTAAATCTATGACAATTTGAGACCAATTGGTTGTAAGCTCTTCAGGAGACTCCAACCCCAAACCATAACGACCAATTTGGTCAAAAAAGGTTGTAATTTCCTTACGAGAAATGGTCGTAAAGCAGATAACCCTGGTTTGCTGCCTAATTTGTAGCTAATTACGACAAATATAGATGGTCATAACTATGACTAGGCACCACATCGTTAGTTTTGCCTATGTGTCATGTCCATGTGTCAATTTTTGCCCTAGTTTACGAAGCAACCTACTATTCTATCATTCCCAAAATTCTCCAAAAATTCTCATAAATTCTTTGGATGATATATTCCTCAAATATGGAAAAACCCTTCCTTCTCTAGTTCAAAAATAATTTAGCAATATTCATTTTGATATTCCGTTCAAAATAGCACTTTGTGAAGGAAGTGCTATTTTTTATTTTCTTGATTGCCCTAAAAAAGTTTGGGCATTCTTGCCTATCCATTTTCCTATTAAATCTTTCTTAGCAAAATTTCCAAAGTTTATGTTTAGCTATAAGCTTTGTGAAGGAAGTACTTGCTAGGAATATCCCAATGAGTTGAATTTTTGCCACATCTTCTATATGCCCAAGCCATAGCTCTCCACAAAATTCGAGCCCCATCTAACAATCCATGTGAGGTGATCATCCAATCTTTGTTTCTGGTAATATTTTAAGTTTGTGAAGCAACTACTTTTTATTTTGCTTTATAGTTGATGAAAACTGACCATAGAACCTCCCTCCACCAAATTTTAGCTCATTTAATTTAGCCAATTTCCCTCAGTATTTTCCCAATGTTCTATTCAATGGAGGCCATTGTGTAGGAAGTACAATTTTTATTTATCAAAATTTTATGAAATTTTTACAATGCCTTAATGTGTCCAAATTATCCCCCTCCTCCAAATTGCAGCTCAATCCAATCATCTATGTGTGCCCAGTTTCAATTATCATTTTCTATCCAGATTGGCACATTGTGAAGGAAGTATCACTTTGGCATGTTCAAATGGTATAAAATTTCTACACTATTTTCCTATGCCCAAAACAACATCATCCACCAAATTTCAGCTCAATACATTCATTGATTTGATCCCAGCTTCAACATCCATATTTCTGCCTAGTGTGGTACTTTGCAAAGCAAGTGCAACCTAGGATCATCCATTTGAGCTAAATTTTTTGCCAATAGAGTCTCCTGAGTATATGATCATCCTCAGCCAAAATTTAGGCCCATTATCCATGTCCATTTCCCCCACCACTAATCAAACACTTGGGTGCTAATTCATGTTTGGGCTTAGTTCAGTCTCCTCGTGAGATTCTTCTATTGTATTCTTATTCCTAATACGTACCGATGGAGTGTACAACCCACCAAACAAGCCCAGTCCACCCAGAACACGTGGCAACGCCATGGTCAGGCGGTGACCACGCGACTGACATGCCAGTTTGCGCGCTCTGGAGTTGGGGCCCTCGCCCACCATCCAAACCTCGACGTCTCGCCACCACACCGTGTATTTCTGATTAAATAGATACTCATGTACCTATAAATGGTATTTGGGAAAAATAATTAGCAAACTATAATGCAGTTAGAGTTCAAATTTCACCTTCTTTCAACTGAATCGACGGAAATTTGGCATTTTCCCGAGAGGTGGATAAAAGATTTTAAAACCCAACCATTTGGTCAATTGTACATTAAATCTGGCCTATTATTTAAAAAAATTATATGGTCCAATTTTAAACAAATATATGGTAGGTCCTTCACAAAAAAACTCATTTTGGGCACTTGAAAAATGGAAAATGAAATTTTCATCCAAGGAAAATGAGAACTTCCTTCGGCTGCGGGGACCCCGACTTACGAGTCGAGATCATCGAATGAAAGTGCTCAGTGACCCCGCAGATCAATGCTCACCGAACACATAGATACTGAATATTTAGAGTCTTACATCCATACATACCGATTGATACAATAAATTACCTTACAAGTCAAGTCTTACATATATAGGGCCTTGAGAGCCAACACGCCAACTGGACCAATAGCGGAATTATTGGTCGAAAGCGTGAACCCATGCCATCAGCCTAAACCTATAGGCATTCTGACTGGAAAGCGTCCTAGCTCGCAAGAATGTCGCCGAGTTACTCTTCATCATATCCTATTCTTTCATACCTGGTCAATGAAATAACCAGTGGCAAGCCAATGAGTACTTTTGATTGTACTCGCAAACAGCCCATGATATGAACAATGGAAGTGAAGGATAACAATAACATGCATCTTTGGTGGAATTCATCTTGTTGGAATGATCATGAATGTGCATCAAGTTAAAGAATTACTCTTGAAGAACAGGTTACAGATATCAATATATCTGTCGTGGGCTGAACCATCCAGGTTCACCCTATATGCCAAGTCACCAAACTTGGTCATATCATTACTTTCATAATAACTCCTTTTTCAACACAACTCATACACACTTGGTTTATGCGGAAACGACTGTACGTAGTTTAAGCAGCACCACCCAACCGTCCTTGACCGTGGACACGACTATTCGAAAAGTTTTACACTCTGCAGAGGTAGTACGCTGGACCCACGAGATCTGGGAAACTTCCGTATCATCCACGACTCGCGGTATATAACATACCCGAGGTAAGTACCCGATCAATGCCTTTCCCCTGATGATACTAGACAAAGAGGTCTAGTCGATTGGTACCCAACCCACATGTTGTACGTCTTACAAGAACCGACTCTGGACAGTATCAACCATGCGGGGTCCAACGGTGTGCCTGGAACTCATAAAAATAGCATAGTCGTCCTACCTGACACGATCCCATCACGAGAGTGACCACACATCCCTCCCGCCACTAGTAATGTGGCTCTTTGCTAGCACCGACTAGAGTAATCAACATAGGCCTGCCCCATAAGGGGTAACGTGGTCGTACTGGTAACGTTGGGACGGTCGACACATCATAAATCTATTCCCATTTCTGAAACCGTACTCACTCAAAATACCCGGTGCACCACTTCACCAAAAGTGTTCGCCTAACTCATCATCACCCTCGGACATTAGTGGCACCCAACGGGGTTTTCTTGAACTCTTGATTTATACCAACATCATGCTCATGTTATTTACTCTAGCATTACTATTCAACATGATAATAGAGTGATCCTAAAAAGGGGTGGCATCAAGCTCAATGCATGTGTTCCGGAGGAGCCATCGATAACATCACATCAAATGATTTACCGGCACTTATGATCATATGCAACTGAACTACTTGCTATCTTAACATGCAATATAACATATGCGCAGTCATGGTCAAACGGTTGCTTGCCTTTGCTCACATAAGTCCACAGGTCTTCGAGGTTTTGCGCTCCAACTTCGAGTACTCCATCTACTCGTCAACTGAGGCTTGCCATAGGAGGTTTGAATCATCAGGGATTTCTGAATGGAGGAAAGGAGGAGTAGCGGATTCTTTATGAAGCCCACAGAAAATATTATGATAAAAATGGGTGGAGGCACTCATTTAATAAAGAATAATTGTAGAAATATTTAGGAATTTGATTCATTGGATTTCGAGTTGAAATGAATATTCTAGGAATTTTCTAACATGGAATAAATAACAATAGGAAGCTATTTATTTAATACAAGAAAATAAAACCTGATAAAACTATTAACCAAGGCTCTAAAAATAGGGCATGATATAAGAAGGCTCTGGATTTTGGAATCACTCCAATTGGAGTTGATTTGAGTCCTCTAGGATTTTCACAAAGTGGGGCCAAATATATTCAGATTTGGATTTAAATAGATACTCCACAGGAAGTTGCTGTGGAAAAATGTGCCATGCACATATTTGGATAGGGTTTTAATTTAGGTACCTGTAGAAATTTGAATCATGATAATCGGAGCTAAAATGAATTTATAATGGATTTTTGAAGTTTAAGCAAAAATAGGAAAAAGAGAAAAAGAGCATAGCCTCGGGGGTTATCTTGCGCCCGAGCGATAGATAGGCTTTCGGGCCGGCCCCATAGCTCGGGCCACCAGCGAAGGGAGACGCCGAAGGAGGTTGTTGCTAGTGCGCCTTTGCCGCGGGATGGCGCACTCCCACAGAGGCGCGGCCACTAGAGGTAGTCGGCCTGGCCCACCTCGCTGACAGGGGGGCCCCGCCTGCAGGGTCATCCCCTTCCTCACGCCGGCATGGAGGATTCGCGGGGGAGGAAGGTAGCCGCGCGGGCGCCGCGCCTCCGGCCATCCCCTGCACAGGCGATGGCCCCGGCGAGCTGAGGAGACCGCGCCGCCCCCATTCCCAACCAAAGCGCCTGCGGAGAGGCTGCAAGGGGGCGGGTTACGGCGGTCGCGGGAAGACCGTCGATCTCCCTGGTTTCGGCACCAGCAGCGAAGCGAGGGAGCCGGAGGTGCTCGGGAGGAGCAGCGCCAGCTAGGAGGAAGCCTAGGGGACGCTAGAGGCGAGGGGAAACCCCTCACCCCCCTCGTTGGCCTGGCTTGAGCGAAGGCCCCTGGAGGAGGAGGAGGGCTTGGGGAGAGAACAGAGGCTCAAAAAGGAAGCATGGGATGCTCACAAGGAAGGGGGAAACAAGAGACACTCGGGAGAGGTGAGATAAGAGAGTTAGGGGAAGGAAGAGAGCTTGGAAGCTGTGACAGCCCAAGACCGACGTTCGAGAAGATTCCACCTTTATTCCGTTTTCGTCGTGTGGTTATTTTTATTCGTCGCATCATCATCGCATAATGCGCATCATCTGCATTGCATCAGCATCTCTGTTGCCGCCAGTTTTCAAACTTGCATCCGTTGTTAGTAGCCGGTTCTCATCGTTGTCCGTTCTGAGCTGACCCCACACGCACGCGCCCGCGGCATCGTCAAATCTTGTTTTTAAAAGTGTGTGTAAAACTTTCTCTAATTGGGTTGGAATTTAACGTGCGGTCTTATTTTAATATAGCTAGGACGCCTGTCGAATTTCGTCGCAATCGGAGTCCGTCTGGTACACGAACGGTCGACTGTAGCGGCACCGTATTTGGTCTATCCTCGGACGTCTTTCGGTGTTTTAAATATCGTTGTCGGGCCGCCTGTTTTCCCTCTCGTCTCCGGATAACTACTCTACACGGCCATTTTGTCCGTCCCGCATTTGGAATTATTTGAATCCAACCTCGCGGTTGAAACCGGGGCGGAATTTCGCTAAACCAAGCCCCCCCATTTGTCTATAATAGATCCCCGTGCATTTTTAGACAGCCACCACCCTCTCCACCTCAAAAACCTTGCCCCACCTAACCCTAACCCACTCTCTCTCTCCTCCCTCCCTCCTCTGTGTAGCCGCCCGCCCGGCCAGCCCGGATCGGGCCATCTCGGGCCCATTTGGCCGGCCGCCGCCGTGTGCCCGAGCTCCCTGCTCCCGAGGCCCCTTCTCCCGCAACCCCTGCCGCCTTGCGTGGTCCCCGCCGGCCGGAGCCTCGGACGCAGCCGCCGCTAGGGTCCCGTGTCCCCTGCCCGTGCCCCGCTGCATCTCGTCACCCGCCGCCGGCTGTGGCCGCCCCGTGCTCGCCGCCCCACCAGCCGACCTCCTCGCCCCAACGCCGCCTCGAGCCGCCACCATCGGGAACGGAGCCCCGGTGGCCGGATCCATCTGCCGCCGCCCGTTCCTCGCCGGTCCCCCTCGCGTGAGTGCTCCTTCACCGGAGACTCTTCCCGGCCGCCGCCATGGCTCCTCACGGGAGGACGAGGGCGGCCCGTGACCGACGACCGAGCCTCCCCGCCTAGGTCTCCTCGCCTCCTAGGCATCCTCCCACCTGGGCCCCACAGCCGGCCCAGCTAGGCCTCGGCCTGCCTCGGTCCCAACAGCAGCTCCACGACGCCCAGCACCGGCCTGCCTTCCCTCGCCGGCCCAGAGCGAGGTGAGACTCTATCCCTTGCCCTAGGTGCCTTCTCGCTATGGTGCGCATGCCCTTTCGGCCCAATAGGTTTTTATTTTTATTTTTTTAGTTTTTGAATTAGTGATTCAGGATTTAGACGTATATTAAATGCCCGTATCTTTTAATACGTAAGTTGGACCGCGATGAATTAGGTATGGTTTTTGTGTAGAATCTCGTGTAGAATACGATTTTTCAACTTGTATAATTGTTTGAAGTAGTTTGCCATGCCGAATGCCCAGAAACGTGTGCTGTCTATTATGTTTTTGCCCGTAGATATTTTTTCGCGCATGTCCGGATTGCCTGAACCCCGTAGATAAAATGTTCATGTTTTAGGAACCCCTTTGCCATGTATTTTAGAGTAGTCGTTGGTATTTTTTCATGTAGGGTTCCGTAGCTAGTTTATATTTTTGTGTTTAGGACATATTCCCGCATATACGTGTGGCGATCTTTTTGTGTTGCAACCCCACATGATTTATATGTTTTCGGGGAAGAAAAATCTAGTTTTAGCTTTTGAGGAAGTTAGTTCGCGTGATATTTTGCCATGTTGGCCTCTTGTCTATTTCTTAGGATTTATTCCGTGCTTCGTTTGAAGGAGTTGTCAACTAGAGATATGGCCTTGGATGTTTAGTCTAGCCCCTGGTAATTTTGGTTGCAATAGAAGTCCATGTTTAGGTGTGGTTTGCTTGTTCTTTACTTGCTAGGAAATAGTGTTGTTTTAGAGATGCTGAAATATTTCTAAGTCTGAAATCTGTTATATTTTGTTGTTGTCTTTGCATGAGTTTATCTTGTGATCTGTAGCTCTTTTGAGGTTGGTGCAATGGAGTTAGTTGTAGACTTTGGGTTTCCATAGCATGATGTCAATTTTCATGCCATTTGGAGTCATGTAGCTTATGGTTTTGCTGCTGTCAATATGGCTTCAGATCGAAAACTGCAGTTTCATAAACTGTTATTTTCACTAAGTCTGAAACTGTGTGTGAGAAGCCATTTTGTGACTTCTTTTCTTAGTGATCCATGCTGCCATGCTAGATGTTGTTGGTTGTATGTTGTAGTGCTTCTTGCCCTCTATAGTGTCATGCCTAGGTTGAGTATATAGGATTTGTGTAGCGCGTAGTTATGGGGTGTAGAAAATGCTATGTGGCTGTTTTTGGCAGATTGTAGTATTTTCTTGTTTTGGTCGTAGTTGTTGAACCATAGCTCTGTTTTGTTTGTGTCCTATATGGAACTTGCTTAGAATCTTGTTTAGATTCTTATTTTCTTGCTGGTTTTGTGTTTTGAAGTGCTCGTGACCGTCGTTGCACACATATTGCATTCATGCCATTATATCTTGCGGTGCTTGTATCTTTTCAACAGTAGCTCCGTTGGAGATGTTCTCTATGTGTAAATTGGTTGTAACGACGAGTAGAATCACGTGAACCTATTTGTTTCCTGTTTAACAACTAATTAAATGTATTAGTTCAGATCTGGGCAGAATTGTAAATTAACATGTGAGGTCGCTTCGGAGATGCTATATGTCATTTCCGACCTCATTTAAAATGCCTAGATAGGTAGTTTAATTACGCTTCACCTCTTGCCATGTTTAATAACATTTAATATTGCCGTGTACCTAATCGGGATAGAACTAAATAATTAAACGTGGAGTTTTGTCAATATGCAACTCGTTGCATATTGAACTTCACTTAATGTGTAGTGTTTGATTGTGTGAATTGTCATGCCATGACTTGCATGCATTGAGCTGCTCATGCATCATTTGTGTTGTGCATCGTGTGGTCAACATCGTGTGTTGATTTGTGTTTCCGGTTTGCTTCATCTCGATAGAGTTCCGGAAGCGTGTAGGATTGTGAGGACCCGTTCGAGTATATCGGTTCGTCTGCTTCACGGAGTCATTCTTCTTCCAAGCGGGATCTCAGGCAAGATGACCATTTCCCTAGATACCATTACTATCTTTGCCATGCAAGTTTTATCGCTTCTATCGATTATGTCTCGTTGCCTACCACATGTTAAATGTCAGCCTCTCAACAATGCCATGAAAACCTTCAACCTGTTCAAAACGTAGCAAACCACTGATTGGCTATGTAACTGCTTGCTTAACCATTTGTTAGCGTTGCTAGTTGCAAGTGCAGTTGCTTCCATGTGAAAACATGGGTTCCTTGTCATATCACCATATTGAATGATATCTAATTTAATGCACCTATATACTTGGTAAAAGGTGGAAGGCTCGGCCTTTCCAGCCTGGTGTTTTTTTCCACCTTTGCCCCCTTAGTTTCCGCTACCGGTGTTATGTTCCATAATTGAGCGCTCCTAACACGATCGGGGTTGTTATGGGGACCCCCTTGATAATTCGTTTTTAGATTAAAGCTGGTCTGGCAAGGCCCAACATTGGTACTACATTTTCCCAACATAATAATTTTGTTAATACTGAAAGCATAGGGCGTCATGAACCCGAGGAGTAATTTTACATAATACAGGGAGGGCCAGTGCTGATGGTGGTGGTCCAAAATAGAGCAGCTTACTAACGCTACCCGGGGCAACTTGGCGTCTGGCGTGGTAACCATCGCTCATCCGTCGTGTCCTGAGAACGAGATACGCGGCTCCTATCGAGATCGTCGACACGCAGGGCGGCCTTGCTGGATTAGTTTTACCTTTGACGAGATATCTTGTGCATTGGGATTCCGGTGATGCTTTGGGTAATCTCAGAGTTGAGGTTTTCCACCGAGGAGTCCGACGAGATCGCGAGCTTCGTGATCGAGGATTTCTATGCGGCTTGTGTTAATTTTTGATGGATTAGTTGCAGCACCATTGCAGGGTTAAATCTTTTGGAAATCCGTGCCCGCAGTTATGTGTCAACGTCGAAACTTTGTTTAACACTGGTTCTAGATAACTGGAAGTTAACATAACTAAAATATGCCAACTGAGTGCGTAACCATGACTGTCTTTTTTGTGAGTTCCTTCTCCGGTCGAGGATGCGGTGGGGTTGTGTCTGACGTAGGTAGGTGTTCAGGATCTTTCATTTGATCATCAGTAGTCACGCCCGTTATGCGTAGATCTTCCCCCTTCTTATTTCTTGTACTCATAAGTTTAGCCACCAAATATATGCTTAGCTGCTGCTGCAACCTCACCACTTAACCTTACCTCACCCATTAAGCTTTGCTAGTCTTGATACCTTTGGATATGAGATTGTTGAGTCCCTGTGGCTCATAGATAACTACAACACCAGTTGTAGGTACAGGTAAAGGTTACTTGACGCGAGCGCGTTTCTTGTTCATTTGGAGTTGCTTCTTCTTCTTCTTCTTCATCGATCTAGGATGGGTTCCAGGCCGGCAGCCTAGGATAGCAAGGACGGACGTCGTTCTTCTTTTCTCGTTTGTTTTTGTCCAAAGTCGGACCCTGCTCTTCTTCATGATGATTATGTATTGTACTGTTGTGACTCTGATGTAGCTTGTGGCGAGTGTAAGCCAATTCTATATTTATATCTCATCTTTTTAGTACATGTACTTGTAACGATATCCATTTTGCGAAACGACGAGATGCGCTTCTATACCTGACGCGGCCCTCGTGCCAAATTCAGGATAGGATCGCATCTTGGGCATGACAAGTGGGTATCACAGCAGTACCGACCTAGGAGCCCCCTTGATTGATCGAACTTGGCCGATTCGAGTCTAGTGAAAAACTACTTTAAGTCTAGTTATATATAGGAGAGTAGGATTCTTTTTTTCCTCTTCTATGCTCTGGTGAGGAGTCTTGACATAATAATTTAAACTACTCCTCTTCTCACTCAATATTTTTTTAGGATCACGCATATATTTTTGGAATCTATATGATGCTGATGTGACGGAGTTCTGTCTTGGTGCCTCATGTGTGACTTGATTTCTTCCGGGGAGTTGACCTCCAAGGGATTATCGAGCACATCATTATCATTTAGATTTCTTTGTATCTCAGAACGAAGGATGTTCGTAATTGCTTCAATACTAGTAGTGGGGAGATAATCCCGATGTCCCTAGTACTGGTGCAGATTGTTCGGGAGTACTACCATACTTTGTATCGTTGTGATCACGAGGGTCTGTAGTAGATGAAGGTCCGAGATTCTGGTTGTGTGTTGACGGATGTGATACATTGGACGGGTTAGTATAGGAGTTGTGTGAAATATTACTCCTTTTATCCGTGTACCAGATTGCATGACCAGAAATCCCGGGAATTCTTAGGTGGGAATTCAAGTAGTTACTTATAGGACAATCTTCCAACAAATGCATGATGTTAGGTTGGGGTTCGAATTCTGGTGGATTCGTTTGTTGACGGTCGACTTACATCAGTTCTCGCTGTGTCTTAAAGAGTCCTTGTAGCTTGCTACGACTCGGGGACGCTTCGTATGTCGTGTGCACTGCCTTGCACAGGATGGCTACTGTAAGGATCGAGCCCGTGCGATCCTGTCCATGAAAATATCAAAAGGAAATCTTTCTCATGAGTTTTTTCGGGCTTGTTTCATAAGCCTCACCCTTTGTTTTGTTGGAATATGGTAATTCGTGTTGCTTCGATGTCAAGTGGTGATTTCAGATCTTTCCCAAGTGGTGTTCTTATATTTTTATGGGAGTATTAATTCTGTTGCTCAAATCAACTTGTCTTTTCAATTTCTTGTCAACCGGAGTCGTCATATCAATTCTTTTCCAACCGGTCTACTTCTCTTAAGTGAATTCAATCCTCTCTAATTTTGTAAGATCATTCTCTTATTTTATCCAGAGTACATCTCATCTATCCCAAGTTGTCTTTGTTTTTCCCCGCACTCCCGCCCTTTTCTTCAGTGATTCAATTTTCATCCAAGTGCATTTCATTTCATTGTTGCTTCCGCTATCTTTTATTCCGTGTCCTATCCGGTGATTCGTTGTGAAGATTCTCAGGAGATTCATGTTCATCTTTATTCATTCTTGTGGTCTTTTCCGGTGAATTCAATTTAGTTGTCCGTGCATCATATCCTTTTCATCCTTTAAATTCTTTCCCATGTTGGAGATTCTTATCAACCTATCTTGTTATTCTTTTCTCTCTATTCTATCCGGAGTGTTGAAGATATTTCAGAAGTCCTGATTCTCGATCCTTCAATTATTTCGAGGTGCTAACCTCATCTAGTTCTATTCATACCGGTGCAATATATCTCTTGCTCTGAAATCTTTTGAACGGTGGTTTCTTCGAGTGGGACCATAACCCATAGGTTCTTTCCCAGGATCTTTCCTGGCTCGTTTAATCTTTTCCCGGAGATCATTAATTCTTTTCAGCTATGACGTAAGTATGGATTTCATCAATGATATTCCTTCTTCAGGATCAATTTGAATCAATTCTCTTATTTGCCTCAACCTTGCATTCTTCTTTATTCCGGAGGTCTCATTAATTCTTGGTGTTGTTTCTCGTCATCTTTCTCAGCTTGCAAACTCGAAGGAGTGTTTCTCTCAAATCTTGGTCCATTCTCTTGAAGATATCTTTTCAGCTTTGTGTTGTCTTCTCAGTTGTTTTCGTTCATGAGTGATCCCTTTCTTGTTATCCGATGCATTTCTGAGTTGTTTTCATTCTCGATCCTCCGAAGGCCATCATTTCAGAAGATTCTTCGTTCTCAGCTTTCAACTTTCATCCTTAATTCTTCTCAATTGTTGTCTCTACGTTCGTCTCTCAATTATTCTGGTGCCTTGTTCCAGTTTTCTCTCAAGTGGCTCATGATCTCTTCATTCTCATGTATCTCCATTAATTCGTGGTGTTCCCATTCAATTGTGAATTCTTACCGGTGCGTCCTTCAATTATGCTTCATGTGGTGCGTATCTTTCTCTCCCTTCAAGTTCTTTCTAGAAGAATAAGTGGTACGCTAAATCCGTTGTTTGTCATCAATTAAACTTGATGAAGGATAAGCGTAACATAATTCTTATTCTTGTTCATAGTGATATGCATTCTTCTTTCGGAGTGGCTCATGATATCAATTCTTATCCCATGTGCTTATCTTTCTTTTCCGGAGTTCTAAGTTCTTTTAAGTATCTCTTGTGAGGCCTCATCTAAATCTTGGCAAGGTCATAATCTTATTCTTTTCTACCTTCATATCTTTGTATCATTCATTTGTATACGGAGGTCCTTCATGGTGGTTCATCAAGGTTTCAATCCATTCTCAGGTGTTCTTCAATCCAATTGTGATAGAAGTTGTCATTCTTTTCTTCATTCTCTTCTTCCGTATGAGCTAGTTCCTATTCTCTTGTTCCGGAGGCATTGTGATGTTATTCTTTTGGGTTAATCATGTTGTTCTATCAAGATCAAGGTGTTCCCTTGTTCTATTTTAGTTGTTTATTGTGAATATTGTCTATTTCTCCCATCTTATCAAAATTTTGTCCCCTTATCCTACCGAAGTGCTGCTGAAATTTTCCGTGAATTCTTGCTTGTTTCTCATATCATTCCTCATCGCTTTGCAACCTTCAAGGATCGTTGGTTTCACTCGTTTGTCAAAGAAGTGACTAAGTTTTTACCTCTTGTTCTTTCTCATCCTCTCCCCCTTTCATTCTTGGATCTCGGGGCGAGATCCTCTTGTATTGTAGGAGAGTTGTGACAGCCCGAGACCGACGTTCCAGAAGATTCCCCGCTTTATTCCGTTTTCGTCGTGTGGTTATTTTTATTCGTCGCATCATCATCGCTGAAAGGGCGTGGATGTCGCCTAGAGGGGGGGTGAATAGGCGCTTTAAAATAATTAAGTATTAGGCTTGAACAAATGCGGAATAAAACTAACGTTTAATATGTCAAGCACAAAACCTACAAACAACTAGGCTCACCTATGTGCACCAACAACTTATGCTAAGCAAGATAAACAACAAAGTGATAGCAAGATATATTACAATAAACAATATGTCTATCACAAAGTAAAGTGCATAAGTAAAGGGTTCGGATAAGAGATAACCGAGGCACGGGGAGACGATGATGTATCCCGAAGTTCACACCTTTGCGGATGCTAATCTCCGTTAGAGCGGTGTGGAGGCACAATGCTCCCCAAGATGCCACTAAGGCCACCGTGATCTCCTCATGCCCTCGCACAATGCAAGATGCCGTGATTCCACTAAGGGACCCTTGAGGGCGGTCACCGAACTGGTACAAATGGAAAACCTTGGGGGCGGTCACCGAACCCGTACACGTGGCAACTCTTGGGGGCGGTTACCGAACCCGTACAAATTGCTCGGGGCAATCTCCACAACCTAATTTGAGATCCTGACGCTTGCCCGGAGCTTCACACCACAATGATTGAGCTCCGAGACACCACCAAGCTTCTAGGACGCCAAAGCATCCGCGAAGAACAATATCTAGGGTACTAAGTACCAAAGGTAATAAGCTTCTCGAACTTCACTTCCACGTATCACCGTGGAGAACTCAAACCGATGCAACTAATGCAATGGCAAGAACACACGAAGTGGTCTAGTCCCTCACACTCAAATCCCTCCACAACAACGAAAGCTATGAAGAAATATGAGAGGAAGAACAAGTAGCTCACAAAGAACTCCAAGATCAAGATCCAAGGGGTTCCCCTCACATAGAGGAGAAAGTGATTGGTGGAGATGTGGATCTAGATCTCCTCTCTCTTCTCCCTCAAGAACAAGCAAGAATCATTGGAGGGATTGAGAGTAAGCAAGCTCTAAGAATGTCAACAATGGAGGTAGAATAAGAGCTCAAAGAATGGATAAGGCCAAGGGCGAAGAAGACCCCCTTTATACAGTGGGGGAAGGAATCAGACCGTTACCCCCAGTCTCTGCCCAAGCTCCAGCAGTACTACCGCTGGCTGCAGCGGTACTACCGCTGGCACTCCAGCGGTACTACCGCTCACTGCAGCGGTACTACCGCCAGCTAGCGGTACTACCGCTGGCCCCAGCAGTACTACCGCTGGGCCCCTGGTAGTGCAAAGGCACTACCACCGCCAAGAAAGTCTTCGCAAAAAGGTCCATCCACGAACAATCGCTAGGCAGGCAGTACTAAGCTCCTTGAGAGGTACTACCGCTGACCAGGGGCGGTACTACCGCCAGCCAGCGGTACTACCGCCAGCCAGCGGTACTACCGCTAGGGCCAGCGGTACTACCGCCAACTCTAGTGGTACTACCGCTAGGTCCAGCGGTACTACCGCTCGCCACTGAAACAGCCATAACTTTCGCATACGAGCTCCGAATCGAGCAAACCCAAGCTTTTTGGAAATCTTAAGACCATGCAGATATGAAAATGCCAATGATATAGAGATGTGAGTCCTCTATGAATGAAGAACCGGCAAAAACTCCAACATCGAAAACATCATAGTAGATGCATATGGACTCCGTTTTCGATGAACTCGAGCTTGTCACGAAGATGACCATAAGCTCTAAAGCTCACAAAGAGAAACACCAAACAAGAACCAAGAAGTATGATTCAAGGATGCAAATGGTTTGAGCTCTCAACGAACGATACGATCAAGCTACTCACTTGAGAGCCCCCCTTGATAGTACAACAGTCTATCCTAACCAGAAAACCTATCAAGGGCAAACCTATACCTTGCACCTCGTCCTCTTGAGCTAGATGATGATGATCTTGACTTCCTCAAGATGGACCACATTTCTTGATTGCGTTGGCTTGATGAAGACTAGTTGATTGCTCCCCCATACTCACTATGGGTGAGCAACTCTTCAGCATATCTTCACAAGTCCATTGCCACCACAATGGACGGCAAGCTTCAAGCATGATATCTTCGTGCTGATCCACTTGAACTTGCACATCGCAATCTTGATGACAATCACAACTTGACGTCATACTTCATGGGTTGTATGAGATCTTCTCTTTGACACAAGCCCATGGAAACACACCTAACCCCCACATAGAACTCTCACGAAGACCATGGGTTAGTACACAAACACGTAATGGACAATGCTTACTATACCATGGGATCACCTGATCCCTCTCGGTACATCTTGTACGCTTTGTGTGTTGATCATCTTGATTTACTCTTTTTGTGAGATCTTGATCAACCTTGTGTCTCTATGACCATTCTTTGGATAATACCTTGAATACCACCTTGGTCATCATATAAACTCCTTGAACCCAATAGATGGACTTCAAGAAGTGCCTATGGACAAATCCTATAAATATAACTTAAGGCAACCATTAGTCCATAGGAATTGTCATCAATTACCAAAACCACATATGGAGATATATTCTCTAAAATTCTCCCCCATTTTGGTAATTGATGACAACTACTTCAAGAGAGTTTATATAAGGAAATAAGCATAACCAACCGCACACATACAAAGCAATAATGCTTGCGTGCAAGATGTAAATGCTTATGCAATAAAAGCAAACCCCTCTAAACATATCCAAAGTAAACTCTCTAAACTTCTCCCCCATTGGCATCGATTGCCAAAATGGACGAAAAGTTTAGAAAGCCAATATATTTGGTGGTCCTCCAAAAAGTGTGTACTTCTCACCAAATGAGTGCCAAGAAATACAAAAATACAATGATAAGTAGTTGGAGGAAAACACACTATATTGAGGACCCAAAGATTGCAAATAAAAGAATCGTATGCCACAAGGACATACCACAATAGAGGCAAGCAATCAAAAGATACCGGATGGAACAAACAATCATATGGTCCTTCGAACCACATGAATAAAAGATATTATGATAAAAGCAACGGAGTGTTTTACCAAAACTAGAGAAGCTCCCCATGATTTGTGCACTAATAGGAGATTTTTGTATATGATACAAGTGCACAAAATAGGATCGTTGCTCCTACAAAATTAATAAAAACACACAACGGGTGCAAGAAGAAAGATGAGACAATAAGCAAATCTCTTGCACAAAACAAGTGGTTGAGCAACATGTAAAAGAAGCAACTTAAGATTAGGCTCAACCAAAATAATGTGTGTGAGTCATGGCAAGGCACTTGAGAAGACTAAGATAAGGATGAACATTACTCATCAACATAGTCTTGATGAAATGAGACACAAAGTGCAAGACATATCATTCCCACACACACATACTAGGAAATGGGTTCACAAGCTTACTAATAAACAAAATAAGAACCAACGCTTGTGACAACCCATGGTGAAGATAGGAAATAAGAACCTTGTCAAGAGAGGAGGGATACCAATCGAAATGGCAAAACCCTCATCAAGACAGGCATGAGGAAAAATAATCATCACGGCCAAAGAGTGCATCAAGATGTAGTAAAATAAGATACGCACTCAAGACAAATCCTTTCACGAAGCCACCAAGAACTTAAAAAGGAAATGCAACGGTGGACGTAAAAGAAAAGAGGATATCAATTAGAGATGTAACTTCTCTCAAGTGTAAAAGATTCTAAGTAGAAAACAATCATGATGATATATATCCACAAAGAAGAATGTACACACGAAATGGTTACAAGAAGGAACAAACTAGATATCCAAAAGGAAGTCATAAATATATCAATAAGATCTTTTGCTTGGAAGCATAGCACATGGCCTAATATTTTCTTATTGTACAATATGAACTTCCAACATACGAACATCAAAGACATCCCAACTAGTAATAAGACATCATCGTTAGGATGCTTTGAGAAAGGAAACTACTACAAGAACGAATCAAGAGATTCATGCCATTATGAAACCTGCAAAGAAAAGACAGGGGCCTTTGCAAGAAGATAATGCATGAAGTAGATACTTCTTACCGAGACAACATTGGATTGATGTAGTAGATAGTTGTTCTTTGATCATCCTAACTTGGCTTCAATAATCACATGGTCTCAACACCTTCCTTATAGGTGAGCCGAGCATCCAATGCATCTCCAATTGTTCCTGGAACAACAAAACAAACAAAATGGTGCCCAAACTCATTGGGACCAAAGAGTTAGAAAAACCGACAATACATAGGACAAACTCCACATACATATGTGCATATAGATATGAATTTGAATTTCATGCACACGTTAGCCATTTTATGACAAGGTGGAGTTTCCCCTAAATATTGGGTCAAAGAAAGAAAGCATGCCAAAGGAAATACATATAGTAAATATGCATGCTCATGGCTTTCAAGAATCCAATCAACATATAGTTGATAAGATACCAAAAGACAAGGTATCAAGTGATAATAAGATAGCAAATGGAAAACTATCACTTGAGGGATATCAATTAAAATATACAACAAGGAATGAGATATCCATTGACACATGCCAAATAAAAAGGAAACAAGATACCAATTGAAGGAAAACAGACACAAGGTATCTAGTTTCCAAAAGAGAGCTAGGTTCCAACAAACCAAACCCTCGACAAATTTTCATGATGGCACAAAGCATCATAAAGAGCAAGACTTGCCTCCCATCAACATACACTTGATGGGGATCAAAAGATTTTATAATGGGCGTATAAAGAGACTGTTCTAAAGAAAATAGGATAGCTCCCCCAAGGGTTGTGCATTATATAGAATTTGCATTTAAATACAAAATGAACAAGATGGGATCATCACTTTCTATATATTTATAAAAACACTAGACAAGTTAAAATAGATCCACAAGAGGCAAGGAAGACAAACGAAACACAAAATCCAATGTAAAGACGATTAGAAATTCCTACCACATGATGGGAATACCAATTGTCAAGGACAAGAAGTATTTTGGAAATGATACTCATTGGTAGATCGCAAATATTTCCAAGATCATCTTAACCCATAAAACACAAGCAAATCACACTTGTAGAGCAAACATGCCACCTAGGAACAAGATAATTTACAATATCAACACTAAGTGGCAATACCTCAAATGTACACATTCTCTAGGCTTGTAATATGCACATAGCATATTACTCCCCCATAATGTGATCACCCAACCATATTAACAAGTGGCAAACGAAAAACCAACAAGAGACAATTAATAGACCATTTAGAATTTGAATTTCTCATGAGTAAGACATACCACATAGAAGCTAGATCATCTTGAAATATCAATACTAAGTGGTATTCCCCATGTATACACATTTATAGGATCGTGGGGTGTGCGAAGCACATCACTCCCCCATAATCAAATAATCCATTAATCTCTCACAAGAGCCAATCAAAGATACAAACAAGATGCAATAAGGCTCAATCCAAGACTCACATGTACATGATATGCAAACCAACATACACATATTCACTTACTCAAGATAAGCAAGTTGGAAGCACAACATATACAAACACATGCAAGGTACAAAACCACAACATGCAAAAGGGGAAAGCAACTAACAATGTAAATAGTTTAAGTACAAGTTACCGTAAGGAGGCACATTGGATATAAGATAGAAACTCGGTAATCCAAATGACTTGGCTTGAGATAATATGAATGATGAAGACCCCTTAATTCTTCATTATGTATCCAAGTCTCTAATGTCCTCCATATTCACCTATCGATCAAGTTTGAGTTTATTGGTCCCCAACCACGTTGGGTCCTAAGAGGTTAGTCACAATAGGCTTGGCAACCCAAATGGTACTTTTATTGACACCACTTTGAGTACCAACAAACTTGCAAACACATTGCCAACCTTATCCTTCCCAAGAGAATAGATATCATCAATAATGGTTGGGTTGGATAAATTACCTCTCGTGCAAGAAGAAGCGAAGTGACCCTTCTTACGACATAAGTAGCAACATCTACCCTTTAATTTCTTCCCTATTGATTTCTCGACATGAGGAGTGTTGGCTTGGGTCTTATTGGGAAGGGGCCTTTCTTCAACTTGTACTTGAGTATGTGAGTGCACTTGTGGCCTCTTCCCTTGTTGCTTGTGACTTTGGGGCTTCTTCTTTAGTGGGCAAGATCTAACATGGTGCCCTTCAATTTTGCACTTGAAGCAAATAATCTTGGCCAAATTCTTGACTTGATCTTGGCCCTTCTTCTTGAAGCTTTTGGACTTATTATTCTTGTTGGAGTTGAATCCAAGTCCATTTTTATCATTCGGGGATTTTTGTCCACACAAGACATTGTTGAGTGTGGACATCCCTTCATGAATCTTTTCCATGTCTTTCTTCAAGGAAGTGACTTGGGCCTTGAGCTCTTTGATTTCCTCTACATGGTTAGTATCAACACAAGTACTAGAGGAAGTATAAGCTTCATTGTTAGAGCAACAAGGCATGGAAAGTAATTCATCACAAGATGGACCAACATTATGAGTAGATGAATTACAAGGACTAGCACATGGCAATATAGCTTTTTGACTAGAAGTAGTACTAATGTCCACATCAGGCTCACTCGATGTTACCTTTGTAGTAATGGCCTCATGAGCTAATTTTAGCACATTATGGGATGCTAGAAGATCATCATGAGAGCTTGTGAGCATTACATGACTTTCTTCCAATTTCCCATAATTGCTAGATAGCAACTCATGTTGAGCCCTTAGCTCAACATTCTCCTTTAAGATGGATGCTTCACAAGAAGTAGAGTTAGTAGCACAAGCATCTTCATTAGGAACAAGAGGAGAAGGCACCTTGGCAAGCTCTTTAGCATATGAAGCTTCAAGTTGAGCATGAGACTCGGTGAGTTCGACGAGCGAGCTCTTAATAGCCCTTGAGCCATTTTCGAGGTGCTCATAGTCCTCAAGGAGTTTAGCATGTGCAACTTCAAGCTTATCATTTTTAGTTCTAAAATCATTAGCCACCTCAAGAGCTATATCATAGGATCCCTTTAATCTAGATAATTCTAGAGCAAAGGTTTCCTCAAGAGATTCCTTGGTGGTTTGTTCATTATCTAGAGCTTGAGATAGCTCTGCGATCTCATTATCGTAATCACGCTCATGACCTCCATTGTCTCAATGGTGGCCTCATGCTCCTCAAGATGAGCTTCCAACTTCTCAATGTATTTCTTGCCCTCAGTGGCAATAGACATGATTTCCAAGAAGTTGGAACGAGCAAGTTTATTCTTATAAAGAGATTTAAAAATCATTTCACCCTTATTTTTTAAGGATGCAATATTATCACTCTCTTTATCATTATCCTCATCCCCATTATCATCAACATCATCATCATGAGATATATTGGAATTCAAAGTAGGAGATACCTTTGAAGCCTTAGCCATAAGGCAAAAGTGAGTCACAATAGACGATGATGTGGGATCCCTTGAAGCATCATTCAAGGCCACATCTTGTTCCGTGGAGTGATGAATTTCCTCTACATTGTTAGCACAACAACTCGAGGAAATATATACATTTTTATCATGGCAACAAGATATAGGAGGCATATCATCATGAGATTTAGACACACAGTTTTTACATGATATGCTCGGACTAGCAACACAAGCATGTGAAACATTTAGAGTGCTCGAAGTGTTAACGCCCAAAGATGAAGCATTGCAATAATATAGTGATGAAGGATCATCAACAATAAACCCACTTTCATTATTGCAATGGTCACCACTACTCACCATATCATTACCTTGTGGAAATCCACATGTAGGTGAAGTAGATGAAGTAGAGAAGACCACACGACCGGAGGTGGAGGGAGAACAATCATCCCTGCAAATCTTGGACACACCATATTTATCTTGAAGCTTTGTCCACAACTCATGAGCATCCCGGAATGGCATGAGTTGAAATATAACTACATTGCTCAAAGCATCAAAAAGCACATTAGAAGCTTGAGCATTGAGATAAGAGTTTGTCTCATCCTCTAAAGATATATTTTGAGAATCCTTTGGAGGAGAAAAACCCATATCTACAATTCGCTCTAAATTTGGGTCCATGACCCTAAAGTGATTAAGCATGCGAATTACCCAAACATCAAAATTTGTGCCATCGAAACTAAGAGTGTCAGCGAATCCTAAACCCCTAGTCGACATCCTTACTCTCTAGGTGGTTAAACCTAATAAAGAGAGACCTAGCTCTGATACCAACTGAAAGGATGTGGATGTCGCCTAGAGGGGGGGGTGAATAGGCGCTTTAAAATTTTTAAGGTTTAGGCTTGAACAAACGCGGAATAAAACTAACGTTTAATATGTCAAGCACAAAACCTACAAACAACTAGGCTCACCTATGTGCACCAACAACTTATGCTAAGCAAGATAAACAACTAAGTGATATCAAGATATATTACAATAAACAATATGTCTATCACAAAGTAAAGTGCATAAGTAAAGGGTTCGGGTAAGAGATAACCGAGGCACGGGGAGACGATGATTTATCCCAAAGTTCACACCCTTGCGGATGCTAATCTCCGTTAGAGCGGTGTGGAGGCACAATGCTCCCCAAGATGCCACTAAGGCCACCGTGATCTCCTCACGCCCTCGCACAATGCAAGATGCCGTGATTCCACTAAGGGACCCTTGAGGGCGGTCACTGAACCCGTAGAAATGGCAAACCTTGGGGGCGGTCACCGAGCCCGTACACGTGGCAACCCTTGGGGGCGGTTACCGAACCCGTACAAATTGCTCGGGGCCATCTCCACAACCTAATTGGAGACCCCGACGCTTGCCCGGAGCTTCGCACCACAATGATTGAGATCCGAGACACCACCAAGCTTCTAGGACGCCAAAGCATCCGCGAAGAACAATATCTAGGGTACTAAGTTCCAAAGGTAATAAGCTTCTCAAACTTCACTTCCACGTATCATCATGGAGAACTCAAACCGATGCAACTAATGCAATGGCAAGAACACATGAAGTGATCAAGTCCCTCACACTCAAATCCCTCCACAACAACGAAAGCTATGGAGAAATATGAGAGGAAAAACAAGGAGCTCACAAAGAACTCCAAGATCAAGATCAAAGGGGTTCCCCTCACATAGAGGAGAAAGTGATTGGTGGAGATGTGGATCTAGATCTCCTCTATCTTCTCCCTCAATAACAAGCAAGAATCATTGGAGGGATTGAGAGTAAGCAAGCTCTAAGAATGTCAACAATGGAGGTAGAACAAGAGCTCAAAGAATGGATAAGGCCAAGGGGGAAGAAGATCCCCTTTATATAGTGGGGGAAGGAATCAGACCGTTACCCCCACTCTATGCCCGAGCTCCAGCGGTACTACCGCTGGCTGCACCGGTACTACCGCTGGCACTCCAGCGGTACTACCGCTGACTGCAGTGGTACTACCACCAGCTAGCGGTACTACCGCTGGCTGCAGCGGTACTACAGCTGGCACTCCAGCGGTACTACCGCTGGGCCCCTGGTAGTGCAAAGGCACTACCACCGCCAAGAAAGTCTTCGCAAAAAGGTCCATCCACGAACAACCGCTAGGCAGGCGGTACTAAGCTCCTGGAGCGGTACTACCGCTGACCAGGGGCGGTACTACCGCCAGCCAGCGGTACTACCACTAGGGCCAGCGGTACTACCGCCAACTCTAGTGGTACTACCGCTATGTCGAGCGGTACTACCCCTCGCCAGTGAAACAGCCATAACTTTCGCATACGAGCTCCGAATCGAGCAAACCCAAGCTTTTTGGAAATCTTAAGACCATGCAGATATGAAAATGCCAATGATATAGAGATGTGAGTCCTCTATGAATGAAGAACCGGCAAAAACTCCAACATCGAAAACATCATAGTAGATGCATATGGACTCCGTTTTCGATGAACTCGAGCTTGTCACGAAGATGACCATAAGCTCTAAAACTCACAAAGAGAAACACCAAACAAGAACCAAGAAGTATGATGCAAGGATGCAAATGGTTTGAGCTCTCAACGAACGATATGATCAAGCTACTCACTTGAGAGCTCCCCTTGATAGTACAACAATCTATCCTAACCAGAAAACCTATCAAGGGCAAACCTATACCTAGCACCTCGTCCTCTTGAGCAAGATGATGATGATCTTGACTTCCTCAAGATGGACCACATTTCTTGATTGCGTTGGCTTCATGAAGACTAGTTGATTGCTCCCCCATACTCACTATGGGTGAGCCACTCTTCAGCATATCTTCACAAGTCCATTGCCACCACAATGGACGGCAAGCTTCAAGCATGATATCTTCGTGCTGATCCAGTTGAACTTGCACATCGCAATCTTGATGACAATCACAACTTGACGTCATACTTCATGGGTTGTCTGAGATCTTCTCTTTGACGCAAGCCCATGGAAACACACCTAACCCCCACATAGAAATCTCACGAAGACCATGGGTTAGTACACAAACACGTAATGGACAATGCTTACCATACCATGGGATCACTTGATCCCTCTCGGTACATCTTGTACGCTTTGTGTGTTTCTCATCTTGATTTACTCTTTGTCTGAGATCTTGATCAACCTTGTGTCTCTATGACCATTCTTTGGATAATACCTTGAATACCACCTTGGTCATCATATAAACTCCTTGAACCCAACAGATGGACTTCAAGAAGTGCCTATGTTCAAATCCTATAAATATAACTTAAGGCAACCTTTAGTCCATAGGAATTGTCATCAATTACCAAAACCACATATGGAGATATATGCTTTAACAATCGCATCATGCGCATCATCTGCATTGCATCGGCATCTCTGTTGGCGCCAGTTTTTAAACTTGCATCCGTTGTTAGTTGCCGGTTCTCGTCGTTGTCCGTTCTGAGCCGACTGCACACGCACGCGCCCGCGGCATCGTCAAATCTTGTTTTTAAAAGTGTGTGTAAAACTTTCTCTAATTGGGTGGGAATTTGACGTGCGGTCTTATTTTAATATAGCTAGGCCGCCTGTCGAATTTTGTTGCAGTCGGAGTCCGTCTGGTACCCGAACAGTCGACCGTAGCGGCACCGTATTCAGTCTATCGTCGGAAGTCTTTCGGTGTTTTATATATCGTTGCCGGGCCGCCCGTTTTCCCTCTTGTCTCCGGATAACTACTCTACACGGCCATTTAGTCCGTCCCGCATTCGGAATTATTCGAATCCGACCGCGGGGTTGAAACCGGGGCGGAATTTCGCTAAACCTAGCCCCCCCATTTGTCTATAAATAGATCCCCGTGCATTTTCACACAGCCACCACCCTCTCCACCTTGAAAACCGTGCCCCACCTAACCCTAACCCACTCTCTCTCTCCTCCCTCCCTCCTCTGCGCAGCCGCCGGCCTGCCCAACTCGGATCGGGCCCTCTCGGGCCCATCTGGCTAGCCGCCGCTGTGTGCTCGAGCTCCCTGCTCCCGAGGCTCCTTCTCCCGCAGCCCCCGCGGCCTTGCGCGGTCCCCGCCGGCCGGAGCCTCGGCCGCCCTGCAACCGCTGCTAGGGTCCCGTGTCCCCTGCCCGTGCCCCGCTGCATCTCGTCGCCCGCCGCCGGTTGTGGACGCCCCGAGCTCGCCGCCCCACCGGCTGAGCTCCTCGCCCCAATGCCGCCTCGAGCCGCCACCACCGGGAACGGAGCCCCGGTGGCCGGATCTATCCGCCGCCGCCGATTCCGCACCGGTCCCCCTCGGCTGAGCGCTTCTTCGTCGGAGTCTCTTCCCGACCGACGCCATGGCTCCTCACGAGAGGACGAGGGCGCCCCGTGACCGACGACCGAGCCTCCCCGCCTGGGCCTCCTCGCCACCTGGACCTCCTCCCGCCTGGGCCCCGCAGCCGGCTTAGCTAGGCCTCGGCCTTCATCCGCCCCAGCAGCAGCTCCACGAGGCCCAGCACCGGCCTGCCTTCCCCCGCTGGCACAGAGCAAGGTGAGACTCTATCCCTCGCCCTAGGTGCCTTTTTGCTATGTTGTGCATGCCCTTTCGGCCCAATAGGTTTTTAATTTTTTTTTTAGTTTTCGAATTAGTGATTTCAGGATTTAGACGTATATTAAATGCCCGTATCTTTTAATCCGTAAGTCGGATCGCGATGAATTAGATATGGTTTTGTGTACAATCTCGCGTAGAATACGATTTTGTAACTTGCATAATTTTTTGAAGTAGTTTGCCGTGCCGAATTAGTTTGCTTAGAATACGATTTTGTAACATAATTTTTTGAAGTAATTTTTTCGTGCGTGTACGGATTGCCCGAACCCCGTAGATAAAATGTATTTTAAAGTAGTCGTTGGTATTTTTGCATGTAGGGTTCCGTAGCTAGTTTATATTTTCGCGTTTAGGACATATTCCCGCATATACGTGTGGCGATATTTTTGTGTTGCAACCCCACATGTTTTATATGTTTTCGGGGTAGAAAAATCCATAGGATTGTTCTGTGTATTTAGTTTTAGCTTTTGAGCAAGTTAGTTCGCGTGATATTTTGCCAAGGTGTCCTCTTGTCTATTTCTTAGGATTTATTCCGTGCTTCGTTTGAAGGAGTTGTCAACTAGAGATATGGCCTTGGATGTTTAGTCTAGCCCCTGGTAATTTTGGTAGCAATAGAAATCCATGTTTAGGTGTGATTTGCTTGTTCTTTACTTGCTAGAAAATAGTGTTGTTTTAGAGATGCTGAAATATTTCTAAGTCTGAAATCTGTTATATTTTGTTGTTGTCTTTGCATGAGTTTATCTTGTGATATGTAGCTCTTTTGAGGTTGGTGCAATGGAGTTAGTTGTTGACTTTGGGTTTCTATAGCATGCTGTCATTTTTCATGCCATTTGGAGTCCTGTAGCTTATGTTTTTGCTGCTGTCAATATGGCTTCAGATCGAAAACTGCAGTTTCATAAACTGTTATTTTCACTAAGTCTGAAACTATGTGTGAGAAGCCATTTTGTGACTTCTTTTCCTAGTGATCCATGCTTCCATTCTAGATGTTGTTGGTTAAATGTTGTAGTGCTACTTTCCCTCTATCGTGTCATGCCTTGGTTGAGTATATAGATTTGTGTAGCTTGTAGTTGTGAGGTGTAGAAAATGCTATGTGGCTGTTTTTGGCAGATTGTAGTGTTTTCTTGTTTTGCTCGTAGTTGTTGAACCGTAGCTCCGTTTTGTTTGTGTACTATATGAAACTTGCTTCGAATCTCGTGTATTTTCTCATTTTCTTGCTGGTTGTATGTTTTGAAGTGCTCGTGACCGTCGTTGCACACATATTGCATTCATGCCATCATATCTTGCGGTGCTTGTATCTTTTGAACCGTAGCTCCGTTGGAGATGTTCTCTATGTGTAAATTGCTTGTAACGACGAGTAGAATCATGTGAACCTATTTGTTTTGCTGTTTAAAAACTAATTAAATGTGTTAGTTCAGATCTCGATAGAATTGTAAATTAACATGTGAGGTCGCTTCGGAGATGCTATATGTCATTTCCGACCTCATTTAAAATGCCTAGATAGGTAGTTTAATTACGCTTCACCTCTTGCCATGTTTAATAACATTAAATATTGCCGTGTACCTAAGCGGGATAGAACTAAATAATGAAATGTGGAGTTTCGTCAATATGCAACTCGTTGCATATTGAACTTCACTTAATGTGTAGTGTTTGATTGTGTCAATTCTCATGCCGTGACTTGCATGTATTGAGCTGGTCATGCATCATATGTATTGTGCATCATGTGGTGAATATCGTGTCTTGATTTGTGTTTCCGGTTTGCTTCGTCTCGATGGAATTCCGCAAGCGTGTCGGATTCTGAGGACCGTTCGACTACATCGGTTCGTCTGCTTCACGGAGTCATTCTTCTTCCAAGCGGGATCTCAGGCAAGATGACCATTTCCCCAGATACCATTACTATCATTGCCATGCTAGTTTTATCGCTTCTATCGATTATGTCTCGTTGCCTACCACATGTTAAATGTCAGCCTCTCAACAATGCCATGAAAACCTTCAACCATACCAACCTACCAAACCACTGATTGGCTATGTAACAGCTTGCTTCACCATCTGTTAGCGTTGCTAGTTGCAGGTGTAGTTGCTTCCATGTGAAAACATGGGTTCCTTGTTATATCTAATTTAATGCACCTATATATTTTGTAAAAGGTGGAAGGCTCGGCCTTTCTAGCCTGGTGTTTTGTTCCACCTTTGCCCCCTTAGTTTCGGCTACCGGTGTTATGTTCCATAATTGAGCGCTCCTAACACGATTGGGGTTGTTATGGGGACCCCCTTAATAATTCGTTTTTAGATTAAAGCTGGTCTGGCAAGGCCCAACATTGGTACTACATTTTCCCAACATAATAATTTTGTTAATACTGAAAGCATAGGGCGTCATGAACCCGAGGAGTAATTTTACATAATACAGGGAGGGCTAGTGCTGATGGTGCTGGTCCAAAACAGAGCAGCTTACTAACGCTACCCGGGGCAACTCGGCGTCTGGCGTGGTAACCATCGCTCATCCGTCATGTCGTGAGAACGAGATACGCGGCTCCTATCGGGATCGTCGACACGCCGGGCGGCCTTACTGGATTAGTTTTACCTTTGACGAGATATCTTGTGCATCGAATTCCGCTGATGCTTTGGGTAATCTCAGAGTTGAGGTTTTCCACTTAGGAGTCCGACGAGATCGCAAGCTTCGTGATCGAGGATTTCTATGCGGCTTGTGGTAATTTGTGATGGATTAGTTGGAGCACCCCTGCAGGGTTAAATCTTTCGGAAAGCCGTGCCCACGGTTATGTGGCAACGTGGAAACTTTCTTTAACACTGGTTCTAGATAACTTGAAGTTAACTTATTTAAACATGCCAACTAAGTGTGTAACCGTGATTGTCTCTTTCGTGAGTTCCTTCTCCGATCGATGACACGGTGGGGTTGTGTCTGACATTGGTAGGTGTTCAGGATCATTCGTTTCATCATCAGTAGTCACGCCCGTTATGCGTAGATCTTCCCCCTTCTTATTTCTTGTACTCGTAAGTTTAGCCACCAAATATATGCTTAGTCGCTGCTGCAACCTCACCACTTAACCTTACCTCACCCATTAAGCTTTGCTAGTCTTGATACCTTTGGATATGAGATTGCTGAGTCCCCTGTGGCTCACTGATTACTACAACACCAGTTGCAGGTACAGGTAAACGTTACTTGACGCGAGCGCGTTGATTGTTCATTTGGAGTTGCTTCTTCTTCTTCTTCATCGATCTTGGATGGTTCCAGGCCGGCAGCCTAGGATAGCAAGGATGGACGTCGTTCTTCTTTTCTCGTTTGTTTTCGTCCGTAGTCGGACCCTGCTCTTCTTCATGATGATTATGTATTGTACTGCTGTGACTCTAATGTAGCTTGTGGCGAGTGTAAGCCAATTCTATATATATATCTCATCTTTTCAGTACATGTACTTGTAACTATATCCATTCTTGCGAAACGACAAGATGTGCTTCTAACCCTGACGCGGCCCTCGTGCCAAATTGAGGATATGACCGCATCTTGGGGGTGACAGAAGCTCTCGGGAGTACTCGTGGGCATGGGTGCCACATGTTCCAAAGGAACCTTGGAAGCTAGCTAGTGGGGGGAAATGGTTTGAACGGCCAAAAGAAAGCTCTAAGACACACTGGGACATCTTGGACCAGCTAGAAATGGACTGGAGGAAGGAGACAAAGTGCAGAGCACCATTTCTGCACTCCAGGAAGGTGGTCACCACCCCACTTGATGTTCTGGGCCACTCCTTGGCCAGGCCAATGTGTCAAACATGCTAGGCACGCAGGCCACAAGGCACTGGTGAAGTTTGGCTCCAAGTGCAGCTGGTTTGAATAGGTTTTGACTGGAGCAAACATTCCAGCAGGAAACTAGGGCCTGATAAAAGTGGTTTTCACAGGCAGGGATGGGAGGTGAAACTATGTCCTTAAGCATCTGATATGGAAGGACTACACCACTTCAAAACTTCACCTCAAGCAAAGAAGTGTAGCTAGCACTTGCTGTACAAAGCTACCTTTCAGCCATAGATCAACTTGAGGACGTGCTGCTCATTTGCTCCACATGAGCATGCCATCTCTTGGCTTGAAACAATGCCTTGGGATGCTAGGTACCCTCTGGAAAGGGATGGGGGCTTTGGCTTAAGAAGAAGTGGGGCAAGAGGGGTAAAAAGGGTGGTTCCAAGGGTAAAATGAGGAGTAGTTACATGGAGCCTCTCTCCAATAATTGACCAGTGGTCATGGAAATGTTACTGGAGGTAAAATGTAACTATGTGAAGCTGTGGTAGAAAGTTGAGCTCAAGGGTTAAAGTGGAAGGTGCCAAAGTAGTCAGTAAAGTGAATGCACACAAGGTGTTTGATGAGTGGCAGAGCAACAGATGGACTTCAATGGATATGAAACTTAGTAGGATCAAATAATAGATGAAAATAAGCTTGGACACCAAATTTGGGATTTGGTGGAGAAGGTTTCCAATGTAGACTTGGAAAACCCTTGAAATGGGCAGAAATTGTTTCTGCTTACAAATCCATCCAAATAAATTCCCACAAATCCAATATTTGGTGTGGGGGCATTATTTGAGCATTAAGGCATGCACAAAAAGTTTGGGTCAATTAAAGAAAGTTTATAATGTAAAGTTTCCCAAAGTCAGAAATCAACAGAGAGGGTTTTGAGGGGCTTGGGACAAGTTCTTCTATTCTCCTTGATGCACCACTTGGTGCGGATGCATTATTGGAGTATTAGAACATGTCCACCAAATTTGAGCACAATTGGAGACACTTCACAATGTAGAGTTGCTCAAATTTGAATCTGGACAGATAGGGTTTTAGAATAATTAGGGGAGACAAATCAACTAGGATTGAGATGAAACTTGGTAAGGTCATCAAACATATCATAGGTGATATGCTGGAATTTTACTCGAATTTATTGATAATATTTCTTATAGAAATATTTCAAAAGCTTGAAATAGGCAGGAAGGGTTTTGGAGGGGTTTGCCCAATATTTTGAACATGACCATGTGTTGAAACACATATATATGGAATAAATATACCCACTGAGTTTCCCTAAATTTTCTCAAATATTTAGAAAGCAATAAAAATAACTTTCCTTCATAACAGACCATTTCTGGCTTCACCGAAAGGCATTTAAATAAAATAATAAAATAACTTTTAAAATAATACTTTTGTGCTTTTTGGAAGACATTTTGATAATAGGTTTTAAATAAAATAACTAGTGCAAAATATATTCCCTAATTTGAGGACTTGTAGCACAAACCTCATGTGAGGGGTTTTGAAGGCTTAATTCAAAGAAATGCATTTTGATAAAAATAATATTTGGTAGAAATAGTTTTTGGTCCTAAACACATGGCATGATCATTAGGCACGAGAACATGGGCTAAGGAGGTGAGTCTCGAGTGTAGCAAGAATGATTGAGATTCAACACAAACATACAAGCAAGCAAGCAAACAAGAGGCACTTCAAGCATCACAATCTTTCACAAAAAGTTTAAATTGGCCCTAATTTTTGAAATAATTTAATTAGTGAGGAAAGCTAAACACAGGGTGTTACATAGGCAACATTGTTTTCCATTATAATATGCAACCTTGCGGACAATATTAGATCATTTGAACAAAATATGCCATGAATATGGCCATAAGATTGATCATTTAGCTCGAAAGCCACGAATCTTCACACATTATAGCTCATTTTTTAGAACACTTTTTAAAAATAATTGTCATATTAAAAGTTTATTATTTTTTCACATAACTTGGTCACATTTAATGGCACAATGCGAAGGTTTTCCATTTTTTTATTTTTCATGCCTGTTTGAAAATGTGGTCAAAATGGAGGATATGACCGTTCCTAGCTAGTGGTTGAATATTGGAAAACTTTCTGTGTTTCTCTGATTAAACGGATACTTATGTACCTAAAAATGTTTTTTTGGAAAAATAAAGAGCAAATTATAATGCAACTCTAGTTCAAATCTGACCCGCTTCTAGCTGAATCGACACAAATTTTTCTTTTCCACAAGAAGCGGATAAAATATTTTGACACCCAATAATTTGGTCAATTGTAAATTAAATATGGCCTAGTATCTTAAAAATGATTTGGTTCAAATTTGCAACACATATATGATAGGTCCTTCACAAAAAAAACTCATTTTTGGCACTCAAAAAATGGTAAATAATTTTTCGTCTATAGAAAATAAAAACTTCCTTTGGCAAGATTGCTTGCCATTACAAGATGCACCCTTGGGCACAATATTATATCATTTGTACAAACTATTCCATGAATTCGGCCATAAGATTGATCATTCGGCTTGAAAGCCATGAACCTTCACACATGATAGCTCATTTGTGAGAACACTTTTTAAAAATAATTGTTGTATTACAAGTTTAATATTTTTTGTGATAACCTGGTCACATATAACGACACAGTGCGAAGGTTTTCCATTTTTTTTGTTTTTTTGAATTTCTCATGCCCATTTGAAAATGTGGTCAAAACAACGGGTGTGACTGTTCTTTGCTAGTGGTTGAATCTTGGAAACAATTTGGTGGTTCTGTGATTAAATAGATACTTATGTACGTAGAAATGATTTTTGGAAAAAATAAAGAGCAAACTATAATGCAAATGCAGTTCAAATTTGACACACTTCCACCTAAATTGCCAGAAAATTGTCTTTCTCACAAGAGGTGGATAAAAGCTTTTGACACCCAACCATTTTGTCAATTTACATTAAATAAGGCCTAGTATTTTATAAAATTGATGTTGTCCGATTTTGAGACCAACATATGGTAGGACCTTCACAAAAAAACTCATTTTGGGCACTCGAAAAATAGTAATTGGATTTTTTATCCAACAAAAATGAAAAATTCGTTAGGCAACATTATTTGCAATTCCAAGATGCACCCTTGTGAAAAATATTATATCATTTGAACAAACTATGTCATGAATGTGGCCATAAGATGGATCATTTGAGTTGGAAGCCATGATCCTACACACATGATAACTCATTTCTGAGATCACCATTTTAAAATAATTGCCGTATTAAAATTTTATTATTTTTTCTGATAACCTGGTCACATATAATGACACAATGCAAAGATTTTCCATTTTATTGACTTTGTTTGAATTTTTCATACCCATTTCAAAACACGATCAAAACGACAGGAATGATCGTTCATAGCTAGGGGTTGCATCTTGCAAAAAAATTGTTGTTTCTCTGATTAAATAGATACTTTTATACATAGAAATAATTTTTAGAAAAAATAAAGTACAAAGTATGAGGCAATTTTAGTTCGAATTTGACACGCTTCCAACTGAATTGGCGGAAATTTGACTTTTTCACGAGAGGTGGATAAAAGCTTTTGACACCCATACATTTGGTCAATTATACATTAGATATTTCTTAATAGTTTACAAAATTGATTTGGCCCAATTTTACAACAAATATATGGTCGGCCCTTCACAAAAAACTGATTTTGGGCACTCAAAAAATAGGAAATGATTTTTTTCATCCAAAGAAAATGAAAACTTCCTTAGGCAACATCGTGACACTTAAAATGTGGTATAATATTTTTGAAAAATGGTGTAGTCCAATTTTGCAACAAATATTTAATATTTTGTTTAATTTTTCTAGAGATTTGGGTAAAAAAATCGTGTTTCGAGCCGGCCAATTAGAGACCACAAACTGCCTTACGCGGATCACCTAGTTGGACGCGATGTGAGCCATCCATCAGCATCCATCCAACGGTGGTGCCTCTCCTGAGAAAGCACAACCCTAACCACCCAGACACCCACCCATCCTTCCTTAGTTTCCATATCCAATCGAGCCGCCTATCCCGATCCCATCGACCCATTGGCTCCTTCCTCGCCCTCCCCATTACCACCAACTCCGACCGCTCCCTCCGCCCTGTGCCACCACCTCTATCCGCCACTCCACACCCAGCCCGCCCCACCTCTGTCCGCCACTCCACACCCACCCCACCCCACCTCACCTCCTTGCGCACGCGCCACTCCCCAATAACTAGGAGGGACAGCCCTCCGCGACGTCTTGGCCGCGCGCACGCCTCCTGCATGCCACTGTGACCGTGAGTCGTTCGTTGTAGCGATCTATCCATGTCCATGTTGTCGTCATGCTCAGTGGTTAGTGTTTGGGGTTTGGCCATGCGCGCGCGTGGGCTGGCAGTAGTAAATGAGGAGGGGCCGCGGGGAGCAGGAGGAAGGGGGTGCTAGGACTGCTGGGTTTCGTCGATGAGGTGGTGGCGGCGGTGGCGTCGTCAGAGGGGGCCATGAGTGCTGAGGGGTCCCGGGTCAAGGCGGCGCCGCGACTCGCACAATGGCACGTCAACGCGCTCCCCTGCTACACCCACCGCAAGTCCGACTCCTTCCGCATCGGCCTCTCGAACTAGTCCGTCCCCATGCCCCATCCGCACCCCCTCTTCAAACTGTTTTATTTCTTGTCCAACAAAGCAGAGTGTATCCTGATCTGTGATCCTTGTTGCAACCTGGGATCTTAGTTGTGTTGTTATGGGTTCAGTCATGAGTTTTCTTGTAGAGGCTTAAAGTGCAAAGAGAATCAATAGATGTTTCTGTTTATAAAGTGATGGGGACCTCTTTTTAAAATACTACAAAAAAACTGCAATATAGGCTTAAACTACTGAAGTATCTTAAAGCACAATAATTTTTTAAACAAAACATCTCAAAGTATTTGATACCAAAGTTTTTTCAGAAACCATAGTATTGAAATTAGTCATGATGTGAAGCACATAGCATCCACTAAGCTAATAAAATCCTCGTATTGCCGATCTCGTGGTCTCGTGGCGTGATGCGTTTTCCTTGTATCGCACGAGGAGTCGGAGGTGCACCTAGAGCTGAGGCTGATCAATGCCGTTGAGTTCTACACTCCGTGCAAACTGAAACGTGTGATGTTTTGCCCTACCCTTGCCCCCCACGTCAATTTTAGTGGTGGTTTCTGTGTTGTGTGCTGTAGCGGATAAGAGTGATGCATATGGAGTTACTAGATTGGCATGTATACTAAACAACTAGCTAACTGGGATCCCTTGTTTATATTAATATATATGAGAATGATCGACCTCTATGTGAATACATGATGGCATAGAGTAAATACATAGTTTATATAAGCTCCCTAACCCTGCAGAACCCTTTTTCTCATCGCTGTTGTGAAAAAATGGGAAACCACTAAATACTCATGGTCTTTTCTTTTGTGGAGAAAAGATCCAAACACGCATTTAGCTGATTAGATTTTGAGTGTGTCACAAAGCCTTCTTGGTCAGGATTAAGAGCAAACCATATCTTGTAATTTAGCTGCCTCATAGTTCCAGTGTGAAAACTATTTTAGGAGCACTGCTTTACTATTAGATTAAATTGCTATTCTTAATGATGGACATTTGAGTTTTTAAATTTTAAGCAACACCTACTTCCTGGTCTTGTATTGTTTAAAACTGATAATTATGATGCATTGGTCCATTGGCCTTGTTTTTTAATGCATATATATGATGTAGTTTATAGGCCTTGATCTGGACCTCTCATGTTTATGTTTCCTGGACTGTAGGTAACTTGTCATTTTTATTGGCAAGCCTTGAATGAATTTATTAGAATTTTGCTCCTATTGTCTTGTACATTATATGTGATAAACATGCCTATATTACCGGGGATGTATAATGTAGAAGTATAGAAACCATAAATTCAAGCTTCTACTGTAGCATGCTCAATATATACTGTTATAGAATAGTGTTCTACGAAAGGTTGAATCACCATGGTCTCAGTCATTTGTAGGAAGTAGAAACACTATGGTTGATATTTTTTACACTTCAGTGTTTTATTTGTTTTTTCTAATTTTATTTTGTGGATATTAAATTTGCAATTGTATTCCCTTTGTAAAAAAATGCATTCTACGATTCCATGCCATGTAATGTTGAAGCACGTCTCTATCTATGATATTCTCCACCACTAAAAGGCTAATATCTTGTATAAATTTGGCTTTTGGCAGGTAATCCTTTTTCCTGCCACATTTAGCTACATCACTCTGATGCCCATGAAGGGTGAGATCTTGGTCGGCACTATGGAGAAGACCCTTGAAGACCGATGTGTTCCTCAAATCAGGACTAATAGAAACCATCTGTCAAAGTGCCCTTATAGAGCTTGTGGCTGTGATTACATTTGTAGAAACTTGTAGAGCTTGCGACTGTGTTTACACTTGTAGAGCTTGTGGCTATGATTACCATTGCATCTAAGTTATATGATGTAATAGACTTATTTTGGCTGTTATTTGACGTATGTGTTCTTTTTGTTTGTTTTGATTTGAATATTGGTTATTTATTTATTGGAGAACTGAAAACATGAATCCTCATACTAGAACCTGACAATCAGGACCCATTTGAGTATTAGACCCATCTTCTAAAGAAATGGAACCATTGAGCGAGAAGGGCCACAACCAAAAAACAAAGAAGGCTGAAATATTGGGCCAGACCCATGTTGCCGACCAGAATGACAACAAAAGTGATAATTAAATGGGCGACATTGTTGGGCTCAGCCCATATGCACACCAAATTGGACCGGGCTAATTTTTATCAATGACCAATCCAATTGGTGGTAACTTTGCCACGTGAACTTCCCACGTTGGATTTGACGTGGCCTGGGTAGACAATCAGTGACCAAAACAATTGGTCGTAGAACCAACGACCTTTTCATTTTGGTCTTTGCGTGCTACGACCATTCCAGAAGAAAGGTCGTTGTAGTTCATTAGAGACGGTCAGCTTTTGACCAACTTTTTTGGTCGTAAAAAGGTCACAGGCAGAAAAGAACGACCATTCAGTGACCAATATTGAAGGTCAAAAGTTGACATATTTCTTGTAGTAGTTGCCTACGAGCCACATCTACCTTCCGAGCTATCCAATTTGCACAACGTTTTCCATGTGTCACAACTCCGGAAGTGTCTCCAACTTCCCAACCGCCCGACATCTACAAGCACATCGATCATCAAGCCATCGACCTTTACCCAGACCTCACTTATCATGAGAGTCCAGTTCGCATATTGGATGAAGCCGATCGTGCACTCGAAGCCTCACCATCATGTACTTTCAAGGTCTAGCGGAGCAACCACACTCAAATATAAGCAACTTTGGAGTGTGAGGACTACATCAGATCCGAATTTCCTTACCTCTATAGCTCCTAACTTAGGAATTTGAGGGACAAGATTCTTTTAAGGGGGTAGGTCTATCACACCCTGTCTTTCTACCACTATGCTATGATTATGAGTTGAAAATTTTGGACCAATTAAAACTTTTTGTGTGCATGAGAATTCTTGAATTGATTGTTGTTTGCTTGATTGTGTTTAATTCACAAACATCCTCCCGCTCTCCAGGATACTCTCCTTGATACAAATATTTGCCCAATTATCATGACATGTGTATAGGACATAAAACTATTTTTATAAAATATTATCTTGACAAAAAAAGCATTTATTTAATTCTAGTTTCGAAAACCCCTTGAATTAAGGTTCGCATAACAAGTCCTCAAATTTGGGAGAATATTTTGCCCCAAATATTTTATTTGAATCCTATTATCTATAAGACTTCCCAAAACCACAAAACTATCATTTCAAAAGTTATTTATTTTATTTTATTTAAATGTATTGTCCTGAGGCCAGGAATGGTCTTTTACAAAGAAAAAATATGTATATGTTTCCAAAATATTTGTTAAAAATTGAGGAAACTCACTGGACATACATTTTCCATATATAAGAGTTTCAACACATGGTCATGTGCAAAATATTGGACAAAATCCTCCAAAACCCTTTCTGTATATTTCAAGTATTTGAAATATTTCTATAACAAACATTCACAAATGAATCTAGGAAAATTCAAGCTTGTCATATATGTCGTATGTGATGATCTTGACAAGTTCCATATCAACACCAATAATTTTGGTTCACTAAAATGCCCCAAAACTGACTTTGTCAAGAACCAAATTTGAGCAACTTTGCATTGTCAAGTTTCTCCATTTGGTCTCAAACTTTGTAGGCTTGCTCTAATCCCCCAAGTGATAAAACTATACGAAGTGGTGCATCAATTAGGAAGGATTGGCATTGGTAGATCTTAGTAAACCTATTTCTTTTGATTTCTAGGGTTTGTAAAGTTTGCATTGGCAACTTTCTTCAAATAAGCTCAAACTTGGTGATCAACCTCCTTTGTACCTACCATTTGTTGTTGTTAGTCATCATGGAAAGTAGGGCCTTTTACCTTGCCCAAACCGGCATCAATCACATTCTAGTCATTTGTAAGAGTTACTATTTTCTCCCCTTAGCTTGTTATCTTTGAGCCGATATTTTTACCACATCTCCACCTAGCTACCTTCTACCTCTAGTAACAATGTCAGGCCCTGAGAACAATTATTGATGGGGTGAAACTTTCATTTCTACCCCCGGACAGCAAGGGCAGCAGCAAATACTCCTCTAAATCACCTTCCCAGTAGCTTCTAGAGCATCGAAAGTCCTCCTCGACCATTTTCTAATGCCCCAGATCCCTTGGACAAGAGTGGCCATGCTCTACATGCCAAAGGCGTGCTCTGGCATGTAAAAGATAGGCAGTAAATGCTATAGTGTCAGCATCGTGAGGTGGCTGACAGCCTAGGGAGGCGGGGCCTTGTTCCCTATGTCCCTGTTGACGTATGCAAGCTTCCAAATTGCCATCCTCTTTTACTTCTTTCTCCGGCAACCATTGGCACACATGCCCGACTCCGCCCCGAGCAGGCAATCATTAGCTCACACGCGTGAAGACCTCGCGCTCGCCCTCTCTATCTCTTCCTCCCCTAGAACTAGACCACCGCTAGGAAGTCCCTAGATGCGAGCACTCGAGCCCCCTCAGCCCCCGGTGATGGTCACGACCTCGCCGGTGCGCAGGTCCACAGTGAGCTTCCCACTGGCTATATAAAGCCACCCCAAGCCTTTCTCTTCCATCCCCGATGCTCTTGCACCCCCAATAGACCTCGCGCGACTCACAAATCACCCCAAGGCCGCCTGAGCTCGAGATTCAGCCCGAGCTCCGCCGCGTCCAACCTCCGGCAATCTACGGATACACTCATTGCCGGCTCCATTTTCTGTTTAGTTGGACCCCTATCACCCCTTCTCTCCATGGACATCGGGTCCCGCCCGTCAGGTTCAAACCTGACTAGCGCGGAAACCTCGGGTCACCTGGGCCACCTCGGCGAGCCATTTATGGCCCACAGGAATAATACCCTTTTTGTAGCATTTTTCCAAAATTTCCTGTAATTCAAATATTTATCCAAATCAAGTGAATTGAACACCTAGAATATTGTAAAAATACAATCTACTTAATGATGCCCCTTGTGCACCATTTGGAAAATATATTCTGTACTCTTTTTATTTAAACCCCTGTTTCAAGCATTTTCAAACCACTGTTAAAATGCTTTTAATTATTTTTGACCTTCGAAATGCAAAAACTAATAATTTTAGCAATTTTAGTTTTCACCCTAATATTTTACAAAAATGGTTTGACCATTTTAGGAGTGATGTATTTTCCTGTTTTTGATGTGGTCTTATTTTTGCCTGTTATAATGCGACGATAGATTGCATTGTTGAGGAGGAAGTTGGACGAGAAGGATTTGAAGACCCTGAATACTTTGTTGAGCAAGACAAGAAGCCTTTTAACCATGTCTATTAAACCCTTCATAAGCATGGCATATAACACTTTATTTTGTTGCATTGGAATTATGATGAAGTGGTGACCACTTTGATGGGTTGCTTTAGTTACTTTCCTCATTGATACTTTCATTGCCATGACTCTATCTTTTGATTAGAGTTGTGTGAGTGGGAAGTAGATAGAATGCTTGTAGATGCTCTACAAGTGGGACAAGAATGTGCATGGTGTTGGAAACAAATGCGTTTTCAAAGATTTTTGTGAAAAACCCCGTCGGGTGCCACTAATGCCGGAGGGAGAATATGAGGTAGCTAACCATTTAAGAAAGAAGTGGTGTACCATAGCAAGTTGTGTTTGTGTTTTTCGAAAACAGATTAGATTTAAGATTTGTCGATCATTCCAACCATACATGTACATCCACGATAGCCCGTATGGGACGGGGCTTTGTTGATCACTATGGTCGGTACTAGCAGAGATCCCACATTACTAGTAGCGGGAGTGACGTGGTCACCGTCGATACGGGGTCATGCCTGAAATGTTGACCATGGGATGTTCTTCCAGACAAAGGGCACACCATTGGTCCCTTCATGGATGATACTTGTGATGTACATCATGCGGGTTGTGTGCCAACGAGTAGACTCCTTGTTAATATCATCGGGGGGAAGGCATTGTTCGAATACTTACCTCGGGTATGAAACATACCATGATTCTTCGCTTGACGCGGAAGTTTCCCGAGTCTTGTGGGTAAAGTGTGCAACCTCTACAGAGTGTAAAACTATTTGAATAGTCATGACCACGGTCGAGGACAGTTGGGTGGTGCTGATTAAACCATGTCTAGTGTTCCACTAAACTTGGTGTATGTGTGTCTATGGGGAGGAGATATATGAGTTGAGGCAGTTGACTCATGTGATGTTTAAACTAGAGTTGTTCCAAACTCTGTATATATTGATGTTTAAACTAGAGTTGTTACAAACTTTTTTCATATGGATACTCATAACCTTATGATGCATGCTTTCACAAATTGATAGAACATGTTGTTGCACTCAAAATTAGCTTTGTGCAACTTACCTACTTAGTGCTATTTCATGCATTATTGTACCTTGTTCCAAACATGGGTTTCTTGCAAATACATTCAAAGTAATCATTGGTTTGACACTGGTTATTTAATTGGCCAGGCATGAAAAAATAGGATTATGGTGAAGAGTACCTTGGTGACGATCATGCGAATTAGGATGCTTCCTGGTCATAATGCTCATAGGGATAAGTCAGATGACATGGCCTACATTATCTTTCAAAATTTCCATTGCAAGTTTATGTTTAATGTTTGGACTTCGTGGCCTTATCTATGTAAGACATGACCATAATGGTCATAAATTTGTGTAAGACAACATGTATGGATCTAACACTCTTGTTATTCAGCTTCTGTGTATTTAGTGAGCATTGATCTCCGAGATCACTGTACACGTGCATTCAGTGATAACGACTTATGAGTGTGGGTCCCCACAGTTTGGGCCACCATGTGGTGTAATACCCTACTCATGTGTAACAGCACATAATAGACGCTCCAGAAGGTTCCCCTTTTATTCCATTGTCGTCGTGTGATTCGTTTGTTTATCACATTCATCATTGCATCATGCACATTGCATCATCACTGTTGTCATCATTTTTTTAAAACATGCATCCGTTCGTAGTTGTCGTCCCTCCTGTTTTTTGTCGTTGACCGTTCGAGACCAACCACACATGCACCCGCCCGAGTCACTATTAAAATATTGTTTTTAAAAGTGTGTGAAAATATTCTCGGATTGTGTCGAAAGTTGGTGTGCGGTCTTGTTTTATCATAGGTAGACAGTCTGCAAAATTTTGTCGCAATCGGAGGTAGTTTGATACGCAGACGGTCGACCATAGCGGCACCATCATCGGTTTGTTTGTCACACGTTTGGGTTTTATAAACTTGTGTCAGGAGCCGCATTCTTCCCTCTCTTCTCAGCCCAAAAGCCTATATACAGCCCAAATAAACCCACCTAACCAACCCCTCAGCTTCGAACCGTCCGACCGAGATCAGAGGGTTTGAAAATGCCCTAAATCCCTAACCCTAGAAAACCTATTAGAAAAGGAAGCCCTGGCCTTCCCTAAATGAAACCCTAGTCCCTCCCCCTCATTTTCCACACCTCGCCACCCTACCGCCACCACCTGCCGCCTTCCCCGCGCCACTCGTCGCCCTGCAGCCTCCAGCCGTGCCCCGGCCCTCTCTGACCCGCAACCGGCCCGCCTGAGCCAGAAACAAAGCTGTCGCGTGCTCCCGATCTGGATCGAGGGAGCGAGCACCTCCGCTCCGTCTGTGCCTGTTGCCCCTCTCAGGCAGCCCCCGCTGCCTTGCCGGCCACCGGCCGCTGCCGGTGACACAGGCCAGACCGTGCCACCCCTCTCTTCCTTTCTCTCTTCTTCTGGGTCTCTTTGGCTCATCTCTCTCTCTCGATTTTCTTTGGCACGAGATAACCTTGGCCATCCTCGTGATCCAGTTCGGTGAATCTCTCAAACCAAGAACTCTTGACCCCCCTCGTTGTTGGGAATGGAGTTATCAGGAGGATCCCGTCCAGATATGCTCCTCCTCCCCCCACCTAGTCTGTGTCAAAGCCCCATGGCGCCGGCGCCATTGCTAATTGCGGGAGCAGTGCGAGCTCCTGGCTGCAACTGTTGCTCGCCTCCGCTCGTAGATGCCATATGGGCCGTCGCCTGAGCCGGCCCACCTTGGCTCGTAGCAATGCCGCCTCCCAAGGCCCAGCTGAGTCATCTCACCTCGCCAAGCTCAACCTGTGCGACATGTCTTCGCCCAGCCCAGCTCCAAATATGGCCCAAGACCCCTATGGTGAGTGCACAACCCAATTCCTCGCCCGAGCGCATTTTATATTATGTTGCGGTCACCCAGATTCGGCCACGGACATGTGTTTTTTTCTGCCTATGAATTTCTCTATTATCTAGTTAATTGTGGTTTACAAATTAGTCCCTCATCTTCATGCATTAATAACTCATAAAACGCTCATCGGAATAAAATAGTTCAGATATGTAAAATGTGTAGTATTTTGTGTAGCTTAATAATTTAGTACTTTTATGCATGTTTAAAGTTTTTAACCTGCTGTTTGCATTGATTTGCATGATGCCATATTAAAATGATTTAATTCATAGTAAATTTACCCTGCATTGGATTTAAAAACTTCATACATGAAACCTGTTTAAAATTATGTGTAGTTTCATAATATCCAACTTGCACACATGTTTAAAATGTGTAACCTGTTGTTTTCATTTAATTCGCATAACTACCATGCTACAAAGGTTTTCATCATAGTTAATTAACCGTAGCTCCGTTTAAAATGTTTCATATATGTAATTTAACCAAAAAATGTGTAGAACAACATGGTGACATTTATTTTTCTTTTTAACAAATTTAAAATTGTGCATAGGAAGAACAACACCGAATCTTAATTTGCATATGGGGATTTTCCGGAATTGTTTTTCATTTTTCTAGCCTCATTTAAACTTGCCTAGAATTTCATGTAGTGTATAATATCTCGTTGCATCCATGCTTTAACATGTTTGTGGCTGTCATTTGCATACATTTTGCATTCATGCAATGTCATCTTGTGTTGGTCATATCTTTTAGGCCATAGCTCCATTTTAGATGTTCTTCATACGTAAACCGACTAGAATGACGTGTAGAATGAAATGTTCCACTTTAGTTTGCTCCTTAATAAATATAAAACTTGTTTAGATCAGATCTGGACCGATTTCTATATTAACTTATGGGGTCATTTTGGAAATGCTATATGTTGTTTTCGACCTCATTTTAAATGCCTAGATAGTGTAATTTATTTATGCTTCACCTCTTGCCATGTTTAACAACATTTCACATTGTCGTGCACCTAAATGGGAGTGAACCAAATAATTCAAATATGGAGTTTCATCAATATGCAACGAGTTGCATATTGAGCTTCATTTAATGTGTAGTAATAAATTGTTGTGCTTTGTTGTGTCGTCCATAAATAAAAGGACATGCATTATAATTGCTTGCACATCATGTCATGCATATGTGGTGGTGTTTATCGTGTGTTGATTGTTGTTTTTAGATTGCTTCTTCTCGATCGAGTTCCACAAGAGTGTCGGAGTGTAAGGATCGTTCGACTGCGTTGGATCCTCTGCTTCACGGATTTGTTCTTCTTCCAAGAGGAATCACAGGCCATGTTAGTTATCTCGTTTCTTTCGCTATGTATCGTTGCCTACCACTTAAATGTCAGCCTCCCAACATTTCCATGAAAATCCCATTACCTATACACAACCCACCAAACCACTGTTTGGCCATGTTACTGCTTGTTGAGCCTTCTTATAGCATTGCTAGTTGCGGGTGCAGTTGCTTTCCATATGAAAACATGGTTTCATTGTTATATCACCATATAAGTGCTATTTAATTTAATGCACCTACATACTTGGTAAGAGGTCGAAGGCTTGGCCTTCTAGCCCGGAGTTTTGTTCCATCTTCTCCGCCCTAGTTACTTGTGTGCCGGTGTTATGTTCGATAAATGAGCGCTCCTAACATGCTTGGGGTTTTTATGGAGACTCCCTTGATTTTTTTTGGGATAGAACTCTTTCGGCAAGGCCCAAAATTGGTACTATATTTTCCCAACATACTAATGCTGAACACCATTAGAACACATAGGGAGTTAGCTCTACCCGTGGATTAATTCAACATAATACACGGGGGCAGTGCTGGTCCGAAACAGAGTCGTACTGGCCCAACCCGGGGCGACTCGGGAGATGTCTATCAGGCCACCGTACGCTAACTTATTCGTCGTATTCGGAGAACAAGATACGCGGCTCCTATCGGAATCTTCGACATGCCGAGAGGCCTCGCTGGATTTGTTTTACTCTTCTAGAACGTCTTGTGCGAGGAATTCCGTGGATACTTTGGACTATCTCGAGGTTGAGGTTTTCCACTAGGAAGCCGAGGAGATCACGAGTTTTCCGCGGTCGAGGTTTCCGATGCAGCTTGTGGTTGTTTCTGATGGACTAGTTGGAGCACTCCTACAGGGTTATATCTTTCGGAAAGCCGTGCCCGCAGTTATGTGGCAACCTGGAAATTTTTTTTAACACCCGGTCATAGCAAAATTCAAGTAAACTTAACAAAAACTTGCCAACTGTCTTCGTAATCGTGACTGTCTCTTCTTGTGAGTTTTGCATCCGGAAGAGGACACGGTGGGGTTATGTTTGACGTATGTAGGTGTTCAAGATCACTTCATGATCATGATTAGTTCACATACGTTATGCGTAAGACACCCCCTTATTCTTGTAATCATAAGTTAGCCACTCAAATAAATGCTTAGTCGCTTGCTGCAGCCTAACCACTTAACCATACCTCACCCATTAAGCTTTGCTAGTATTGATACCTTTGGAAATGAGATTGCTGAGTACTTGTGGCTCACAGATTACTACAACAATAGTTATAGGTACAGATAAAGCGATACTTTGATGTGAGTGTGATGGTTGTGCTATTTTGAGATTCTTCTTCTTCTTTATCGATCTAGGATGGGTTCTAGGTCGGCAACCTGGGATAGCAAGGATGTATATCATTCTTTTGCCATTTGATTTCGTCCATAGTCAGACTCTGCTCTTCTACATGATGATTAAATATATTATTGTATTGTGTTGTTCATGCTCTAGCTTGTGGCGAGTGTAAGCCAATTCCATATACTCATCTCTTCTGTACATGTACTTGTAATGATATCCATTTTTGCAAAATGGTGAGATGGGCTTCTATCCGTGTCGAGGCCCTTGTGCCAAAATAAGGATAGGCTCGCATCTTGGGCATTACATCCTGCCTGTGTTGGATTGCTTTGTGATGGAGAGTTGTACTCAAAGTACATGAGGTGTGGGGGGAGAATGGCTCCATCCCCTTACATGGAAGCGGCCCGTCCCCTCTTGTTGGGCCTTGGACATCTTCCCCAGAAATATGAGCGGGAAAGGGTGGCCACACGGTGGCAATCCAAAGGGGACAAGAGCCCACGCTATCCTGACTAAAGACGCACTTCCCCTGATAAACTCTTCTGCGTGACGCGCTTGTGGTTGATACATCTCCAACGTATCGATATTTATGAAGTATGCATTCCATATTTTCCTATGTTTGCAATGCTTCTATATGATTTTGATGCACTTTATATGATATATTTTGAACTAACCCGAAATGACGATGTTTTCATCAGAATTGTCGTGTTGTTGTTTTTTGTGCAGAAAATGGAAGTTCTCGGAATCGCCCGAACTTCCCGATGATTTTTGCTAGAACATATGATCAATGTTGGAGCGAAGATCCACCAGGCCAGAGACACCTATGGGACATGTGGCAATAGGACGCAACCACCCCCCTGACCGCACGTTCTTGCATGGTGGTCCCCACGTGGCTCCGTTTGGCCTTTTTCCAACTCTGAAAAATCCTATATATACCAAAACCCTTAGAAATTAGTAGAGAACATCCGCTCTGCCGCCGCAACTCTCTGTATTGAACAAAAACCCATTTGGAACCTTGCCAATACCCTGCCGGAGAGGGAAATCTTCTTCGGTGGCCATCTTCATCATCCCGGCGAAGGCCATGTCGAGGAGCGAGTAGTTCACCCGGGGCTGAGGATCTGCACAAGTAGCTACGTGTTTGATCTCTCTCTCTCTATGTGTGTGTGTGTGTGTCTGTGTCGTGTTCTTCGGATGTCCCGATCTTGATGTATCACGGGCTTTGTTAATATAGTTGGATCATATGATGTTTGTCCCTTGCTATCTTGTTGTGTTAATTTGAATCTTTCCCTTTGAGATATTGTTATGTTGGGTTGAATATTGGAATTGAGAACACTTGATATATGTCTTGCATGCATATACCCATGGTGACAATGGGGTATTCTATTGATTCACTTGATATATGTTATGGCATCACCTTGCGGATTCCGAGGACCTTGGGGATCTATAGATAGGGGTTGATTGCATGTTTTCATACTACGTTCTCTGATAGAAATCTTGGGGTACCGTTTGAAGTTCTTTGTGTTGGATTGATACGATGAATCTGAAATTGTTTGATGCATGTTGTATAATTAACCCATGGATACTTGAGGTGACATTGGAGTATCTATGTGACATTAGTGTTGATTGATATGTATCATTGGTGTTATTTTATTATGAACTATAGGGTTGTTTGTGACAGTTACAGGAATAACCCAAAAGATTGATCGGAAATAATAACTTTGAGGTGGTTCGCTCCCTACAAAAACTTATTCTTTGTCACACCCTGTGTTTTGCCTCTCATGTCTAAGTTAACATAGCTCAAAAATTAGGACCACTTAAACTTTTTGTGTGCATGTGAATGCCTCACTTGATTGTTGTTGCTTGATTGCTTTTTTGAGTTTTAATTCACAAAAAAACACACCTGCTCCTTGAAACAAAATATTTGCTCAATGACCATACCATGTGTATAGGACCTAAAACTATTGTTACAAAATATTATTTCAGCCAAAAGGTGTTTATTTAGTTTAGCTTTTCAAAACCCACTTAATTGAGGTTTCTACTACAAGTGCTCAAGTGGGGGAGGACGTTTTGCCCAAGATTTTTTATTTTGATCGTATTATCACTTCCCAAAATCATAAAATTATTCTTTTATAAGTTATTTTTGTATTATATTGAAATACCTTTTTCTAAAGCGAGAAATGGTCTTTTATAGAGGAAAAATATTTTTATCTCTCCAAAATATTTGAGAAAATTCAGCGTAACGGAGTGGACATATATTTTCTATATATAAGAGTTTTAAAACATTGTCATGTTAAAAATATTAGAGAAAACACTTCAAAACATTTTTTGTGTATTTCAAGTATTTCAAATAAATATATCATAAATATTACCAAATAAGACTAGAAAAGGTCCAGCATATCACATATGCTATATGTGATCATCTGGACAAGTTTCATCTCAAACCCAATTATTTTGATTCACCAAAATGTTCCAAAACTGTCACACCCTGTTTTTGCTATCACTTGTGTGTGTTGTAAAATTCTGAGCTTGTTAAAACTTTTTCAGAACTAATGTTGTGAGTGCCATGATGACATTGTATGCTTGTATGCTTGATCATGTGAGGTTTTAAAACCCTATATTCCTTTGGTATTATACTCATTTCCAAAAACCTTTGCTAACCAAAATAAAACCACCTTGAGTTGCACTACATGTCCTTGATAGCAAGTAGTGCCTCTACTTATATTTGGTAGTATGATTTTTACCTATCTTTATATTTCAAAACCCCAAAACTAATTATTTTTGTGATTACTTTTCTAATTAAATAACCTATCCATTTTTGAGGCAAGAATTGGTAGTCCAACATGGGAAAATACTTTTCTGCCTTGGAAAAATCTGATTAAATTTAGAGATGATCATAAGGACATATATTTTCCATACATAGGATTTTAAACCCCATTTTATATTATATTTATTGATTAAAACTATAAAATCTATTTCTGTCTGTTTTGGCATTTTGAAATATTTCCAAAGGAAATATTCTCAATAAATTACTAGAAAATTCCAGTGGTATCCCTAAGCTTTGTTTGGTGTCCACATAAAGTTTCATTTTGATCAAAGGTGGATAAGGACCCCAAATAACCCAAAAACCTGGTCTGTCCAGAATCAAGTTAGAGCAACTCTACATAGCAAAGTTTGTCCAATGAGGCTAAAACTTTGCAGGAGTGCCTAATACCTCAAATTATGGTTCCACACCAAAAATGGGATTTGTGGGACTTAGTTTGCCCACACTCCCTTTGGAAGGAACAGATCTGGTCATATTGGAGTGTTTTCAAGTTTACAAAGCTAAACTTGTCCTTTGGAGCTCAAATTTGGTGGAACTCCATGGTTTGCCACCAAAACCAAACATGTTAAGTCTCAGCACCAGTGGTGGGGTGCAACCCCCTAAACCCACTGTCAAACACCTTCCGACAGATAGGAAAAAGGGACCTTAGCCATAGCTAAACCAAACTCCTTTGCTTCAAACTCTTAGATTAAGTGGCCAGCACCTGTATCTAACCCAGTCAACTGGACCCTCACTGGTTCAAAGTGGAAAGGCTAAAAACCCCAATTTAGACCTCAGTTCATGACTGACAGCACCAGTATTTCTTGCCTCCTTTGACCAGCCGAAGCTCCCAATAAAACCAAACGGCTAGCCACATCAGCAGCAAGTGCCAGGACGTGCTAGACATGTACAAAGTGCCTCAGAGTGCACCAGCATGTCGTGGCATGCCAAAATTGTGCTCTTGGCGCGCTACAGGGAGTCACCGAGGTGGGGGCGACGCTCTCGGCCAGTTCCAGCCTCCCCCGAGATGAGCAACCTCTTCCCCGACAACCCCTCTGCGTCGGGCAAGCCTCACGGCCCCTTCTCTGTCGCGATAGAGCTCGCGCGACGCGTGCCCGCGCGCTGCCGAACCGGCCAAGGTTGCGCGGCCACGAATGCGCGACTCTCCTCTCTCTCTGCAGCAGAAGGTCGGGCGGTCCAATACCACGTCCTGAGACCGTGGTTTCAGCCCCAACCTCTCTCTGCACCCCCATGCGCGCCACGGTGAGTCACCGGCGCTCCTGAATCTGCTCACCTTCGCGTGCCTATAAATAGCCCTCCCCCTTGCTCCAGCACCCCTCAGATAGGTTCGCCACCATCACTAGTACCTCCCTAGCCACCCCAGCAGACCAGGAGAGCCCCGGTGCTCGAGATCGACCGGGGCCCCTCCGCCTCGGAGCTCCGGTCGATCTCCGGCTACACGACGGCTCATGCGCCCCTCAACCTACCAAACTGAACCCCTTGATTCCAGGAAGCTTTCCCCCAACTCGCCCGAGATTTTCCGTGTCTCTAGCCACCCCCTCGACCACTTCCCGAAACTCCTCCGCCACGGCCTCCTCGTCGCCGGTGAACCCCTGCCTCCCCGTCGTTGTTTCAACCACCAGCAGGTAGGCGACGGTCAGGGAAACCCATTTCCGTGTTCATTGCAACATGAGCGCGTCGGCAACCTCGTCGGCGTCCTCCTCCTCCTCCCTAGCCGGAGGTAGGAGACGACCCCGACAGGTGTGGCCCAGCCTCCTCCCCGCGCTGGCCTCGGCCACTGACCGCAGGGCCCCGCGCATCAGGTACAAACCTGACAGCACGCACGCCTGGGCAGGCTGTCGGCTGGCCCTGGGCCACCCCAGCTCTAGGCCGAGCCAGGCCGGAGTTAGCCTCTTTTTCATTTTATTTTTAAACCCTGGTTTCTTAGATTTTTATAAAAACATATAACCAGTGTAAAAATAAAATTCTTCCACTGTTATTCTTCTAAAAATGTGTAGTATTTAATGATATGCTAAGGTGAATTTTCCATCAACTGTTCTATTTTATATTAATAAAAAGGACAAAAATGGAATAGTTTTGCTTCTTCTTGGTTGTTTAAAAAAATATTCCTTCAAAGAAAACTAAGGAAAATATTTTGAAAATGATATCTTAGATTTATCAGAAATAGGGAACATTTTTAAAATGACTTTGTGGACTGTTTCTATGTGAGCTATTTCTTATTTATTGTTTTATCGACGATAGAAAATCCGTGTGACAAGGGAATCAGAGCGGAAGACCTCGACGACCCCGGATACTTAGCTGACCAAGGCAAACAGCCCTTTGACCATGACTGAGGATATGTTACTTTGCATGTTAAATAGCAAGTAATTCCGTTGCATATGATCATAACTGCCGGTAATCATTTGATATGATTTTAACGAAGGTTCCCCCGGAGCACATGCATTGAGATTGACCCTACCCCTTGAGGGTCATGCTAATACCATGTTGACAAGTAAAGATAACAGTAGCATTATCATGAGCATGAAGTTGTCATAAAGCAAGAGTTTATGAAAACCCTGTCGGGTGCCACTAATGCCCGAGGGTGATGATGAGTTAGGTGGTCACTTTTGGTGAAGTGATGCACCCGGTATTTGTGTGAGTAAGGTTTCGGAAATGGGATTAGATTTATGATGTGTCGACCGTCCCAACCTTACCAATACGACTATGTTACCCCTTATGGGACGGGGCTATGTTAATTACTCTGGTCGGTGCTAGCAAAGAGCCACATTACTAGTGGTGGGAGTGATATGTGGTCACTCTCGTGATGGGGTCGTGTCGGGTAGGACGACTATGCCATTTTTATGAGTTCCAGTCACACCGTTGGTCCCCGCATGGTTGGTGCTGTCCAGAGTTGGTGCTCGTAAGACGTACAACATGTGTGCTGGGTACCAATCGAGTGGACCTCTTTGTCTAGTATCGTCAGGGGAAAGACATTGATCGGGTACTTACCTCAGGTATGTGATATACCGCGAGTCGTGGATGACACGGAAGTTTCCCGGATCTCGTGGGTCCAGCGTACTACCTCTGCAGAGTGTAAACTATTCAAATAGCCGTGTCCACGGTCAAGGACAGTTGGGTAATTCTGCTTAAACTACGTCCTAATATTCCCGCATAAACCAAGTGTGCGTGAGTGTGTGTGTGTGTGGTGATGAGAAAGGTGTTGCTATGATAGCAATGATATGACCAACTTTGGTGACTTGGCATATAGGGTGAACCCGAATGGTTCAGCCCTCGACAGATATATCGATATTTGTAACCTGTTCTTCAAGAGTAATTCTTTAACTTGATGCATATTCATGATCATTCCACCTAGATGAGTTATACTAGAGATGCATGATATTGTTATCCTTCACTTTCGTTGATTATATCATGGGCTGTTTGTGAGTACATTCAAAGTACTCATTGGCTTGCCACTGGTTATGTTATTGACCACACATGGAAGGACCGGATTTTGGACATGAGTACGTCTTCGGAGACACCCCTACGAACTAGGACGCTTCCAAGCCAGAATGCCTGTCGGTGTAGGCTTGATGGCATGGGCACCCCCTTAGCCCCTTTGTTTTCCGCTATTAGTGTACTCGTGTGATTTGGCCTGAGGCCCTATCTTGTGAACTTGACCCTTCGGTCACGTGTTGTAATAATCGGTACTTGGATGTAAGACTCTTTAATCAGTATCTGTGTTCGGTGAGCATTGAGCTGTGGGATCACTGAGCACGGCGATTCTCGACTAGGAAGTCGGGGTCCGCACATAGCTGGTATCAAAGCCAGCTTGACAATAGGAAGCCTTAGGTAGCATGGGCGATAGCTGGAACAAATAGTGCACGTAGAATGACCCGAGAACCGCACCCACTAAATATTTCTAACCCTCTCCTCTACACCTTGTAGATGGCCGTTGTACCCGAGATGCTTCGGGAAACAGGCTTTCCTCTGCTTTTGAGTGATAGCCTCGAGAAGTGACAAGTGCGTCGCACGCCCGTCTTTCTCTACCACGAACACTGGGTCAACGCCGACACCAAGGAGTATCACGTGGACGTGATAGTGAAGGCTAAAGACTCCCCAACTAGCTGGTTCTTTGAAGGGCCACAGATGGAGGATCTGATGTTGGCCGTGGAGACACCAGCACGAGAGGCACTCGTGCGACTCCGCGACATCCTTCCTGAGATGGCGGACGAGCCAACTACTCGTCACCTACCTTTTGTTAAGGATAAGGTAGACGGGAGTTAGACACTCAACCCCTCATCCGAGGACGGGACGCCATTGAGGTTTCAGACCTACTTCAGCCTCTCCTTAGACACCTTAACGCATCTTTTGATCAAGGAGTCGACTAGGATCCGCCATGAGCTGCACCAAGTCAAGGACCTACTTCGTATGGAGAAAATGAAGAACCGCAAGGTGAAGAAAGAAGGATCAACCGTAATATCACCTAGCTTTGCTTTCCGAGGAGGAATACCCCCACTTCAGGCTGTTCCTCTTCAGAGTCGTCATTTAACCACATAAGAGTACACCGAGCTCTTCGCTACCTCACCAACCAAGAGACGTCGTGATGGTCTGCTTCCTTCCCCTACTCCCTCGAGGAAGGGAAGTAGTAATGAAGATGAAGATAGAGAGGAAGATGAATACGAAGAGCCCACAGAGCCGGCTTATGAGACCGCGCAGTCGATCGCTTAGCAGCGTAGCATGTACCGAACATAGGAGTTCTTGTATCAGGATTTTATGACCCGGATGTTGTGTGAACCTGTTGGATGCAAGTCGCATTCTGCCTTAAGCAGCTTGTGAGCGACTACATCACTTGTTTTAAATTAATGCAGTGGTTCTTTTTAAAACCTTTGTCATAAAAACCTTGCACACTAGCACAACACGAGACCCCCTCTTTACTAGAACGTCATACCTTACGAGTGCAACCAGTTCGGCAAAAAAATTGACCTGTCTACTCCCCTGACAGGATGGTGAATGCAACTCGCAACAGCACTTTCGGCAACCCTGGCTCTTCCTCTTTAGGACAGCAGCAGGGAACCGGAGGGGAAGCTCAAGCTGGAGATCACCATGTGCGGCAAGACGATGTTCCACCGCCACCGCCTCCTGAAAGCTTGACCATGGCTCAGTTCCTTCAAGCTCTTCGGTAGGAGCGCCAAGCAAACAATGCCGCTATCCGGCAGCTGGCTCAAACCTTGGTAAACCACCTGCCGCAGAACGGGAATGGCAACGGTCGCTCAACTCTTTCTGAGTTTATGCGGACTACGCCGCCCATATTCACGAAGGCGACTGAGCCCTTGAATGCTGATGACTGGATCTGCACTATTGAAGACCTTCTCGCGCTGGTCAAGTGCACTGACGACAACGCAAAAGCCCTTTATGCAACCCACTGTCTCAGAGGCACAACCAGAGCCTGGTGGGATGGATTTCAGATCATGCGAGCCGTGCAAGTCATCACTTGGGCCGTGTTCAAGGATGGATTCCGCGCCGCTCACATTCCTTCGGGAATGATGACCATTAAGAAGCGGGACTTCCGAGCCTTAAGGCAAGGCAGTGGATCCGTCAAGGAGTATTTGCAGAAGTTGAACCTCTTATCAAGATATGCACCTGAAGACGTCAACACTGAGGCTGCCAAAGTGGAGCGCTCTATGGAAGGACTGTAGCAGTCACTCCAATATCAGTTGGTTGTTTGTGAATTTCGGACCTTCGGTGACATGGTTAATAAGGCCCTTATGTTGGAAGACAAGCATCGTGCAATGGACGATACCCGTAAGCGTAAGCTAATGGGCAGTGGAGGACCGATTAGCTCGATACCATGACCTTGACAGTCAGCCCCAGCATGACCCAACTATCAGCAACAACAGTAAAAGCATCCAACATTTCGCTAGAATTACCAACCTCAGCAAGTCAGTGTCAAGCCAACAAGCACTCCGCCCAGGCATCACCTGCTCGCATCATGGTGTGCTTCTCCTCTCTTTGGTCAGCACGGCAAGACGGAGACGACGCGGAGCCATTCTTTCCTCCGCGAACCTGCTGGATTCCTGCTCCTTCACTACATTTTCTGTAAGAAGCCGCGACAAACTATCAAGAACTCGCGCGCGCTCCTGCAACCACGGCTCGACCCTGCTATCTAGCCATCTTGACTATCCCCTCTCCTCTCAAGATTGCCCCAAAGCACCCCCTAATCTTTCGCACACGGGGAACCCACAAAGGCAACCTCTTGCCTCTGGTGTCAAGCTGCATGTGCTAGCCATGAACTCTCTCCATGGAGCACCACGACTTCGCTACAAATATCGACATCCGCACCCGATTTTCTCCTATTGAAGTTCCCTCAGACTCTCAATTCCATGCACACGCTCTGCCACTCTTGCTTCGGTGCTCGATAGTTCTAATTCGAGCAGTAGAAACTCCGCCTCGGGTGATGGCCGCCGAACGGTACGAGGACCATTAATTGTTGATTCCTCCTTCATATTGTTCCTTTTTGTCCCACGGACCTACCCCTCCCATCCATTTGATTAGTCGCAGGCGAAATCGATCTTGCCGTTGTTCCATTTTTCCGCTACCACTCGGTTCGATCGGTCCTGCTCTATACCGACCAGCTGGCGACGTGCCTACGAGCACGACTATGATGGCCATCCGTCTCGGCATCGCCGGAAACGCCTGTGGCGAGCTCCCCCACACTCTTGCTGTAGGTTAGTGATGACAGGTGACCCCCACCTGTGATCCCCTCCCTTCCGTCTGTACCACTAAGGCCTTGTTCGGTTCCTTCAAAATTAAAGAGGTTTGGAGCGGATTGGAAGGGATTAAATACCCTACAAGTCAAATTCTACCTCAATCCCCTCCAATCCTCTTCAATCCCCTCCTCGGTGGGATTAACCGAACAAGCCCTAATGGGGGTGGGGGTCCCGCACGTCACGTTCAATGCAGGACGGCACCCACAGCGCTTCGCCCCTTGGTCCTTTTTGCTCTGGGCCACCTCGGCTGACGCCCTTCGGGCCCAAGTTGCATAGTGAGATTTATCTTTTTTATGTTATTATTGATTTGCAAAATTCCATAGAATAGAAAAATTAACCAAATGCATTAATTCAAATTCTTATATTCTTCTCAAAATCCCCGCTATCGTTTAGCACAACTTCCATAATTTTTACCAGAAGTTTAAAACTCAAATTTAAACCTTTGAAAGCCCACTTTGCAAAATCCCTAGATCACTCGTTTTTTACCTAAATAAGATGGTCAAATTTCTAGAGACTCAAAAATTCTTGCTCTGTTTATGTATCCATGGTTAACATTTTTCCCATGTATTATTCCTAATTGATCTAATAAAGAATCTCCTTTTACATTTAAGTCATATTAGAAAATCCCTAGGATATTGATACCAACTTCAAATCTAATGAGACTACTTTCTAAATTCTTGTAAAATCATGCCCTATTTAATAGGTGCATCCACTCATTTTTGTCAAAATATTATGTGTAGACTTGTTATAGGATCATTAATCCCTCCATTTCCACCTTTCAAAAATCCTCGTTGATCCAGATCTAGTAGAACCTCTCTTGTTAACTTTATTATAGCGAGATGTGTCTGATAAAAAACCCCTATTTTATAACATTTTTATTTCTCTCCTTGTCCTCCTGCTTATTATGGTTGTTTCCGATGCTGGTTGACGAAGTAGAGAGAGTTCTCGGAGTTGGACTGGGAGCTTGTAAGACCTCGAAGACTTTGCTGAGCTAGGGAAGCAAGCGGTTGACTATGTCTATGAGACCCTTTTTGCATGGCATATAGCACTTACTATGTTGCATCGAATCATGAATGAAACGGTGACCACCTTGGTGGGTTGCCTTCGTTACTTTCCTCACTAATACTTGCACGGAGCATGACCCTACCTTCCGATGAGGGTTATGCGGGTGAGAAGTAGATAGGATGCTAGTAGATGCTACACAATGGGATAGGAATATGCATGGTGTTGGAAACAAAGGTGTTTTCAAAATCTTGGTGCACCAAAGTTTGGGCCTTTGATGTCCCTTACTGGTGCACGGGCAGTGAGAGCCACATCCGCTGCAGTGATTGCTGGAGTCTACGGGAGACTAGCACGAAGACACCCAAGACCACGAGCCCAGAAGACTGAAGTCATAGCCCCCGACAAGATTCTTGACAAGGGAGGCCAACGAAGCCCCCGCAAGGCCCTTGCCGCGAGAGTTAGCAGGGCCCCAGTGGGTCTCGTCTCCGGGAACCCAGCTTGCCCCTATCCCAGCGCAGCGGCCAGCTGCCTCCCACCCCCCGCCACCTGATACGTGTCGGTTCGCATCACGCGTGTCGAGCGGTATCTAGGGAAAACAGTGCCGAAGGGACGCGCCCTTGTCCCATTTCTAGGACACCTGACGAAGCATTAAATGCGTTTGCTTAGACGCTAGAGACATTGTATTTGGTTGTACATCTCGTGGGTGCACTGTTTCACTATGCACCCCGCGAGAACGTTGTGCTGCCACTGTTGGTGACCCCTTGAACCTATAAAAGGAGGCCCAGGGCATGCACGAAGTTGAGGTTAGCTGGTCAGTCAACCAAGACATACCTAGCAATTCGGCTACTATCATCAAATACATACACACAAAGCAGGAGTAGGGTATTATGCCTCATCAGCGGTCCGAACCTGGGTAAATCGTCCCATTTGTGTCGGATGTTTGATCTGCTCTTGGTGCATCCTTCTCCCTTGCCGAACAACAAGGGATCCTCTGAAAGAGGGTGTGGACACCAACAGGCCATGACTCAAGCAGTGAGTGTTCAAACGGAAAGGCATACAGGAGCAAAAGCTAAGTTGCAAATACTCAAAGTAAATTTTGGATAGTAGAGTTACTTTCCTCAGATGATTTCGGCTTTTATATGGAAAACCTGCACGCGAAGGAACCTTGTCACGGTCAGTTGCACCCTTACTTTGCTTCGACTCCGCTCAACAGCTTAAGTGGCTGCGCTGATCGCGCCAGGACGCCTTACTAGAAGAGACACCTCTACCAGGCTGCTCAGGACCTGCTCCTTGGAGTGCTCGCGGCAAGGCTGTACACACCGGTAAGGTCGATTGAGCCAAGGTGTTTTGCCGGCAGCGGCACCTCCAGCGGGCTGCTAAGGACCTGTTCCTCAGAGCACTCGCGGCAGTACTGTGCGCACCTGCAGGTTTCCAACACAGCGTAGGGTGTGTACCATATGGAAAAGAATCAGACAATGGAAATAACATACATCCACCGAAAACATAATAAGTATATTACATAATTTATTGCCGCAATCTTTACTTGGATAAGATTGTTTCATATATGGAAGGTACAACAATAGAAGAAGAATGGGACAATTAGTCCCTCCGCTGGCCCTCGATCCTCTTGACTTGGCCCACCCTGTCAACAATGGGCATGACTAGCACCTCCAACTCCGTGAGATCTGCATCCTGAAGCAAGCGCTTGAACACATTGGAGAAGTTGACGCCGGGGTTCTTGTGCACCACCCTGTTGAGCACCTTGAGGAGGACAGCCCAGTAGAGCTTGTGGGACTCGTCGGCAAGGCGGGTTGCTTCGCGAGCCTGGAGCTGCTCCTGAGCCTCGACCAAGTTGTCGAAGAACAAGGTGATCTTGGCGCTCTGGGACATCCTAGCGTTAGAAGAAAACTGGAAACCGGGTAGGCCCATGGTTGACAGTTGCGCCGTGAGCCCTCCTGCAAGATCGGCGAGGCGTTCGGTCCAGGTTCGCACGTCCGACGCATACTTACCGTGGGCAGTGGCGGCATCCTTGAGCTTGGCCTTCTCGTTGTAGAGTTCCTTCGTTAAGACCCTCTCACGATCCTTGCCACTCTCGAGATCCTTCTCCACGGTAGCCAGCTTTAGCTTTAGGTCAGAGAGCGAAGCGTTGGCATCAGCAAGCTAGGTGGTCTTGTCGGATATGGCAGTCGGCATCTCCACCAGGATGGAAAGGATTTTCTCCCTCTCTAACCTGAACATGGAGATATCCTTGTCAAAGGCTTCAATGTTCGCCTCGAACTGGCCAACTTGCCGGCAAGATTGTCGTTCGCGGCCTCTGCGGTAGAAGCGACATCACTGGCAGCCCTCAGTTTACCGGCACGGTCCGCGGCTTGTGTCGACACGGCCTCTTGATATTTCCGCTCCAGCTCCTGGGTTCGCTGTGCAAGAGGCCTCTCGACTTCCTCGTACTTGAGGCGAAGCTTGTCGGTGAGTGCCCTCTCACGGGTAACGAGGTCTTCCTCCTGGGCATCGAGCCCAAAGCGAAACTGCCTCAAGCGGGCTTCCTCTTTGGCGGCCTGCTTCGAGGCCTCCTCTTACGCGTGCTCCACATCGGATCGCTTCAAGAGGAGCTCGTCCTTCTCCTCATGCAACCGTGCCCGGCTATCCTACAGCTCTCGATTTGCCTTGGAAAACCAAGCCTGGGTCTCCTCGAAGTGCTTCTGGAAACTTGCCTCCGCTACGTTGAGAACTGCCTATCGAGCGTCCAGCTTCTCCCTCCAAGCCAAGTAAAGCTCCTGGAGCTGGCAGAAGTTGTCGCCCATGACCTGGAGGAGTTGCTCTTCCTTAGATTTGCTACTGACGGCTCCCAAGTCACCGGCAACCTTCAGCCCAGCAGCGGCGGTGATATCGTCGTCCAAGGCCTCCCCGTTGACATGCTCCGTGGTGCTGATCGTCTGTGGCATATTGATGAATTGGTCCTAGCCATCTTCACAGTACCTGGGTAGAGAGGGAAACTTGGGTGTTGGAGGGTAATCCTCCGCATCATCTCCCCCAGCAACCGAGGGTTCGGTGGTTGGCGTAGCGCTTGGCGCTCCCGCGGCAGGAATGCCATCAGTACGACCACTGGGTTCTTCGCCGGCCCTGCCCCCAGTGTCCTCGGCGGCCACTTCCTGTGCCGCCTTGGCAGCCTCCTCTTGGACAACCTTGGCGGCCTCACAAGAAGCAACCTTGTCGGCTTTGGCAGCAGCTCCCTTGGCAATCTCCTCGATGACGAAGTCGATGTCCATGTGCTCCATCAGAGGTGAATCTAAGAGCCAGAACAGGGAGAACAACATGAGAACCAAACGAAAGTTCAAGAAGACAAAAAAATGATGGAATGATGAAGAGAGAGTAACAAACGCTCGCAGGCAAGCGGTTTACCCATGCCACACTCTCGGGAGTTGGTCGCTTCCTCCCCGGCAACGTCACTTTCTAGAATGGTGCTGCCGGCCTCTGCGCCCGCCGGGTCGTCCTTGGCAAATAGGGTCTCGTCGACGGTAACGCTTGCCGGAGACCCATCCTTGGGTGGCGTGGGTGATGGAGGCGACACGTCAGGGGCAGCCTCTGTGGGTTCTTCTTGCCACCGCTCCTCCCCTGCAGGCCCGGTGATGTCAGTAGAGAATATAACTATCCCAGCGCTCGCTAGTGGGAAATGGTTAGAGGACCCACGCTGGGGGCTGCGTTGAGGGCTTCGTGGAGGGCTGGGCTCTGAGCTGGTGAAGGCCCCCCGACGCTCTTGAGGTGCTTGCCAGGGGTTGATCACTCATCGAGGCCTTCGCTCTCTTCGAATATTTCCACACCAGAGGTTCCGGATCACTGCAAAGACAAGACGGAACCAGATTAACAGATCAAACCAAATCAATGAAGCAGAAACCAATGGATGCAACAAGATGCCTTACTCTTCCTCCTCCTCCTAGTCAAAGATAGAAAGGTAGAATTCAATCTCAGCCACAATGCTCATGGGAGGAGGCGGAGGGGCACTCCTGCGGCGTTTGGTTGCGGCAGGAGCGGAAGCCTGCTGGACCGGGATGCCGGAGGATGCATTGTGAAGAACCCGCTTCGTCTTGGGGGATGGGGGCTTCCCGGGCAGTTCCTCATCGGACATTTCCTCGTCAGGCAAATCCCTGATGGCAGCACAGTTATGCTCCCCGGCAGAGGGGCCCTCAGTGGCCACACGAGTGTGCTCCCCGAAAACTTCCTCCAGCTCGACAAGAGTTTCCTCCGGCACCGTCCCGTCTTCGCTGGACTCCCCCATGAAGTCGACGCTGTCGGCCGCCTTAGCAAGAGCCGCCTCTTCAACCTTGGAGGTGATGTACGCCACTTCCTCATCAAGGGTGGGGCGGAAGACGTGGTCCTCTTCCCGGATGGCAATTTCCGTCAGGTTGCCAAAGAATTGCAGCGCCTGCTCCGCGTTTGGCTCAGCCTAAGACGGGTCGAGGCCATGGGCATTGGACATAGGCATCATGGCGATAATCGAGCTAACAGAGGAGGTATTGCACATGGGGACTACCTTCGCCTCCATCTTGAACTTCCCCTCGGGCTAATACAACTTCTGGTACACGGCCGCATGCTGTAGGGCTATCAAATTGCCGGTCAGCCCGGGGCACGGTCTCATGATATCCGCCGCGTTTTTGTATTCCGAGGCCAGGCTCCCCTTGCTCTCTAGAGGGGCGATGCGCCAGCGAAGGAAATCTGCGGCCAACATCTCAATCGAGAGCCTCGTGACCCTGAGGCGCAAGATCCCGGTGATGGCGATCCAGAGCTTCTCGTCCGCCAGATCGAGGTCACTCTTGCCACGCGATATCGTGGTGGTCCGGGGCTGCAGAAAGCATGGGGATCATCTTCCACCAGGCAGCAACACCTCCCATGCCACTCCTCCCACTTCTTGCAGTTGTTCCCGTCTATGTACGCCTCCTTGGTCCGGGGGATCCATGCGAGGAAACCAGAGAGGGCTTCCCCCCTTTGGATGCGGGGGTTGAAATAGTGGCAAAAGAGGACAACGTTGGGGGTGACCCCAACAAAATTCTCGCAAAGATGCGCGAACACAGCCATACAAGTGACCACATTCGGCATGAAATGCAAGAGTCGGAGGTTGTAGGAGCACATGACCTCCACGAAGAAGTCGGAATAGGGTGGGCAAAGGCCGCAATAAAAGTAATCCGCGAAGAAAGGATAACCGTTTGGCCTGACGCCGATGGAGCTTGGTCTCACGCGGGTCTTGGGATGTTCCTTTGTCTCTCTTGCCCACATGAGGAGTTACCGAGCCTTCAGGATCTCCACATCCATCCCCGTGGGGAAGACAACTAGCTTCTTCTGCATCTTCGCCATCTCGCCTTCCGTGATGATCTCTTTCCCCCTGCTTGGCTTTGGCTCCATGACAACAAGGTGGGGAGGGGGCACTAGGGCCGAAAGGGGGCGAATGATGAGAGGCGGCGGGAAGATGGATAAGGTCTGCTTCGCACTCGAAGGAGGAGAGCAATGTCAGCTCCGAGATTGGGAAAGAATATAAGATAATAGGTGGCAGCCTTGGCGGTTTCCCCTTTATGAGGGGGAGGAACACAGGGCCACCACTTTACAAGATGGAGACTGCCCCTGCATGCACACGAGCGTTTCGGCCACTCCGCCCACGACCCCCAGGTCGCCCGTTCGACGCGTGTCGTGGGGAGAAAGGGGCACGGTAACGGTAAAATCACCGTCCGCGGATCTCAAACGCAACTGCCCGCGCACTGTTTGGGCCTAGCCCAACAACGTCTCGCACTCAAAGACTTATCAAAAATCCGTTGGGTGCCAGTAAGGCCTTAGGGAGATGATGATGAGCTAGGTAACCACTTGTCAAAGAAGTAGTGTACCGAGGCAAGTGAGTGTGTTGTTTACAAAAACGGATTGGTTTAAGTTGTAACCATTACTCCAACCATACATGTACAACCACTCTACCCTTATATGGGGCTAGTCTTAGTTTATTACTTTTGTCGGTACTAGGAGAGAGCCCGCATTACTAGTGGCGGGAGTGACGTGGTCACTCTCGATACTGGGTCGTGCCGAAAAGGACGACCATGGGCTGTTTTCACACACACCGGGCACACGGTTCGTCCCTTCATGGATGATACTTGTGATGTACATCATGTGGGCTGTGTGCCAACAAGTGGACTCTTTTTTAGTATCATCAGGGGAAATGCATTTTTCGGGTACTTACATCGGGTATGAACAATATGGCAAGTCGTGGATTGACACGGAAGTTTCTCGAGTCTTGTGGCTAAAGTGTGCAACCTCTGCAGAGTGTAAACTCTTCGAATAGTTGTGTCTGCAATCAAGGACAATTTGATGACCGCTCTTTGTGTACGTCAATTGTATACACACTTGGTGTGTGTGTGTGTGTGTGTGTGTGTGTGTGTGTGTGTGTGTGAAAGGAGATAGTTAAGAAAAGTCAGATGACTTAACATGATGAATGAACATGAGATGTTAAACCCCTGCTTATATTGATATCTGTAACTTGTTCATGCGGATATCTACAACCCATGATGGATGATTTACAATTTGATTGATCATGTCATTGCACTGAAAATTTGATTTTCTGCAACTTACCTACTTACTGCTATATCATGCATTGTTATACCTTGTTCCAAACATGGGTTGCCTAAGAGTACATTCAAAGTACTCATTGGCTTGCCCTTGGTTATTTTATTGGCCAGGTATGAAAGAATGGGATATAACAAAGAATACCTTGGCGATGAACATGCAAGCTAAGACGCTTCCCAATCAAAATTCCTGTAGGGTGAAGGCTGACGGCATGGGTCCACGCTATAGTTGAAGATTCCCGCTGCGAGTTTATGAAGACTTGGCCATAAAGGCCATATTTAAGTAAAATGATACGTAATTGATATAAGATTATTGTTATTCAGTTTCTACGTGTTTAGTGAGCATTGATCTCTGGGATCACCGTGCACGTACATTCGGTGATCACGACTTATGAGTCGGGGTCCCCACATTCTTAGGTTCTCCTCTAATAGGAACTTTAGAGTGATTCTTTTTTGTACGTTGAGGGATGATCATACGATTCTACTATGTTAGCATTGTTGAGAGATTGCACTAATGAAAGTACAAACCCTATGTCTTAATTCCAAGCATTGCTATACTATTTTTATCATTGTTTACTATTTGTTGCCTCACTATTTTTATTTATTCTCATTATAAAATCTGTTCTACTATCCATCCTACACTTGTGTCACTATATCTTCGCCGAACTAGTGCACCTATACAACTTGCCATTGTATTGGTTGTGTTGGGACACAAGAGATTTCTTGTATTTGATTGCAGGGTTGCTTGAGAGAGACCATCTTCATACTACACCTCCTACAGATTGATAAACCTTAGGTCATCCACTTGAGGAAAGTTTACCGATGACCAACAAAACTCTGCAGTTGGAGGCCCAACAACGACCACAAGAATAAAGTTGCATAGTAGACATCAAGCTCTTTTCTAGCACCGTTGCCAGGGAGGTTAGTGTTGGATGGTATATATTTAGATTTTGAAATTAAATATTTTAGCTTCTTGTTTTTCACAAGTTTGGTTTTATAAAATAAAACAAAAAAAATGAAATATAGGTTGCCTCATTTGCTTCGTCTTTATAATGTCTTTTGTGAAAATGATGGTTCAGCAAATTGTGCTCAATTGTTAGAGGAAGAATTTATAAAAATGCTTAATTTGAATTCCTTGAATGATGATCATGATAGTAATATTGTTAGTATGAGTTCTTTGAATATCCTTGATTCTAATGACATGCAAAGTCACAATCTTGGGGATGGTATGTTCAATGAAGATGATATTTTTAGTCCCTCAAGTTTGGGTGAGCAAATTTATTATGATGAAAGAATGCCTCTTATTTATGATGATTATATTGATGAAAGTGGGTTTAGAAAAGTGTCAACTCTTGGTACTAGTGATACCACTGTTTTGGACGGCATTGAATGTTTTCATATTGATAAAATTGAATTTGGAGAGGTCATGACTTAATTTAATGACGAGTCCACTCTTTTGGAAGAGGCTATAAGTGACTATGACACGAAGGTTGCTATCTATGATGATTATGGTTATGACATGTATTCTATGAAGAGTAATACTAACCATGAAACTTCTCATCATGATTTTAATTTTCAATTGGATTATTCCACTCAAATATCACATGATAGTTATTTTGTTGAGTTTGGTCCCACTACTATGAATGAGAAATTGACAAGAAATTTGCTTCTGTGGGTAGTAATAGAAATTTTATGCTCGTGGATCAGGAAAATAATGCGTTATGCGATAGTTATATTATAGGATTCCTTCATGGTGTGACTAAAAATTATTAGGAGGGGGGGAACATATGCTCGTAGGTGTTGCAAGAATATCAAGTTTCCTCCCTATGTTTTTGAAGTTTCGATGTCATGCTTGTTTTGCCTTCCTATGCAAGTTGATTCTTGCTACAATAATTATTTTCTTGCAACATCCCTATGCATAAGAAGTGTCTTAGACTTAAGTGTGCTTGTCATGTGATTCATCATGTTCTCTTGGATATTTCGAATACTATTCTTATGTGAGTATGATTGAAATCATCATGCCTAGCTAAAATGCATTAAAGAAACGTGCTTGCTGGGAGACAACCCAACACTTTAACCTTTTGTTTTTGTATTTCACATGATTAAGCTACTGTATTAATCATGTCTTGTGTCATTTATTTAATTAAGGTGCCAAGTTAAACCTTTGGGATAGTGTGGATACTTGTTAGTTTGATACTGTGCAAAAACATAAATTCTACGTCCAATACAAAAATTCTCTGGTTTTACTAGGGCATCAAAGACTTCTGAAATTTTACACAGTTTTTACATGCAAATTCTGTGTGTTGTCCTAATTTTTCAGAATATTTGGAGTCACAGATGTATGGTGTTCAGTCAGATCTTCACAGACTGTCCTATTTTTGACATATTCTGCTTTGCATGCATAGTTTGCTTGTTTTAGTGTTTCCATAGCTTATATTAAGTTATATGAATTGTGCGAATGATATAGTACTGTAGGTACAATGTGAGAAAAATTATGAATCTTATCTTGACACTACCTAAGTGAATGATGTGTATTTATTATACTAACCCGTCTCACGAAGTTCCGTTAAGTTTTGTGGGATTGAAGTTTTATAGTTTTGGATCAGATACCTATATGAAGAGAATAAGGAGCAGAAACACCCTAATATTGGGGATACCCAAGGCACCCCCAAGGTAATATCCTAGGAAGACTCAAGCATCAAAGCTTGGGGCTGCCTCGGAAGGCATCTCCTCTTTCGTCTCCAACATTGTCGGTATATCTTACTTGGAGCTATATTTGTATTCATCACACAATATGTGTTTTGCTTGGAGCATCATTTTTTAGTAGATATTGTTTATAATCACATTTTTCAAATAAAATTGCCAAGAATTGTCTTTAGAATGCTTCAATTGCATGTGTAATGTGTGTTGTTCAAAACCAGGAACTTTTGTTGTAGTATCAGAATTATTAGATTTTATTGGACCGTGGAAAGTTTTTGAAATTTTGTTAACATCCGATTCTAGATAACTTAAAGTAACTTAACTAAAATCTGCCAACTGTTTGCGTAACTGTGACAGTTTCTTTCAGAGTTCCTTCTCTGATCGAGAACACAGTGGGGTTATGAATGATGTAAGGAGGTGTTCAGGATCACTTATTGATCATTGTTAGGTCTCGATCGTCTTCCGTAGACCACCATAACTTATTTTTGTTCTTCATAAGTTAGCCACCATATTTTCTTAGGATGCTGCAAACTCAAACACTTACCCAACCTCACCTCTTAACTTAGTTAGACTCGATACCAAGGTCATGAGTTTGATGAGTCCTCGTGGCTCACAGTTTACTACAACCACCCATAGGTACAAGTACTCCAGATGCAGACGTTCTCGAGGATAGCCAGCTATGGTGGGAGTTCGACCAGGCCAGTGGCAGGCTATATGTGACGTATCCCGAGGATTAGTGACACTTGGTCGTGATCGTGGGCCTAGCAAGATGGGATAGCATTGCTTTTGTCGTTTATCTTGTCCGTAGTCGGACCCTGCTATCCATTTGAATAATGTATGATTGTGTGACTTTGTAATTTAGCTTGTGGCGAGTGTAAGCCAAATCTTATTACTCTTCCATCCATTATGTATTGCGATGTTTATCCCGCTTGCGAAACACTTAGATGCGCCCCTTTCCACTTTCGAGGACTCACCACCAAATAAGGAAAGAGACGCATCTTTGTCGTTACACCGTCGTAGATCGCATGTTCGTCACAGACAAACTCTTGTCCGTATTCCTGCTCTTCATGCCTGGCCAATTAAATAACTAGTGGCAAGACAATGAGTACTTCGAATGTACTCACAAGAAACCCATGTTGTGGGGCTATAACAATGCATGATATAGCACTAATAGGTAGGTTGCA